>NC_087476.1:47918903-49168903 GCF_036417665.1 Passer domesticus
GGTTTGGACTTGGGCAAAAATTTTTTTTTGTTTGTTCAGTATCCATGCCATGTGAGTCATATCTTGCCATCAAAGCTCTGTCTTGCTCCCTGATTGTTTCTCCTGCCTTTGCAACATCTGTCAGGTTAGTTTTGGCATCTTTTGGCCCTTTGCACTGCACCTCATATCATCCTGGTCCATTTTCTAGTTGCCCATAATTCTCACCAATTTTTTTTTTTTTTATTTTTCAGTATCCACGCCATGGGTCTGCTATTTTCCCCTCCGAGATAGGTCTTCCTCCTTGATATTTTCCCCTGCTTTTGCAGTATCTGTCCGGTTAGTTTTGGCATCTCTTTTTCTTTTGTGCTGCATCTCATTTCCTCCCAGGCCATTGTCTTGTAGTCACTAATTTTCCAAAATTTCTGATTTTTTGGGTTTTTTTTCAGTTACCTTTCGTTTGATCGTATCTCCTTTCCAGAGCGTTTGTAAGCCTTTCTTTCCTGGGTCGCAAGATTTCGTTTCCCGGCCCGAAAGGAAATTTTATTTCCTTTCGGGCCGGGAAACGAAATCTTGCGATTTCAATGGGGACCACTTGTGCTCTCCGTGGTGCATGTCCCTGCACTTGACGGCATCCCAGCACTTTTGATGGTTTGGACTTGGGCAAAAATTTTTTTTTGTTTTTTCAGTATCCATGCCATGTGAGTCATATCTTGCCATCAAAGCTCTGTCTTGCTCCCTGATTGTTTCTCCTGCCTTTGCAACATCTGTCAGGTTAGTTTTGGCATCTTTTGGCCCTTTGCACTGCACCTCATATCATCCTGGTCCATTTTCTAGTTGCCCATAATTCTCACCAATTTTTTTTTTTTTTTTATTTTTCAGTATCCACGCCATGGGTCTGCTATTTTCCCCTCCGAGATAGGTCTTCCTCCTTGATATTTTCCCCTGCTTTTGCAGTATCTGTCCGGTTAGTTTTGGCATCTCTTTTTCTTTTGTGCTGCATCTCATTTCCTCCCAGGCCATTGTCTTGTAGTCACTAATTTTCCAAAATTTCTGATTTTTTGGGTTTTTTTTCAGTTACCTTTCGTTTGATCGTATCTCCTTTCCAGAGCGTTTGTAAGCCTTTCTTTCCTGGGTCGCAAGATTTCGTTTCCCGGCCCGAAAGGAAATTTCATTTCCTTTCGGGCCGGGAAACGAAATCTTGCGATTTCAATGGGGACCACTTGTGCTCTCCGTGGTGCATGTCCCTGCACTTGACGGCATCCCAGCACTTTTGATGGTTTGGACTTGGGCAAAAATTTTTTTTTGTTTTTTCAGTATCCATGCCATGTGAGTCATATCTTGCCATCAAAGCTCTGTCTTGCTCCCTGATTGTTTCTCCTGCCTTTGCAACATCTGTCAGGTTAGTTTTGGCATCTTTTGGCCCTTTGCACTGCACCTCATATCATCCTGGTCCATTTTCTAGTTGTCCATAATTCTCACCAATTTTTTTTTTTTTTATTTTTCAGTATCCACGCCATGGGTCTGCTATTTTCCCCTCCGAGATAGGTCTTCCTCCTTGATATTTTCCCCTGCTTTTGCAGTATCTGTCCGGTTAGTTTTGGCATCTCTTTTTCTTTTGTGCTGCATCTCATTTCCTCCCAGGCCATTGTCTTGTAGTCACTAATTTTCCAAAATTTCTGATTTTTTGGGTTTTTTTTCAGTTACCTTTCGTTTGATCGTATCTCCTTTCCAGAGCGTTTGTAAGCCTTTCTTTCCTGGGTCGCAAGATTTCGTTTCCCGGCCCGAAAGGAAATTTCATTTCCTTTCGGGCCGGGAAACGAAATCTTGCGATTTCAATGGGGACCACTTGTGCTCTCCGTGGTGCATGTCCCTGCACTTGACGGCATCCCAGCACTTTTGATGGTTTGGACTTGGGCAAAAATTTTTTTTTGTTTTTTCAGTATCCATGCCATGGGAGTCATATCTTGCCATCAAAGCTCTGTCTTGCTCCCTGATTGTTTCTCCTGCCTTTGCAACATCTGTCAGGTTAGTTTTGGCATCTTTTGGCCCTTTGCACTGCACCTCATATCATCCTGGTCCATTTTCTAGTTGTCCATAATTCTCACCAATTTTTTTTTTTTTTTTATTTTTCAGTATCCACGCCATGGGTCTGCTATTTTCCCCTCCGAGATAGGTCTTCCTCCTTGATATTTTCCCCTGCTTTTGCAGTATCTGTCCGGTTAGTTTTGGCATCTCTTTTTCTTTTGTGCTGCATCTCATTTCCTCCCAGGCCATTGTCTTGTAGTCACTAATTTTCCAAAATTTCTGATTTTTTGGGTTTTTTTTCAGTTACCTTTCGTTTGATCGTATCTCCTTTCCAGAGCGTTTGTAAGCCTTTCTTTCCTGGGTCGCAAGATTTCGTTTCCCGGCCCGAAAGGAAATTTCATTTCCTTTCGGGCCGGGAAACGAAATCTTGCGATTTCAATGGGGACCACTTGTGCTCTCCGTGGTGCATGTCCCTGCACTTGACGGCATCCCAGCACTTTTGATGGTTTGGACTTGGGCAAAAATTTTTTTTTGTTTGTTCAGTATCCATGCCATGTGAGTCATATCTTGCCATCAAAGCTCTGTCTTGCTCCCTGATTGTTTCTCCTGCCTTTGCAACATCTGTCAGGTTAGTTTTGGCATCTTTTGGCCCTTTGCACTGCACCTCATATCATCCTGGTCCATTTTCTAGTTGCCCATAATTCTCACCAATTTTTTTTTTTTTTATTTTTCAGTATCCACGCCATGGGTCTGCTATTTTCCCCTCCGAGATAGGTCTTCCTCCTTGATATTTTCCCCTGCTTTTGCAGTATCTGTCCGGTTAGTTTTGGCATCTCTTTTTCTTTTGTGCTGCATCTCATTTCCTCCCAGGCCATTGTCTTGTAGTCACTAATTTTCCAAAATTTCTGATTTGTTGGGTTTTTTTTCAGTTACCTTTCGTTTGATCGTATCTCCTTTCCAGAGCGTTTGTAAGCCTTTCTTTCCTGGGTCGCAAGATTTCGTTTCCCGGCCCGAAAGGAAATTTCATTTCCTTTCGGGCCGGGAAACGAAATCTTGCGATTTCAATGGGGACCACTTGTGCTCTCCGTGGTGCATGTCCCTGCACTTGACGGCATCCCAGCACTTTTGATGGTTTGGACTTGGGCAAAAATTTTTTTTTGTTTTTTCAGTATCCATGCCATGGGAGTCATATCTTGCCATCAAAGCTCTGTCTTGCTCCCTGATTGTTTCTCCTGCCTTTGCAACATCTGTCAGGTTAGTTTTGGCAACTTTTGGCCCTTTGCACTGCACCTCATATCATCCTGGTCCATTTTCTAGTTGTCCATAATTCTCACCAATTTTTTTTTTTTTTTATTTTTCAGTATCCACGCCATGGGTCTGCTATTTTCCCCTCCGAGATAGGTCTTCCTCCTTGATATTTTCCCCTGCTTTTGCAGTATCTGTCCGGTTAGTTTTGGCATCTCTTTTTCTTTTGTGCTGCATCTCATTTCCTCCCAGGCCATTGTCTTGTAGTCACTAATTTTCCAAAATTTCTGATTTTTTGGGTTTTTTTCAGTTACCTTTCGTTTGGTCGTATCTCCTTTCCAGAGCGTTTGTAAGCCTTTCTTTCCTGGGTCGCAAGATTTCGTTTCCCGGCCCGAAAGGAAATTTCATTTCCTTTCGGGCCGGGAAACGAAATCTTGCGATTTCAATGGGGACCACTTGTGCTCTCCGTGGTGCATGTCCCTGCACTTGACGGCATCCCAGCACTTTTGATGGTTTGGACTTGGGCAAAAATTTTTTTTTGTTTTTTCAGTATCCATGCCATGGGAGTCATATCTTGCCATCAAAGCTCTGTCTTGCTCCCTGATTGTTTCTCCTGCCTTTGCAACATCTGTCAGGTTAGTTTTGGCAACTTTTGGCCCTTTGCACTGCACCTCATATCATCCTGGTCCATTTTCTAGTTGTCCATAATTCTCACCAATTTTTTTTTTTTTTATTTTTCAGTATCCACGCCATGGGTCTGCTATTTTCCCCTCCGAGATAGGTCTTCCTCCTTGATATTTTCCCCTGCTTTTGCAGTATCTGTCCGGTTAGTTTTGGCATCTCTTTTTCTTTTGTGCTGCATCTCATTTCCTCCCAGGCCATTGTCTTGTAGTCACTAATTTTCCAAAATTTCTGATTTTTTGGGTTTTTTTTCAGTTACCTTTCGTTTGATCGTATCTCCTTTCCAGAGCGTTTGTAAGCCTTTCTTTCCTGGGTCGCAAGATTTCGTTTCCCGGCCCGAAAGGAAATTTCATTTCCTTTCGGGCCGGGAAACGAAATCTTGCGATTTCAATGGGGACCACTTGTGCTCTCCGTGGTGCATGTCCCTGCACTTGACGGCATCCCAGCACTTTTGATGGTTTGGACTTGGGCAAAAATTTTTTTTTGTTTTTTCAGTATCCATGCCATGGGAGTCATATCTTGCCATCAAAGCTCTGTCTTGCTCCCTGATTGTTTCTCCTGCCTTTGCAACATCTGTCAGGTTAGTTTTGGCATCTTTTGGCCCTTTGCACTGCACCTCATATCATCCTGGTCCATTTTCTAGTTGTCCATAATTCTCACCAATTTTTTTTTTTTTTATTTTTCAGTATCCACGCCATGGGTCTGCTATTTTCCCCTCCGAGATAGGTCTTCCTCCTTGATATTTTCCCCTGCTTTTGCAGTATCTGTCCGGTTAGTTTTGGCATCTCTTTTTCTTTTGTGCTGCATCTCATTTCCTCCCAGGCCATTGTCTTGTAGTCACTAATTTTCCAAAATTTCTGATTTTTTGGTTTTTTTTTCAGTTACCTTTCGTTTGATCGTATCTCCTTTCCAGAGCGTTTGTAAGCCTTTCTTTCCTGGGTCGCAAGATTTCGTTTCCCGGCCCGAAAGGAAATTTCATTTCCTTTCGGGCCGGGAAACGAAATCTTGCGATTTCAATGGGGACCACTTGTGCTCTCCGTGGTGCATGTCCCTGCACTTGACGGCATCCCAGCACTTTTGATGGTTTGGACTTGGGCAAAAATTTTTTTTTGTTTTTTCAGTATCCATGCCATGGGAGTCATATCTTGCCATCAAAGCTCTGTCTTGCTCCCTGATTGTTTCTCCTGCCTTTGCAACATCTGTCAGGTTAGTTTTGGCATCTTTTGGCCCTTTGCACTGCACCTCATATCATCCTGGTCCATTTTCTAGTTGTCCATAATTCTCACCAATTTTTTTTTTTTTTATTTTTCAGTATCCACGCCATGGGTCTGCTATTTTCCCCTCCGAGATAGGTCTTCCTCCTTGATATTTTCCCCTGCTTTTGCAGTATCTGTCCGGTTAGTTTTGGCATCTCTTTTTCTTTTGTGCTGCATCTCATTTCCTCCCCGGCCATTGTCTTGTAGTCACTAATTTTCCAAAATTTCTGATTTTTTGGGGTTTTTTTCAGTTACCTTTCGTTTGATCGTATCTCCTTTCCAGAGCGTTTGTAAGCCTTTCTTTCCTGGGTCGCAAGATTTCGTTTCCCGGCCCGAAAGGAAATTTCATTTCCTTTCGGGCCGGGAAACGAAATCTTGCGATTTCAATGGGGACCACTTGTGCTCTCCGTGGTGCATGTCCCTGCACTTGACGGCATCCCAGCACTTTTGATGGTTTGGACTTGGGCAAAAATTTTTTTTTGTTTTTTCAGTATCCATGCCATGGGAGTCATATCTTGCCATCAAAGCTCTGTCTTGCTCCCTGATTGTTTCTCCTGCCTTTGCAACATCTGTCAGGTTAGTTTTGGCATCTTTTGGCCCTTTGCACTGCACCTCATATCATCCTGGTCCATTTTCTAGTTGTCCATAATTCTCACCAATTTTTTTTTTTTTTATTTTTCAGTATCCACGCCATGGGTCTGCTATTTTCCCCTCCGAGATAGGTCTTCCTCCTTGATATTTTCCCCTGCTTTTGCAGTATCTGTCCGGTTAGTTTTGGCATCTCTTTTTCTTTTGTGCTGCATCTCATTTCCTCCCCGGCCATTGTCTTGTAGTCACTAATTTTCCAAAATTTCTGATTTTTTGGGGTTTTTTTCAGTTACCTTTCGTTTGATCGTATCTCCTTTCCAGAGCGTTTGTAAGCCTTTCTTTCCTGGGTCGCAAGATTTCGTTTCCCGGCCCGAAAGGAAATTTCATTTCCTTTCGGGCCGGGAAACGAAATCTTGCGATTTCAATGGGGACCACTTGTGCTCTCCGTGGTGCATGTCCCTGCACTTGACGGCATCCCAGCACTTTTGATGGTTTGGACTTGGGCAAAATTTTTTTTTTGTTTTTTCAGTATCCATGCCATGGGAGTCATATCTTGCCATCAAAACTCTGTCTTGCTCCCTGATTGTTTCTCCTGCCTTTGCAACATCTGTCAGGTTAGTTTTGGCATCTTTTGGCCCTTTGCACTGCACCTCATATCATCCTGGTCCATTTTCTAGTTGCCCATAATTCTCACCAATTTTTTTTTTTTTATTTTTCAGTATCCACGCCATGGGTCTGCTATTTTCCCCTCCGAGATAGGTCTTCCTCCTTGATATTTTCCCCTGCTTTTGCAGTATCTGTCCGGTTAGTTTTGGCATCTCTTTTTCTTTTGTGCTGCATCTCATTTCCTCCCAGGCCATTGTCTTGTAGTCACTAATTTTCCAAAATTTCTGATTTTTTGGGTTTTTTTTCAGTTACCTTTCGTTTGATCGTATCTCCTTTCCAGAGCGTTTGTAAGCCTTTCTTTCCTGGGTCGCAAGATTTCGTTTCCCGGCCCGAAAGGAAATTTCATTTCCTTTCGGGCCGGGAAACGAAATCTTGCGATTTCAATGGGGACCACTTGTGCTCTCCGTGGTGCATGTCCCTGCACTTGACGGCATCCCAGCACTTTTGATGGTTTGGACTTGGGCAAAAATTTTTTTTTGTTTTTTCAGTATCCATGCCATGGGAGTCATATCTTGCCATCAAAGCTCTGTCTTGCTCCCTGATTGTTTCTCCTGCCTTTGCAACATCTGTCAGGTTAGTTTTGGCAACTTTTGGCCCTTTGCACTGCACCTCATATCATCCTGGTCCATTTTCTAGTTGTCCATAATTCTCACCAATTTTTTTTTTTTTTTTATTTTTCAGTATCCACGCCATGGGTCTGCTATTTTCCCCTCCGAGATAGGTCTTCCTCCTTGATATTTTCCCCTGCTTTAGCAGTATCTGTCCGGTTAGTTTTGGCATCTCTTTTTCTTTTGTGCTGCATCTCATTTCCTCCCAGGCCATTGTCTTGTAGTCACTAATTTTCCAAAATTTCTGATTTTTTGGGTTTTTTTTCAGTTACCTTTCGTTTGATCGTATCTCCTTTCCAGAGCGTTTGTAAGCCTTTCTTTCCTGGGTCGCAAGATTTCGTTTCCCGGCCCGAAAGGAAATTTCATTTCCTTTCGGGCCGGGAAACGAAATCTTGCGATTTCAATGGGGACCACTTGTGCTCTCCGTGGTGCATGTCCCTGCACTTGACGGCATCCCAGCACTTTTGATGGTTTGGACTTGGGCAAAAATTTTTTTTTGTTTGTTCAGTATCCATGCCATGTGAGTCATATCTTGCCATCAAAGCTCTGTCTTGCTCCCTGATTGTTTCTCCTGCCTTTGCAACATCTGTCAGGTTAGTTTTGGCATCTTTTGGCCCTTTGCACTGCACCTCATATCATCCTGGTCCATTTTCTAGTTGCCCATAATTCTCACCAATTTTTTTTTTTTTTATTTTTCAGTATCCACGCCATGGGTCTGCTATTTTCCCCTCCGAGATAGGTCTTCCTCCTTGATATTTTCCCCTGCTTTTGCAGTATCTGTCCGGTTAGTTTTGGCATCTCTTTTTCTTTTGTGCTGCATCTCATTTCCTCCCAGGCCATTGTCTTGTAGTCACTAATTTTCCAAAATTTCTGATTTTTTGGGTTTTTTTTCAGTTACCTTTCGTTTGATCGTATCTCCTTTCCAGAGCGTTTGTAAGCCTTTCTTTCCTGGGTCGCAAGATTTCGTTTCCCGGCCCGAAAGGAAATTTCATTTCCTTTCGGGCCGGGAAACGAAATCTTGCGATTTCAATGGGGACCACTTGTGCTCTCCGTGGTGCATGTCCCTGCACTTGACGGCATCCCAGCACTTTTGATGGTTTGGACTTGGGCAAAAATTTTTTTTTGTTTTTTCAGTATCCATGCCATGTGAGTCATATCTTGCCATCAAAGCTCTGTCTTGCTCCCTGATTGTTTCTCCTGCCTTTGCAACATCTGTCAGGTTAGTTTTGGCATCTTTTGGCCCTTTGCACTGCACCTCATATCATCCTGGTCCATTTTCTAGTTGTCCATAATTCTCACCAATTTTTTTTTTTTTTATTTTTCAGTATCCACGCCATGGGTCTGCTATTTTCCCCTCCGAGATAGGTCTTCCTCCTTGATATTTTCCCCTGCTTTTGCAGTATCTGTCCGGTTAGTTTTGGCATCTCTTTTTCTTTTGTGCTGCATCTCATTTCCTCCCAGGCCATTGTCTTGTAGTCACTAATTTTCCAAAATTTCTGATTTTTTGGGTTTTTTTTCAGTTACCTTTCGTTTGATCGTATCTCCTTTCCAGAGCGTTTGTAAGCCTTTCTTTCCTGGGTCGCAAGATTTCGTTTCCCGGCCCGAAAGGAAATTTCATTTCCTTTCGGGCCGGGAAACGAAATCTTGCGATTTCAATGGGGACCACTTGTGCTCTCCGTGGTGCATGTCCCTGCACTTGACGGCATCCCAGCACTTTTGATGGTTTGGACTTGGGCAAAAATTTTTTTTTGTTTTTTCAGTATCCATGCCATGGGAGTCATATCTTGCCATCAAAGCTCTGTCTTGCTCCCTGATTGTTTCTCCTGCCTTTGCAACATCTGTCAGGTTAGTTTTGGCATCTTTTGGCCCTTTGCACTGCACCTCATATCATCCTGGTCCATTTTCTAGTTGTCCATAATTCTCACCAATTTTTTTTTTTTTTATTTTTCAGTATCCACGCCATGGGTCTGCTATTTTCCCCTCCGAGATAGGTCTTCCTCCTTGATATTTTCCCCTGCTTTTGCAGTATCTGTCCGGTTAGTTTTGGCATCTCTTTTTCTTTTGTGCTGCATCTCATTTCCTCCCAGGCCATTGTCTTGTAGTCACTAATTTTCCAAAATTTCTGATTTTTTGGGTTTTTTTTCAGTTACCTTTCGTTTGATCGTATCTCCTTTCCAGAGCGTTTGTAAGCCTTTCTTTCCTGGGTCGCAAGATTTCGTTTCCCGGCCCGAAAGGAAATTTCATTTCCTTTCGGGCCGGGAAACGAAATCTTGCGATTTCAATGGGGACCACTTGTGCTCTCCGTGGTGCATGTCCCTGCACTTGACGGCATCCCAGCACTTTTGATGGTTTGGACTTGGGCAAAAATTTTTTTTTGTTTTTTCAGTATCCATGCCATGGGAGTCATATCTTGCCATCAAAGCTCTGTCTTGCTCCCTGATTGTTTCTCCTGCCTTTGCAACATCTGTCAGGTTAGTTTTGGCATCTTTTGGCCCTTTGCACTGCACCTCATATCATCCTGGTCCATTTTCTAGTTGTCCATAATTCTCACCAATTTTTTTTTTTTTTATTTTTCAGTATCCACGCCATGGGTCTGCTATTTTCCCCTCCGAGATAGGTCTTCCTCCTTGATATTTTCCCCTGCTTTTGCAGTATCTGTCCGGTTAGTTTTGGCATCTCTTTTTCTTTTGTGCTGCATCTCATTTCCTCCCAGGCCATTGTCTTGTAGTCACTAATTTTCCAAAATTTCTGATTTTTTGGGTTTTTTTTCAGTTACCTTTCGTTTGATCGTATCTCCTTTCCAGAGCGTTTGTAAGCCTTTCTTTCCTGGGTCGCAAGATTTCGTTTCCCGGCCCGAAAGGAAATTTCATTTCCTTTCGGGCCGGGAAACGAAATCTTGCGATTTCAATGGGGACCACTTGTGCTCTCCGTGGTGCATGTCCCTGCACTTGACGGCATCCCAGCACTTTTGATGGTTTGGACTTGGGCAAAAATTTTTTTTTGTTTTTTCAGTATCCATGCCATGGGAGTCATATCTTGCCATCAAAGCTCTGTCTTGCTCCCTGATTGTTTCTCCTGCCTTTGCAACATCTGTCAGGTTAGTTTTGGCATCTTTTGGCCCTTTGCACTGCACCTCATATCATCCTGGTCCATTTTCTAGTTGTCCATAATTCTCACCAATTTTTTTTTTTTTTATTTTTCAGTATCCACGCCATGGGTCTGCTATTTTCCCCTCCGAGATAGGTCTTCCTCCTTGATATTTTCCCCTGCTTTTGCTGTATCTGTCCGGTTAGTTTTGGCATCTCTTTTTCTTTTGTGCTGCATCTCATTTCCTCCCAGGCCATTGTCTTGTAGTCACTAATTTTCCAAAATTTCTGATTTGTTGGGTTTTTTTTCAGTTACCTTTCGTTTGATCGTATCTCCTTTCCAGAGCGTTTGTAAGCCTTTCTTTCCTGGGTCGCAAGATTTCGTTTCCCGGCCCGAAAGGAAATTTCATTTCCTTTCGGGCCGGGAAACGAAATCTTGCGATTTCAATGGGGACCACTTGTGCTCTCCGTGGTGCATGTCCCTGCACTTGACGGCATCCCAGCACTTTTGATGGTTTGGACTTGGGCAAAAATTTTTTTTTGTTTTTTCAGTATCCATGCCATGGGAGTCATATCTTGCCATCAAAGCTCTGTCTTGCTCCCTGATTGTTTCTCCTGCCTTTGCAACATCTGTCAGGTTAGTTTTGGCAACTTTTGGCCCTTTGCACTGCACCTCATATCATCCTGGTCCATTTTCTAGTTGTCCATAATTCTCACCAATTTTTTTTTTTTTTATTTTTCAGTATCCACGCCATGGGTCTGCTATTTTCCCCTCCGAGATAGGTCTTCCTCCTTGATATTTTCCCCTGCTTTTGCAGTATCTGTCCGGTTAGTTTTGGCATCTCTTTTTCTTTTGTGCTGCATCTCATTTCCTCCCAGGCCATTGTCTTGTAGTCACTAATTTTCCAAAATTTCTGATTTTTTGGGTTTTTTTTCAGTTACCTTTCGTTTGATCGTATCTCCTTTCCAGAGCATTTGTAAGCCTTTCTTTCCTGGGTCGCAAGATTTCGTTTCCCGGCCCGAAAGGAAATTTCATTTCCTTTCGGGCCGGGAAACGAAATCTTGCGATTTCAATGGGGACCACTTGTGCTCTCCGTGGTGCATGTCCCTGCACTTGACGGCATCCCAGCACTTTTGATGGTTTGGACTTGGGAAAAATTTTTTTTTGGTTTTTCAGTATCCATGCCATGGGAGTCATATCTTGCCATCAAAGCTCTGTCTTGCTCCCTGATTGTTTCTCCTGCCTTTGCAACATCTGTCAGGTTAGTTTTGGCAACTTTTGGCCCTTTGCACTGCACCTCATATCATCCTGGTCCATTTTCTAGTTGTCCATAATTCTCACCAATTTTTTTTTTTTTTATTTTTCAGTATCCACGCCATGGGTCTGCTATTTTCCCCTCCGAGATAGGTCTTCCTCCTTGATATTTTCCCCTGCTTTTGCAGTATCTGTCCGGTTAGTTTTGGCATCTCTTTTTCTTTTGTGCTGCATCTCATTTCCTCCCAGGCCATTGTCTTGTAGTCACTAATTTTCCAAAATTTCTGATTTTTTGGGTTTTTTTTCAGTTACCTTTCGTTTGATCGTATCTCCTTTCCAGAGCGTTTGTAAGCCTTTCTTTCCTGGGTCGCAAGATTTCGTTTCCCGGCCCGAAAGGAAATTTCATTTCCTTTCGGGCCGGGAAACGAAATCTTGCGATTTCAATGGGGACCACTTGTGCTCTCCGTGGGGCATGTCCCTGCACTTGACGGCATCCCAGCACTTTTGATGGTTTGGACTTGGGCAAAAATTTTTTTTTGTTTTTTCAGTATCCATGCCATGGGAGTCATATCTTGCCATCAAAGCTCTGTCTTGCTCCCTGATTGTTTCTCCTGCCTTTGCAACATCTGTCAGGTTAGTTTTGGCATCTTTTGGCCCTTTGCACTGCACCTCATATCATCCTGGTCCATTTTCTAGTTGTCCATAATTCTCACCAATTTTTTTTTTTTTTTATTTTTCAGTATCCACGCCATGGGTCTGCTATTTTCCCCTCCGAGATAGGTCTTCCTCCTTGATATTTTCCCCTGCTTTTGCAGTATCTGTCCGGTTAGTTTTGGCATCTCTTTTTCTTTTGTGCTGCATCTCATTTCCTCCCAGGCCATTGTCTTGTAGTCACTAATTTTCCAAAATTTCTGATTTTTTGGGTTTTTTTTCAGTTACCTTTCGTTTGATCGTATCTCCTTTCCAGAGCGTTTGTAAGCCTTTCTTTCCTGGGTCGCAAGATTTCGTTTCCCGGCCCGAAAGGAAATTTCATTTCCTTTCGGGCCGGGAAACGAAATCTTGCGATTTCAATGGGGACCACTTGTGCTCTCCGTGGTGCATGTCCCTGCACTTGACGGCATCCCAGCACTTTTGATGGTTTGGACTTGGGCAAAAATTTTTTTTTGGTTTTTCAGTATCCATGCCATGGGAGTCATATCTTGCCATCAAAGCTCTGTCTTGCTCCCTGATTGTTTCTCCTGCCTTTGCAACATCTGTCAGGTTAGTTTTGGCATCTTTTGGCCCTTTGCACTGCACCTCATATCATCCTGGTCCATTTTCTAGTTGTCCATAATTCTCACCAATTTTTTTTTTTTTTATTTTTCAGTATCCACGCCATGGGTCTGCTATTTTCCCCTCCGAGATAGGTCTTCCTCCTTGATATTTTCCCCTCCTTTTGCAGTATCTGTCCGGTTAGTTTTGGCATCTCTTTTTCTTTTGTGCTGCATCTCATTTCCTCCCAGGCCATTGTCTTGTAGTCACTAATTTTCCAAAATTTCTGATTTGTTGGGTTTTTTTTCAGTTACCTTTCGTTTGATCGTATCTCCTTTCCAGAGCGTTTGTAAGCCTTTCTTTCCTGGGTCGCAAGATTTCGTTTCCCGGCCCGAAAGGAAATTTCATTTCCTTTCGGGCCGGGAAACGAAATCTTGCGATTTCAATGGGGACCACTTGTGCTCTCCGTGGTGCATGTCCCTGCACTTGACGGCATCCCAGCACTTTTGATGGTTTGGACTTGGGCAAAAATTTTTTTTTGTTTTTTCAGTATCCATGCCATGGGAGTCATATCTTGCCATCAAAGCTCTGTCTTGCTCCCTGATTGTTTCTCCTGCCTTTGCAACATCTGTCAGGTTAGTTTTGGCAACTTTTGGCCCTTTGCACTGCACCTCATATCATCCTGGTCCATTTTCTAGTTGTCCATAATTCTCACCAATTTTTTTTTTTTTTATTTTTCAGTATCCACGCCATGGGTCTGCTATTTTCCCCTCCGAGATAGGTCTTCCTCCTTGATATTTTCCCCTGCTTTTGCAGTATCTGTCCGGTTAGTTTTGGCATCTCTTTTTCTTTTGTGCTGCATCTCATTTCCTCCCAGGCCATTGTCTTGTAGTCACTAATTTTCCAAAATTTCTGATTTTTTGGGTTTTTTTTCAGTTACCTTTCGTTTGATCGTATCTCCTTTCCAGAGCGTTTGTAAGCCTTTCTTTCCTGGGTCGCAAGATTTCGTTTCGCGGCCCGAAAGGAAATTTCATTTCCTTTCGGGCCGGGAAACGAAATCTTGCGATTTCAATGGGGACCACTTGTGCTCTCCGTGGGGCATGTCCCTGCACTTGACGGCATCCCAGCACTTTTGATGGTTTGGACTTGGGCAAAAATTTTTTTTTGTTTTTTCAGTATCCATGCCATGGGAGTCATATCTTGCCATCAAAGCTCTGTCTTGCTCCCTGATTGTTTCTCCTGCCTTTGCAACATCTGTCAGGTTAGTTTTGGCATCTTTTGGCCCTTTGCACTGCACCTCATATCATCCTGGTCCATTTTCTAGTTGTCCATAATTCTCACCAATTTTTTTTTTTTTTATTTTTCAGTATCCACGCCATGGGTCTGCTATTTTCCCCTCCGAGATAGGTCTTCCTCCTTGATATTTTCCCCTGCTTTTGCAGTATCTGTCCGGTTAGTTTTGGCATCTCTTTTTCTTTTGTGCTGCATCTCATTTCCTCCCAGGCCATTGTCTTGTAGTCACTAATTTTCCAAAATTTCTGATTTTTTGGGTTTTTTTTCAGTTACCTTTCGTTTGATCGTATCTCCTTTCCAGAGCGTTTGTAAGCCTTTCTTTCCTGGGTCGCAAGATTTCGTTTCCCGGCCCGAAAGGAAATTTCATTTCCTTTCGGGCCGGGAAACGAAATCTTGCGATTTCAATGGGGACCACTTGTGCTCTCCGTGGTGCATGTCCCTGCACTTGACGGCATCCCAGCACTTTTGATGGTTTGGACTTGGGCAAAAATTTTTTTTTGTTTTTTCAGTATCCATGCCATGGGAGTCATATCTTGCCATCAAAGCTCTGTCTTGCTCCCTGATTGTTTCTCCTGCCTTTGCAACATCTGTCAGGTTAGTTTTGGCATCTTTTGGCCCTTTGCACTGCACCTCATATCATCCTGGTCCATTTTCTAGTTGTCCATAATTCTCACCAATTTTTTTTTTTTTTATTTTTCAGTATCCACGCCATGGGTCTGCTATTTTCCCCTCCGAGATAGGTCTTCCTCCTTGATATTTTCCCCTGCTTTTGCAGTATCTGTCCGGTTAGTTTTGGCATCTCTTTTTCTTTTGTGCTGCATCTCATTTCCTCCCAGGCCATTGTCTTGTAGTCACTAATTTTCCAAAATTTCTGATTTTTTGGGTTTTTTTTCAGTTACCTTTCGTTTGATCGTATCTCCTTTCCAGAGCGTTTGTAAGCCTTTCTTTCCTGGGTCGCAAGATTTCGTTTCCCGGCCCGAAAGGAAATTTCATTTCCTTTCGGGCCGGGAAACGAAATCTTGCGATTTCAATGGGGACCACTTGTGCTCTCCGTGGTGCATGTCCCTGCACTTGACGGCATCCCAGCACTTTTGATGGTTTGGACTTGGGCAAAAATTTTTTTTTGTTTTTTCAGTATCCATGCCATGGGAGTCATATCTTGCCATCAAAGCTCTGTCTTGCTCCCTGATTGTTTCTCCTGCCTTTGCAACATCTGTCAGGTTAGTTTTGGCATCTTTTGGCCCTTTGCACTGCACCTCATATCATCCTGGTCCATTTTCTAGTTGTCCATAATTCTCACCAATTTTTTTTTTTTTTATTTTTCAGTATCCACGCCATGGGTCTGCTATTTTCCCCTCCGAGATAGGTCTTCCTCCTTGATATTTTCCCCTGCTTTTGCTGTATCTGTCCGGTTAGTTTTGGCATCTCTTTTTCTTTTGTGCTGCATCTCATTTCCTCCCAGGCCATTGTCTTGTAGTCACTAATTTTCCAAAATTTCTGATTTTTTGGGTTTTTTTTCAGTTACCTTTCGTTTGATCGTATCTCCTTTCCAGAGCGTTTGTAAGCCTTTCTTTCCTGGGTCGCAAGATTTCGTTTCCCGGCCCGAAAGGAAATTTCATTTCCTTTCGGGCCGGGAAACGAAATCTTGCGATTTCAATGGGGACCACTTGTGCTCTCCGTGGTGCATGTCCCTGCACTTGACGGCATCCCAGCACTTTTGATGGTTTGGACTTGGGCAAAAATTTTTTTTTGTTTTTTCAGTATCCATGCCATGGGAGTCATATCTTGCCATCAAAGCTCTGGCTTGCTCCCTGATTGTTTCTCCTGCCTTTGCAACATCTGTCAGGTTAGTTTTGGCAACTTTTGGCCCTTTGCACTGCACCTCATATCATCCTGGTCCATTTTCTAGTTGTCCATAATTCTCACCAATTTTTTTTTTTTTTATTTTTCAGTATCCACGCCATGGGTCTGCTATTTTCCCCTCCGAGATAGGTCTTCCTCCTTGATATTTTCCCCTGCTTTTGCAGTATCTGTCCGGTTAGTTTTGGCATCTCTTTTTCTTTTGTGCTGCATCTCATTTCCTCCCAGGCCATTGTCTTGTAGTCACTAATTTTCCAAAATTTCTGATTTTTTGGGTTTTTTTTCAGTTACCTTTCGTTTGATCGTATCTCCTTTCCAGAGCATTTGTAAGCCTTTCTTTCCTGGGTCGCAAGATTTCGTTTCCCGGCCCGAAAGGAAATTTCATTTCCTTTCGGGCCGGGAAACGAAATCTTGCGATTTCAATGGGGACCACTTGTGCTCTCCGTGGTGCATGTCCCTGCACTTGACGGCATCCCAGCACTTTTGATGGTTTGGACTTGGGAAAAATTTTTTTTTGGTTTTTCAGTATCCATGCCATGGGAGTCATATCTTGCCATCAAAGCTCTGTCTTGCTCCCTGATTGTTTCTCCTGCCTTTGCAACATCTGTCAGGTTAGTTTTGGCAACTTTTGGCCCTTTGCACTGCACCTCATATCATCCTGGTCCATTTTCTAGTTGTCCATAATTCTCACCAATTTTTTTTTTTTTTATTTTTCAGTATCCACGCCATGGGTCTGCTATTTTCCCCTCCGAGATAGGTCTTCCTCCTTGATATTTTCCCCTGCTTTTGCAGTATCTGTCCGGTTAGTTTTGGCATCTCTTTTTCTTTTGTGCTGCATCTCATTTCCTCCCAGGCCATTGTCTTGTAGTCACTAATTTTCCAAAATTTCTGATTTTTTGGGTTTTTTTTCAGTTACCTTTCGTTTGATCGTATCTCCTTTCCAGAGCGTTTGTAAGCCTTTCTTTCCTGGGTCGCAAGATTTCGTTTCCCGGCCCGAAAGGAAATTTCATTTCCTTTCGGGCCGGGAAACGAAATCTTGCGATTTCAATGGGGACCACTTGTGCTCTCCGTGGGGCATGTCCCTGCACTTGACGGCATCCCAGCACTTTTGATGGTTTGGACTTGGGCAAAAATTTTTTTTTGTTTTTTCAGTATCCATGCCATGGGAGTCATATCTTGCCATCAAAGCTCTGTCTTGCTCCCTGATTGTTTCTCCTGCCTTTGCAACATCTGTCAGGTTAGTTTTGGCATCTTTTGGCCCTTTGCACTGCACCTCATATCATCCTGGTCCATTTTCTAGTTGTCCATAATTCTCACCAATTTTTTTTTTTTTTTATTTTTCAGTATCCACGCCATGGGTCTGCTATTTTCCCCTCCGAGATAGGTCTTCCTCCTTGATATTTTCCCCTGCTTTTGCAGTATCTGTCCGGTTAGTTTTGGCATCTCTTTTTCTTTTGTGCTGCATCTCATTTCCTCCCAGGCCATTGTCTTGTAGTCACTAATTTTCCAAAATTTCTGATTTTTTGGGTTTTTTTTCAGTTACCTTTCGTTTGATCGTATCTCCTTTCCAGAGCGTTTGTAAGCCTTTCTTTCCTGGGTCGCAAGATTTCGTTTCCCGGCCCGAAAGGAAATTTCATTTCCTTTCGGGCCGGGAAACGAAATCTTGCGATTTCAATGGGGACCACTTGTGCTCTCCGTGGTGCATGTCCCTGCACTTGACGGCATCCCAGCACTTTTGATGGTTTGGACTTGGGCAAAAATTTTTTTTTGGTTTTTCAGTATCCATGCCATGGGAGTCATATCTTGCCATCAAAGCTCTGTCTTGCTCCCTGATTGTTTCTCCTGCCTTTGCAACATCTGTCAGGTTAGTTTTGGCATCTTTTGGCCCTTTGCACTGCACCTCATATCATCCTGGTCCATTTTCTAGTTGTCCATAATTCTCACCAATTTTTTTTTTTTTTATTTTTCAGTATCCACGCCATGGGTCTGCTATTTTCCCCTCCGAGATAGGTCTTCCTCCTTGATATTTTCCCCTGCTTTTGCAGTATCTGTCCGGTTAGTTTTGGCATCTCTTTTTCTTTTGTGCTGCATCTCATTTCCTCCCAGGCCATTGTCTTGTAGTCACTAATTTTCCAAAATTTCTGATTTTTTGGGTTTTTTTTCAGTTACCTTTCGTTTGATCGTATCTCCTTTCCAGAGCGTTTGTAAGCCTTTCTTTCCTGGGTCGCAAGATTTCGTTTCGCGGCCCGAAAGGAAATTTCATTTCCTTTCGGGCCGGGAAACGAAATCTTGCGATTTCAATGGGGACCACTTGTGCTCTCCGTGGGGCATGTCCCTGCACTTGACGGCATCCCAGCACTTTTGATGGTTTGGACTTGGGCAAAAATTTTTTTTTGTTTTTTCAGTATCCATGCCATGGGAGTCATATCTTGCCATCAAAGCTCTGTCTTGCTCCCTGATTGTTTCTCCTGCCTTTGCAACATCTGTCAGGTTAGTTTTGGCATCTTTTGGCCCTTTGCACTGCACCTCATATCATCCTGGTCCATTTTCTAGTTGTCCATAATTCTCACCAATTTTTTTTTTTTTTTATTTTTCAGTATCCACGCCATGGGTCTGCTATTTTCCCCTCCGAGATAGGTCTTCCTCCTTGATATTTTCCCCTGCTTTTGCAGTATCTGTCCGGTTAGTTTTGGCATCTCTTTTTCTTTTGTGCTGCATCTCATTTCCTCCCAGGCCATTGTCTTGTAGTCACTAATTTTCCAAAATTTCTGATTTTTTGGGTTTTTTTTCAGTTACCTTTCGTTTGATCGTATCTCCTTTCCAGAGCGTTTGTAAGCCTTTCTTTCCTGGGTCGCAAGATTTCGTTTCCCGGCCCGAAAGGAAATTTCATTTCCTTTCGGGCCGGGAAACGAAATCTTGCGATTTCAATGGGGACCACTTGTGCTCTCCGTGGTGCATGTCCCTGCACTTGACGGCATCCCAGCACTTTTGATGGTTTGGACTTGGGCAAAAATTTTTTTTTGGTTTTTCAGTATCCATGCCATGGGAGTCATATCTTGCCATCAAAGCTCTGTCTTGCTCCCTGATTGTTTCTCCTGCCTTTGCAACATCTGTCAGGTTAGTTTTGGCATCTTTTGGCCCTTTGCACTGCACCTCATATCATCCTGGTCCATTTTCTAGTTGTCCATAATTCTCACCAATTTTTTTTTTTTTTTATTTTTCAGTATCCACGCCATGGGTCTGCTATTTTCCCCTCCGAGATAGGTCTTCCTCCTTGATATTTTCCCCTGCTTTTGCAGTATCTGTCCGGTTAGTTTTGGCATCTCTTTTTCTTTTGTGCTGCATCTCATTTCCTCCCAGGCCATTGTCTTGTAGTCACTAATTTTCCAAAATTTCTGATTTTTTGGGTTTTTTTTCAGTTACCTTTCGTTTGGTCGTATCTCCTTTCCAGAGCGTTTGTAAGCCTTTCTTTCCTGGGTCGCAAGATTTCGTTTCCCGGCCCGAAAGGAAATTTCATTTCCTTTCGGGCCGGGAAACGAAATCTTGCGATTTCAATGGGGACCACTTGTGCTCTCCGTGGTGCATGTCCCTGCACTTGACGGCATCCCAGCACTTTTGATGGTTTGGACTTGGGAAAAATTTTTTTTTGGTTTTTCAGTATCCATGCCATGGGAGTCATATCTTGCCATCAAAGCTCTGTCTTGCTCCCTGATTGTTTCTCCTGCCTTTGCAACATCTGTCAGGTTAGTTTTGGCAACTTTTGGCCCTTTGCACTGCACCTCATATCATCCTGGTCCATTTTCTAGTTGTCCATAATTCTCACCAATTTTTTTTTTTTTTATTTTTCAGTATCCACGCCATGGGTCTGCTATTTTCCCCTCCGAGATAGGTCTTCCTCCTTGATATTTTCCCCTGCTTTTGCAGTATCTGTCCGGTTAGTTTTGGCATCTCTTTTTCTTTTGTGCTGCATCTCATTTCCTCCCAGGCCATTGTCTTGTAGTCACTAATTTTCCAAAATTTCTGATTTTTTGGGTTTTTTTTCAGTTACCTTTCGTTTGATCGTATCTCCTTTCCAGAGCGTTTGTAAGCCTTTCTTTCCTGGGTCGCAAGATTTCGTTTCCCGGCCCGAAAGGAAATTTCATTTCCTTTCGGGCCGGGAAACGAAATCTTGCGATTTCAATGGGGACCACTTGTGCTCTCCGTGGGGCATGTCCCTGCACTTGACGGCATCCCAGCACTTTTGATGGTTTGGACTTGGGCAAAAATTTTTTTTTGTTTTTTCAGTATCCATGCCATGGGAGTCATATCTTGCCATCAAAGCTCTGTCTTGCTCCCTGATTGTTTCTCCTGCCTTTGCAACATCTGTCAGGTTAGTTTTGGCATCTTTTGGCCCTTTGCACTGCACCTCATATCATCCTGGTCCATTTTCTAGTTGTCCATAATTCTCACCAATTTTTTTTTTTTTTTATTTTTCAGTATCCACGCCATGGGTCTGCTATTTTCCCCTCCGAGATAGGTCTTCCTCCTTGATATTTTCCCCTGCTTTTGCAGTATCTGTCCGGTTAGTTTTGGCATCTCTTTTTCTTTTGTGCTGCATCTCATTTCCTCCCAGGCCATTGTCTTGTAGTCACTAATTTTCCAAAATTTCTGATTTTTTGGGTTTTTTTTCAGTTACCTTTCGTTTGATCGTATCTCCTTTCCAGAGCGTTTGTAAGCCTTTCTTTCCTGGGTCGCAAGATTTCGTTTCCCGGCCCGAAAGGAAATTTCATTTCCTTTCGGGCCGGGAAACGAAATCTTGCGATTTCAATGGGGACCACTTGTGCTCTCCGTGGTGCATGTCCCTGCACTTGACGGCATCCCAGCACTTTTGATGGTTTGGACTTGGGCAAAAATTTTTTTTTGGTTTTTCAGTATCCATGCCATGGGAGTCATATCTTGCCATCAAAGCTCTGTCTTGCTCCCTGATTGTTTCTCCTGCCTTTGCAACATCTGTCAGGTTAGTTTTGGCATCTTTTGGCCCTTTGCACTGCACCTCATATCATCCTGGTCCATTTTCTAGTTGTCCATAATTCTCACCAATTTTTTTTTTTTTTATTTTTCAGTATCCACGCCATGGGTCTGCTATTTTCCCCTCCGAGATAGGTCTTCCTCCTTGATATTTTCCCCTGCTTTTGCAGTATCTGTCCGGTTAGTTTTGGCATCTCTTTTTCTTTTGTGCTGCATCTCATTTCCTCCCAGGCCATTGTCTTGTAGTCACTAATTTTCCAAAATTTCTGATTTTTTGGGTTTTTTTTCAGTTACCTTTCGTTTGATCGTATCTCCTTTCCAGAGCGTTTGTAAGCCTTTCTTTCCTGGGTCGCAAGATTTCGTTTCGCGGCCCGAAAGGAAATTTCATTTCCTTTCGGGCCGGGAAACGAAATCTTGCGATTTCAATGGGGACCACTTGTGCTCTCCGTGGTGCATGTCCCTGCACTTGACGGCATCCCAGCACTTTTGATGGTTTGGACTTGGGAAAAATTTTTTTTTGGTTTTTCAGTATCCATGCCATGGGAGTCATATCTTGCCATCAAAGCTCTGTCTTGCTCCCTGATTGTTTCTCCTGCCTTTGCAACATCTGTCAGGTTAGTTTTGGCAACTTTTGGCCCTTTGCACTGCACCTCATATCATCCTGGTCCATTTTCTAGTTGTCCATAATTCTCACCAATTTTTTTTTTTTTTATTTTTCAGTATCCACGCCATGGGTCTGCTATTTTCCCCTCCGAGATAGGTCTTCCTCCTTGATATTTTCCCCTGCTTTTGCAGTATCTGTCCGGTTAGTTTTGGCATCTCTTTTTCTTTTGTGCTGCATCTCATTTCCTCCCAGGCCATTGTCTTGTAGTCACTAATTTTCCAAAATTTCTGATTTGTTGGGTTTTTTTTCAGTTACCTTTCGTTTGATCGTATCTCCTTTCCAGAGCGTTTGTAAGCCTTTCTTTCCTGGGTCGCAAGATTTCGTTTCCCGGCCCGAAAGGAAATTTCATTTCCTTTCGGGCCGGGAAACGAAATCTTGCGATTTCAATGGGGACCACTTGTGCTCTCCGTGGTGCATGTCCCTGCACTTGACGGCATCCCAGCACTTTTGATGGTTTGGACTTGGGCAAAAATTTTTTTTTGGTTTTTCAGTATCCATGCCATGGGAGTCATATCTTGCCATCAAAGCTCTGTCTTGCTCCCTGATTGTTTCTCCTGCCTTTGCAACATCTGTCAGGTTAGTTTTGGCAACTTTTGGCCCTTTGCACTGCACCTCATATCATCCTGGTCCATTTTCTAGTTGTCCATAATTCTCACCAATTTTTTTTTTTTTTTATTTTTCAGTATCCACGCCATGGGTCTGCTATTTTCCCCTCCGAGATAGGTCTTCCTCCTTGATATTTTCCCCTGCTTTTGCAGTATCTGTCCGGTTAGTTTTGGCATCTCTTTTTCTTTTGTGCTGCATCTCATTTCCTCCCAGGCCATTGTCTTGTAGTCACTAATTTTCCAAAATTTCTGATTTTTTGGGTTTTTTTTCAGTTACCTTTCGTTTGATCGTATCTCCTTTCCAGAGCGTTTGTAAGCCTTTCTTTCCTGGGTCGCAAGATTTCGTTTCCCGGCCCGAAAGGAAATTTCATTTCCTTTCGGGCCGGGAAACGAAATCTTGCGATTTCAATGGGGACCACTTGTGCTCTCCGTGGTGCATGTCCCTGCACTTGACGGCATCCCAGCACTTTTGATGGTTTGGACTTGGGAAAAAATTTTTTTTTGGTTTTTCAGTATCCATGCCATGGGAGTCATATCTTGCCATCAAAGCTCTGTCTTGCTCCCTGATTGTTTCTCCTGCCTTTGCAACATCTGTCAGGTTAGTTTTGGCATCTTTTGGCCCTTTGCACTGCACCTCATATCATCCTGGTCCATTTTCTAGTTGTCCATAATTCTCACCAATTTTTTTTTTTTTTATTTTTCAGTATCCACGCCATGGGTCTGCTATTTTCCCCTCCGAGATAGGTCTTCCTCCTTGATATTTTCCCCTGCTTTTGCAGTATCTGTCCGGTTAGTTTTGGCATCTCTTTTTCTTTTGTGCTGCATCTCATTTCCTCCCAGGCCATTGTCTTGTAGTCACTAATTTTCCAAAATTTCTGATTTTTTGGGTTTTTTTTCAGTTACCTTTCGTTTGATCGTATCTCCTTTCCAGAGCGTTTGTAAGCCTTTCTTTCCTGGGTCGCAAGATTTCGTTTCCCGGCCCGAAAGGAAATTTCATTTCCTTTCGGGCCGGGAAACGAAATCTTGCGATTTCAATGGGGACCACTTGTGCTCTCCGTGGTGCATGTCCCTGCACTTGACGGCATCCCAGCACTTTTGATGGTTTGGACTTGGGAAAAATTTTTTTTTGGTTTTTCAGTATCCATGCCATGGGAGTCATATCTTGCCATCAAAGCTCTGTCTTGCTCCCTGATTGTTTCTCCTGCCTTTGCAACATCTGTCAGGTTAGTTTTGGCAACTTTTGGCCCTTTGCACTGCACCTCATATCATCCTGGTCCATTTTCTAGTTGTCCATAATTCTCACCAATTTTTTTTTTTTTTATTTTTCAGTATCCACGCCATGGGTCTGCTATTTTCCCCTCCGAGATAGGTCTTCCTCCTTGATATTTTCCCCTGCTTTTGCAGTATCTGTCCGGTTAGTTTTGGCATCTCTTTTTCTTTTGTGCTGCATCTCATTTCCTCCCAGGCCATTGTCTTGTAGTCACTAATTTTCCAAAATTTCTGATTTGTTGGGTTTTTTTTCAGTTACCTTTCGTTTGATCGTATCTCCTTTCCAGAGCGTTTGTAAGCCTTTCTTTCCTGGGTCGCAAGATTTCGTTTCCCGGCCCGAAAGGAAATTTCATTTCCTTTCGGGCCGGGAAACGAAATCTTGCGATTTCAATGGGGACCACTTGTGCTCTCCGTGGTGCATGTCCCTGCACTTGACGGCATCCCAGCACTTTTGATGGTTTGGACTTGGGCAAAAATTTTTTTTTGTTTTTTCAGTATCCATGCCATGGGAGTCATATCTTGCCATCAAAGCTCTGTCTTGCTCCCTGATTGTTTCTCCTGCCTTTGCAACATCTGTCAGGTTAGTTTTGGCATCTTTTGGCCCTTTGCACTGCACCTCATATCATCCTGGTCCATTTTCTAGTTGTCCATAATTCTCACCAATTTTTTTTTTTTTTTATTTTTCAGTATCCACGCCATGGGTCTGCTATTTTCCCCTCCGAGATAGGTCTTCCTCCTTGATATTTTCCCCTGCTTTTGCAGTATCTGTCCGGTTAGTTTTGGCATCTCTTTTTCTTTTGTGCTGCATCTCATTTCCTCCCAGGCCATTGTCTTGTAGTCACTAATTTTCCAAAATTTCTGATTTTTTGGGTTTTTTTTCAGTTACCTTTCGTTTGGTCGTATCTCCTTTCCAGAGTGTTTGTAAGCCTTTCTTTCCTGGGTCGCAAGATTTCGTTTCCCGGCCCGAAAGGTAATTTCATTTCCTTTCGGGCCGGGAAACGAAATCTTGCGATTTCAATGGGGACCACTTGTGCTCTCCGTGGTGCATGTCCCTGCACTTGACGGCATCCCAGCACTTTTGATGGTTTGGACTTGGGCAAAAATTTTTTTTTGGTTTTTCAGTATCCATGCCATGGGAGTCATATCTTGCCATCAAAGCTCTGTCTTGCTCCCTGATTGTTTCTCCTGCCTTTGCAACATCTGTCAGGTTAGTTTTGGCATCTTTTGGCCCTTTGCACTGCACCTCATATCATCCTGGTCCATTTTCTAGTTGCCCATAATTCTCACCAATTTTTTTTTTTTTTATTTTTCAGTATCCACGCCATGGGTCTGCTATTTTCCCCTCCGAGATAGGTCTTCCTCCTTGATATTTTCCCCTGCTTTTGCAGTATCTGTCCGGTTAGTTTTGGCATCTCTTTTTCTTTTGTGCTGCATCTCATTTCCTCCCAGGCCATTGTCTTGTAGTCACTAATTTTCCAAAATTTCTGATTTTTTGGGTTTTTTTTCAGTTACCTTTCGTTTGATCGTATCTCCTTTCCAGAGCGTTTGTAAGCCTTTCTTTCCTGGGTCGCAAGATTTCGTTTCCCGGCCCGAAAGGAAATTTCATTTCCTTTCGGGCCGGGAAACGAAATCTTGCGATTTCAATGGGGACCACTTGTGCTCTCCGTGGTGCATGTCCCTGCACTTGACGGCATCCCAGCACTTTTGATGGTTTGGACTTGGGCAAAAATTTTTTTTTGTTTTTTCAGTATCCATGCCATGGGAGTCATATCTTGCCATCAAAGCTCTGTCTTGCTCCCTGATTGTTTCTCCTGCCTTTGCAACATCTGTCAGGTTAGTTTTGGCGTCTTTTGGCCCTTTGCACTGCACCTCATATCATCCTGGTCCATTTTCTAGTTGTCCATAATTCTCACCAATTTTTTTTTTTTTTATTTTTCAGTATCCACGCCATGGGTCTGCTATTTTCCCCTCCGAGATAGGTCTTCCTCCTTGATATTTTCCCCTGCTTTTGCAGTATCTGTCCGGTTAGTTTTGGCATCTCTTTTTCTTTTGTGCTGCATCTCATTTCCTCCCAGGCCATTGTCTTGTAGTCACTAATTTTCCAAAATTTCTGATTTTTTGGGTTTTTTTTCAGTTACCTTTCGTTTGGTCGTATCTCCTTTCCAGAGTGTTTGTAAGCCTTTCTTTCCTGGGTCGCAAGATTTCGTTTCCCGGCCCGAAAGGAAATTTCATTTCCTTTCGGGCCGGGAAACGAAATCTTGCGATTTCAATGGGGACCACTTGTGCTCTCCGTGGTGCATGTCCCTGCACTTGACGGCATCCCAGCACTTTTGATGGTTTGGACTTGGGAAAAAATTTTTTTTTGGTTTTTCAGTATCCATGCCATGGGAGTCATATCTTGCCATCAAAGCTCTGTCTTGCTCCCTGATTGTTTCTCCTGCCTTTGCAACATCTGTCAGGTTAGTTTTGGCATCTTTTGGCCCTTTGCACTGCACCTCATATCATCCTGGTCCATTTTCTAGTTGTCCATAATTCTCACCAATTTTTTTTTTTTTTATTTTTCAGTATCCACGCCATGGGTCTGCTATTTTCCCCTCCGAGATAGGTCTTCCTCCTTGATATTTTCCCCTGCTTTTGCAGTATCTGTCCGGTTAGTTTTGGCATCTCTTTTTCTTTTGTGCTGCATCTCATTTCCTCCCAGGCCATTGTCTTGTAGTCACTAATTTTCCAAAATTTCTGATTTTTTGGGTTTTTTTTCAGTTACCTTTCGTTTGATCGTATCTCCTTTCCAGAGCGTTTGTAAGCCTTTCTTTCCTGGGTCGCAAGATTTCGTTTCCCGGCCCGAAAGGAAATTTCATTTCCTTTCGGGCCGGGAAACGAAATCTTGCGATTTCAATGGGGACCACTTGTGCTCTCCGTGGTGCATGTCCCTGCACTTGACGGCATCCCAGCACTTTTGATGGTTTGGACTTGGGCAAAAATTTTTTTTTGTTTTTTCAGTATCCATGCCATGGGAGTCATATCTTGCCATCAAAGCTCTGTCTTGCTCCCTGATTGTTTCTCCTGCCTTTGCAACATCTGTCAGGTTAGTTTTGGCATCTTTTGGCCCTTTGCACTGCACCTCATATCATCCTGGTCCATTTTCTAGTTGTCCATAATTCTCACCAATTTTTTTTTTTTTTATTTTTCAGTATCCACGCCATGGGTCTGCTATTTTCCCCTCCGAGATAGGTCTTCCTCCTTGATATTTTCCCCTGCTTTTGCAGTATCTGTCCGGTTAGTTTTGCCATCTCTTTTTCTTTTGTGCTGCATCTCATTTCCTCCCAGGCCATTGTCTTGTAGTCACTAATTTTCCAAAATTTCTGATTTTTTGGGTTTTTTTTCAGTTACCTTTCGTTTGATCGTATCTCCTTTCCAGAGCGTTTGTAAGCCTTTCTTTCCTGGGTCGCAAGATTTCGTTTCCCGGCCCGAAAGGAAATTTCATTTCCTTTCGGGCCGGGAAACGAAATCTTGCGATTTCAATGGGGACCACTTGTGCTCTCCGTGGTGCATGTCCCTGCACTTGACGGCATCCCAGCACTTTTGATGGTTTGGACTTGGGCAAAAATTTTTTTTTGTTTTTTCAGTATCCATGCCATGGGAGTCATATCTTGCCATCAAAGCTCTGTCTTGCTCCCTGATTGTTTCTCCTGCCTTTGCAACATCTGTCAGGTTAGTTTTGGCATCTTTTGGCCCTTTGCACTGCACCTCATATCATCCTGGTCCATTTTCTAGTTGTCCATAATTCTCACCAATTTTTTTTTTTTTTTTTATTTTTCAGTATCCACGCCATGGGTCTGCTATTTTCCCCTCCGAGATAGGTCTTCCTCCTTGATATTTTCCCCTGCTTTTGCAGTATCTGTCCGGTTAGTTTTGGCATCTCTTTTTCTTTTGTGCTGCATCTCATTTCCTCCCAGGCCATTGTCTTGTAGTCACTAATTTTCCAAAATTTCTGATTTTTTGGGTTTTTTTTCAGTTACCTTTCGTTTGATCGTATCTCCTTTCCAGAGCGTTTGTAAGCCTTTCTTTCCTGGGTCGCAAGATTTCGTTTCCCGGCCCGAAAGGAAATTTCATTTCCTTTCGGGCCGGGAAACGAAATCTTGCGATTTCAATGGGGACCACTTGTGCTCTCCGTGGTGCATGTCCCTGCACTTGACGGCATCCCAGCACTTTTGATGGTTTGGACTTGGGCAAAAATTTTTTTTTGGTTTTTCAGTATCCATGCCATGGGAGTCATATCTTGCCATCAAAGCTCTGTCTTGCTCCCTGATTGTTTCTCCTGCCTTTGCAACATCTGTCAGGTTAGTTTTGGCATCTTTTGGCCCTTTGCACTGCACCTCATATCATCCTGGTCCATTTTCTAGTTGTCCATAATTCTCACCAATTTTTTTTTTTTTGTATTTTTCAGTATCCACGCCTTGGGTCTGCTATTTTCCCCTCCGAGATAGGTCTTCCTCCTTGATATTTTCCCCTGCTTTTGCAGTATCTGTCCGGTGAGTTTTGGCATCTCTTTTTCTTTTGTGCTGCATCTCATTTCCTCCCAGGCCATTGTCTTGTAGTCACTAATTTTCCAAAATTTCTGATTTTTTGGGTTTTTTTTCAGTTACCTTTCGTTTGGTCGTATCTCCTTTCCAGAGCGTTTGTAAGCCTTTCTTTCCTGGGTCGCAAGATTTCGTTTCCCGGCCCGAAAGGAAATTTCATTTCCTTTCGGGCCGGGAAACGAAATCTTGCGATTTCAATGGGGACCACTTGTGCTCTCCGTGGTGCATGTCCCTGCACTTGACGGCATCCCAGCACTTTTGATGGTTTGGACTTGGGCAAAAATTTTTTTTTGTTTTTTCAGTATCCATGCCATGGGAGTCATATCTTGCCATCAAAGCTCTGTCTTGCTCCCTGATTGTTTCTCCTGCCTTTGCAACATCTGTCAGGTTAGTTTTGGCATCTTTTGGCCCTTTGCACTGCACCTCATATCATCCTGGTCCATTTTCTAGTTGCCCATAATTCTCACCAATTTTTTTTTTTTTTATTTTTCAGTATCCACGCCATGGGTCTGCTATTTTCCCCTCCGAGATAGGTCTTCCTCCTTGATATTTTCCCCTGCTTTTGCAGTATCTGTCCGGTTAGTTTTGGCATCTGTTTTTCGTTTGTGCTGCATCTCATTTCCTCCCAGGCCATTGTCTTGTAGTCACTAATTTTCCAAAATTTCTGATTTTTTGGGTTTTTTTTCAGTTACCTTTCGTTTGATCGTATCTCCTTTCCAGAGCGTTTGTAAGCCTTTCTTTCCTGGGTCGCAAGATTTCGTTTCCCGGCCCGAAAGGAAATTTCATTTCCTTTCGGGCCGGGAAACGAAATCTTGCGATTTCAATGGGGACCACTTGTGCTCTCCGTGGTGCATGTCCCTGCACTTGACGGCATCCCAGCACTTTTGATGGTTTGGACTTGGGCAAAAATTTTTTTTTGTTTTTTCAGTATCCATGCCATGGGAGTCATATCTTGCCATCAAAGCTCTGTCTTGCTCCCTGATTGTTTCTCCTGCCTTTGCAACATCTGTCAGGTTAGTTTTGGCATCTTTTGGCCCTTTGCACTGCACCTCATATCATCCTGGTCCATTTTCTAGTTGTCCATAATTCTCACCAATTTTTTTTTTTTTTATTTTTCAGTATCCACGCCATGGGTCTGCTATTTTCCCCTCCGAGATAGGTCTTCCTCCTTGATATTTTCCCCTGCTTTTGCAGTATCTGTCCGGTTAGTTTTGGCATCTCTTTTTCTTTTGTGCTGCATCTCATTTCCTCCCAGGCCATTGTCTTGTAGTCACTAATTTTCCAAAATTTCTGATTTTTTGGGTTTTTTTTCAGTTACCTTTCGTTTGATCGTATCTCCTTTCCAGAGCGTTTGTAAGCCTTTCTTTCCTGGGTCGCAAGATTTCGTTTCCCGGCCCGAAAGGAAATTTCATTTCCTTTCGGGCCGGGAAACGAAATCTTGCGATTTCAATGGGGACCACTTGTGCTCTCCGTGGTGCATGTCCCTGCACTTGACGGCATCCCAGCACTTTTGATGGTTTGGACTTGGGCAAAAATTTTTTTTTGTTTTTTCAGTATCCATGCCATGGGAGTCATATCTTGCCATCAAAGCTCTGTCTTGCTCCCTGATTGTTTCTCCTGCCTTTGCAACATCTGTCAGGTTAGTTTTGGCATCTTTTGGCCCTTTGCACTGCACCTCATATCATCCTGGTCCATTTTCTAGTTGTCCATAATTCTCACCAATTTTTTTTTTTTTTATTTTTCAGTATCCACGCCATGGGTCTGCTATTTTCCCCTCCGAGATAGGTCTTCCTCCTTGATATTTTCCCCTGCTTTTGCAGTATCTGTCCGGTTAGTTTTGGCATCTCTTTTTCTTTTGTGCTGCATCTCATTTCCTCCCAGGCCATTGTCTTGTAGTCACTAATTTTCCAAAATTTCTGATTTTTTGGGTTTTTTTTCAGTTACCTTTCGTTTGATCGTATCTCCTTTCCAGAGCGTTTGTAAGCCTTTCTTTCCTGGGTCGCAAGATTTCGTTTCCCGGCCCGAAAGGAAATTTCATTTCCTTTCGGGCCGGGAAACGAAATCTTGCGATTTCAATGGGGACCACTTGTGCTCTCCGTGGTGCATGTCCCTGCACTTGACGGCATCCCAGCACTTTTGATGGTTTGGACTTGGGCAAAAATTTTTTTTTGGTTTTTCAGTATCCATGCCATGGGAGTCATATCTTGCCATCAAAGCTCTGTCTTGCTCCCTGATTGTTTCTCCTGCCTTTGCAACATCTGTCAGGTTAGTTTTGGCATCTTTTGGCCCTTTGCACTGCACCTCATATCATCCTGGTCCATTTTCTAGTTGTCCATAATTCTCACCAATTTTTTTTTTTTTTATTTTTCAGTATCCACGCCATGGGTCTGCTATTTTCCCCTCCGAGATAGGTCTTCCTCCTTGATATTTTCCCCTGCTTTTGCAGTATCTGTCCGGTTAGTTTTGGCATCTCTTTTTCTTTTGTGCTGCATCTCATTTCCTCCCAGGCCATTGTCTTGTAGTCACTAATTTTCCAAAATTTCTGATTTTTTGGGTTTTTTTTCAGTTACCTTTCGTTTGATCGTATCTCCTTTCCAGAGCGTTTGTAAGCCTTTCTTTCCTGGGTCGCAAGATTTCGTTTCCCGGCCCGAAAGGAAATTTCATTTCCTTTCGGGCCGGGAAACGAAATCTTGCGATTTCAATGGGGACCACTTGTGCTCTCCGTGGTGCATGTCCCTGCACTTGACGGCATCCCAGCACTTTTGATGGTTTGGACTTGGGCAAAAATTTTTTTTTGTTTTTTCAGTATCCATGCCATGGGAGTCATATCTTGCCATCAAAGCTCTGTCTTGCTCCTTGATTGTTTCTCCTGCCTTTGCAACATCTGTCAGGTTAGTTTTGGCATCTTTTGGCCCTTTGCACTGCACCTCATATCATCCTGGTCCATTTTCTAGTTGTCCATAATTCTCACCAATTTTTTTTTTTTTTATTTTTCAGTATCCACGCCATGGGTCTGCTATTTTCCCCTCCGAGATAGGTCTTCCTCCTTGATATTTTCCCCTGCTTTTGCAGTATCTGTCCGGTTAGTTTTGGCATCTCTTTTTCTTTTGTGCTGCATCTCATTTCCTCCCAGGCCATTGTCTTGTAGTCACTAATTTTCCAAAATTTCTGATTTGTTGGGTTTTTTTCCAGTTACCTTTCGTTTGATCGTATCTCCTTTCCAGAGCGTTTGTAAGCCTTTCTTTCCTGGGTCGCAAGATTTCGTTTCCCGGCCCGAAAGGAAATTTCATTTCCTTTCGGGCCGGGAAACGAAATCTTGCGATTTCAATGGGGACCACTTGTGCTCTCCGTGGTGCATGTCCCTGCACTTGACGGCATCCCAGCACTTTTGATGGTTTGGACTTGGGCAAAAATTTTTTTTTGTTTTTTCAGTATCCATGCCATGGGAGTCATATCTTGCCATCAAAGCTCTGTCTTGCTCCCTGATTGTTTCTCCTGCCTTTGCAACATCTGTCAGGTTAGTTTTGGCATCTTTTGGCCCTTTGCACTGCACCTCATATCATCCTGGTCCATTTTCTAGTTGTCCATAATTCTCACCAATTTTTTTTTTTTTTTTTATTTTTCAGTATCCACGCCATGGGTCTGCTATTTTCCCCTCCGAGATAGGTCTTCCTCCTTGATATTTTCCCCTGCTTTTGCAGTATCTGTCCGGTTAGTTTTGGCATCTCTTTTTCTTTTGTGCTGCATCTCATTTCCTCCCAGGCCATTGTCTTGTAGTCACTAATTTTCCAAAATTTCTGATTTTTTGGGTTTTTTTTCAGTTACCTTTCGTTTGATCGTATCTCCTTTCCAGAGCGTTTGTAAGCCTTTCTTTCCTGGGTCGCAAGATTTCGTTTCCCGGCCCGAAAGGAAATTTCATTTCCTTTCGGGCCGGGAAACGAAATCTTGCGATTTCAATGGGGACCACTTGTGCTCTCCGTGGTGCATGTCCCTGCACTTGACGGCATCCCAGCACTTTTGATGGTTTGGACTTGGGCAAAAATTTTTTTTTGTTTTTTCAGTATCCATGCCATGGGAGTCATATCTTGCCATCAAAGCTCTGTCTTGCTCCCTGATTGTTTCTCCTGCCTTTGCAACATCTGTCAGGTTAGTTTTGGCAACTTTTGGCCCTTTGCACTGCACCTCATATCATCCTGGTTAATTTTCTAGTTGTCCATAATTCTCACCAATTTTTTTTTTTTTTTTATTTTTCAGTATCCACGCCATGGGTCTGCTATTTTCCCCTCCGAGATAGGTCTTCCTCCTTGATATTTTCCCCTGCTTTTGCAGTATCTGTCCGGTTAGTTTTGGCATCTCTTTTTCTTTTGTGCTGCATCTCATTTCCTCCCAGGCCATTGTCTTGTAGTCACTAATTTTCCAAAATTTCTGATTTGTTGGGTTTTTTTTCAGTTACCTTTCGTTTGGTCGTATCTCCTTTCCAGAGCGTTTGTAAGCCTTTCTTTCCTGGGTCGCAAGATTTCGTTTCCCGGCCCGAAAGGAAATTTCATTTCCTTTCGGGCCGGGAAACGAAATCTTGCGATTTCAATGGGGACCACTTGTGCTCTCCGTGGTGCATGTCCCTGCACTTGACGGCATCCCAGCACTTCTGATGGTTTGGACTTGGGCAAAAATTTTTTTTTGGTTTTTCAGTATCCATGCCATGGGAGTCATATCTTGCCATCAAAGCTCTGTCTTGCTCCCTGATTGTTTCTCCTGCCTTTGCAACATCTGTCAGGTTAGTTTTGGCAACTTTTGGCCCTTTGCACTGCACCTCATATCATCCTGGTTAATTTTCTAGTTGTCCATAATTCTCACCAATTTTTTTTTTTTTTTTATTTTTCAGTATCCACGCCATGGGTCTGCTATTTTCCCCTCCGAGATAGGTCTTCCTCCTTGATATTTTCCCCTGCTTTTGCAGTATCTGTCCGGTTAGTTTTGGCATCTCTTTTTCTTTTGTGCTGCATCTCATTTCCTCCCCGGCCATTGTCTTGTAGTCACTAATTTTCCAAAATTTCTGATTTTTTGGGTTTTTTTTCAGTTACCTTTCGTTTGGTCGTATCTCCTTTCCAGAGCGTTTGTAAGCCTTTCTTTCCTGGGTCGCAAGATTTCGTTTCCCGGCCCGAAAGGAAATTTCATTTCCTTTCGGGCCGGGAAACGAAATCTTGCGATTTCAATGGGGACCACTTGTGCTCTCCGTGGTGCATGTCCCTGCACTTGACGGCATCCCAGCACTTTTGATGGTTTGGACTTGGGCAAAAATTTTTTTTTGTTTTTTCAGTATCCATGCCATGTGAGTCATATCTTGCCATCAAAGCTCTGTCTTGCTCCCTGATTGTTTCTCCTGCCTTTGCAACATCTGTCAGGTTAGTTTTGGCATCTTTTGGCCCTTTGCACTGCACCTCATATCATCCTGGTCCATTTTCTAGTTGTCCATAATTCTCACCAATTTTTTTTTTTTTTTATTTTTCAGTATCCACGCCATGGGTCTGCTATTTTCCCCTCCGAGATAGGTCTTCCTCCTTGATGTTTTCCCCTGCTTTTGCAGTATCTGTCCGGTTAGTTTTGGCATCTCTTTTTCTTTTGTGCTGCATCTCATTTCCTCCCAGGCCATTGTCTTGTAGTCACTAATTTTCCAAAATTTCTGATTTTTTGGGTTTTTTTTCAGTTACCTTTCGTTTGATCGTATCTCCTTTCCAGAGCGTTTGTAAGCCTTTCTTTCCTGGGTCGCAAGATTTCGTTTCCCGGCCCGATAAGAAATTTCCTTTTGATGTTTTGGGAATGATATTTTCCTTTCAGAGGTGTGTCTTCCTACTTGTTTTTTTCTTATATTTTGCGTTTTCTTTGAGGTTCGTTTTGTGTGGTTTTTTTAATTTGGCTTTTACCTGAATAATCTCTCTTTATTTTCTTTTAGTCTCTCAATATCTGATATTTTCATTTTTTTTGTTGTTGTTTTGCGTTTCCTTTGATGTTATCTACTTTTTATGGTCTTTCTAAGTCCTTCTTCTTAGTTTCCAGCAGTTTTAAGTGAATCAATTTTTTCTGGTATTGGAGCAACTCCCTGCGCTTGACGACATCCCATGCCTTTTTATATCTTTGTGTTTGGTCGAGATTTTCATTGTTTTTCAAGTTTCTATGCCATGGAATGGATTGGCCAGGTCTCTTAAGAATCTTAAAATGTAATTTCTGGTCCTCTTCCAGTTCTAGTGTAGTCTACCAATACACAGTTCCAACATGAGCTTCACGAAGTATCTTTATTTTGAGCAAACTTTCAGCCAGTGTGTTCGTCGCTGTTTGTCTCTTCCCTGTAAAGTCAATTTAGTGACCTGGCCTATATTCCTTTTTATAAAATTAAAAAAAAAAAGTAAAAAATACCTATGTGTAAAAGGTACTGAAGACAGTAATTTCAATAATAACAAATCTAGTTATCTATCCCAGGTAGTATTGGACTCCTTTAATATCTTACTAAGTGCTAGAAAGAGAAGAAGAAATCAAAAAGTAAATAACATGAAAATATGGAGTGTGGATCCTATAGGAGTCATACAGCCCTTTTTGTTTTTAATTACTATGAGGAGGTGGAAATTGTCACACACTGCTCATATTTATTCAGCAGGAATGTTCTTTTTTTAGGAGTAAGTTCTTAGCCATATAAAATTTTTATTTAATAATAATAATAATAATTATACAATCTCAGTGTGTCTTTATGTGGACAGGCAGAGAAAGCTTTATTGCCACTGAAAGTGGGCATAGGGCGTTGCAGAGGGCATCTTGGAATCCTCGGAATCACAGACAATTATCTTGTTTATGATAATTTTATAGCTGTGTGACTTGTCCTATGACAGGTCAAGTAGAGGGAGCAGGGGGGATACTAGAGGGGCAGAGAAAGGAATGAAGTCAACTCCCATTCCTGATGATGGTGTTCTCACCATGCTTGCCAACTTAGTGACAGCTGTTTGGTGCTGAGTATTCACTCCTTTCCCTCACCCCTCATTGTCTGGGTATCTTCACACTATTAAAGATGCTTCAAAATTAATTCAGGCAGGTGACTGACATTTGTCATATACTATTCATATTTCTCTACCCCAAAATAATGATTTGCTGTGTTTTCTGTGATATATGCTGTTATTTTGATTGGATTTGAGTTTCTTTATTTATACTGAAAAATGTCTATATCAGAGAAGTAAGGTTGAAGAAATGCAAAATTTAATGCTAAGGGTCGTCATATCTTGAAAGATTTCCTTCCACAGGTTTTTGACACCATGGCCTAGACCTCCATGACAGAGCGTGATAGACTTGTCCCTTTGTTTAGACACTGGGTGTTTCCTAGCCCATCAGCTCTTCTGAATGTGGCGCTTGGCTGACAGTGGGCAGTGGGGCTACTGCAGGGGTGTTCTGCTAAGAGCTCCTTGAAATGACCCATGCAGCAGGTCTCATTTAAGCTGTGATGAAGGGTGGGGGACAGGGCTGAGCCAAAACACCGGCTTTTTGTACTACTACAGAGTGTGGGTATCAGATATATTATGGTACAAGAATTGGAGATTGAATAAAATCATACTTAAGTCCCCAAAGTCACTCAAATTTTCTATTCTTCTCTGGCTTATGTTTCTTTATTTAAGGACATTCTCACTTCTACATGAAATTGCTTTGCAAACTAGATCTCAGCAGTAAATGAGAGAATATTCTGAATAAAATCTCTAAGATTTTGAAGGCTAGGATATAACGATTCTTCTAGTCAAAATGAGAAATCTGTATTTTGTATTGCAAAACTGGTTTCCCATTATATTCCTTGAGGGGGAGCTCCAGTTAATGAAAACGATACAAGGTGAAATTGACTGAAAAAACTCCCTAACTCTACAAAGTAAAGGAATATTTTCTAAAGATACTAATCAGCCAACTGAAGGAATGAATCTATCACTCCTTTGTAACAGGTTTAATTTTCTAGCTGATACACTGCTTTTCCAGCTGTCCCACTTCAATTAGTACACAGTAAAGATTTGTAACCAAGATTTCTGTGCCATCTTCAAGGGAACACAACATACTCTTGTACCTGCAGCTCATGCTCCTTGTGTGCACAGAATTTCTCAGCCTCTCCCAGCCCAGAGTACATGTACTACTTTTTAGTTGTCAACTACTCTCTGGGGAATAATAGTTTTCACTAAGTTAAATGTTAAAAAAATTGTTTTATGACACACAAGGAGAAATTAATAAAATCTTTTCTATTTTAGGATGAGTTCTTCATACCAGCTTTTGATAAAAAGGTTAAAAAGTGCTGCAAATTCTGTATGGAGTACTAACCCTAGTCACTTTGAATGCAGAATGAGCTGCATTTTAAACTGCAGGTTCAGGGGTTCTCATAGTAAGGTAGAATCTTCCAGCTGTAATTTTTAATTCCTGGAACCTGTTTCTCTTTTATTGAAACAGATTGTTTCCTTTCCCCTCTGTGCCACTTCCCCGCCACGCCCCCCCCCCCCCCCCTTAGGTTTGTTTTGTTTTTCTACTTAGAGATTCATTTTAACATGGAATTATAATTGCACTCTATGAGTGAACAGCTACATGATTAAAACCTTACTGCCTTTGAATTGCAAATAGATTGCCCTTGTAAGTGTGCCTCAGCATCAATTTTGCCTATTATGCTTAGGAACTGGCTAAGTTGCTAAACACTGAAACCTCAAGGATCCCTGTCCTTGTTATCCTGTATTTCAAAATAACAAAAATCCTAGTATTTGGATAAGAAAGCCATGAACCAACATAACTTTAATTTGCCTCTACATCCTTTGCAATACAACAGAACTAGCAACTACATAATTAATTTGATGACCTTTGTTAGTCATGTAGTTTCTGTAAAGTCAGGCAGGCCTTAGGCATCAATGACCTTCAGTACAGCTGGAAAGAAAGGAATCTTTAGTTCTGTAAGATATAACTATCTCTATATGAATAAAAGCAAGAAGATTATAATCTCAATATGCTGTATTTTATCCATTTTCATTTGTTTTCCGTGTACAAACGTAAAGGAGTTGTGCATAATAAGGCAGCCATTAGTCTAAAGATGAACTTCACCATCATTCTTGTGCTGTGCAGCATGTGGACAAAACAGGCCCAGTTCCGTGTCATTGAGGGAAGCTGTCTCTCAAAGGGCAAAGAGAGGTTGTAGAGCTGGAATGGGCCAGACTTTCAGGATGACATGGCATTGTGAATCTTGCTTCTTAGGCAAGAGTGCACAAAATGAGGAACAAAAGAAAAGGAAGAAACACATTGGCCCGTTCGCTGATTAAAAGTTACCCACCACATGTAGCTGGGCTGGTAGTTTCTAGCTCCTACTGGATTAATGGAGTTCATGGCTGACCAAGCTGTTCCCTCCTATAACAAGAATTTAGTCTCTGAGCCCTGCTTGCAGTTCACTCCAAGGCATCACTTCCTGTCAACCGCTGCTCAGCTGGAACAGAAGCTACTGCCTGAGGAAGAGCTTATCATCTGTTACTGCAGAGGTGGTAATGGTTGGTGTTGAGGTCCTGCAAGTGCTTTGAAAACAGGCATTTCCTTTTAGAAGGTGGCTTCTGGTGGCAGTCAGATGTATCTCTGCAGCTAAGTCATACACTCTGAGTGCAGTGGATATCGGCAGTGTTAACAATAAGAGGGGAAGCATGACATTACTTGAAATTGAGACCTTGGAGACAGATTTCTGTAGATTTTATAGGTCCATCCTGTTCTGTAACTGTCTCAGCTTGATGCTTTGTGTTGGGAATAAACAGAAGAATGTTTCTACGCCTTCTTTGTGACTCAGTTAAGCGTTGATGCTCATGATCTGGTACAAATCTGGTAGATATTCTTGTATATCTTATATCATATAGAATATGCCTTGTGCTGAATGAAGGTAACCTTATTGGTGCTTATCCCAGTTTTTCAGCACAGGATGGCTCCCCAAAGGATTCTTGGTTTTTCATCTGCAAAGCATCTGTCATTAGCTCTGCCATCCGTTTTATATTAAGCTAGTCTTAATTAAGATGGTGCCTCTGGTGTTACCTGTGATCATGGCCAAAAGACACTCTCATTCTTGGAATGTGGGAGAAGACTGAGACCTCCCTATTTCATCTTTTAGGGAACATAAAGTGGCCAAGTTACAGCTAAGAGTAGTGAAGGAGGAATATATTTGGCATAGACCTGAAAAAAAGAAGGTTGAGTGTTTTTATTTGTTTATGTGACATACATTTTATCTTAAGCATATTGTAGCTTTTCTGTATGATTTATACCCTGGTACTATACATATTATACATATACCAATATATACCAATAAAGAAGGTATCTGGAAACTGTTGCCACAAATCACTTCCTTGCCATAAGGAGTTCCAGCAGCATGGACCATGGTGAGGCAGTACTATAGACTAAGACCTACCCCTGATTAGATTACTGATAGAGTAATATAATTACATATGTAGAGGAGCCCTGGCACTAAACAGGTTTCTTTCCTTGCAACAAATTCTTGATACGCTTATTATTATACCAATACCCTTATTTAAATAAAGTATTATAGAACCCCAGTCTCGCTCTTTAAACTTCTAGAATTGAAATAAAATTCAGTTTAAATATATAATGGTTTATTATTTCCTTAAACTTCATTTAAAAGGTACTTAGTCTGTACTGTCTGCTTTTCACCTTTTTCTGATATGACTTTTGTGTTTTCTGCCCTTTATGTCCCACAAGGATGGGGTGTTACTTGTAAAGAATATATTCTGCTAAAGCTGCTGCTCTTCTACATTCATCAGTACTTCCTGGCATCAGTTGTTTTCATGACAAACAACTCAGAAATGATGAATTACATGGCCAGCTTCCTCTGTAACTACTGTCTTAAGTAGATGAGTGATGCATCTCTTGAAGACTTCATTATCAGTAACCTAAACTTTTTTGTGTTCCTCATCCATGAATCAATGAGACTCTTCATTTGACTACTGGGCTGTAAAAAATGCCAAGTTAGTCTCCTCCAGCCTCAAAATCCTGAATGTGTTTTGTGCAGATTATTGGAAAATTAACATGAGCTCCATTGGACATATTCAGCTTTGATGAAAGATCTTGACAGCCATGCCTTGGGAGTAGTTATACTGGGTCTGCTTAGGACATTTCTTTCCACAACTATATCAGAAGGCAAAAAGTCTCCTGACAATGTTCCCTAAGTAGAAAAATGAAATGATTCTGTGTTGACAGCTTCACATACAGTTCTTGCAATGCAAACCTGGATCTAGTCTGGTCCTGGTGGTCTGCAGTGAAGGTGGGAGGATAGAACAGCATGTTAAAGCTAAGTGTTCACACTGGTAGAGTTTGCTGCAGCATTCAGAAATACAAGTATTTTTTGTTCTGCAGTACATGTGTAGCATGGACAAGATTTTGACTTAATTTCCTTGGTTCTGTATAATTACATCTTTATAACCCCACTAGTGAGACCTTTGAGCACCTTCAGTCCCAAAGTGCTAAATGTACCTAGGATCTGGCCCTGCCTCCCTGTATTTCATTGACTGATGCAAAATATCACTGTGAACAATTCCCACTTTGTAGTTAGTACAAATCTCTGGACCATGAATTCCTGTGTTTATATATAATGCAGCAATAGTAAAAATTGATAAACAATAAACCTTTAAACTGGGAATCTAGAATAATTTGCAAACAAACATAAATTAAACAGAAACAAAAGGAAGCAAACAGCTGAATTTTTCCTTATCTCTGTAGATGTATGGTTCATTAGGCATACGGTCCAAATACATTTTAAATGTGTAAATATGAAACATGTAAATATATACTTTTATTTTAAATACAAGTCTCTATTTTTTATGTGGATTAGTAGCTTTTTCATGAAAGTATGCACTGGTCACATTGCAAAATACTTCTAAAAAATATTTGGCTGTTTGTCTTATGACTACTGCCAATGTTCAGATTTAGCTATTAGCATGATGCTCAAAGATAAGAGAATCACATAATCACAGGCTGCAAAACAACTCAGTGATAATCAAGTCAAATTTATGACTGAACACCACCATGTCAACTAGACCATGGCACCAAGTGTCACATCCAGTCTTTCCTTAAACACTCCAGTGAATCCACCACCTCCTTGGCAGCCTGTTCCAATATCTACTCACCTTTTCTATGAAGAAAGTCTTCCTAATGTCCAGCCTAAACCTTTCCTGGTGCAGCTTGAGGCAATGCCCTCTTGTCCTGTTCCTTGCTACCTGGGAGAAGATACCCACCTCCAACTGGGCACAGCCTCCTTTCAGACAGTTTTAGGAAGTAATAAGGTCACCCCTGAGCCTTCTTTTCTCCAGCCTAAACAACCCCAGATCCCCTAGCTCCTCTTCACAGAACTTGTGCTCCAGACCCTTCACCAGCTTCATTGCTCTTCTCTGGACTTGCTCCAGCCCCTCAATGCCCTTATTGTAGTGAGGAGCCCAGAACTGAACACAAGATTCAAGGTGTGGCCTCACTAGTGCCAAGTAGTGGGGGAAAATCTCTTCCCTAGTCCTGCTGCTGATGTTATTCTTGATACAGGTCTGGATGCTATTGGCTCTCTTGGCCATTTGGACACACTGCTGGCTCATGTTCAGCCAGCTGTTGACCAAGATTCCCAGGTCCTTTTCCACTGGGCAGCTTTCCAGCCACTCTTCCCTCAGCCTGTAGAACATCCTGGGGATGTGTAGGACCCAAAACTTTGTCTTGTTGAACCTCATGCTGTTGGTCTTGACCCATCAATCCAGCCTGTCCATTCCTCTCTGCACAGCCTTCCTACTACCCAGCATCCCAACTCAAGTTGGTGTCCTCTGTGAATTTGCTAATGGTAGACTCAACCCCCTCATGCAGATCATCAATGAAGATATTGAAGAGGATTGGGCTGATCTCTGGGAGACACCACTGGGATGGATGTGACTGGATACCAACTGGATACAGCACCATTCATCATCCACATCAGAGATGGATCATTATCTCTTTCCTAGCCATTTTTTTAAAGTATAAATTCTCCTGTGTATTTCTTCTGTGGTGACATTTTCTGACCTAATGTGACATGTTGGCATTCCAACCATATGTCTGTTTGACCTTATGAACTTTCCAGTTTATATTTCACCCGCTGGCTCCAATTAATTTACACAAAACAAGCTTTCTGTTACTGCTTTATCAACCAGATTCTTGAAGAAAAAAATTATCTATAGATTCATACAGGAATGAATTCACACACTCTTGTGTACACACACACACACAATTTACAATTCAATTGAGGAGGCAAGGCATACTTCACTTTGAATTTGTTCAACTCACTCACTGCTTCTATGAGTAGCTCAAGATTTTGATATAGGCAATGGTTTGAATTTCAGGGACTGCACATTTAAGTTGCTTTGCACGTAATTACCTAATGCAGTAAGGGTGCAGAACAGGTGCCCTCTCTCATTTGGCATTTGCAACCTTATCAGACTGAAGTTCAGTTACTGAAGCTGGAGGACATTTTGGATTTTGGTAAAAGTCCAGCAACTCTAAATGACAAGAGAAAAAACCATAAAACATATTTATGAAATATTTTTCTGTAACACTAAAACAGATTTTTGTGACCACCAAATTTTCTGATTATGTGTCTAATTTATTAGCTCCTTACTGCTGTACATTGTCAGGCTCAGATGTTAATGAATTTACCTAGAATTACCTCTACACAGCATAAAATCTTGATTCCCACTTTGTTGAGAAGAAACTGAGACATAAATGACCTGCCAAAGGTCATACAGGGAGAGTGAGGGAGAGCCAGAAATTCAATCCATAGTGCCTGACTTTTCAGAGAGAGTTTTGATAGTAAGATGAGCTTTTCCTTTTTTCAGATAGTGTATCTTTTTTAAAAGTCGGTAATTTCTAGCTGGAATATCTAAGGTTTGAAACATAAATCTGTATTTGTGAGTTCTTTCATAAATATTTGTTTTTCAGCTACTTCTTCATCTGCTGACTTGATGCTTCTTTTGAGATTGTTGATGTTTTCTCTACATTGTAAAATGCATTCCTGAAAGTGGTAATACCACTGGTAAAAATAATCTTCCTATGTTTTTATTTTGCAATTTATAAACTGGCATAAATATCAGTTTCTTGTAACAGTTTGTTTTTTAACCTTAAATAGGCAAACATATATGGATATTCATAGAAGTATTATTGTTGTAAAAATCTTATAGTATATAAGTACTAGAAAAATTTCTTCCACTTTTCTTCCAACTCATTACTCTTTACAGCCATTGTGAAAGTCTGTTATGCAGTCACTGAAATTTTATTATGTTATCTATATCCTTTTGATCTACTGAAGATTAAAGGAAGTCAACTGCCTTATTACCTTTTTAAGTGAGACATGAATATGCTTCATTCAAGAAAAATGACTACTTTTAAATCAAGACATTTGCATTTTTTTAGTGTTCCCATCTGATCTCTAAAAAAATGGTATCTAATGCTTTACTTAAAATAAGTAAGGCTAATTTTTCTATTATCTCTGTAATACTCATAGAATTTTGTCTTAATTATGACATTAAACTGGTGCATTCTCAGTCACCAGAAGTCTCTGTTGAATGTTGATTCAGTGGTCTCTTTTAAAAAAACTACCACTAAAATTTTCATCAAATAGTTACTACATCTGTCTTTAGAAACCTTGTCTGTGACAGAACATGCTCTTATTCCTAGCTCATTTTAATGTAATATAATGTTTGAGGTTTTAAAGTGTTATTCTCTATGAACAGGAGACCCTGTCATGTGAATCAGCTGAAAAGCAAAGGATTTGAAAGGGATATGAAGACTAGATCAGCCTCTCCCCTCTTGTCCTGCTTTGTCCTGCAGTTATCATAACTTACTGTAGAAAAATTCACTCTACTCTTGGCTATTTGGTTCTATTCACAGCACTCAACAGGGCTGCCAAACAAACCACTTTGTTGTGTTCTGTGTGATTTTTTCTGAGGCTTCTTCATGAAAGAGATGATCTTGTTCTCCTAGAGAATGTGCAATTTTTTTCCCACTAAAAATTTCAATCCAGTACAGAAAATTTCGACTCATCCATCATGTAAGGATCTTGACTGTTGGGTTGAGGGTTCCTGATATTCAGCATCTCAAGTGAAGCTGTTGAGCCCAAGCCAGCTGAGCTGCCAGAAGTTTGGAAATCCTAGCCTTGCCAGCCTAACTGCTGTGCATAATGGAATAGGTCATATGCTGAAGATGTTTGCAAAAAAGCAGAAATATAATAACCCCAGACAGCTATGAAAACTACCCTGCATCCTTATAACTCATCCTGCAGATGATACAGAAGGGACTTGCTCAGTATCATATAAAAAAGTAGAAAGGAGGAATGGTGAAACTGAAGGAGACATAATCTAAATGATCTTGACACTGATGGAGTAATTCTGCATAGAAGCTGATCCTGATCTCTTTTTTTTGTGTCAAGTTCAATAAACCAGTGATGTATTTTTTGGTCAAAATGACAATAAAATACAATCACTGGGTAGCAGTTACTGACTTTCTGATTATTCATTCTCTCACCAATTATTTTATGCTATTTGGAAAGAGCTGGAGAAAGACTTTTATGACCATCAGTGTTGATAAAATATTAAATATCTTTGAGACATTGAACTTTCTGTGTTTTAAAATGAAATTAATTATTAAATAATTGTGTATTTGAGATATATTAAAAAGATGCACCACAGGACTTATGTTCAATTTGATGAGCTTTACAGAAGAAATGCCCTTGGACAAAATTATGAGCTGCAGTGCTACTTATTATATATGTATAGATTGTCATTTTAGTTATGACTCTGGCCTTTGAATAGAAAACTGACACCTCTGCTTCTAAGTGATGAACAGAGAGGTCTCCCTCAAGGTCTGCTAGATAACCCAGCTCTTACATTCTCATTATTATCACTATTATTCTTTTTGTTGTTTTTATTCTTAGAATTACAGCTGCACTAGTTCTTCAGAATGGGGACTGCATGCCTTTGTAACAGCTTAAAGTGATCTAGCTATGAACCCACTTTAGGAGCACTTTCAAAGCAGAGAAACAAGAGGCAAAGGTTGTTCCAGAGAGACCCATGTTCAGCTTGCCACAATTATCCTTTCTGTGAAACCCTGACTGTGAGGTCTGCAGGTGGAGACCAAGAATCCAGATTCCAAAAGCTGAGGAAATTCAAACCTAAGTATCCAGCTGCTCTGGAAGGTGCTTTTTGGGTCTCTCTGTAAGAGGTAGACCGATCAGCAGTCAGCTGATGTGGAGCAGATTCTTTGAAATGATCCTCTGTGACATATAGAGGGACAATTAAAAAAAAATCTAGTATTAAACTGAAAAAGTTTGCTTTTTCAGAATTACTTCAGGTAACTAATTCTTATTTATTTATCATATTATTTTCTCTGCTGTTTCATTTCTCCCATACACCAGTAAAAATCTTCTTGATTCCTCCTAAATATTTTGTCTGTCATTTATTAGACATTTGTCATTTTGCCTATTTCTAGTTCATACATTTTACTCTTAAATATGGAAATTGATTTATTTTCTCTTCCTATAGTAAATATATTTTTTCATATTTGCAGTCATAGGCTTTTATTCTTGTTTCTTGCTAAGTTGCATCTGTGATTGCTTCTATGTGTTCTTTCTTCTCAAAAATCTAGTGCCTTTTTTCTATTACTTTTATTTTTCTCCATTTCTTTATTTTATTTTTAAATTTTATTTTAAAGTGGTTTTTATCCTGAGAGACAGAAGCTGTATTTCCTTCCAAGATACAAGCAACAAGATTATAGCAATGATTCATTTGGACAATTCAAGTTGGTTAGCTCCACACATAAAATTTTTCACCCACAACTTTTGCAGCCTCCCTTGCCTCCTGCAGTCTGACAAGTTCCCTATGTTGGAGAAATAACATAATCCTTGCCTGAAAGGCATGCATTAACTGTACCTGAGTAAAATTCATGTAGGTCAGGAATCACAGCTTGACCATTCCCGCTTTATAATAGCTCAAATTGTGTGGGGACATCTGCCTTCACTTGAAACCTTTAGCTGTCAACTGGAACAAGTTCCTTTTTATATTGTTAATTTGTCCTATGCTTTGATTAGGAGGATAATAAACTGTCAATCATGCTCATAGTACCTTTGGCTTGACATATAGAGCTGCCTTTTCTGCCCCTCTGGAAATTTGGTAACTCATCCAGTCAGAAACTGAGAAAAAGGGCAAGATTTCTCTGATGTGAGAAGTCTTAGCAAGTTCATAACTACTGCTTTACCCAGCACACAAAAGTCACAGAGTCCCTTCTGTACTGCAAATCCACAACAAAATATGTGAACAAACAAATTTATCAAAGCAAGAGATTTTTAAAATGGCCTTGAGGTGAGAAAGCAAAAGAACCACACCAGTGTCTGTCTCCCAAGAGTATATGAAAGGCTTAGAATAAGGCTTGCCCTGCATGTGCATGTACATGTACAGAAAGGTTATGTAGCAAGGGAGAGGCTTGCCTTATATCCCTAAAAAGAAGACAAGAGCAGTTCCCCCAGGAATCACAGTTCTTTACTGAGCAGGGGGCCAAGGTGCATCAGCAAACAAGCCTGCTTCGCCCTTGGTCTTCCACCATTGCAGATTTTGGTTCTTGCAGGAAAACCAAGGCTCTCTGCTAGCTGGGGAGAGCAGACCAACCCACAGAGCTGCACTGAGGCTGCTCCTCAGCTCAGGAGCTTCTCTGGTTTCATCTGCTTGGTACAAGTCAGCACCATCTACAACCACCCACACAGAGACACTGGATTAGTCATTATTCTGGATTTGTGCTTCCTTTCCGTAGAGATTATGGGGAGCTTAATGGTGTGGGACCTAGAGTGAAAAGGTGCTGGGATAGATTAGACAGAGGAGGAGGAGAATGGCTGCACATATGTTCCCACAGGTTCTATCTTGGTCCCCCAGGGAGGTTTCTGTCAATACTCAGGCCATGGCAGCTCAACACCAAAGGATTTTTCTCAATCTGGGTGCAAGCAGAAAATTTGCTGGGATACACTGGATATGCTAGAACCCGTATCAGTACAGAAAAAGTATATTTACTACACAGCCTTGGCCTGCCTTTCAGGATATTTTATTTTGAACAATGGCTCCAGCTGCTGCCACAGTCCCCTCTTTTCCACACCTGAAACTTTCCTCACTAAACAATCACAAAAAGCTTTAAGAGAGCTATTTCCCAATGATTTGGCTATACATGTGGCAGATGTGGTCTCTTAAATTAGAGGCAGTGGAGTTTTATTTTTGTGAGGTCTGATTCTGTCCTGGGGTCGACTTTCATTAACGTGGGAGAAAATTAGCTGCTTCTAGGTCCTCAGAATACTTACAAAACTTACAAAAAAGCTGCAGCAGAAAAACTGGAATTAACTTGCATACCATGTGCTTCAGCTTGATTACACACAGAGCTGTACAAGTTAAAAGGACATCAGAGCTGTTGGATTGTAACTATTAACGTAGCATAAAGGAAATGAAATGAAATCACCAGTGTTACTCAAATGAAATCTAATGCTGTTTTCATAATGCATTATTAGGTTGGATGATTGCTTGGTGGCTAATAGAGCAATTCCAGCACCCAAGCTCTTGACCAAAATAGTTAGAGTGCTTAGGTTTCCCTATGCCATGTGAACACCTACAAAGTAATTACACCATGTAATTCACTATTCAGAGATGAAATATTGCAGAGGACCTGGTATCATCTCTGTGCAGGAAACGGTGGCTGTGTTGGTTTCCCTGTGCAGGCTTAGAGGGTTTTAAGTTGGCTGCTAACTTGCAGACCTAGACTGTGGTTTCATATGTTAGATTTGCAAGTTCAAGGGCATCACTCCAAGACATTTGGGGTAAGTGTGGATCTTTTGTGCAATGTTTAAACTTTTTAATCACCTCACAGATTTTGTAGCTGCTAGGTTGTTTCTACATGAGTTAGTATAGTATCTTCTAAGGATTCAGCAACCAATACAACCAATCAATCATGCCAGATATATGAGTATAGCCTCTTACCTCCCCAAGACTTTGTGGCTTCCATCCATGAGGCTTCTGGAGGAGGCTGTACAAGATTAGCTGGTGCTAAGCAAGCCTCTTTGCTAAGAGTCGTGGCACACAACCTTGATTTGCCACTGTTTTGTCTTTGTTTAAGTGACTACCTTACATTTGAGTTTCCTGAACTTGGGGAAATTTCAATGCTTGTCTCCTGTTCTCAAAGAATATCTTAATTATGGTGCAAGCCTTTAAGTGTAACTCAGTGCACTTATGAGATTGAACAAGAAAGCTGTTAAGAAGAGTTTTGTAGGCTTATACTTAGGAACATTCAAGAAAAGAAGGTACCTATTGTTTTAATCTACTCCTGTGATTATTTTTACTATTTTATGCAACACAAAAATGCATTGCCACTACTTTTGTTTATCAAGTTACTTAGTATTTTGTGCAATTGTTATTCTAATCCACTAAAATGTATTAAAAATAGAAATCTGAATTGTTTAGGTAGCTCCCAGTCTTGAGAAGATGTCTGCATAGTTCTATTCTGTATTTCTTTTAATATCTAGGTGTCAAAAGTCAAAATGAACATGACAGCTGTGAAGTACTCAACTTCAATTGACAGCATTTTAAAATAAAGCTAGTGTGTCTTTACAAAGGAAATTTTACTAAAACTTGACTATAAATGAACCTGTATAACTACTTCTGCTTGTTCCTCTTTTTGTTATCTGTAGCCAGAATGGCAGGCCTCTGTGACAGGGAAGACCACTTGCATAAAGGTGGAAACTTTAGAGGCCAGGAAAGAAATATAATCAGACTTTTTACCCCATCAGCAGTGAGTGGAAGTTCCTTCTCCAGTTAATTCTTGGGGCACTTCAGAGCAAATTGATTGAAATGAGCCTGAAGGTGTAGTAGTAGCTGCCCATCGTATGTGATATGCATTGCTAATTACTACTGATGGAAATGATAATTACTTCTGGCTACCTCTTGGAAGAGTAGACTTACCATTCATTAAAAAAAACAAACAACCAAAACCAAAAAGAGACATTGTTATTTCCTTCATCTCCTTGGAGCAGGCTGGCTGTTTCAATGCATACCAAATGTGGAGTTTTTAAGACAAATGATTTCACTTCACTAACCTTGTAGGTTTTGGCTGTAACTTTGCAAGACACTGTGCTGCTACACAGACATCCAAAGTAAAAAGGCTTTTTTTTCTGTTCCCATAAAGCTATATTACTAGTGGAGCTTTGCTGAGGAGCTTACAACAGCTGGAGCAGTTTTCTGAAGATGAAGTTAGTAACAGTGCTGCTTTTAGTTCCACCTCTTATGAAATGCATATAACTTTTTTTCCATATAGTAGGGGATTGTAAATTAATTCTTATGTCTCCATGGGTTTGAAATGAAAACGAAGCCTTCACAGTTCAATGAAGTGGAAAGTCTTTCATCAGAAGAAAATCAGCCAAGGAATTGGATGGCAAAGACCTCATACATTACAAAACAGTTGTTTGCAATTAAGGCCAGGGGTAAGATGTGCATGATTCTGTCATGTTTCCTTTTGTCTATTTAATCAGCCGGAGGCATAACATCAGATGGCTTGAAGTAGCATTGTTTCCTTGTCATATCCATGTTTTGCTGTATATTATGTGTACTGTATACGTACTGTGTCAAAGGACTACAGTCTGTTCAAAACATAGATGTTTCATATCCTGATCAATAATCAAGACACTTTCACAAAAGCATTAACATTCTAAAGTAGTGAGCACTGCTGCTGAGGGGAAATTATTTTGGAGGTTGTTAGGGAATCATGTAGGAATCACAAAGATGTCAGCAGAGTTAAATTCCTTGTACCACAGCCCTTCTCTGTGGTCACAGTGGCAAAGTCAATGACAGCCTGTTCTGATATTTCTCTTTCTGTCTCACAAGACATACATTTCAGGGAGAGCTGCAGATCATTGTGCACCATGAGAAAAAGCTTTGAAACAAATAAGAAGTTGAATGGAGTAAAAGCTGAACTGAAAGTAAACTTGACATAAACTCAAGAGTCCAGTAATTTAGTCACCATCAGCTACTAGAGTCATGCCATGCTTCTGTCAGTCTTACTGAAAATCTCAGAACAGCAGGTAATATTATTTACCATATGCTAAGCACGGTGCAGCAGATGGACCATGGCATTCTAGTATTTTCTGTGCTTTCCTTGCACTTGTCAATTCAAGCCCTGGGAAAAAGGCTGGTATCCAGATTGATAACACATGGATGTTCTCTAAGGGCTTGACTCTTTCATCAGTGCATTATTGCAGAAAGGACTGAAAACCTTTCTCTATAAATATAAATGAAGTTAGGGATAGTTGGTGGTTCTGAAGATGGTTTATTATGTCTGTCTCAGAGTTGTCAGAAGGTAAATCAATCTTTAAAGAACAGATTAGGTAGAAGAGTCTTATGGAATATCACGCGTAAAATATCTCCTCAAAGAAACTCACAAACAAAGGAAATATCAGCTTATAGGTACTGATGATGGTTAGTCTGGGCGCATGCCTCTTTCACTAGCATGCATGAGCCTTCAGTAACAAAATTAAGTCTTTATAATGCAATCTGAGACTCACAGAATCTATATTATTGAGTTTTAAATTGTTTTTTTTCTTTGTGAAGTAAATTTTATGTGGCAGACTAAATGAAATAGAAAACGAACAGCAATGTTACTAAGTAGACAGTTGGTGTCTTCAGAATTGAAGGAGTACAATAACAAAAAATGTCTGAGATTACTATTAAAATCACTTTTAAGAATTTGCCTTAAATCCTTGTCTCTGTAAACAAGCTCTTTCAAAAGTGAAATTTATCATTATTTATTCTGCTTCTACAGTCTTTTGCAAATCTGAGGACCAAGCCTGCTCAGGGACCTTCAATAAGTATAAAGTCATGTAGCAAGTATTTTTTCAAGAAACTTAGACAATTCACAACATTTTCGAGGTGAGTTAGGAAGGAAGATAATACTTCTGTTACCATATCTTTATGCTTACTATCAGATTTTAAAAATATTATTTCGAAATTTCTCTGATTCACTTTGCACATCTATTCTAGCAAAATGATAACATAAGAGGGCTTAGAGGACAGCTTGGGAACACCTCTTCAGTGGGTTCAAGGTGTTTTTGGCTAAGTACTAAAAAGAGTAAGGCACTCAATGCTGTTACCTCTGAAGACTATCCTCTCCCTCTGGAGACATCCAACAACTGCCCACCACTCAAGCATGGAAATGTCTTCTTTGTTTGTGTTTTCTTTGTTTTAATGTCCTACACAAAGCATTAATTACTGGCCACTTCTGGTGACAGATCGTGATTTGAAAATATGTTTGCTCTAATCCAGAACAGATTTAGTGGCCTTACTCATGTTTTTAAATAGGTTAGTCTTCTTCCTGCCTAGTGAACTGAAGTAGTTCCACATGGAAGGGGCAGGTAATCATGAGAGTCAGTGCAAAGGGGTGGGCAAGGGCACATCGTATGAAGACAGAGACTGGGACCTGGCAGGCATGAGCTGGGTTGACTTAAACTGCCATGGAATTGTAGACTCCTTCTACACACCTGGTTTCTAAAGAAAGATACCACTCCCTGTAACATTCAACTCCTGAACTTCCCTTCATGAAGAAGGGTCCTTTGCGAACTTCCTGGTCTCTGTAGTCTTCTCAGTCTGTACTGAAAATAGCAGCAGTGATCTGTAGCACTGCCATTAATGAAAGAGCTTTCCCATCACAGGGTTCCAGTAAGTTGAGCAGGCTTCCAGCATGAGTTAGATCAGCTATCCAGGGAGTAAATATGTGCACCGTAGTGCTTCCATACCCTGGGTTTGAGCAGTGGCTGGACTGGCTTGTGACACTGGGATTCCACTTTCTTTGTGGTCTGTAAACACTGAACCAATGGCCAGTACTCAATAAGAATTTAATGGTATAGAGAGATTTTTCACAGGGTCACAGCATAGTTGAAGTTGGAAGGGAAATGGAACCCCCACTGCTCAAGCAGAGACACCCAAAACCAGTTGCCCAGGACAGTGTGCAAATGACTTTTGAATATCTCCAATGATGGGAAAACTGCAACTTCTCTGGGCAATCCATGCCAGGGGTTTACCTGCACAACATAAAAGCGTTTCCTGATGTTCAGATGGTGGTTCTGTGTTTTTAGCTTGTGGACATTGCCTTTTAAAAATCTTGGACTATTATAATGAAGCATGTTGCTAAAAATGGTGTGTCTTCTTTATTCTTAGAGATTGTGGCAAAAGGAAAAAAAGAAAAAAATCCATTTACATAGGTTATATGTGTTTCCATTATATCTATTCCACTTTCCTGAAGAAAATGCTGTACAGTTGGTTAACAGAAAATGAATCTCTGCTCTTCAATTATCAGTCCTTTATCTATGTACTAATTTCTGAAAATACAAGTTAAAATTAATCTCTGACAATCCGCTATACTGCAAATTGTTGTCCTATGTATTTTAAATAGCAGCTGGGACAATCTGGTAAAAATTCACAGAAATATTAGCTGTCTTAATCCAAACATTTACCAGAGCTCTGAGCCTGTGATTTTAGAGTACAGAAGACAGGAAAGATGCAATGTCTTTAGAGAACTTAAATGCCACAAGTTAACAGCTGCAACTTCATGTAGCTGTGCATCACTCTGAAATCATAAACTCAAGCTAAGAATGCTTTTCCCAGACTGAACACTCATGATCAATTTGAATAGAAATGATTCACTCATAATTTGGGAAGCAAAAAGAGGTTTAAGTGAATTATTCAGAAATTGCTTTTGAAGAGGAAAGTACCATAAGGCCAGGACTTCACAAACTGGTTATGAACACTGAGGCAAATTCCCCATTAACCTAGGAGAATGCTTTGGTGATGTGTTGTATCTATATATTATGAATCAGTTTTGAAATTTACTCTTCAGTGGGTTATGTCAAATAGACTTGACAACATTGCATTGAAGGCTTAGTGAAAGTGAATCACTCTCCTGCTCTTTTAGTCTTCTTAATATACATTATAATGCCTTTGAAACTCTTTTCTCCCCTGCTGTTCCTGACTATTCTTCTGTGCATTTTTGAACCAGATTTGTCTAAGATATAGCCTAAATTTATCCATGTCTCTCTAAAATTGCAAATGATAAGCTGGAGTTAAGCCAGTTGACTTTAACAGGAATATGCATAGTCGTGCCTGGTAGATCACAGTCTCTGTGGCTCTTCTAATCAATGCAGAGAGATGTTAATTTCAAATGCATATTTTGTGCTTGGAGGTAACTTTGACCTAACTAATTTGTCAGACCTAACTAATTTGTCCCTTTCATTGAAAATACATCTCAGCCTTCAGTCAGTTTGCAGCCAGGACCATATGAAGTTTCACCCAAAGTATCACTCAAAGCTGCCTGGAATCTGTCTGCCCACCTGAAGACCATGAAAATGTTAAATTGGATAAAAACTACCTGTTCAACACTATAAGTTAAATATCTGGGGTTTTTTTGTCTGGAAGTAGGCAAGATAAATGGCTTTTATGCAGGGAAACAGTGAGTTGTATTGTAGCTACTGCAGAGAATTTCACATATGCTCTGCCGTGTTGTGCTGGCACAGCTCTGATGCAGCATGAAGAAAGGGCACATTGCTCACAGTGTTAGCACATATGATTAAAGATATGGCAAGACAAGAAGCAGTCTTGCAGAAGAGTTTTAAAAAACACTTATTTATAAAAACCAATGCTTCCAAATTGCTGAACAAAATAAACAGCCCATGGAGAACATTTGATCTTCTTATAATCTGAATTACCAGCCACTCTGCTGCCATAGCCCAGAATATTCAGATATTCTGGACACCTTCCAAAATGTTTGTCTCCATCAACCTCTAGATGATGGTTTTAAAGTGGTGGGGTTTTATTTCTTCACTTCTTTTTTTTTCTTCTTGTTTTAAAATACTTTTTAATTTGCTTTCATTTTTTTTTCTTATGAATCTCTAAGACCCATAAAACATATAATACATGAAAATATTAATTTCCTGAATTAACTTCTTGTCACTTATTGAATGGAACCATGAGCTATATGTTTATCCCATTAATAACAATACTCTGGTTGTTTTCTCAGAGCAGATGCATGCATTACCAGATGAAAGCAAAGGTTAGGGTTGGGTCACAATGGTTTTCTATGACTTCTGAAGCATCACCACCTTTTGGTAATGAAATCACCAAAACCTTTCTTCTGATTTTGTTCATCTGTCTGGTTTTTTGGTTTTAATGAGGACTCTGATTTTTCGATATATCTGGTTACAGTATGTTTTTCCAGTCATGCTTTAACGTCACAAGTAACTGCATTAATTTTTGCAAAGTGCCACAACAAACAGCAACAACATTCTTTGAAGTGTGCATTACACCAGATTCCTAGAAGGATGAGCTTTTTAATAAACCCTGCCTTGCCACTTTTCTCAACTGTCTATATACCAAGCTTACCTGAGCAAATCTCTCTCATACATACTTATGACCTGTCTAAGCTAAGGGACCACACAGACATACATCAAGCAAAGGTGAAAAGCCATTGCACATATAGGTAATTTTAATCCATTCCATTTTTAAATACCACAATAAATTTAATTTTCACAATAAATTAAATAGCCATATTCAGCTTACAAAATAGAATTACTTAGTGTGAAACCAGTATTTACAAACATTGTACACTATGTACACATGTTTAGCTTTGTCGACACACAAGTATAGAAGAAAAAATTATTTGACCTTTTCTTGACACATGATTGACATGCTACAAGTGACACTATGGTCCATACAATAAAACAATAGTGCAAACTCACCACAGGAACTCTAAAACAATGTAGTTTGTATGAGATAAGATAGTCATTTAAAATAATAAGAAAATAGTACTATTCACTCTCATTGTAAAAATTCAGCACTGTGCTTAAAGTGCCAGTATTCCTTTAGCAATACATATACCAAATATAGCCTCAAGATTATGCTTTCCCACAGCTTTACAAACTTTTGACATGAATTTTTATGGCATAAACTAATGTTCTGCTTAGATCAATAAGTATGTCGCATACACACCACTAAGCAAGAGGAACACTGACCCTTTAACAGTGTCTGACTTTGTTTCCCTAAATACTTCCTTTCCCTTTATTATTATATCTTAAAAGATGCAACTATATTGACAGTAAATTTATGTTAGTTACTACTCTGTAGAAAAATTCGATCCCACCATATATTTGGTCACACACTGCATTATGTACACGTATGCATGAAAAAAGTTACTTTGCTAATCATATCTATGAAAAGTGCATATTTCAGCAGAGACATCCTATTGCATGCCTCAGGTGCAACAGAAAGTGTTGTATGAAGTTTAGTTTAGGGCCAGTTAAATGTCCTCCCCGTGATCTGGTAAAATTTTTGATTAAAAGGATGGAAGAACTTGCGCAATTTGGTAATGACAGAGGTGTCCACTTCTGGATGGATGCGTCCCTTGCTACCTGCCAGGCACTTGTTAAAGACAATGTTAAATCGCAAGCAGTAAAACCCTCTGGTGGCATTGAAGTATAAATTGTATTGACTTATCCTCGGAGGAAGATTTAGGAACTTCTCAACCAGCTGGAGTTCTGGCAGTGGTTCTGTTATGAGCCGGTCTCCATCCACAATATGAAACTGCTCGATTGGGAAGTATTTTAACCACCTCTCCAGATGTTTCGTGTAGATGCTGGTTCTCACTGCCTTGTACTTAGTGTTCACTTCGCAGGTATTAGGATCAATTGCCAGCTTCTCAAATTTATAATAAGTTTTGTTCTTTCTTTCCTTGCCTTCCAGCACCTGAGTGTAATCAGAAATAGCTCTTGTGGTAGGTTCCCTGACAATGATCAATAATTTGATAGATGAGTTCATTTTGTAAATCCTTTCAGGTACTTCCTCGGTGATAAAATACGCGGGGCTTTTCTCAATTGTTATTTGATGAGGATAAGAAAAAGGCATTTTTTTCCGGTACCACTCAATTCCCTTGGCATAGTTTTCATCATTGTCAAAGAAGTGAATCTCTTGAGAAGCTTTGACCACTGCAGGGTGAAGGTTCAGCATCTCCAATAGTGCTCGGGTGCCTCCTTTCCGCACCCCAATGATAATGGCCTTGGGAAGCTGCTGAACCAGATTGTGCAGTTGAATTTGTTCCTTGGTGGCATTGCCCTTTCGAAATTCATGGAGCAGACCTCGCTTGAACTGCAGGGCTCGCAATGGGATTTCGTCCTGACCACGGGGTCCAAAACGACCATCAATGGGGCAGAGGGGCTGCAGTCTGCAAGCAAAATAAGAGGTACTTGTAAAAAGAGGACATTTCTTAAGACAAGTTTTATGTACAAGGGAATCATGCTTTTAGGAACATATTCAAATGTAATGTGATGTGCCCATCTTTCAACTCTTATTTTATTCTGCCAGTAGTTAAATAATTTGCAATTATTTTTTTAGCTGGCAAATTACTAACTTGTCCAGTCTGCCCTTTGCCAGCATAGGAACTATGAACTCTTCTTGGGTCTTCTTGAACCTTGCCTAAACGTCCACATTCCTCATTATTTTGTGATGGGTTTGGCAGTTTTTAAGGCATTCTAAGATGAATTATATTTGGACATTTTGATCTGAAAATCTAGTTGATTTAAGTAATATCTTTCCCACACTTTTCTCATTCTAGCCTGAAGTCTTTCCATTGTGTTGATCCAGACACGGCTTTTTTAGTGAAGAGAAGGGAAAGGGATGAAAAGCAGATTTCTAAGCATCACCTTTCAACATTTCTCCTCTTTACAATATTTCCAGTGTTTCTCTGCCAGTCAGAACCAGAATGTTCAAGGTTCTGATTCAGATAAGATTAGCAAGGTACAAAAAGACTGGCAAGAAGGGTTTTAAAAAATAATTTTATTGCATTATTACATCAATGATTTTTTATAATCAGTCCTGTATCCTCCCACTGAAGGGACTCCTCCCACTTATTTTTTGTTGTATTATTTCTTCTTTTGCAACTGCATTTTTGCACTATCCTTTTATCTTCAGCTACAATTATTTGCCCTCTTTTCTACTTTCTAATTCTTTGTTCTTGTATCGGATACCACTGGATCCAAGAAGTGGTTCAGTAAGAAAAATGTTAAAACTTTACTTCTACAGAACCTTGAATAAACTCTTCTCTCCACTCTCAAATCAGCACTTTTGACATTATACAAGACAATGTGTCACTGAAGATTAACTTGATGTTCACAGAGAGTTTCCAAGATCCAACAAAAAATATTATTACTAATTTTTGGAGGCATGCTCTCCAAAATTAAGGATATGTAAGAACAAAAGTTGTTTAGACAATTTTAGTGTGAGCTTGCTGTGCACATATATTATGATACAGTTCTTAAATTACCCAGCTGAATGCTATTATTTTTCACAGGACCCCTGCCTTAGCCAGTATGCCAGATGGGCAATGCTCATTAATAGCTGTTTAGGTATTCAGTATTTATTTTAGTTTCTCAGCATGTGGTCCCTCACTCATTTACTATACGTTATTCAAAACCTGCTTTCAGGACATAATTATTTATTTCTTTGTGGATTTTACATCCATCACTGCTTGTTGGGGTCTCTAATTTGACACTGATTCTAGGACAATGGATGGTTGGGACAAAATAAGTTTGATCCCCCTGGCTGACCTGTTAGCTGCTTCCTTGATTATCCAGATACTGAGAGACATAGCCTGTCCAGACAGAGCCAAAGAAACAATCCATATGACATTTCTGGGTTCACATGGGCTCTAGATAAGTCCTACAAACTAATTAGAAAGTGTGATAAAAAGTGAGTTCCTGTTATTTCTTTTCTCAAGTGTCTACCTTCTTCTGTCCCTTTCCTCTCTGCCATCTACTGAAAAAGCTTGCCTTGGTGGCAAAGACTGAATCATTGAAATACTGATGTAAACCTGTCGATGTTGGGGGAAAAAAAATTTAACAATGCTACAATTTGGTCAGACTGTGGTGCAGCCGGTGAGAGCCTTAATGCATCAGCAAGGTGGCAGTTAAAAACATAAGAAAGAGAAGCTGCAATTGCTGTCTCTGTTCTCATCCCACTCCTTCTGTGCATTTGTTATTTGTTTTCAAGCAAAGAGGATTCCACAACAGCAGTTCCAGGCCCATCTCAACTAATTTTATCTCTTGCTCAAAAAGACAGCTAGCACTGTCTTCAGTGTAACACAACAGCTTGTCAAACAGGGTGGTTTCCTTTGAAAATAAATAAATACACAAGATATCCTCTAGCCTAAGGGAAAAGACTGGATGTTTTTAGAAGTCCTTCCTCAGCCTTTATATTTCAGGTTTTTTTACTCTTTTCCCCTGATTCTTCTCTCTCTAAACAACAAAAAAGTAATTTTTAAAAGATCTTCGCAGTGGTAAGTAAAGGGCAGATCCTCACAGTTTAATCCATGATGTAACTATTTACTCGTACATTGCAACATGTTAATATTCTTAATTGTCTGAGTAATTTTCCCTTTAAATAACAGTTATTTGCTAAGAAAGACTATATGACATTTATTATATCATTGAGTTGCTCTCCCAAAACAGGTAATTTCTCAAGCTGCTACAGTAAAACTTTACAATTATTCTTCTTGAGAGATCCCACCATAAGCCAAGTAATCTCCAGGAGCTGTATTTTTGAAAAGTTTCAAATCAGCTGAAGTAAGTCTGAGCAATCTTAATGAGCTATCTCACCTGATCCAGAATACTTGCTAATTTTCTTCCAATGGAGGTGTCACAGCAGCAAAAGATTATAAACCTGGTTCCAGCAGGAGTATTTTGTAGCATGGAAATCAGATGTGGAGGCTCCTGGTACTGCCAATCAGGGAGTCAGGTAACTCAAAGACTAATCCAGATATGCTCAAAATTGCCACAGAATCTATCTGAGCTTCCACATATGAAGCAGATCCATGCACTCAGGAGCTGAAGGAAGGTGGCCTCCCCTGGAGGGAAGTGCTCATCTTATCAGATTTTATGACTCAATGAATCACATAAACTAGTGGTAATTTCCCTTTGGGCCTAAGGAAACTCAAGACACTGCCATTGGAGAGCCTAATATGAGGCTATTAAACATGAGCCACCCCCAGCTTGCTTGTTCAAATTAGATCAGCATAAATTAAGCATAAATGAATCTGGATTTCTTCCTGAACAATTAGTTATTCCAAAGTCTGTTGAAGCCACTTAGCATCCTTTTACTGAGAGATTCAACAATGATGAGGAAGAGGAATACCTCTAGTTAATTCATCTGTGTCTTGTCCTTTCTGGTACTTCTTTCTCTCTCTATTTCATAACAAATCCATACACAGGACTGCTTTTTAGCAGTGTGGTATGCTTCACACTGGGTAAAGCAAGAGAACAAAACTGAATTTTACTGCCATTGGCAACACTATGTATGAAGCCAGCGGAATTCATTGCTGCAGGAGGTCAGCGAGTCAAATACTGTGGCAAGATAATTTTATAACCATCAGTAAATTCTATAGATGTGCAAGCATAGATAATAGGAGAAGGTTAATTAGACTTCATGCCTCTGAGCATAAAATATACTTTTGCAAGGACCAGTAAGGATTTCTGCCTCCATTTACTGAATCACATTAGTCTCAGTGAAGTTTCCACTTCTGAAGCATCAGAGACGGTTTGACCATCAGGGGAAAGAAGATATATGTTCCAGGGCTTAATGAGCAATACATTTGGTCCTAGCTGAGTACATTGTCTCCTTCTTTTGGAGAGAATTTGAAGAGTGGAAGAAGGCACCCAGTGACCACCAATGGAGCCCACTGTTATCTAGCAATGGAGAGTAGGTAGCTGTTTTCGCTTTCCAAGCACTGCATATTCACACAGCATTGTGTGATAATTTTGAAACAAACTAATACTTTGCATCATTTAAAAGAAGGACAAGAATATAGCATTAACACTTGCAAACTGCCTACCTGCTTCTGGAAATCTTGTAGGCCTTTTTTCATTAATGACTTCTAAACAGCTTTCTTTATTTTCTTTTCTTTGTTGTGTTTGTTTGTTTGTTTTGAATGTGTTGTGACTTCGTGTAGCACCTACCACAGCAATCCCAGGCCATTTCAAAGCTGACAGGAACAGCAGTGTCAGTGCAGGTAGCACTACTGTTGCACTGTCAAAAACCAGTCAAAACTCAGCCTGGTCAGAAGTGCCGAACAGTCTTTGATTTTCTCTGCTGTACTTTCTACTACTCTCAAGGAAATCATTTGCAGAGAAAACCCACTTATTTAGCACATTCAGCTACAGAAAATGCCAGCTAATTAACATAGTTAAAATTCTCAAACCCTGAAGCAATCTTTCAAATGAAATAGTATTCAAAATTTGACGAGCTGCTCTGCAGGCTCATACTTAATTTTAACTACCACTGTAGCACATTAATTGCTTGCTCACAAATTTAGAAAAGGAGATGTATAAATACATCATAACTGTTTTGCTGAAACTAGAGGTCAATACACAGATGTACACAGGCAAAATGAGCTACTGTAATGACATTTTTACTGGATGCTAGTTTATTTCTTCTCTGAAAACAAGTGTCAGTGTGTTCAGAATACAAATGGACAAACAGAAAAACTTTGACAGGGATGACTGTGACTATTTTCTTACTCTCTTCTCCAAAGGGTAGGAATAAATAATGAATACCACATTAAAATAGCCAGTCTTACTGTCCTCCTGGACAAGTAGAGTCTAAGAAAAAAAAAAAAAAGCAAACCAAAAACCAGAGCATGAAAGCAATCAGACCCTTGAAGCAGAAATTCAGACAATCTTAAGCCATTCTATGTAAGAGAGCAGTTACTTAATGACTTACCTATCCAAACTCCCAACTCTGGCAACTAGATATAGGAGACTTCCAATAGCAAGGCTGCCTAGCACAAAGAGCTTCTGTCTCAGCAACGCCTGCTGTTTGAATAGCATGGCCCTCCATCAATCTTCAGGACTTCTTCAGTCTGCAGAGACAAGAGCACATAAAACACTCATCAGAAAGTATAGTATTAACTACTGTAATAATACTATACTATACTATAGTATTATTAAACACTGCAAGGCAGTGTTTAATCAGGTGTTGCAGCTGATTAAGCCACACTTGCAAAATCTTTGCAAAACTGTAAAATAGGTAGTTAAATTTCTTTTTTTTTTTCTTTTTTATTTGCTACCATTTTTCAGTCCCACATGGCAATATATTTGGGGTAGGATGATAATTCTAGGAATGATAGTTCATCTGCATCTACTATTAGTAGGGCTGTTGGATAGCCACAATGTAGGTCTTTACTGTAGAAGCTCATGTTGTAATAGGATATCTTGTTAGGTAAATATGTTTAGATTTTAAGCCTTTTGGAGTCAGAGCGAGTTAGATTTGAAGAGAGATTTAAATTCCCTGATGTCAAGTGAAGCTGCAGTAATGAGGAGTTAGGCTTGCAGGTCCTGTGTACAGTTTATGGAGGCATGTTTACTCTGTCTCTATGATTATTAGAGTGTATGCTGGAGAGAAATCCAAAAAAGATGTCATGATTCATGCCAGCAAGTCAACTATGGCAGAACTGAGAAGCAGGTAGCTGGAGTGGGCACAATAATGTTTATTTGGCATCAGTGTATTCTATCAGCTGTGTCTGTGCTGGACATCATGGTCTGTTTTGTGGAGAGCCATTTAAGCTCCTCACCTGCATGACACCAGCCTTGATTGTCACCTCAAGACCTGCTGGGACACAAACCATCACCTTTGAAATAAATCTGTCTATATCTCTAGCTTTTAGCAATACCAAACATATATTTTAATTTCTTTTTCTGATGGGCTTCAGAGACCATCTAAATCCCATAGTTGACCATTGCTTCAAATACTATAGTCATAGAGGCAGTCTGGAGTAAAAAGACATGACCTTGTGCCAAGAGGATTTAATCAGGAGGTTCCCAGCCAAGGCAGAAAGAAGTGCTGAGTAAAATGGTCTTTAGTTTGATTCTTCCTCAAATATTACATTTATGTTCTGGACTGGATTACATGTGTGATCTGTGCAGATGTCTTTAGGAGACTCAGACCTGGGATCCTAATATGTTCTTACATGAACTGAGAGGAAAGATCAGCTCCTCCTTTCAGAGCATAGTCAAAGATGACATGTTTTTTTATTCTGTACCAGTTCTGAGCTTTCTTGTAGATAAGTAGGAGAATTAAGTTTCAATCATTTCACTGATTCAGGAGGGGTAAAGCCACGCCATTTACTTACCTACCTAAAATAATGCTTTCATCACCAAATAGTACAAAAAATCATAAATATAAATTGTAATCACCTGAAATATGTATTCAAAGTCTCATTCTCTTTATCAGGGAATATTTATTGTATCATGAAGCAGTTTGAACAAATAATTTTTTTCCAAATTTTATCTGGACTTATTATGAACAACTTTTGATGTCAAGTTTCTTAAGTTTTACTGCAGCAAAGCTTCTTCTGCACTGCATTTCCTTATTTTCCAGCCTTAGGATTTACATAAAGCAAGACTGGCATATATTATAAGCCTGAAAATATATACAGAGGCAGAATTTTTGATGGGAGTGCAATATTTGACCGGCCACTGCTAAATACAGCCTGAAAACATTTCTTTCCATTTCTGGAAACATCTTTTTCCATTTCTACCCATGATATTAAGTTTTCGGTCCAAAAATCTCCCTTAAAAATCCAGGATACATTCAGGGAGATAATACAAGCTGGAAACCCTTCCCAGTAGGCAGTACTCATGTAGCCTGCCTGCCCCAGTGCTGGCTGGGTTTAAAGGTGCAGAAGCAGGACATTCCAAACTGGTTTTCTTCAAGAGTGGTTGAAGATCCTTTCTGAAGCACATTTATTTTACTGCTATAGAGAAAGCTTTCTAATTTCAACCCACCATCTCTTGATAAAAGAGCTATACAATGCTGAAGTTCTGAGTCTGACTTGGTCTCTAAAACACTTCCGGTGCAATAATAACTCCTTTTGCAGCCAGGTCACAGCTCAGGATAACCTATCATGCAGGATAACTAATCATACAGAATGTATTGCTTTTTATGTAGATAAAACCAACTCTATAATAAGAATTCCTAGATAAGATCTTTATTGCAACAAGAATAATATGAAACATAGAGTAAAAGGAATTTGCAATGTAAATAGAGAGACAGAAGAATTGTTACCATCCTCTAAGAAATAAATGAGGAGCAGAGGTACAGAGAGATTAAGTGATTTACTCAAGGTTACAGAGAAAACCTGTAACACCAGTAATATTAAATCTGAAATAATTCCTTTCTAGTGCTTTAACTACATGGTAAACTTTAGCCTTTTTATAATATTCTTTTTTTTCCATAAAAATCATGCATAAATGAGGAATCCTATACATTGAACAAGGCAGAAAATATGTAGTCAAAGTTGAACTATTAAGAAAAATATCTGTGTCAATATGTTACTGTTAATTACTCTTTTAACTATTTAACTTAAAAAGATCAAATAGAAGGACATGAAGAAGGGAATGAATTTTCGTAAGTACCAGGTTTTAAATCTTTCAGTGCTGCTCCTTCTAAATGAAGGTTTCACTTCAGTGCTACAACAATAAACTTTGTCTCTCAGAAAACATATACATATTCAGCCATCTATACATTAAACTAAGGTGCTTTCCATGTGTTCTCCTTTATACAGGCTCTTGGACCCCACTTCAGCCCTGCTTGCAAGCCTTAGTAAAGCTGTGGAGGTCATCAGGCCACAACAAAATCAAATTAATGACAAGCTGTTTCCTGAAATATATTCCACAAGGCCTCATGACCTTAATATGAATGTTTGAAATTAGAGTCAATACAAATAAATAACCAACCAAACCACAAAACAAACACAAACAAAGCAAATCAACCAACCAAAAAAGCCTCAACCAGCTCCAGTTTTATATTTGCATGTATCTAAGTACGGAAAACTTTTCCACGGAATGACAAGTATTAAGCACACACTAGAAACGTAAAGATGACATTATTTATTTTTTTGTTTCATTTTTGTTTTTATTTTTAGCACATAGTTTAAAGGCTATGGAAGGACTTTTATTCCAGAGAGATGGTCTCAATAAAACTTTCTCTAGATGTTAGTTTTTTTCTTGAAAAAAACATAGAAAAATCATATTTTGACTCTAGAAAAGGCTACACCATGCAATGTATGTACTGAGACAGCTCTGTGTGCAAGAGGAGAAGACTGAAAAAAACATTTCTATTTAAGACACAGAGTTAATACAATCAGAATGTGATTAAGGTGAAGCTCCCTAAGGCGAAAATGTTGCTGGAGACTAACACAGCAACACTTAAATGAAACGGAAAGAAGAAATGAAAAGGAAGAAATTAAAATTCTGGAAAGTATTATCAGGTGAACAAAGTTTCCTGTAAGGAATGCACACTTTTAAACTTTACAAGGAGCTGGAAGGCAAGATAAAATGTAATCCAAAGTGACAAGAGTTTTAGCAGTTATTTCAGGAAAATATGGGTGTTTAAAAATTTTTGTTCTCTTTTAGGGACAAGAGCTGAACTGTCGCAGAAGCTGCTGACCAGTGGGAGGAGGGTTGGGAGAAAGCTGCAGGCAGAATTTTCCCAGTAGCTGAATGCTGAATGTAGAACTCCCACCCAAAGAGATGACAGCACACTGTTGCACAGCTCCAGTGGGCTTGCATTAGAAATATCTATCTTGGACAATTTAGTTAAATATGCATACAAGAGGGTTTGTTCCTGGCTATCTGAGAGTCATAATACTCAAGGAGCAACACAAGTAACTGAATGCATGATTTGTAGAAATGTGTGAAACACCAGGTATATTTAAAAATGTGGTTTGTAAATTCTGTGTAAATTAAAAGTAAAATGTGGTTTTGTGATTTCAGATGTACATCTGATCTGAATTGTTAGACTGACACGGTACAGTTCAATAAAGAAACATGAGAAAGTAGCCTTACCAGTCTATTGATGTGAATGCCTCATTTAACCCTTTTCCCTACATTCCCATTTTGCTGGTGAGAGGATCAGGGTTACTGAGTGAATTGCCCAGAGAAGACAGTACAGCTGCGTAGAACTCTGATGATAATACCAGCTGAAAAATAGGTGGACTGTTCCTGACAAAATTAAGGGATTATGTATAAAGGTAGATAGTGGGTATGCAGGAAAAATAACATAATTTTTTTGTGAGCTGTTGTAAAAGTTAGTTTTTGGTTCAAGTTAAGGGAAAGTCAAACGAGTAGGAGAAAACAGGAGAAGAAGCATACTAGCAATGATGGCATTACTGATAAAAATCTGAATTGTGCAGAAGCACAGAAAAGAGAATCTGCTGCTATAATCATTTATTCTAAATAAACAGACAATGAAACGAGAAATCTCCAGGAACTTGTTTGCAAATGATCAAAGGAAAATTTTTGGACACATAGGGCAGACATGAGACTATGTTTTAGATAAATGAATAGCATGTGGTTGATGGATGGAAATATAAGAAACAACAACATCCTTTTTTTTTTGCAAACAGGCTGAAGAGATACAGTCCTGATAGAGTTATGTGATTAATCAAAATGAAGTACAAACCAAAGGCAAATATGCACAAAGGAGGCTGGAAAAATAATAACTAGGATGTGGTTTTTATTAGTATTTTTTAAATTTTTTTTTAAATTTTATTTTTATTTTTATTTTTATTTTTCACACCAGCAGGGGTCAGCTGTTGACCAACAAATATTTGTTGTCATACACTGCAGAAAGATCTTTGAGTTTATAGGAGATTTAAATACAGTAATAGGAAACAAGTCAGGGAACTTGTCATTGAGAACGTTTACATTATGCCTCTTGAATGTTAACTACAGTTTCTTTCATTTCGCACTGTCACTGAAATTCATACAAATCAAGCACCTGGAGTTTTTCTGGAATATGAAATCACATGGTGATTGGGAAAGGAGGGAATTTATGCCTCAAACTGTGTGCATCCTCACCAGCTCATGGTATTAGTCATGGTCTGCCTGGAAGAGCCAGTCATATTACTGCTCCTGCTTCTCCTCCAGGTCCTCCACACTCCTTTTTTTCTGTCTCACTGCTAAGGAAATTCTGGGCTAGCAGTAAGGAAAAGATACAGTGCTGCTGTGCTTTTTCCCCAGGAGCCTGTGCTGCAGTGGCTTCCTTAATTGCAACAGAACTCTTGCACCACGTGAACAGTATTAAAGGACTAGAATGATCATGATAAAACAGAACATGATTTTTCATTAGAGAGAGGATTTTTCATTCTTAATAGCATTGAATGGTCTAAGAAGAGACAAAATGCTTCTCTTTTTTGACACAGTAAAATGAAATGGATAATGGGAACTGAAAGAATTGAAAATACCATATATTTTAGGGAATGATAAAGTGCTGATTCTGTAGAAAAGGAACTTGGATTTTTTCTTTAAAATTCCTTAATGGTTCATATTTTAATATAAAAAAGAAATTTAATTCTCATGAGTAATTACAGTTTTCAATTTTTTCCTCTATAGCATAAGCCTGAGATGGGATGAAGTAAGATTAATGCACACTTGCTAGACTCAGGTTTCAAATAAAGAAAAGAAGGAAATATTACATGGAAGAAGATCACAGATTCATATGTGTCCCTGTGTACTAGACCTGTCCTTTTCTCCTCATTACTCATATTGACTGAAAGAGTGGAGAAGAAAATGTCAGCAAAGCTGGTGGAAAACAATAAATAATGCAGATAAACTCCAACATAAAGATTTCCTATACTGTTATGCCACAGCTGTGACAATAACCTAAAAATACCCTTTTTTTGGGTCAGCTATTGTAGATTTTGACATTTAGGACTGTCTTTAAGCTGCCCTTGAAGCCAGTTCTTTGCGTAAAGAAGTGATGAAAGCCTTTCTCCAGAAAAGTTGCTAGACTCTGAGACCACCCACAAAATCAGCATCTGTATGTGGATGCTAGATAAGAACACATATGTTCATTTCTCAGAAGTTAGCACACCATCGGTGCTGAAAGAGTATTTGTGACTCATAATCCCCCATCGAGGCTGGATTGGGTAGCCAGATATCTGTGTTCTCTCGAGTCTATAGAGTGGTAATGACTATTTATTTAGTCCACTGCCCACAGGACATTTCACTCCAGACACATTGAAGACTCATCTACCCATAACTGCGCTATCTCTAGGAAGCTGCTGTGTCAAGTGACAACAGTACAGAAGGCCATAACCAGCTCTTTATCACATTCCTTTCTCAGCCTGACCCTTCCCTTTTTTTTTTTTTTCTATTTTGCACCTCACTGAAAGACATTGAGCAATATGGTGTTGGGAAGAGAGAAACAACTCAAAAGCTTGCTATTGACTTTGTGGTGCCCTGTGCCAAACAGATCTGCTGCCAGATTGTCAGAGCAGTTAGGAATCTCAGGCGCTTTGATGCCCTTGAGGTCTCAGGCACATCTGTTTAGGAAAACTGCCTTATTGCATCTGAGCCGGCGAGGCGGGCGGCTGCCTTCTGCTGAATGATGTCTGAGTTGCCATGATCCACGCTTAGCTACAGTGCTCCAGGAACATTTCCAAGCACATAGATCTTAATAGGACTTATTAGTCCAAAATACAGATGCCTGTCACCTTGCCAGCATCCTGAGTATATTGCCTAATACTGCTCTTCACAGAGCATGAGATTAATCTGATAGGGTTGGCCCCTTTCTTTGGATTAATGGTACTCCCCCAGCTATTTCGCTCCTTTTCTTCTGAAATGATCACCTTCCTGAAATGATCATCTTCCTTGTCTGTTCCATTTCTCAGGAATGGTGGAGCTGATGACACTGAGATAGAAAATCCTGTGGAAATGCAGTTATGGTTATAGAGAGGTTGTAACAGATACTAATTTCACAGTCTTTAAAAGACAATACCAGCCTTGTTTCTTCAAGACGGCACTAAAGCACTGGCAACCAAAAATAACAATAGTACAGGAAAAAAGGAAGTTGAAGAAAAAATTCAGTGACATGGAAGAGGGAAGCAATGACTGCAAAAGTCATAAGAGAAATCATAAAAGAAGGCCAATAGTTGTGTCATGCTAGGAATAAGCAGTTGCTTTTCAGCTCTGGGAAAGACTTAAAGAAGAAGATTATGAGTCTTCTGAGAAAAAGGTAGATATCCAGAGCTTTCTAATTTTGTGTTTCATTTAGGATCCAGTCCTCATCATGAACAGTTTCATTGTGTTGTGCAGGATAGAAAGGCAGAGAAGTATTGCTTAATATGATTTAGTGTAAAATAAAATTACTTTTTGTCACATACTAGTAATTTTGAAATGTTCTTTTCCACTGCTTAGAATCATGTCCATAGACAATTGCTCCTTTTTTTTTTATTTCCCTTGGAAAAAAATTACCCTTTCCCAAATAATATCACATCTCAAATAAGACATATGAAAGGCTGTTTGAACATTCCCTAATTAACTGAAACTGGCAGATAATTTAAATTAAATTTCTCTTAGATATAAAGCAAAATCTATGTGGCCTTCTGCAGCTTCTTGCAGTTCTGTTTTCTGGTGACTTCCTTTCAGAAAAGCAGCAAAACTGAACTAAATTCAGAGCATTACTAGCAGTTAAAAGCATTGATGGGAAAACTAACAGCAAAAACTTAACTGAGCTGCAAATATATTTTGACAGTACACTGCACTTACAGTAAATCTGCCTCAGTAGATTTTTGCTCCTGGCTTTTACCCCCCAATGAGAAAAAATACCATTGCATGAGAGTACCCTCCATGCCTCTTTGCAGCTCATATCTTTATATAGTGCATTTACTCATCTCATTTCTCCTATTCAAACTCATATTCTGAACTATTCCAGTGCTGATGAATAGACATCACACTGTCTAAGATGGAACACCTACATTTGTTCTGATTGGTAGCATCTCTGTCTTTTACTCTGACCCTTAATCTGAAACATGATCAGCTCAGACTGGTCTCTGTATGCAGGCTAAATTTCATAACTTCTTTGTCCTAATTGTCCCAAAGATTCAGTCCATTACCCACCTATATGTCTAAGCTTTTCCTGTGTGCTCCCTTCACCATTTTATTCCAGCCACTGCAGTGGTCTTTTCTCTGCCCTTGAACAATGTACCCATGCTTCATTCATATCCATTCTGAACAGAGCTGCAAAGGGCATTCTTCCATTCCAGCTCTCTCAATACACCACTTCTGTCTAGGCACACTTTTACCACCTTCCCTTTTTCTCTGTCATACCTTTCTGTCTATTTCTGTGCCTGCATGTCCCATGGGGCTTCTGCTGGAAGAACAGGGACAAACAGAATTTAAAAACTTGACCCTGGAGATTGTTATTTTTCAGAATGCAAAGTCTTGGTACTTCCCCTGTAAGTACTGACCACAACACTTCCCTCAGAAGTGCTGCCAATTTTAATGTGGAAATCTAAGTGAAAACATTAATGACAGTTTAGACAAGAACTTGTTAGTGCTCCTCAGTGTGGGAGGCAGACCTATTAACAGCTTTCCCTGAAAATGAAGGAGTTGGAATTTTCTGCTGTGCACGTGTTCTGAGGGCAAATCTTACACTGCTGTATTGACCTGAGTGACAGAATGTCACAGACATATTATATGAAAAATCCTTTTGCCAGGATCTTTTCTCCTGAGAAGCTGGGAAGCTTCAGCTTCTCCATGTTTTGCTGCTCTGGAATATGATTTGGAGAATTGTTTACCCAGCATGTGAAATTGTTTTTACTTGATGACCAATGACAGCCACCTATGTCAAGGCTGTGAGCAGTCACAAGATTTTGTTATTCATTCCTTTCCATTCCTTTCTAGCTTCTGATGGATCATTTCTTTCTATTCTTTTTAGTATAGTATTAGTATATCATTTTAATATAATATAATAATATAATAAATCAGCCTTCTGAAACATGGAGTCAAGATTCTCATCTCTTCCCTCATCCTGAGACCCTCAAACACAACCACAACAGATCAGAGATCATTTGGGTGGAAAAGAAGGGGGAAACAAGAAGACACAGCTTTTACAGTGTTGTGGTGTTACAGAGCTGCCCAGTGCTGGAGAGCTCCCCATAAATGAGCTCTCTGGTCACCAGACAGTCCTCTTGTTCTGGCACAGCCCATTCATTCATTTTTCTCTCCTTGGGCAACGTGAGCTTCGGCAAATATTACAGCTTCATGATTTTAAGTTCTAAAAAAAGAACATAAAAAGTCAACTGAAACATCTTTGCACATACATTACTGATAGGTTTCGGACTCAAGCAAATGCCAGCAGAGAGGTGAGTGCTTCTGATCTTTGCTGGCCCTCACACAAGGAAAGTTATTGAAGGGCTGCTGGCATGAGATGCATCCTCTCTCTGTCTCTTTCTGAGCAACTTCTTGGAGAACACTTTTCAGCATACTATTCATGATCCTTATCTGATTTCATGTTAATGCAGTTTGATTGTCTTGATCAACTTGGGATTCGTGGAATAGAGAGGATACAATCCTTTCTTTGTGGGTGCTTGTGACTTAGTATCACTTTCCTAGAGATGTGTTTTTTAAAATGAATTTTGATTTTTTCCCTGATCCATCATAACCACATGGTCTCTTCATATTTTTGGATATACACATATTTTGCCTGCATGGTAAAATATGCTAGAAATCCTGCCACTAGAAGCTGTCACTTGTTTGCCGCACAGTTACTGGTGAATCAGTGAAAGAGACAGAAGGCATGGATCTAACGAGATGGAAAACTCATGTAGTTTATCCAGAAACTTGAAATAACTGGCCTATGCAGTTCACATTTGTAAGGGTAATTACTCAAGGTATCTGTGGTTTGGCTTTGCTCTTGATGCTCCCTTACAGAACCTACAACCTGATACATTTTGGGATCAAGGGATGGCTGGAGCCTCAACCCTGACTATTAAGTCCAAATATGGAAAACTGTAAAATTACAGTACAAATTGTAACAATTGTAAAATTACAGTACAGTATTGCACAATTCAAAAATATCTTGATTGGGTGAGAATTAACCTCAGAATATCTCAGCATGCTGTCTACTTGGTTGTGAAACATACAAAACACTTCCTCATGCTCTAAAGGACCTTATATTTAAAGAAACTGCCATATGAATATACAATAAAGTAAAACTAGTTCTGTTTGTCCATGAAAGCATAGTTCCTAAAGGATCCTGCTTACAAATTGTACAGCTACCAGAGTGAGTGACATCTTATGTATGTCTCAACAGATGGAAGGGTTGATCTAATAATGAAGAAAACAATACTCACAAATAATTTATTTGTCATTTGGTGGGGGAAAAGAAGAGTGAATAATTTATATGGTCAATATTATTCAATCATCAATAGAACTGGTAGAATAATTTATACATTTACTTATGAATAATTTATTCATCAATTGATGGCAGGAGAAAATTAATGAAGTAAACAACATTCACATAACACTCAACAGGCTCTCAGAGGCAGGCAGGACAGGCAGGGAGGAACTGGGAGAACGGATCCCTTTTGTCAGGATCAGAGCACAGGGGATCACCAAAGGGCAGCTGCCCCTCAAGTGACTTCTGCAGCTTGCTGGTAGCAGTGACCTTCTTTCTCATTTGCCCGCCCCCATAGCAACAGATCTGCAGAGGTGCCCTGAGAGCACTGTGTGATTTCTTTACTTGTTTGGTGACTGTGGGAAGCCGGGTGGAAATTCCTGCTCTGGTGTTCCACCACGTCTGCTGTGACGGCTCAGGGCAGACAGTGCTTGCTCTGACATATGGCAGCAGAGGCTGGGGGCCCTCCCAGCCTCTCAGCAGCATGAAACTTGTCATGCAGCTGAGAAATGTGCTGGGCTCTGCTTGTGTACTCAGAGTAGGAGGCAGAGGGTTTCCCTCAGGAAGCCACAGGACACTATCTTCTGGTTTTGGTTAAAAAATCAAAACTCCAAGGAATCTTATAGAAAACCATATTGGTTGTGTAACTGAATTGTGCTGTGCCATAAAATCTGTTGCAAATTGCTGACATGCAGAGTTGAACACAACCCTTTTGCCCACCATATCGCTTCAGAATGTGACTTCACATGGCTGTGATCATCAAAATCATTTCAAGGCAAATCTTACCTGAATGCAACTTTTAGATTTCTTTAACTTTAATCTTTCCAATGTGGCTGTGGATGGGGGAGGTTTCATTCTATGTAATTAATCCAGAAACACCCCACTGCCTTCTGATAGCATTCACTAGTTTGCTCTGAGTTTGCTCTGCTGTCATTGAATGAATCCCTAAGAAATCTAGTCTGAACATTAACCAACAGCCACAACAGAATAATTTTAAAACAAATCACCTGGAAATGGATTTTTGTGTTATAATCACACATTGAAATAGCTGTCATAAAAATATAAATATAAAGTAGACATAAGGATGTGAGTAGAAGCCTTTTTTTTGTTCTCAATGTACTAAGTTTAATGGCAAATATATGTGTAGTTTGGGATGAGAACAGATGCCCTTTATGAATAGACTAAGTGGAGGAATCAGCTGGTTTATGTTCTCCTGTCAACTCTCACCAGGATTTTTCCACTCTGTTCCTTTGTTAGCTATAAACTGTAACTACTGAAAATCAAAAAATGAGGGAAGGTTTATGAATTATACACAGTCACAGTGTATTAGTACTCCATGCTCATCCTCTTGGGAGACACTGGAGGAAAAGCTTTGAGCAATTTCCAAATTTTCAAATGTGTTCACTATGTCTTTATCTCATTCAGTTTTTGATATGGTGCATAAATTATTTATTTGGACTACCATTATTTTGTTAGCTTGTGTTGTCCTCTGGCACCATATCTGCAGAATGATATTCATTTTGCATTTGCAATGAACTAAACTTAAAAGAAATCAGTTCATTCTTCCTCTATTCAGCTCTTATTCTTCAAAATTATGTGAGAAGGACTGAGATGTGGACAGAATTCTTTTTGACTTTGAATCTTCATTGCTGTTTTCATCCTGCTGTCTCACAAGAGGATGTAAATAAAGCTAATTGAAGAAATATTTCTGTTTTCTTCTCTGTCTCCATCTCTCTCATGGAAGAAGGAATATGAAACAAATTCTTTAACACCATTAGAGCTCAGTGAATTATGTGCTTTGCTAGTTAAATTCAGAGATGGATCTTTTAAAATATATTTTAAGTCTGTTACCTTCAGGTTAATTATTGAGGCTGTCTCATAACTTCCCAGCTGCAATAACATCTGAATGGAACACCTTCTCAATTACTTCCCCTTACCACATATAAAACAGAGACTAGTCCTTTTTCACACCCAAATGTACAATATTTTCTTAAGCAAATGTTTGTTATGATTGACTTCCTCCTTTGTTAATCCCATAACACACTTATATTCTTTCCTACCATCTCTCACCCTGCTCTGCTGATATAATTACCAAGTAGCAGGCTACCAGGAAAATTTCCATTTAACAATTTATATAGGTAGCTTTACATGTAAAAGAATGTGATAATGCACTGGAGCCAGATCATAGCTTAGCCTCATGGAAAACTTTGTCCTCGTTGTTTGATACAAGAACAGACACAATTACACCAGTCCAAAATAATTTTGCTTCTGCTGGAAAGCACCACTGCAATGCATCCCTTTCCTGCCCCTCCTCAGGACTCTTTGACTGAAGCCCTCTTGCAAAAAAAGAGGATGATCTAGTGTGAGGGGGCTTGTGGTCATTTCTGTCCAGCTGTGGTTCACCTGTGCAAAGAAGACCTGGTAATATCTGGTCAACAGTCCCAGTCTGTGAGGAAGTAACCATACTGAACAGCTGGCTGGGAGACACTGTGATGGAGCTGCCTGTGCTTCAGGGCAGTGGCACATCCCCACCTGAGGCCCCAGTCAGGATGGAGGATGGATGGCAGTGCCACAACTCCTTCCCCTGTGCTGTCAGCCATTCAGGCAAACAATCTGCTCCCTGGCATCTCTGCAACAGGGCCCATTCTCTGCAAATACTAGATCATAGCCTTGAATAAGGAAACAGTATTACAGCATTTCATAACTCTATGTTGCTAATGTCAGCTATGGACTAATTCACCGATGTCTTTCAAATTTCTGTCCTCTCTGCAGGTTCACTTTAATCTCTGTCTTTGAGGATACTTCTCTCATGGCACTATGAACATTCCTGCTGCTAACTAACCACTTTACTTGTTTTTAACTATATTTGTAGGGTTTGTGTGCATTAATATACTAATGTCCTGTATTACTTTCTTGAGCAATTCTTATTCTTGAGAAGGGCAGGCACTTTTAGTCTTCTGCGTTTGAGTAAAATTAATGTATTTAGTAGTTCTGTGGTACAGATCACAACTAAAAATCCAAGCAGGTGTGATTATGCCATTGCCCATGTTGTTACTATGAACAGAACCAAACATCTGGAGAGTGCACAATGAGATGAAGTACCTCTTACCTCCAAGTTAATGGTCCTAATGTTGTCTATTTAATAGTTGCCTAACAGACTGTCTTTGTAGATGTCTTTATGTTGTATTAGATGAAGCAAGGAAGTCACTAAATTCTGTTTTATAAAGCACATGTATGAGTAGGTAAAGAAAAGTATCACGGAGTTGAAGTTTAATATAGCAGAGAACTTTGTTTTCCAGTTTGTCCTTCCTCTTTGTGTTTGTAGAAGGTTTATTTATTTTTTCTTTTTTTTGTCTCTGACAGGTGCTGTTTCAGTACCCTCACCTGCTAAACCTGCAGAAAACAAGCCAAAATAGTATCAGCAGCAGCAGATTTATCAAACTATCGCATATCAGAAGAACAATTCTCACGGTCCTGGAGCAAGGCATTCAGGCAAGTGCAGGTGTCCTGCTGATTTCCTGCTATGGGGTGACTGCTGCCTGCTGTTCTCTGCTGCTCCCCAGTTTCCTGCTGATAGGAAGCAAATCCTGTGGAGAAGATGTGAGACTTCTGCCCAATCCACCCACTCTCCTGGGACACCAGGGACAAGCCATGCAGCTGGTAAGACCCAGGGAGAGGGTATTTCTCTGCACCTGCCCACCCTGAGATCCCTAGGGGCTCCCTGTGCTATTTATATCTTCAGGTCATGGATTTCTACATGGACTCTTAGGCTAACCACATAAAAACTATCACTAAGCCTCATTCTGTCTAACTTACCCCAAAAGGTTCCATTCCACATGAGTTTACACAGTGCCCAGCTTCAGGATTTATTCACACTGCTGTTTGAAGAACAGGGCTGAGTAAAAAGATACCAGCACTCGATGCACCTTCACACTCCTTATCTTAAGCACTCACAGCTCTAGCAAGGTCTGTTGGAGAAACTAGGTGTACGAATGTATTTGTACCCTTTGATGCACCAGGCAAAAAAAAAAAAAAAGGAAAAATATAATCTCTTTTATCTCTAAGAATGCTAAAAGTTTTTGTCCATCTATGAAAATATCGAATATTGCTTTGAAGTTATGTCTGTAAGCTGAATATTATTGAAATTCTAAAAAATTACCAGCATTTAGTCTTTAGTGTAAATGTAAAAGAAAGAAAAATTAAACCATCGCTCCAGTTGTCTCCAGCCAGTGAGAGATGGCTCTGCACAGGGCTGAGCATCCTGCTCCTTCCAAGGTCACTGAAGGGGCCAGCCCTGGCACACAGAGCCTCTGCAAATGTTATATCTGTTATTGCAGTCTCTGCAAAGATATAAATGTTACACAACAAGAACAGCTGCTGGGCTTATCCCTTGAACAAACAGAAGATAATGCAATTGAGTTTGCTTTTGGCCAAGAAAGGTCTGGCTTAATGCTTTAGACGGAAATGTGGATCAGATATTTCACACCAGTTTAACACCTGGAATTCTACAGCAGGCTCTAACCACTATGTTGCTGCATTTCTACACATTTCCCTGTAGTGCCCCAGTGTCCAGGCCTTGGGAGCTGCAGTGCTGTGAGAATGATGCAACCTCTCCTGCTTGTAAATGTCTCTCAGGTTGCAACTTTGAAAAGACAAACTCATTCTACTGACAAGTTCTTCCTTTGTTCAGGATAACCATTTTCTTCCACCAAAGCCTTCCCTTGCCAGCCAACAGGAGTAATGGAGCTGAGACCTCTACTGTGACTCAGAGTGCTTTGAGCTGTACCAACCATCTGCCTTATAGGAAGGCAGATCTGTTTCAAATTCCCATAGAAGAACAATACTATTATTACTGCTAATTAATAGTAGGCAAGGACACAAACCCATTCCAGATCAAATTAAGTTCTAATCAAAAAAGTCAGCTGTGATTTCTAATTGATTGCATTTTAAAATCAATCAGTTGGGTTGTGTGTGTTTTCTTCGCAAGATTCAACAGCTTACTGATGCTTGTCTTTTTAGGGGGACTGAGATTCAAGCAGAACTGAGAAGGTTTCTTTTTTTTACAGTGGAATTGACTTTTTAAATGGAAGATCTATTTTAATTAAAATTTTAAGTGAGATTTGTCAAGCTCACATTCCTCTGGAAGTTTACTATGAAGCTATGTGGAAAGAAAGATGCTCTATGTATTTATTCTCTCCCAAAAGGCCAGATGAAGTTAAAAGGAACCTCTGTGCCTGCTAGCACATACAGACCCCATGGGCCTCCTAAATTCCTGCTCAGCCAAGGCTGTTTCAAACAGAGAAAAGAAAATATCATCACCTCTCTTCATGATGGCAGATTAAGTTTTCCCTGGTTCCCTCTCTTTGAAAATCAGGCTCCAACATAACATTTATGGGTGCTAAAGATCCGAGAGGATTGGTCAAGTTTTAAACCAATAACATCAGCACTCCAACCAAACAGGGCATGATACAGTTGAGCTGGTTCACCCCCATCCCTTCTGTGTGTTATATTAAGAGTTTAATTTCTGGCTTTCCTCTTGCCCAGATTTCAGGGAATAGTTGTTGAATAGCATTTATCTGCAATTGGCCATGAACATTCAGAATTAGGAAGAAGGACAATCTATGGAGCACCTTGATCCAGACTGTGACATTGACAGCCTTGGGAAGTTACAATAGTATAACTAAAGATATTGGAGTTAAATCTTTGATGCTACAGGGGAAAGTTGTTAGAAAAGTCTAAGTTCCTAAATTCCTGGGCTCTGGGTGTATTATGACTGTATTTGAGAAAGGCTAGTAAGGAAGGGATATAATGTGGACTAAGCACTCTGTATTATGAAGGATGAATGAACAAATCCCAAATGATAACGACCATGGATCAGAGGAAGTCAATACCATATGACATACAACAGCAATGCAGGTAAACATGTCCCTAAGTGAGCTTAGAAAAACAGGTCAATATTGAGCCAATGATTCATAAATATGGAATAACCATAAAAATTCTGGGTTTCAGTATCAGAACACAAAGATTTTGGTTAAAGACACATTATATTAGTAAAGAAGCCCCAAACAAACAAGTCTACATTTCATCGAGACTGAAAAATCAAATTTATGTCTTGGGCAGAACCAATATCAACCCCTTTGGGACTTAGCTAATGGAAAGAGTATCTTACACTGGTGTGTACAATAATGGAGAGGTCACTTTACCTGGGACCCTGGACAGATGTCTCTGTCTAAAATGTACATTTTATTTACTTATAATTATTCTCCATGTTACCAAACCACAGTTACAGTTGCTGGAGAATCAATGTATATGTCCTCCTTGATATTTCCTTCTAAATAGGAGGAAGGACAGAAGCTGGCTTTGGTGTGTTATGTTCCAGTGTTCCTAACCAGGTCAAGTCTGTGAGTTGAAGGCCATACTTCTGAGGGACATTACAGTGCAGACATTCTCTAACTTCAGTGCAGCTCTGAGACTGACCCTCCAGAATGTGATTTTCCACTCTGAGGAACATAGCTGTCAGTCAATAACTGGTCTTCTTAACCCTTGCTTTTAGGAGAAGTGGAAAACTCATTATATTCTTCTTGCACTCTCTCTGTTTTCTTTAACTAAATCATATTTGCCACTGTAAAAGACCTATTGATTAATTTAATAGATCTTTTGCTCTTTCTACAGATTAACATCTTTTTATCTTACTTTTTTGATGCAATCTTCACTTTAGTCTATTTAAGCATTCTGAAAGCTTTATAGCATTTTTGAACTCTTCATTCTTTTGTCCCTTAGGTAGCACCCTGGACAGGGGTGAAATCACACAAGCACTCAGCAGCTACCAGCCACAAACAGGGCCCTTCCCCCTAGAGTAGTGTCTGGTGCAAAGATGACAAGTGCCAAAAGCACTTGTCACTCAGAAAGCTGACATCAGGATTACTGGGCTAAAAGTTGACTCCAAACCCCAACAGGGATGAATAGGAATACATAAAATATTCTTCTTTTTATAGCAGAAAAAATTCTGACTCCTCAGCTCTTATCTCTTCCTTGGCTAGAGCCTTGGGAAGTCAATCTGAGTGTGAAGCTGCAATAAAACCAGAGGACTTCAGCAGAGGCAAGGGGTAGACAGCTAATATGCCAGTGTGATAATGTGGTGTGTACAGTGTCGAGGCCGGAAAACCAGGATGCAATACTTAATGATACAAGTGTCTACTCAGTTAGTGCCCTAAATGTCAAAAGCCTCACAAAAAAATTTATAGAGACAGAAATCTTGCTCCAGAGCCACTTTCCTCCAGATATTAGTGTTAAACCATGACCTATCAGTGTGCACTGTTCCCATTGAACTGAATATTTAAGCTTTCTCACAAATTTCCCATCTGCATAGAGCAATTTGTTTGTTGATGTTTAGACATGATTGACATAATTCGACAATCTGGCTTATTAGCTTGCTTTGTAACTATGTAAAATGCTGACAACGATTATCCCAGTTGACTGAGGACATGCTTCCTGTGACAGAGTAAACAAATGCAGTAAAGGAGGCTTTTTTCCAAATGATTGCTCCAACCCCCTAATGAGACTGCTAACTTATTTCATCAGGGTTGCACTACACCAAGTGTCTTAATGAATCCTCAAATCACAAAGCTCTGTTTCCTGAGCCTGAGGTACAGCAGCTAGAATTGTATGCCTATGGACTTTTCTCCTGTCTTTAGCTGCATGCTGCATTATAATGAACCTATTTATTATACTGCCTGCAAAAAAGACATTTCTTTAAAAAAAAAAGTGTTTCAGAGACTTAGTTTCAAAACCTACCAAACTCCTTAGAGGAGTGCTTCCTCCTATAAATCAGTGCCTCTTAATGGAAAGAACATGATGAAAGAATGAATAATGGTCAGTAAAAAAAAAAGGATAAATCAACCTGATCATTAACCTGCTTGCACAGTAAATTCTCTGTGCTCTGAAGGCTGGGATTTAAGACAGTTTCTCTAAATCAAAGGATTCTTATGAATCCTGTTCTGCAGCTCCTTTCTATAAGTTATGTTTGGGTAGTCAATGACCATGTGTAGGGCATGTTTCTCAGGTGTTCATAGATATCAGCAGTGATTTATTTGAATAAAATAACACATGGTGTTCCCAGGAGAAAAAATCATTACTTGAGTTTTGGTGCATCTAATTACAGTAAGTCTATCATCCTCACCATCTCTTCTGACTATCCAGGGAATTGGCAGACTTTAACAATGAAGAAGAGAGTGCTCCAGTGTCCAATTAAGGTTTTCTTTGAGGATTAATAAATCATGTCTCATCAGCCTCACTGACCCAGAGGTGTTAATCTTCACCTTATCACTCTAATCTTAAAGCAAAATTCTGCAGATCAAGAGCGGCAGAATGGTTGAGTTAATTGTTCCATTAGGCTGATGAAGTCTTTATATCAGTATCCAATAATACACTATTCCCTAAGCGTGTTTTGATGCTTTGTTACAGAGCAGAAAACAAACAGCAAAAACAACTGCCACAGCTATTTGGCATAGGTGACCAGTAGCTTGAGCTCAATACTCAGCTCTTCTGCTATAACTGAGCTGCAGTCACATACTGGAAAAAGATACTGAGAAGATGAGAAACAGCCAAGAGAGGTTTTAGCACATCTAAATGCAGTTGCAAGAGGAAACAAATCATGTAGTCAATAATGGAAAGAAGACTTAACAGTTATCTGCCCTGTAAACAATATCCTTGATTAGAAGACATAAAAATTCTCTTTTATTTAAGGGCAAGGATCCAAGTAGTTCACTGCAAAGAGTTTTTTTCACTGACAAGTCTACAGTAATCATGGAGAGTGTGGCAAATTGAGTTAAAATATGCTCCTAAGCACTACAATAAATTAGAAATCACATTTTAACTTGTTTGCAGCCTACATTTATTTGCTCTTTTTTTTAAGTAATCAGGCAGGTTAAATTCTTTTGTCACGAACACTCACCAAAATACTGAGCTTACATTAAAAATCCGTTTAATAACCGTTACTTTTTGAACAGTTCCTTCTCCTGATCTGAGTTGGGCAGGAAAGGAAATGTCAACTGATACCTCTCAGGGTCACACACTTCTGTGCCACTGAACAAAGAGAAAGGGGGACGGGATCAAAGCCAGAATAATTTCATGGGGTTGGTAGAAGGAAAAGGAAGAAGGGCTGGATTTCTAAAGGCTTTTGAATGTGTGATCTATATTCCTATTCACACAATATTTGCTTCCATACATCTGTCTTCTTTTCTTCTAAACAAAACACAAGACTTTCCGTCTTCCCACTCTGTCCCACTCCTAAAGCAATGGAACTCAGATTCTTCCCTCTTCCAAGTACATGACTAAGGAATTTGTGTTGAATTCAAGAGGACAGAAGCATCTCCTGGAAAGTGTTAAAGAAGGTTAAAGTGTTGGGTTAGAGAGAGGAAAATGAGTAATTTTTTCTCCCTCTTTCTTTTCATGTGAGTCACATACTATGCTCTTTTCTGAAATGCATGCAAAAACTCTTCATTTACAATCTGAATTTACCCTGAATGTATCACCTGAAGAAGCAAAGAAAACATTAAACAACAAGTTTATTTACATTGTTTGTCACAGAGATTTCTCTGAAAAAATGGACAACTACTATTTCATCCATACTATTATTTAATTTTTTTTTTTTTTGCATACTGGAGATATTTCAAAAAGATTCATCCAAAAATAAAAACAGATAAGCTATTATCATGTCTACCCTCTGAGTCCTGTGCTGAGAAATTGAACATATCATTATACTGACTTCAAAGCATTTAATCTGTAAAAAAAGACAAGTGGCTTACTCATGAAAGTGTGCATCTTATAAAGCCCCTAGATAGGATCATTTAAATGATTAATTTAACCAGTACAGTTTTGAGATAAATTGATTTGCCTCTTTCCCCCTACTTATTATCCTCTATCCTGTTAAACAACTTAGTGTTTAACGAAATACTACCAGACATAGAGCATTCCCAAGGTCACTCTACTAACCCTCCTTCAAGACCCCCTGTGAAATCCTCTAGTATAAGACTGTGAGCAAAGCAAAATTAATCCTCCCTTGCCCTCCAGCCTAAGAGGATTCAAACTCACATATCTCACCTCCCAAGAGAATTGCAGCCTCTTCATCTGTGTGCTGGTGTCTTTATATATGCACATGCATATGCCAGTACCCAGAGACAGAGAGAGGGACAGAGCACTTTGTGCAGCTCCTGAGAAAGCTCTTTTGTTTTACATTAAATAATTAAAGATTCCTTGGACCAGAGAGCAGGACAGAGCATGACCACAGGGCAGCAATTAGGGCACTCAGCTGGGAAAGAGGACTGTTTTCTGCTCTTTGCTTCAAAAACTACCTGCTATTTAAACCAGTGGCTGCTCTGAGTTTTTCCCTCTGCCCTGCCTGGTGAAGCATGTGAGCCCTCACCTTCCAGGTGACTGGTTAGGTGAACCAGCAGGACTCCCAGGAAAAGAGATCTTCCCTTGTTTGCTGTAGCTTGTGTCTGCATTGGGGCAGTTCTGATACTGAGTGGATGTTAGGTCATCATGTGCTCAGGTCACTCTTGACAAATACCCCAAAAAGCCAAACAGCACCTCAGAACTCAGCTACAACTGTTGCTTTTATGCTGTACTGGTGTTAGACTGACTTCTCCTTCCATGGGTTGGAGGAGATGCCAGAACTGTGACAGTGCGTGTCTTTGGGTAGGCTGAAAGAAAAGTGGTGGCACCTCAGGTGAGTCCTAGCACAAACCAAATATCCTAAAGATGAATTCTCAAACAAGACAACTCTCTACCCATTTTTCTAGTCATGCTGTTTCAGAGACGTGTCTTCAGAACATGTCTAAGTCTGTGGTTAATTACTGACAAAAAGTAGGTCACTCAGCTAGGCTATCAAGATTCAAGTCCTTGCTCCAGAACAAATAATTAATCACAAGCCTTTATTCACACCAGGTGAATGAATGAGTGGATGAATGAAAGAAACACCAAGTAAAAATGTAAAATAATGTTGTGTCTGATTCATAAAATACTGAAAGAAGGCTTGGCACCAATCTGTAAAGTGGGGTTTACAGTCAAGGACGTCAAGAGAAAGAAGATGTTTGTTTGGTCAGAGGCAGATGCTTCTTTTCCATTCATTTAATTTCATATTAGTTCCAGTGTTTCCAGCACAATTCCAAGGTGGAGTACCACACCAGGGAGTTGGGAGTCCAGAAGATGATAGCTAAATCCTCTGCTTCTCAGTACCTATCTTCCAAATGCCAGAGCACCTAAGAGAGTCTAACTTGCAGCCCCTCTCCTGTTTAATTCTTAAGATGTACAGAAGAAGTAGGTGTTTCCAAAGTTGGCTGGAGACACTTATATTCAATTGTTCCCAGAATAAAAAGGTGTGAGACAGCACTGGAAATTGTGGTGTCAACAAAATAAAATCATTTTCACAGAGCATTATTGCGAGACAAGTAAAATGTTTGGAAAGTAGTTAATGCCAGATCACTCCCATTCATACATTTTTAAAACAGATTGATAAAATACATCCATTTTGTGAGTATTTTCTCTTTCATATTTTTTGTTAGTTTCTTCTGTTGTGGAATTTCACTGAGTGACTATCTCTGAACATTATGTACAGAACATAGCAGAGCAGTGGAATAGTTTTATATCTTCTTCTCTCTCCTTCTGCCTGAATTTTAATAATAATAAATCTGAATGGTTATAATACAAAATTGAAAGCAAGCTGCCTGCCAAAGCAGGCAGAATGGATGAACAACATCAATATTGCCTTACTTTCCAGATTTATGACAAATTACATTTAGTTTATACAGAAGATGTTATTACCCTTGTGTTACTTTAAAAATCTAAAAAATTACTACATTATAGTTATCATTCTGCTTGGCAACAAAATGTTAAAAAAAAGAAAAAAGCAAATAAAAGGATCAAAAACCTGTCTGAGTTGATGAAAAAGAAAGTGTGAGCCATGTGTACGTCTCTCACTGAACAACTCTCAGTTCATCAGCCCAGGCATCCATTTATAACATTTATAACAGTTGCAGCCTTTAATAGAAGCCCAAATTCAATTTGCTGGAGCTTAAAAATGAACTTCTATTTTAATCAGCTGAACCTTAGCAACATGAAATTGATAGGAGCATTTCCACACACTTAATATGTTTGGAGTTGCACTTTTGATTTACCACCAGTTAGTTTGGGGCAGCTTTTTCTGCCAGTAGCTGGAAGACTGCCATTTTTCTACTGTGATACTTACTCTGGTTTCTTCTCTAAGTTAGAATTTAATTTCTCTGTTTATTTATTTTTAGTTTGAAATAGTTCTGTTGTCACCCCAGAAAGACTATAGTTGAAAGACTTGTGGGTAGATATAGAGAAGGAGAAATGTTTCTCTTTCATGGAAAGAAGCAAACTGAGATGAATGAATGAAGAGAAGAGAGCCACTGCCATAGATGAAGCACGTTTCTCCTGCCCAGGAAACAAAGCTAGGAGCTGTGGAAGTAGCCAAAATCCTTGAAAGTGCCAATAAAGTAAAAAACATCTTACATGCTATACTCCACACTAAATATGACCCTCCCTTGTGGGTAGCTGTTCATTCTTAGAAGATCAGAGCTGCAATGGGCTGTCTGCCACATCCTCTTGTCACCTCTAATTGAGGTGTAAGAAATTAGTTGCCAGATTTTGTGGCACAGATTGAAAAAAGATTATCTTGGCTACAGAGAAGGAGCTTTTGTCAAAGGACTGGAAGAATATTACTTGCTAAGAGTTAACAAGGTAGAAATGTTACTTAAAAGAACCTGGCTGCAGTTTATAATCTAATCAAAAAGATACAGCATTGATTTTGAGCACGGCAGTTATTACTGTTTGCATCTGATTCTTCTGGGGAGAAAACATAGGCAACTGCTGGCTGTATTTTCTTAAACTGCTTTGTATATCCCTCACTAAGCATAATGTGAAGTCAACAAATAATGTATTTGAATTACCCTTCAGGGATCACCCATTTATCTTCTGCTAGCCTTCATGTGAAAGAGGGACTCTTGTAGGTCTTCTACCTGCAAACGCCCTCTTTCTAAAGGGAACTGTTGCCAGGTTTCCTCCAGCTGAGTGCACACTCCTCTAGGGACAACAGGATTCCCTTTCTACCCTTTCCTTGTCCTTGACTCTTGCTGAAAATAATTTATATTGCTACACAAATCTATTGCAAGCAAAGATTTAAAAACAAAAAAATTGGTCTACTATGCAAGTATTATACTGCAAGCTCAGCCCAGCAAATTTTATCTTCTCTAAGATTTGATTTCTTCTCTCTCATTTCTTCTTCTTCACCAACAATTTTCTCAAAAAAACCACCAAGTTTTGTGAACATAGTTGCTCTCAGCATGCTGTCTATATTACCTCAGTAAAAGAAATAAATTTGATTTCTGGACATATGTAGTCTTGTGGAAAAGAATCTTACTTCACTTACTGACAAACCTAGTGGTATAGCTAACAGCATTTCCCAAGTGGGGTGGCCTTGTTTAAAAAAAAAAAAGAGAAGAAGAAAAAGGAAAAAAATCGATATTGACTCTTGACACATTTTCATTTACATCACTGCATGGCTTTCAGACTGGGCACAAATCAATAAGCAGCTTTTAACACTGCTCAACCAGTTTGTTCTATGTAAAAGAAGAGAGATTTGCCTCAAGTGGCTTGTTTTTCCCCTTTGGGCTCCAGGCAGACTCTCCACTATTAACAGTGTGTGATTCTCTGAAATGAAGTTGAGTTTATTTGACTGCTCTTTCTGTCACTGATCAGAGGAGCTTGAACTGTAATATTAATCACACAGCATTTTCTTCATCACTACTTACAGTCAATTGACTTTGTACTTAGTGAAAGCATCTCAGGCAGCCAACTCAATGTACCAGAGGGCAAGAAGTCAATAGGAGGAAGAAAGATTTAGTTTCAAAATACACAGAACACAGCCTGTGGAGCCACTGACACACACATATTGGGCACTTCATCACAGCGCAGGTGTGGTGCTGTCTCATATTTTTATTTGCGTGATGACGGCACCCTCATCACCTTTTGTTCAGTAGGCCCCCTCAGCTAACTGCAGCTTTTTCTTCAATCTCAGGGTTATGTGGAAGTTGTAGGGAGCAAGTAGTTTCTCCAAATTATATTGGGTTCAGCAATTATTTCATTTCAATTTAACTCTCTATATATTTCACCAGAGAACTGACCCATGAAGTAGGCACCTTCTGCCTGAGATATACTGATGACTCTTACTCAGATGCCAGCTATATGTCATGCTAATAGTATTATCCATATGCTTAACAAATACCAATTTGCCTAAGGCACTATTAATGCCATTTTAATAGCCACTTGCTTACAGTGGGCCTTCTAAAACCACATCATCACATATTGATTTTTGAATATAGACAAGAAGGAGTACAGATAGATGCCCAGGAGGTACAACATTATCAGTTTTGTTTCCTAGAGTCTCAGCACATCACCTCAGAGAATTTTTAGCTCATGGATCGTCCACAGAAGTTTTCACACCAAGGAAGTGCACACAACATTGAAAACAAGTGCCTGGAGGATTCATTTATTGGATGAGATTCCTTAGAAATGTTCTTTGCTAGAAGCAGACTCTGTGTGAAGTCCAACATGCCATAAAATGGGCAATTATGTCTTTTCTGTGGCACATTTTAGATACGCATGATCAGAGTCCTCCCACTTGTGTAAAGAATCTCGTTGACTGCCTTCACTGCTTTCATGGGGATTCTCCCTAAATAAAATGGATTCCTCTGTAGTGTGGAACTGATGTTACACCAAACAAAATGTTGCCTCATCTTCTCTGGGCTTTCTGGATTAGATTTCTAATTTTCTACATAATAGATACACACAATATTAAAATAATGTATAGTAAATGAGTACATGCTCATAGCAAACATGTTTGCTATCACTTTATTAAGCAAAAACATTGGTTTTTTTATGACTGAACTAAGGTTTATTCAGACTAAGACTGTATTAAGTGGATATAACTGGTATCATTTGGATGAAACACAGTGAGAATATTTTAGACAGAATTTGCTGGTTAATAATTTTTCAAAATTTCCATAGACTGGCCCACACCTGTATGAAATAGCTGTGGTCTTGGACCTGCAAATCAATTTTGATTTAAACATCCAAGTTTTCTTGACACTTGTCTCTTACTAGTTTAGAGTTACAGGACAGTATGTGTTTCCCAGAGGAAAAGAGTGCAGTCATAGTTAGAATAAAGAAGGACTTTCAAGGACACTCACAGAGATCTGTCAAAGACAAGACTTTAAATCTGCATTCTTATTCTGTTGGGACTGCATTCAAATCAAACCAGTAAGTGAAAAAGTGAAATTAACTCTCCATTCAAAGCCATCCAAACGTTAATATATATTGATAGTATACAATTCTGTATACTACCAGTTTTGCACAACTCTTTAGCCCTCAGTTCCTGATGCAAATGCAGCAACCACTTGTTCTCAACTTTATCCCCTGACATTTGTGAAATAGTAGGCAAAGCTAAATTAATTGCTCAATTAGGAAGCATAAAATTGTATTTCTCGTGGAACGGATCCATTTCATTACGGTTCGTACTCCATGTACCAGTACCAGATACATAAGGCTTGTATCACTACTCACCAAAAAGCCCATTAAATGCCAAGTCCACAAGCATGCTCCAGCTGATCTATACTGCTCCACCAGTGGGAACTGAGGGAAATTACTCTGCATGGTGTCATGGGCTGTTGCCCAGAAGCTACGAATGTAGGCGGTGCACAGCCACAGCAGCCAGCTCCATGGAGCAGCAGGAGGGTGAAGGATGAGAGCAGGACTGCTGGAAGTCAGCTCTGTCCCTATCAGATGACAAACACACCAGAAAAGCTGAAGTCAGGCTGACCAGCTGCCCCTACACCCTATCTAAAATTCACTGGCTACTTAGCTGCAAAATGTGAGCAGTATCTTCATCCCCAAACTTGTAGCAGATAGAAAATTTCACACCCATGATAAGAATACTTGCAGTTTGATTTCTTTTGTAGATACTATGTACTTTCAAACAATATTCTGCATACCTACTACACCAAGTAAAAACTGGCACTATATAGCAGTTGATATAGTCACAAGAAAATCAGAGGTCCAAGAGGAAAGGTCACTTGAATAACCTTAAATCTGATTTTTCTGTCAATTAAATAATCTCATCCTAGTTATTGAGACTACTACTGAAGATCTTTCACCAGGATAGAGGACCTCACCTTTATCATTTCCCCATTGTATAGGGGCACAGGCAGAAAGGAAATAGAGTTGAAGCCTCTTGTCTGGGTTCATCCATCAGCCCAATGACCAAGAGATTACAAAGCCAACCATACCTAATTTTCCACTATATCTGTGAGAAAATCCATAGCTCTGGAGCTGAAAAGTCACTGGGGAGAGCTGAGGGAAGTGATGGATACATGGACCTGGGTGTAGAGGATAGAGAGAAACTAGCCTGGCCTTTGTGAATCTTGCATCTCTGTTGGATTAAGAACCACATGACAGACTGTGTTTCAGCTCTGGCTGTTCCAGTTTAACGGTACAGTCTAGCAGAGATAATGCTAGGCAGGGTTTCAGTGGCCTTGGGGTGAAAATAAATTGTCCTAAACCTCCTGTAACAGAGCCTAGCACTCCCTCCCAGAGACCACACCACTGAAGTGCAGCATACGTTTAAGTGGACAGTCAGAGTTCAAACATATGCAATCACGCTGCTATTTCACAAAGGACTCCATTTGGAATGAAAAATAACATGAGTATAAGGCCATGGGAATTTTTCACCATCTGTGATAATAACTCAGAAAAAGCTTGGCATGCAATCTGCAAAAGATAATTCTCTTTTGGGGATGCAATTCTAGGATTTACTTCCAGGATTCAAGTATTAAATTTTTTTAACACCTTATGATCATTCATGGAGGCAAATTATTTCTGTGCATGACACAACTCTGAATGAGTTGCTAATTGGTGTAAAACATTTGGCACAATGTATTTGGTCCAATATTTGCAAAAGACCGGACCCAATACCATGCTTAGACTGCTTTCCAATATGATACTCCACTATAAGTTGTCCTGTTTTTTCATATTATATTTTCTGGAATCAGAGAGTAAAGGCTGATGTGACGCCAAAAAAAAAAAAATCATCAAGTGGTTTTCTGAGTATTTTTTTAACACCTGTTTACAAGTACAAAAGTTTTGTAACTGTAAAGCAATAAACTTCTGCAGGTGTACATGAATTAGGATTCTCAAAATTACATTGTTAAAAACCCCAGAAACTGCCATTAGGAACAGGGATATTACCAGACTAAGACAAGCTTGCCTAGGTAATGGTTGATTATCTGTGGTCAGAGTAGAGCTGTCCTCTGGGCAGATTGGAAAGTTCAGCCCAAGTTTGGACCAGTGTCTAAAGTGTCCAATAAATAATGTGTCCCTTCATAAGGTGTGCCTGACACAGTGCTAACTCTGCTGCCTCTGGGCACACAGCGTCAGACCCCTTTTCTCAGGGCTGTTCTTTCCCCCTATACTGAGAGAATCTGAGCGAGTTATTCCTAGCAGTTTCTATGGGAGACCAGTCTGCTGGCCCCTTCCTTCTCCCTACTTCTGCTCCCTGAACTGAAGGGCACAAAATGATTAAGAAACAACATGGTGAAATATGATCAAAATGTTCATTTGTTGATGAACTTGCTTAATGGGGAAATTAGTTTCTGACCCTCTCAGTCAGTGATTGGGTTGTGCTCAGGATATGGTACTTTTCTGCTTTCATTATTTAAAAATCTGGTGTCAAATTTAATCCTATTCAGTTTGTGTCCTCAATCATTTCTTTTGACAGCAAGATCCATTGCTAATCATTTATTCCTGAGTCGGTTGGGGCTTGCAACACACTGGTTATTAATCAGGTGAAATGCAGTTGAAAAAGCATTTGCCTGCCTCAACCAGACTAATTCCAGCATAAATGTGGATGTGGATTGAATTGAAACCCCTACAGAGCTGAGAAATTCTGGCCTCAGCAGGAACATCAGAGAATCCAGGACAAAATCCTGCTCATGACTCATTCTCTGCTTTGGCTTCATCTGAAGTTCAGAATTGCAACAATTCTGATCTGAGACCATAGAATGTAAAGGAAATCAACATACAGCTAGAAGAAAAGTATTTGGGGAACATCTTCTTTTCCATTCTTTATCATAATTAAAAAAATAACATATTTTAAATTTTTGTCTTGTATTGGTGTTAGAAATTGGAACACTTTGTGTGAAGCCATGGCAGCTTTGTACATTTGACAGTTTTGTTGGCCTGGGTGTCCAGTTCTCATCACTGGTGTCTGCCACTTGCCCCTCCCCAGCCAGGCCGGCACAGCACCAGTGTGCAAGTGCCTGCCTATTTATATTTATAATCCTGACCCAGGCACACAATGGCAAGCAAGGCTACATGAGTGTTACAGGCAGGGACATAAACAGGTAAGGACGTGCAAAGGTACCAATGAATGTTGCACATCCTGTGCCTGCTGTGATATCTAAGCCCTTTGATCTCAAGTAAAACTTGCAAAACAAAATAAGGATAACAAACATCTCAGCATACATACCCAGCAATGTTAACATCTATTAGGGAAACATACTGGGGTAATTTTTAAACGTACTTTCATACAGAATGGATGTTTTTAAAAGACACAATTAAATTAATTCTGTATTGGTTTGCAACAATTAAAAGTCTAATGCTGATGAACAAGTCTCTGTAGTATAGTGACAAAATTGCAATGGCATCTCTTCAGAGTCCAGGAACTAATATCAATAGCTTTATTTCTTTTATGCTTCTCAGGAGTACACGATTAGGAGAACAATTTTCCTGCCACAAAGAGTACTAAGAATTACTGAGCACAATATTGCATCTTTATGCTGCTAAAAAACATTTTAAGTAGCCCTCTGGAGATACAATTTAAGGGAGATGGATTTTCCACTAAAAGGTGCACATGCTTGCTTGTTTTACATAAGTATTTCTCCCAGTATATGCCCATAGAAGTCACACGCACAACTGCACGTGTCACCCGAGACTCAATTTCTTCATGCTAAAGGCTGATATTCCACCATGTGGTAACACTGCAAGGCAGAATGCACATGGTGCCAAGAGGTGTTAAAGCCTTGAAGTGTCATTGTTATTGTAGTGTCCAACACTACATTGGGACTGGTAAATTAAGAAGTCCATAGCCTTCTCTATAGCTTGTTCTCTGACCTTAAAAGAAGTTTACAACCTGAAGGCTAAATACCTTCTAAACCAGGGTGACCACAGCTATTTTACATACAGCCTCCTGAACAGTGCTGGAGCATTGACTTAGGGAATTCTAGGTGGCCTGAACCCAAGTGCACATCAGGGAGAATGCTCTCAGCTACTGAACAACTACAGGACAAGTGCTGTAGCCTCTGTCCTGGTGCTGTCTTACCACTGTGGGTGCAGCCCTCGGTACTTGTGATCCTGCGAGAGGATATAAAATGAAGGGATATGGTAAAATTGGACCTGTACTGAGATCAGATTATCTAGGGTATGGGACAGGTGGAAGTAAGAAAAAGAAACGGACTTTTCATCAAAATCTTCACTAATGTCTTGCCTGGAGAAGTTAAATAATGATTACCAGGTACTACAACACTTTTATCACTTTTTGAAATTGATTTAGTGAAAGATTCATATTGTGTTGCCTGACACTAACTTTTACACTGATGGTTGCTGGTTTATGAACATCAGGTATTTGTATTCATTATATAAGCATATATATACATAAAAAAGATCCTTTTGGGAAAAAAAAAAAAACAAAAACAAAAAAACTCCAAAACTAACAAGGTTATGATTTCACAGTACTACTGCAAAACCAAAATAAAATTTCTCTAGCAGGCCTAGGAACAAACTTGTTGAGGACCATCAAATATATTCTTATAGGAAATAGATTTGCAAAAGCCAAGGATAATTTTAATTCAATGGAGTCATACTGTAGGAGGGAAAGATTAAAGTGACATGTTATCTTGTGGTTTTTCCATGCAGACTTTCTGCTAACAATCACTTTTGATGAAGCGTCCAATTTAGTTTCAAAAATCTCTAATCAGATTTGCCCAGCTGTTCCAGAGGAAGGTGCATTTGTGTAAGAATTACCTGTTGTTTTTCAGTTCTTGCTGCTGTCTCCATCCAGAGATGGATAATTTTAAAAAGTAAGATGTATGTAAAACAGTTTTTTGAACAAGGTATACCCTAGTTCTTGTACAATTTCTGTTGCATCTGCCCTTGTCACTGTTCATGCAGATACTGATCATTTCAGGCAAATATGTTTTTTTGTAATCAATATTATGATTAGCTATTTACATAATTGTGTGAACATAGCCTTGTTGCACAAAATATAGAATCAAGGAATCACAGAGTTATTGAACAAATTATGTTGGGAGATACTGAAGACCATGGAGTCCAGCTGTCTGTGCAGCACTGCCAAGTCCACCACTAAGCCATGTCCCTAAGTGCCATCTCTGCACATCTTTCAGATACTGACTCTGCCAGTTCTCTGGGAAGACTGTTCCATGGTTTGACAGCACTTTTCACAAAGGATTTCCCCAAATATCCAATCTAAACCTCCCCTGGCACAACTTAAGGTCATATTGTCTTGTCCTAACAAATGATGAACCTTGTCTGTAGAATGATATAAGCAAGGGATCATTCCCTCCACATTGACAGTAAACCTTGCAGAGCTGATCTTATCATGCTGCAGTTACCAGACTACCAGAGAAGTGTAGAAGGGACTGGGGGCTGTGGGGCTGTCAGGACAAGCTGCTACAGAGGCTGCTGAGTGAAGGCTGGTTGCATGGGTGCCCAGAAGTGCTCCAGCTGCAGGGCCAGGGCACTGCCAGCATGACCACAGCAGGAATCCCCCTTTTTCTCAAGCAGAGTGTGGGTACTGGAGGCAGCAAAAGCAGCTCTACCAGCAGCATTCTGTGCTCTCTACTTTCCTACTTTGTTTTTCCCTTGGAGCACAAAGGTGCTCCTTTCTTTTACCTGTCACAAGGACAACTCCTCCAAGCAGGCTTACCATGCTATTTTTCTACAACAGTGCCTGAAATTTCTGTTTTCCCACCAAGCTCCTGAAACTAGGGTCAGAACTTGGAAAATTGCTCTGAAGAAATCAGGTGTCCAGTTTCTACTGTCCTTTCTTTAAGGTGCTGTCACTCTCCATGAGAGAAAATGATCCCTCAGTCTGCTGTTGCTAGGAACTCAGGGAGTCCCATGCTTGCCTTGCAGCCCACCTTAGAGGAAACCAAAACACACAGGCAGAACGTAGCCCATAGCTTCGAATTTTTGAAAGACAGCCATTTTCTAGGAAAAATATTTTTATAAATTAGTGTGTGGTGGGAGGGTGATATTAGGATTTTGCAATGCATCAAATTCTCAGATTTTTCTCTGTGAGAAGTAGGGAGGTCACAGAGGACATAATATACACACACATATGAAGAAAGGTCTGGATATATTTTAAAAAATATTTGCCTGAAAAAATTATATCTGCTTCTATTGAATTCTGGAGACTCCTTATTCCTATTTACTATCAAGATTTGTTTCAAAAGTATCATTCAATGTGAATATTTTAAGCAGGTAGCAGTACTTAGGAAGATAACAAAAACTCCTATATTTGGGTTTATGTGAACATTTCTGCTGAATTCCTGTTCAAATATTTCAACATGTGTTATTTTCCTCTTAATTTCTCATGTAATTTAAAATGGAAAACCATATATATATATATATATATATATATATATATATATATATATATAAAATAGTCACAGAATTATCTTCTGCTAAAACAATTAAAAAGTATTTTTTTATTCTACCCTCCCCCAATAATTGTTTTGCCCTGTACTTCCTGATACATGTGCTTCCACTAATTGAATATCTAAATCACAATAAAAAAATTACATGCTGTAGGCTCTACCTTCCAAAAATGCCAAATGTCACCATGTGAAATGACAATTGATGTGCAGACAAGAGAGAAAAGAGGTGTTTTAATTACAGGACAAGGAAACCTTGTTCTGATCTGGTAGAACTGTGACCATTTGTGTGGAACAGAGTATTTGGATAAAACATAAATAGGAAATAAGGTCCTTCTCTCAAAAAAATTAGCATAAAAATATTCTTCAAGTTTCAGCTCCATTTGAATTATACCTGCTGGCCTTACAAGCATAAAATTGCTGTTTCTCTCAGTAAGAGCTTATTTTTCTCTCTCTATCCCACCTTCATCCTTTTACAGTGTATATTCAGGGACTAATTTCTTTTATAAATCCTAATTTCCTAGATCCATGTGATTAAAGAGGAGAAACAGAATGAAAAAAATACCCTACTCAATGTATCAGCAGCCAATTGACCAGCTTTAATGGCCATGGAGAACAGCTTGGAAACAGTATTGATGTGTTGTCCAAAAGATAAGCTCAAATCTGATAGAAAGTCAATTTTTTTCAATATTTTTTAGCAAATCATGGTTTTGTGACCTATCTAGATATTCTGGCTGACCATGTTGAGCCCAAGCAAATCCAGTGTCAGAAGGCTGCTATTGAGCCAGGTAGTACTGTCAGAGGCTTGTGGTGGTGCTTTAAATCTTCTTCCTCAGTGTTGGTGCCCAAGGTTACCTCTCCAGTGCACATTGGAGAGACTGCAGGATGGGAGATAGAGTGGATCATTGGAAGGCATCCCATAAAATAGAACCTGCAGAGCACTGGGGTCATTACAATGCTGAGCAAGAGCACTTTAGCCTTCAAATAACATCAGCCAGCTTGATGCCCTGGGCTTGTTGCTACATCTTTTGAGAATGAATCAGGGAAATATAAGTTCCCTCTTAGTTTTCTGCTGCCAGATCTGCAGTCTTAAGTAAATAAATTGGTAACATCACCTGACATCATCAGCTTGTTAATGGAAATTCTATCCTCTGGCACTTCTGGTATTATCTTTGACTATTATATATTGTGGCTGAAAAAAAAAGAAGGATAAGTGCAGGGTAAAGAGCAGGATAAAATGAGATAAAAAAGGGGAATAACAGAATAAGGTGAGCATTAGCAGAGAAGGATGGTCACTGAATTTAGGAAACTTCATCAGGACTCAGAATGTCCAAATGAGTTTCCCTTTCACTTAGTGACTATTTGCTGACAGCAAAGCGTTTAAGAATATCCGTAACCCATGTCCTTGTCTTAAAATATGTTCTTTCTTAATTTAATCTAATTTCATCTAATCTGTTCAAGTTAGGGGCTTTCTCTAGCCCTCTACGGTGATTAACATGAAAAGATGTGTTGTACTGAGTGTATTGGCTACATATACACTAGTAAATTAAATAGTGACATCTATATCTTTAATAATATTCTCTTCACAGAATTACTGAATCACTAGGTTGGAAGAGACCTTCATTGAGTCCAATCCAGCCCTAACAATTCAACTAAACTATGGCACTGAGTGGCACATTCAGCCTTTTTTAAAACACATCCAGGGATGGTGACTCCTCCACCTCCTAGGTAGACAATTCTAGCACTTTATCACTCTTTCTGTAAAAAACTTTTTCCTAATATCCAACCTATGTTTCTCTTGGAGCAACTTGAGACTCTGTCCTTTGGTTCTGTCAGTTGCTGCCTGGAGAAAAAGACCAACTCCCACCTGACTACAACCAACTCTCAGGGAACTGTAGAGAGCGAGAAGGTCACCCCTGAGTCTCCTTTTCTCCAGGCTAAACAACCCCAGCTCCCCCAGTTGTTGCTCATATGGCTTGTGTTCTTCTAATAGTGGTCACATGTGCAGATTTTATTTAAGCCTTTAAGTAATGCTTAACATAAAACTATATTGTCCCAGTCTACAGAAATCATGTATAAGATGAAGTATTGTCATAAGGTTGTATAGAATACTTATATTTTTGTTCACTATTGCTATATTTTGTTACACTTTTGTTATAATTTTTGGTATATAACTACACATTTTATATATATATATATGTAAGGATATATTATATTGTATATTAAAACAAGAATATGAGACAACACACCTTATATACAATCTCTAATCTCACTCTAGACTCTAAACCAGAATAGCTAGCTTATAACTTCTATGTATGGTACTTTCACACGTATGGTTTGATAAGAATTGTGTTTTGCTGTTTAATATTTATTAATCTAGTGAAAATTTTTCTGTCATTAAGATAGTGCTGGACACAAAAGGAATATGTTTCTCCTTTTTGTTAAATAAGTCTTTGACTTACACGCAATTACAAGAATTCTCTCTCTCTGATGTAAATAAACCCAGAGAGGTTTCAAGGAAGGTATTATAAGAACCCCACATTGAGCTTTGTGCAGTTATTTGGGGAATGAATTGAGATGATTTTTGCCCCCTAAAAGCAGTTTCTGGTACTTCTATCTGCTTCTGGAAAAGACTGAGTAGTGGTATGGATTTGATTAGCTCATCTCTTTTCTTTTGAATGAGGGACAGGGGAAATAATGAATGACTAATCACTTCAGGTTACTATTTTTTACAATGAGGCTATTACAAAATCAATTTAAAAAGTCATACAGAAAGCTATAGAGATGTGATTAGGTTATAATGCAGGGAATTGTGTATAGATAATTATTCTGCAGTACAGATAATTCCAACAAAGACTAATCAGAAGATGTATCAAACACCTAACAATCACAATTTTGTCTCAATTCTTTTTAAATATTAATTTTAAAAGCTGCAGACTTTTATTGTGACTTTTTTAAAAAAAATATGCTGGACTCTTTCCTTCCTTGCCTTGCACAACATTGCCATGCAGTTGTCACAGAAGCTCAGCTCTCACTACATTCCTACATTCATCACAGCTGGGGTGTAATTCAAAGTATCTTTGGACTGTCTTTAAATTCCACCAGCGGTAACAGTTTTCTAGGGGCTAACCCAGAACTGCAGAGCACAGGCCAGAGCTCAGCTGCTGAAGGAGATCACACCTCTGCATCCAGGGCTGCTCAGTGAGAGGCCAGCAGTAGTAACACACTTGCAGCAGCCCAGGTGCCAAAGGGAAAATAACAGACTGTAAATCGAGATAGTTCTGTGCCACCCTTTTTGCCTGATTTCTAAGAATGGAGAGAGGGCTGGAACAAACTTGTTTATACTGTTATCAAATATGGCTACTGTGCTTACATCATATTTTGAAATGCAGAAGATGAGTGCTTGTCATGTGTGTGACTCCTCCTGACATCCTCCACTGTATCTCCTTCTCTCCTCCCTTGTCACTTCTCTCTTCTGAGTCCTCTCCTTTGCAGCTGTGCTTAGAATAGGTCCTGCATCTCCCTGCCAGCAACTCATATCTTATCTCAAAACATATGACTCAGTACGATGTCTCCTTCTCTTTTTCATTATTTATACTGTGTGCCCTACACAAAATCGTGCTACTCAGTTCTGAAAACCTCAGTGCAATTCAATTCACATCAAATCAGCAGTTTGTCAGCTTCTCCATCACCTAAAAGCTCTATATTCACTGACTGACCGCCCTGAGCATATCTGCTACCTTCCTGCCTTCTGTCACATAAAAACCCCCAACACTGCTGCCGTGGTACTTTCAAGGAATTGACTGATTTGATATATAAATTGTCTGTTCCCTTTCTTCAGTGTCTGCTGACTATTTAGCTGTTTGTTCTTGACATGATTGTTCCTCACGGCAGAAACCCTGCTCAGAAAGCATTTAGCATGCATGGTGAAGTGTTTAAGTCATGACTACTGTATTGTGTGGCTGCATAAAGCCAACATTTTAGTTCCTGTTTTATTACAAAATTTGTTTTTAGATCAGTCCTTGAAAGGTTTTAAAAAACAACCTTTTCCCAAAAAACAATGCTCTGTGAAAATTTTTCAAATAAAACCTTTTAAGAACTGCTTCTTAGGATCCAGACATGTCCTATATAAAGACAGTTTGAAAAGCTTAGTACCAGACAAGCCCCTGTGAGCTCAACAAGGCTGCCACATCCTGCTTCTTAAAGTGTCCAACTGGAAGTCCTTTTCTGGCTGAGCATGAGCTGTAGTCTGAACGGCTTCTGAGGGTGACATGAGTTGTAGCATAAAGTACAGTAAGAACTTAATAAACACATAGAAAACTGCAGTCTTCTATCTTTCTGAGGTTGTCTAAAAAGATAAATTCTAAATATAATTAAACCTTGATTTGACCTGTTTCATGGACTTTATCTTTCAGTAATTTTTTCAGTCTTAATTAGTATTTAGCATTTATGCAAGTCCGTGTGATTTAAGAGGCTGTGTGATATATGAGTTCAACAGAGTCCTCAGCTGAAGGACAAGTATTTTAGTGAATGTGAGACCTGACCCAAAGGCTATTTGCAGCAGTTTGTCATTTAGTACAGGAAAGGTTAGGTAGGTTACAGTGATATATGATCTCTCATGCTCTGGACCTAACAGCACAGTTGAGCTGCTCCTGTGGCTTTTATTAACTCTGTGCAGCTCTTTTCATATACAGAATAAACTGAAGATGTGACAACCCTAATCGCCTTGACTGAAAACTTCTGATAAGTTTGGTCAGTCCATCAAAACTCCATGCTCAGTCCATGTAAGCCTGAATGCAAATTTCTGCTGAGTTTATTTAGCACTCATTCGTACACCAAGGGGAAGAGAGGGGAAATCTTGGCAAGTGCTCCATGTGGAGCACTGCCAACACACTGCATTAAACAGTCACCCTGGTGCAGGAGCAGCCCAGGGAATGCCAGGGAAAAACAGCACCTGCAAGTGTTCTGCAAATGGCAGGGGCTATGGAAGGGGTGGAGAAAGGATGTCAATGGGCAAAATGCGATGAAAAACCACTAGCAGCCATGGGCAGGCAAGACATACGGGCAAGATTTTCTGCTTAAAGGGACAAGTTAGTGGAACAATTATTCTCTTCCCTTCCTTATGTATGCATAAGAAGTAGAGCTACTGAAATCTCAAGGAGTAAGAAATGGACATTTTTTCTAAAAACAGTATTTTGAAAAATGCTGGTTATTTTCACATTGTTGCCATTTCCCCCCTCAACATTTTCCATCAGAAGACTGACCAAAAAAACATGGAAAGAAAAGTTGAAAGACAATTATTTTTCTCTAGCCAGCTGGATAGGTACCAGCAAAACCAAATAAACAATCATATCAAGAGGCAGTTCATAATGTAGTTTGTAATCACATTTTCATCAATAATGTTCCTGGTTTATATTGAAAATCTTTTCAGTTGAAAAATTTCCAGCAAACTCTAAATATAATGTTGAGAGCCTGATTTTCCCTGTGTGCTGGTGAAATTGTTCAGTAGAACTCAAGTTGCCTTGTGTAAAACTAAGCTGGATCTAAGCCGGATCACACAACTAAGTCTGTTGTGTGCTATTACATCAGCTTGTGTGCAAACAAAATTTGTGTCCTTTCCGTTCAGTCCATAGTGGGAATGGGCTGCCCCTATCTGACCCTTGCCTAGCTAATGTGCCCTTCCACAGCAAGATTGGGAAAAATTATGGAGGAAAGCCATAAGACTTCTCTCATCCACACCATAACATCCTCACCAAGGCAAAACTGAGAGTAACATGCTGGCAACAGACAGTGAGAGATCCCTTCCACTCCTACATTTTCAAACGGGCAGCTGATACCATCTGATATTAGCACCAGTATGGATCTGTCTGGTGAAGCTCTGGATGGCATCCACAGGACAACATTGATTGTTTCATTCAAGCAAGTTATGCCAGTGAGAGCATGAGTCAGGCACAACGTGGAGGGGCACATGCCAGCTTTCAGTCTCTTCCTGCTGCATGGCATCAATTTGCTTATGGAGCAGTGTTTAGAATCCCTTTAGTTCTGGGTAACCATTTTCTATAATGATTTTACTGAAGTGACTGAAATAAGCTGCTCTTGCTTCTTATTCATGAAAGGCTTATTGTCACTAGTTGTGTGTGACCTTGCAGCATGCAATCCCTCCTTTGCTCTAAGATGCTGACTCAGTGCCAAGTAATGGATGAGTCAAATACATTAGTGCAGTTGCCTAAACTTCTGTAGCTTTGGAAAGCAGCTATTCCACAGTACCTTCCACCCCCTCACAGCAGACATCTGCATTTCTTCTATATATAGAGCAGAAAGAAAGCTTTAGAAGGAAGGAAGAACAGTGGCACAGTGAGCAGCTGGAGGAACTCATGCTGGGAAGCTCCCCTTTACATCATTGGCTACTCCCAGTCTCTGCAGGGAGTCCTTGGCTGCACTTCTCTGACACCAGAGGGGATTGTAGCAGCACTTGTTGCACCTCTATTTTTCCAAGACATTGACACTTGTGGCCAGCAGTGTGGCCTGAGGGGTACTACCTTTCACTTGTCTTGCATCAAGATAAAGCTCTTGTGCATTTTTACTTTTTCTTAATTTTTAAAATTTTTTTAGCCTTGAGGTTGAAGTATATTAAGCAGCATGATTTCTAGACTCCTTCCCTGGCTCTGGTAACTCTGTAATTGTTACTTGGGGTATATTATGCCCTTCTTATAAAGTGAGGACATATTCTTTTCATTCACACAAAGCAAGTCTATAAAGCCTAGCTCCTATAAAGACTCTAGTATGGGACTTGACATGAGACAAATTCCCTGTATAGTGGACCGGAATCTCAGACAAAAAAAAACCACTGGGCAGAGCAACCTGTAGCTGTGGTTGTCTGCATCATTTCATGCAATGTGCCACTCATCATGGTCAAGGACTGCCTTGGTGCAGCAGTGAAGTGTGGAAGTCCTCCCGTAGAGTGAAAGGGGAACCTCCTCCATTTCCACAGCATTCTTCTGGGGGGGTCCAATATTCTTCGTCAACAGAAAAGCAATTGCAGTCGTGGAAATCTGGACTATAACTGTGATGTTTCTTACTATATTCTTTGCAAAAAGAGGCTGTGTAGAGATTTAAAGGACTGTTTTAGCAGTCTACCTAAGGAAGATTTAAAAAATAATGCTTGATAGACAAGGCACCCATTTAAGAATGTTACCAGTAACCCAAACCAGTGAAAACCATTTTTTAAGTCTCTGAAAATTAAAATGTCTCTGCTTTGCTGCACCAGTCCTCCACATTGCTTTTAAAATTCAAAAATTCTCTGAATTTCCTTTACCAATTTATGACATTTTTACTATTTTCATGATATATTTTTTATTTCTAACCTAAATCTTCAAGACAGCTTTGCTGAAAAAATTTAAGCACACAGAACCACTTCATGAAATTAGAATGGCCATCAGGAACTAACAAATCTACAAGGTTTTAAATAATATATGAAACTGTTTCAAACTGCTTTTTACAGTGGAGTGATAAGAGAGATCATTTTGGGGATTTAAGCCTCTAAATATTTTTCAAAATTTCAGCTTATGAAAAACACAAAAATCTAAAATACCTCATCTGAGGGGTTTTTTGTTCACCAAAAAAAAGTGATTTGGCATTTGCCAGGACAAAAATTACCTTATCTTCAGACAGTTACCAGGAAAAAAAAAGTTTGAATTAATCAGAGAAATTAATCCAGCAAATTTTATTGCAGAAAATGTCACACTTGTGAAACTGCTCCCTCTCATGACACCCTGTGCCGTGTCACACAAAGCTGCAGAGCACCACCCCAGATGTCACCTAGGAGGTGTGTTGCAGGTGGCTGTGCTGAGTGCTGTGGAGGGGGATGAGGTGGTGATGCTCTAGCACGGATCAGGATGTCTTCTGAGGAAACACACTGCCCAGCTCAGGACAAGGGGCCTGTCTATTGCCCACCTGCCTGCTGATGTAGGTTTTCACAGTAAGTGGTCCAAGGTGGTGTTGGGGATAAGAGTCTGGATAGGTTTTGTCCTTTCTGTTTTGGGAACTGGAGCACTGTGCAGCAGGAGGATTCAAAGGACTGAAGGCAGCCCTCAGCAGCTGGGACAACTGATGGTGAGGGTAGTGCTACCTCAAGCTGCACAGCCAGCCTGCTGCCAAATGTGCTGACAAAGGAGTTTTCAGCTTTCCCTAACAGCTGTTTTCCAGGGTGCCAACCCTGAGACAAACATTTTATCTCCAGGGAGCCAGACCTCTAAGTCCATAGGGATTTCTCCCTTTGGTCCTATCTCTGCCTGGCCGTCTTGTTTGTTAATGTTCACTTGTAGAAGGGGTTGAGAGTCATTAGCTCCCTTTGAACTCGCTATGAATAAAAATAATTTAGCATCATAAGCCTGAGATGATTTTGTGTGAAATCCTGGCATATTTCAGGCAATTAAATGAATGGGTTGTTATTGGGTCTTTCGTCCAATTGATGCATAATTTTACCACCTGAACAGGAACCTTCTCTGTTCTTGCCTCTTTAGGAACATCCCCTGTTCCACTAGAACGGAAGGACTTAGAGGTGGGGTAGAAATTGCTGATCCAACAAAATATTTCCTGATGTTTCCTAACAGTAGAGGATGCTTTTTGTGTCTTCAAACTCTCCTAGATTTTGAATAAGCAGGCTTGAGATTTCTGTCTGCTGTCTTAGCCTCACTTTTGGACATGGAAATTTCATATTCAAAATAATTAATCAGTTTCAGAAAATGAGAACCAGCATGGAACTGAGCTTCAAAATAGAATAAAATTGGAAAAAGCATGAGGAAGTTATGATACAAAGAAATGGGGTGAAGTATAGGAGCCAGCAAGGAGAGTAAGTAGAAAAGTGAGTGTGAAAGAAATATGCATGCCCAGATACAGAGCAGAGGATCTGAATTGAGTGCTAGCATGCTCATAAGGTGAAAATAAATTGTATTGCCAGTTTCCTAGTATATGTCTAGGAGTTATTTCATGCAGTCTTTTATCAGACTTGTGTAAGGTGACTTACAGACACAAAGGGCTAGACAATAAAGGACATTGTCTCATCATCCCCTCTTCCTGATTGCATTTTAGGGAATATTAAATAATTGTTTCTTTTGCTAGCAAAACACGTCTCTGCTCTAAATATATTCAATTTTTAAGTCTGTTTATGGGACAATGGCTGCTTGCTTTTTGAAGTTAAAAATCATTATAGGTGTGCAAACTATTAATTTTGTTTTAGCATGACTTCTGACATCTTGGGGACAACTCTAATATGCAGACCAGCTACAAGATTTGAAAAAGAGGGAACATGTAAGATTGAAAAATTCTGTTGAAAAAGCACTGAAGAGAGATTGATTTCTTTTTTCTGAGTGAAAAAATCTGTTGAAAAAGCACTGAAGAGAGATTGATTTCTTTTTTCTGAGTGAAAAAACCTATGTTAGTTTTTAAATTGTTTGCCATTTTCTCAAATAATAAGATCAAAATTTTAATCTGGAAGCTCATACCAATTTTTACAATATACTCTTGACAACTGTCAATGCAGTTTTTTAGATTAGTATTTTCTCTTAAAATCTCTTTCCTCCCCTTTACTACTATATTTTATGTGTGCTCTACATATTAATATGTCTTTGTACTTCTATGGGTAGAAAAAGTTGAGTCCTTTCCCTTATTACAGAGGAAATTCCTCTTGTTTATGTTCATCATATTTTACTTACATTGGAGTATTTTCATGACTTCACCTTAGCACAAAGTCCTTTCTCTTAGCATGAATCACACTCTTTTTTTTAATCCCTCATGGATTTGAACAAAGTTATTTCACTCAATGTAGGATTTCTGAGAAAGAAAATTATCTAAATATTTGCTTTCAAGGAAAAGCTTTTTATAAGAATGAAGGTTATCCAAAAAGTCATTAGGAAGGATTGCTGCGAAGACACCTGTAAAAACACCTGTGAAAGCAAAGTAATTAAGTGATGATGTTAACTATGCTGTTAATTGTTGTTGCTCTCATTGTGGGCAGGACATTGACACATCTAAAATAAGAAACCCTTTTCCTTCACCTTTAATTGTTTCTATGTTAGCTAGACATCCTACAAATATAAATTTGCTTTTCTTGACACCACTCTCAGGATTTCTATTGATATGAAGGTACATTGAAGAGATTAGAAGAAACACAGGGTCATAGAAATTGCCAAGGCAGATTAAATCAGAGGTCTATGTAATTCATTGCTAGCAAAAGGTATTAGATAATCCACAATCCTTAGGTAACTTTTCTTCCATGGAAAGTTGATGTCTAACTGTAAAACAAATTGGATGAGAACTGTGACCTCTTTCTTTGAAATGAAAGTCAACACATGAACAACCAATATTTTTTGGGAGGATATCTTAACGTACACATTTTTAGATATAAAAGCCTCTTGAGAGAAACCATTACTGTTTTAAACACAAACTCACACATATCATGGTTCATGCTATCAAGAAAATGACAGCTCTTTTCATTGGCATCTAGTGTTAGTTGTGTTTCATATTTTAGATGAAAAATTATATGAAAAATACAGTTTTCAGTTCTTAGCAATCCAATATTTCTAACAGGAAAATGTATGTAGAAGCATTTAATAAAGGCTGTTCCTAAATGTAAGGTCCATTACAGTTTCAACAACTTGAAACATTTTTGCTTTCATTATTTTTGCAGATGTTGCTCCTTGCACCTACAAGGTGAAGTATGCAGTACAATCTTGTGCTTTGTTGGAGAGAAGGATAAACTGACCCAGAGGATATGATACAACACACCTGGGACAAAAAGCTCTTTAGATGTAAAAAATTCCACAGAAATTGAATCAGTGCAGTATGCACCTTGCTTTCCATGTTTGCTTCCAGATACAGACAGATTTGCTTGAATTAAAATGAAACACTTTGTTTTCTTAATTCATTAGGGTTTATTTTTGTTTAGTTTGGTTTTTTTGGTTTTTGTTTGGATTTTTAAAAAATACATCACTCTAAGTTTCTTTTTAAAGAAATCAATAAACTTTGATTTTTAAGCCTAAGTATGACTTCTAATAATTTCCATTTTGATTCAGGCACACAACCTTTCCACACAGTAGGAGCAAATATTCTAATTACAAAAATAGTTACTTTTTATGCCCAAATTATTTTCCCTTTGTAGCTATTACTGACTCCTCTATCTTTTGTCAAGTCTGGTTAAGGGTTTCAAAAATATATAGGAAGGCATAAGAGCCTGACAGACAAATATGGACAGCATATTTAAGTAAATCACCTTGTCTTCAGAAAGAAAGAAAGCGATTAAAAAGCAGATTTAATTTTTCTTAAGGAGTAACTCACATAGCCTGTTGTGTTTGGTGTCAGTTCTTATTCAGGAGACATATTCACATACAGGACAGCTTTTTATTGAAGAAGTGTACCTCCCAAATTTCACACACCAAATAAACTGAAAAATGCCTCACAAGTTTTTGACTTTGGTGGACCCCTGAGAAAGAGGTGTTTCTCATCTGCTGGCAAGGCATATTTGTCACATTTCAGGCAAGAGTATCTGACCATGTTGTAGTTATCTATTTGCTTGCCAGAAAGAACAGATGATGTTAATCAAAGCAATGATGGAAGAGAGCATCCAAAAAGTCCACATGGCTTCTGATTAAAGTGTGTTAGATAGTGTTTTAACTTCAAGGGTTTGGTTGTTGTCACAGATCTCCACAGAGATCCCCTAATACAGTTGGGCTTTTTCACCAAATATTGTATACAGTACATTAACTCTTTTGCTGTTGTTTTTTTAATATATCTTTTTCTATTTTTGTTCAAATGGTTACTAGAAACAGTTTTGCACAACCCCCAAAACGTGCCACCCTGTCCAGAATGTGTCAAATGCCTTGCTCAGACAAGCTTTGCTGGCAGTACTAATATGGTCTCAGAGGCACTAAAATTTTCATGGTGAGTGCAGCAAACAGAGTCCAGCTTCACTGGAGAGTGGGACTATGGCCACTTGGAAGGAGTGGCTTAAGGCTAGCTGGGGTGACTGAAGGGCCTGAATACCCACAATTTCCACTGAAAGAAATTAATGCTGGTTTTATCCTAAATTAATAATGTGAAGAATATCACCTGCCTGGGGTGAGCGAACAGGTGAGGATGTGTCAGAGAAAGGAAACTTTGAGGATCTGGAATTCACAGAGAAACCCATCACAGACAGTGGAAAGATAGAGCGCTCTATCTTTCTGCAGCTCAATTGCTACATCAAAATTCCAGCTCTTTCTGAAGAAGAGGTCTAATAAACAACCAGTCTCTCTGAGGAGTCTTTATTCTGATTTGTCATTACACACAGAAAAAAACTGACTTAGAAACTGTGTTGAATTGTGAGGCTGAAGAGTGAAACTGTTGGTTTCAAAAATTTCTGGAACTGTTTGAAACAAAAATTTCACATTAGTCCAAAAACCTCCTGCTTAAGAAGAGTTGCAGAAGGAATTTTTGATCAATCTAGTCTAGTGGAAGCTGTACATGTGCATGGCAGGGGTGTTGGAACCAGATGATCTTTAAGGTCTTTTACAAACTATTCTATGATTCTGTTTTTCTTGGTACCAAATGATAGAAAAATGAGATTGCAGGCAAAATTCAGTGGTTAAAAAGGCAAACTAATATGTTTGTATGATGCATGTAGTTTACAGCTCTTGCTCAACAAGAGAAATGGATGCACATATTTCTGTGTCAAATATTTGCAGTATCTCAGTGCTCAGGGCAGTTGAAATAGCAAAGAAATTGTAGGAAAAAAGGGATAATAACAGAGAAAACTGTGTGCTACTGTGTGTATTACTGGCGTACCTACATTTTAACTTTGCAAATAGTTCTTGTTGTGTCACTTCAAATGAGACCAAGAAGAATTGCAGGTTTTTCAAAGAGGCTGGGCAATGCCCTTCCTGTGAGAGGTAATTACATAAACTGGAACTCTTCAGGTTGAAAAAGGAATATTGGTAGAAGGAAAATATTATTTAAGTCTTTAAAATTGTGAATTGCATGTAGATGCTGAACATGACACTGATTATTCATTATTTCAGGATGTAAGAACTAAGAAGAACCAAATGACATTATTATTATTAGTCAGTTTAAAATAAACAAAAGGAAGTACTTTTTCAAGTAAGGCATAATTCAGTTGTGGAACCTTTTGTGAATGTCAGAAGTATAAGTGGATTCAAAGGCAGATTGAAGACTTTCAATGACAAATCCATCAAAAGATATTAAACACACACACAAAGTGATTATAACATACAGCTCACAAAGTCTCTGAAATGCAAATTGCTGGGAGCAGCAAGGGTACAAGTTAAAGTATCATTCTGTACTTGCCCTGTTTCCATGACTTCTTCCATAAACACGCTTTATTTATTCTTGTCAGAAATGGGGTGCTGGAGTAAATGCACTTTAGAGCTGGTCCTGTACAGCTGTTCTGTGTGTAGTATATAACTCAGATTTCTTTTAAGCCAACAGGGTAATTTCATTGATTTTAATTAGGCCATCTGAGAGAATGAGCCTCCCAGTCCCATGTTTTGGTAAGGACCTGAAAACTAAACTTCTTAGATTGGTAAATGCAAATTCAAAGGAAACGACAGTTGCCCAAACCACGGAGCATGTGGAATTCAGCTGCAAAGAGAGGCCACTGTAGGGATTTATTTCAAAACTGTATGCCAAATCTCTAGTTTATGATTGATTTATCCTTGAATTTAAGTGACTGGTCAGCTGACTGCTTTTGCTCTCTTGAATGGTAGCTGGTCTGTTTGCATGACTGTTTATCTGAGTTTGTAAAACGCATGGTCAGTTCAAGGTCAACCTGCAGCTTTATGGAATTAAGATGATAATAGATATGGCCAGACTACAAACATGTCACCTCGTTTTTCCCAAATTATTTGCTTTCCTGAGACACTCATTAGTAAGTGCACAATTAGACCAATATTATTTGGTTTTCTTTACTTTTAGGGAAAGAACTCTTTTAGAACACAAGTCATGTATCTGCAGGCAGAATGTGTCCTTAATAAAGAAAGAAAATAAAACCAGACCAGAATATTTTAAGAGTGCAACCCACAAAGTCATTGCTTCAGTCATACTACCATGAATAAGATTGTTACTTAAGACAAATTAAATATCAGTGATATACTAGTCAGACTAATTGTCTGATAAAAATATTTATAATTTGAAAGAAAAATATTTTAAATTTCCAGGAAATGTTGCTTTGCATATGTAAGCATGTTCTCAAGACATCTCTCATTCATAGACTGTAACATTGCATTTCTTCACTGGAGATCCAGTGTATGCTATGTGGGGAGGAGGAAAACATTCCTTCCACTGCAGTGTCCTAAAGTGTGAAGAGCAATGCAGGTACCTAGCATAGGCATTTAGCACCAGCTGAGATGCTCTATGGTAATTCAGGATACATGCATGGTGCTAACAGCTTTGACACAGGATTGATGGAGGACTCCCACCTTACAGAACTGCAATACTCTGGGGCACCACAAAATGCACTAAGGACGTATATTTATTTATTTGACTACTTCCCTAGGTTTCTAGTGTAAGTAAGCAGTAAGGGATCTCTCAATGGAGAGTAACAGGTATGTTCCAAAGGCAGTTCTTCTCAGCCTGTGGCATCACTTTCACACAGGTCACACCTGCCACTTGTGGAAGGTTGCCTTTCTCTGTAGAGAGAAGATTTTAATGGGTAACTACTAATTCAGGCTTGACTCCCAGTTCTGCTTCAGCCAGTTCCAAGAGGGGAACATTGCAAACACTATTACCAAGCAAATACTAGTGATGTAATGAGGTTTTGTTCCCGGAACACACAAGGTCTAAGGACTTAATGGGAAATATTTCTGTTTTGATGTGAGAATGGAGTAAGGGGACTGAAGTGACTTAACCCAGCCTCCCTGATAGGTCATCAGCAGAGCTAGCAGAGCAGTCTTTGCTTGAGAAAAGCTAAATAGGGTGTATAAAAGCTACTTTATCCTAATAGCGACTGGTTAGAAACCTGGCTCAAAACAGAGATGAAACTAATTAGATTTGTTTCATGTTTCATTAGTCAAATATTAACTATAATGGATATAGGTGAATAAATTAACATTAAGATTCACAAAGATGTTTATTATAGACAAATGCAGGAAATTGAAAAGGAAATAAGAGCAGTGGGTTTTACTTTTATTGTCTGGACTTACTGGGGAGGTGTCAATACAAGTCACCTCAACCACGTATCACAATGAAGAGAGAAAATACATTACTGTCAGAAAGGATGCAATTAACTTTACTACAGTCTTCCACCTCTCATTAGAATATTTTTCTAAGGAGATATGGCAGGATTTCTGCACTCTGGGAACACTTGGGTGACCCAAGTACAAAGGAACTTGGTTTTTAGGTTTTTTTTAATGTGGTTTTATTTGTTTGTTTATTGTTGTTGTTGTTGTTGTTTTGGGGGTTTTTTTCTGTTTGTTTGTTTGGTTGGTTGGTTGGGGTTTTTTTTAATTACATCCCATTATAATGAGTGAGATAAGAGAAGAGTATTTCTACATTTCTCTGAGTAAGAAAAATATATTCTTTAGTTTTACATTGATTCATGGTGCCTTTGTTTTGAATTTTTGTATTTTAGTACATAGTAAGAAAGATGTTTTCAAAAAAATCTCTTTATTTTTTAGAAGAAAAGAAAGAGAAGGATGTGTTAGAATGTATTGGAATGTAATTATGTAAAGAGTGGATGCACATACAAACCCATACTGTGTCTGTAACAGAAAAAATTATTTACTATGTATAAAAGTTTCAATATGAATATGCATGGAGGTGATATGTACATGACAAAAGTGTTAATACTTCCATCTGAAGTTCCAAGAGGTGTCAATATGATATCTAAATGCAGTATGTGCCATATTTTTACCAATTTGGCATTCACTAAATGTATTCTTTGAATAGATTCATACATTACTCAAAAAAGGACAGTATAATCTAATTTCTCATATGTCTATGTATGTCTTTATTTACCCGTACTCAGACGTGCAAACTTATATATTGTCAAATAAAATTATGAAGAAAAATTAAAACTCATGAAAAGGAAAACACATGACTTTTATTTTCCTATTTCCTTTTCTTCTCAGGGAAAAAAAGTCCTTTCTATAAACTTAATATTTTTGAATAAAATAGCCATTCAATACAAAATAGTTTAGATAAAAAATTTTGAAAAACTTCTACAGAATCCAGACTATGTCCTATATTCTGTAAACTTAACTAAAACTAAAACCAACAACAATTTCTCCTGCTCTAAAAACTGAGTTGAAATATGACTTGACATTGTTCTTTTGAGTTTAAAACCTGAAGGCTAGTATCACTCCAGAGTTCCCAATAGGCCGGGAAAATCTGAACAGCAAGTGTTGGCTGTCCTTTACTTCTTGAGTTTTTCCAGCTGTTGAGCTCTTCTGGATCCATCTGCCCTTCTTGGCAAGTGTTTGTCATTTAGATGCCTCCCTGGGTGATAGATCGGCCACGGTTTCTCATGCATCTGGAGTCTCCCTGAGATGGTGATGCAATATCTCTATATTTCTAAAGCAATTTTACGTTTATACATTCACATTTGTACACAGATCTTAAACTCAGTTTTTCTGTAAGCCCAGAAGCCCATAGGACTGCACACCAATAATGGGCTTTGCCAGCTCTGAAGACAGAGTGGAGCTCCTGTGCTGCTCTGATGCATCAATATGTAAGTACTCCATTGACAGCTGGATTAGTGCACAGCATGCATTTTCTTCTTTCTGAGTATTTTTTTTTTTAAATTCAAGGGTAAATGTCAAAACAATGCTGTAAAACCAATTAAGGAGAAAGAAAACAAGATTAGAGGTGCTACTTGAATTATTTATTGTTGTTCACTGTTGCCAAGGTTTTAAATAAGTACTTAATAGACCTTACTGTAACTCTCTGAGCAATACAGTAATTTATTTAATGCACAGTTCAGCAGTTTCTTAACATTCAGCTGAAATAGTCCATATAGTATGTTGTGAGCCTTTGTGAAGCCTCCTAAAGTTGGACTGTTCTCCATTTATGAGAGTCTTCATGCAGAGCTACATTTATTAGTCTCATTCAATAATCTGATATATTAAACAGATATTGATCTCTGTGGAGGGAAATATCAAGATTTATTGACCAGAAAGACTAATTCTGACCAATTTAAAGCCAACTTCAATATTTATCGTGAGATAAATCTTGTTATTCAGGAAAACAAGAAGCTGCTATGTATATACTGTTATTTTTCCTAGCCCTTACCCACTAACATTTCTACGGAATAGAGTCAGAGAGAATTTACTTTTAAGAATGAGCAGACTAGTCAACATCGCTACAGATTTACTGATTTGTGGTCTGGCAAAACCAGGAATCTTGAAGCACAGGCACAGCTCAGCACTGTTCAGCAGCCTCCTGAGAGTATCCACAAAGGCTGCATGTGAATGTTGCGGGGGTGAAGAGGGCAGCACCCATGAGTTCCTGGACAAAGCTGGGGCACACGGGATGTACAATTTCACACAAACAGTGCCACCAACTTGTCCCAGCTACAACAGGAGCCATGCCTGTTCTCCTGCAATAGAACCTCTTTCTTATCCATGAAACCATTCCATTTGTAAACTATTGTTTATATAGGACCTGTGGCTAAGATGTGATGCAAGGATCCAAATATCACATATTATGGACTTTAATTATTTTTCCACATCACACATTATGAGGATAAATTCATCAGGGCTTTACCCTCCACACTGCCATGGAAATCAGCCTGTGGAAACAAGAATGCAATATTGTGACGTGCTCAAGTTTTATGGTAGGTTTCCCTACTCACAGCCAACAGAAATTTCTGGCTATGAAGGGGAAGAAGTTCTGGGTTTGAGGGAAGATTACTTCTAATACCATTATCTGACTATTTGAGCTGTAGGTGTCTTACTCTCTAAACATTTGGGCTGAGATCCAAATCTTTATCTGTACATGTGCCTGCTTGAAAAATAGTGTCAGACACTCATTAGCAGTAACCTACTACTTTTGAAATTGACACCATTTACCTACAGGAAATTGTCTTTTTGAAATAGTACTTTGTACTGAACCATTCTGAGATAATTGTTCCAATTAAAAAATACATGGGGCATTGCTGTGCACCTCAGGATGGAAACTTTATTGTGCTGTGAAAGAAGTCAATAGGAGTTCAAAGTATTCAGCCACCTGCAGAACTGATGATAGAGAGCCAAAAAATTTGTAATTCATGCTGGAAAAAGAAACTGTTCTACAAGAAGATACAGTGCTGAAAAAGATGAGGGTTTTAGCTTTGTTTCTTCTCCTCCCCCATCCCATCTCCTCCTCTCTCAGCTTCCAAAACAGAAAAAAAAAAAAAAAAAAAAAAAAAAGAAATGATGAATTTCTTATGTCTTTGAGTATTGCTGAGCTCTACATAAATAGGAATATGCTCGCTGTAGGGAAACAGTGAGATTCAACTATTCCCATTAAAATGCTAATTACAGTCCTTTTATAGATCAGTTGGAGAGGATTTGGGGAACAAAAATAGCACCCAGAGATTATCACCAAAAGAAAAAAAAATCAAAGAAAAAAACATGACATTAAAAAAACTTGCTTCTAAATTTAGAAGCTCACTAAAGTGAGCCTAACCATTTATTCTCCCCGGAGCTGCTCCATATATTAAACTGATACTGAGAAATCATGAATTCTTATACATAAAAGCACAGCTCACGATTCAAATTATTATACTTGCATAGATTTTGTGTCCTGTCCAAGCTGTCACTGTCAACTGGAGAGAAAGTCCTCTAGTCCTTACTACATAGAAATAAATATTGTGGGGAAACAGCATTAAGCAATAAAATAATAAAATTACCTGTTATTAAAAACAGAGAAAAAATTTTTTAGAGGGAATATGTTACTCAGATGTAAAATAATATGTTTGCCATTCACTCTAATGTTTCAACATTATGATTCAATCTTCAAAAAAGCTGACATGGAAAATAACAGTGTAATAAACCAATTTATCATAATGTGTAAAAGAAACTACTGGAATAAATTGGAATAACCTTTCAAAAACTAGCAGCTTTTAAAAGTATTAATTTCTACTCCATATAATTGGAAAAGACACCTGGGTGGCCAAGCAATATTTTTTATGGGATTGCCCTGTCAGGGACTCAGATTGTCTTCAGAGTCAGGAGCGATCGTTTAGTGCTAAGTGACAGTGAATCTTGCAAATGGGTCTTCCTGGATGCTGTTTGCCATAAATTACCAAACTGAACTCCCCTTCAAGGTCAACCATAAAAGAAGGCAGATATCAAATGGCCTTCACAGAAACCCAAAGTAGTCTTCAGGCTTCACATAAGCAGGTATTGGTTATGTTGGATCCTATAAAAGTGACTTAATAGGCACACAACATAAATTATTATCAAACTTTGAAGATATTCTTGGGAACTAAATAGCAGAAGAACATAACTGGAAGTTCTAGTTCACAGGAGTAAGGGCTAACACAAGTTTCTCCCCATTACAGAGAAGTATGTGCAATGAAACTAAATTAATAACATGAGAATAGAAGATGTCCATGTTTCAAGGCACCTATGCAAAACAGCTTCTTAAACGAAAAGTAAGGCACCCTAAGTCTGTCAACTTCTTTTACCTTTTGCCTCCATAAAATCTCTTGTCATTTTTTTTTCTCAAGACCATCTGTGTTTACATAAGCATTGTTAGTTCCAGTGTCTCTTCTTTGAAATCATAGTTTTGGATTAAGTAAAGTTTAGTTAGCTAGGTTTATAAAAGCAGCAACTCGTGGCATAAAACTGTGCTACAAAAGTGATTTTAGTGTTTTTTTCTCTGAGAGAGAGGGAATGATTATAAACAATCTGATGTCTTGAAATGTCAGGAAGTTCTTTATTGTCTTTATTGTCATCCCTTTGGATGACAATATGGAAACTGTGTTCCAACAGTAACAAACATTAATTCACATTAAAAAATAAGTGCAGGCAAGATTTATGACCTCTTTTGTGCTATCTGCATTTAAGCAGAGCTCCCTGTCACTTACCACTGGAAAGTCTGGACTGATGATGAGTTACAGAGTGGTCTTCAGTGCTGCTTACTTGAACTTCTATTGCCATAAAGGCAGAGAAGTCATGCTCAATACTCTGTGTTTTTAGAAAGGCAGGGAAAGCAGGAGGGTGTGAGGAGCTCAATGAGTGGCACAGTGCAGACAGCACCTGCTGCGGGGACAAGCTCTTGCTGCATGCAAGCCCATGAATACCATGGTGCCAGAGGGAGCACCAAGGATCATATAACTGTAAAATTTCCATCTGTTTAGGTTGGAAAACACCTCTAGGATTGCTGAGTTCAACCATTAACCCAGTTCTTCCAGATTTACCACTAAACCATGTATCCAAGTGCCACGTCCGCACAACATTTGAACATTTCCAGGGATGGTTATTCCACCACTTCCCTAGAAAATCTATTCCAAGGACTGACCACAGTCACTTCACCAGTCACCACAGTTACTTCATCAGTTTTGGTGAAGTAACGGTTCCTAATATCCAACCTAAGCCTTCCCTGGTGCAGCTTGAAGGAAGGTCTCTCCTGAGCCTCCTCTTCTCCTGGGTGAACAATCCTTTTTCCCTCAGCTGCTCCTCATAAGACTTGTGCTCACAACCCTTCACCAGCTCCACTGCCCTTCTCCAGACATGCTCCAGCACATGAAGCTTCAACCCTTGATGTGTTTTGCTTCATGTCATGCACAGGGATGTCAGAATCCCATTACACCCTTTCCACTGTCCCCTTTCTACTTCACTGGAATGAATCCTTATGCTAATAGGCTTTTAAACAATTCTGTATTGGTGTGCCATAGCCTATCAGAAATCTTTCAGAGCTGCTGCAGTGCACAGAGCAAAGCTTCAGCTATTGCAAACTGCTGACATGTTTTTCAGAAGCCTCTCAAAATGAAAAATTTCTCTTTGCATAAGTTATACTCTTTAACCTTAAAGCAGCAACAGACCTTATGTTAAAAATAATTTGAAATAAAGGTTTGAGGATTTATGGAGTGAACTCCAGCTTAACTATGCCACCTCAGCCAAATATTCCCAACAGCATTCCTGTTATAACTGTGTCATATTGTGTAGTATGAACACAGTGCTTCTTTAAATTAAACTTTTGATAGTTTTACAATAGTTCTGTGAGAGCCCATGAAAGGATAGAAACTTTACTGGACAAAGCAAAGGCTTTTGAACTCCTGTGGTTACCCATATGAATTAGATGACTTAGAAGGTTTCACACCGTGTACATACTTTTCTTTGCTCTGCAGTGCTGCTTTCCTCCTTCCCTCCCTGTACAGTGAGCCAGTCCTCCTTGTGCTATGATAATACTTTTGTGTCTGCTATGACCTCTGGAACTGAATAGCTGTTTCATATAATTGCAAAGCTACCCCACTCTTTCCCACTAGCTTCACCTCAATCCTGAGAAATGAAACAAAGAAAGATTCTCCTCACAGCCGCTCTTCAGTGAGCTCAGATGTCTGAGCCACAGCCAAAACTAGGTCAAACAGCCCGTTTCCACATCACATACTGACCTCTTAACAATTTTGCTCTGTGATATTCCTAGTGGGTCTTAGCACAGACATTTACAAGAAATGTAAGGAATAAAATCCTCTCCAACACTTTCTCTAATTTTAAAATAAATTGGTGACATAGTTTGAAGTTCAGTCTAAAGATGTGCTAATTATACAGGGAAAAATCTAATTAACCGAACCAGGAAACCCATAGCAACTATTGTCACATTCTTGTATGACAGAAGCATCAATCTGGCAGTCACTGGAGCATACGCTCAATAACTGCCTGAACTCAGATCCTTTTTCATCAAGACCTGCAAAGTTAAAATGAGATACCAGCTATGACAACAGTTCAGCTTCACAGGCCATATTGCATGAAGCAGCATTTCCTTCTCTCCTCTTTTTTTTTTAAATCTAAAAAATAAATAAATATATAAGAAACCTCCCAAACAAAATACACTTAGCATACTTGTAGGTTGAAAGTGTTGAAATGTTATGAAAATGACATTCCCTGAGAGTGAAAGGGGATGAATTTGTAATATAATGGAATATATATTTTTTTCTTTCTGCAGCACTTAATATATTACACTGAAAAAACATGGAATTCTTAGTAGAAGATAATGGGACATTAAAAGACAGAGTGAGAAAATGCCAGGAAAACAAAATCCAATGTATGTAGGAGAGAGGAAATTACACCACTGATAAAAAATTATCACTTCTGCTGTAATTTAACTCTCTCAGCACTCACTACTCTGACTACAGGAAGAAGTTAAAATATTATGGACATTTTGAAGGCTCTTCCTTCTCCAAAAGCATCACTAAAAATAGGAGGAAAAATGCTAATCTCAGAGGGAAGGAAAGATACACAACTTGTAAACTGTAAGAATGCAGGACCTATTTAAATCAGTTTGGTACATATGTCTTCCCAAAGCATGTAAATTTAAAAGGTTCAAACAATCCCTGGCATATGTAGCATTGCTGATTAAAGACTAGAGCAGGCTTTTATACAGCGTAAGGTTTTTGGTTTTTTTAACCAGCCGATATAGCTAGAAGGAGCTTTCAGGCTTAAAGGAAATTCAATACACTTAATGGCGTGAGAAGAATGATCTAGGGCAATACAGTGTTTGGAAGAACCCAAAACTTCCTGCAAGGCTGGTGTATGTTTATCTGATACCCATGAATTAGTGAGCTAATGTGCAAGATACATGTAAAGAAGAGACTATCAATGAAACAGTAAATTGTTAGCATTGTTTGGCACAAGAACTAACAAAAATATTAGTCTGGAACACTGTAGCATCCCCAGTGAAAAGGCAAGATCTGAAATAAAGGTCAGTCTGTGGCAAGGAGTGTTAGGTAGGATAAGGCATGCAAATGAAGATTAGGCAGAATTTTGAAATAAAATCAGTGACAATGAGTATGGCTAGACAAGATTTTTCAGGACTGATACAATGTGGGGGAAAAACTTGCTGCAAGAGGAGGTGAATTGTGTTAAGCTTTGACTGATCAGCCACATCCTTCCACAGAAAATGGCACCCTGGTTGGTGTTACTCTTCAAGTGACTCACCCACACTTTCTGTGAAGAAGCTGAAGTGATATACCCTAGTTACTCATCTATGAGGGTTCATTTAAGGAAAATAAGATTATAAATCCATTTCTGAGCATGTCTAGCTCATAAACTCATTAAACAGGTAATGTCAGAGATGGATTTATGTGTTCTCTTTCTACTAAGACATAGTAAGCAAAACAGCACAATAAAAGAATGCAAGCATACATTCCATAGATTAGGGCATTTTTTTGGATAATGCATTACAGAAGACAGTATCACAGACTTGGTAGAAGACAGTATCACTGTCAAAGACTATCACTACAAATTCCATAGCATTTGCTGCACTTTAAATACCTTATGTATTACTCAGCTAACAAAAAATTAAATTATGTTGCTGGTCTGCCATGAAGAATGCTTTGTTTGCCACAGCAATGGGGTCTGAGTTGTAAGGAACAAATATATACAACTTAATTTTATAGGGAAAAGATATGGTACCACTAGAATTACAAATCATTATTTCCATCCTTTCCTTCAATATTTTGGCTTGAAATGAAAAAAAAACCAGAATGAGTATGTAGGTTGTCTTTGTTGATAACAGCATCCTCTTTGTCATTTTGTCAAGCCTACACTTTTATGCAACAGAAGTCAACATCTTTTTTTTTCTTTGGGTTTTATATTATAGATTAACTACCTCATTCAGATTCTATTGGATTATCAGTTATTCTCTAGAACCTGGGCTGTGAGAAGCATGAAACCCTCTTAGAGCAATTTCAAAGATAAATGATGACTTTGCTCCCAGATCCCTGGCACGCAGGGTAGCTACCACTCAGTACCCAAGACACCGGTTTCAGAAGACACGGCTGACTATGAGCTCCAGGACACTAATTTCCTTATTTACAACCCAATGAGTAAATAAATGGATATTAATGAAATGCTTGCTTTAAAACAGTGACTTCTGTAGCAACCTAGAAAGAAAAGAAACCTTCCTTAATTAGATAAAAGAAACCTGATCCTTGCTGTATGGGCTTGAACCCAACATACCAATGGAAGGCAGAATCAAATCATTTATTAATTGCACCCTACTCCCTGATTTTAGGGCAGGTTCTTGCCAGTCAGCAAACCTACAAGTTATCATTTGAGTCATCAGCTAGAGAAAGTTTATGAACAAACAAGTCCATTCCCCCACTTGCAGTGATTACAATATTATTTTCTTCAAGGCAACAAGAACATTATTCAATATAGGGAGGATTATTCAGTCCTTAATGAAGACTTTACACTTAATATCTTGTATAAGAGCTGTTAGATTTCTTCAGTAATACTTAATGTTGTATTACATCTCTCAGGATCGTTTTCTTTCAAATGGGAATCTCCCAGGAGATAATTTTTATAGTGCTTTATGCAACACATTAAATTCAGCATTTACCATATTTACTTGTGATTTTTTTTCCAATAGGAAGACATAATTATGAATCTCAATATAACATTGGAACATATGCAGCAGTTGTCTTTTAAAGGAATCAGAGTCATTAGAAAACTGGAAGCAAAGACCAGCTGCAATAATGTTTGTTTTCTTTTAACCCATACAGGGGAGAGAAGGAAAGGTGAGAGACAACTTGCCTGGTTGACTAGCAAGTGGCAGTAGAAGGTATTGCTGTGGGTCTTTGTAGGCATACACAGAGTTGGAAACTTGCAGCAATATCTATTATCGGAGATTTTAAGGACTTCAGTATTTAAGTAGCTAAATTTTAGTCTTAAAGATGTCATTGTATGTATGCTTGGCTTTACTGTATTTTGTGAGGCACATTCTCTTCTTGTTGCCCTGGTATGTTTTGGGAACAAATTTTAGAATGTGTCCTGTAGAGAAAGGTCTCCTGTTTGTGACATTTCTCAGTGCCTTGGCATTTTCATTTTGGTTAGAACTGTTCTTCCTTGTAATGATGAAATAGAGGGTAATGCATCACAGGGAGACAAGAGCTGTGGGGTTTTGAAAGAAATATGCATGTCTGTGTACAGGAAAGTCAGTGATGGCAGAAGTACAAAGCCAGTTCCCTATTTTCCCCATATTGCCAATGAACAGGCAACAAGGGCCAGCCACCTTCTGTAATTCTGTTTTTAGACAGATCCAGCGTGTTCCCACACATGAGGTGGAAGAGATAGGACAGCCCCCCTTACCTCAAGAGGTGCTCATATTTCCATGCATAACATCTTTAAATATCCATAAGCATCTCAGAGATTGTGATGTATGGTGTCTTTAATCATCATTTTCCAGGATGTGAAGAGAGGCTGGGTCAGCACCTTCAGTGATTCTCATAAAAAAATGTAACTTTCTAAACCTGGATGGCATGAAGGAAGAAGTTTCAGCCAAGGTGCGGACACATGAGCTCTGGAGTCACTCCTAGGGCACACTGAGACTCAACAGAAAAAGTCAAAAATTGATATAAAGGGTCACTGGGAGTAATGGTTAGGATACCCTGTGAACCACTATGAGAAATCACCACAGATCTCCCAGAGCATCACAGACTTATGGAGGTGCATTTCGACAGCACTAACCACTTGCAGAATGGAAAAGTCTTCAGACCTTCACAGTGAAAAATTTGTCACACCCCAATAAAGCAATATTTTTGTTTCAGTTCTGATTTTTGTTGAGAAAGATTGAGATTCGATTTTGTAAAAAATATTTCTGTTGGGTTTGTAGAAAAGATTTCTCAAGTGTCCTTCCATTCAGGATTGACATTATTATTACAAGTATTTTACTAATAAGTGTGTAATCAATTTAAAGCAGCTGCAGCCCAGAGGACTTCTTTTAGACACTACCCTCAGAGTGCTGACAAGAAAATGGTCCTAACTTTCTTGGCCCCAAAGGAACAGCCTGAGGTCAATCAACATGCTTTTTTCTTTTTTGTAATGAACATCTGGAAATTAAACCCCTGTTTTCTGTAGCTGGTCTGCTACAGATTTTTCTCTGGTATCCCTAATAGTCTGAGCAATACCTGACCTGCCTTGTGAGACATTCAGGAAGGTGCTGAGAAAGCAGGAGATAAAAGCCTCCAAGCAGTAGAGGGATGCTCAGGCAGACATTTAGTACACCTTTAACCTGTACTTCATTGACCCAGGTTTATCAAGAGTCTGCACAGTGTAGTTTTAGGTGCAGGTAGCTGAAGTACTCTGTGTGAATGTATTGGATCACTGCCTGTCTGTTCCCTAACACCACCCTGTGATAAACTGGGGTGTGATCTACACCCAAAAGTAATTTTGTTTGGTAAAGGCTTGACATAAAATAGCAAGGACATATTCAATGAAGGGGTAAAATTACACAGTGCAAACAGTGAGCAGAACACCAGGTTTCTTTCACTTTACTGCAAGGACTGAGAGAAGGAATAACAACCATAAGCATTTTCATGGGGTGAATTTGAATGGAACAATGCAGATATTGAACTGCTGATAATAGGTAAGTTACAGTATCCTAAAAAGGGAAACAACAGGGAAGGGAACAATAGTTCCAACCATAAAAATAGAAAAAAAATTGTAGTGGAATTTTAAATAACACTTAAACCAATTTTCTTAAATAGTCTAAAGTTTACACAGGTAAACTGTTCCTTAATTTACTCTCACAAAAGCCTGTAAATCTTTTGTATTAAAACAAAATTCAGCTACAAGGAAAAGTAATGGGGATTTTTTTTTCAGTTTTGGAAGGAGGATCTATCTGTCTTGTACAGTTTCTAACACCATCAGTACTTTTCATATTAAATATATATAAAGTAATTGACACTGTCATAGAGTTGTAGCCATTAGATCAATATTATCTTGAGAGGTCCCATAATTCTTGTAGTTTTAACATTTAAATGACATTGCTGAATATAAAGTGTATCAAACATAGATGATTTGAGTATTAATTCCTCATTATTGTGGAAAGGATGATTAACTTCATTGAACCTTCACCTGAATTTCTTTGGCAGGGCATTAAAAATTGATCTCTATTTTTGTATTTTTCTTTAGAAGTCCAGGAACAGATAATGAGTTTCAAACCCTGATGCTTTTTTACTTATTTGTAGAGACAAAGACCCCTATTTTGTGATAATGTGAAATAATAAGGAATTTTATGTATTCTAATTTGAACTGCTGGTATCATTGCTGCTAATGAAGTCTCTTCGGTTCACAGAAGATGGTGCGCTATTTCAACAAGACCAGCAAAATATGTAAATCAGCATGTGTGAAACAAAAAGGGGAAAAGAAATCCTTGTGCTGTCATATTTCCTTCTGAAGTTCAGCAATAAATTAGAAATAATTCCAAAGAAAGGGTTATCTTTTACTATATGACACTTTTATGACATTGTTTTAGCTTTTCTCTTTAGTGTAGGAAAGAAATAATTACAAATAGGATACAAGTGACCTACAGATGATAAATCTCCTCCAAGATATTTCTTTGTGTTTGGCTCATTGGGCATTATACATAATAAATACATTAATTTTAAATATGTTTACATATATTTAATTTTGAAATAATTACTACAATAATATGTAAGCCTTAATCTTATTGCCACGACCATTTCATATTCATAATTTATGAAACAGCTTATAAAGCATATTAAAGCTTTGATGATCAAAAGGCCTAGATCTAATCTGGCCTCTTTGTTGTTTTTGGCTGGTGGTTGTCCACAGTAATCTGTTTATATTTGTTACTATCATGGTCCTCTAAGATACTACATACAACAATATTAGACAACTACAATGGCTGTGGGATGGAAATTTCCATTTGCTCCAGAAAATATTCATCAACCCTGCAATGACAAAAACCATAATCACTGTAATTAGGTTGTTCAATATACAACAAATTTTGATTCATCGTTCTTAGCTATATTTTCTCCAGTTCACCCTACTCTAAATCCTCTAACTCAAATACATTTCTTTTTCATCTTCTCCAGACATCTTTGTTGTTTCAGTGTTTCTGTGAGATACTTTGAAAGTAAGTGTAGTCATACTGAACCAGCTAGATATTTTAATATCAAAAACTCTCCAATTCTTAATATCATTACAACTGCTTCACTTTTGTGACTTGAGTTTGGTCATTTAGAAAATGATTATTCTGGTTGCCTCACATGATATACAGAGTTTTCTCTAGAAAAACCTTCCTTGATGTTAATAATCCTTAGATGAGGAATTTTGGAGTGTTAGTTGGTTGTCTTTATGAATAGCATGAGGATATCTGGATCTATCTGTCGGTTATTGTCTACACTTGGGAAATCTACTATGAGAAAATGAAAGATAGAAATGGAGAATTTTCTGTTGAGTTGATTTGAAAAAATTAGTTCTCAAATGCCACAGTCAGAAGGTTGTTGTAATGGCAGTGGCACGAGGAGTCTGGCAGAACAGAAATTTTACTCTCTGGGAAGCAAAAAGTGCCCAGAAGAGGGCAGGAGGCATGCCCTGGGCAGCAGGATCTCCTGGCTCTGCCATCATTACCTGCACTTGGGCTGGCTGGAATATTTTCAAATATGTAGAATTTAAAAAACCCCAACAAAATGAACAAAACATTCCACAAACCTAACAGGAAAACATTCTCCCTTGGATTAAATGACCCAAGAACCTCAGCATACATTTTAACTCTCTGTTTCTTCTTTAGCACATTGAAATGCAGTTAACAGTAGCAAGTGTTCGTATTAGATAAGGGAAATTGTTGCTACTCATATAATTATGCTGTTTCTGTAGCTGAGTCAGGCAGTGAGAGAGAGCAAGACATCACATCACATTGTCAGGACAGTTGGTGCCTTTGACTAGAATCCATTTTCCGGTGATCAGAGATGTGGTTTTTATAACTACTTCTGTGCAAACTCAAACATCAATGAAACAAGCATCTTTCAGAAGAAAAGTTCCTTTTAAACCTTTTTTGCAATGCTGATGTTTTTAATGTGTTTTTTAAAAACTGCAACAAAGACAAGTGTGCAGATCAAAAAGTGCATACAAATAGAATCCTTAATCTGTATCTGTAATAGGAACTGAGCTTTCTGAGAATTGCAGTGATATATATTTTTAATGAAGCAGACAAATCCCTTCCAAAATATATTCATTAGTTTGGGGTCTTTTGCTTTTTCCTTACCTAGCATAACCTCTTCAGAAATGTTGATATTTAGAATCATGTTCAAAGGCTGTCCACAGTAAGTCATCTAGGGCACTCAAGGAAGTTTTGTTGTTTCAAAACTCTCCTCCCCCACAAATGCAAACCCCATTGCTGAGGACTTGTGCATGCCATCTGCTGGCACTTTCTAAACCTCTTGTAAGCGCATTCCTGTTTCTTGGCCTCTCCCTTGTTCCTCCAAGTGACACAAAGCACCTCCAGTACTGTTGAGCTCAGGCACAAGTTACTGGTGTCTCTAAAAGGCAGCATCTTCCCAGCAGGATGCCCAGAAATTGAACTAATGACATTTACTGGGCCCTTTGTCTGAATTCTTTTTCTCTTTGAATCATGTTTTTCAATAATACTGGAATAACTACTTCTTGTTTAACTAGGAAAAGCATTTTAAGAAATACTAGTCAGCATTTATGACAAATATTTTGTTCCCATGTGATTCAGTGGGGTTTTGATATGAAAATGTTTAGGATTCATGCCAATGTCCTATGCTCATGGCAGGGCTCTTGGAGCTAGTTGGTATTTAAGGGTTCTTCCAACCCGACCAAAACCATTCTATGATTTTATGATTTATAAAATCTTTTGACAGTAAAGAAATGTTGAAAAAGGCATGCCCACATAATGTAAAACTGCATGTAGCTCCTTTCAAGCCTACATTTTAGGTATTTTCAATGACTTTATTAATATGACCATTATTTGCAACTTGCAGTTACATTTTTTGGTGAATATGTTAAAAAATACATGTCTGTACATGAACATGGAAATGCATGTAATTATGTAGACGTGGATGTTTGCATGTCCATGTGTTTCTGTAAAGCAAGGAAAGCAGCCATGACTGAAAAATTTTGAGCACCACTGGAATTTCCTTGTCTTTAAAGGGATGAGCATACATGCATGCATGAACATACACTCATGTAATATCCTTTCTTGTGTGTCCTGTAGAAGCACAGGTAAACTAAACTGCTTTCTTAGTTTCACATTACCTAACCAGTATCCTTCAGGAAAAGGTTGAAAACCACCAGAGCTCTTGTTCTGTAACGGTAGCAATCACTGGTAGGGAAATTATTAAGTGGCTGAAGTGGTAATTTATGAGAAGCACTGCATAGTAAACTTTCATTTGGCTGAGGAAAATGTAATGTGATAAGACCAACAAAATAAACAGGATTTTCCGTCCTCTTTGCACAAAATGACTGCTAAGTCCCAGGGGTGGAGATGAGGACTTGTGCACTCAGCTCCTACACACAAATGTGGCAATCTTATGTGAACCACTTATCACATATTAATTTCTGGCTTATCAGCAATGCTATCAAAACAGGGCTGAAGAAAGGCCATTGCTAACCTGAGGTGAGTTAAAGCAGTAAAACCTCTGAATATTCGTACTGACTTTATTGATCCAGTCCTCCCTTGTGTATCTTTGAAGGAGAAAATATGCTTATTTGCTTTTTTGCAAGGTGTTGATGAAGTAGCTAGTTCTAAGGAAAGAGAAAATAAAAAGGCAAACAAACATGCAAGAGAATTTTGTGTAAAGAAAACATTGCAACACTCAGACCAATGCAAGGATGCCTGAATCATATTTCCTGAAATGCAAGACATATCTTCCCCAAGTCAGCCAGTCAATCTACCTCTAAGGATGCCAGTCTGTGGAAATTCAAAGCTTAAATGACAACCATTCCAGTCTAGAAAATGTAATAGAGCTTAAAGAGAGTTAAAAAAATCTTAAAACACTAGCATATGAGAAATAAATGATAAATCCTATAACACATGCATTGAAAAAATATGGGAAAGCATAAATCTTCTAATCTCTGCCCTTCACTCTTCCTCCCACACAATTGCAACAATGAAAGCCCTACTTTTGGATTTTGTTGTTTTATAGAGGTTAGCTCTGAAATGGAAAAACAACACACACTGAACTTACACTGGTTTCTGAAAATGAACGTATTATATGTTTTCAGGAATTGGTCGGATGATCTTATGAAACATTAAAGTTAAGCTTCTTATTAAGATCACATTTGGAAAAATGTCACAGTGACATATTTTTGGGATTCTTAACTATGAGAAAAGACACTGATAGAAGACACAGAGGAATAGAAGGAGTAATATAAAATAATTTTCTGTTACTTATATAAATCATTTGGTCCAATTATAACGGTGTTCAAGAATTAATGATGGAATGTTAGAATAATAACATTGAAAATAATTCCTTTTGTTCCTTTAATCTCCTAGTTTCATTGTTCTTTCATCTTCTGCTTAAATCCAAATGGCTGCATTTGAAAACTTTTAAAAACATTTCACCAGAAAAGCTCATAGAGATATATTATCTCACTGTCATTTATGTCCTGAGGCTATCATGTTTGACAGTGACAGAAAATAGTTTCAAGGACAATATAATGGCAGAGATAGAATAAATTAAAGGAAACTATAAACTACTTAGTTGCAGAAATAATTTGCTCTTGTTCTAAAACTGAAATTGGAATAAATATTTTAGACTGGAAAAAAAATTAACAGGAGCAAGCTTTAAAAAAGCTGCTACTATTTAATTTGTGACAGCAGTGTTTTGAAGAATTCCTAACATTATCTAATTGGCACTTTCTCTCCAAACAATAAGATTTAGGTGAAAAGTTGATTACATATGTATTCTGAAAGGATTTACTCATCAGCAAGGTCTTGCTAATCAGGCATAAAACAGAGAGATTAGTTAAAATATGGTGGTTGTTTTCTCAGTGCTGAAATACAGACTATGAACCTCCAGTCCCTACTTTTACTGGGGCCAAAGCTACTTCCACATTCGATGTGGAGCTGAAAGCAGCCAACTTTTGCCTTGATACCTGCATGTCTTTTTCACACCCTTTTCCTCTCCCTTTCATTCCACACACTTTGCTTGAGCAAAACAGAAGGAAACACCAAGCATATGGGGTAGGTGCAAGATCTCAGCCACAGCTCTGGGTTAGGACTCTGGTTCATGGGATGGAGACGCACCTCCATGACCCTGAGACTGAGAAACCAAAGCTAAGAAAATGATTCAGAATTAATGAGGCCCATGTCAATAATGTGTGTGTGCATTCATTGGGCCTGATCTCACTAATAAGTTTGAAAGCTACTGATTTATTTCAGATCTAAAGGTTGAGTTTTCTAACTTTAATGTTTATAAGAGTCTGCTGACTGTATTGTGAATACAGCAATGTAATAGCAGTGTTTGGTGGTTCTTCCTGATTAGAGAAAATTTTTAAATTCCCTTAGGCCAAAATCCTTTGGTGCCTCTGCAGAAACATAAAAAATGGATAACAAATTTTAAATACTGAAATAAATGACAAGTGATTAAAGGCTTTCAGCACCTCAGAAGTGGCAATATGAATGTGGACATCTGTTTTAAAAAAAGAACATTGATGTGGAAGTCCCCATGACTACTTTCTGAAATCCATTAAAAATCCTTTATTGTTTCTATCTTTCATAACTAGGTTGATTTAACACAAGGTATCCATTTTGCTGTAGTTATTTTGAAAGTCTCTACCATAATTAATAGTTTGTATAGTAACAGCAAATGTGGCTGTTTATTACTTTAAAAATAAATGTAAATATTTATGACCTAATATACCAAATTTGATTAATGATATCAGGTATCTAAGTTTACACACTTAAAGAAATCTGATACTAAATGCTGATTTAATACTTTGTATTTTCTTTCTATGCATATCAAATGGACCACTCAGTGTGAGTTACTGGCTGCTTTCTAAAGTGTAAAGCTATATGTCTTCCAATTTTGATTAATATACATAAAGGTTGCTACCTTTATGGTATGCAATTCTGTTCAGAGTGGCTATGCTTGCAATGCCTAGATTAAATAATTTTGAAGATATTGTGAATTAAAAAATAAAAGACAACAAACCCAAGACATAACAAACCCAGAACAGTGTTACAGCATTTTAGAAATAGTTATTAATTTCTATATATGTTTAGATTTATTGTGGTTTCAATAAAACACCAAATAGAAAAGATAAAGACTTGCCTTCATGAAGAGAGATATATTTTGGGGAATTGTGGCATAATTTTTAACTACTGTATGACTGCAGTGTCTCTGTAATAATTACATAAATGAATCCTGCTTTATATCATGCTGTATTCCCACAATGCCTTGCCTTTTCCTCAAGTGCCATACCCTTTCTGGTTTTCGTAATACTTTCCCAGTCACAGCGTACCAAAAAGCTTTTAAATAACTTATGCAAACCTTTTTTTTCTTTTGTCTTTTAAAAATAAATTAATCACCTATAGAACTGCATATTCTCTAGATACTATAAGATGAAGATTGTCCCCATTTTGCATAAATTGCTTTTTTTGTTACAATTACAAAACTTATAGGCTCAGCTCCTTGTTAACATGGCTCACAATAAAACTGAGTTTGCTCAGGTCACACTAGAGACTTACACTTGCCCAAGGATATTTCTTTGCTTATTGCCTTTTTTCCCTGAGAAATCCTCCTCATTGAGCAATAATAACATTGTTAAATTTGCATCCAGTTCACCTGGGGTTGCAGTTGGGGGCTTTTCTAATGTACTGCCTTCTCTTGGCTTCACCTGGGCCATAAATTTCACTTTCTAATTTGTTTTGGCTGACTGACAGCTCAGAAGAGGAGTAAAAAGAGGAAGCCTTTTTCCATTCAACCATCTATGAATTCATCATTGTTTTGAAACTTATTTCATTCTATGTCCTTCTGTAATTTTGGTTATGATTATCCTTCCTGACAAAGTTGAAAACAAGTCACTAGCAGAGGTAAGGCCAGGTCAGACACTGCTCTGGTGGGTAGCTGCCTCCTTGGCTGCTTGTTGGAAGGTGGCAGCAGGATCCAGGAGGCTGATATTTCCTTTCCTAAGCCTATGGTTTGCTCACCAGCATCAGAAGGAAAGGTACAGAATGTCACCTGAAATAAAGAATAAATACTCATTCCTTCACATATGACCACATACAAAAACAAGTTTCCTAATTTGTTCTTGTTTCTATTCACAGAAAAGGGGCTGCAATTCTTGTAGAAATCAGGCCTTTTGATTTTACTGACTTGTTACTCTGTTTTCTAAGAAGTATCCTGATGTTTCTAAGCAGTATCCTTCAATTCTGGAACAATTCCATTGTAGTGACAATTCAGTTGTACTTAACATGGAGAGTATGCTCTTCTCTAGCTTCCCTCTTATTTGCAAAATGGATTATAGATAAAAAAATATAAATTCCTAATTTCAATACATAACACAGAAGTTCCCACCTCTCACCCTCCTTGATACATGAGGTAAGCTTTAATCTCTTTCTGAACCAATATGTACCACAAGTAGAAAATACAGTCAAGTGAGAAAAAAAATCTCATGGCTCAAATAAGCAAGATATGTATATTCATATATTCACAAAGAAATTCAGCAATGTTTTCAAAATGAGAGAGTTTTGGAGATTTTCCAGCTTTCTTCTGGCACTATCAGTAGGGGATATTTCAAACTGCTGTTTCTTCATCACAAATGCAGTGTCACTATTAAGCAGCGCGCAAAAAGATAACTGAGCTGGTGGGTCTTGCCTGGTTCATTGTTTGATGATGGCATCATAGGAATGCAAGGAATTCTTAAATCTAGTGGTGATGTAAGGCAAATATCCAATAAATAAATGAACCATGCATTTTATTACACTAACAACTGAAATAGTACCATGAAAACTTGTTTTGTGGACTGAAATCAACACATTAGACGCAGCTTGTTAGCAACCATATCAGCTTCCTAATCAACACTACTTGGAGTTGACAGAATAAAGCTAACCAATGCAGACAACAGGACACACGCAGAAAGGCTCTGGGTAATATTGGGAAAGGAGGCATTACACGCTCAAATGAAGAAAGAGAAAAGGAAAGAAAAGGCAGACAACTCTCTTCATACATCCTTTTGCTCACACATTGAAAGTGTGAAAAGGATATCCAAGAATCATTTGCCACATGCTCTGAAGAGCAACTTAAAAAAAATTGTCATATTTTTTGTCACATTCAAGAGATTTACAAGTATGAGAGAAAAAGCTGAAATCGGACAGCGGTACACAACAGATGGGCTGAATTTCACTTTCTACCTCTAATAGGAATGACAGCTTCCTTAAATGAAGATTTTTCTCTAGTGACGTTCTTTTCAAAGCTCAAAAAATGTATCTTAACTATGCCTGTGTGAGATGAGAATATTGCTAGTGTCCTCCCACAAGACAGGGAACTGACCACAGATGTTCAAGATGAATTGTAAAATATAACAGTGAACTTGAAAGTCAGTCTGAGAAGCCTTTAAACTGACCGCTTTCCAGTGGCATGCCTGGGGGGAGCCTACCCAGGAACTTCAACTGCAGTTGAGAGTTTTCTGCCAATAGACCCCAAATATTTCCTTTTGCTTAGCCAAATGGAATGAATTGGGAGTAAAATGCACTTAGGGGACAAATATGAAAAAATTTTAGTCACCTGCCCACCATTACCAGGAAGCCTGTGGCAGAGGCCAAGAGAGTTTTCTTTCTCTTTCTCTCTAGGTACGTCTTCTTCGGGATAGAGTTGATGCAATTTAAGAAGTAGTCCTCCCTTGCTGTTACAACATCCACAGCCACCTAATGCCCTCACCAAGAGATTGAGTCAGCTTCAGCAAAAAGCCAGTGGGCTTCTTTCAAGCTGTTAACTATGAATACAACTCAGTTGTGAAGGCAGAAACCTTCAGCTAAAGCACAGTAATGAACAGCTGGTGGACAGTAACTGCTAAAATTCAATATCCACTTTTGAAGTCTCAGGTGTTTTAATTTTTTCTTTATGCATTTTTCTGCTTTAACTGACATAATTTCCATTTTTACTACACAAGACAGGCATCTTACAGTTATTAGCATATTTCTTCTGTGTATTGCTGGTTTGTTCTCAGTGCATATTCCCTCATTGTGCAGTGAACAAAGCAGAGGTCTGAAAAAATCTATATGTAATCATTAACTAAATATTGTGACACAACACATGTAAATAAGAGAACTGAATACTTAAATAGGCTACACTAGTCCCTGGGTGCTTACCTTGGCCACATTTCAAGGTAAAAATTTGCCATTTCTCTATGCACTCTTGCTTTTCAAGGCAGAGAGCTCAGGCTTGCACGTAAAAAGCATGCTGTAATGTTCTCCCTTGTGTGGGAGTGTTGAGAGGTGCAGAGGAGCATACAGCAGCATCTCTAGGCCACTGCAGACAAGGACCAGGTTTCCATGTGGCATCAGTATTTTCTCCTTGCTGTATGTGTGCACAAATGCACCAGACATTTGTGAAGGTCCCACCAGGGAAGGAAAAGCAAATACTTCAGTAGGTGGAATGAATGATTCAAGTACAGAGAAATACTGAAATAAAAAATGCCAGTTTTAGTTCTTGCTGATTGTCCTTCTGCTATTGACCTATACACCTGTCTCCAGCAAGCCCTTGCCTCACTCTGACAATTCTCACGGACCTTACTACTTTTTCAATTTTTAAAATATACTCCTTTCATTCTCCCCAGCCCATCACACCACAGATTTTAGTCCTTGTAAAAGTTTGTTTGTGTGCTCTCCAAATATTCATCTTTGCTCAAAATGATTCTTCACCATCTGCAGTAAACAATAGGAGGAATGACCTGCAAGCAGATGCCCACTGTATTTTTTTAATATAATTTAATCACAGTCAATTTGTGCCTTGAAAAATCCACATTAATAGCACATCTGTAGAGTCACAGAAGTACATTTGAAAGTGCCAATTCACTTTTATTCGCACACTGTAGTGGAAAACTAAAAGGCCAGAGGCAATAGAATGAGGAATACTGAATTGCTGTTTGCAATGAAATGTTGTCGTTGTCTGTCCTTGTCTTTCCAAAAGGCTAAAGTTATTATTATTATTTTCTCAAACAGTAACCTTATGGATTTGCTTGTATCTTGAATTGTGAACTTCCTATTTATGGCTTTTCCCAAGTTCTGTCATTTGCCTTGCTTGCAGTGTTTTTCTGTGGAAGTTGGAACAAACTTCCTCTGTGGAGCAATTGCAAGAGTTGCTAAATATTATGAACACGATCCGCAACATATCTGGCAGTGCATTTTTTATCATAAGTTTGTTACCCTTTTGTATGAGGTAAGGTCCTGAGGAGATCATCTTAAAAATGCCGAAAGAATATCTACTGATGATGTCTGGAAACAAAATATCCTGTAATGAAATTGGGAGAACTGAGAAATGCTAAGTGGAAGAACAGCTCTTCATGCACTAAGCAATTCCAGTAGCTGAGGTGTTAAGAAACCCACCAAGTATCATGGGACTGAAGATAAGGTTGTAGGGATGGCAGAAGTGAGCAATGAGTGAGTGGGAATGACTTGTGTTTGCAAGCCTTGCCTCCTGTTAGTGGTGTACTTACTCATACAGAGCTTGTCTTAGGTATTTGCTACCTTCATTCATTTTAACCTGCAGGCTGTAAACACATTTGTTATGAAAGGCATAAACAAAACAAAACAGAAAAGAATTCACACAAATCCTGTGTGAAGCCTCTGAAATCTGACTACTGGACTATTCATCACCTTCTTATCCTCATCACAAAGGCACTGCACTATTTGTTATTAGTAGAGAACATGAGGACCAGAGGAAACAAACAAAAACAAAAAAAGGAGAAAAAGACAACACAGAAAGGAGTTGGGAAAATGAACAAAGGCAGAAGAGAAATGCTGATGGTGTTGAAGGGAAAAAAGAGGAGACATGGGCATGACAGAGAAATGAGATTCAATTCAATAACAGACTCCTTTATGAAGGAATGTATTTATGTTTTCTCTTGCCTCAGAACTTTTCCTATTGTGGTAAGGTGAGGCTTTTGAGTAAGTTTGAATGTAGTAGTGTTGTAGCAGTGATTATCAGAACAGTCTCACGTGTACTTTTGGCCAAATAGTCTTCAGAAATTCTTAAGTCCATTTTGTCAATTCAATGGGAATTTTAATTGACTATTAAAATACAACATTACACAATAAAGACATTACTAAACTGCTGTAGAAATACCAGAAAATGTGCTGTCAAGAGAAAAGGGATTCTCTTCTGTAGGCTTATCAGAACTGCTACAACAGCAGAGATAGCCTGGAGCAGCAGTAACTGAGGATACAGAAGAGCTTTCCACACATGCTTTTCCCCCAAACATAAGCAAAGCAAAAGTCCAATCATTAAAACATTAATTTTGCATTATTCTCTCTTCTCATTACTTCATATGCAGTAGATTATATTTCACTAAGTGATAGAGAATGATGGGAGGCACATGTGTACAACAAAGGGCAAAAATTACATGACTAAGTGAAATCACCTTGAAGACAATGCACTGAACCCAGCTCTTTGAGCACATTTGTCCTCTTTTTGTTTTTCAGAGCAAACCTGCCACTAACTGCACCGATTTAAGACAAGAGGATTTTTGTGTCCTTGGCTTCATAATTTCATAGGGGAGGGCTAAACCCAAATTTCACCAGAGTCCTGTCCCAGCTGATGGTTCCATCCATAGCAAGTTCCTCTGAACAATACTACAGGTGGAAATCTGCCTCACTATGGCCCATGAGCTCTCCCACATGCACGGCTCAGGTGATGTGACAGTGCACCAATCATCAATGTCATTGACAATGTATACAAAAGTCAGCTCATGGCCAGTGAAGCTTGTTGCAGCTCTGCTGTCTTCACAGAGGGGTGAATGCCACAGTATGAACCAGTGTAAGTTATAAACAGCTTGTGCTCTGAAGAAATGATACGTTCACAGGAATGGTAAAATCACCACATCACAACAATCATCTGAAATTGCATTTCTGGAAATCAAATAAATCAAATAAATGAAACTGAGCTTCTACTGAATCTGTGTAAAGAAGTGGGTGACCTCCATCTAATCCTGAGTTTCTTATTAAACAGCAAACAGTTGAGAAGAAAGTGTGATGTATTGACAATGAGTAGCATGAAGACCATAGACAGACCAAAAGCAGTATGAATATTACACCACTGCTGGTCTCAAAGGGCTTTATTAAAAACAAAAGCATATAAAGTAGTTCCTGAACAGGATGATTTTTAATTGTGTCCTCCTGGGAAATCTGTATAATACAGACTTTCTTGTTTCGTTTGTAATCTAGAGGGACCTGACAAGCTCTCAACAGCTTCCCTTTGGTCTAAAATGGGTTGCTGCTGGGTTTCTGGATTCTAGTTAGTTTTTAGTAGTGAATAATGTTTACCTGGTTCTAAAACAAATGAAATTTTATTGACATCTTTTTGATACTAATAGAAAAGGTAACTAAATATGTAAAGGGTTCAATGTGACATGTTCTAACTCCACTTTCTTATTAGCACAAATCTCTGAGCACACGCAAACAGCAGTGTAAAAGCAGCAAATAGCAGCCATTAAGATGATGCCTGCAACATGCCCAAGTGCCATGGTATCGGTGACCAGCCTGCATTGCCTTACACTTTTCAGAAAGGCAGATTACCTGTTTTCTTTGGCCTTAGGCAGTGCAAGGCTTCTTGAGCTGGATCTAGAGCAGACAGGTGCTGGGCATAGCACTGCAGTGCCACACTTAACACCCTTCCATCATCTACATACTGTGTTCTGCATGTAATATAGGCAATGCATTAAGAAGGCTGGGAAGAGGAAAATCTATAATAGCTATGGTGGCTGAATAATGTGGGGGAAAAACCCCCACACCCTGAAAGAGAAACCCTCTGCAGTTAACCATGCTAAATATTAGGAAGCACCAATGGAAAGGATGTGACATTAATTTTGATCTTGCCTCTGTGTCATTTTAGAATCTTTTCCTGGACTAGCAGGGGTGCTTCTTTCCCATTGGGATTTACAGGCTAACATCTCTAGCAGGATCAATTATTTATCACAAAGGATAACCAGAGGAGAAAGAGCAGAGCCCTACTCTACTACCCCTGGTTTATTTCACAGCTTTATAGCTAGTTCCAGACAAAAGCCATGCACCAGACAGGCAGGACCCTTTCTCTGATGATAAGGTACCCACTTTGAAAGAGACAAACCAGACTCCAGTGTCTGCTTGGCAGAAAAGGGAACAAAGCACTCCAGCAGGGAAGTCTGGCACTCTTCAGTTTATGTTACTGAAACCTCCATGCCAAGAGGTCTCTGAATGACAGCCTGTAACTGGACAGCTTCTACCAAAATTGGGTCAGCTCCGTTTACAGGCACCAGCTGAGGATCTGCCCTCCCAATTATTTATGTTTGCTGTGATATGGTAACGATATGGTACATTCCCCAACCATCCCATTGCCTTACATTGATCTCTCAGATGTTGTGAAAGATGATGAAAGCAGCAAGATGAAAGAAAAAGGAAAAGCGCAAAACAAGCTCACATTAAATATTCATTACTGGTAGTAATTACAAACAGAAAGTAGGAAATAAAGCAGTAGTGATTATGCAGTGTCCAAACCATCTATCTACAAGTCCCTCCAGGAATTATCTATAAATTTCTGTTGCTGTAGTTGGAAAGTGCCCCAATATTTTTGGCCTGTGCTTTGGTCAAACTTTGCTGCTTGTTTATCTGATACAGAAACATAGGCCAGGGTTAGTTGAGAGTAAAATTAAGGCTTTACACTTTATTTCTGCTCTCCAATAAAACCTGTGATGAACCTCTGTCTTCACTAAAACCAAAATGGCATTTCTACTGTGAAAAACTTTGGATTTCAACAGCTAAACTGTTGTGTTGTCACTTCAGATGTTAAATACTAGGATTTCATAAAAGGAACTAATGTCTAACTCTTAAAAGTTCTAACTTTTGAAGTTTTTTAATATGACTTTCTTTATTTTTATAACTCAGACAATTCTGATTAGCCATTATTAAGTCTGTTAACCAAAATATTTTTAAAACCTACATGTACAAAAGGTTCCTTTTCAAATGTAAGATGAGAAAAACTAGAAGCTTTATCTGTAGGCTTCTCTTTCATGTAAAAGTTGATGAACATGCTGACTTTCTTGGAATGACCATTTCTTTCAACCACATAAAATTATAAGTTTATTCCATTCTGTCTATATTTCTAGGGTCTAAAAGCTGGTGTTGCCTAATCAATGTTAAATATCAACACATATAGAAGAACCATGAAATATGTCCTAGGATGTTGCTATTGGTTAAGACATGTTGGATTTGAATCTCAAGTCAGTGCTAGAGAACAAGATGTTCTGTTAGATCAAGGGTGGAAAAGTTTGTTCAACTGCAGTATTAGTTTCCTGAGCCATACCAACTGTTCCAAACCACAGAAGTCACAGGTAATTCAACCTGTTCTTACTTTGCTTAATTTCAGTGTTCCCATGAAGTAGCCTTTCCCTGTGATATGGAACTTCAGTTCACAGAAAAAAGCAAGAATTCTACTTCTGTGGTGAACTTGTCAATTTTTGCCGCCTGAGCACTCTGCTTGGCTTTGGAGACCACAGTAGCCTTGTTAGGTTTCTAAGGAACCCTAATTACACACATCTGAGATTGTAGAATGCTTCAATTTAAGCCAGCATACAATCGAGTGCTGTGCTTTCACAAATATTCAGAAACATCATCTGCCAAGATCAAGAGAAATTGAAAGGATATCTACTGGGTTTTATCTGCAGCTTTGATGCATAATTTTTCATTTTATTTAGATGGGTTTAATACAAAGAGAGAACACGCCTAGAGTCCCACAGAGGTGTTTTGACATTAGGCTTAATAAAGCATGAAGAAGTCATTAATAAATAATGTTTTGCTGGTTAACAAGTAAAGCTGAATGCATTCACGAGACCCAGAAGTAGATTACATCATGCATGCAACCAAATAACTTGCTAAAATGACTGCAATGGTTCCATTTTTTCCATTGTGTTTGGCACAGCCCAGCACAACATTGCACAAATAAACAAGCACTGCACCATGTACACATGCACCTTCAATTACAGTGTTACCTGTCAATTTTTATTTGCACTCAGTGGGATTAAGGGGTTTGTAAACAAGCATTCATGAAAGTGACAAAGAGCTATTTATATATTGTTAAGCTTTGCAGAGATAGAGCATTGCTGTCTGGAGTTTCAAAGGAAAAGATCTCTTGTATTCACTGAGTTATGCATCATCCCATTCCTGTGTCAAAGCTACAAGCTTAATACATTTTACTGCAGACACTTTTGAGCTACAGCTTTCAAGGCTGTGTCAATATTTCCCTACATCCTTATTTTCCAAGGTTAAACATTCTGGCAAGTTTTGACAAAGGGTCTGAGGAGAGTATCTATGTGCTTGGGGTCAAATACACAGATCTTATCCCCTTTGGCTACAACCAGATTTCATGTGGAATCTGGACTGGGAATGTGGCTGAATTAGGGTCTGGATTCATTCTCCATCATGATGACTTCCTCAGCAAAATGCCTAAGTTGGGAGATGAAATCACCTTAAACTCTCCCTGTGATCAGTGCCAAGAGACAAATATTTCCAGAATGTGATTCAGATCTGGGCTTATGATTACAAAATCAGCTTAAAATGAGCAAGTTCTCAATTTAGAGACTTCTGCTACATGCTTATGCTTGTAGGCAGGAAAACTCCTCGGTCCCTCCAATGAGGCCAAGGAACAGATTGTACTATTCAAGTTTGGGCTTGTGAGATCTATACAGTTTGTGAGGAGGAAAAAAAAAGATAGGAAAATGTTTCCTTATTTTATTTTTAGTTCGAGACATAGTCATATTCTAAATAAAGAGTCATGATATTCAGAAACAGGGACAAAGATTCCAAACACATGTCTTCAAGTCTCCAGCACAGTTTGTAAAAGCACAAAAATGCTCCAGTCCCCTATGTTAGTTCACTGCCATTTGTAGGTAGTGCAACTATCTTGGAATGAACATTGATTTAAAAAAAAAAAAAAAAAAAAAAAGAATATTCGATGTCATCTATTTACTGAAAACCCAACTTCCAATATATTTAATGTGCTTATGAAAATTAGATTATTTTTCACACCTGATTGAACTGCCAGGTTCCAAGAGTTACTGAGAATAAGAGGATTGGAGGAAGCTATAATAACTTCTGAAAATGACTTAAAATCTCTGATATATGTGAGGAAAGGAATAGCTATTTAGGTTGTGCAATTTTTCCAGTTGTTTGGAGGGTTTTTTTAAGAGAAGATATGAAGAAAATAAACTTCAGATCCATGCCATTTTTAGAACATGAAATTGAAAAGCACCAAATCTTTTAATCTGAATCACAAATGGGGTGATTTTCCTGTGACATTTTGAATTTTGCCAAAGTAGAAAAGCCTTTTTTCTAAACATCCACATATTTAAGATGTTCAGAGATCTGAAATATTAAATAAGCATTTTTGATATGGAACAGTAAGTAGGAGTGGATAAAATGCATGGCCCATTTATTTTCCATGTTTTTCTTCCATTTACCACTGAACATCATTTCTATCCATGACAACATAAGAATGCAAATGCATGAGCACAAGTCAGTGAAAACTGAAGTATTTTAGTGAAAACATTTTCTATCCTATGGCTTCACAATCTCTGCTGACTTGGTATTGGGAAGCAGACTTGAGTGTGGATTACCTCTGAAAATGAGACATAAATTTTAGAATTCAGTCCCAATTCAACTTTTTTCTTAATAAAAGCCTAAATACTCAGACCAAGAAAAACTTGTCCATTCTCTCAGGTGAGAATCACAAGATTACTAGGAAACCCTCATTGTCCACACAATGCAGAACACAAGCTTTTGGAAATACTTGTCTTGTGGAATCTGAACTGCCTGTGGAAGGCAAGAATTAGCTGGCTACACAACACAGCCAGTTCAGCAATGCTTCTGGGTTGGGTGATGACAGAATTTGAAGTGACAAGCTTTCTTGCAAGCTAAGAACTTTTTGAATCTTCAAATGGTGGGTTTCTGTGTTCAGATTCTTCTTGTATTATACTTCAGGTATTTGCATCCTTCTAGGACCATGCCAAAAATCCTGAAGCATATATGAGAACATTGACTTTTGTTCTTAAGGAGATAATTTAGGAACAACTTAGTGTTACAAAACATTGCACAGAAAAATTCCATCACAAAGTTCTATCCATTTTATGAATTTGCATAATTTTAGAATGTTACTGCCACAAGATATTAAAACAGCAAACACACAAACTTTGTTTATGGTAAGCCTTTTGACTTCATGAAGGTGTAGCTCACACTCTCAAAAGTTCCAACAGATATCCACATAGAAATATGTATATATTACCATGTGATGGAATTACACAATTTATACAGCTGTAAAAGGAAGGGCTTTATGGAAAGAAAATTCTATTACCTCTTCGTTTTGATGCACATTAACCTTCAAGGAGGAAAAATCAGAGAATAGCATTTGTGCTACAAAACATAAAAGTTAGCTAGAACAGCAAATCAAAAACAATAAGGAAAAGAAAGTTATTTAGTTGTTGGTTTTTTTTTTCCCCTTTTGCATTAGTAAGTTAAAAGAAACTTACAATTAAATTTTTGTAAATACTGTTGTGGTCTATTTAAAATATATTTAAAATATTAAGAGGTATTTGAAGCAAAAGCTGTTAAAGCAGGAATCACTTTGGCAAGCCCATTAAGACAGCAGTTTTCTTGATCTTCATCAAGATACCAGCAAACTAATAAAGGAGAGAAAACGCCACCCTCTATTCAGAACAATGAGGAAGGATACAGAAGGCATTTGGCAGTTTCAGCATACACATATTACAATTGCATCGGTAAGTCTCTTTTAGGGAAAGAAGAAGAATTTAAGCTTTCAAGTAACAGTGCAAAATATAGAAAAAGTCACCAACCAAATCAACAAGCGTGAAGTCCCCAGGGAACCCAGTATTTTTGTGGCAGTATTTCCTGTGAGTCTCCTAGAAGATCAAAGCATGTCAGCTTTCATTATATCCCCTCGAGAACAAAATGTTCACACTGCAACGTCTGATTTGCAAAGGCTCCAGGAGGCAGAGGCTGATCAGGAAAGTGTTTTGGAGTGTTCACTGCCCTGTCTCTGCTGGGACTTCTTGCAGTGACAGGGCATTTTGGGAGGGATAACACCACTAGACCGTGACATGGATTGGCTGGCTGTTCATTCCTTAGAGGAGCTGGGTTATACAAGTGGTCATGGAAAAGAAATTCCCAGATTTCTAGTGGAGTCCCATGTGCCCTTTTAGCCGGTCAGACTGCTGTCAGGATTTATGATTATACCTTATGGTTTGAACACTGAAACAGGAGAAATTCTGCATTTACATGACTTCTCTAACAAGCTCTGTCTTTTAAGTACCCCTCTAGGAATACATGTACAGTTTAGCAAAACAAATGCTTTATTCATGATGGCAATAAGTACAGCATGGCTGTGCACATACCAATTGAATAGTAGCTTTGTATTTTTTATTTTATTCCTCCCAATAACTACATGATCCTACAAGTGTTTCACAGGCATGCACTGAGTTTTCTACACAGCTTTTACTGAAGAATATTTTAAAGAGTTTTCAAAAAGTGAATGAAGCTGTAATAAGCAGCACAGCTGGCGAGCGAATGAGAGACTACAAGGAAGGCATTACCAGGAGGAAAATGTTCTATTTTCCTTATGAGGCCCAAAGATTAACCAATCAAGATCAATGCTCCAGTTCATATACACAAAACATACATGGAAAATTAACAGGATGACTTCAGTACTCTCTGAATGCATCTTTGCTTTTGAGACAGAAATTTCTGACAAGTATCCCCCAAAACCAAAAACTATGCAATCATCTGTAAGAAAGGCAAAAAGCTGAAGATCTGTATTGTTATTTTATTCTTCCTTACTCCTGAATGTGAACTGGAAGAAGTAAAAGGGAGATATTTAGAGGAACACATCTTACTTGGTCATATTGTGACCTCAGAAAATCTAGGAGACTAAACTGTAGGTGACTGCTTACACCAAGCAACTCCTCAAGAAAAAGACCCCAGAATGCCTTTTTCTGCTCCCTGCTGAGAAAATTGAGTAAAGAAAAAAATGCTTCTAGGTAGAAGGTTCATGGTTTTTACAGTGACTACCAACAGTTTTAGAGTTACTTCTCCTTCATAAAGACATTCATAACTTTTCATCAATGTTTGGGACCTGGTTCAAAGGTCTGCTCCATCCTGAAATTGGATTCTAGCTTCTCCAGAAGTATTGTGTGTGGCTTCTCCAGTTGTGTTTTCACGGGACATTACTTGTTTATAGTTTTCATCTCCTGCTTTCACCTCTACTTTCCAGTTGTTTGTTATCATAGGAGGTGCTGCACCCTGATGAAGGATGTTTGTATGACCTCCCAGAGTTTGCCACCAAGAGTAGAAGTCTTAATTTAAGCAGACATACAGGACCTCTGTAAGTAAATTCTTTCTTGAAAGGCTTCTGCAGTATGTACAGACCCTAAAAGCTCACTGCATAACCAGAAGATAATCATTAAACCTCCCTCAGGAACTCTCTCTGCTCAGAAGGTTTCAGATTGTTTCTTGTAGAAGCTGTCCATTTGCAGAGAATGAAAAAGCAATTGTGGATATCAAGAGACCCAAAACGGCTGTACCTTTGAGAACAAGATTGGTGCTTACTATCCTGATGCAAATAGGAGCCTTGGAGACACTGCACTGCAGGAGTAATTTTCTCTTACTATGAAGAGCCAAACAGCCCTGGATACACTGAGTTGTAGAAATGAATCAGAGATCTTTGTGGCTAGGCCTTCTTCTTGGAGGTGTGTGAGCATTTCCTAGATTTTGTTTTTTTTGCTGCCTCATATTGTAAGCAAAGTGAAAACTAACACAGACTGAAAAAACCCAAACGTGTTGCAGATGCTTTTAACTGGACTGTGAAGAGTTCTTGGTTCATTCTCTGGGGCCACAGCTGAGCAATGTGCTTATCCTGCCTTTTTCCAAGGATATGAACAGCCTCATTGCAAATTAATGCTTAAGGCATGAGCACAGGAATCTTGCTCAACTGGCTGTCTGGATCATTTCTGTCTTTCAACCAGTATTGTCTGGATCGCACCCAAATTTATTCTCAGCCAGATGCTCTTCTCCAGGAGCCATTTTCCTCTAGGCAGTGCAACATCTTTATGATGGCTCTGGTTACATCTGTAGAAAGTGAGATATACAGTTGGGTGTCATCTGCAAAGCCTGTAGCAGCTTAGCACCTCTCTGGAGTTTTCTGGAAGTATTGGAAAGGGATGTAGGGAAAGGATTTATAGTCCTATGTTCAGACTGCAGGTGCAAGATATTGGGAAAAACAGCAAATGATACCAGTTTTTCTGGGGTCCTATTGAAACCAGATTTTGTGTCACAAGTATACAAGATTAGGGTATATTCACTCAGCATTTAAAGGAAGAAGAGAGATAAGTAATTCTTGGACCCTGTCTGAAATTAAAAAGTCCTTGCAAGTTAATACAGCCACACCAAGCTGGATATTATTGTAATACTAGCAAATGGAAACTTGGTGCACAACATGAAACTCCCTGTGTAAAATAGAATGAAGAATATTGTTTCTTACTGCAATACATTTTGGACACTGTGTATTTTACATTTTATTTTACAGTGCAAAGGATATTACTGAAAAAACAGCTTTAGTTGATAATTTTCTTGTTTGATAGAGCCAATATATTAAAAGGTTAATGTGCTAAATTTGCATTTTTCTAGACTGATTATTTTTTACTCCAATCTGTCTGTCCTTATTCTTAACCACTTTAAAAAGAAATGATATAAAATAGGACTTCTTTTTGACAATTTTAGCCAGAAAACCTTACTTTTCCTGCCGATTTTCATACTCTACAAGCTTTGCCATCATAAACCACTTTGCATGTATTAAGGAGTATTATATTAGATGAGGCAATTTAAGTGTATCCCATTTCACTTGGTGAAACTAAGCAGCTTTGCATTATAACTAAGTTGAGCTAATGAGAATACGTTTAAAGCATGTGTTACCTGAAACTGAAGTTAGCTAGTCATTCAATACTGCAACCTGTGGGTTTGCAAAACGATGGCAGGAATCCTGCTGTGAGGGAGATAGGAAAATTATTATAATCTGCATTCCTAAATTGAATGAGTATTTTGCTCAGCAGAGGCCTCTTGACTGCAAATAGTCTGAAATTACATCCTGCTGTTTAAAATGCCTTTTTTCCAAGTAAGTAAAAATGCCCACATTTTCTTAAATAAAATATTTTTAAAATCTTACATGAATTAAATTATTGAGAGAGGGAAAGCCATAAATCCTTTGCTACCTCTTGTAAAAACTGTTTGATATTCACATTTATAATAGAAGAGACAAAGCTGCTAGAATTTATGGGTTTATGCTTTAATTATTTAATTATTATATTGTTAATGCTTCTAATAATATTTCTCTCATCAGTTTTTTTACTGAAAAAAAACATGTTTACAAGTTTTTTTAATTTTTATGGGAGGAAATTGTATGACAGATATCAGAATCAGCTAATGGATATGAAGTCTACCATGCTGCTTTCATTTGTATTGAAAGTTTCCAGAAAAGACAACACAAAAGAAAATAAAATACCATGACTTTACAGGAAGACACAAGGGATAAACTTCTGCCACAAGAGTAGCATAGTAAACATAACTTAATTCATGTGAATTCTTTATCTCATTAAAGCCAGAAATGACATGAAAGGAAAAAAATAAGAAAAAAGAAAAAGGCTCTGAGGATAAGGATTAGAGGCTACTGTAGTTGTTTGAGCAATCATTTTCTACTATGTGAAAGCAATACATACTGCAAATACTTTTCATTACATCCCATCTAAGAGTTAAAAATGGAAGAGGAGGTGTCTCAGCTTATCCTCCTCAAATTCTCTGTCCTTTAAATGGTGATCAGTGAAAACATTTACAATAAAAGCTGTCTGTGCTCCCACTGGAGTCAGTGGGGGCCTGGGCTTTGCAACACTTGGCAGTGTGTGTTTGTAAGTTGAATAAACCAGGACTGATTCTCTTGCCCAGAGTGTGGGTGACTTTGTCTCTCTATCCCAAAAAAAAGTGTCTGTATTCTTAGCAGCTTCTTGGAAACTTTCTCTTCCCTACCTGCTCCCTGAAATCTACTGTGCATTGAATGGGACTGTGTGGCAAAACCAAGGAAATAAGTGAATAGATTGGATGGATGAGCAGGAGCTAGGGATCAAACTCATGCCTAAGCCTTGTTTTGCTGTTACATTGTTTGTATGTAGCTTTATGCTTTCTGATAAGAAGTAGTGGCTGAGAGGAAGATGAGGTCAGTCTCGAGTGAAAGGTGGTTCTCAGGGAGACCAACGAGACAGGCAAAGGTGATGACAAGGGTACAAACATATCTTAAACACAACCTGTGTTTCTGGATCTGAAGGGACCTTATGCTGGGTTTCGGTCCTGTTGCTTTAGATTAGGATTCACAGCTCTGACCTACTTCTGAAATGGTGGATAGATCACTTCTGGGGTTTTTTTGCCACCAAATATATTTGACAGAAGACATTTTTTTTTCAGAGGAGAGCCACAAAGGTGATTACAGGGATGAAGCACTTCCCCCATGAAGGGAGGCTAAGACAGCTTAGTGTTGTTCAGCCTGGAGAAAAGAAGGCTTCTGGGAGACCTTGTAGCAGCTTTCCAGTACCTTAAGAGGGTTTATAAAAAGGAGGATGAGGGACTTTTTATATTGGCAGATAGTGACAGGACAAGGGGCAATGGCTTTAGCCTGAATAAGGGTAGGTTTAGATGAGATGTTGGGAAGAAATTAGTTATTCAGAGTGGCGAAGTAGTGGCAGAGGTTGCCCAGAGAAGTTGTGGATACTCTGGCTATATTCAAGGCCAGGCTGGATGAGACTTTGGCAACCTGGTCTAGTGGAAGGTGTCCCTACCCATGGCACGGGGGGTGTAACTGATGATCTATGAGATCCCGTCCATCCTAAACCTTGTGCAATCCTATCTTCCAGCATTATCTGTCCTGAAACAGCAAGGCTCTATCAACAGCTATGCTGAGTTAGCCAAACCCATAATCCTATCCCTTATGTTTCTTTATCAGTCACACACAGACATATTACACAAACCTCCCAAGCACGAACATACAGTGCAGGAAGATGGAGTTTATAACATATTTGGCATTCTAACTCTGCAACAGAGGTATTCATTCACCTCAAAGTATACACACACACACACACACACACACACACACACACACACACACACACACACACACGTATAAAAGATGTAATATTATTTAAAAAGTCCACATTTTAAAGCTACAATATATGCTCTTATATCAATTTTACTTTCTTGGAAAATATTTAGGTATCACATTGAGGGCGCCTCAAAGAACTATCACAGCTCTCCTCTACCCAGCAAACTTTGTATAATCTTGCAACTCCTCTAACCTTCTGCTTTTAAATGGAGTCTGTATTTTTATATTCATGTTCTTGTTCCTACTGAAGTCTGTTACAAAGATTCTCCGTAACTTCAATAGAACTTAGAAAAACTATATTTGGTTTTCTGTTTTTCTTTTTTTTTTTTCTCCTCCTATCTGGAGTAGATATTTTATGCCAGTAGGCAAACTTCTTTTTTATGAGGGATGATATTTTTATCTTTTGTTTATTTTATACAGAGAGTGTTTAGAATACAAACTCAAATGCTAGCTAGGATAGCAGACAGAGGAAGATTAATTAGAAAGCTATTATTCAGATGATAGCACTGGAATCCTTCCACAAAAACAGAAAAAACAGAACTCAATTCATATAGTTTAATTACATCAAGTTTGAGCTCTGTGTGCTTTAGCCAATAGGTTTCCTGAAATTATTTTAATAGATTTTAATAGATTTAATAGGAGATGCTTAATAAGAAAAAGTAGTATCTGTAAAACTAGGGGGTTTTGCATTGTCCATATGAAATAAGATGAAGTTGACAGAATGAAACTGAGAGGAACTTTTCACCCTCTTCCCCCAAACACAGATAGAGCATTAATCCTAAAGAATATTCTGAAAAAAAAAAGAAAAACAGATGGCAATCATAGAATAAAAATCAAGGTTATGATTGTTCATTTTTCTTCTCTACTGCTCATAGCATGATCCACATCATTATAAACATAGTGGTTTTTTATAATGTTATGATTCGTGCTGAAAATCCTGATGCATCTTTATGATCTTGCTACTTTCCTTGTCAGTTATGTGTCTGAGACATGACTTGATGAGCACATATGCCCACACACATTCTACCACCTTTCTGAGCATGTATCTGCTTGCAAAATTATTTATTCTATGTTTTCAATCATTCCATAGAAAAATTGTGTCAGTGAATTGCTCTGGTCAAGGCTGATTTCTTGAGGTGGCAAAGTAGTGTCAGAATAATATCAGCAGATTATATAACGTTTGAAGAGAAACCAAAGGGTAGACAAAGCATTTTATCAAAGTCTCACAGTTTCTGGAATATGAATAGCTGCCATAAAAGAAATCAATTTTTTCCAACATGCTATGAATGTCTTTGGCATTCTCCTGAAGTCTCCATGCCATCTAGAACAATCAAGCACACAGTTGAACAAACACTCTGATCCCCACCAACTGTAAAGAAGAACTATCTCATGAACAAAATAGAATATTGTCCCCTTTTTACAGGCTGTAAATAAAGTGAGAGTGGTTGAAATGCACTAAACACAAGTCTAGAAGAAATGCCACAAAAATTGTTAATGGCAATCAAGCTCAGAGCATGGGCACAGCTTTCTCTTGGTGGCCAGCTAGTCATTTAGAAGCCTTTAGGTTGCCTGAGCTCACTAGGCACATTTATTACAAGGCAGTTAAAAGCATGACCTCACCTATATATATATATGTTGTATTAATCACCATTTTACTCATCTGTGTCCCTGTTCAAGCAACAAATTGAAACATAGTCCCTGGTGCTAAAGATGAAATGAAACAATCCTGAAACCTGAGGCTTATAAGGAAGACACTAACCTTTGTGTCCTTAGGCACATCCAGGAAGTCCAGTACGTCTACGTCTGATGAAGAACATTCCAGAAGGATTTAACTCATCTGTTTCAGTGTTCAGTCCCAAGAAGTCTTTAGTGATTACTGAAAAGACCATTCAGGGAATAAAGCACCTCCAGGTATGCAGATGGAAAGATCAGACATCTCTGCCGAAATGGTGTACAACTCGCTGAGCCTGTACAAAAAGAGAAGACACTGCATATTTGAAAATAAAAAAACCAACCCAACAAGCCAAACCAAAGAACTGAAAAAACCTAAAACCTCAGTTTCCCTGTTTAACAATGCAAAGAAATTTTTTGCAGTAGGGCCCCAGAGGTAGTGCATGTCAGGTCATGTTTCTGGAAGTACTGTGTCAGTACCTTGTAAACATTGGCAGCCTAGAATCTGGAGCACAGGTAAGAAAGGAAGGGGAAAGGGGAAGGAAAATTACAACAAATGCATTTCACAATACCAAAACCCAAACAAAAGTCATACCTAATGACAGAAAATGGCTAATTACACCTAGTTTAAGTGAGTTACAAGAAAAGGAATGTTAGATATTTACTGGAAAGAGGTAATATATTACTTGTGCTGCTGCTGCTCTGCTACATTTCGCCTTTGACATTAACCAGAAATGTATTTTGTAGCCATTTTGTAAATCACTGGAAAAACTACTTTTATACTTAGAATAACGCCAAAGACATCTGGAGAAAATGATAACAACATTTAGTGAGAGTAGTTTAGATGATCTTGTCTTTTTAATATTTTCTGTGGTTTTTAGGGTTTTTTTTTAAATAATCTAACTATGCCTCCATATTGAAGACACGGGTCACAGAGACAAACATGAATACGGTATTTAATTGCAAATCTCATACAACAATTTCTAGCTTGGGGCATGAACATATCTACTTTCATTCAAAGTAAATCAAGTCCCAAGGAATTTAGAATGCAGTTAAGCTCTCAAAATTACCAATGTCAAATGTGACCTGCCAAAAGACATTAACTCTACAATTATTCTGTTAGCTGAGAAAAAATACTTGTGAGTAGAGGATCAACATTAAATCAAAAGGTTTCTACAAAAATACTGTAAAGAACGACCAGTCTGAGCACCTTTGCAGTATGGTTGGAGTCTAAAAAGTGCAGATGCTTTTGCACACTTGAAACTAAATTTTGTACCTATGAAAGAATGTATAAATGTACAAGAATCTTATAAAAGTCTAGGAGAATAGCAGCCATCCTTTCTTTGCAATGAAGTGTTGATTTCAACATAAAATTTCCGTCTACATTACATAAACCACTTACTTGGCTCAAGAACAGTTTACTTCTGACTGCTGTTGCCTGTAGGATACATGATTTGCAATGCTGAGTATTTTGTTTTTCCATCACAAACATTTATTCATTAATAATTTATCAGATAAATGGCTTCTGATTGAGCAATTTAAAAATGTAGGCAAATCAATGGCAAAAGACACCAAGCAGCATATTATAATGATACAATAATTCGAGCTCATACATTAGACCGAATTGATAGTGTCCCAAAAGCCCTCTTTGGATAGCTCAGTTTCAGAGAGTAAATGTTCAGCTGAAATACCTAATAAAACATCTCAACTACTGCTCTGAGAAATCGTGCCAGTATCATGTACAGTATCTTTGAGAGCTAATAAGTTGGCTCTGGAAAGCAAACAAACAAACAAACCCTAGAAAATGCTTCTGTGAACCTATAAACTCTCCCTGTGGGGATATTAATAGTCACACGAAGAAGACAATGAACTTGTCTCTCAGTTGTGTGAATGAGACTTTGAAAATCATAATAGTCTGATTCTGTGATGTCAGTGATATTTAGAGATATAGATTGTAGCATTAGATCCAAACAGTGTTTGTTATCATTTCTATGTGCGACAGAGACAGTGAGGGAAACAAATGTGATAAATCCCTTAAGAGGGAGCTCTCGAGGGTTCCTAATATATCATAAATAAGACCTGCTATGTTACAGGATTTTCAGCTGAGTTGTTCACAAGGAAAATAAAATGCATTCTAAGGGCTGTGCCTTGGCAATCATCACCACCTTTGAGGTTTCAGAGAAAAGAAGGGAGATTTGAAAACACTTTTGGAGAAAAGCTGCATATAAATATTTTCCTTCTTTCTAAGGTGTATTGCACGAAGTAAATGACTTAAATTCTTCCAGGACAGTAATCAAGCTCCCTGAGAATAATGTTGTTAAAAGTCCTATCATTTTACAAGCATTGTGCATCCACAGAAAGGACTGGTTTACCATCAGGCTTGAGGAGACTAGTCAATAATGTGTTGACACTATGTAGATTTATTTATAAAATGGATACTGTTTATATTCTACAAGGAATAGATTGTTTTTAAACTTAGATGGAATTTATCTTCCATTATTTGAGGAAGACTCATTAATTATATACAATAAATTTCAGGAATGACAGATCTACCAATTAAAGCCACAATTCAATGTGGAATGTTTGTGAACATCCATACATGTAATTTTATATAAATGATCACAAATATAATCAGTTTATTTATTGTAAACAGTTTAAATGAATACATATGAAGTGAAAAATCAAATTAAATGGGATCGTAATTATTTTTTCTGATTTGATTTCTAATTTAACTGTTTCTGTTTGTGCTAATGTGAACACTAGAGTATCATGTTTAGTGTCTGTCTATTTTCAATATGTTTATCCACTCTACTTAAGACTACAGTCTTTTTCAATGCCAAAATAAGGCTTACTGAAGATTATATTTGTTTATTTTAGTTAATGGACTTGAGTTGATTTACAGGTTTCCTTTCCTGAATCTGTTAGCTGCAGGGGACTTTTGAAAAAGGAAGCACCTTGCAAGAAATATCATAAAACCAGATGACAAGACAAGAGTCTCCTGATCCTGTAAAGGAAGAATTAAAAAGAAATTTTCAATTATTTTATTTTGTTTTAATTTTATTTTTTTCTAAGTTTAGAGAATAGCAAACAGCTAAACACATGGACATTTTAAGTGACCTCTTTATACACATGAAAGTCTCTCTTCCTCAAATCATTGGACAAATCCGGTCACCTGCCCATACCATGTCCATTTCAATGAAAAATGAAATGAGTCAGATTAAACCATGAGAGCTGAATCACACTTAACACTTCTACAGAGTTAGACAGAAGGCATTAGCTCTCAAAGTGTCAAGGCTACTCTGGAAGGTTCAAATCACTGTCAGAGTTAGTCCCTACAAAAATAATGAATTTGCCATAATGTCATGAAAATAGATACAGAGCGCCATAATTGAGTGACTGGGGACAAAGAAAAAGAAAATAAAATCAATGATTAGTCACTTACACATATTTTCATTTTTCAGGCTTCCCCTGATTTCCCTCTGCTCCATAAAAATAATTTTTAGAAAACCTCCAAATTTCTGAGACTATGGCATCTGTTCAACCCTGATAATCAGCCTGCCCCAACTTCTAAGAAGCCAGAGCTAGTGTTTATGTCTCTGGGATAAATCTTTCTGACAGACAGCCTTGGGGCAGTAGTGTTGGGAAGCCCTCCAGCACAGTCCTTCAGAGATGACCGCACGTAGTCCAGGAGCCCTTGATGGAATCTGGGAGGAATTTCTACAGATTGCTTTTTCTACCTGCTGCATAAATATGAAGCATACTTACCCTCAGGGAAACAACCCTCCATTCTTGCAAATTTTGACATGCCACATATTACCTTTTCAGCTGTTATTCAAAATGTTTTAAAGGTGTGTGAAGCCATGGCAAGTCACAATGGCCACCACACCACTGCGCTCACCATCAGCTTTTCAGTTCCAAACTAGTTCCAGTTTTGGTTGCATGATAGAATGAATTTTAAGCAGCTCAATGATTTGCCACTAAAAAGGTGAATACTAACAACCTCCATTTTTAAAAAAATGTGTTTTTCCTTTTGGACTCAAATTTCAGTATGATAGAACATGGCTGAGAAAATTTGCATCAAAGTAATAAAAGTTGGTAAACACTGTGTTAGTGCATCCACATTTCAAAATATGCACAAATCTCCTCTTTTCCCTCTATTTAACTGTCAAGCAAGAGGTGAGATCAGCATTCTGCACTGAGTAATGTGTTACTATGGTGTAAACCTAGTGCAGTGAGTCTACAATTTATAACAAGTCAAAAAATTATCAGACTAAAATTGCATTAAAAAAAGGTGTGAAATGTGCAGTAAATCTCTTGAGGTAGTAGTCTTAAATATCAAGGCTGTGTTGCAATAAATACTTAATAAGAAAAGCAAGAATAAAATAATCATGAACAAATATTCTCAAAGTAACCTAGAACAGGGGTATGTACATCACACAAAATCTCATTTATACCTGAGTACTGTTCAATGTACCACAAAAGTGAATGTATTTTCCTATAACCCATTATATTTCATATGTACAATAAATATGCACAACATACACTATATGTGGGTTCTTGTGCATGAGCTCTACAACAATTACTCAGTACAAATTGCTACCTGTGACAAGAGTAGTTGCTTTACTGATGCAAATCCAGCACATTAGCACAACTGTACAGACAGCTACAGCAGTGGAAACTGTCGCATGATCTACAGAAATAGGTCAGCTTTATGAGGAAATCACTTGTTCTTGGAGGAAATAAATAATGAATTTCCACTTGGGGAGAGACCCCCTTGCAGAGGCGAGGCCAATGTGAATTTTCTTGGCAGGAAACCTGCTTTATCTGAGAGTCAGAGAAAGGAACAGCCAGTGGCCCAGCATTCCTGCCTGGGCGCAGAGAGATGCCTTTCATCACACTTACAGGAGGCACAGTGCAAAAGGGTACAGGGAGAGGGTGGGGCTATGACAGCACTCATATCACAGCCCTGACAGCAGGGATATTCTGTGCTCACTGGTAAAGGAAGGCTACAATACATAGTGACCCTCAACAGCTTTGTGTGACAGTGAGAAAATGACAAGGGCCAGTGGGACTCACACATGCTCATCAGCACATTACAAACTGACAACCCTGTCCAAAGATTTCATTAATTCAGTTAAGGCACCCATATCTAAAAAAAGAAGACATTTGTTATGAATTTATTTCTCATAATATATGTATTTTATGTTAAAATATATTTAAATACATGTATTCATAACACAAATTATTTTTGGGCAAAAGGCAGTGGGTAAAATCAGCATATATTATTATAACTGCTATAGATTTTTTTACCTTCCACATCTGTGTATGTATTAATATCAGCTGCTTCATCTCTGCACAGCTGCTTACTACATTTTACCATTCAGTGCCTGATACAATCTGTAAATGAAAAAGCTGAAAAATAATAATAAGGGATTCTTCTCTCCTATGTCATGGGTTCTGTCTTTCCTATTCCATGAGTTCAAAGGCAAGCTTTATTTTAGTGTTAGGCAGTGGGAGGGTTAGCTATATAGTTGGTCTTGTTTCCTGCCCTCTCAACTGCAGCTTCCAAATATTCCAGTTATCCATATTTGTAAACAGAGGCAAGAAAAGCCACAGGAATATCCATTACTGCAGCCTATGAGATACAAGGGAGGGAGATGAGGGAACTGGGTTTGCTCAGCTTAAGAAAGGAAGGGACCTGGTCTGCAGCCACCTGAGAGAAGTGTGTGGAATAGATGGAAACACTTCTATAAAGACTCTCCTCAAGGGTCCACAGTGGGAGGATGAGAAGCACTGGGATGACATTGAGGTACTTGCTGTGTCACTGGCCTGCTTGCAGTGGGAGGTTGGACTTGAGGCACCCTGAGGCTTTTTGCCCCCAGGTGACTCTGCTGAGCAGAAGTCCTGGCTCCCCTGGAAGATCAAATGCTGCTTCCCACAAAAATGCTAGGCATTGCTCAGAAAAGAGCTTATCTTTCTGAGTGAAATCTACAGAGCAGTATTCTGAATCCCAAATCAGATTTTATGCACGAGACCCAAAGAGTCTTAGCTTCATCAGCTTTTTAGAGGAACTACAGTCCCACGCAAATGTAACTTCACAAACCTGAGCTGACTTACAAAGATGCACAGATTGTGGAAAGCAGTAAATATAATCTGAATGCAAATATCACTATGACTTATCTTTTCAGTACATTTTCCCAGTAAAGCAAGTTCTTTTTGGGAATGAAGTACAGGCCAATTGTAAAATCAGTTAAATGCCTCCCCTTGATCACTTTCATTCCCCAAACTGATAAGCGTATAAATTAGATTAATTAATACTTTTCAGTTCTAATTTCTCTTACTGGACAGCTTATTTATTTAATCTGTGTTTATAGGAGCTTCACGTCTTCTCAATGTGAAGGGTTTTAGTATGTTTCCAGGCTGGCAAGGTATCAATGTAATGCTGCACTGAACCTCCTGGTATCTGATTCAACTCCTTTGATCTCAATACCTTGTTTCTGGACCCCTTCTCTCTCCTGGTTGCAGCAGCAGCAGCCTCATGTGACACCTGCAGCTGGTGGGGAAACGGGAGTTTTCCACAGGCACGCAGAGGGACAGCTGCCAGGTGCACGAGGCAGCACTCTGGGTATGGATTGATTGTGTACCAGTCTGTACAGACTAAAAAAAACAGCCTATCGCTACCCAGTCAGTTGTTTAAGTTGTAAATGGCCACTTTTTCAGAAATTGGTTCTGTACTTTGAGTGAAGACACTGTCAGCCACGAAGAATCCAAAAACTTGCCTGTGCTAACAAAATTATCTTGCTGTTTCCTGGTTTCCATCAAAAACACACACAGAAAGAGTTGCTCTGCACCATGTAACAGCCACATTTGAGATAGAGCAACAGTCTTTATTTCCAATTTGCTTTTATGTCAGTCCCCATCCTGCCCAAATCCTGTCAACAATTATACTAACAGCAGATTTGAAATATGTTTTTCCTTTACAGAGCAGAGATATTTAGTCCAGTCTCAGATGACATGGTTAAAGTTTCACAGTGTTCTCCTGTCACATGTCAGATTAATTAACTCAGCCCCGATTAATTTAAACTCAAAGTTTCTTTTATTCCACCTTATAAGATACCAAATTCCACAGACTTCCTGCAGATATACACAGGCACAACAATTCCCATTGCAATCTTTCATTATTCTTTACAGAGATACTGTGCCATATTTCATATTCCCACTAGAATTGCATTGATGTGGCTGTACTGACATTGGTAAAATTATTCTTGATTTACTTTGGCACAAAAGAGATCAGCATCATGTCTACTGGGATAAGATAGTTCCTCCCCATGGTCATATTTACTTTACTTAAGACTACCAAAAAAAGTATTGCTCAGACAGTTTCAATATACCATCTTTTCTCATAGGAAAAAAAAAGCAAAAATATAATTACAAGCTGCTCTAAGGTGAACTGCTGCTTTTTGTGGTTTCTGGAAGAAAGAGAACAGTATCAATGCAGAAAAATATTTCTGATGTTCAGTTTTACATGTACTCACAACATTCTTTATCCAATACTGCTTAAGAAAGTAATGCCTGAAAAAAATCTTTCATTGTAAAAAGAGAGGCAACTTTTATTAAAAATTGCGAAAGCAACTGAAATGAAAATAGTGTAAGCTCATATTATTTATTTCTACACCCAAGTGTTTTCCAGCTTTAGCAAAACACCAGCAGATGCTCTAGAACAGATCACCAAGAATTGCTGTCTTTGGCTGGTGGAGTTTCATCAGCTAAGCAAATAGGATGGCTGGGGAAAACAACTACAAAAGAGGCATTTGATAAATGAAGATTGTCAAGGATAGGCAAGCAAATGACAGAAGCTGCTTCATTGAGAAAGGAAGATGAATGCTTCAAAAACTTTCTTTTCACACTGGTGAATATCTTTCACTATTTCTATTTAACATATCAAGATTAGTGCTATCTGAAAAATGAATTGGCTTTTTAGAAGCCAATTAGCATTAGTGAATAACCACTTTACTTCTCATGCATATCAGTTTTGGAAATTAAGTGTACATCCTTAGGGTGCTCAGACACCAGAGTAAGAGTAACAAAAGACCTTTAAATCAGTAGAAACTGCTCAATATCTAGACATATTGATATAATGCTACTTGTGATAATGTTTCAATAGGCTGTGGAGAAGAGTGACGGAGCTTCTGAGGATGCACAGAAAGTTTGTTTAGTCACAAATCTTGGCCAATACATCTTCTCTTTCAGCACTAGTTTGTAGCCCTAGCGTCTCCTAATTAATCTATGAATGTATGAGTTAAATGATGCAGCCAAGAAGACTTAAAGGCAACCTCCTAGGCTTTTCTCAGCTGGGACTTCCACTAACATTATTATGAATAATTTGCATAGAGAGCTTGCAAATGAGGTTCAAAAAGTTAAGCAGTGGCTCCATTAACTCTTCATCCTGACATAACAAGCTGGACATGAAGAGTATTGATTTAGCTTCACGTGTGTACTATTCAATCCATGAGCTTTAAAGACATGCAGATTAAAAATTTTCTTAGGAGCTCCAGCAGTGCTGTTACACAAAAATCTTTTGGAGCTGAAAAACTTCTTTTGAATTGAAATATAAATAGAGGATTTCCTCCCTCCTCTGATAACAGAGCCATTGTTTTCTATTCTTTTATGGTGCTCTTCCCTGTGCAATTAGGGCATGCATTCTAGGTTTTACTTTTCCTATAACTTGAGGCTTATTTTAATTCATTCCTCAATGAGGTTCTTATACTCTCCCTTGCCTCTGGACTTGACAAAACTGCAACAAAATATCATTGTGCTTAAAGAACTCTAGCAATGCTGAAAAAAAACCACACAACAAAATACTCATCAGCAAAACACCAGCTTTTCAAAGCAGGTGTTTATGGAGAAGGAGCTCTCTTGCTCTCTTACAATCCTCCCTTAATTTTGCATAGCAGCTATGGTTAAGTGTCAGATTGGGTGGATCTGGCACAACATGTGACCCAAAAATATCATCAATGGCCATTCTATGACACCTAAGGTTCTCTCTCCATGCAGCAGCAGAGGCTGAAATGGGTGTCAGATGCAGCTGGATGCCAGAAAATGGAAATAGTTGTGTGGGTCTACCAAAATGCTGATGTCGGCTCAGCACCTTACATCTCCTTGTGCTCAGGCTGAAGTGACTTCTCATGTTCATAAATCCTCCAATTCTATCTCTGGTTTTCTTAAGGGATCAACAGCAACGCAATGAAAAAAGCACCAGGCAGAGCTGAATTAAACACACAGACTTATTTTCAGTCATGGTCTATACCTCCTGCCCTAAACAGGTGCAATTTCAGTACAGGTATAGAGACTGATGCATGTCTGAGGAAGGGGTTTAATCAGTAGATTATTCCGTTTAGTTTATTTGTTAAGTTTGTTCCATTTAGGACTACTTTCAGGACTACGAAGAAAGAATCATTCTTAAATCAATATCTGAGAAGATCTATGTCCAGTAAGTGCTTACTCCTTTCTTCATAATCTTCTCTGGAGACCTGTGAGACAGATGGTTCAAAGGACCTAACCCTCATTTCTCCAGAACAGAAGGCTTTGCCCTTGGGCTTATTGCTGTCACAGCAGGCATATAACCTCCACTTCTCTTTTTCTCAAGCTGAGCTTGCCCACCAGTTGTAGATCCTGTGGTGCCTCAGATGGACAAGGATTATTTGTCATCAAATAAGCTTAAAATTATACAGAGCCAGAAAAAATATAAAAGAAAATAAAGAAAATAGAAGAAATTCTGCAAAATTGCATCATTATTTTGGGGGAAAGAATTTAAACGTTTCAAACTAGTTTTTCTGAAATTCAAAAGAGTAATCCTGTTTGCAAATGTGTATATGCAAACAAACTGTATCTCTCAAATGAGAACTTGCATAGACAAACTTTCAGGTTCAAGAACCCAGGTGCAGCAGCTGTGGTCATTTAATTTCTACAGACACATTTCTGATGAAACAGATTAATTTTAAAATGTGCAATATGGACAGAGATGCAGCAATTTACACTGCATTTCAAACAATTCCTGTTCAGCATTGCTAATTAGGAAATCCCAGCAAAACAAGAAATATGATACCTCATAGCACTGTCAAAAGACTGAAAACCAGCAAATTCCAAACAATCCAAAGAGAAAGTCTTAAGAACTCCCAGTGCAACAAATCTGTTCCATATGAATGCTTTATAGATCTTGTTCAAAGCTTCAACAAATGCAAATATCATCACTGCATACAGGCTCTGAGCTGATGTTATTTGCCATACTTCCATGGAAGTCAATGATGATACATTGATTTCTACTAATGAGGGTCTGACCAAAAAAAAATGCTGCATTCATTCACCCAAGAAATGCCTTTCCCCCCCCTCCACATTCAAACTTTATTTAACTTTTCTCCAGGGGAGCAGAAGTGCTGAATTAGCATTAAATACATTCAGCATCCTCAACCAGAGCCAACCACAATGTAAGTGCAAGGAGGGCATCAGAAATTCACCTCTGTGTCTCAGTCTTAGTATAGATTGAGATAATCACTCTCATAGTGATGAAGAAAGGGCAACACAGAAGGTGTTCTGGAAAAGTTTTCAGTTGTCTAGGAAACCCATGACAGTGACTGGGAAACAAGTTAAGTAGTTTTAGGACTCCAGATATAAGTACAGTTATGGCATTTAGGAAGAAAGAATAGCAGAAAAGAGTTTAGTCATGTAATCCCTCAAAAAAATTTAAAGAAGAAAACTTCTGTGAAACAAGATAGACTGGAATAATAAAAATAATTTAAAATATATCCCGCTGCTTTAGCAATATTTTTTGGTCCTATCAGAGTACTATGTTTTTTCTGATAAAGTGAAGAACGGAAGTATAACTTTTCTTAAGAAGAGTGATGAGTGACCCAGTTTTAGAGGTAGCATTCATACTGTTATCCTCTGGGTTTTATGTTTAAAAGATTATCTTGACATTAGTAAAGAAGCTTTACTGTATTTTTCCCAGTTAAGTTTTAGACTCTACATTTACAGGGAAAGCTAAGCTGATAAGAGAGAAGAAAAAAAGGTTTCAAACAGAGTTCCATTAAAAAAAACCCCAACCCTTTTAAAGATACACATTTCTGCAATTTCCTTTTGCATTCCATTTCCTACCTCCTTCCCCCTCCAAAAGGACTTGGATGACTTATTTGATACTATCCCCCATCTAGAACTCAAAAGTTATACACAGTGAGGCTCCTTAGGTTGCAGCAATTTTAAGTAGGACACTTATTCTCCCCATAGAAGAGAGCAAAGCCCCAGGCACCCAGTGTACTTTCCTGCCACTTGTCAGAAGAATTCGCTTTGTTTGGTTTAGAAGCTGGGGATACACCAAAGACGAGAGTCAGGGCTATGACTATTTAAAGAAACCATTTTATTCTTACACCTTGATAGAAGTGGAACCCACATCATGGTCAGGTCACTGAGTCCTTTCATTAAAAACATTCTTTCACCAGTGTCACAGATACAAAACTCTCGTTATCCAAGAAAGTAATGTATAAAAGTAATTTATGCAAATAAAAATAATTCACCTATCCATGCAACAGTTAAAAACACACCAATTTTGCTCACATGCTTTTATTTTTTGATCAATATTACAAAGAGGGTCCTTGTTTGAGTTTTTCAGTAATCAAACTCTAGCTGGGAACAAGACTTGAATGAGATGTTGGTTGCCAGGCCAGATAAACAGATTCAATGTCATTTCAGTGTTTCAAAGATTGTTTGCAAATGGAATACCTTTTGTTCAGGGATGACATGTTCTGGAGGGCTTACTGCAGTGGTTACAACCTGCATATGTTGACCTGAAATATACCACAAACAGCTTGATTTAAGAACAGAAGGAAACTTGTACCCTTTACTTTCCTAAAAGAGCAACTTAGAGATGTAATGTTATTATAATATCTTTGTAGTTTTGAAATGCAAAAAACCAACCATATAATCATCACGTTCTATTCTACATAATTACAGTAATTTTGTAACATATCCAGAATGTAAACACAAAGGAAATGTAATTGCAGTTTTCCCCAACAGCTGGTAAAATCACTGTTTTAAACTTAAACCTACAAAACCACTGTCATTCCTTAGGCTACTAATGTATGGAACAGCAAAAAACAATCTTTAAACTTTCTTGGTTTATGAAATATATTGATTAAACAGTTGACTCAAGTCAGAAATTTCAAGTACTGGAATATCCCAAGTGATATAAGTAGAGTTTTGCATATTGTCAGTGGAACAAAAGAGCAGAGAGCAATTGCACAAAGTGGTTTTGGTATCAATAGGCTGAATTGTCACAGCTATGAATCATCATAAAAAACTGCTGTAACAAGTAATACAAGAATTTGTAAGACATTCTTTAGTGAATCATAGATTTAAAAATCCCAAAACTAAACCCCAAACCATTTAACTTCTTTTATCATTCGCCCATTCCTCCATCAGAATAATATTAGACAACACAGAAAACTAATTTTCACATTCTAGTGCCCTATTGTACATGCCCTCAAAAGAAATATAATTGTTCTCTTTTTCTTTAAGGTAGCTATGAATATTTGAGAAAATATCAAGACTGAAAACATCCCAGCATTTTGATTGATTGAAAGGTTAGTATCTAGTGAATAGGTGGTGGGGTTTGGTGTGGTTTTTTTTTTTTTTTTTTTTTTGTTGGTTTTGGTTTTTTATGTTTTTTTTTTTTTTTGGTGGTGGTGGTTTCATAGTATCACTTGCATTTTATCTACCTTTTTGTTATTTTCTCAGAACATGCTTTCATATCTCCATGAGGGGGATAAATAGTAGGAAAATGGTATTCTACTTATTTCAGCTTTTGCCATCAGGAAGAAGACAGACGCTTTTCTGTGGGATGGGTAGGCTGCATGGATACAACACAAGGAGCTTCCCATGGTGAAGGGAAATGCGACTGGTGTTGATAAAGAGACAAATGGTATGCTCTGTACCCATCCACAATCTTCTGCTTTGCCCAGCACTCAGGCTGCACCTCACACAAAACTGATTTATACATATTTTAAAACGGAGGTGAGGTTCCAATGAGGCTGGGTGACACTGAACAGATCTGTGTGGTGGCACACACATGCAATTGTTGGAGCAGGGCAGCACAGCTGATTTAGCAGGTGCATTTATAGCTGTGTGCAAGACACCAAGGATTTCTTCCCCACTGTCCCAAGGGAAACCTCAGTTCCAATACCAGCTACTAGAAACATTCAGCTTTGCAAGTTTGGTTTTTCTAATATGACAATCGCATTTGGGACAGAACTGAATGATGAAACTAAGAAATGAAATTTTTTCCATTATTGAATTTTTCTTCTTTGAATAAACTGGATCTATTGTATAATAAAAAGTGTAAAAGTTTTGCAGCAGTAAATACCATATGAGACAAAATTATTTCTTATTCATGTATCTGCTGGCAGTTTTTACATGATCTTGTTTAGCTCTACAAAAAACCATTTAAACAGCCAATACAAATTTCATGATATTAGTTGACAAATAACCACTTATTTTCCTTCTTCTGGACCACTTTATCAAAAATTCATAGAAAGGAATCCATAACCCAATGTCTTTTAAAGACAGAAGGCAACATTATAGGCTTTCAATGCAATCTGAAAACATATTAAGATTAATTCTTCAAATAATTTCTATGGAGCTTGGACTATGATAAGTGTAAAACCTCAAAATCTATGATGACAATTAATCATCTAACAGAAGGGAGTCCATTTCCTAAAAAGGACACCTCCTTGAACTGAGCTGCCTTACCAAGCTTTAAGCTTAGAGCTTAAAGATTAATTTAAAAAATACCTTAGTGAAAGATGCTTTTGACACATCTTTAGCATCCCTCATGTCTTCTTATGCAATACTTGGCAAGTGTTATTGCATATTTAGAAAACAATAAATACAGTTTAAAAAGCCAGCTCTGAAGGGATACAAGGATATTTTTGGCTGTTTTATATCTCTGACTTATTATTGAAAAAAATACCACTTACTAAAAATTTATACTGTTTCTGTAAATGAGTTTATTGTAAATTAGTTTCAGTACAAAAAAACCTCTTTAACTGTTGACTAGTAGCCGTGAGCTCTCCCAATGATATTGAAACCTGTGACATCCATTTTAAGAATATGTGAAATAATTCTTATACAAAGCTCCAAGGATTAAACAGGGAAAAATATACTTTAGATCTTTACCACTGCCCAGTGAAGAAGAGCTGTTTAGCGCCAAAGATTTAATTGTGTGAATACCATCTTTGGCCAACAACCATATTAAGAAGTTCCTGCACTGGGCACAGATGTATGCAAAGATCAGTCATATGAAAAATAAATTGTAATGAACCCACAAGGGAGTGAGCACTGAGGAAGAAGTGAAAAAATGCTTAACAAGAAGTGATCAAACAAAAAAGAGTCTAGGAAAATACACTGAGATCAGAACACCAAATAGAAAATGAAACTGATATCTGCATAGGCTGGGGTATTAAAATTGATTTTACAATAATTTCTGACACAAATTTTATGTCACTATAGTATAATTTTGAACTCAAATTAACTCTCTATTGTATTAGCTCTTACAAGCAGTTTTCTTGGTTCTTCTACCTAAATGATGAGTCTCCTATATCTGTGAGATGCATTTTCCCACCATGTTCAGCTAGAGCCTTCTGATTTCTGTGACTGTTCTGCTTGATCAGGGAAGGCTGAACCTCAACAGAGGTTTCACATCACATTCAGGAAATGCATACAGAAATGAATGCTGATGGTGAACATGTGCTCTGGGAGGTGGGTGAGGGCCATTCTGTGAAATCTGACAGATTTTATTGCCTTGCAGAACAGTTGGGTCAGCAGAAAGCACTGTCAACTCTCCTGGCTTACACAGGCTGTGCTGATAATGGTTGGACTTTATTAGTCTTCCATCATCATTCTGTGACATTCTAAGGATTTTTAACTGATTCTCTTGTCATATCTCTTCAAGAGCAACTAGCAAGACCCTGATGGACTTCCAGGAAACAAAACCTGCAGGAAGTCTGCAAAAAGGGACTAGTCTAAGCAGATGGTACAGACAGACATCTTCTTTGCTTTATTTTCTGGCTGAAGAGGATTTGGACCTGAGTGTGTTGGGCAGCACAATGTAGAAACATTTGAGCTGAAGGAGCAGCATAACCCTGGCCATGTTCTCAGTAACATAGCACTTCTCATAAATTGGCATGTAATAGCTTCTGTTTGAGAAGGAGTTTTATTAATGATTTCTTCTGGCTCTGGAAAAAAAACAACAAACCACCCTATGAGCCCTAAAAGACAAGGACTATTTCCTTTGGGCTTTGATACAGTGTGAAGTCTTGCAGGAAATCTTTTAAAAACAACATTAGAACAGGTCACGAAACAACAGAGAGGTTATTTTTTCACCAGTGGTGATGTTTTTGACTCCTGTAAACTCCTACTGGTAGCTCTCTAGGACATCTCAACCTGTGATTTTCGCTCCTTCTGCCTGCAGCTGGGGGGGGGGCGGGGGAAGGGAGGACCAAGCAGAAGTGTGGTTTTAGCAGAAGCACTAAATTGGAGAATATTATTCCTAAACCATGACAGCTATCAGTTTCACTCTTTTCTACTACATGTATTTGTTCAGCAACAATCATTGTTAAAAAAATCATAGAGATGTTTAGGTTGGGAGTGACATAAAAAAAATATCTAGTTCCAAGCCTTCTGCCATTGGCAGGGACACATCCTACTTGACCAGGTTGCTAAATGCCCCATCCAATCTGGCCTTGAACATTGCTGGGGATGGGGCATCTACAACTTCTCTGGACAGCCTATTCCAGTGCCTCATCAACCTCACAATTCTGCATACCTACCTAAATTTTCCCTCTTTCAGTATGAATTCTTTATTCCTTGTCCTATTGTTATGGTTTCTGATCAAGAGTTAAAAAAATTAATGAATCTTATCCAGCCAGTCCTGTGCTTTTATGCAGTAGGGAACTCGACATTTTCCTGTATCTATCCCTCAAGGTATAAAACTCACCAGGAAAGTGGAACTGCTCTTAGACACTGCAACATATATTGCCCTCTAAAGCCTTGAGAAAGAAAATTATCCCAGGCAAGGGAGAACATTATTGTGGCTGTTCTGCTGACTGCTGTCTTTTCAGCTGACATACAGGAAAACAGACCAAATGCAGAAAAAATGGTACACTGAGGTACCAGCCCCACATTTCATGTTTCCCCAGCACAATTTGCTGACACCGATGTCAACACCTTAAACTGGTGCTACACACAACACTACTTTCTCTGCGGACCACTGGCTGGTACCTATACACATGGACAAGACAGATGCATTTTTCCTAATACTGCAAAACTCTCTGTGTGGCTTTATTAGGGATATGCTGACTCAGCAGTTCCATTTGTGGATGTGCTCAGTATGTCAGACCTCTGATGAGAGATATGTACATTTCAAATGCTCTAACTCACAGTAAAATACCTTTCTTCATAAATAACACTGATTTCTACTCTGCACTTTTCCCCGCTGCTGCTCCCATAGACAGTGCAGGACAAGCTCTGTGACAGTGATTGTAAACCCTGACATAAACACCAGGATTGTTATCTGTCCTTCATCAGATAGGAGCACTGCCAGCAGGAGCCTATTTAAGCTTATTAAACAGGCAAGGTCATTTCACTCCTGTCAAAGTTTTGTTTTCAAATGTCTCTGTGGAAAGAAGTTTTTCTTCATTTCTATTATCATTCTCCTGATGCTTTCATTCACTGACAAAACTTCTGCAAAGAAAGGACAAAACATGGCAATTTTCATTTTAGTCCCTTAGCTACATATATTACTTCTACCTTATCAACAAATATGTATTACTTTGCACAGTCATGTGTTAATCTCTATAGCAGCCAACACAGGAGGTTGTGTAGTCATCTTTAGCACTCTGCAGATATGTGTTTTCTATTATACTGTACTCAGAAAGCTTTTCTCCCTGGGGGGCTTCTAATGTGATATTTAGCTTGAATCCTAATGCAGCTAAGCTCCATCAAAATCATGCATATGGACTCAAGGGTAACTGTAAATAATGCAAAAATAGATCAATACTAATCTTGACTTGTTTGTGTGTAATTCTCACAGAGCTCTTATGACTCCAGCCACATCCTGTGCCAGAGATTCTGGCTGGCTGCTCATTCCCCAGCTGTGGCAGGGACTTCAGGAACATGCAACTTCAGCAGTGCTCTTACAGATCATGTGTGAAGTGTAAGGAGACTCTCTAAACACATATAAGATATATAGGACATAAACTCTAGAATATATTATTTTCTAAGAAGAATGAAGTTAAAGATCTAAAAAAATTAACTTTAGTGTTACTTGCTACTGTGGGACTTAACTTTCTGATCCTATTGTATCGGGTGATTCTATTTTATTTATCCAGCTTTTCAAGAAGAAACACATTTAGAAAACAACTATACCTTATACTAAATCTTAAAGGAAGTAATCTGTTTTTCTATATTGTACCTGTTATGTTAGTAGACTATATTTGTTCATGTGTATTCTATGTTAGAAAAAAGTCAACCATTCACAATCATTTATTGAAGAACTATTTGAATCCAACTATTTGTTGCACCCTATAAAATAATAATAAAATTTTAGTTCTTAAAGTGTGTATTTTTATTTTAAAGCTAGAGTCCCATCTCTAAACATCTAATTATCTTCTAAAGGTGTTCTATTTTGAAATAATTCTGAATTATGATATTTCCTGCACAAAGAACTGCCTTCACTATTATTCCCCTATTCTGTTTATCTGTTGTGATTTTTCTTGTTTTGTTTTTCTATTCACCAGCTCCTTTTAGTAATACCAAGCAAAAAGCTGCGTTTCCAAACATCAGAAGAGCCTTATGTTAGGGAAATCAGCTCCATGCAGGGTTCTAGAGGTAGATTTTGCTCATTAGAAAGTAGCAGACAGATTGCTGACAAAGGTTCTAATAAGCAAATTAAAGCATTAATACCATGAGCTCCGGGTTTTGTACAACATAGCAAACCGTATGCCACAGAACTTGGGATCTCTTTCCAGCTGTCAACTGCCAGTATCCCTGAGTTCCTGCTAATTGGCGACACACCAAGGCAAACAAGTCAGCTAATTCCAGAGCAGTGAACTGATTAACTTCGAGTGTATATACATATTTATAAAGAGAGTGTTGCTTTTGTCTCAATAATCAAAACTAGGTTTAGTTTCAATTTTAAAAGTTGTGGACTACAAAAGCAGTAATGGTACAAAAAACCCTTAAGGACTAATTCTTTCAAGTAAATGTTTGAAAGCTGTATTGATATCAATAATAGAGAATGTCTATGTATGTAGAAAACTGGGATTGATCAGTTATTGTATCATTCCTGTCTACTCATAAAAGCACCACAATTATCTTTCTACTATAAGATAAAGACATTTTACAATATAACATTTTCTCTACTTCAGTCCTGAACAATTAGATTAAAATAGATTAGTTTTCAATTTTTTACCTCTTTAAATTCATACACTTTTATCAGAAAGCCATACACTGAGAAAACAATGTCTTTTTAGATCTATAACATCATAAAGTATTTCCTTTGATTCTTTTCAGTGTAAATATGAATGTTTGGGTCAGCAGGTGCTACTCTCCACTGTCATGTACACTGGGCAGTCTCTTGGCTCCACAGTCAAACCTAATATTTACAAGGTACAAGATCCTGTAGAGCAGCCAGGAAAGGAGTTCTACTCTATGATCAGAATTTTGTGATTTGGTAAAGAAAACTAACCTAAACAAATCAAAGAGCTGGGAAAGGAAAGCACGTTGATAGGTATGCTGGAGAGTGATGGCATTAGATGCTGTAGATGGTGAAGACAATAATAAAACAACTTCTGATTATATTTGTCTCCCATGCATGCCTGATCTCCTTTCAAATCAGAATTTACATCTAAGGATAGACCCATGTCACAGTTACCCTTTTATAAGACCATGCTGAAAGAAACTGTGGTCTCTTTTCAATATAACAGAATATAACAAATAGTTCTGAAAGCAGAAGCTGAAACCTCATGTCTGCTTAATAGCAGCAGTGTCTTCCATTTTAAAGCAGAAATATGTGTCTCGTAATTGCATTTCTGGTCCCATCACGTCTGCATTCCTGGTTTCAGTGTGGCCCAATTGGAAGAGAGAGCCAGAAAATGTTCCAGTAGTCTTCCTTGCTCTCCTGATGAAGAGAGCTATAATTTTAAACTCCCTGAAGATGGGAATGGCCTTGAGATTTGGCTTCCCAATTCCCAACACAAATCAGTAGAACTCATCCTTGGTTAAAAGTAGAATTATTGTGCTGATACATGGTCAACTATCACTGGTTTTTCTTATTTTTGAGAAAAAAAAATCAAATGCTATTTTCTCCTCAGAGATGGACAATAGTGTTTTAATCTATAGTTTGTCCTGTCTTTTTTGGTCAGGTTCTGGATACATTTATTATTGTGACTTAGCAATTTAAAATGATTCAGCTTGAGCACAACTAAGTTTAAAGAGCCTAAAAGATCAGGAATATTGTTTTGTTATAGAACGGAAGATCTTATTCTAGTGCTACCTCTCCATGACCTCCTTTATAATTTAAAGAAACTTCACACTAGCAAACAAACCTTCTGTGCCAAATCCTTGTTACTGTGAGTTTCCAAACAACCTTTTTAAAACAAATTTTCTTACTGGTAAAATGCTATACCTGGCAATTATTTCTAAGTGCTTTGTTTTTCTTCTTTTGCCCACCAAACTAGTCTTAATTTCATATTAAATTCTCTTCCTGGAAGTCATTGTGTCCCTTCTGAACACTGTCCACACTCATTAAATTGAACCATTGTATAGGACAGAATGCTGCTATGGCTGCAGGCAGGAGCAGAAATCCTAAAAGAGATGTATTCAAATATTAAAAAAATTATATGCAATATTTTCTGTTTCCTGAATAAGCAAATCAACAGAGGAAAGGGTTATGCTTATATAAAGTATCTCAGCTTGAGTGTGACAACATTAATTATCCACTGTAACATGCTGATTTATAATTATGAAATCAGTAATTTAATTGGCATCTAATGCAGTAAAAACATTCCTGCCACTGTCATTATCTGAGTGCCAGTGCTTGATGCTTTCAAACTTAGTTAAGCTGTCAGAAATTGTTATTCTGTTAAATGCATATACTTGCAAAACTGATAGCTATTTAACAAAAATGTTTTAAAAGGTGCTACTACATGACCGATGAAGGTACTATCTACACATTTCAGACAAACCAGCCAAACTCACTTCTGGTCCTCAAACACCTCTCACTGTTGGTAGAAATAGCATCTATACTCCTTGGGAAGAGAAGCTGTCACTGAATCCCAACACTGATATTTGGATCACAGATTATGTCAATCTGAGTGTCAGAGCTTAACTCCTGGGTGTAAGTACATCTGTGTGTTTGTAGGTTTGTGATGGTTGGTATAAAGTACAGATTAATGCACCCATCAAAAGCTGAGTGGCCACTTTGCATGAAGCACAGATGAGCAGTACAAGAGCTGGAATCAGGTAAGCCAGTTCACTTTACTCAAGGTACTATAGGTTTAAGAGCCTGGGGACTAGTTTTGCTCCTACTAGTCCTTTCATTCCTGAACTAGAGATCATAGCCAGAACATCAGGCAGTTCCTCAGCCTTGGTGAGGAACTAGGGTGAAGACCCTGATCTTCACAGAGGGAGTCACACAAAGGAAATATATCAAAATAACCTTAACAGGACAGTGATCTGCATGAATGATGCTCTGTCAAAAGAAGAATCTAACTTAAAAACTGGATACAGCAGGTGGTAGAAAGCAGAAAAGAGAATAAAAATCCAGTGCTGTAGTCAGTAAATCATTGTACAATGGTTTCTTAGCCTTGCTCTACATGACATATTGTACCTATGTAACTATTTCTGTGATGGAAGGGATTCCTTCTACTGAAATAGCTTTATATCTCCAGCTGCTAATGGGTCTGAAGTACTACCACTCTATGCAGTTCATTAAACCCAATGGGAATAAGCTTGGATAAGCTAGATATAACTGATGACATAACAACGTGAGCTGCTGAAATATTTAGGCATAATTTTCGGTTATTGCATACTGGACTTTTTTGGCTTCCTAGCACAGTTGAAGTGCTGCAACTGCTGAGTGTGAACAAGACCATTTTCTCAGATCATTTTAGAAGAGTGTCAGTTCCTTAGAGAATATGTCATTCTGATATAAATAAAAGTATTCTACTAAAAGCTGCTAAGCTAAAGATAGATATAAGTATAACCAAGAAAAAGATAGTATTACCAAGAGCATGGCCTATGAAAATTCCTGAAGGCAAATAACTTCACATTAAAAGTATCATGCTGTCAGATGTGTGTATATGGAGTAGGATTCAACTCATATTAAAAAAAAGTTAAACAACGAGCTTCAATGGGAATCCCTGTGCAGCAGTGAAGACATGCATTTCCCTGGGGTGATCCATCCATTCCCAAGATAAGGGCTTTCTACTTGCCATTCTACAGCCTGTCTTTCACTTTCTCTCATTGAAGTCACAACAGAAATGTTTTTGCATTTTCTTATGACAATATTTTCTCATGACAATATTTTTTCGTACTTGTGTGAATGACCACCACCATCATGAGAGCCACTCTTCTTCCATCCTTTCCCAACATTTTGGTTACTCAGTGGACCAGATGGCATGCATGCAGACAGTTTAACTGGTTGCAGCACCTGCTGCAAAAATGTGCTGCCATCAGCACTTAACATTGTGCCCATAAAAGCTGACAGCTTGAACATGTCATGAAGACATCCATACAGGTGCTACTGAAGCTTGTGTGCATGTGTGCTGGTAAAACACCTGACACTGATGGAAGCAGGACCTGAGAGTGCTCAGCTGTGGATCTTGTCATTTCTCCCCACTTTTCCCTAGGGAAATTTTTAATTTTCCCTTTTCTCTCTCTCCTGTTTTTATCTTTACCCAAAAGCTACTCTTACTGCCCATATATGCCACCAGCTATGGAGCCTGCTGATAAATCTCTGTGCATGTAAATCTGTCCCCTTTGTGCCAGAATAGGTGACTGATATCTTTCAAACACCTACTTTTCTGGCAGCTGGAGTTAGGTCAAACAAATCCCACCCTCAGGCAGTGCTAAGATGGAGGGAGCTGGCAGAAGCCCTTTCTTAACATCTGACTTTTAAATGATTAGCTTATGTGCAGAGTCCTGAAGACTGTGAGCAAAACACACTAGCAATAGGATTACAGCCTATGCTGGTAGAATAACTTAATTGTTCATGCTCAGTCTTTCCAATGTCTCCTACAGCTTCTGTTCAAAAGTAAGCCTCAGCCTCACAAGCACGTTTAAGTATGTGGTAACATTAATAATCACAGAAGAATTGGAACTATGAAAAGTAAACTCTCAAGTTTAGTAATTGTAATTCAAGACTCACAAGCTGCTTTGATCAATATAAAGGTAATTAACTGGAACATGAAAAAAATAAATATAAAAAATATAATAAAAAATGAAGCTATTATTTAGACAATTAAAAAAAACAGGAAATGCAAAAGGATGTGGAATACTTAATTCAATTTCTTTGTGTATTTTTATTATCAATTGTCATCACTAAGAAGATTCACAATGAGAACATCATCCCAATTTTTAATCACTTTAAATACAAATCTGTGAAGCATTACACAATTACCTTTTATTCTCCCTTTTCTCCCATAAGAATGATAGGAAAAAACTGTTTTTAAAATAACATGCTGTAATACATAATGGCCAAGTATTTATAAAATATTAACTGTTAGTGAGGCTCCTCAGAATAGTGAATTGTTACCTATTGTCAAATGAAAATGAAGCAAACTCAAAGCAGTCACTGCTGCGAAGATACCCACCACAGCAGAGGGTACAGTTTGTAATGAAAAACATTACGTCTTTAAAAGAACAAGAAAGAAATCTGAAATGAAAAAGTTCCAGTTTAAGTACACAAAACACAAAAGTCTTCTGTTAAGACATTCTGAGAGATGCCTGACCCACCAGCCTTCCAAACCAGGCAGACAGTAAGTGAGACACAGCAGAGCAAATTAGGAACACACAGACATAGTTATGTAGTTTCTGGAGCAGACCTGATTCATATTCAGCCTGAGAGAAGCCTAGGGAAAAAGCTAGCTTGGCAGAAGTAGTCTGTTAAAACATTTGCTTACTCATTCTGCTATTAGATGTAATCCATAACTGAGCATTAAGTAGTTTGCTCGAGACAACTCAGTGTTGAAAGTGTTCATAGCTTTTTGGGAGTGTCCTAATGTGCTTTTCCTAAAGAATTGGCTTCCAGGAGTTATTTTTACTTAATTGTTGAGTTATAATTGTTAGGCATATTTCTGGCCTCAATAGCTGTGCTAAAGTTTGAAAATATTATCAGACAATATAAAACCAGAAGGCAAATAAAAACAAGTGCAAGTGTTGATGGCTTGTTTTGGCTTGTTTTTACATTGTGATTTTGAGCACCAAAGATTAAGTACATGCCTATATGTTTTGCTAAACTTGAGTTGATATCTGGTGTAAAGCAAAGAGATGAGGAGTGAATAGGAGGCAAGTAGGGCTTAAGGCTTGAAAAATAAGGACTTTCTGGAACTGGGACTTGATCTGTCTTTAGTACAAACTAATTTAGATTTTACTTCGCTAAAACACAACTCAGCAACATATTAATTTATTCAAGTTGTTAGAATGTAATTAGTGAGCAAGTCAAGAAATAAAATTAATTGATGTTACAATATAGTACGTGTCTGGGAAAAAAACTTACAAAGTATATAGGGAAAAAGTAGCTTTCGTTTATATTAAAGAAAACTCACTTCACATAAATAGTAAATGTCAGTTAAAGCCAAGGGAAATATGTACCATGTTCAACAGTATTAAAACTGACATAACATGAATGATTGTCAAAAACTGATGGTACCTGGCAATGTTAAGAAATATTAAATAGGCAAGAGATTTTTTTATACTGTTTTACCATTTTTGACAGTTTATATACCTAGAATGAAGGTTCATTTATAGTTGTAAAAATGCAACCTATTCAGTTTTTGTTTCATATTCACTGATTCACTTGAGCAGCTATGAAAAGATAATTTGAGCTCAAATAAAGGCTTTTGTAATTGCTGTCAGTTTGGCCAAATACTGTTTTGAGCAATCTGGACAAAAAATCTGACAGTATACTTGGTTCAACACAAAATTAATAAAGGCAACTGAAAGCAAAACTTCTTCTTACAAGGGGGGGGCAAGTGAAAGAACCTACTATTTTCACATATTTTTTCATCTTTCTCTCCTGTTAAGGACTAAAATCTATTAATTTTGATCTGCAACTTTCATTTGCATGAATGGGTGCCTCTAGGAATTAGCCTGTGTCTGAAATACCAGATTTTTAAATGGAAAACTGAGTCTTTGACACTGAGTCTTGGCTCAACCTCCATTGACATGGGATTATGTGAACACAGCATTTGCAAGTTGTTCTATTCCATGTATATTTAATAAAATATGGTTGATTGTCACTTCCTCTTTTAGCCAAGTGACACATAGTTTCTGTTTTCCAAATCAAATCCTGCTTCTTTATTCCACTATCCCCCACCTTCTCCTCACATGCCAATTTCTATTCTATTAGATGAAGGGCACTCAGGAGGGAAATAGTGGTACCAAAATTCCAATTCTGTGTCTTAAATTAGTTGATATAATTTTATTTGACCGTTAAGACCACCATTGCCTTAGTATTTATGGAAAATGATATATCTCTTTGAAAAAAGAAATTGTACCTGCATAAAAGAGGACTGGAACAAAAAAGTCCAAAAAACCCCACACTTTGCCTCCCTTATGTAAGATAGAAATTTTGGAAGACTATAAAAAATTAAAATATTATCTTGACCAAAGAAAGTTTTAGCAAGAGAGAGGTGTTTGGATGATGTTGCTGTATTGTCTGAAACTGCACATGAACTTTAAAACAGAAATTTTCAAGAATATGCACTATAAATATGCCCACTGGAATGAGAAAAAGGAATTGAAATCCATATAGGCCATTCAGAGCCACTGCTTCTGCTGTCAGAATTAATGATTTTTTCTTTCTTCCCTAAGGGTTGATTGCTAACACTGTACAGTACCAGAGGCTTCCATCATTGTGATGAAAAAAGAAGCTATTTCAAGACCCAAAACTTACTGTGCCCCACTCAGAGTTGTATCTACAAGATCATATTCTTCAAATTAAATGTTTTCTGATAATTTTTGCATTACAATATCTTTTTTTTTCCAAAACACCAACAACCCTTGAAAGGAAAGCAAATATAATCACATCATTTTGAAAACACACACACACACACACATAAAAAACATTCACAAAAACCACAGATATTGAAGAAGTGAAAAAAAAGGAAAAGTCAAAGCTGCAAGAGTTGTAAGAATGTGAACAGAGCACCTCACATCAAAGGAGTATTTGTGTAGTGTTCTTCTGCTTCACTCAGATACACAAGCTAAGACCTGTGGGTTACATCCTCTGGGAGAAAGATGTGGTTGAGTCACTAAGGCAGGATGCAGAGGGCAAGTGGCCCCACATCTCCCTGTGCCATTCCAAGGCAGCTGTACCACTCCTGGTATACAGCCCTGAACAGAGCCATAGAGACATCTCAGCTCACCTGACAATGATGAATCTCAGCAGTTTTTGATGAAAGAGCAGCTCAGTCTGCACTTTCCTTTGTGGTTTTTTCCATCCATTTTTGTCTGTCTGGAACCTAAAATATTATCTACTGAAACAACCAATTTTACTGAAGTGTAAGCCTTTGTTATCTGGGTGACTAAATAGGACTGCCTGAAAACTAGAGAGTTTTATTTGGAACAACACCTCTCTCATTTTGCAGCAAGGACACACCATTGAAAACACTTTTTGCAATTCCAATTTTCCCCAAATTCATTCCAGGAGGCCAGAAATCACCACAGCACCTTGCATTTATATCACAAGAAGACATAAAAATATTCCTCCAGAAAACATACCAGTGCACACAACAGTGTATAAACAAACAAACACACAAACATAAATAAACATTATAAATAAAACATTATAAATAAATAAACATTATAAATAAACAATGCTAACATTGTTTATTTTTTGCTCAGCAAAATGTCCTCTCTTACCCTAAAGGAGGTATTCAAAAACTGCAGTAAAGTTGGCAGACAGTTCTGAGAGTTCTGAGGAGAGGTTGCATAAATTTGGGGTCTCCAAACTAAATGAATTTTGTCCCAGGTTTAATTAAAAAATGCAGTTGGTATGGGAAGACAGGAGGCAAAAAAAGTACTTTCAACATCACCTGTCTTAGAGAGGTAAGAATTTTGAGGCAATGTGCTCTAATGGGGTCTGGTTTATGTGCATCTCTACAGTTATATAAGGACAGCCTTTAGTTATCTGACTCACGTCCTACCTCTCAGTGTTAGGTATGAATCAAAGCCATCCCTGGTCAGAATGAATTATCCTTTGTCACTGCAACACCATCTGATGGAACAAGAATTTTTTTTTTTCATTTTAGGCAGTCCCATTTTTTCTCTCAGTGGCAAAATAAAAATCTTTAAAAGTTGAAAGCAGAATTAATTATGAATTTACTCGTTCATGTAGAATAATCTGTCTTTAAAATAGCTCAGCATTGAAATTGCCTCAAAGGCAGAAACATCTGCTGCAGAGCAGAAGCACATACACCCTGGCTAAAAACAGAAACCTGAAATTTTACTGTTAATCAGCTTTGCCACTGCTTCTACTTAATATTGGTGCCCAATTGCATTGCAAGCACTATAGAAGTTTAATGATTACTCTGAGTGGCACCTAAAACACAATATGCAGGTAGGATGAGCATGTGAAAGCAGAAAACCAACGTCAAAATGCATTCACGTAAAATGTTACAGTCCTAAGAAACCTGCCTCTTCAGCACAAAAAGCTCATGCATACATAGATCTCAGAAGGATTGTATTCAAGAAACAGATGGAAGTTTGCATATTTTTCAAAATGAAAAGGGAAGAAAAGGAAATAGCCTGCAGAGAGCCAGACAGTCCAGATCACTCACCAGTAGCTTACTATTCAGGGACTAGGAGGGCAGGGAAGGAAAAAACCAAGAACAACAGTGAGCAAAATTTGCTCACCACAACAGACTGTTGTATTTGACACGGGGATTATTAATTTCTCTTTACAAGAACGAAGGAAAGCCCATTGTGCTGGGGTGAGACACTAGCTGTGCAACTGAATAGTGCTTGCAGTAATGACTAATCAGCTAAAAGGAGTCTGCAGCAGGGAGTGAGTGTGTTATGCAGCGTCTTGCCTTGAAACAACAGCTGGGCTGATTTTGAGAGAGTAGAACTTCAGCAGAGCCTTTCATACCAATAGGAAAATTCACAGGAGCAGGTAAACACACAAATACCCCACCTATGACCATTCCTTACTACTTGGAGGTCAGTGGGTGCCTGCGGATCTCTGGGAAGCTTTGAAGCTCTGCCTGTGTACTGCTCCTAGCCAGTAGCTCCCAGTTTTGTTTTCACCATGAATGGAGCAATGGGGACTTGTTCTCCTCACAGAGGCCTCTGTTCCTCATGGTTTCCAACCCTGCCCACAGTAACACAGGGTGAAGGCAGGTTCACCAGGCAACAGTTCTTGTGTTGGACAGACTCACTGGAAATTCATTGCTGTTTGCTGTTCTAACCTCCTGCAAAAACATACCTGTTAAAAGCCCTGTTATTATAGCTTTCAGCACACATACACAGACATGTCATCAACAGCTTCTGATAATTTTAATAATATTTTCTGGGATAATTTCTGGAGGGCCCCAGAAAATAGAAAAAACATGAAGAACACAGAAGATGTGTAAGTATACATATTCAAAAAGTAGATGAGAAACCAGCAACACAGTTTAAGGCAAATGTAAAAACACAGTTTTGACTGTGTACCACAGATATCCTAAGTCATATGAAAATGCCTAGTGGGGTTAACTGTACCACAGGTGACATGATGCTCAGTATTGTAGTACAAAGCATCATGTCACCTGCTGTACAGTTAATTCCCAAGCCACATAAATTCAAAAGCAAATTTATTGACTTCTTTAAAATACTGGTTTACAATCAGGGCACCATAACATATCTTTTCTGATAGCTGTAAAGCATTCCAACTATTCTTCTCTCTCCCTGTACACAATAAAGGAAGGAAAATAAGAGAAAATAAATTTTTTAAAAAACCCTCTTGTATACCCGAATATCAGAGTCTTATTTTGCCTCTGATAACAAACAGAAAAATCCACATAAAATTAGTCTTTTTGTGATGTGCACCTGAGAAGCAGACAGCAGAATTTTTTAGCGTAATAACTCACTGTTAGATTTCCACTTTCCATGCACCAGTGACAGGGAAGAGAAGAAACCACATCTGTGCTTTTTAAATAGCTGCAAACTTAGAAAAACCCTTCTAGAAATAGGGAAAGCCAAGGTCCCAAAAGGACAGAGTAGAAAATAGCTTGTCTGAAGCATTTTAACCACTGATTTAGTTCTGGATGTGTTAACTGCTGACTCTATTAAATCAGCTGAAATGACCACCAGTATGGGCCTAGCCTATCTCTGGTCAAGAGATTAAAGAGACTTGGATGTTCCTGGCTCTTTAGCTTGCAGAAGAGCTCCACTACCTTTACAAAGGAATGAATGCAGTTCATGCAAGTGGAAATTAGAGAATAGTCATATTTAGCAGTGGATTTATACAACCCACTGCTTGATGAGTTAGAAATCAAGTTCAATTCAAGTGCAACCATTCTGGAATTCAGAAAACCTTCCTCAGAAAAATCACTTATAAAGGATTTAAGCAGCAATCAAATAACAGGCTGTGGTACTGAGCCCATTATGGCAAAACAAACAACACAGAGGAAACATACTGAAAAGCTACAGTAACTGATAAGATGGAGTCACTGCTCGTTTTTTTTTTCTTTCCTCTCTTGTTTTTCCATTGCATCTTCTGCACAAAGAAAGCGGAAAGCCCTAGCCAAGGAGTTCCCCTGTGTCACAGTTAGCTCAAGTGCTTTCCCCAAGTCCCACTGGTGTAAAGGAACATATTGGCAGGGAAGGGACATGGTTATACTGTTCTGGCAAACTCCATCTGGCGTATATGTCCCAGGGGTGCTGCAGACAGCTGGCATTAGTTTTAATAGTTGGATTCAAATCTTTGGATCAATGTGTACAAATCAGACCTGTAACTCTGTTCAGTGCTGTGTTCCTGCACAAGGCAAGCTTTGCCATAACTGGAAAACACAGAGTTTTCTTATTTGTTAATTTTTAAGCCCAGAGTATTATCCACTCAAACACAAGTCACTCAGCAGCATCTTCCCATTTTTGTTGTTCTTCTAGCAGAAAAAACTGAGTTTAAAGCCCTTTAAAGGGAATCTATCCCAATCTGTTCTAATCTGCTGAAAAAGAAACCATTATAACCATAGCTCAATCCCTACAAACTCAGGATATTGAACTGTTCTAACAAAAAAGATCAAGTCAGTTAAAATAAATCTCGTCTTCCACTGGCAGTACTGAATACTGACAACAGACTGGATCAAATGTACCTACAAGATTCTCCATAAGCAAAATCTGGCCGAAATGCCTGAAGAATCTGTGTGCTGCCTGAAAAATTTAAATGAAGAAAAAATTTTAAAAAAGCTAAAGTTGTTACTTCCTTCTTTTTCACAGTTATCCTGAATGAGTACTTTAAAAACTAATTTAATTATTTAATCAATTAGATAAATTAAATACCTATCAATACTAGAGCAATTATTACACTAGAGTTTAATAATTATGTATGAAAATAGGTGTTCATTGCAGACTGTATCATAATTCAAGATTGTGGTGCAATACCACAGAGACATGGGCAACATAAATGGCTAAAAATATTAATAATGATTTAAAAAATGCCTATTGTCTATTGCTGGGGAATTTCAATAGCAATAAGAAGTATAGCAGCCAAAAGACTTCTTTCACAGCCCTACATCAGAGACTAATAAACTGTCACCCCAATACTGTGGATGTTAGTCCTTGAAAACAGTCCTATTGAAATTCAAAACCTCAAATGCTCTTTTTGAATTATGCTTAAAAAGGATTTTTTTTAGAAAAAGCAACTTTGAAATCATTCCAATATCTAAAACCATTGTAGGACAAAATTACTGCTTCCATATGAAATTAATGCTAACAGAAGAGAATTGAAAATTGTCTTTTGAAGTTTAAAAAATGCCATCATTTATATAAAATTTGCTAATAATATGAATAATGATACAGAACTGGGTAGCAAAAATATTTTTTAAAACAAGTGTTGCGTTTCCCTTCATGCTGTTCTAAGTGACTATTATTCTCTTAACAGTTACATATCAGAGCAGCACCAATTGAGCATTAATTCTAATTCTTTAATGCTTCAGCTACTTAATCTGAAATTAGTGTCAAATGTTTTCCTAGCAACAAATAAGGGTTTGTTTGAGCAGCTTCTATGTGGCATCATATCCAAATGATGCAATCCTATTGCTTAACATTTTTAAATATGATCAAAAGGGTAATTGGTCTTGGAAGAAACCTCAAACCCCAAAATATTGCCTCATCTCCAATCCAATTCTTTTTTCTCTCGTGGCTATGTGAGAAGCTGTTCAAGTTTGACTCTCTAAGGAAACAAATAAAAGAATGAGATCTGTCTGCTGTGGCAAGAGAAAGGAGATGCAGATTTTTGATGGTATGTTTTTTCCATTATCCATATAAAAAATATTCTGGTTTATGTAACAGAACATTTTATCCCTCTCTGAGACACTGCTTTGAGTGAGACACTTGAACTGCGTCTCAGCCCCCAATGTAGTACTTTTCTGATATATCCATCAGAACTTTGTTGAACAAACTGAGATTGAAGGGTGGGGGGTGGTTTGTGTGTGTGTGTAAACCGTAAAAATGGAGTGAGGGGAGAGAGAAAGAATGACAGACTGGCATAGAGTAGTCAAGAGTGGAAAAAGAGGTATGTTTCATAAAAGTGGTGTCCAAAAGGTATCAAACTTGACTAAAGACATTTCCTTCTTTGGATTGCAAAGGCATTTGAAGCAACCTTAACATTAGTTTGTTTCATTAATACATATTCAAATAATCTGCATATCCCAGAGTTTCTCAGGTTTTTTCCACCAGATAAATAAAGTAATTTTGACAGGACTAAGGTAGACATTGCAATGCGAACAATTTAAATTGCAATAGTTGTGATCAAAATTCCCTTGCCTTTGCAGGGAATACTTTCATTGAACTTGGTGAGCTTTGGCTGAGATCTAAAGGAGATTACTAAAGTATTTTGATTCAAAATCTAACTAGAATGTGGAAGATTAAGACTTGCAAAAGACAGGTTTGTAGCTGCTGTAAAGTTTCATAGTGCTATTGACTTTGAAAATGTTTAAATAATTTATACTAGCAGAAGATTTGCCTTCAAAATTCACAAAAAACTTTCATTCCCCTTCTATTAATCTTCCACACTGTACATACCACATTTTGGAGAGTAAATATGAATGTATGGTCAGTACTTTGACTTTTATTTTTTTATTATCAGCTCTTGGAAGATGAATAAGTTGTGTGCCCATTGATTTCCTGCTGTTCTGTATGTGGAGCAGATAATAAATCCATAACACATCAAGTGTGCTTTAGAAAGAGATGCACTCTGGATTTTAGAGCACATAATTAGGTCAAAAAGGCAGCCTGGGTAGCTGGTTTATCTGGAATCAAAGAGAGTATCTAGAAACAAATTGGGTATAGCTTGTAGACATTTTCAATGACACTATGACTGAGAATTTCAAATTTGTATATATTTTAGTAAATCCATAAGTAGTAAAGAAAGTAATTTGAGGATTGTTTTTTTGAGAGACAAAATCCAAAACTTTTAATTGCTATGAGTTTTTGGCATAGGAAACAAAGAGCTCTTTTGTAACTCAATAGAGAAGAAAGATTTGAGTGTGCTGGTAGGGAAAGATTATGAAGTTGGGAAGCATGCAGGTTTTTACCGGAATCATAAAATAGCTTAGATTTAAAAAGACCTATGGAGGTCACCTGGTTCCACTCCCTGCTCAAAGCAAGGCCACTGTTAGATTTAGATCTTACTTTGAATTTAGATCATGTTACTGAGGGTAATATGGTGTCAAGTTTTAAATATCATCAGAGAAGAATCCTCTCCCAGCCTCCCTGGGCAGTCTCTCAACGGACTTGACCCTTGTTACAGTAAAAGGATAAAAAAATGGCTTTCACAGTGTTTAACTGAAATATGAGTTATTACAACTCATGCCCTTTTGTTTTGCATCTTTCAGAGGAGCCTGGCTCCACCTTTCTTTCTATCACCCTTTCCATACACCTCATGTGCTTCATTCCCTTTTCCATTTTGGTGGCCAGCCTCTGGACTTGCTCTACCATGTCAACATCTTCCATGTGCTGGGGGCCCAAAATTGGACCCCTTTCTCCAGATGAAGTCTCACAAGCACCATTATGAGGAACACGGTCACTTTACTGGAATGACCACAAATAACTTGGTAATAGAGTCTAGCTTTCATTGCTGCAACAGCACAGAACTGACTCAAGCAGCACATTGCTCACCACCCTCAGAAATAACCCAGGGCCAATCTTTTTTGTGTCAGGGACTGAATTTTAGGATGTGCCTTCCAAGTTCATTAGATATGGCTGAGTAAATAACTTCCCAGGTTCCAGCTTGCCCTCAGAGTTTTTGCTTGTGGAGGGGCTGTTGTTAAAAACAAGGGTGAAAAAAGGATTGTCTATTGAAAAATTACCTATTCCTGAGTTTGCTTATCTGCTGTTTTAGCTTCTGTTGTGAAAGTTTAAAAAGAGAGATGTTGAAATAACTTTGAGATATATCTTGTTTTAAAGAATGTGGAAGGTTAGACATTAAAACAACCATGGATTATTAATTATGCCATAAATTGCTTTATTATCCATCATATGGGTCACGAGGTTTCTCAAAGGGATAGGGAAAAGGAAATGTGTTGTCAGTAAAATGTTCAAGACACTCATATAGGCACTTGGATGAGCACTGATATTAATAAAGTAAAACACTGGAAATACAGATTGCACCATACCTGTACAGACTACATAAGGTTAAATAATTTTAAAAAAAAATATTTCTATTAAGTGTTCACATTGCATCTAAGTAACATTGAGTTCTTCCACCTCTGTATGGTGAGATAAAAACATTTCTTTCAGATAGGAGTGTTAATTCTGTTATCTCTGCCTATGTCACCTTGAGACAAGGCTGCCAAAACACAGTTTGTGTGAAATCACACATTTGTGAGACCATTTTGAAGTTAAAACAAGTTATAAATGCCATTTCATGAATATTATGGGGCAAATCCTAATGTGAACACTCAATTATAACAGTTTAAAATTATACTGGCTGTTAATTTAAGAGATGTGTTTGAACTTATAATGTCTTTGTTATTTAGATCTAGGCAAACTGTCTTTTCCTCTATAAATTGTGAGTAGATCTAGGACAGTGTAAGTCAGATAAAACTGAACTATATATCAGCAACATTTGTATTTAGAATTGCTCAGTCTTGAACACACAGTTTTGATTTTTTACCCCACAAAACTTTGCATTTTTTTAATCTGTGGAAATATGATCAAAGACATAATTTATGGCAGACAGAGAAAATTTCACCAAGCCAATCTGTTCAATGTGGAGATGACCTATGCAATTGCCTTCTAATTTTTTAAAAATATAGAATTACTTAAAAAAAGATATTTCTTTATAAATCTTTAAAATTTGTTAGATTCTAAATGACAATGAGAGTGATCTAGTCAAGTCAGAAATGCCTCTGGTTTACATACAAATGTTTAGAAACCTTGTAGACCTGCAGGCAGACCACAGTGCAAAGCAGGGTGAAATTCATAACCTGATCTGAAGCTCATTGAACTTCTCATTTCAAGTCTTTCAAGCCTTCTAGTTCAAGAGGCTTTACACTGGCTTTATAGAGGAGGTTGTTTCTAAAGAAGAAACCTTTGCACTAAGATACATGTAATGTGAAATGGCATAGTTTAGAAATGCACTATGTGCCTCACCTTTCTAATGTGTCCCAGCCACCTGAGCAATGAAAAATATCAGCAGAAAACTACTTATAATATAATTTCCTTTGTTGGAGTGTTTTAGTATTACTGGAATCACTTTGGGCTCTCCATGCATAAAGGTCACTGTTACAGAAGAGTCTCAGGGAACAAGCACCCCTCCTGACAGCTCCCAGCAGGCATCTGCTTAAAGGACAGGGAAAAGAATGGAAAGTAAAGTACTTTGACTCCAACAGGCTACTCTTTACATTGATATAAATTATTAAAGCTGGAGGCAGCCCTTGAGAATCGGAAGACTGAACTGGGTTTTTGTAAGCTCCCCCTGTTTCACTTCTCACAGAAGAAAGAGGAGATTTCAATGAATCTCATTATCATCACCAGTGCCAATTTTTACTGCATTATTTTACCTGGACACCTTTTAAAAATACAACCACATTTCAGAAAATGATATAAAAATTAGTTGCTGCAGTAGCTAAAAGAAAGCTTTCATAAGAGAGCACAAACCTAGGCTATTTTACAAACTTTCTAATCTCAAGACAATGTTACTATATTATACAACAATTTTAAACAGAATTACTTACCTTGTAAGTCTTTTGTTCCTCGTTTTACCGTGTGATCCTCTCAATGCACGTACACAGCAATTAAGCATCAGCATTTTCCATTCTGCTTATCTCACAACAACACACCTGGTCTAAAATCTGTAAACCCAGTCACCCACCCACCCCACTGTCTCGCCTGAGCTGAGTCACAAGAATTCAAACTTGTCTTTTTTTGCATCAGCAGCAGACAGACCATATAGATGGAAACAAACAGCTGCTGATTTGTCACTGACCCAAGGGAGAATACAGAGAAATTTGATTCAGTCTCTACAGTCTCCTGACTCTGAAACCTTGTTAAAGGTTTGCACAGATGCATATTACATAATCTCTTGGATAGGGCATGGGTTTGTAAGATCATTTTTGAGATGTTCCAAGCTTTGGCCAAAGATAAAATATACTGAGATCTGTTCTTTAACTTCAAATCAGTAATTAGTGTTGTTGCTTACAAACACTCTGTGCATGGTCTTCTTTAAAACAGCAGAAGGGAAAGCTGTGAAAACACAAACTGACTAGGCTGAACACACTATCTACGGCGCTCTAGGCTTAATAATATCCACACCTTTTACTGAGGGATCTTTAAGCCCTCAGTAAAAGGTGTGGATATTGAGATTCTCTAGTGCAAGGTTCAGGACTCCTCTGGTGTTTTGTTGCTTATTTCTGCTCCCCTCCCTCCACCCCCTGCTTTGTTTGGTTTTTGTGTGTTAGTGTTTTTGTTTGGTTGGTTTGCTTTGGTAATTCTATATTACAGTTTGGGATGTTTTAGCAGTAAGCACATGTTTTTTATTGGTGCATGAATTCCAATAACATTTTAAAATACGAAATCTATCTTTTTAATCTTTTCCAAGCTGCTTTAAGCATAATTTCAAATGAAATAAGGAACTGCTTTCTCCTGTTAGAGACTGTTATATAGACCAGCACCAGTAATATCTGGGCCCTTAATTTATGCCTTTCTCAGCTGTGAGGTTTTCACTTATCCAACAGATTGAACAACACCTGAAACTTAATATACACAGAAAAAAAACATACTAGAAAAGGCAGCTCTTGGAGTGTAGAATCCAACAAAATTTATTTCAATTGGCACGCTCAGATATAGCAGAAAACTGCTTATTTTCTAATGAGGAAAACTTTGAACACTGTTTTCCTGCTAAATGTGACTGGATAATCTAACTGTATTTAAAGACCAATAGGGTAAAACTCTTCCTATGGGGAGGACACGTGTCTATAGGTAATTATAATTACAAAACTTTACAAACCCCAGAATATTTAAAAGTTTTGGATTTCCATTCCGTCAATGATTAGGAAAAAAAATTGACCAGAGTAATAGAGATTACTATTCATAGAGAGCACCAACTGTTGCTCATGGTCTTAGGAGAAATCAAGGACCTACAACAATCTCTACAATGCACAGTTTGCTCTACTCTCCTTCACAGGAAAAAAAAATGCAATTTGCTTCAGAATTAGTGACTCCTTATCATAACTATTTTATTACTCTATATTCCATATAGAAGTTAAGCTTTCCCAAGTAATTTCTATGAGTATGCTATGAATCCAGGATACCAACAGCTGCAGAAAAGACTTTCTCTGTGTAATTGTAGGTATCTTTTGGAAATTAATTGCCAAACAAATCAATGGGTAATTTTCCAGATACAACTAGAAAACTGAAATGTATGCTCTGCCCCATGGACTGCATTTTGACCTTGCAGTGGATTGTATATAAAAGACTAAAAGTTTAATATTCTTTTACCTCTGTTTCTGTCAGAGGAGAAGAATATTGTAGAAGAATGAAGACAGAATCCTTCCTTTAGTCAATACTTGCCAAAAAAATGAGATAATGCAGTACTAATCACACAGGAAAATATGGTTTACCCTTTTACAAACTAAAATAAATGCTTATTGCTTTAGGCTATAGGTAATATAATTTAAATCTCATTTGTATATAGCAAATTAAATAAGTTCGAACAAGTAAACAGGATGAATAGGAAAATCAGATACTTCCTCATGGGATTTGCCTTACTTTTCTGCTCCATTTTCCCCTGTTAGTCCTTGTGATATAACCACAACACAGAGCAATCTGTCTTTCACATGCCACTGTGAATTTTTACATTTTCATTTAATTTCATGATTCATTTCAATGTTTGTTATGAGTTTGATTAGCAGGTAGTGCTAGAGTAAATACAGATTGCTAATGAGTATACAACTGAGAAATACATAAAAATAAGGCATTTCACTTTTGTTTCCTTGTTTGTTTTTCCTAGGAACAATGTTTGTAATGTTAAGGGAAAATTAAAAAAAAAAAAAGTGTACCTCCAATGAATCATCCCAAACAGATGATTCGTCTTTCAGATGATGAAAGAAATTTTCTGCTGCCACCAATACATTGGCTCAACTCATTATTCTGACTTGTACTTTATGTCATCAGAGATATCAAGATATTATAGAAATTACTTTAGAGATCAGACTGAAAAAAGGAGTGGGGAAACTTGGTCAGATTTTGATGGTGCTGGACTTTGACTACATCTACAACAAATCAATTACATGGCCCAATAAGGATATAAAATTTGTAAAGCCTTGATTTAAAATACTTGCATCTCATCTCTAGAGATTGACCTCATATTGGTCAATATATTTGTGAAAATTTTACATTCTTTGACCTTCCAAGAACTATCTACTAGTAAGTTTTCTCTCGTTTTTAAGTTCAGCTTTTGCTTGTCAACTTTATTGCAAATATTTTTTTTCTGAGAGCGAGAGGCTTTTGTGTTCTTCCTAGCTCTGTGTACAGTGTCTCTGTGGTCTTTTCTCTGCTCCCACATTTTTGTTGTGGCAATCCAATCTTTTTCCCTTTCCTTATTTTTTCTGTTTATCTGACAGTCATTAAACAGCATTGGATTTAGCCATACTTATCCCTTGTTCTATTTCTATAAGAGTGGAACAATTTGAAGCTATACTTTTAAAAGTACTTGTTGAAAGCTGCCTGTTCCACGTCCCTCCTTTCCCATTAAGCTTACTTCTCAAATCTCAGTGTTTGCTCACTGCCTGCTCATTTGTTGTTTGTAATTCTGCTCTCTGGGCTCCTTTCTGAAAAGCTATGAACTCTGTCAATTCACTGTAATTCTCATTTGTGTTGTCTTCAGCCTTCATAGTACCAGAGAATATCTTTCTGTTGGCTGGAATCTGTCCAGAAAAAGGTCTGCCTCAAATATTTTCTTGAAGTTTTCTATTGAAGTCTTCTCACAGACACATTATTAGAAACTGCTGGACATCATATCCCTGCAGCACTCTCTACCCACAGTCAAAACCCTCAATTGCCAGTGGGCAATTCTGCCACATACTTATAAATAATACTCTCAAAATGTTTTATCCATCTGGTCTGTATTCAGTCTACAGCCTTCTAGAGTTCTAAATCTTAAGTCAAAATGTGATGTACTAGACAAAAAATATATCCCTTGTTCCACTGTCTGTACTTGGACAAACTACTATTTTATTGCAATATTTATGCAATTTGAATTAAAAGGGGTAATTGGTATGTCTCTCCTGTACAAATGACATATTTTGTTTTTTTAATGTGACATCTAGCTCTTTTTCTTTATTCTTGTATTGTCTGTCCTGGTATATTTGTATGTATCTTTGATTTTTCAGTTGACTGAAATATTATCATCTTTTATGCTCTTCTTATGAATGCATTCTTATTAAATTTTTCTTTCCTGCATTTTGGTTTTACCTTTAGGCATCCATTCCTCTTGTGCTCTGTCCTTTAACCTGTAAACCTATTTTTAAAAGCTTTGTAAAAATTTTTTTTTTCTTTTTATTCTCTGCCCCACTGCTTTTGGGACTTTATCTCAAATAAGGCAAACTCAAGTCCCCTGAGTAGCATCCTCTGTGCAACGACACACCAGTCTGGAGTTTCCAGGACACATCCAGTCTGCAGGTGTCTGCATATCATTAGATTATACGTTGGCTTTCACATATTTTCAACAGATCTAGGTTTTTATTCCCCTTAATGTGGGAGCTAGTCACTTTCCCTTTCAGATTGTTTCCATTAGTTAACTTCTCTCAGAAAACATTTCAGTTTTCTGCCCTGCTGAAATATTTGATTTCTGAGAGAAGATAAAATGTCATCCCTTGTAGATTAATTTTAATATACTCTGTAGTTGGAATGTTCTCATATTTTACATGCTAGACAACCATTTCAACCACTTTTACATCCTTTTATGACCTTTACATTTGATTATATTTGTGGTTTTTTGCATTCTCACAGTCTTCTGAACTCTGAGATAATTCAAACAATACATTTTATTGGAAGATCCAAAGTCAACTGAGTTGCCATTGGATCATCAATTAAAAAATAATTAGTGTTACTAGGCTTAGTATTGATTGTTTGAAACACCAAAGTATATGTACATTCTAAAACTAATACATAAATATGGTCATTATAAATTATGATGAGAATTCCCAGAAAAAGATGCAAAATTTTGGTGTTTTTAATGTGATTTATCCATCCCCTAACAAGATGCCAACAATAACTACCGCTTTAAAGATGGGTATTTTTTTCAAGCATAGACCAAATTCTGAAGTCTTGTACTGGTTTGAAGAAGAAATATTGAGTTCAGAAACTGGTTCAACAGTACATTTGTGATGTTAGATACTGTATCTAACAGTGAGATTTATTGTATCGCCTAACGTTTTAAGACAATTAAATAGTGAGTTATGTGGGAAACTCTGGCATGGGTATTACTAATGATCAGAACCAGAAAAGACTAAGATTTATTTATTCTGCAAATATTCTTACTTGTACTCCTAATTTTCAGACTGTTGTGTGTTTTTTGTTTGTTTGTTTGTTCAATTCCATCTATATTGTAAACTATTTGTAAAGACCAAAGACATCAACCAGTCTGAATGAGTAAATGCAAATGCATTTTCTTCAAATTAAATTGTTTGCCTTTAAGAAATTGTATCTTTCCCTACATGGGTCTTTATCTTGATACAACTTTGAAAATTCAGGTATCAGAGAGAACATCTGACAAATTACAGGGATTCTGATTACTTTTCCTCATAATCTTATCCCAGCCCCACTGCTGGTAAAGTGAGCATGTGAGACTCTGCTATGCCTTTCTCAACAACTGAGTGCAGTGCAGTGATTGACACCAGGAAAAGGCCACTTCTCTGAGTTAAATACACAAGAAACAGAACAAGAACTTCTTGAAGAAGGATCTTAATCACAGAAAGGTCCTCTTCTCTGATTTAGCATAGCAGATCTTGTAATGGCTAATGTAAAATGGACTCCTTTGTAAGTAGCAACTTTTCTCTGTACTTGTACAAAAAGTACTAAACTAAAATGGAATAAATAACATTAAATTTACAGTTATTTTCTCCAGTTTTCCATCCTGCTTCAGTGTCTTCTGTTTTCAGTATTTCTTTCTGTTCAGAACTCTTTTTGGCTTTCAGTTTAAAATAGCAAGGACACACTTTTTGTCAGTCTTCATGACTACATAAATTATTGAATCCACTCTCTGCGGTGGTGCAGCTTTCTAGTTTACTCTTATTTCCTCCTAAATCTCATTCGGCAATTGCAAATAATTCTTCTCTTTAACCTTCATTCTCTTCTCTCTGTCATACATGTGCAATGACATGTTGGCATAAGATATATATAATACACATAAATCCTTTCTGGTACTTAGCTATTGCTGTTAAATTTTCTGGTTCAATCTTATTGACATTCAAAAGAGCAGTCTAAAAAGATATGTTAAACACTACATGAATCAGCTTTTAAAATGTTCACTGTACCCAAAACAATAACTGCTGTATATCATGCTGTGGGCTGAAAATGACAAATACTTTGTTATTGTTCTTTTTGTAGGCTCAGAATAATTAGTAGTTTAGACTAAAAAAGGAAGGTTCAAAGTTTTCTTCCAGATACAGATAAGAAAAAAAAAATAGTAAAGGAATAGAGTATTATTCTAAAGGCCCTCTACAAATTATGGCTGTTACCCTGAAGTTTGGATAAAATTGGTCCTGCATTAAGAAAAACCCAATCAGATTTGATAGCAAAATAAAGAAAAAAAAATTTTAGCCAGTCTTTTATATACTGATACACAATCAGACTTCAGAAAATCAACTTAATAAGAAAATGCATGTGTTGTATATCTGCTCAATATCTAAGCAAATTTATACTCTCACATGATTGATATTTTACAGTATAAAATACAAATTAGAGACAATATATCAGTACTTTTTGGTTGTGCAGATTAACTAGGAACCCACTTTTATTACCATGCAATCACAATGGTCACAGTTGTCTTGTGTACTTGTTTCAAGAACCCTATTGCAGCAATTAAGAAGAAGGGAACTTACTGATCTGCAACATTGAAAATAACATTTCTCTTCAAATGTACCATGAAGAGTAGCTTGAAAAACAACAGTGACATACACTTGCATTGTGTATCACAAACCTTCAAAATTTATGAATAGTCATTAAAAACAAGAACATTTCTTAGAAAGAATGTTCTTGATTGATGTTTTAGGACATAATAATAATAATAATAATAATAATAATAATAATAATAGAGTCATTGAAAGGATTTGTTGCTGTAAGGGTAAAATTCAAACTTTGAATTTAGTCAGACTAATATGACAATCTGAAGCAGAAGTGGACTTTTTTTCTGAAAGTCAAAAGCTGACTGAGGGATTTTAAATGAGCAATTCTTCACCACAGAAAAATTGTGTTAGCTTCAGTATAAATCCTACTGGAAATAATACTATTGAGTATACAACTGGATTTGAAACTGATATTTTTTCTTACTACACAATGTAATATTACTATAGAAAAATACAATGTAAGTACAGATTCTGTTTTGCAAATTCAGAAAAAAATCTTTATTATAAATATTTCAACAAGCTATAATTTTTTTAAAATATTATTGTATGTATAATTAGTCTCATGTAAGGCAATAACTCTGTAAGATAAGAAAACTGTAATACCAATCTAATTTTAACAAAAACTTTAATGGGGAGAAAATCAGTGACTAATGCCAGCTATTTTTTTTCAAATGTACAATCCACTTTTCCCAAGCTTGAAAACAAATGTGAAGTATCAGCCACATAAATAATGATCATAACCTTTTGCTGTTGAGGCTGCCAACATGGAGCTAAATAGTAGGAAGAAAAGAGCATTTTGTTAACTATTCATGCAAGATTATAACTAACAAAAGTGTATGCATCCTCTGGTATATGCATTTGTTTTGTTTTGGTTAAAATTAAGGTCTAAACACCTGAACAGAGGTTCTGTTTCCAGATGTTTAGGCATATATGTAAAAAACTTCAGAGCACTAGTGAAGAAAAGAACATTTAAAAATGGAATTGAGGGGAAATGAGGATTTCCAGTGTTCGTCTCTGCAAATTACTTCTCTTTTTAGCACAACAAACTGTTTAAAAGCTCCAGCCTCAAAGTCCAGATCTAGCCTGCTAAGGCATTCTTACAGTAGGATGCTTTAATAACACTCTGATTGAGATCTTCTTGGCACTTGTCCTTTCCTGATGACTTGAATGGTTCTCATCTCTCTAAGTAGGTCTAGCAGGATGAGGGAGGACACCCACCTACCAAGACCCCAAGTGGAGAGCGAGGGTATGCTTATCTCAGGGACAGACTTGGTCCCAAACCCAAATCTGTCACTGCCTTCAGGGAAAGAAATAAGGTAACCCATGTGTTGGTGGGATTTTTTGTTGTTGTTGTTGTGTTTGGGGTTTTTTTGGGTTTTTTTTGGTTTGTTTCTTTGGGGGTTTTTTTGGTGGTTTTTTTTTCACACTGCTGTTTATTTCTTATGTTCTGTTTTTTTCTTGGATCATATTTTGGCTTTGCCTGATTTGCAGTCAGTTTTTTTCTGTCAGACTTAAGGAAAATGAAGATCATTCTATTGATTAAAATAATGATCTTTTACAGAGTCTTTTATCCAGTGTGAATACTTACTAACAGTGCTGAGTTTACTTGAATTCAATGGGTCTAGTCAAACAAATGAGAATGGAGCATGACTGAACTAGACTGCAAACCCAGCAGCCACAGGTTTACAAATTCTGAGGTTTTGCTTGTGAAAAGCCATGCTCATAACACACCATCCTTGGCACATGCTTTATTTACCACAAGGAATGAATAACATCTTGACATTTCCTATAGTTTAAGGGACTTTAAACCCCTCTGACAGGACAGCTACACTCAGTGACAGTCAATTTCCTTTTCCTATTCCCACCTATGGCACAGATTCAGCTGTTGCTGCTCATCTGACAGTTTGCTGAACCAAGGCAGACCACCATCCCAGTAAAAAGGGCAAGTACGTTTTTGTCAGGGTACTGAGCATAGCAAAAACACTGGAAGGCTGGAGGCACATCAGAACTCATCCAAGGGATGGGGCAAGACAAATGGAAAGGGGGGCAAGGAGTAACTGAGGCTGGGCAAAAGAGCAGGAAAAGAGAGCAAACAGATCATTTGAGAACCACACCTTTCATGATGTCTATGTGGTTACACTGCTTCAGCTCCATCATCTTTCTGCCATCTTTCATCCATCATAATATGACCTCCTGACTACTTTCTACTTTAAATTCAATTTCTGATCTGGAACTCACTGGGAACAGGAAAGCAAGTAAGGAGCTGATCCTGTGATGATGACCTGCAGACTGTTGTTTAACATTAACTATGCCATTTGCAACAGCCCAAACACAATTCATCTTTTCTGCATTTAGCCATTCATTCTGGTTCCCCCTAGGAGATTTGTCTCCTCTCAGTTATGCTGATTTAGCTCTTCACATGGCTGACCTCTAAACTGGACTTGCAAAACGAAGCACTCAAAAAAAAAAAAAGTCTAGTCTTTAAATAAAAACATGCCATTTCATCAGTCTGATTTATAGTCAGAGCAAAAAAGTGCAGAATTGGCATAAATAAATGTCAGGGCTCAAAGGGAGGCAGGAATGTATGGCCACTTGTGGGGAGGGAGGGAGACATCTTACACGTGATATGCTCCTGACAGAATAGGAGCATGAAGAAACTGCAGGCTTAATTCAGGCATTAGTTTAGACTTGTGAATGGTGTAGACAGGCAGCAGATTAGACCACTTAGGGAGGTTGTGTTAGTCTTCTTCGGCGAAGGTTTCTAAGAACAGATTAGACATGAGCCTGTCAGGATGTGCACAGCTTATCTGAGCTTGGGGGTCTGGGTACTATAGTTTTGTTTTCTACTAGCTGGTGGAATGTTCTGAAATATTGTCAATCTATGGTTTTATCTATTTCCCAGAATACCTTCAAAATAAAAAAGAAAAAAGTTTTTTGACGTAGTTTTGTTGGAAGTAGCAAAAATGTGTTAGAATGTTGCATTTTTTATGGATCCTGTATCACCATGAAGACTCCTTTAGCAAAGGGATAATAAAGTCATTAAGCAAGAGCTACTTAATCTTAAAGCAAAATAATCTAAAATATTTTGAACTTGAATATCCACAGTTATGTGTACTTGGCTTCTGTCAATGTCAGTAGTATTGAATTGTAGAAACTTTTTGTAATTAAGCAGGCAATTCGCTATAGGCTGTCAAACAGAAGCTTTAGATCTGAGTGCACTGCAAATGTTAGGTGTTACACTGCTCACTCCAGATGGCTTGGAGCTGAATTAGAGGCTCAGAGTGAAGACAGGCAGCTTGAAAAATCAAGGTACTTGGAGACTTAAAGATATCGGTATTTGAAATACTCAAAATCAACACCATAGGACAGTCAGACATTTTAATGTTTCATCTAGAGAGGTTTGAGCTAGTTTGGATGCACACTCCACCTTTCACAGTTGTCATATAGGAGATTATGAAGCAAATGAGAATGCCTTGTTTGAAAAGTTAAACCTTTTCCAGATAGATTTTTCCCCTAGAGACCAAATGTTTAGGTATTCAAATACATACATATATATATATATATATATATATATATATATATATTTATTTTTTTTTTTTTTTAAACAGAAGCTGTTTAAGCATGTGGAAATAGAATGATGGTGCATCAGGGGATGTTCACATTGGACATGAGAAAAAGGTTTTTCAGTGATAAGCTGGTCAAGCACTGGAACAGGCTCCCCAGGGAAGTCACAGCACAAGCCTGTCAGACTTCAAGGAATATTTTCAGGATGCTGTCACTCATGTGGTTTAGTTTTAGGTAGTCCTTTGAGGAACAGTTAGTTGGACTCCATGATCTTAGCTGGATCCCTTCCAGCTAGAGACACTCTATGATTCTATGATTATTATACAAGTAAAACCAGCCTGGTCACTTCAGGCTGCTTTGAATTGTTAAAACACAGTTTCAGGAATGCTAGGTGTTTAGGAGTCATATATGAATATCAAATCAGACAACTTTTTAAGTTTGGACTTTTTCCACATAAATATGATTTCATGTCCTTTTAGGTATTAAGAACATAAAAATAAATTGGATGTTAGTGATAAATTAGGTGATGAAAAAGAAACATTCTCCGGATTTTAGAATTGTGCAAGTTTCCTCATGCTCTATTTTTCCTATTGCTTATATCTAACCTAAAATATAGACTTTCACTTGCAGTATCATGTTTTGTGTACTGAAACAGTTTGTACTAAATTAGAGACTGAAAGGATGAAAGCCAAAAGGAAAAAGATTCATAAAGACAAAAAGCCTGAATACTAACTCCTCAGGTGAAGGAAGGAAGGAAGGAAGGAAGGAAGGAAGGAAGGAAGGAAGGAAGGAAGGAAGGAAGGAAGGAAGGAAGGAAGGAAGGAAGGAAGGAAGGAAGGAAGGAAGGAAGGAAGGAAGGAAGGAAGGAAGGAAGGAAGGAAGGAAGGAAGGAAGGAAGGAAGGAAGGAGGGAAGGAGGGAAGGAGGGAAGGAGGGAAGGAGGGAGGGAAGGAGGGAAGGAGGGAAGGAGGGAAGGAGGGAAGGAAGGAAGGAAGGAAGGAAGGAAGGAAGGAAGGAAGGAAGGAAGGAAGGAAGGAAGGAAGGAAGGAAGGAAGGAAGGAAGGAAGGAAGGAAGGAAGGAAGGAAGGAAGGAAGGAAGGAAGGAAGGAAGGAAGGAAGGAAGGAAGGAAGGAAGGAAGGAAGGAAGGAAGGAAGGAAGGAAGGAAGGAAGGAAGGAAGGAAGGAAGGAAGGAAGGAAGGAAGGAAGGGGAAATAAAAAATATCAAAAGTGAAACAGGATTATTTCTCCACTCTTCTCTTGTGTGTACAGCATTTTAAAAAGCGACAGCATTTTATAAATTTGTGCCAAAGCTACTAAGCTGTTCAAAAGATTCCATAGAGAGCTGATCAATTATTTTTATGTCTTCTGCATACTTATTAACTCTACAGCTATTAATCAGGCCATAGTCTGAAATTCACTTCAGTATATGAAAATTTAAAGTCGCCTAATGCTTTCCATTGAAAAATCTTAACTTCTGTTGTTTGTAACCTCCCCAGATTTGAATAATAGGGGATCAGAACATTCATCCTAAGTATCTGTCTCAACATGAAACATTTTGGTAAATTCCAGTCCATTCGAAGAAAGAGACTTTGGAAACACCAATGCTAAAATAAACACAAAACAAATAGCAAAAAACCCCCCAAATAATGAATGTCTGTGGGAACAAATAAGTTTTTTGATTTTAGAGTCCCCAGTGGTTTGGGGCAAGGTCCCTAGATATTGTAGAGATATGAAGTTAATGCCAAAGATGTGTCTTTTACTTTTTGTCTCATGAAAACAAATATTTTCATGGGAATAAACAAAATCAGCAGGTTAGACTTTAAGCTGTATTTTTTTTTCCTTGTTTTTGTTCTCATTTGTCATGAACCACTTTACACTGTGGGGTGGCTCATTCCAAGCACTAATCTGTGCCTGTGACATGAGCAGTCAGCTTGGTGGGAGAAAGTCACCTAGCTCAGGTGACAAGCAGGCAAGAGGGAGGTACATCCTGTGCTACGCCTTGTGGTGATGGAAGAGCAGCTGTGTAACAGGAAGAATGTTTGAATGCCTGGGGGTGAGGAAGGAACCTGAACAAATGATGAAGCGATGGAATAGCAGGATGTCAACAGGAGAGCTCAGCCAGGAGACAGGATGAGGAGTGGGTTCCAGATTTGGATCCATTAAATGACTAGGATTTACTGGGTATCAATGGGATTCAGTGATGTAGTCAACAAGAAGAGATGGAAAACCAAGCATGAAGCAGATATAGGGTCAGGAATCTAAGTTAAGAGAGGAACAAGATAGAAAATTCGGAATGGGGAGTCCATGACGACTTTCAAGCTGAAGATGCTGAGGAAGAATAGAGAAAGGGCAAAATAAAATAAGAAAGAGAGAAACTAGGTGGATGAAGAGGTAGATAAAAGGCATGTGGTCAGGGAAACTGCTGTGGGAGAGGGTCTGAGAAAGACACACCACAATGTCGTAAGACATGGAAGTATATCAAGACAAGAAAGACTAACAAGTTTCCTTAAAATAAAGAGAAAGAGATGATCTAAGGAATAGCATTCAGAAGTATGGGAGGATAGCCTGAAATGGCTGTCAGGCTGATTTGTGAAATCACCTGGCAATCTGCTTTCTGTTTTATCAAGAGCTTGGTCTGGTTTGGTGACAGAACATGCTGTACAAACAACTCTGGAATATGCAGAGGAGAAGACTGAGAGCTGCTTTTGTTTCACCTCCTATGGAAGATGGAAGGTTCTATGCTATAGAACATATTTTAATGACAAAGCCATGCTGGAGATATGATTAAGTCACAGAATGTGTATGTGAATATCTGAGAGTTGTTTAAATCAGATTAATCTTTGCTCATTTTTTCCTTGCTCACATAATCCTGGTGTCAGATTTACAAAAATTCTGGCAGTAGCAAGTGGAAAAAAATGTTGAGTTTTGATTAATCAAACTGCTTTATAATAAATAATGCTGCAAAGTGTATATTATTTCAACATCTCAAACAGGACTTCCTAAATCAGTGGACAATTTTAATTCTAATCTCCCTATGTCTAAATTTTTTACCTGTATATTGGAAGTGATACTTTACATTTTAGAGGCTTTTGTGAAGAACTACTAATATTTGCAAATCACTCAAGCAAAATGGTAATGAATATCTGAGTAGGGAAAAACACAAGAAAAAACACACTATTAAATTCAAAATAAAAATAGCTTGTATGCAGTTCTGGCTAAGTAAAGGCATACTGAACCATGAGGACAAGGAAGTATCCCATGCAGCTGCACATGGTGGTCTTCTGTGCCCTGGAAAAGTGCACAGAAACCAGACTGTGATTGCATGATTCCTGTCTCCTGATACACAGCCTGGGGAACTGAATGAAGATGTCATAAACACCTTGATTCTGGCATTTCCTGGGATGCCACTCCCATAGTAAGGGTGTTTTGAGTGCATATATTTGTATGACTATATTTTTTTGCACTGTGACTATTGGTGTAAATGCCAGAGTTGGTAGTTTGGTAATAGTGCAATAACTGACATAAATATGCTTCTACTCTCTCCTTCAGACTTTAATGACAGGACAATTTGCATGTCAGAACTGTATCTCAAAGGAAACTGCTTCTATATACTGATTAAATCACTTTCCTCCATTCAAAATAAACACATTTCCAATATTTGGTGTTTTCTATGGACTCCATAAATAATCATCTTCATTCTAAAATTGATTATTTTTAAGCAGGGAGAAAATCCAACTAACAGACTAGACCTTGAATACTGAACTTATTTTAGGATATGATAAGAGAAATGGGGATTCATTGTGTGTGGCAGACATTGTGCAAAGTGCTGCCATCAAAATCTTAACTAGAAATTAAGAGATTGTCTCCTACTGTAGAAGAACAACAGAGATCTTTGACTGGCATGCATGAGAATCAAGTAGCCACCAAATCAAAACAATTTATTGATGGGACACTATCCTGTGGCTCTTAAGAAGTTCAAGTGAGGCTGCCCTGCCAAGTGCATTCTGTGTGACAGAAGAAGCAGAACTGCCAGTGTAGTGACAGGTCCTCGTTATAGGAAGAAACAAGTGAGGCTTGCACAGGCTCAGAGCATAAGGATGTACTTGAACTCATCTACAAGTTAATTTCTGTGCTTCGTACAGCAGAGTGGTTGTACCCATGAGGAAGCACTGTATTCTTTAGCCTGTTAACTATTTGGTTTGCCCCCCAGTGCCTTCCTTGAACTCACTGAACAAGGTGAACTTTACTGTAGAGTAGGGAGGTAGATTAAAAACTGCCTGCAGTTAAAACAGTTTGTATTGGCTAGTTTATTCAAACAATTTGCAGCTCACAATAACTAGAACTCTCTATAAAGAGATTCCTTTAAATTAAGCATACCTTTATAATGACTGTAATATGTATACAGCTTTTGCTACAAATCTAGTTATCTGATAACTGATCTCCACACAATATCTTAAGTTTTGCAATTCACAAAAAGATGTCCTCGTTTTGAACAAGTTGTATTGTCACTACATTTCAGACTTGTCTTCAGTCACAACTGGGAGATGTTGGCCTAAGAGGACTCCAAAGGCTGGTCTTATAGATGGCAACTTCAGATAAAATTAGGGTTTTTCTTAGCTAATGTAGTCTGCCAAAATTCTTTCTATTAGTGGCATCTTGGCTTTTTACAACACTGATGTCATGGAGTCCTATAATTACAGGGCATTTATGTCTCCACATTGCCATTAGCATAAAATTTACTTGTATGGCCCAAAAACAAGTTAAAGATTTGGTTGAACCAAAATAGCTGAGGGAAACTGGTACCATTAATCTCTCTGGATTGTTAAAAACATTTCCAAGAAACAAGAGATTATGCTTTACATTTAACTGTGCTCATATAAATTATGCTGCTGCTAATTCTATGGAACCTGAATTAAAAATGACATCATTTACTTCTCATATAAGTTTTAAGCATGCTATGTTTTCTCTCCTTGAACTAAGGGATTCTGGACAGCTGTCAGTGAACTAATTTTTCCATATTTTCCATATTTTCCTTCAGGAGAAAAGGCTGCCTACTCAACAGAAAACTCATGAAGACTAGCTGTTTTAAAAATGCTTACTGTCTATGAAGAGTTCTTAAGAACACCATGGTTCAAATGGTTCCTGCATCTATAAAAATATTAAATTTACTTTTCTTCTGATCCTGTTAGCATCATGTGAATGTTGTCTATTTGTATTACCAACTACTCAAACAAAAGTGGCTGCCAAGTCACAGCACCTTCATACATCTGAACTTATAGTAGGAAAAGATGACTACTACTCAGTTTTTCCTCTTTCTGAAAAGTACCCCAGCTACACTTCTAATTTTGTATAGGTTATGCGAAGGTAAGCATCAAATTGCGGATGCTTTTGTTGAGGCATGTGCTTTTGTTGATGTACAGGTTTTCTGAGATATAGGAAGTAAGTGAGAATACAGTAACTCTTCCATGTTACATAGTTGATTATAAATACATTTCAGGTGTGTATTAGCAACATCAAGATCAGGGAATCTTTGTATTGGACATTAATTTTCAACAAGATACAATAACTATGGAGTCCCATCTCTTTGTTGCATTGTGAAGACGAAGGATGTATCTCTTTTGAATATGATAAATGTGAGATAAAGTAGCTTATCTTTCAGAAAAAACTGACTAAAACTATGTGGAATAATAACTGCTAGCAGAGTTTGGCACACCTAAGCTAATGCAAAAACAGTGACGGACAAGAGTCCTGAGGATCCTGAAAGCAATAGCTGACAAATTCTGTATAGAAATGAGGAGGAAATACACAGTATAGCAAAGAGAATTGCTAAAATCCCAAAATTAACATGTCTAAAGAGATCGGTTTGCTTTCAGCATTTTCTTCAACTGTTGTAATTAAATTAACCCTATAGATTATGTTATTAAAAAAAAAAAAAAACACCCACAAACCAAACCAAACCAAACCAAACCAAACCAAACCAAACCAAACCAAACCAAACCAAACTTAAAACCCCATCTAATTTTGGAATTTTATCTGTACTATACCTCTATCTGTCAATATAGCTATGTGAAACTTGTTTTGCAGAGAATTTGAATATAAGTTTGGAGTTGTCAGGATGCAGCACATGGATATGACCTCAGACAAAGGTGGATACAGCAGAGGGGATCAGAACCTTGGGTGCAGTCAGAATAGAATCTGTATTTACTCCAGTTAAAAACCAAAACAAAACAGCAAAGTAAACCTATATGGTATCAAAAGTTAACCAGATCAGAAAGCTAAGTGCTTATGTAAAAAAAAAAAAAAAAAAAGCAACCAGTTACAAATTCCAAAGAAAAAATTTTGGAGCCTAAATATTGGCTTAGACAGATTTTTTTAAAGAATAATTTTTTTTTAGAATATTAAAATATTCTAAATTATAAATATTAATAGAATTTAATTTTTTAATAGAACTTTACATAGACACTGCAGCCATTACCTTAACTTTTTTAGTGAAAGCGATATAGTGGTATAAGACTTGATAAGACCACTTACACAATAAAGAGTTTTTTCAGGTCAGGGGCAGTGTATGAGTTGTTTGGGATAGAATATGACAAGCAAAATACTTCTCTTGACAAGGATATTTAAATCAGCAAAACTGTATTCCAGTGAGTATACTTTACTCCAGAACATGTTTCCTCTTCCTATGATAAATAAGTTACCTTGAGAGCCTGGCTGCACTTAGCAGGTTTTGGTGATAAGAGCTGCACTGATAGAATTACACCAGCCACTCATTTGTAGTACAGAAATAGATCACTGATAAAATAGCTTTCTTTGCCAGTACAACTTAAGCCAGCTCCTTGAACAGAAAAACATATATTGTCAAAATAATTTTTGTTGACTTTTTAACTAAAACTTCTGCCTTCTTTTTTGAGCAAGGGTGTTATATCTAGAATGACCAGAAGAATAACAACTTTGAAAGTAGATTACTGCTGACAAAATCTTAAGATTCTTAATGCCTTTTTTTACATATTTTCTGGTACCTTCACTTTTACAGTTGTGTCTATCAGAGTGTGCACTGTCAGGCTTTGGCTAATATAGTTATGTCAGTAAAACTTGTAATGTAAATTTGGCTTTAGACTGGTGTGATTTATTCCATTTCCATGTGGGATAGAAATAATATGGGCCCACTTACCACTGGGTGGCTGTTTAAATCATAGATTGTACCAATAGAGATTTTAGTGTGTACTAATGCAGTAATCCTAACGTTCCACCTGCAGGGGAGAATTACACTGATTTAACTTAAATTGGATTTAAATCTCACATAAATCTTTAACAGAAAAATGAAGTCCTGGGAATCAGCTGCTCTGACGTTCCTGCACATGATCTTACTCTGCAGCAGCACCATCCTCCGTACATGTCAAGAAGCTTACTCTCCTTAAGGAGGGTAACCCATATCAAATACCTCCCATTTATCATGAGGAAATGGAGCATGCACAATGCACTGTTATCATGGAGCCACTGATGCCTGGTAACATATTGTCACCCGGTCACTCACTAATATGTCAAAGCTGATAGTTATATTGAGATAGGCACCTGCATGGACATTAAAACACAGTATGGCTAAATGCTTCACACAAGTAGGGTAAATTACCCTGTCCCAAGGTTTATGTTGCCATTACCAATGCAATTTAGTAGTAGTCTATAAAGTTTAATCCTAGATCTGTGCCTACATGGTACACTGGAATTGTCTCTGTAGCTGCACTATGGTCATATCCTTTACTCTTCAAGCATACGAATATATTAATTTCTGACAAGTGATGACATCCTTTTCCTGAAGAGCTTCAAATTCTTTAGAGTTATAAAGCAGCTTCATGAAGAGGTAGGCCCCCATACTGCCCTAAATGATGGTTAATATAAGATTTTTTTTTCATGAAGTTAAAGTGATTTAGTTTATGCCTTGACCTCTGTGTCTGTGTTCATATGTCCATCATTTTATATAAGTGAAAGGGTGATTTCATTCATAAGTCTGACCCCTGCTGTACCATAAAATACACAGCCAAGATGAAAACAATATTCACAGATAGGTCTTCACCTATTTACCAAGATCATTTTAATTAATGCTTTTGGTTTGTACCTAGGTAACTGTTCTGTGGCAAAAGCCACAGAAGGAAATGCAAGTGGTAGAAAGAATTTTTTTTCTGTGTTCTCTTTTTGAAGAGATAAGTGGGAAGAAGGAATTTGCATTTTTATTTAAAGCAACAAAAGTGAATTTGCATTTTTCCAAAAACTGCAGTTTCTTTTCTCAATGCCTAATAAAATATTGATATTAAAATAAACAATGAAGGCACTTGAACAAATAAAAAATTTTAATTAGTGTAGCTAAATGATGAATTCAATTTTCTTTTCATATTTAGAACCCTTTTGGATGCTTCCCACTGCTCATTCTGGATTCAAGGAAATGTAGGTTTTTAACTACTGCATCTAAAACAGAAGCAGAGCTTAAAGAACTGGAAATTAAAAATAAATAAATCAGCTTTCTACTGTCATGAACTGGAGCTTCAAAGGTCACATTCGAGCTTCAAAGAGTGACTAGCATGGGAAAGAAGGGTCACTGAGGAGGGCAGTAGGTAAGAGTGATTCCAGGAAGGACTTGTGAAGTTTTCAGGAAGGGTTCTGGCTGATGGGAGAGAAGAAGACAGTATCTACTTGTTCTCTTTCTCTTCTTCTGAAATGGAAGATTGGTCTTGGCTGAAGGTGGCTATTCTTTTCTTGGAATCCCATTATTTTTTTAATAGTGACAAAGGACTAAATTAAGCCTTTCTGCTCCTCCAGTTTTTGTAGATTGACTTCTGCCAACTGCTTCACCACAATTCCTTGGCTTGTATTAAAACTGGAATATCCTGTTTCCCTTCTCAGCGCTAAATGGGTCCAGCCATGCTTTACACTGAAGAGCAACACAGTGAGGCAAAGTGCCTTGATTTTAATTGAGCTTTTTGAATTTGCAGTAGTGATTCCTTATTTCCAGATCAGTAAGAGCAAATGAATAAGTCTCCTCCAGAAAAGACAGTGAATACAACGAATGATAGATGGAGAAAGAATTCATGGAAGACAACAAAGAGCCCAAAGCAAAACTAGAGCAGGTGTAAATAATGGAGTGTGCAGCAGCCTCTGCTGTGATTTCAAAAGGACACTTGCAATGCATACATGGAAGCGCTTTTATTTAAATTAATAAACACTGTTATAAAAATAATGCATTTTCATCAATAAATAAAGCAAGTATTTTAAAGGCATACTGGATGCATTTGATGGCCCCTTGGAGCATGGACTATACCCTTCATGTGATTCACTTACTGTTCATGGGCAAGAACAAAGACAATGTCAGCATTTGTGTTAGTGGTGTTCCTTTTTATAAGGTTGTAACATAGTTTATATAGCAGAAACATCTACATGAGGATTTTCAACCCATCAAAGTTTATATATCTAAATTTTTCTTTATCCAAACTGGCACATATTGAGATATCAATTTGAAAAGGTCTATGTTCAGGACTGCACAAAATTTGGACTTTTAGGGTTATGTCATCATTCAGATTGTGCTCTTCCAGCTGCTGTGCATAGTTTTGACATTTTCAATGTCAGAAAAAATTATGGATTCTTGATACAATTTTTTGGGACAAAAATTCTTTTGAACATTTTGTGGACTTTCAGTTTGTATTGACCGATGTCACAGCCTTCTTCTATTGGCTGTATCCTGTGTTTTTAAAAATAATGTTTGAAAAATTGCTTAAGAGGAACTAAATAACACAAAGAGTGATGGTCTCTTTTCTATTTCAAACCTTGTATGCTTAGTAGTGATTTTTTTATCCAATAAATAATATACTAACTACCAAGCCTCCTCTTTATGATGACTTTATAAATGTCATATCAATGTAAATATTTTCCCTAGTAAGACTAGCACATGATCCCCTAACAGGCAATCACTTCTTTGTCTCTCATGCATTGCTAGATAAGGATACATATATTTCTGAAAAATTGTAGATAAACCACTTGCTTTCTTGTAATGCTATGCTCACCTAAAATCAATACCTAGTAATCTCAAACCTTGATAAATTTTTGGTAGTTGAGCAGCTTACCAAGCTGGACAGCCAAATATGAAAGGATTATGTTACACAGTTCCAAAAATATCTCAAAAGCTGAGGAGTAGGAGGATTAAAAATAAAGAAAGAAAATATAAGATAAGAAGGGTACTGGAAACAAACAAAAAAAAAAATCAGTAACAAGGAAGGCTAAGATGAAAAAACTCTTCTTTATCCTTGTAAGAATTAGGGTATACACATATTTAGTGATTGCGGTCAATGAGAATGATCTTCAACTTTTGGGTTTTCAGTGCCTCCTTCTGTTTTTAGCTTTCCCTCTCCTCTTTCGTGTTACTGTTTCTATGTACCTTACAATTCTTGTAACTTGTTTATTGCCTTGATTGCTGCATGTAAGGTCAGCTATTATAATAGCATGCTCCTGATCCTCCCACTCTGTACTTCACCAAACTCTGAGAACACCGTATAAATAGGATATGCTATCTGGATATCTTTGCCAAACAGGGCATTATGCAGAGAGCCAAGTAAGCTGTACAGAGCTCTAAAGTCCAGCAATATGCTGAGAGGGCAGGTCCATTATGGTTTTAGATTCCAAACTCCTGTGGACATAGTGTAAGCCAAACACTGAAGAAAGGCCAAATATAAGAGCTTCATGAGCAGACTTTGAGATATGAGAAGTAAAAAAAGACTAGAAGTCAACTAAAAAAAAAGAGACATAAAGGTGTTTGGCTTTTTTCTTTTTCTTCTTTTTTTCTGAATTGACATTGTGGAATAAAGAACCCTTCATTGCTTGTCATCTTAGTGTAAAATTAAAGAGGTCTGGATGACAATAAGCATAGTAGAAGATGGCATCTCAACTGCAAGCAAGATCATCAAGAATCAAGGACAGATCATAGGGCACATGTGACTATTCATATTATCCTTATTGTTGCTAATCTGAGTGGCTTTATGTATATATTTATGTATGTATGTATGCATGTATGCATGCATGCATTTTTAAGGAGCATGCATTTTTAAGGAGCACGTCTATGATGCCTGACAACTCTTGTCTCTTTAGATGCTAGTACAACCTCAGAATTGAAGGAAACCTGGAATTTTCATGTCTCCGGGTTTGCTGAGAAATTTGTGCAGGAAATAACTTGCTCCATGCTATTCCCTGAAAGTCTCACAAGAGAGCTGTCTGAGAAGCTGTATTCCCTTGAGCAGTATAAAAGCTTATGCTTTGAATAGTCATTTCAGGGAAGGGAAAATGCCCTAAGTATGTAACACCGCAAATCAGGCATGACTGGCTAAATCCCTTGGATTTTAAAGAGAAAAAAAATCCAACCTATAACAATGATCTGATAATTATCTAATTGCAGCTATTTGTTGAATTCTTGAACATACAGGACCCTTTCTTGAATAACACTCCAGAAATCAATTTGTTTTGCTAAAAGCTCACCCCCACCCTCCTAAAATCTTTGTCAATTGGAAGAGAAGAGGAACTATTCACTACCCCAGCCAAGGTAAGAGCCACAGAACTGCTGCTGACCTGGTGAAGTAAATGAGCTTTGAGTTACAGCAGACATAGAAAAATTTTTCTCCTTCCATACTGTTTTCCAGTTCCCCTCACAAAGAGGGTAATGAGGCCTAGAAAAATAAACCCAACATTGTGTCATGCTGCAGAGATACAGCACTTGTCTTTATCTGTTCCAAAATCTTATATTGAAAAGTGCTGAACCCAAATAACTCCTCCAAGTTTTCAAGGGAACAATGGTTTCTAAGGTCCTCAGAAAAAGCTTCCCCAGTCAATGCTCTATCCAACTCAATTATCAGAGGAAAGAATAATGCTTTGACACCTTGAGGAATTCACTTTGACATTTACAGATGGATGTGTGCTCTGTGGATTATATTATTATTTCTTCTGCAAAGAGAAACATGTGTAAGTGACATTAGAGTCAGGAAAATGCAGAAGAACAGAACAAGATGTAACTCTTTCCTCCAAACATAAGTCATCAGGTCTCTCTTTTTCTTTAAAACTGTTTATGTGAAGACTGTGGAATGGACGGAAAGAAGGTGACAATATTGTCTGCAGCTTAGGAGACTTCTCACAACAGTGTTGCTAGACAGACAAAAAGAAAACTTCTCCTCTGTCAGCAGAGCACAATAAGCAGGACTACAACACCTGCTCCTGAAACACTGTTACGTTTGAAGCACAGACTGGAACTTTCATCTGTAGCTAGTTAGTTCTCACACTATGGGCTCGCTTCCTCAGGGTACCCACCTGTAAAGCAGCACACAGCCAGTAAAGAAAGGGATCCAATTAAGTGAATTTTAATACTGAACATATTTATTAGCACTGCATCTGAAATCTATGGAAATTTATTAGAGATTAAGCTGAACTTTTTATCAGTATGTAAATAACCATTAACCTATGAGGACAGTGCTGACTGATTTAAAGCCCGACTTTTTCTTTCTGATTCCCTGAAAAACCCATTGATATTAGCAAAAAATTTGGGATATGCAACAATGCAAGATTGGGTCAAGAATACTCAGGTGTAATTGAAATATTAAAAGGTTATTCCTGATACGTAGCGCTCTCAACTGCAGAGTTCTACAGCTAGAAGTACTTGGAAAGCATTTAGATTGTAGCAAATTTACTACTTGCAGCCAGTGATTTATATCATGCCCTAATGCACTAAAAGGTCAGTAGCCTAAATTTATCTCAGTGATTTTCAACAGATTATGGCTTTTAGAGTGTGTTCATATATCAGCTACCTTTGGATGTTAATGTTCATTCTAATCTCCAAATTCTTCAAGTTAATGGGAATTCCTTTAGATCTGAACATAGCTTTTTTCCCTTCCCCTTTAATCTGAGCACAAAATCACCTTGCAAAAAGATGTTATATTCTGATTTTTTGCCTTGTTTTGAGCTGCTAGTAACAGCTTTTAATTTGGAAATACTATCTCCGAGTTTACTGCGCCTGACTGGTTTCAGCTCAATTGTTTCCTCAGCCAACAGAGCATTTCATTTCTCCTGAAGGTCACTGCATGCTGCCAAGGCATTGAAACACATCAGCTTTTCATTCATGCTGCAATCTAATGTCACAGTACCATTAAGATAAATAGTAGTAGGCATGTATGTATTACCTCTTTTTATCAAAAATTATCAAATTTATTATAATACAAAGTAAATTAGTCCATCAGTGAATGAACCACTGGTAATAACCTCCCTTCTTTAACTCCAACATTGTCTTCAAATCACTAGAAATTAATCCTTCCATTACAGTGGTTGGACTGCATGCTGATAATTATTTGTACAAATTACACCATCATGTCATCTGCTTGAGGAAGTGGCTCTTCCAATTGCAGCACAACTAGTTGCAATAAGATGGTGATGCAGAAAGCTGCATGGATCCAAACCATCCCATAAAACAAACACAGTGGCCATCTGTTGGAGAAGGGCAGCCATTAACTGTTTTAAGGGCCTGGATGTGGTCCAGCATTGTTCATTCTACCACCAAAATGAAATGACTATTCTAATCAACAATATGCATTTTAAAACTGGGTCATCATACGTCTCCAATGCCTGTGTGGTTTGGAATCAATACATGAAATGCTGACTCACACCATCAAAAGGCAAACTAGTCTGTTTTCAAACTGGACAATTTTTGTACATCTTAAGTTTGTGGAATTCCTTTAATATGAGATATAGTTTTGTTATTTGTAAAAATTTTGTTATGACCCAAATTCAAATTGGAAAACTGGGACTAGAGAGTCTGCCAAAAGAAGCTTAGTTTCTTAACAGGTCTGTTGGACATTTCACTGTAGTAGTAAAATAAAGTTGTCAATAATGACAATAAAGAATAAAGAATATATAAGAAAACACCATAATATTATGAGTGAAAAAAAAAGAAATACAAACTTGGAGAAAAGAAATGTACTGGAGTCTCTATGTAAGTTCTTCTAGTTTATTTAAAATTGTTACACTATAGTTTATGTAAAGAAAAAAAGAAGTTTATTTGCTTGGTCTTCCATATTTCCAGTTAAATATTCTGTTTAAATTTGGACTTCTGAGTGATTTTGAACATTTTTAAGGTTTTTAAGGACTTCTTAGGTCTCCTGTTTCAGTGGTAGGAAACCCATTAACTGGATGTGAGAACAACATAATGCCGACACAACATGGCAAGTTTCCTCATAAAAGCCTGCCAAAAGGCATAAAATGGGTCTATCAACACCTTTGTTGTTTTACAAGTGCTACCTTGGGAAATGTTGTAAATTATGCTTAGGTCTTTGATAGTCTTGTCATACAGATAAATACTTACTACAATCAAAATAAATTAAGCTAATTTTATTCATGGTTTCAGTCAGAGCTAAGCTCAAATCTCAAGTAGTGAATAACTATCACACTGCATGCCATCCAGCCTGAAAGGATTCTCAGCTGATAATTACAGATACAAGGAAAAGAAGGCTGGCCTGTTTCAGAGAAGTACTTTTATTGCATTTGTTCCTTACGTAAAAATGTAATTAATGAAATGTTAGATAAATACTAGAATAACTAAATATTGTTTGCACTTGAAATTCAGGCACAGAATGCTGGATCAAGCTTCCATGTCTGAACACTGGTACTAATGTATTTATAATGTAAATAAGAAAAAAATTAGCCTTTTATGGGATTTTTATATATCAAACCAACCATATTACAGATATATTACTTGCTGTAAAGATCTAATTAAGTAATTCATCAGTGTAACGTGTCCTTGTCTAACAGTAAGGCTACTTTTCTCATCTGACTGAAGTTCTGAAATAGAAAAGTAAGCCAAACTGTATCTAATCACTTGGGGTTTAATCATTCTCAAGGCATAAGAAAAACTTGCTCAGATACACCAAGCCCAGAAGCACAACTCCAGATCATTCTTTTAGCTTTTTTCACAGGGAATGTATTTCTTAGCTAAGCATGTTGAGGGAATGATAACATTTTTTTTTTTTGTCTCCAAAGGAGTGAGCTAAGTCTGAAGTTCTTGAACTTGCAGAGGAGCTGAATGATTTCTGATGCTTCAAGAGGGAACCTTCTCGGCCATAGGCACTGAAATCCTATTTTAAAGATGAAAGTTATACAAAGAAAGATTTGAAAGTTATGCTAGCTCAGGCACAGAAGTCTTCTGCAAAGCTGAGTTGCAGGTATGTATTGGAGAAGAAATTATCCAAAATGCACGTTTTTACCTAACTGATATATCTAGGATGTACACAGTGGATGTGCAGCCTGAGTACAGTAGGTTTCTCTACTCACTGTTGGGCTCATTCTATGAGGTTACTCTGTATTTCATAGAGTTCTTTATACTGGGACAGTGGCTGAAAAAATGTATTGTTATTACATCAGTATTTTGAAAGGCATTTTGTTCTTATTTTTGGTAATTTGAACTGCTGTCCAAGTAAGAAGTGAATTCAGAAAGGGGAACAAATGTGCATTTATTTCCCAATACTTTAGTGTTTTATTAAAAGAAAGGAATAGAGAAACAGCAGTATCAACAACTATTTCATTTCTAGGTGTACAGGAGCTGTAAAGAACAATCATTCAATGACAAATTTGGATCTTTTCAGAAAAGAAGTGCCAATTTTAAGTAAAGTAATAGCAAACACCTTAATGTCAGCATGAACATTTGATTGCCATCAAAGAGAAAAAGAGCATTTACAGCAGCCAGAACAAACTCAGAACCAACATAGCTCTAAATCCAGCTTGACCAGTGTCTGATCTGTGCTGCTAAGGTATTTCAGCCCTGCTCCTTCCATAATCTCCCACAAAAAAGACCAGTATGAATGAGTGTCTGATTCACTGGGATTCCTAGGTAAGTGATTGCTTATGTTGGTGGCTCAGATTAGAAATCTAACTCAGAGGAGCTGTGGGAGGACTGCTCTCCCGCTTCCTCTGACTGTGGATCACTTTGCTCATGCCTTAAATTAGCCCTTGTTTAAGACTTCCCAAAACAACTGTCTGCCTGTCAAACTGACTCTCTTGCTAACGTATATTTTGGACCTGTCATGTTTACTAAGCACTTGCCAAAGGATACAGAACTAGTCCACAACTCAGTCTTGAAGCATATTTGGGAAAAAAATTACTGGATGGACTCTGTAGAGACGCCCAAGCATCCTGTTTTTTTTTCTGATTTTTCAACTTTGGTGAAAAGCTGAAAAGTCTGATCCTCCTGCAGAGCCAACAGCACAGTTCATACAATTGCTTCCTAATCCAATGGCAATAAAATCAGCTTAGTTCAGACTAGCAGTTTAAACTGTTTAAATAGCCTGTTTCACTCTGCTGGAATCTGGTGAGGGACTTCTCACACCCACGCCACTCAGCAGGGCAGTGACAAGTGTGGAGCAGTGAGTGCTCCAAAGCATTCACCCCTGCATGAGAAGGAACCCAGCTGTCATCTCATTTCCTTCTGGTCCAAAGGTTTCAGCACCACAGAGACCGCAGAAAAAAGAAAGAAAGCAAAAAAAATTGTTCCTATTCTTATGGAAAAATCATAAGCTCTTACCTGAACTTTTACCTCATTTACCTTTTCACTTTATCCTTGCTCAGAAAGAAACAGGAAAAATAAGAAAACTCTCTCCTCTAGTGATTTGTTCTCATTGGAGTTCAGTCTCTGGCTAATTAAATAGCCCCAGGTGCCAGACAGAACCTTGTTTGCAATAACTTATCTTGTTTTGGTCAGTTCCTCAGCTCTGCTAGCCAACAGCAAAGCAGCAGATCCTTCTTTCCATTGCTGTACGATGGTATAACAAAATTAGAGGTAATTAAACCTTCCATTTGAATCAGCATAAGTGGCACGGCATATCTCTAGGGTCTGGCATTTTTATTGCCTAAAGAAATCTTGAATACATGCAGGAACTTCTCTCTTCAGACCATGATTTGTAACAGTTAATAGTGCAGATTACACTGTGTGACTTAAATGACACAGCACTTGACAGCCATCAATAACCTAACATGATAAGAGTGTAGTAAATTTGTTTCTCCTCATACCCTCCTGTCTATTGAAAGAGTTAACTCTGAGATAACACATAAGGTGAAAGAACAGAGGTGGCAAGTTATGAGGAATCTCCAGGATAACATATGTGATGTTATGTTTGTTATGTATTAGAAACCTCCCAAAGGAATTTTTCAATATTTAGTCATAAGAGCAAACAGCATTAAGGACTTGGCAGAAGATGAGATTTTCTCACACTTCTTAAAAAAATATCTATTAGACACAATTGAATGAGATCTTCTGTTTTACTAGGCGGCACTCTCATCACACTGAGTTTCCTGTGCTGAATCCTAGGGAAATATCAGTTCAGATGGAATAGTATCACATTTCTGTCACACAAAGCTATGTCCCTCGCTCTGAATTTACCCTGGATCATCTTTATACATGTAAAGAATAATAAAATGGTCATATTGGAGTAACTGGGGAGACAGTGTAATCTGGTGGAAGAGAGTGTCCAAGCAGCTGGAAGCAGGCTTTCTCTTTTTCAGAGGCAACCCATAAATGAGTTAGAAGCAGGGAGATTGTTTACTGGCAGAGATATTTGCTGGTTTGAGAGAGTAAAGGTAGTAATTGGGACAACTTCATGCACAGGAAACTTTGGTGTAACCACATCTCCAGTGGGCATTATGTTAACACAGGGTATAAATCAGGATCCCCCCAAGCACAGTAGTGCAGCTTTGACACACTCAGAAGATGAGGGATGGCTTGGTAAGCTATAAAATATTCCTTGTCTGAAGGGCCTTGTCTGGACACAGATGTTTTTATTTATAAGTCATATAGGTATAGTGCCTCATATGAATGTTCTCATTAAAAATGGTTTTGGGGTTTTTGGTTTTTTTCATGTAGTTTAATAGTCTGTTTAAATTGAACAACAACAATAAAAAAGACTCAACCGAATTTAAAATTATTAAAATGACATAAATTACAAATTGAATTTAGATCTGTTGACTTAGACCATTCAAAACCCTGTCTTTGCTTATACTAGTTTGCTTTCCCGAAGCTGACAAGATCATATCATTCAATAACCCAGCTGTGCTCGGATTCCAGCAAAAGCTGATGTACTCAAAATTATATGGGAAAGGTGCTGTACTCTTTTCCAGTGCACAAAGCAGCATGCACCTTCCTCTCTTCAGTTTCTGTGAACTTTTCAGAAGATTATGGAACCAGGTATTGCCTGGATTGCACAAAAAGAATGTCTTGAATATGCAAATGCTTCTATCATCTTGAACTAAATACCCTCAAGAATTAAACATAGCAGTTTCTTGATAAGTAATTGACTTTCTTCCACCCACTGAAAAGGAAGAGATAAAGGCTCTGTATAACATATGTCTGGATACATTCAGGTCGTGCATAGTGACAAAACACAATATGCCAAAGATTACTGAGTAATCTTCTTACTGTTTGGCAGAAAGGAAGAGAGGGAGTCATAACATTTTGGCACTCATTCAGCTAGACAGCATATCTTTATTGAATGAATATACGTATCTGATAAGTGACCACTCAAGAGACCAGTATAAATTGGCTGTATAGCAGAAAAGGTCCTCAACAAAAGGTCAAATGAACTTGTTCCAAATATGACATGGAGATATTTTTATGTGGTCAATTAAGAAAAAGGTTTTTCATTGGAGCTGATTCATAAGGTTATCAAAAGCAAGAATTTAAGGATTGATGGTTCTGAAAGGCAGAAGGTATTCACTAGATTTACAAGGGCTCTCTGGAAAAGCATTACACTGTGTTGTGTGGACCTAAAGAACAAAGTTACATGTCCAAAAACACTCTCCCCACAAGATAAGCCACCACAACAGAACTTTAGATAAGTGTTGACAGCACAGCAGGAAGGAGCTAATTCCAGGCCTAACTGAGGTAAAGTTTTGGTTAGCATCTGGACAAAAATTCCTGCTGTGGGAAGCTGTGAGAAAGGAAATTATAGCTTAAACCCATGCTAGCCCAAATTGTGACCACCCCTTGGATACCTGGCATTTGAACTGTGTAGAGATGTACTTCCAGAAGAATGACTGAGGACCCCCACTTTGAAAAAGACCAGAAGAGAACCAATAGGACACTATTAGAATCTATGTGGTGGTGATATCTTTGTTTGATCTATCTCTTTCTCTCACTCTCTCTCTCTCTCTCTTTCTCTCCACATCCCCTTCCTATTTTGATCTCTCTCTCTACCTCACATTTACTGTCAAATAAAATCTGTACTGTTGTTGATTTTGGCATACATTCTCCCTTGCACCTTAATTCAGGCAGAGGCATCTCCTAATGATCAGATCCTCACATTTGTTTATATTGGTAAATCCTGACCATGGAGATAGAGCAACAGCAAAAGGAGTTTAATTCCAGGACTAGAATAAGCTGTATTTGCAAACTGGCTTTTTTGCTCTTTAAGAAACATTTCTACAGCCAGGAAGATGCTATCATACTTATGTCATTCAGCATGGTGAAAGCATCTCACTTTTTCCAAGCCCAGCTATATCAGCAAATTGTTTTAAGGGCAAACATGGTCTAAGTAAAGAAACTGTCATAGGCCATTTTTTGAAAAGTTCTGCTTGTTTTAGTAAGACAAGTTGAAAATTATTTCAGATTTATTATATTAGATTTAATTTACAAGGTATCTTTATAAATAATATTTCAGATTTTAGAAGATTCCTACTAGTCTCTTTCTGCTTCATCCTTCATTCTTTTTCTATTTTCCCCCTACACAATAATGTGCTGTCCCTGGAAGTAGAGTTCATTTGTGGGAAAAGACACAAAGAATAATGTTCAACATTGTACACGAAAGCTTGCTGCTTCCTGGGCTGCATACAAAGCATGACCAGCAGGCTGAGAGAGGTGATTCTCCTCCTCCAATTTGCTCTTGTAAAACCTCATCTGGAGTGTGTGTCCAGCTCTGGAGTCCCCAGCATAGGAAGGATATGGGCCTGCTGGAGTGAGTCCAGAGCCCTGAAGATGATCGGAGGGCTGGAGCAGCTCTCCTAGGAATACAAAAAAGAGAGAGCTGGAGTTCAGCCTGGAGAAGAGAAAGCTCCAGGGACACCTTATTATGGCTTTTCAATATTTAAAGATGACTTATAAGAAAGAAAGAGAAAAGCTTTTAACTAAGGCCTGTCATGACAGCACAAAATGATTTTAAATTGAAAGAGTGTAGATTTAGATTGGCTGCAAGGAAGAAATATCTTTACAATGAGGGTGATGAGACACTGAAACAAGTTGTTCAGAGAAGCTGTGATGTCCCATCCCTGAAGTCTTCGAGTCAGATTGGATGAGGATTTGAGCAATCTAAACTAGTGAAAGATGTCTGGGCCCTTGGCAGGGATATTGGACTAGATATGTTTGAAGACTTAGATGATAGAGATTGCTTGAATATTATCTCCATACAGAAGTGGATTTCATTATTCAATTCTAATAACAAAGTTGAAGATCCTAATTTAAGTCAGTGCAAAGACAACAAGGAGAGTTCCACATCTGATCTAATCCCTCTAGGTTTTCTTTGTGGTGGAGGAACTTCTTTGGTATGCTTCATCCATTCCTGAAGTAGGCATCTGAAAAGAGTCAAATGAATAATACCCTAAAAATGCCTCTTTCCTTTTTTCAACTCTAAAGACCATCTAACTAAAATACTGTAAATTACATTAAATCAATTTCAATCTTACTATCTATAACCATGACAAGATAAAAGACAACAAAAAATGGAAAGAGATGCCTGGTCATAGAAAGTGCTAAAATAATCTGAGTAAGCTTCATAAATCCATCAGTGAGAGCTAAACCTCAGTAGATGATAGTTACCTACAAAAATGAAATAAAATTACATCCTATTTCTTTACTTACCTGCTTACTCATGAAAGGAAGACAGTAGACAGGAATATTTACCTTTGCTTACTGACCAAATATGTTTATAAGAAATCTAGTTGAACTTAGTGCATTTCTTTGTCCAGGCACTTTTACATATTCCGTGTGATCCCTGTTTCAAATTTCAGAATCAGTGGTCAAAAATTTCTTGAATTCTCACAAGAAAAAATCAAAATAATAAAAAAATTGAGTCTTTGCCATCTATTTACCTAAGCAGCTAGAAGCACCATCCCAATTATTTGCATCTGAAAGAACAGAACTAGTAACAAATTAATACTTTGCAGCAAAACTACTCCCACCTTGGCTCTAACCATCTTCCCTGTGGATTTTTGTTGGCTAATGCTCTAAATGATACATCTCTCAGAGGAAAAATAGGTTTTAAAAGAAAAGGAAAGAGGGACTAGAAGGTGAAAGAACCGCAGAGGAGAGGGTAACTTTCAGGCACTATTAAAAATTGCATCTTCCATGGATGGAAGTCTCCAGGCTGGCTATGGGGACCCAAAGCTGTGGGTACATGAGAACAGATATGACAAATCCTAGTGTGAGGATAGCAGAGACACTGGGAATATTAGTATAGGGAAAGAAAGCTTGGGGAAGAAAAAGGGGAATGGAATGTACAGGCAATCACATCAAATGTTGAAAAATGGAGACCTGGGATGAGAAGAAATGAAAAGCAAAGTGGGATCAATGTCTATAGGGACAAGCAAAAAAATATTGATGAGTGGACTACAGAGCCCCTGAAACAGAAAAGAGATGTTGATCAGTTCACAGAACTCACATTGGTTAGGGACAGAACATGAAGTCACAAGTGTAAATTCTTTACAAACCAACAGAGTTTGAAGAGAATATTTATTTTTCTGCTGTGGCTTAGGGTTTTTATAGGACATGTCTACTGTTAAATCTTTAGATCAATATCAAGCAGATGATTTAGCTTTAGCATAATTATCTTTAAAAATGTTAATGATACCATGCACTTAATATATTTCTTCAAAGACAGGTGGAAATCCAAACTGTTTGGCATTTCATTTTCAGAACAGTACAGCAACTTTTTTTTTGTATTTTTTTGAGAGGATTTATGAGGGTCTAATTATATCTCACCTATCATCACTGTCAACTGCATTGTCCTCTCTGTAATTAAGGAGTTTATTTAAGTGCACATAAAATACACTGGTCCAATCTCAGTAGAGTAAATCTTCAGCTTTATTTTAAGGACTTCCAATTTTCTTAGGAAAATTAATTAATATTTTGTTAGAAAATGTCCTGTCACCAAGTATTCATTGTGGATCCAGTTCTTGGTAAAGATCTTACTGCAGAGTTAAGTGAAGAACAATGGAATACTTGAACATATTGCTTTGTTTAATATGATCTTGCTCTTTGTAGCCATAAACTTTTTTAGTTTAAGCTGTGTAAATAAATATTTTAGAATCACTTTGCAACACAAACTCTGCAGTACCTACAAGTTAAACTGGTTTTAGATTCTAAAATGTATTAAATATATTTTATTGTTTTCTAGGGATTTGCACATTGTCTGTGACCAGTTTACAAAGGCTTTGCATGTTATTGCTCCTAAGCATCAGCCAAAAACTTACCCCAGCTTCTGAAAGTCAAGCTGTGCTCTTTCCTTTTCACATATCATCACTAGCAAGAAAGATTCCAAAGGCAAAGTTAAACCCCAAGATAATTCTGAACCACCCCACTGTCTTTTAAACCCTGCAATGGCATTACATAGATATAATTGACTGGAACTTAAGTAAATAATTCTGGTAGGGAAGAAAATGGAGACCAACTCACTCCATATTCCCTAAATTGGTCTACAGTAATACCAGAAAAAAGATAATTCTAGATTTTAACTCTTCACATTTCCTTTAATTATTAAAGCTTCTTTATTGGACTACCACTGTTAAATTTCATTTTATACAACTGCATTGAAATATTTTCTATAAGAATTTAATTTTCCAGAAGTAACAAATGCATCTACTCATCCATATGTCCTTGATCTAATGAACTTGAAGATTCATTGTGAAATTTTCATTCGTTTGAGCAATTACTGTGATAAAGAGAAATTAACAATCGGTTTTAAGCACCAAGTTAAAATTAGTTTAAACTATTAATTATTGCAGAAATGCTTTCGACTAAACCAATAAATGAAAAGGAAAAATGCCTTTCCCAACAATTCTATGGTAGAAATAGTGTAATTAGGCTTTTTTTTTCCTTACATAGGAAGATAAGGAAAAACTGCAGCTTTCTGGGAATTTATAAAAAACTGCTACATTGGATAACATTATAGACAACCTCAGTGCTGAGCAGAACAAGGAAGAGGACTATAGTTCACATTCCTGTCACTCTTCTCTCCCAAAAGATGCATTTGTTTCTGTCTCAATGCAACAGTGTAATCAACATGGTGCCTGAAGAATCCAGTCAAAGGCAATGGGTGAACCCCAGATTTCAAGACAAGAAAGGGTGTAAAACACAAAGCATTAGGAGGAAACTATAATCTCTTTGACACATGTGGCTTTTGCTTGACACTGGGGATGAGGGCACGAACAAAAGCAAGGACCCCTGCAGAGATTACATAACCTCATTTTCAAAGTCACTGAACCTATACCTCTCCCATTCATCTTAGTGGAGAAACTGCAAGCAAACCCATAGGTCCAGAATGTCTCCTGAATCTTTGCTTTCAAAAAACTGTCCATGATCCAGTTCCCCTTCCCCTATCTCTGTGGATATCTAGGCCATTTCCACATAAATTAGCAGCTGTCTGTCCTCTAGGAAATCCAAAGGAACAATGATGCAGAAGTGTAATTAGAAAGAAAAGAAATTAATTAAAGCTTATTGCTAAGACAGTTGTGTACTTCTCTGTACTACTATTTTGTTGTTAAAGGTTTCAGTAAGTAAACAGAGGTATTAGTTAAAGATGAGAGAGTAAAAGAAGAAGGATTATAGACAGAGATGGTAAATTCCAAAGGGCCGTGCAAGGCAGAAGAGATTAAGAGACAATTTTGCTACTCCCAACAAGGCCGTTCAGTTTTGTATTTCACAACTTCTTGCAGCTCCTCTGTCATGGTTTAACCCCAGCCATCAGCTGCATACCAAAGTCACTCAAGCCCTGCCACAAGGTGGGATGTGGAGGAGAGTCAGAAAAAAAAAGTAAAACTTGTGGGTTGAGGTAAGAATAGTTCAATAACTGAAAAAAAAGTAAAATATATTAATAATATTAATACAGATAATTTCTCACCACCCACTAAGGCTTAACCCATCCCAGAGCAGTGATCAGTGGCTCCTGGCCAACTCTCTCCAGTTTATACAATGATCAGGGGGTTCTATGGTATAAAATATCCTTTTGGCCTGTTCAACTCAGCTGTCCCATCCATGCTCCCTTCTGGCTTCTTGTCTACCTGCTGACTGAGACAGCATGGGAAAAATCCTGGACTCAGGATAAGCACTACTGAGCAACAACAAAAGCATCAGTGTTTTATCAGCATTATTCTCATACTGAATTCAAAACTCAGTACTCTACCAGCTACTAAGAAGAAAATTAGTTCTACCCCAGACAAAACCTGGACATAATCATAAATAAGCATAATGTTTGTGGGCTCTTCAAAGTCATTAGAAAAAAATCAATGACCATATTACAATGTCCATTCTACAGGATGAACCACTGAGCCACATAGAAATTATTGTATAATGTCAGAGGAAAATACTTATCTCTTATTAATCTTATAACTAAGACTGATAGAACAGTGAAAACATAGTTCACATATATTTTTTTTTAATCATGGACACTAAAAATTAAGCTCCAAGGGTTAAAAATTAGAGAAATTAAGTGAAATTGTAGATGTGAAGATGCGTATTTGGCACTTCAAGTAATATTTTTGTCAGCATCAAGAAGCTGTCACATACATGTGATCACTGCCTCCAGGTATAGAAGGCAGACATTGAAGACACATGTCAAAAGATATTTAAAGCTTTGTATATATTAATTCGTTTGCTTGTTTTATTTTGTGGACAAAATTCAGACTTCCTTAGTTCAACAATGAACATAATCCCTTTTGACTTTTGGACTGGCACCTTGTGATGAACCAGCCTTCTGGGCTTCTACACACCTTGGTCATAAAAATGTCCTCTTCTTTAATATTTTAGTTATCTGTTGACAGATTTACATTGAAGTGTCAAAAAACTACTTAATGCATTCATAAAAGCCAGAAAACACTCTCTCCACTCATGAAGTCCAAATTTAACTGGAAATATCCTTGTATAGAAGTTTTCTTTGTATTTCTTTTGTGCTGTTTCTAGATGCTACCTGCTGTTGAAATAAAAACCAAACAACCAAGCAACACAACAGGAACTGAAGGGTGATATTCCTTTGGGGAGGGGGATGGATGTTCGTGAGTTTCCATAGGCATACAAGCTGCTGCCTCACAGTGGAGTGACCTGAGAGAGGCAGCAGCTCCCAGCCCCTGCTGAGTTCCCCTGGAGCAGGCAGCCCCACACTGAGACAAATTATCACTCTATGAATAACACCATTAAGCAAACTCAGAGGGAAAAAATAAATTGCCATTCAGAAAATAGCTATTTGCTAAAAGAAGCTGTAGCTTAATGTACCACCTCATGACAGTTCCTGCATTCACTGGCAAAAGTTTTCTTATTAAAAAAAATCCAGTAATTTAAAAAAAACAACAAACAAACAAAAAAACCAAAAAAACCCAAAAAACAACCCTCAATGCTTTTTATTAAAAAAACCCAAAACCAAAAACAAAAACAAAAAAACAACCAAAAAAAACCCCAAAAAACCCCACTACTTCTTTAAATTAGGATGAACTAAGGCAATATATTCAATTTTGTCTAGTATTTTAAAATGCTCAGGAAGATATTCTGTTATACCTAAATTTAAAAGAGTACATAATAAAAGCATATACAATTGTGTTTGCCTCAGATTAAGTACTTTCATAATGTATTTGTGGACTGCATAAATGTCTTTACCAGCTTTCAGTTATTCTGACTAATACACAAAATTCCACTACTTTTTCTGAATACATAATGGAATGCAGTGATCACAGCTATCATTAAAGTAACTTACAAAATTCTTGGAGTTAGCATCATATAAAAAAGAATGTGAATTACTTTATGAAACTTTCAAAAGTGTAGACACATTTTATTGATTTTCTTTACTACATTTTCATAAGACATTAGCCCATAATACTTTCACTATGATAAAAGAATACTTTTATGTAAGGACTTATGGTTTGAAAATCTGTTTTTTCTTTACATTAAGATCATTTGCCTCATTAACAATGACTGCATCTGTTTTTTCTTAATGAACGTACCTACATGTTTTTTTGAAACTGGCAATGGTATGGGATATCATAGGAGCGAAGTTAGCCCATAAGAGTTCTAGACAGTGATACCCTTTGTCTGTGTTTATTTACAAACATTTCTGTTACTGTAAACTTTAAAAAGGCTGTTTGAGATGAATTGGTGTTATACATATAAACTAATAGTTATGGCACCTCAGACACGTTGACTGTCTGTCCTTTTCTGTTCTGACCTGTAAAAGATAGCCAGACCCAACCTACCATAACCTCTAGATTGAGAGAAAAGAATTAAAAATGAAAGGAAAAATGGTCAAAACTCTACATAAGGTCAGATACTGGGTATACAACAGAAAAAATCTAACCACCACAGCACATTTCCTCTACATGATGGTTGCATATGATCCAGATAATTACACTGTCCCAAACAAAAAGGAGAGGAGTTGTCTTGAAGCACTGGAACCCTTTGAACCTTATACCTTTTGGCAGGCATCCTTAAATTGTGCATCTGTCTCCAGAGCCACCAGAGACTCTGGCACACTCTGATCCCAGTGGCAGAGCCCTGCTGTGGTAGATTATTTCTGCTATCAGTTACATAGGCTCTGTGACCCAAAAGACAGACTCCCATGCAGCCATCACACTGGCTCTATCCCAGCTTCCCTGTGCACCATGTTCTGCAGCAGGGCTCCAGCACCCATCCATACCAGACTCTTCCCAGTAATAACCTGTGCCAAGAGGCTGGAGTTTTCAAGAGACTCAGTAACAATGTGGGGACTTGATGACACAAGGTACTTATGTCTACACTGGAAGAACATATTGTTCTCTCTCTTGCTATCCTGATAGAGTGAGTGTAGAAAAAGATAGAGTTCTATGACACTTGCACTGAATAAATGACCTTTCCAAAGGACAACATGCTGTAGCAACACTTTATTTTTGGCTTTTCCAAGCCTGAACATTGCTTTGATAGCTTCCAGACAATGGGACAATGGGTAATAACTACAGGGTAATGCATCTGGGTGTCACAAAACCCTGATATTAAAAAGGCACAGTATCATCAGGAATCATGAAGCTATTAAAACTTTCTGACAAGAGTCATTGGGGTTTTGGGAGGTAACGTGTAGGAGCAGTGGTCTATCCTTGCCTCACTGATCCTGCTGATAATCCTGCCTTGCTGCAGGCTAGGACAGGAGCCAGTTGTAGTATAATGCGACAACAAGAGCTCTGCTTTTCCTCCACCATCAGGTTTTTACACCTGCTCAAAAGACCACTACCAGCCCAGAAAAGTGATATTTTACCCAAGTTTTTTATATTTATTTTCTACTTTATTTCATTCTCCAAATAGAGAAGCAGTTAGCTCATGGCAAACTGTGGTGCCCAGACATGTAATGACCTCCTGCCGTTCTTATGTTTACCCTTTTTTCTTACAAGGCTATCTTCAAACTCTTTCTCCCAGTGAGATTCACTCCTCAAATCAATGTATTCTCAGTGTTCTTTAAAGGGGAGGTGAGAGACAAGGACCAAGCCATCTAGTCGTGCTAATGCAGGTGAGGCACTCAGTTTCCCCAGTATTATGTGATTTTGATTTCAGACTAGACCTTGCCATTCAGAGACTGGCTCAGATAAAAAATGAGTATATCAAAAGCTCTGAAAATTCAGGTGCCAATGGGTTGGCAGCCCAAGCTGCCAGGAATATTTTTTACATATATCTGGGATGATTGATTGTTCTGGCTCAAGTATGACAAGGAAAGATACAGTAACCTCTTGGAAGCACAGAACACAATAAGAGGGAGGAAGCAGATGTCCTAAAGAGATCATCTGAAATCCCCCAGCCAAAGCCCATCCCAAATTCAGAAGCCAGTACTCATCAGTATCTGATTTCAATTTGATCCTAGTTGTCTTGCTGTGGGTTACTATGTAATTCAGAAACACATGGTATGTCCACAGGTTGGCCTGGTTAGCATTTTACGATCCTGAGGCGTATCAGAAAACGTACGTATCAGAATACATATCAGACATATCACCTTCTCTCAAAATCACATCACAAGACTTCTTTCAATAAAGATCCTAGAGCCACTATTTTCTTCATCCTACTCATACCAACGGAAAAGCCTCAACAACCTTGAATATAATCAAATATAACATTGATTTTCAACACCTTCAGAGTGGGATTACTGAGTACTTATACTTGAAAGATAAAAGAGAGTGGGAAAAGAGAGAGCTGGTTCATTAAGAGCCTACTCATCCTTTGTTGTCTCCTAAAACACAAGATGAAACACAGCTGCAGTACTGTATTTTTAGTTCCATCTCTATTTATACAATTATATGGTTGGATTTTGAAACTGTAAATTTGCTGCTGTGGATTGGATAATTTAGTTTCTGTACTGCACTGGGGTCATTCTCAGTTCTATTATGCAAGTGACAGGTGTGGGAATCAAGCAGAACACAGAGCTTGTGGTAAGGGGACTGTGGAGCACTGTTGCAGGGGGAGCACCAGATGCTCTCATCTGCCCAGGCCAGCTGTGACATTCAATAGAAAGGCAAGTGTGTGCATCACCCCATCTCCCCCCAAGTCAAAAGCACCACTTAACAACTCTGAGCACATCTGTTCCCAAGGACTCTGATTACTTCTGTCCTCCTAGGGGTCAGTAAGGTCACAGGAATCTTCAAATCCATTTTTGTTCATCTTTATGCGATAACATTGTCGTGTTACTGTACCATATGTACCACACATGATTCATTTACAACTTGTTTTTTTTTTTATATGAATTAGAATTTACAATCAAAGATCTGATATCCTGCAACTGAAAAGCACTGCTCTGAATAGATAAACTTATCTTGGAACACACTAAGAATTCCACAATTATTTATCCTCAGAGTTGATGATGCTTCGTGATACTAAATTGCAGTAAGAAATGCAGCCTTTTCTGTAGGGCAATATAGGATTCTCTACTTGCTACTAGTCAAAATTAAAAACCAATCTTTTAATTTGAAATTTTAGAGAAACTATGCAGAACATTAATTAGTCAATCTGGAACATAGCCAAGATACCAGAGTTTAACATCCTTGCTCTTGTAAAAAGTAGCAAAGCATATTTTTCCTATGACACTAGAAGCTGAGGATCTTGTAAAAGAATGTTCGTATGAATACAAAACAAAGTGCCACACTGGGGCTTAGTATCATTAGTTCCTTTTGGATGGTGGTAGGAAACCAAAACAAAACAAATCAAACCAAACCAAAGCAAATCAAACCAAACCACAAAGATGAACTACTAAAGTTCCCAGTTCTCAAAGATACTGTATTTAAAAAAAAATCTTTAATTTAATCCAGATTGAGTAATAATTGCAATTTGATATTGTAATTAATAAAACAAAAGGCTGTTTTCAAACAAAGACTTTGTAGTAGAAGAAAAGCCCTATACAGTAGCTATTTCTAATATATGATATATGGAAACAAAGAAATCACAAAAAATTATTGCAAACATGCATTACATACATCCAGCTTATTAATTAATTACACCATTCAAATGCAGAGAAAAAAAGCCTGTAATTTTAATCCCAAGAATTTTGAACTGATAACACATCTTCAATATAGATCTTAGATAGATCTCTATATCTGTTATTTGTTAGTATTTTTATGGACATATAGAAATGCATTAAAAAATGAAAAACAAATAAATGAGCCAATCTGTATGTAAAAAGTTGGACCACTACTCTAGTAGTGACCAACCATGTTCACATCTGCTCTCATCTATTTTCTGGGTTTGTTGCTTCCTCACAATGGAGGAGTACCATTGCACTCTCCTAACATACACACATACACAAACTTCCCCCATCCCAGAATCCCATATTTCATAAACTAGAGCTCTCAATTTTTATTTTTTTTCATTTGGGGTATTTTTTTAAAGAAAATCAGTTTTTTGGTTCTGGTTTTAAAAGTGAGAAATTTGCTTGAATGAGTCATATTCTGGAAATGAACATTTGAACAGCTGGAATGTTCCTTCAGGAGATTTATATGTATATATATATATATATATATGTGAAAGAAACCAGGCATCTTCTACACCTCGTTCTTTCATTTTCCCTATGAGATCTTCATACCTGTATGAATAGTAGAATTTAAAGCTGAACAGCAAAAATGAGTTCATGTCCTAACATTTAGATGAAATTCTGTTCTGAACTGCAAAAATGTATTAATGATAGCCTCCTTACTCTTCAGGATATATGAAAATTAATAATTACATTAGTGACTTTTGCAAATCTCAACAATGAACACTGAAAAAAAACAATTACAAACTCAGGATTTCTATCTTCAAAATAAGAACACAACAGCATGAGGTGAATAAGGCACAGGCTCACTCAGTAAACAATAAAAAGAAAAATATAATTGAAGCACTGCTCACTGGAGAGCCCATTCTAATCACCCTACCAGATGACTCAAGATTCTTTCAGAAAAACTACTGCACACTCATGTTATTGAAGTCTGAATCATAATGCATCCTTATAAGAGGGCTGAAAACAAAGTGCTCTGGTTGTGACGTTTCCTAACACTTGAGCTCTTGGTTTCAAAACCTTCTTAGTAATTTTATGAGTTTGCCATTTGTTATATGACTGCTTACTTACTTTACAGCTTGGTAAAAAGGTAAGTTACTGGTATGACATCATGAGCCTTGATTTTAATTTCTTCTTGTTTTGGATGACTAAATAAGGTTTCTCAAACTGAACATCTGAAAGCAGTGGTTATTTTTAAAATTGTTCTCCTTTTAAATAGACAAGCTGTTAGTGCACCCAACAATTATATATATTCCCCATCATTGTAAGATTGTGTAAGAATATACAATACAAAAGGATTATTAAGAGAGCCAAAATTAGTATACTAATGATTCAATTTGACAGTTTCATTATGTATAATGTGAATAAAACTGAGAACTCTTTTAAATTACTCCTGCCATGTTCTGAACAAGACTACTAAACCGACTTAAAATAAACTAGCATTTTTTTTCTTAAGTAATAAATTTATCATAATGGTGCATATGTACACAACCATATATTTTTCTTTTATGCCAAATGTTCAGGCCATTATTTTGATCTAATAATATTTCATCTAATTATAGTTCATCATGGTTAAAATATCAAATTTAATGGTATGTCATGGATTAACAGAATAATTTGATTTCTACACTGTTAATTAGAACTTACATTTACATGATTATGGAAAGTTATATGTGAATTAAAAAATTAATGTCTAAATACCCTTTTGCCTCTTTCTAAGAGGATCTATAGAACAAATGAAATTATTAAAATACATATCTAGGCATTTAAGGTCAACTAATGGGTTTATTGGGGAACTATGCTCTACTATAGACATCATAAAATTAAAAACTAGTTAATAAGAAATTAGCCACTCCTGGCTAACAAACTCAAACATAAACCTGGAACATCCTAGGGATTCTCTGGCTATTTGGCCCTCCTGGCCTTCTTGTCTGATGCACATCCAGTCACTGAGACAGGAGCGTCCCCCGTCCCCCAGGTGCACCCTTTCTTCAGTTCAGACACAAGTGGATGAAGGAGTCCCTGCTTCCAGGCTCTGTACTGCAAAGCCACACATTTCTCATCACCCCATCATCCTACAGGTGGGAAGTACTTGACAGCTAAAGAGAAAACAAGTGTTTGGGATTTCCTAGGGCAGACAAGGAAACACAGCCATTCCCACCCAGAAGACGCTAACAACTGCATGGAAATGGGCTATTCTGGCCTGCTACAGACCCACAGCAGGTGAGTTTCTGCTGCCACCATCTGAAGACCTGCTGGAGAGATAAGTTATTCTGTGCTGTAGGGCGGGGTGATCTGTGCTGCCCTGCAGTTATGTCTCCCCTCAATATTTAGCCAGGAGGAGATCCTTCATCACTAGCTTCTGAGCTGAAAAAATTATCAGCTTCCCTACCATAAATACAGCTAGTGCACACTTCCCGTGCCAGAAAGGGTGAGCATGTCAACAACATAATGGTGACAGTCACTTTGCAGGCTACAGTCAGAGGCAGTGGCATATGACATTATGAACTGTGCAGAAATGTGCAAAATACTGAAGAGATCCAGCATTCATCTGGAGGGACAAGCAGAGATTTAGTTCCTTCCCAGTGACATAACCATCAGCCCTGTATGCAGATTCAATATACAAAACAATGAAGCCCAGCATTATTATAGAGGGTGAAGAAAATCAGAAAAGGAAAGAAAGTATATTTTATGCATTTTTTATATATTAATGCATGGCAGATTACATTTCTCTGGTAAATTACAGCCCCCTGACATGTCAAGTGACACAGTGTGTAGCTGACTGTAAGAAAGCTCTACATTGTGGGGATGGTTTGGTTTTGGATCATTTGAGAGTACTTTAAGACATCACAAAAGCAATTTCCTGTCCTTTCCTGTCTCTTATTTTTTCCTTCACAAATTCAAGTACCAACTCACTATGCAAATTTATCTGCTGCCAAGATTTAGCAGAAATATCAGTTACTTGTGTACAATTGCAGAAGGGTTATAAATATGCAAAAGAAATTTAAGTACAAAAGTTTGCAAAGAAAAGAAGGACGTGACTAGGTACTTGGCTGTCATGACCTATTTCTGAGGTTACAATCAGATTAACAATCTAGTACAAATGACACCAAAAGAATAAGATACATATTAAGTTTCCTAGTCCTATTTTTTTTTTAACAAAGACAGGATATCTCATTCAAATCAATTGAAAGAAAAAATCACTTTCATTAGGATGATGTGCTTTTATTTCTTCTGCTATTGTACTGGACTTCTCTGAATTCCTCCTAGGAAAGAAAACTCACGAAAAAGTAAGATGAAAATATAATACAGTTAAAAAATTAAAAATTAGGATTTTGGCCCTTAAGAGTATAAAATTGGAGACCTTTAAATAGTACGGGTTCCATTACTCCAGGAAACCTTGGCATTACATGACCCTTTCAGAAATGCTAGGATGACAGAAAAACAGGCGACAGGTGGAAAATATGTAAATAAGTCTTTTCATCAGGTAGTGACTGAACCAAATATCAAAGCCTGGATAGGACTAATTAGCTACCAAAGCAGCTGTTGAAAATTTGTCCTACCTGAGCATCTCAAAGGGATTCCTACAGCTCAGTCATGCTGGGAGCCCAGCTCATGTCACGCACAGGATCACATACAGGAGACTCATCATCCTGGAGAGCTGATGTCTTCCCATGTCCTCACCCCAGGTGGGACCTATCTCAGATCACAGGCACCAGGGGCAATGGTCCAAGAGAGGCCCAGCATCAGAATAAGCTTACTTACTGCTGTAGGGGATATTACAGTCTCGAGCTGGGTTCACTTGTTGGTTACACATTGAAACTCCCCCCATTATGCCACAGGTGCTCTTGAGACAGTAGCAAAAGTGATGGAGCTATCACTAGCAGACTGCAGATCTGGTTTCTTTTCCTCTGCCTGTCTTTCAATCCAGACCCAAACTCTGCTTGGCAAATTATGCTTAGTCACTTGGCACCTACAGGTCCAGCCAGCCATACAAGATGTTTTGAATTAAAAGAATCACCATTTTTCTTTGAGTTGACACTCTGCCCTTTTTCTGGCATCCTCAGAGCCCTTCCACACTTTTCCTTGACTGTACATGTTCACATTAATGCCACAGAGAAAGGTGTCCACTGCTGGTCTTCTCATGCGACCACAAATGTTCAGATTGTCCCAGAAACTTATAGAGTAGCTTATAGATCCTGCCCTAGACTTCACCTTTACTTCTGTATGGAATTACCGTCATGGATGCTGCAGAAGCTGCAATTAACTGTTTATATAATAAATCAAATCTTTAGATCTCAAGGTCTTCCAAAAGCATGGCAGAGGTTCTGTGTTTAGTGAGAACAATAGTCTGATGATGGGACCATGCTCCTCTTACCACACTGGGAAAGGGCACTGCAGCATTCTCTTTTTTACCTGTGCTGTAACAAGCAAATACTGTGGAATACCTACGATAATAGAAAAGGTGAGCAGCTTGTTCTCTTATTTTAGATGCAGGAATTACCTGAAGAGTCCTTAGGGTGGATATAGCAAAACTTGGGGAGGTTCCCCCTCGTTTTCTTGTAAAATATTTTTTAAAGTTCATGTTGTGAAAGAATATTCTGAAAAGCAAGTTCCTTGTTTTGGAAATCACTATAATTTAATTATGGATAATTTCCAATAAAATACATTTGTTTCAGTTATTGGTCACATATTCAACTGGCAGGTGTGTGCACTAATATATGAGAAAGTTTTATGAAATAGTGTCTGTCTTATCAGAGAGAAGTCTGTGGTTTCAATCATATTGAAAAATCACAGATGTTGGCCATTTCTAGTACAGATATCTCTGTCCTACTAGTAGCGTAGTGTCCTTTTTTACTGAGTATTTGACCATTTTCAGTCCTATTATGTATCTTTTGTCTCCTTATAAATAGTTGTAACCACCATATTTTGAAAAATGAAAATGCCCAGATATATAAAAGGAAGGTAAATTCAATAACTCCACTAGATGAAAGCCTGATTTGCTCAACTGTGCAATCTACAGAAATGTAAAAAATAATGAGTTTTGTTGATAGATAAGTGTAAAAAAAATTATTCCAATTTATACACTGGAAATGCCTAAAGAGAAATATATTAATAAATAAATAAACATATATATATATATATATATATATATACACTAATATTAAATATTAAAGTAGCAATAGTTCAACACATTTTGAAAATTCTGTGTCTTTTGAAATAGAATATATTCCTGTATGATCTGGTTTATATATATAAAGAAAGAAAAAGACTGAAATATGAGACTAAGCATTTAATCTCATATAAGAATGTTCACACTGGCACAGCCATGGCACATGCTCCTATGAAGTCCACAGATGTGATAATTTTCTGAATACATGACCAATTAAAAAAAAGAAGAGGCATTTTTAGAAGTTCACAGTGAAAAGCACCTTGTGCATATACAGTGTGGAGAGCTTCACCCTTTCCCCTGTTCATATCCAACATTGTGATAAGATTTGGTAATCTGTAGAATAATTAAATTAAAATATAAAATTTATAAAAAACCAGAAGGTTCTGGAATATGGTCGAAAAATCAACTGCAATGGTTTCTGCAATAACTTTTTGGATATATTTTATTAATTAATAACATTTATTTTTCTGAAATGAATGTAGCAAAGATTATTTTTCAAGTATTTTAGTTTCTTAGTTCATATACTGTGGAGTCATACATATAGTTTTGGAAAATTCCATTATTATACTAAGGAAATATCCCACATGTGAAAGAAATTCAGTGATGATACTGAAACTCATGCCGTGATTTTATGAATTTCTATCACTAGGAAAAATATTTGAATGATGGGATACTGATTATTTTTGGAATCTCTCCTTATTTAGATTATCTTCAAGCCGTATTTCTTCAGAAAGTCTCCTACAGCACAGAAGTTTTTCCTTCATTAACTGGAAAAAAAATGGGGGGGCTTAGTTTTGTGGCGGCTTCAGGCAGTAAGAAATGGACTGAGAATTCTTGCACAGCACAAAGGCAATCTCAAGCCCAGTGTAGATACAAAGAGCTTTGCAATATGACTATTCACACTTAAAATTAGACTATATCAAATAGTAAAATTCAAGTGCCAGTCTCTTTCATTTAAAAAAAAAGAAAAAAAAAGAAAAAAAAGGCATAATCTTAACTCTTTGAGGGTTTTATTAAGTTTTCTTTTTCATGGTCACAGCTAGAGATTTATGCTTCTCCCTTCCCCCTTGCCCTCACCCCCACCTTGATTTTCTGCTTTTATTTAAAAATAAAAGCTAGAACTTTCAGAAAATCACCAGAGAAATGCTGTGCCAGGTTCCAATAAAAAATAAAATGTGCTGACATAGATTTTAAGGTCAAGAGGAAAAATATGATAATTCAGCCTGACCTCTTTCAAAACACAGAACACAGAAAATTGGGAGGCAATACTTGCAATAAGTTATTTTTATTAAGTTTACAGTTTAACACAGTGACAGTTTAAGTTTTCTCTCAGTAGTTGTACTTTTAGTATGATTTTTCCACAGTTACCTGGTAATATGTTCAAGGAAAACTTGAAGGTAACAACAGAAAAAAGGATTTCTTAGGTTGAAATGTGCTGACTGTGTACTACACAATGTCATTTGACTGCCTGTATCAGATACAGCCTCTTCCATTTTCTGTAAGCAATCCACAGGATAGCATTCTTCTACAATGAAAAGCTTAAATGTGCATTAGGACACCCTTCATGGCAAATACAGAGGATAAGTGATCTCTTTCATTCCTTTGAATGCTCAGAATATTCCAAACAATTACAAAAATATATAGAGAGAGCTACATTTATAAATAAATTTAGAAAAAAAAATCAAACGTGCTGACTTGTTTTCACTACATGCTGCTTTTCACTGTATACTTCTTGAAAAGCTGGAGCTCAGTCAAATTTCACTGGAATGAACAAATGCATTTTAAGAAAAAATACATCTGTGTGACAATTTTGGATTTATCTTTTTCAGTTTTTCAGCTCTGGGATGTCAGTTTTCACAGGCATTAAAAATATTCAAGTATTTTGCTTTTTAATGATTTCCTTAGAGATAAAAAGAGAAACTTTTCTTGACCTTTTGAGGTAGGCTGATCCTGGATATTTTTGTTCAGGGACATTTTCAGAGATTCTAACCCCTTGAAAACCATGTTTTGACTCCTCAGGATTATTAAACATAGCTCAGGTAGTTAGAACTTGCTCAGTGGTGATATTTGTACGGCAGGTGACACCAAGTGGTGCTGTCACAGGCAGTGTTCCTGCTGTCTGTGTGCATGTACACGACTTCAGCTTTGGCTGTGTCACGCCCTGTGCAAAAGGATTCAGCCTCTTCCAGCAGCTTTTCCCTACAAGTAACTAAGGACTTTGTTAACTACAAGGTCACTTTTTATCACAAAGCTGCAACCTAAGGACGAGGTAGGAGCTTAGAGCTATGCCTCCCAGTAACAGTGCTGGATTTCTTTGGCCAGCAGAGATATCTATTCATTCAGGAACAAGTTACACCTGGGGCAGATCTAGATTATTTGCCACCTGGTTACTTTCAGGTGAGGATGACACTGCACCTCTCCAAAGAGTTGTGACTTACTCTTCATAAACAACAGTCACATCAGTGTGCACTCCTCCTGCCTGCTTACCTGTGCAAGAGCTGTATACGTAATACCCCTTGACATGTTGTATAAAGTCTGAGAGGACTTGAGTTAATTAAAAAGGTAGTTATGATCTGCTAGGTTTAATATGAAACCTTTAGAGTGACAATGCAAAATCATTCTGCAGAAATCCCAAGACCTCCACACAAATGAACTCAGTTGATAATATTTATTGACAGAACACAAGTATAATCTCATTAATATTTGCAAATTTCAATTACAGGGAGGGCATGATCCTGTTTAAGTAGTCACAGTTTTCCATTATGATTGAAACAAATACCAATTTATTAATTCATCTTCGAATTTTGAAAAAGGTGAAAGTGTGATGCTGCTAAGAATGATATATGATGGAGTAAATTATTTTTGCATAGCTGTAATGTTATTTGTTTCCTGTGACATTGAAATTCTGTGTCAAATTCTGGGAGAGAGGAAAGGATAAGAAAGCATAGGTCATTCCTGATTTTAATGAAAAATTGACATGGTTCATTGACATTATAAAAGCAAGTAATACAGTATTGTGTTGTTCAAGACCTGAATCTTTTGGATAAAAATCGCAATTGCGGTTCATAAAAAGGGGGGTAATTGTATTTCCCAAGAGGAAGCAAAATGTGATGAAGTAACTTTTTAATATTTTTTTTTTCAGCAAAGCTTTTCCCAAAATGAGAAAATGAACTACTAATCAAGCAGAATATTTTGACATCAGAACTCTGTCCTTCTAAGGACCCTAACCAAAATTTTTGAAAGGGGAATCTTGTAAAGCACCAAAAGACAGAGATTTTGTGATAGATCTTTAAATCTTCTATACAACTGTATGCTTATAGACATTAACAGAACAATTTGTTTATTAAAGTAATGGTTTATTTCCTCCTGATTTGTAAATAACATGAAGCATTATCATTACTTTCTTATTTGTATTATTTGGGATGTATTTGTATCAAAAGGCTGCAGTGCATAATCAGAACCATTGTCTATCTCAACTAACAATCAGAGTCACCCAGTTCATATGGAGGCAATGATGTTAGACTAGGACAAGGATAAAATAAACCCTCTGAAGCAAACTGTGCCCTCCTTCTACTCAAAGAGCAGAACTGGTGTGTTTATGCATCACACATCTAACACAAAAGCCACCATTCAGCCCCAGAAAGAATAGCTTGCAGATGTCACTGCCAGGCACAGTTTGCTGTCAATCTAAAAATAAGATACATGATCTTAAAAGGAGCTGAAGAAGCATTCTAGAAACTCTTTGCTAACTAGCAAAAGGCTGGACACATGGCAGAGTGAACAAGCCTTTTCCAACACTGTGTAGATGAGAAGTCATTAAACCTTCTCCCTGGAGCTTGCTGGAGCACTCAGAAAAGATTGTGACCTATCTGAGCAGCCAAAGAATTACTTTTCCTTTCCTCATGGTCCAGGTATACTGCAGCATGCTGCAGGAGTTCACTGTAGCTTCCATCCTAGGCTTTTTATTTCATTCTGCTCCTGAAAGTACAACAGTGAAACACATCTGCTTTGGCATTCTTCATTAGATGTGACAAAAAAACCCCCAACCAACCTAAAAAAACCCCTGAGGTTGGAACCACAGCCTCATCACCTATCATGGAAGATGTCACTCTGTCTCATCAGGGTGCACAGTGTGAATGGATCTGGACTCACAGCTCCTTGGAGGGAAGATGAATATGTTTGGTGGCAGCTGGTAGAACAAGGAATATATTGAGCTCATCCTTCCTTTCCCTCTGGCTCAGAAAGACCTCCTCCCAAAGGAGAACAGCTCCAGTCAAGTTGAGTAAGAAGATGTGCTGTGAAATGGGAACAGTTTACAGCTTTTCAAAATCTGATTTCAATACTGAGGATATAGAATACTTAGCATGTCTTTAAGGCTGCAAGCAAGAGAGGGTTCAGATAAATCAGAAAGGTACATTTGCTCAAGGCCTTGCTAAAATCTACCTCTGGGTAGCCCTTATCCCTAATGATCAGGCAGAACAGATGGCTAACGGGTTTCAGTCCCTGCCTGGAAGCAGTGGGGTTTATTTTGTGCCCAAAATCTGGTCCCATTCCATGGCTGGATGCCCACTGCAATCTGCATTTTGGAAAGAGTCTGAGGGCAGGGTCAGATCAGAGGAGATGAGTGGTAGAGGACCAGAAGAGGAGCCCAATTTGTTGAGCTGGTCAAGCTCAGCTGATAAATTTTGCAACAGAAGAGGCCACAGCAGAAGAGGAAGCTGTACAACAGAGGCTGGGGGTATGATGAGAGTCAGTAACAATCCATGTAGATCACTGGGCGAAGCAACAAATGCTGAATAAGCAAAGTATGAAATACTTGCATAAATATTTCCAAAGGCAAAGAGGGGGTAATCTTATTTTTTCCGTACATACATGTACAGAAATGGATGTAGAAGAGACATTAGTTGAAAAACAGACCCATATCTTTCGCCTTGCCTATTTCCAGACTATAAAAGAGTCAGTTCCTATGTAGGTTTCAAAATAATCCCACGTATTTGAATAGGCAGTCAGCGACAAAACCAGCAATGCAGAACAGTTAATTCAGATGCAAATATTAACAATTACTGTAACACAGAACTTATATAGTTAGCACTGTAGGAACAGATACTCTGATAATGAAAACTAAAATAACTGCTGGTATCCATAAATTCAGAGATTCTTACCCTACATTTTTATAAAATTCAGTCTGCATATCAGTGTGGTAACTGAAAAGAGTTTAAATTCTGTATGCAGTCTTTAAGGAAATTTTTGAAAAGGGTAGCCTTCTGAGAATAGTTATTTCAAATTCAGAAGGCTGCCCAGAATATCAGAGTAAGTTCAGCATTAGTGTAATTTTTCAACCTAACCCCAGAGGCCTACGAACTAAAATGCCAGCAGATTAAAATGCCTTTTAAGAGCCATTCTGCACTAAGTGTATGTATGACAGAGTTATACTTTGAGTTATAAGCAAACAGTATCACTTTGGAGGCAGCAGCTGCCACAGTCAGGCAAGGACAATTTTGCTGTAGCATGTGTTAAACAGTTGCAGGATCAGGCTAATTGAGAGGTCTCCATCACTGCAACAGCAGCTTCAAGGTTAGTTCAGGGAGTGGGGGTCAGAGTCAGGCCTGCACCCTGCTGAAAGCAGTCAAGAGGAAAGCACAATTTTGGCCAGAATAACATCTGTTTTCTCACAGCTTATAGGAAGCTATTGGCACTAGTACCGCATTGTCACCAAATGTGTCATGATCTTTCTCCCTGAATGTTTCAGCCTAACATCTGTTCAAAGTACCTTTGTGAAACGGACTGAAATATATAATAGACAATTTATTGTTGAAAAATACGATGTTTTGATATTGAAGCACTTTGCAAAGTAATTTGCAAAGCTGGATCTTAATTTGGAGCTTTTTCCAAGAAATGGGCTGGAGAAAAAAGCTTAATCTTTGAAAGAAAAGCACCTCAAGAAATCTCAAACTTGTGGTAAATTCTTTGTCTGACCCAGATTTGAGGCTGGCTACTAGTTCACTACCCATTAGCAACTGTTTGGTATGAATCCCTCTTTTTCTGGACTGCATGAATTGTATTCATCCACTGAGAGCTATCATCCCTGCAGACCAAACTGAAGGGAAGGAAGAGATAAAGGCAGAGGCACCAGAGGCATTACAGCAGGATGCAAGGAGCAGGATGCTCTTCAGATCATGAATTACAATTGTAGTTAGTAGAGACGCTTCAGACACACACCAAAGAAGCTCAAGGCTGGCTTTAGATCTACTTACTTAACTATTCCTTTTTAAGTTTCAGTGATAAATAACTTAAACTTTTTAGAACACTCTCAGATCTCCTTAATCATTATATGTCATACCAAGAGAAAAAAATATTTTCTATTTAGGTGAGAGTGTGCACAATATATATTAAATTATAAATTAGAAATCAATATGCAGATTTATATCATGAATAGTTGTATAGTACCTCTCTTAGATTTTTACAAGGGACCTTTCTATATCTGCTCCTACCCTACTGTTTCTAATTATATTCATGGAGTTGCAAGCTACGCATAGTTTTCCAAGCATGAAGAATTTTTGGGAACTCAGTGATTTCACTAAACAAAGTAAGTGACTTATATATCATCTCAACTTCCAAACTAAGCTAAGCTAAAAATCCTGGTACGCTTCGTTAAGTTTCAATTTTCTAAATAATCTTCACTTCTTTGTTGGTCAAGCCTAATAGCTCCTACTGAATAATGAAACTGATATTTGGCTACTGCCTATTTATCAGATTCAGATACAGGGGTTTTTTAAAGTTGGATACATCAAGTTCATTATACATGTGCTTGTGCAATAATTAAATCAGACTCCTTGAAACTCTGCTAAAAGCATCACTTAGAGAAAGAAGTGGCTAAAATATTTAGATTTGTTCTTTCTCCTAATTTGAAGCCTCCAGAGGTATTAAATGCAGCTTGCTGAAACCCTAACTGGAAGTAATGTCCAGAGAAGGCACTGGGACCTCATGACCTTCCCCTGAGATTCAGTCTTACCACACACCTGGGGTCACAGTGTTTGAAGCCAATTATCTTACCATTGATGGGAAATTATTAGCTCTCTGATAGGTAATTTTCCCCCAAGAGCACTGTAATTTACATGTGCAACTCATGAACCACAAAACTGATATTGTAGGACTATGCTTGAGAAGTACAGTCTCTTCTAGGCAGCATTTCAATGTATCCACACCCAGACTAATATTCACTGTTTTTGAAGTTGTGCTATCCTGCATTAGTGAAAGAATAAAACTTTGCAAAAGCTCGCCAATAAAAGATGAAGAAAGATTAGATAAGATGAATTGTAGACGTTGCAAAAGATGCACAGTGATGTTAAATATCAAGAAATAAAAAAATTGTTCTAAGTCATTCTAAATTAAATGTATTTTTCCCCACAACTAAATTAAATATTATTTTTTCTTATTTAACTAACCCACTGTCATTCAACTACATATTAAAACTGTCTAAAATATCCTAAGCATAATTTCCAGCTAGTTAAAAGGTGTATATTTTAAAGCTTAAAGGAGTTTGATTTCTGACACTCCACCCTAAATTTATCATTATTTTTGTTTTCTTGACACAAAGAATACTGATAGCCACTAAAAAAAGGATTTTTGTGTTTGTTTGCCTTCTTGGCAAAAATTAGTATTGAACCTTTTAAAAGAAGTGCTAATACCCTCAATTTTTTGTACTTCTGGAAAAACAGATTTTTCAGCACTATATAAGTTTCTGAAAACCAATGCACTGTAAATGGATAATAGCTTTCCTATAATAACAATTTCTGGATAAATTGACCCCAGCATTTGATAAGAAATGTAACTATAAGTAATTCAGAAAAGTATGTAGAAGAGCAGCCACCTTTTTCTAAAGCATTTTACCACATTCAAATCTTCCCCTGCTTTCAGAATACTATTACATATTCCACAGTTAATGGCTGGTTACAAACAAACATTAAGCCCCTGTTACACTATTTGTATAAATATTATGCTGTGCTGTAGTAGCTCCATTTAAATCAACTGAGTTCATTCATTTCTAGCAAGCAAAGTGAATAAACAGCATCTATGTGTTTGGAGTCACACTGACCTAAATAATACTAAGATTATATCTATCGAAATGAGTTAAATTATAGTAGGGCATGAATTCATGCCCTGGAACTACTTTTTTTCCTAGAACATAAAATGTCAGGGCAGGCCCTGACACTCTTTTGATCTTGGCTACTTGACCAGCTGTCTCCCAAGGGCTTCCTGGGCACAGCTAGGGCCCTAGCCCAGCTTTGGGGCTTTTCCCAAGAGGCAGGCTAGATGCAGCCTGTGCTTGGAAGGCTAAGGGAGCTTAACCATATGGAAGTGGCTGTGCTTAGCTGGCCTCCAGGCTAGAGGGAGACCTCCCATCATTCAATTTATTCATAAAAATTACAGGCAAGGAGCAGAAATGCAGCTGTAATAGGAAGAAAAAACCCAAGCAAACAAACATGTAAACAACAAACATTCCCAATTAGTCTCCCAACAGTAAACATTCCCAATTAATCTCTCATAATTACTAGAATAAAAGAGACAAACCCTGACAAATCTGTTCTCTTGTGTCCCTGGGGGATAAACAGACGTGAGTGGCCAGCTTCTGCCTACCAGCACGCCGGGGATTTGTGTTGCCTCTCCGTGCTGTGCTTTCCATATTGACCCAGTGCACTGGTGCTGATACACAGCCGGGTCTGCAGGCAGCTGTCTGCCCCGTAAGCACCACTCACTGACACGTGTCAGCTCACATAAACAACACCCAGGCAGCTTAAGGTGCTCAAACACCACACTAAGTAAAGCAGATTTCTTCCCAGCTGCGCACTAAGGTTTTAGCCACATTTTAAAAGTACATCCTGAGCCTATATATTGTTCAGCTGTAGGGAATTTCCCTCTTAAAAGTTTTTAAAAAGACCCACTTAATTTCCCACTCACTGCTGTCTTTAGTTATGGCAAAGAGATGCTTCCTTTCATCTTTCCTTCTCTTCTCACCTGAAGTCTTCCTTAATGTATGAGCTATATTGCCAGGAATAAAATAATCAACCTCCACTAAGCAAGTACCTTCCAAAGAAATCACCCAGTTACCTTCCTAATACTTCTACTTTGTCCATTAGCCTAAAACCATGACACAATGTCATGTCTGCTTGGAAATGGGGCAGGCATTATTTTCCTCATCAGCAAAAATATTTGGCACTATCCAAAAACTTTTTTCTGAAGTTGAAAAGGTAAGCTTAAAATCTTCAAAGTCTCAGAAGCAAAAAAATTTATTAGGGACAGAACAAGAACCTTGTGTCTATATTTTGGGGGCTTCTTTCAGATTTATATTTTTCTTATTTTCACAGGAAAATCACCTTATAGAATAAGAAAAATGAAAAATATACCTTTTAATTAATATATTATCACAGTGCACAGAAATGGTATGAAAATGTCTTTTTTGCAGACAGCTTAATTTTAAATTAACTTATATGTCAGAAAAACCTAAATTTCAAAGAAATTTGAACCAGCTTCAATTTTTACTTGAGACCTGACTGAAATGTCTTCAAAGACAATACTTTTGTGATAAGAGGTTCTGATCAATTCTGAATTGACATTTGAAAAATTGATTTTTAAAATTTAATGCACATTCTTTCAAAGTGGTGAATGACAAAGAGACATTTTTCAGATATATTTTCTTTGTGTAAAAGAGAAATTGTTTGAAAATTTAGAAAATATTTTTATCCTTTTCTCATCTTTCTCTTCTTTTTCTTATTGAAATACTTTCCTGTTTCCACAAAAAAAGAGTAGTGGAAAATAAAAGAAAATTACACACTACCATTTAAACTACTTATATACTCTCTGTTTCTGAAATAAACAAAGCAAAAGTTTCTAGTTAGTTTTGTTACAAAAGAAGAAATGACAAACCTTAATGACAGATAAATCTTTTCAATCCATTTTTGTTAAAGATAATTTATGTTCAAGGATAATGTTCACAAGTAAAGCTTCTGTCATGAAATTCATCCTTCGTTGTTTCTTGCTGTTAAGTTGTGGAAGGTGGAGGTATACAAAAATCTCTCTGAGGCATCTACACCATAAATAGTCCCTTTGTTTGCCACCAGAAGGGCTGTAGGTCCAATATATAAGGGAGGAAAGAGCTGTTGCTTCATGCTCACCTAAATCTACTACACCAGCCAGGGAGCAGTCCTGAAGGAGCTGCTGGGAAAGCAACCAGAGAAATATGGTTTTAGGCACATCAGAATGAAGGCCTGAGTTACATTTTCTGCAGTTGCAGTTTGACTTTTTGAAGCCCATGTTTTTTGCCATATCTGAAAGAAGTGATTTTCATTCTTAGTTCAGAAAGGACTGAACACAGCATGCTGAGAGAGTAGCTAGCAATGTCATTGGTAACCACAATTTTTTCATATGCAAACTGAGAACTTCTAATGCCAGAACAAATTTTTCCCTAGTTCTCCTCAAACCTTTTCTACCTCTGAAAGAAATTCTGTGGTTGGTAAAAAAGCTTATCAGTCATATTTTCTTTTTCAGAACTATTTGCCAAAAAGATCATAATAGATTATTTTATGCAGATTGTGCATCACCACTCAGGAATGTAATTTTCTACCAGAAGACAAATAAAGACATGTTGTTTGACTATACTGATAGATTCTACATTGGCAGACTTTTTTCCTGCTGCAAACGTGTTTTCCTTTAGATTTGAGATTAATCCTCTTACAAGAGGCAGGAATGTGAAATTATAAAGAGGAAGGATTTGCTGCCACTTCTGACATTATTTATATTTACATGGCACTTACAAAGGTGAGAAAATTATCTAAAATATTTTTCCTCAGACCTTCCTTCTGACACCATGACAAAGTTAGGTCCACTCAATCTATTCAACAGTCTTTTCAGCATCAAAATTTTATATGAAAAAATGGCATATCTATTTACTGCATTAAATAAAATGCTGTATTAAGTACTCCTCTGCTCCACTGTCATCTTTAGTTTCCTTAAAAGCTCCATATTACATTCAGAAAAAATATTTATTTCTTTCTTCAGTATAAGCATGTAGTTGATTTTTCAAGTTTAAACAGGAAGACCTTGCATGTGATGGTAGGTGACACTAGTCTGTAGTTGGCAAAATATCTTTCAGATTCATGTTTTTCAGGACAAAATGTAACCCTGGCTTCAGATGCTGAAGTAAAGATTCATTTTGTTTTCTCCTGTTTCAGGATTTGATTACTTTTTGGTTTGTTTTTTTTGTTTGATTGGTTGCTTGGTTGGTTGGGGTTTTTTGCTGTTTTGTTTGTTTGTTTGTTTGTTTTGCTTTGACAGCACTGCCTCTTATTTATAGCCTTGGGTTTAAAATATTCTGCAGGAGAACCAGTGGACCCTACTGTTTTACCTTCAGGAAACAATTTAACCACTCTCAGCTATTTACTGTGTTGTCAAATCTTCCTCTGTAACTTCATAGTCAGAAAGAAGAACCAGCAAATCTCTGCTGGGAAGAGGAAATCAGTCAGTAACAATGATTATAGAGATTTGGATATTAAAAGAGAAAAAGTATATATGTATGCACATGTATACACACAGATAAATGTGTATACAAATGCACACAAAATCTGTTAGGGCCATCTGGATTTCCAATATGGGAAATGGTTATTTTCTGGCTTTAGTCTTCTTTTGAGGCTCCCATCCTGTCGTTATGTCAGCTTTAGTTACTTCTCCCATGGCCAGAACATGTTAGGTAACTCAACTTTCATAATTTTATTTTTAACCTGAGTTGCACTTTTTTTATGTCTTACTTCTGTCTTAGGGATCTTTTCATAAAATAGTGCACTTTTCCCTCTCTTGAAAAAAAATCAAACCAACAACATAACACATCCTTATATATATTTTTACTTCTTTTTTCTACATCTCCACCATTTCCAAATTTGTTTCCAAGTTCATTCAGGGTTTTGTCAAAGTCATTTTTGTCTTCATACCTGGCAAATATCATGTCCTCTATAAAAGTAAGTTGAAAATAAAAACAAACCTGTCTGCAAAGAATCCAGGACGCAGTGTAAATCCATTTCCATTGATGTAAAGTGACTTATCTCTCAAGAGATGCCACTTTTCTAAAGCTGTCATCACAGCAGCAATGTCAGGTTGGAAACGGAGGTTTTGATGTAAGTTGGATGTCCATCAGTTAGTGCAGAAAGTTTACACGCTGCTGAGCAAGCTTAAACACTTGTTGTAGAGGACAAATCCCTTATTTGTTGTCTCATTTTTCACTTAATTCTACATAGAATTAATTCATTAATATTAATGTTGCACTTGCATACTTTAAAAGAAAACTAGTACATATATATGCATTATAAATCAGTTTATTAAGTCCTTTTACCAATAATTTTTGGTAATGTGAAGGCACTTTTTACCATTTTCTGCTGTAATGTAAAATCCTGTCATCCCTTGGTAGACTCTGAATATGTGTCTGCTATAATACAGTCTAATAGCTTTATTTATGACAGTCCTTTGGAGACTCCAGCAACTGTGTGCAGTCAAGATTGTTCAAGCCATTATAATACAAGATTGTATTACAGTGATTTGAATGGATAAAAGTTCTTTCATTTCCAAAAGGGAAATAAATTGTTAGACACTGTTCTGCAATGTATGAGGACAAATGTGTTCCTTTAGTCCCCCAGACAGAGAGCTGTATTTTCTCAAGCAACACTGTTGCAAAAAATAAAATGCCTAAGGACTAAGAGGCTTAGTGAACAAAAAGTACAGGAATTATCTGTTTATTCATTTACTTATTTTGTAGAGTGAAATGTTGTATATCAACTCAGATACCTTAAAAATCCTTTGTTTGGGGATATTCAGCAGTTTACCCATGGAGACATTCCTTCAATTTGTCTCCTTGAAAAATGTCTGAATCTAACAGAATTGACTATTAAAGTCTACCTTGTGCAGTGTTAGTTCATTTTTATATGTAAAGTTCACTTTGCAGTAGTACTTCATTATAAACGTCATCCTTCACATCTTATCTACAAAAGTTCATTTTGACTAGAAGTATGAAAGAGTACAGCTGTGCAAACCATTTTAAAACAGTTAATTGCTCCCAGTACTTCTAAAGTATATAAAACATTAAAAAGAAAAAGTAGCAATATTTAAAGATTTTCCTCTGAAAGTTAAATTTAAAGTTGTCTAGTGCTGACAAAATTTTATAATCACAGATTTACGCATTTGAATAAACTTGGGAAAATTATTACCTTTCATGGTCATTGATCACAAAAGCATCTTTGTTCAACAAAATGTGATTAGGTCCCCTTGAGGTCAGCACATGCTTAAAGACTAATATTTATTTAAGGGTTTTGCTGATGTGAATCTTTCTGCAATTACCATTTCATCTGATTGTGTTAACAATGCACAGTAATGCTTGTTTGTTCAGGGAAAAATTTTGTGCTTACAGACTTGTAATACTTGAGAGAAAGAGAAAGAGAGAGACAGAGAGAGCAGGGAGAAGTGGATCTAACACAGTATTTATGCAACAGGATAGAAGTACTGTTAAGTGCTATTGCTGTGTTGAGCAAACCAAGAGCATAAATAACAGAGAAAAACACAGTCCTGGTAGTAAGTGATGTCTGGCCATTTGCCTTAAAAGATTGAAATTTCTGTTCTTGATTTTATTTTTTTATTTATTTATTTTCCATGCATTTGTACTCTGCACCCAAAAATAACTAAGCTAATTTTTCTTGTATATCCACCTTTTAATTTTGTTTATGCGGTAGCCTATCATTTCAGTCTGTATACTTTTCTAAGGAAGACCATTTTACCAAGGAAATATCCTGGTTGCCATAAGAGAAAATTGAACACACACACACACACCCACCCACCCACACACACACACACACAAATATACACACACACATGTGGAAGCAAAGCACAGCTGAGACTGGACATAGTCCAGTAATTGATATTTTAAGTTGCACATGATATTCTTTCCTTGTTCTGTTGCGCTGCATTTAGATATTGTATGGCTCTCCAGACATGCTATGCATAATTTTACATACCATCTGCTTTACATGCCAGGTTCCATATGTACAATGTATAACCTAAAACCAATATTTTGAATGATTTGAGCTACAGTGGAGGCTTTTGTTCTTAAATTGTTGAATAGAAGAATATAGTCCTAAATAAATCATCCAATGAATGTGTTCTGAGTCTAATAAACAATAAAATTTATTTTGAAAATGTTCTTAAAGGTGTAGTAATTTCAAAATTTAGGTGACTTTCAAGAATCCCAGTAATGTTGCTTCTGAGATTCAAATACCAAGAGACCTGCAAATGCTTGCTACCATTCACTTAACAACCACAGTAATACAAGGGCATAAACATGTTTCAGAGTCAGGCAAGGGACAGCAAAAATAATCTTGAAATATTCATCTGAATAAAGATGAACAGCATTTACTCCTCAAAACAGGATGAGGTTTATATAGCTGCTAAAAGTGAGTAATGGTTATTCAGAATCATGCTCTGGAGTTTCCTGGTACTTCATTATCTAGCTTCATTCAACTCTGCCTTAAATACTCAGATCTTATAAGGTCTTTAGTTACAGGTAACGTAGGTTTAGGTAAAAAACCTAAATTTCTGTTTTGGAGATGCTGTCCAGAGGATCTGTCTGAATGTCCATATACATCATTGAAAAAGAAGTACTACAACACAAAAATGAAAAGAACCCATAGAATTCCAAACAGTGGTTCTCAGACAAACCTAAAGATTTATTCAAGTAATATCTTCCTTTTTAGAACTGATGACAGAAAGAAGAGGAACATTGCTTTGGATCTTAAAAAAAGCACCATCAACACACCCCATCATACCCCCCAATAAAAAAAAAAAATCCAAACCCCTCAATATTGAAGTAATTACCATATTTTTCAGATTTGACTTGAAATATAAGTTTTGTCAACAAAAATAGATTGTGGCATTACAACGTGTTTGCAAATAGCAGATAGAGTGGTGAATAGAGGAAGCAACAATGTAGCTCAAATAAAACTTTACTCCCTGTAAAGTCCCATAAAATATGAGCCCTCCACTTCCATATATGGTACAAGATAAAAGAAACATTTCACTGGAAAATTAGAAAGAAATCTGCAATATGACATTTTAAGAATGAGGTGTCTGTCTTGTCTATGGATTTGGAAGCAGAGAAGAGATAATCAGTGAAGCATTTGTCCATTTTGCAGTTTTTTTTTTCCCTCTGTAACATGAACATCTTAATCTTTTCACAGTTAAGTATTAGTGACACATTCAGTTCACTTCAATGACAATTCTACCAAATGTCTGCAAAAAAAGCTGCACAAGAGATGCAGCACTTCAAACTTTGCTTTTATATTTGCCTACTACCACAAAGTTGTACTTAAAAGGAAACATAATTATTGGACCATGAATGAGAAAGGTTTTTTCTTCTTGTATTGCATTTTGTTAGTAGTGGAGGCTACAGGGCTGCTTTTGTGAGAAGCTGCCAGAAGCTTCCCAGTGTACTACAGAGCTGATGCCAGCCTGCTCCAAGATGGACCTGCTGCTGACCAAGGCTGAGCACCATCAGCCATGGTGGCAGCACCTCTGGGATAAGAGGTTTAAGAAGGGAGAAAAAAGCAACAGAAATTGCAGCCAGAGAGAGGAGTGAGCAATAGAAACTGCATTCACAGAGAGGACTGAGGACATGTGAAAGCAACAATTCTGCAGACACCAAGGTCAGTGAAGAGGGAGTGGGAGGTGTTCCAGGTGCCAGAGAGAGATTCCCCTTCAGCCCCTGGTGCTTCAGACCATGGTGAGGCAGCTGTGCCCCTGCAGCCCATGGAGGTCCATGGTAGAGCAGAGATCCACCTGCAGCCCTTGGAGGAGCCTGTGCCAGAACAGATGGCTGCCCAGAGGAGGCTGTGACCCCTTGGGAAGCTCATGCTGGTGCAGGCTTCTGGCAGGACCTGTGACCCTGTAGAGGGAGGAGTCCACACTGGAGTAGTGTCCCTCTTTGGGGGACCCACACTGGAAAGTCTGCACCTGAAGGAGTGCACCTTGTGGAAGGGCCCCACGCTGGAGCAGCTCATGAAGAACTGCAGCCCATGGGAGGACTTGTTGGAAAAGTTCATGGCATCCCATGGGATGAACACCACACCAAAGCAGAGGAAGAGTGTGAGGAGTCCTCCTCTTGAGAAGGAAGGAGCAGCAGAGAAAACACATGATGAACTGACCACAACCCTCATTCCTTATCCCCCAGAACCACTGGCAGGGAGCAGGTAGATAATTAGGGTGTCAAGTCAAGCCTGAGAAGAAGAACGGAGGGGGGAAGAGGAGGTTGAGAGGGGAAGAGAAAAGGTGGATGTTTAAGATTTTTCTTTATTTATTGTTTTCCTGCTCTGGTAATAAATTAAACAAATTTCCCCAAGATGCGTCTGTTTTGCATGTGACAGTAACTGCTGAGTGATTCCCCTGTCCTTATCTCAACCCATGAGCTTTTTGTTACATTTTCTCTTCCCTGTTTGGCTGAGGAGGACAGTGATAACACGGTTTTGGTGAGTTTCTGGCATCCAGCCAGTGCTACCCCAGCACACCTATCAATGTAATAGTCACATTGCTCATGGGCACAGGCATATTTCTGATACTTGATAAGTTTTTTTACCAAATTCACCATGTAGGGGTGCTTGGGGGTTCTTTCAACACTCAGATTTGGAAAAAAAAAATTAAAAATCACACTTTCCTTTTTAAGACATTCCAAGCAGTGGAGAGTGGTTAGTCAGGTTACAGGAATAAGTCTAGCTTTTGCCATTTGAATATCAATATTTGTATTTGGTGCTTCATTATATATCTGACTGCTCCCAATCTAAATACTGCACTGAACAGAGGACGTTCTGTGAACTAGAACTTCCATTTGCTAATGGAATTTTTTTTGCATAAAATCTTCTTTGTAATCCATATGAATATGGGCATTTTAATTATTAATCAGAAGCATTCTTTCTTATTTGTATCTGTGCTGTGAAAGAGTTGGATAAAATGGGATAAAAAATTCATGTACATTTAGATTTTTCTCCTCTCTAGAGGGAGGGTGTTCATGAGTTAAATGCTTATGCAACACCTTTCCTTACAAACTGTACTACAGTTCTCTTGTTACTTCTCTATTGAGTCTTTCTGGGCCCAATCCACAGGCCACTGAAGTCAATGAGAGCCCATCTAATTGTCTCCAACTGCTTCCAACTTTTTAGTGAGAAAAAAGATATACTGGAAAAAGTATCAGTTACTAAGAAACATGTTATAATGTCTATGGGTAAAAAAATGGGATTCAGCCCTCTTGATTTCCAATACATCAAGAAATCGTTCCAGTATTCTTCAGTGCAAAATGGCAATGAAAATCTAGAAGACAATTCTGACACTGCTAAAACTATTTGGTTAGAGAGCTAGCCTCTAAGAGGAAGTTTCTTTTATATATCTCTGTCGCTTTGCCATCACTCCATCTTCTGCCCAGTCCCTTTCATTCCATACTGACCATAACTGCCTTCCTCTCAAGTCAGTTGGGAGTTTTGCCATTGACTTCAATGGCAGAGTTATCATATCCAGGATGAAAAACGTAGTGAGAAGAGATCATTACCAAAGTACACACAGTAGAAGTAAGAAAAACAATTTCAATGATTTACCAAAGTCCACTTAAAAATCGTCAGCAATTGTGTGCTTTCATACGTGCTTCCCACAGGTCGCACCAGGCAGTCTAGGAGAACAAAAAGCGCCTTGCACCGTGTTCCTAGCATTTGGTAGCCGGAGCTGAACCCCTGCCTGAGCGAAGTTAGCCGTGCGCAAACCCGAGCTGAGCGGAGCCACCCGCTAATTGATAGCAAACATTTTACAAACATTACGCTTCCCTAAGGGACAAGCGTTTTCGCACCGGAGCCCTCTGCAGCGCAGGAGGACGGAGCACGCAGGACGGGAGCGGGCAGGGGAGCCGCGGGCACCCTCTCGCTGCGGTGCCGGGGCACCGGCCGGGGCTCCGCTCTGCTCTCCCAGCGCGCAGCTCCTGGGCGCTCCTCTCCGCAGGTGAGGCGCCCGGAGAGCCCCGTCCCCGTGTCCGATCGGCGGCACCGCGGCGCCCCAAACACCGGACCGCGCTGGCAGTCCCTACAGACGTGGCCAAAACCCAGGAGTGGCAGCGGGCAGTACACCCGGGGCACCGCGCCCTCCGTGCCCCTCAGGGCACCCTCCACACCTTACCCGCCCCCGGGGAGCCCCGGCGAGGCGCGGAGCCCCGTACTCACCGCGGTGCTGCGGGCAGCAACCCGCAGCGCAGGCGAAGCGCCCCCGCCCCGGCCGGTGCCCGCTGCGGTGCACAGACCCCGTCCCTCGGCGCCCACATCCAAGCCCCGGTCGCGCAGCTAAAAGTCCTTCTGAGGAGCACACGGCGAGCCCCGCCGCCTCCTGCCTCGGATCGCTGTCACCTCCCCTCGCCTCGCCCCCCCGCCCTGCGCCCCCCCGGCGGGCGGCAGCAGTATAAGCAGTCCCTAACCCCTCACATCACGCACCGGCAGAGGTGCCGGTCCTCGTCGCTACTTACCGGGCATCCTTCACAGCGGCGGGCGGGCGGGAGCGAGGGAGGAGGTGGAGAGAGGGAGGGAGGGGTTGAAGGAGGGAGGGAGGAAGGAGGGAGGGGGCTCCAGGCGGGCTGCGCGACGCTGCGCTGTGCTGTTCGGCAGCCTGGGCAGCTCGGCAGAGTCAGTGAGTGAGTGCCTCCGTGCGTGACGGCGTGTGCGTGTGTGCGCGATGCTGGACACAAGCGAAGGGGGACTCAGGCTCGGAAGGGCGGCGGGAAGCTGCGGGGGAGATCAGGGGGCGCAGCCCGGGCATGGCGGTGCCACCAGGTGCGGCCCAGCGCGGCCCCGGCCCCGCGGCCCCCGGCGCCCCGCAGCCGCGGCGGGAGCTGCCGGGGAACGGCTCGGGGGAGGCGCGCATCCTCCCCGCTGCCACACGCACCGCCGGGTGAATGGGGGGAGCGGGGGGAGGGATTTAAAAAAAGAGTAATAGAAATAGCCCAATCACTAGGAGAAAAAATATAAAGAAAAAGAAAAAAGAAAAAAAAAAAGAAGAAAAAACCGCAAAACTCTGTCTCTACTTCCCAGCCCAGGTTTGAGCCCCCCGCCCCAGAGCTGCGGTCCCGCGGCAGCGGCGCGCTCCCGCCGCGCCGGGAGCCGTCACCGCCCGCGGCGCAGCACGGCAGAAGCTGCCGCTGCCGGTAGCGCCCAGCTGAGAGCCGGAGCCGCTCCCCGCTCACGAAGGAGCCTCCCTCTTTCCCTCCCTCCCTCTTTCCCTCCCTTTTTCCTCTCCTTCCCTCCCTCTCTCTCTCCCAGTCCGCTAAGGCGGGCAACGCGGCCAGGTGCTGTGGGCTCGCCCTGCGGCCGAGGGAAGAGCCGGGCAGGGCCCTCCGCCGGCGCTGGCTCCTCCGCAGGAAGCTCCCGGGCTCCCGCAGGCACCGGGCTGGCGCTGGGAGGCTGCCGCCGCCGGGACGCGGCTGGAGGGGGAGAAGCGAGGGGCGAGGAGGGGAAGTCGGCTGCCCCCAAGAGCTGCCGGCGGGGCCCAGCAGCGACGGCGGAGGAATGAAGCAGCAGCGGCTGCAGAGGGCCCGCCTCTGCCGGGCAGCGGCGCGGTGCCCCAGCGCATCCCTGCAAACGCCGCTCCCTCGCTCAGCTGCTCACCTGCTGCCCGAGCGGAGTGACCCGCTGGAGAGGACCGAGGACGGTGCATCATAACTGCGGGATGTTTTGGGGGAGGAGGGGAGAGCAAGCGGCGAAGGGAGGGGTGGCAGGATTATAGGAATCAAATGGAAAGAGGGGGAAAAAAGCAACACGCACACTAAAAAAAGCCCGTTCTCGGGAGAGAAATCAAAAATAGCCACAACAGCATTGAAAGTTGCTCGCTTAGTGATTTGCATTATAACGCTGCCTCTGCTGCCTGGCTCTTCCAACAGTGTGCCCAAAGAACAGGGGGTGCTATATACTTTTTCTGTGATGTCTCTTTCTTAACAAAAAAACCAAAGAAACAAACAAAAAAAAAAAAAACAAACCAAAAAACCCCACCAAAAAACCAATACCCAATCAATCACACCCCGTACACCCCACTCCTTTGATGGAGAGATGGCTGCAGGTGGTGGTTTCGGAGCTCCAAAAGAAGTTTCCTGAGGAAAGGGGTGTGTGTAGAGGACCCATGAAAATGCTCCCCTGGGATTTTGGACCCTCGAGTTTGGCAGACCGGGGAGAGGGGGGAGAGGCGCTGCTGTCCTGCCGGAGGGATGCCAGGGAGTGCCCGGCGGCTGCTGACGGGGGGGCACAGGGCGGCACAGGCCCCCGCCTGCTTCCCCTCGCTCCTGCCGTGCCCTTCGGGATCAGTGAAAAGTGGCTCTGTTTTCGGGGGCAAAGTAAATAAATAAATAAATAAAAATAAAATAAAAAGACTGGATAAAACCTAATTTTTATTTATCAACGGTTCATGCCCTGATTTAAAAAAATAGCAGCAAATCTTAACCTAGATTATGCAGTTAAATGTATGGAGCCGGAGGCAGCGTGGCTGTTTGCCAGACCTATGATCCATTAACCTCTTTAGCTCATTGTTGGCAGGCAACAATAGCACACAAATAAATTTTTACATTTTAAAGACAAGCCATTTTCTTTTCATAGTAAACTCCCCTCTACTATGCTGCAATTAAAAACAGAGTATCAACAAGAAAAATTATGAGAAATAAATAATACTGTGAGTTTTTAGCTACTTTGTGTCTATTTTATGGGCAAAACCATTGTACTATGCATAAGGTGGACAGAGGTGTATTAAAAATTCTTATTTGATGAGAACGATTTGGATAATTTTACCTTCACCACTGGATTAAATACTACTTGGACTGCCTAGAATTCAAAGTTTTAGTTCCAGTTCTTTTTACAGAGAGAAACCAAGAAAAACCCTATGTAATCAAAATAAAAGTATGAAAAGGGGATATATGAAGCCCTTTTCTCCCTTTCATGTGTTGTAAATATATATACACATATATGACCTTTAATCAAAAACATTCAGTCTGAAGCTACATTCACACATAAATGTTTGTGCATGTATACATGCTCTCTATACAATAATTATATAAATAACGTATTTCAAAATCACTGAAAATTCATTAGAATAGAAAGAGGCAAAGCTAAAAGCACAGCTCTCAACATCCTGCCGAGTGCTATAAAAAAAGTGTTACCACTTGGAGGAGAAGCCATAGAATCACTGATAGAGAAAGAATATGATAGGTATACCTTGCACATTATTTTCCACACAAACATCTTAGGAGTAGAAATACATCTGGGGGGGGGGGAAGGAAGTATACAATGCTTCTTTTTTTTTGTCTAGGACATTAGGCTGTGGTCCTAACAGCCAAAATATTTGTTTTGAAATGTCTACATTCAGAGAGGTTGAATCTGTCCCTGCTAAATCAAGCTACATCTCTGGGAGTGGAGGATAGATAGTATCTGCAAAAGGGATGACTGATCACATGAGGACCTTAGGAAAAAGAATGGGATATGCAGTAGGAATGGGGAGGAGGGCTAGCTGGGTGACAACAGTGAATTCAAGAAGCTTATATGTTACAGAGGTAGCTGCAAACAAATGCAATCTCATGTGGAGGAGGTAGCAGGAAAGAAGACCTTTATTCCTTTTGCCATGGTCAGGCTGTGCTGTAAAACACATCCTACTGCTCATTAGAAATGCAGAGTGTAAGATAACACCTACACCTTCTCAAGACCTCCTCACACTGTTTCTAAATCCTCTGTGGTTTAGGAAAAGTCCTCTCAAATACACCAACCCTGAAATTCTGGGAAATGATAAAGGATCTAAGTTCATTGGACTCACCCACTTGAGGAAAGTTTTGGTGGTGTATTTTTTGTCACCTTAACAAGCTCCTCAGACATAGTCAGATGGCACCATTCTATTCTCGCCCAAAGACAGAAAGGCCCAAGGCTCTTTATTTAATTCACAAAAATGTAGTCTTGATCCCATTTTCATTAAGATCAGTAATAAAATTAAGAAGTGACTGCTACATTAGCATAAATTTTTGAGTGTGTTAGAATTCCTGGCTTTAAGAGCAGATGTTACGGATGGGAAAGAAATGGAAATTTACACTGTAGTGTCAAATTTAGGCTATATTTCCACCTGTTGCAGCAAGAGTAGTCATAAATAGCCCAAAAATTAATGAATGATTATTGCTACTGTGAATAATACGTCAAATGTTCGAAAGCAGATATATTCTAGCTGTTTGCTTTTTTCTCTGTTCTCTTCACTAAATCAAGTATTTTCTTCTTACTTAAGAGACACCTATTGTAGCAGGGGAGAGGTATAAGGTATCACACACACTGCTCCATCTTTTCATATGTTGTGTAGGATAATCACATTGACATTAGCTGATGTAAAACTGTGAAGTTTCTGTTTATCCAAAATTCCCAACTTTCATATGGCATAAAAGTAATAGGTATTCGGTAGCCAGAATTTTAAGGAAATAGAAAATTGAGACCTCTATTCTTTAATAAAGTTCTGTTTGTTTCTTTTGTATATTTTTCTACTACAAAGCCTATTATCCAACAGCTTTATTGTATTCATTTTCAGTACTCTGACTTGAAGAAGTACATACCAGTTATTACAAACAGGCATTGATAATAAATAACAAACAAAACTGGTTCTCTGCAAAATTAGATTAAAATGGCAAGACTAAAATGCCCAGCCTTTATTACACTTGCTGTATGGCTGCATTGGTTTACAATCTCATTAACAACTTGAAACCAAATGAGGTTTTGACACTCAAGAGGATTTTCTAAGAAAGCCAAAATGTCAGAGAAAATGCGCAGATTGGTCAGGATGTCTAGCCCTCTATATAACACTATGGAACCTAGATCTTTAGTTAAAAATTCAAGTTTTGCTAATAGTTTTGGGAATTGGACTAGAGTGTTTCTTTACTTTTTAAACATCTGGTCTGTCATGAATGTATGTTTTATGTAATTGTCTCCCAAATTTTAAAACTTGCATTCTGTTCCATGTGAAGTATCTCATATGCCAACCATTTTTCTTTTTTTACTTATGGCAGGCTGACTTACTTTTTGGAAAAAAAAAAAAAGGGCTTTTCAATAACTTTTTTTAAAACTTACGATTTTTAAGAATCTCATAGGATTATGTAAACTTGTGGATTAAAATAATAGATTTCTCAAAATTTATAACCAATGTACATCTATTAGGTTGGAATTTGCCATCATAACCCATTAAAAACATGCTTCACTGAATCAGTAAATACTATATGTTTGAGCTGTCTGCATATTATTGACTTTTCTTGTTTCTGCAAAGCATTACCTCAGAAGTCCCTTCCCCCCTTTGTTTTCATACCAGAAAAATCAATTCAAATCTTAGATATACAAAGCAACAAAGGTAATCTAACCTTGATATATTTCAGAATTTATACAATCTCCTTCTTTATTTTGTTGAAGCTCTGCTTTGTGGGCTTATCTTCAGCACCTGAGAGTTTTGACAACTGTTTCTGAATATATAGGAAAACATACTAAACAACAACAGGCTGAGAGGCAGCTTATTTAAAATCGTAGGGGAATGTGACTAGCATGTTAAGGAGAGACTTTCATTTTGGGGGAAATAAATTCAAAGATACTAGGCTTAGAATCAAATTCTGCCTTCAAATGTCCATGCATGACTCCCTTTAGGAAGAACAAAGATTATATGCAAAGACATAACACTAATTTTAATGGAAGATCTATGGGTATGTGCAGAGTTATTTGGTCATTGGGCACCCACACTAGTCATCTTTTTCACAGAGATTTATAATGTTTTTTCTACTTTGTTCAGTTAAAAACTAACATACAAGGCCTACTGACTCTTGTTTTCCATTCAGATAAGTATTGACAAAGTAGCTGAGGTTTGCACATAAAATGAATAATTCTCAACTATTTTTTTTGTCCACTCCATGTTTCTTCCTGACACTTACATTTCTTCCAGCTTACTATAAGTTTGCTAAACTTCAGTGATTCAACCTGAAATTCTGTGTGCTGAAGTTCTGTCTCAGGCTGCATGTTTTTAGCCTACACAACCAAAATGGCTCAGCTATACCTGAGAATGAGATTGAGGAACAATATTTTGTTATATTTCTTCCTAATATATTCTTTTCAAGGCCTATTTTTTGGAGAACTCTAACACCTTCAGGTAAAGGAGAAGAGACTTACAGTTGGCAGGACTTAGTTGAGGATGACTTAGTAGCTCCATGAAAATTCATTTACATTTTCCAGTTCATGAACATTTGGAAGCTTAGTTGACACAGGTGACATAACGGTTTGTGAGGGTTATGCAATTAAATGCATATGTTTAGCTGTTCTCCACCCAGGTGCATTCAGAAATGGTCTGGAATTGTTTCTCCCAAAGCTGTTGCTCTTAAGCAAGAGGGTCTGTTTTTCCTATGCTCTTAATTTTGTTTAGAGCCCAAGATGCACTGAGAAGTAAGCTATTTCACTGTTGCTGGAATGAAAGATGTCTTCCCTGGATTTCTTGGGACTTGGAAGCTGGCAAGGATGAAGTGACAGGAACTTCAATGGTAAAAAAAGTATGGGAGAAAGTTCTGAGACCTGTGAGGAAATGGTAAGGAAGATAGTGAATTCAGATGACTAACTGCTAGGTGCAGAAAAGGAGCATGGGAAGAGACAAGGGATCTGCCTGTGTGGCAGTCAGATGGGCAAACTATGTGAGAAGCTTAAAATTTTGGATATGCTGACAAGGAAAAAGAAGAAAGCAAAATACTGGCTAAGTGAAAAGTCAGGTGGAAAAAAGCCAGTGAAGATGTGAAAATGTGAATGAAGTCACAAAAGTGGGGGAAAGAGAGAGAGAACTGGAATAAGACAAAAGTAGAAAAAGAGACAGAAAAGTCTGTAGTACTGGAGCATACTGCCATGCAGATCTTGGAAATGAACCAGCCATTCCAAACCTCAGCATTTCACTGTTATCAATAATTATCTGTGAAAGCTGTTGGCAAAGTGTGCTCCTCACTCTCCTCTGGTGCAGCTCCACACAAGAGGTGACCATCTGTTGCCATTGTCAGGCCTGCAGCAGCTCTAAAAGCAGAAACATATCCTGCAGGTCTAACTTCCCAATCTCAATGATGAATCTTGTTGGTATCAGGCCACTTTTTGAGATACTTGTGTTCATTCTTCTTTGAAGAATAGAAAAGATAAAGAAAATGGAAAGGAACAGAAAGAGAAGAAGGAAAATGAAAGGGAAGAATGGAACCCCTTAATTCTTATTGCACTAAAATGGTGCTGTCATGTGTTAGGCAACATTAGAACTAAGATTGCCTTTACTAACTCTACTCAACTTATTCCCTCTTTGTGGATATACATCATAACACAGTTTGAAATTATGGAAACATATACTGTTTCATCTTTCATCAACACGGGATATCACTGCAAAATATTAGTCCTGCTTAATGGCTAAGCAGGTGTATAATGCTTCATTTCATTGGCTTTTGGGCAAATCAAACACTTTTTACCAATTTATTTAAACTCTATTGAGAAAATTAATTGCCATTTCAGAAGATTTTCTGTGTAACCAGTCAATATGACATCTGCATGCCTCAAAAATTATTAATTTACTTTACAGTGCTTCCACCATTTCCATTGCAGAGACGAAACTGAGGCATAACCAATTAAAGAAAGAATCTCCACCACTTTTGAGTGTAAATGTAAATTATCTAGAAATTTTCATTTTACTCTTTGAAAGGTTATTGTGTTCTTACTTCAGCTGAGAGGGGAGCACTTCTGCAAATGAGACACAGGCTTTGAAGTAGGGCATTCATAACCAAAATACTCATAGCTTTTGAGAAGTAGGTGGCCAGCTAATTTTTGGTGAATTTTCTAGCTTATCACTAGAATTTTATAGCACTGCAAGGGGATAATATCCTGCATTTCATGTCACAATTCAAATGGTTTAAAAATGAAACATTAATTGAAATGCATACTGAAACTTCTTTCACTGTATATGTGCTAAAAATAGTAATAGTAATAAAAGGCAGCGAGAACGAAGATGAAAGCATTGTTACAAAAGTCATCCCACTTTGTTCCCAGAGGTGAGGATGAGAGGTCCTGCAGAAAAAAAAAAGAGATATCACAATCTGTGTGCTGCTCTGGAACCCACTTATGTTTAAGACAGAGGTCATAATTGAGTGTAGGTTCTTCAAGCATAGTGAAACTCTAAATCTCAGAATAATCTGTTACTGAAAAGTTTGCTAAACATTTATTTTTGAGCCAAACTGGAAAAGTTTGTCGACTGCTAGAAGTGCCTGTAAATTTTCCAGCTTTGAAATTGACAGCTTACTTCCCTTTTGGTACTGTGATCTGATTTTTTTTGAACACTTAAGATATTGCACTTATAGGAGGAGAAAGGATCCAAGCAGAGCTAGAGGAGAGGGAAATTGCTCAGAATTAGTGGGGGCTGGAAGCATTTCCTTCTCTTTTGACATTTTCTAACAACAGCAATGCCAGGATAACCTTTCCTGTTTTCTGGTTTGGAACAAGCATTGAAGAAAAGGTAAAATTGTCAATTTCTTTCTTTATTGTCCACAGTAAGAAAATTCTCTTGCTAAATTATGTCTTCAGGGGATTTCAATGGGACATAAATGTTACAGTTATTTTCATACCAATTTTTGAAGGAACCTGGAAACCAAATCCCTTTACCTTAACTAGGATTGATTTACAATAGGAAGGGGGAGGGGTGTCAATTTCTTTGCTAAAACCCAGATGTAGGAACTTCTATTTATAAAAATCTCCCAGTGACTATTTCCTCTGAATTGATACCTTTTGGTTAAGATCTTTCTGGCAAGGAATTGCTTTGCTAGATAAAAAACCATCTGATTAATCTATAATCCAAAACCAGGTTAGTTAAGGTCAGGCTTGTGGAGAATAAAGTTGAAAGGCCTGTTTTTTTCACCCTGTCTGTAATCATCAGGAGTTTTCTGAGTTACCAGTTCTTTTGAAGCCAACTACAGACTGCTACTCTGAACTTTGACTGATCCAGGTGCCTGCTTGAATCCACACATCTCCTTCAGAGTGGAGAGGTGCTGCAGAGATGAAGCCTATGCTCTTCTCCACAGAAATCAGAAAATGCATCATGCACATCGTAGCACTCTCTCCTTGCTGATGTGTTTTCCTCCTTGAACCATTGATCCACAATAAGCTTTGGACAATGAAAACAGCTGAATTTCTTTAACTCAGACCCTAATTTTTGGAAGAAAAACCAGTAAATGTGTACAAGTATGTGTTGAATAACATATTTCAAGTACCGCCTGTGAGTGTGACTGTTTACATTTACTGACATATTGAACAGATTTTTTTGGGAACAAATCAAAACACTTATAATCACATGCTTAGTAAATTTACATTGTAGCTGGCAAAACTAGAGCAAGATAAGTGGAAACTGTATTGCAGGTGACATCATATAAAGTGGACAAAGTCCTTCTAGATTTCATATTTAGAAGTTGATGTACAAATTAATTTTAATATTTCAGGTCCAGCTTTGGTAATCTGATTTTTCCTTTTATTCAATTTTTTTTTTAATGAGACACATCAATAAATACATGGGTTCACTCTCAATATATTTATGGAACCATTTATTACACTTTGAGAGTCAGTTAGAACCAGTGATGTACCTGAAATCTTGCTGGTGAGAGTGGAAGGGACATGTGCCATGTATCTCACTTCTCCCCTTGCTCAAGCATATGCCAAATAATCCCATTCATAAGAGGCTACAAATATCTCTTTGAAAAACTTTCTTCCTATGTAATACAACTAAAAAAAACACTGCAAAATTTGCTCGGTGGAATGGCTAGAAGCTTTTTCAATTTCCACTTCAACACGTTTATGCCTACCTAGAATGTTCTCTGTTTCAGTATTATGATTTAATGAGCTCTTTCTTCCTTATTCACTGACGTATTTATGGAGCTCAATCACTTCCCTATCTGCTTAATTTTTCTATGTATTTTCACACAAGAAAACCATTTTCAGGTTCATCATTAAAACTGATCCTTTTCACCTGTTTTCCTCCATAACCTCTCTACATTTTCTCTCTCAAGGTTACCTGTCTGACTAGAAATCTCAATGCTGGATTGCAGTTGAAGTTTAACCAGGACCTAGTACAATGATACCAGTGCTTGCCTATCTATGACAGATTCATCTTTTGCAACACGTTTTCAGCTTCTATTTGAGATTTTTATGCTGAACTTTTTATGAACTGTCAGTTCATTCATCAAGAAACTGACTGTCACATCCCATTTCTATAAAACATTTCCATCTGATAAGCCTCCAGCATATCAGAGAACTTTTTATTATTAGCTCCATGTGCATGACCTTGCATTTCAATCTATTCCCATTTCTGTTCATCTGCATCTTTTGGTATTCATTTCTGATCTCCTCTGTCCTACCTTCCATGTGCATGGTTTATCATTATGGATCTAAACCCATGCCTGATTGAAAGCAATAAACAAGATGAGTTCCTGGAGAGCATTCTGCAGAACTCAACTAGGAACCACCTTGATAATATTTTCTGAAACCTTTGTGTGCTGCTTTCCCTGAAAAATGCATCTTTGCCAATTTTGCAATTTCTATCTTAATTGTAATTCTTTTTTTTTTCCAGATATATTAATAATATGTCGTGTAGTACAATATCAAATATATCTAGCCAATGACTTAATAGAATAATCCACTACAACATCTGGGGAAAAAATGTTATCTTGTCAAATAAATACATGGATAAGGAAAAAAATCTCATAATAATTCTTTGGGAGAGAAGGAATAGTTGTCACATTTTTTTATTACCATGAGAATGTTTTTTCAGCTGCTTGGAAAAAAAAAACCCAACAAATAAATCACCGAACCTATCTGTGGCTGATTAAATATTCACACAAAGCTCTACTATTTGGATGCTAGAATAGGTAAATACTTAATGATATGTGGTATTTTATGAAATCAAGGTGATCCTTTCTAGTTCTCTCTCTCTGAATGACTGTAGCTTTCTCAAAAACTTACCTTTTGAGCTGAACTTTTCAATGAGTTAGGTGACCCCAAGTTTTTCACTGAAATCCCAGGGTGATTTTCTCTCTGGTTAAATTGGAATCAAAATCAATTAGTAGTCATAGGTAAGGCACATCTGGAAAAAGAGACCAAATCAAAATATGTCTCATCCTAAGACAGAGATGATAGTACAGGAAATGATTAATTTCCACAGACATCTAATAAAAAGACCAGTTGACTCTCGCTTTGTTTTGAGGAGCTCTAAAGGAGTGGTGACACCGAGAATTAAAAAAGAAAAAAAAGTCTTAGAATTAGGTCCAGGAATTGGTCTACAATATTCAGTAACATTGTAAATATTCTCTGAAGTCCTGTGAGCAGGATAAGTATGGTGGATAGTGATTATACAATGTTCACATAAGATCTTTTTCCCAGCTAATTATGCATCCCAGAACACACTTTTCATATAATAAAGGGTATATATTGTTTCCTACCTGTTTCCATTATGTTTTCTGTCAACATAGTTCATATATCTGTATTTCATTTGTGACTGTTCATATATATTGCATAGAGTTTGAGATGGATTATTAAAACATTCATGTACTTTGTATAATTTCTTTTGTACACAGCTGTGTGAACTGCCAGCATTACCAAATCCTCAAGGATTGTCTTTTTTGCACAGCCCAAGCTCTCTTTTTTAGCTTTATATAGATATATATACATATTTCCTACAGAGAAACAAATGTTCTCATATGCAGCCTAAATAAGCCTTTTAGCAGGCATGAGTTTTGCTTATTCATGTCAGAGCAAAATTAGATATTAATCCAATGCCAGAGTTTACAAGAAAGAAATTCAGACACCAGATTGCAAAGTGCTTTTAAGTACTCCTGCACTATTTCCATACATAGATTGGTCTCTTAACACACCGAAGGGGAAGAGCTATAGAATGCACTGTGGAAATATGGAGACTATTTCTTCCCTGTTAATTTATTATGGTGAATTGACATAATGAATGGCGACAAATAGGTCTTTTCTTTTTCATTTGCACAGCGCTTCCCATTAAAATGTGAATATTTTCTGTGTGAGCATCCAGAGTAACACATTTAATTACACAAAAGTTTTGCGTCATATGTTGAGACTGTAATATGAATAACAACAGAAAATGTACTGTGGAATAAAGTGTTAGAGGAGTTTACATTTCAAAAGAAGCTTGTCTGGTGTTTGAAAACATTGAGAAAAAATTTTTTTTTGCCTTCTAAAAGGTGGAAAAATTATATGAAGACTTAGTCTTGGACTTTTCTTCTATCCTTTAGGATTTAAGATTTTGCTGTCATTACAAATTAGAGATTGATATGCTGAAATATTCATACCTAATATATTTAACAATAGTATACTTTGTGTAATATAATATTATGTAATGATACTTTGTTAATAGTATATCTAGACTGTTAATTTTTCTCAATTTGCATATAAAATAGTCATACATATTTGTAAACACATAGTAAAATACATGAATTCACATCTTCACTGAATTTGATGAAAATAAAATAGACATGAATTTAGCCTTGCTTATTTTAATTCTTGTCTAGAAGCTCACTATTAAACTTCATAATTTGCCATGTTACTTGTTGTAAAGAAAAGTGACAACCATTAGCATTGTTTGTTCAGTAAAAAAACAGGCTCATATTAATCAAGTATAGAAAATGAAAGCACAATTTTTCCATGCTATATGCAGTTACAGATATTTGATATGTATCTTTTATCAGCAAGCCAAGTAGAAATAAAGTCAAAATATAGGGAAAATTTCAATAGTTAAAACACAGTTAGTAGTGTTACCTACAACATTTTCTTATTTGATTTCATTAAGAATGGCACAATTTTTATTGTGGTTATGTCCAGCTGGAAGCAAAAAATACCACACATAACGCAACAAAGCTTAATCTCTATGAACTTTGAAATAAATGCAGTATTAAAAAACCCAACAAATAAATTAAATGTCCTCCTCATCTGCAGTTTATATACCTCTGCATGACAGCATTTCAATTTGTTTCTATTTTTTTCTTGCTTTTCTTTATATGTCAAGGAATAAGGAAACAGAATTGGTTCTTGCATGGTTGGATAGTTTTCTTCTTTACCTAAGCAAAGGTTTTTGTAAAGGGCCCTGGGACTTCAGACACACACCTACCTGTGCCTTAGTGAGCTCACTGAAGAACCACTGAGTCTACAATTGTCTTATATCATTTTGTTGTGGAGTGAAATTTTGGTAGGATGCATGGAGCATTATTAATCTACTGTTTTAATAGAAAATTTTTTGCCCTAGATTCAGGAGTTTTTGGGGGTTTTTTTAGGGTTTTTTTTTCCCAGGAGTTTATTTCTAGCTATTATGTTGTGCTTCACTGACAAGGGAGGAGCACGTGTATTGCAGTGACAACATTACCAACATAAGAGCCCAACTTTCATTGCTGACTTAATCTAAACAGATGTGTTCACAGGTCTTGCTAACAGCCTTGTTTGTATCTGAAAGCATTTTCTTTTCTATCATGTTTCTTCCCTCTGCTTTGTCTTGTTTAAAGACTCTCATAATTGTAAGGTTTATAGGGCACTACTACTTCACAGACTAGTTAGCTTAAATGAAACTGAAGCTAACATGACAACATTTGCAAACCAAAAGTCATTCAAATACTTTTTTTTACTCCCTGCATGCACAAGCTTACACAGGATTTAAAGTACTACCTGGATTCCTGTCTTGCAAGTACAGAAACACTTGAAATGCTTTATTTTAGAGAATAAAATTACTTCTTCTCAAAGAATCAAGCTGTTAGAAAGCTTTACTATCCATCAAGATCCACTGACACAGAATTTAATCAGAGTGTGGAAGGTTTGGTTTAGCAAAAATAAAGCAATTTAATAGGTCTAGAGCCCTTGTTTTCTTCTGGCAATTATTTCACTTTCTTTGCAGGAAGCAACCTTTTTCTATTTTACTGTTCAGGTTCCTATATTTAAAGTGCTTTGTCATTCATGTCTTCTATGAGAACTGTGTTTTGAGTGCTGACCCTCTGTAGTTCATAAATCTTTTAGATTTATGTTATAACTTTATTTGAAGTCATCATACAAATTGGTATATTTTGGCTTAATGCAATTTAATAACACAAATCCTTTAGATCACTTGTTCTTATTCACTTCTTTTGTGTGTCCACATCATCTTTTAGTGCCTACATGTAATGATTTTTTACTCAATCTGAGTATATTAAAGTGAATGTACTACTATATAACAGCAGCAGTGTGTCTGAATAGCTTTAGCAATCTCTAAAATGCAGGGATCAGATTCATGCCATGAAACCACAGACAGAATTTGAGGTCAAGCCAGTGTTCAAAGGTCAGAAAAATGGAAGTTACGAAGCCAAGGAGACTGGGATAACCCAGCCTTCCTACCTGTGTGGAGCCACACAGTCAGGGATATGTGAGTGCAGAGGGGATAGTGGGTAATGGGTGGCTGTGAATGAAGACAGCTCATTCAAAAGGGTTCCTGATGACACCTCACCCTACCCTGAAGAGTAGGGTGCTCTTCACTGAATGGAAAAACCCTGTTGTTATGAGAGGGTTGTGTGTGTTGTCCCGTGCTTGTGAGGCTGAGAGGAAACCCTGCCAGCAGGGTGAGGGCTGAGGAGATGAGCTGAGGCACTTGAGCAGCCAGATGTGAGGATGGTTTTACTTCTCAGCTGAGAGAAACTGCCAGAAAGCATCTGGGAGCAAAATTCTGCATTTGCCATCCATGTGACAGAAGGGTGGTTTTGTCCCCACCATTTCTTGACAAGTTAACAACTAATACTGAATAGGTTTATTCTGTGTAATTAGCACAAGGAATGAAGGGTATTAATTCAGCAGCATGTACTGCTGCTGCAATGTATATGAAGCTCAGGCAGAAATGGTGGCAGGGAAAGTCACTGATACCCTTGAGCACACAGCAGACACCTAACCCAACGTATCAATAAAGCCAGGTAGCTGCTGCTGCTAGATCAAAAAAATCAGAGTTTTCTCTTGCAGCCTGAATTCAGTAAAATTTCAAGGGTGTTTACTTTCATTCTAAATAATAGTATTTCTTCATGACTGTTAGAAATTGTCAACCTATTATGTTTGTTTTATGTCATATAGTGTCCTTTTATGTGTCTCTCAGTATGTGTCTGTTGATTCCTTTAATATTTAGTACCATCATATGAAAGTATTTTAGTAACACAAAAATCAAGGCAGAAAGCGAGCTTTTGAGACATAGTGACAGGCACAATAAATTCTTATTTTTCATATTATGGCATGTATGTTTTCTTGAAATAATTATATACAGTTTTCATCAGCGAAGTGATATGCTGCTTAAATAAGTCCACTCAAGCTTATTGTAAATGGTATTTTTGTGGCTTACTTCCTTATGCTTTTGTCATTCTGTACTTGATTTATAAAGAGATTCATGGAAAGTCATAATTATTTTAAGAAGGCGGCAGGGAAAGTGTTCTTTCAGCATGTCTATAAATCTTTACTTATGCTCTACAGAGAACTCTGCTCTCTATGTCTGCTTTAACAGTGTATGAAGAGTATATCATACTGCCTTGAGTTGTCAGAGATTTGGGAATCTTTATAATAGGAGACCAAAAGTGGAGACAATTTCATTGTAATAGTCCTGGCAACAAACTAAAAAAAAAAAGATACCAATTCAGCTGGCATACTGACATGACAGCAAGAGTATATTTCACAGAGTTAAAATATGTGGGGGATTGGAATGTGTGTGTGTGTGTGTCTGTGTGTATGTGTGTGTGTGTGTACATACAGATACACGTGCACATATGTACGTATAGCTAGGAAGCTAGTAAATTTGAAGTGTAGAAAAGGAGATGACTACCAAAAATGGTATATTTTAAGGATAATATTTCTGGGAGAATGCAGAATATAAAATTTTCCCCTCACTGAGTGGTAACTGTAGTTCAGAAGAAGAAAACACTTTTCTTCCTGATGAAATCCACAGCAGATAACACTTGGGCTATTGCTTTTCATTTTCCTAAACACACATTTTCAAAAGACAATTTTGCTCTTCTTTTTCTCTTCTGCAAGGAACTGTCCCTTTGTAAGTCTTACAGACCATAAGAGAAAAAGTGTCGTTACGGTGGTTACATATGGACACAGATTTCTTGTGAAGATTAGGCAATCTCTTTCACTGAAATTTGGAGAGGTGTGTGGAGAAATATTTGTTGGGAATTTTTTAGGTGCAGGTAATTCTGCTTTGGGAAGCAGTTAAGCTTAGTGGTTTGTTATAGTCATTCCCCTTTTTTAAAAAAGCTCCCTATGAGATCATGTTGCTAAGCACAAACACCTGAAAACTGTTAATCAAAACCACTTTGTTTTAAGAACAATACAATATTTATGTCTCTGTTTATGTAAAGTCAACTTATTTGTAAAGAACAGGTTTTTGAGTATGGATGTCTCAAGGACCTGTCTATAGTTTTAGTGTCTGCTCTGCTAGACAGATGCATTACACTGTAAATACTGCATTCTGAGAGCATGTTATAGAGTCACAAAACAGGGATAGGGTTGGAAGGACCTTAAAGATTATCTAGTTCCAAGCCTCTTGCTGTGGGTACTCTTGAGATGAGATTGTTCAGGGCCTTCTCCAAGCTGGCCTTGAACCCTACCAGAGATGGGGCATCCCAAGCTTCTTTAGATGGGGCATCCCCAACCCATTCCAGTGTTCACCATGCTCACACTAAAGAATTTCCTCCTCACACCTGGTCTAAACCTGCTGTCCTTCATTTTAAAATCATTGCCCCTTGTCCTCTCACTATCTGCCTGTATAAAAAGTCCCTCTCCCTCCTTTTTACAAGCCCCCTTAAGGTACTGGACGTCTCCCCAGAGCCTTCTCTTCTCCAGAGCTGAACAGCCCCAGCTCTCTCAGCCTGTCTTTACAGGAGAGGTGCTCCAGCCCTCTGATCATCCTTTTGGCTTCCTCTGGATTCTAACAGGTCCATTTTCTTGTGCTCGGGCCTCCAGAAATGGGTGGGATTTCACAAGGGCAGAGTAGGTGAGAACCATGTCCCTCCATCTGCTGGCCACTCCTCTTTTGATGCAGTTCAGGATGTACTTCTGAGCTGTGAATCCACACTGTTGGCCCATATCCAGCTTTTTATCCATGAAAACCTATGTCATATAAATTATATGGATCGAGAATGAAATAGAAAGGACTTGATATATACTACTTGTTGGGTTCCAACGTATAGATATTTCATTTGCATACCTTATTTTAAAAAAACAAAACTTGAGATTTAAATAATTTTTTTAAAAAACCTAGAGAAAGCTGGGAAAGATAAAAATTAGGATGGTCAGAAAAAAACAGGTGGAGTGCCAATACACTTTCGATGAGCTCCAGTTTTCAGAAATGCAAAAAAATTTGAATATCTTAGTGCTTCCATAAAGAAAGTTTAACCCATTGTTATTACATAATTTTGATGTATAGCTCTCCATCTTTCTTTTTCTTTATTTGTTTCTATTAGCAGTATGACTAAGAAAAACTAAGTTCTGTCACATTCTTGCATAATCTTTTTTTACTGTTTAAGTATGAAAAATATATGTAGCTTAAGGATGTACTCTTCCTGAGTGAAAATTTTGCAATAAAATCTGTTTTATTTATGATGTGGTAAAATTTAAGAATATTCTTTAATGTCAGTCTTTCAAAATGGTACTGCAACTGAAAAAACCGACCAACTTACATGTAGAAGATTTTTCTTCATATTAAATCACTGTTTTCGGAGATTTTTACCTCAATAAAATATAGCAAGTAATAATTTTGGTGAATATTTAACTTGACTGTTTATTAAAATTTCTAATATTTTGGTTATTGCAATACAATGCATTTATCATATTTAATACTACAGCATGAAATGTTTCTCTTTTAAACTGAATAATAGCCTTTCTTTATAAAAGGTCCACACACCAAAATTAAATTTTTATAGCAGATTTTTAATTAAAAAAAATACCATTAATGATTTTTATGTGCCAAGTGTAAATATGCTGCATATAGTTTATGTATACTTATAGTAAGAAAATATTATGGCTATCAAAAATACTACATATATATCTAAAGCCATTGAATAAAAAGAATTTCTTTTGCTATGTTTCCTCTTCTAATTTTCAGAAGCTTTTCAAAATCTCAGTAGAGAAAGGCACAGCTGTTACAGTCCTCCTTCATGACTCTGCAGCTTTGAAGCAGCAGAGATGACTTCTATAATGTAAAATACCTTTGTCCGATTCATACCTAACCCAACTACTGCCAAGACAGGGAATTTGTCTCTAAAGACACTGTTTGACTGATAGAACAAATAGAGAAAGAGGGAAGCACTTGACATCAAAGTAGAGCAGAAACTTCTTTAGTTAGGGCCTTTTTTTCTGTGATAGGGCTTTGTTAAACAATACTGTTAATAGCTTTTGTTTCCAGTAATGAAGAAGTAGAGGTGTTGGTGCCACTGATTAGAGAGGCTAGAATTCCTGAGATCTAGCCAACCCAATTGCCATAATCTTGGGACAACATGGTTTTGTAAGACTGTTGCTACTTCTTCCTAGCCTAATTTGCATTCCTGATCCTGTAATCCCTCCCTCTCCTATTATTGTCAATGACTTAGTTAGGCCTGGTCACTTCTGAGATCATGAAAATGTACTGAGGTGTTTAGTAATGACTGCTGTGACTAGCAATATTCTACAGGAACCTGGTTATTTTCCATGTTCCTTAAAGTAAGCTCATTATGTGTTTCACTGTCTCAAAACCTTTCTCATATCCAAATTAATTAGGTTCAGACATAAAGTTTGGGGTTTTTCTTCCTCACGTAGAACACAGGAAACATGGATATCCCATAGACCTAAGTCTGTGTACTGGCCCCAAACCTTAAAACTGCAATAACTTCTTGTATCCATCTTGGCTCTGCTGAAGACCACAGGTAAAATCAAATCTGTCCACTTTAGGATTATGGTGTAGCTGCCATTCAGGTTGGGACACAGCCCTTCTCATACTCCAGGTAGATGTGCCGAAGAAGTATTTGTTCCTTACGGTACAAAATCATTACTGAAACAGATCACTCACCAAAGTTAATGGGAATTGCATTTTTTCTGAGGACTGCGTACATAAAACATATGCAGGACTAAGATATTTCCATCTCCTCTCAATCTTAAGTACTCAGCTTTCAAAAAATTATCAAGCTTTGCAATATATCTTCCTTAATATCTATCTAAGTGATGTTTTTCTTAATTAAAAAAGTACAACCTGATTATATTTTGCGTGTGTGGGTAGTTGAAAACATAAACAGAAGAGAAAAACCTTGTATTCAATCATAACAGGCTTTCAAAGCAAACTCAAAGAAACAATCATACATCATGATTTTTTTACTTTTTTAATGACATGCCAAGCTGTTCAAGTTTGGCTTTCCATTTCTTTGTTAGTAAGATAGCTGCTAAGATCTCCAGCTCTCCCATATTAGTGCTTTACGCAAGATTACAGTGTGGTGCACTCAAAATGGAATCAACAACCAGTTCAGAGAGAGGAAGAAGGGATTTCTAATATGAAAAATTGTCTGCTTCCTCAAATTTTACCAGTCATGTCATGTTACATTAGACAGAGTAATAGAACATTAGCTGTTTAATGAGACATGACTGCTAAAATGTAAAGGAGAATGCACTTTCAGATTGGCTAGTCCTGTTGAAAGCTGAAGCTTGCATCTAATCTGCAATGCTTGTAGATGTTATGTAAACCAGCTGTTTGTGAATTTCAGATCATTTGGAAATTGGAAGAAGTGTCAGATCCATTATCAGCTTCTCAAAATATTTCTGTATCTTGCTTTTTGTTTCTAGATAACAAAAGTGTTTGGAAAAATACAATTATAATTGATCTTCATTTAACACTTGACAGTTTTCTTACATCTTTTGAGTCAGAAGTTCAACTGAATCAGTCATAAGGGGGTTTGTTTTACTGATGTCAACAGAGCTTCAGACATTTGAACAACTTTAAATGTCCTCTGTTTTAGACGTGCGGTGTCATGAAGTTTCACAGTATTTAGCAATGTAGTAGCTAGCAATCTTTCTCCAAAAGTATTTTTACTTTGTTGTGAGATGATATTTGCAACTAAATTGCAACTAAAATATTTCATAAGAAGACTTCTGAGAAATTTTATCAGGAAAGAGGTAGGTGGAGATTTTAATTTCAGATTATTTTGAGTAATGAACTGAATAAAAATCTGACTCTTGAAATTCAATGTGTGAGGCATGCTAGCTATTGAGTTGCCAGATATTCTGAAGCACACTAGATGTTATCCTCTGTTCTATGACAAATAACAAAAGGTTTTCTTTCTTTTCCCCACTCAACCACTAGAAAACAAAAACTAATTTCAGACCACTGATGAGTTTGTGTGCTATAATTCTGGGTTTCAGCCATATCACACAGCAAGTCAAACCAGCTGTAATATTTTACCTTTGCAGTACTACTATTTACCACATAAATACACTGCCTCATGCAGAAAACCCTTAAAACTTGATCACATCTATACATTTTTTCTGGAAAGGAAGAACAAAATGTTTAGCAATGAACCCTTAAGAACTAGGCACTGGATTTTTGTTTTGGCTGTTTTGATTAACACTAACAAGATAAAATATGAAAATAACCCCAGCAATGGGAATATAAGATTTATTTGGTCAGAAGAAAGAACACTTGAAAATTGAAAGGTTACATATATGGAAATGTACACCTAGGAAAATCAAGAGATGCAAACTTCTAATGCTACCAAATCATTATGTTCATTATGTCCCTTACATTTAATATTTAGAAAAGTAACTCTAATTTTAAATACTGCAGAGTATTCAGACTGCTGCCATTTTATTTATATATGTGTGTTAGGCAAACCTAGCTTCCTCTGAAATCACTAGGAGTAGTCAATGTCATAAATAGCAACTCAGAACAGGAAAAATAAAAACATGAAAGAAAAAAAGATTGATTTTTGCAATGCTGATTGAAGATAAACACTTAGATGGAAGATGGAGCCGGCTGAGTCTATGAACTGCTATGTATGTAGTTTTTGTGAAAGTTTTTCATTTATTATTACTGTGCAATTACAGTCTTATATATCTATACCAACCATAATTTAGCACTAGTGTAGATGAATTGCCAATACTTGGCTTCCTCTGAGCAAAAAATACACAACTCCTGAGCTGAATTATACTGTCAAGCAATGTACAATTTTTAGTTGTTCTGTCTTTATTTGCATCTCAAGAATCACATTGCTAAATCTTCACAGAGTATCTTGAAAGACAACCCCTTTATGACCATATTTTTCCTACATATACTTTTTATTTAAATTGAAGTTGTCTCAACTTACATTTTTAATAGCAACAAAATCCTTTGGGTTCTTATTAGATGGAATCTAAGCAAAAAAATCTCTCATCTGCTGTGCTGTACAGATCTTTGAAGGGTAAAGAAAGCTCTTTTATATTTGCAGTTGTGGTTACAGATTGATATGCTTATGTCTTTGCCAAAATGACAGAGTTTTGTATATGCAGTTGCAGTCACTCTCAAACCAGCAAGGAAATGAGAGGAGAAACTAATGCATGCATATTCCAAATCCTGGTTTACATTTCTGCAGATACAGACCTCTTAGAATTTGCATTTACAGAATGAATCTTTGTTCACGTTCTGATCAGATCCCTTTTTTGTTTGGTTGGTTGGTTGGTTTTGAGGGGTTTGCCTTCATCTTAGTAGAAGCCTTGCACTGCAAACAGATGCAGAAGTAGAACTAACAACTGGGCCGTGCTTAGGATCGCGGTAATGTGCTTGTAATGAGAATTTTGGCTCCAAAAGACTGCATGCTTGGCCTTAGCTTATCAAAGACAAGGAGGAAACTCATTATAGAACCTGTATGACTTACGATGATGACCAGAAATTGGCTAACTATACTGTCCAGAGTAAGTGAGAATAAGAGACAGCTTTCATTTATAAGAAAGAAAGAAGAAAAATTGAGTAATTTGGGATAAAAGGAGTAAGAATCTTGAAGTTATTAAGCTATGCAATTTCAGTACCTCTTTTCCATCTAAAATCTCATTATAATGACAATGTTGACTATTATTATTATTATTATTATTTACACAGGTAGATGCACACACATTTTAGTTGCAGGAGATTCCATTGTAGGATTGCTAATGAAATATGCAGTGATTTTTGTGGGAGTGTAACATCTTACAAATCACCATGCAATACAGAGATACAGACTCTCTCTCTCACTACAGGCAATAAAATAAAGCAAAAACAAATTAAAAAAAAATCTGGTCTACATAATTGAAGTTCCTCTTCATTATTCTGACATTAGCTAGCCTCAGGCTCTAGAATCTGCTCAATTGTAATGAATCGTTAAGATTTCAGTTGGACCAAGGAGAAGATAGCACCTCATTGTACATTGTTGTTAGCAAGATTTTAACAAAATAACATCTGCTCTCTTATATTGTGGATGATTTAATTTTTAAACACTTGTTCCCAACCTTTAATTTTCTGCAAAACAACCACATAAATTATTAATTCATCTATATTTCCTCAAGGCGAGTTAGACTTAAGGTCCTTCATAAATATTTAAGAATTGTATTGCAAAATAAACAAAAACTTCCACTTAACTTTTAATTGCAAGTCCCCAAAACCAGCAGCAACATCAACAACAGTAAAGAGAAAGATTTCAGATAAAAACATTTTTTGTGAAAGGGTCCAGCCTTATAAGTTTGTGGAAATTCAATGTGGTTTTTTTGCACCGAGTTTGCAAAACATGTATTTCATTAGCAATAAACTCAGGGGGAAAAAAAAAAAAAAAGGGACCAGTGTTCAAATACAATCCAGTCTTGAACTGAAAATCTCCCTAGTGGTTCCCAGGAACACAAAGTGCAACAACCATGTGTATATGCATTTTCCAGGAATATATCTGCCTGTATTCATATTGAGTGTTATCCAGGCCCAAATCTGAGCTGCTGTTTAATTCTGGCCCTGGATCTGAGAAGTGAAGACAGACTCAAGCTTCAGGGCTAGCCCAATGTAATTTCAGCTGCCAACTCCTCCCTTCTACCCGAAGGAATTTTGCTAATAACTATGGATCACTGCATTTGCTATTTCTCACCCTCTCCCTAGAACAGTTCTCACCTCTTGGAAAAATAGAGCTCTCTGAACCCTTTGGAGTGGCGCAGATATCACAGCAAAATTAAGATCCAAGTTCTGTGAATGTAATAAATTTGTTTATATATAAATATACAAACAAACACACACATATATATATTTATATACTACGTTCTTTTTGCAAAAGGTGTGATTTTTCATAACATTTGTTGTGATTTTTACCCATGTCATTCATGAGAAAAATACTATAAAACTATATTTCAATGTTTTCATGTTTCAACATTGCTTTGAGATAAATCTAGTATGTTGAAAATATTTATTAGTTGAATTTATGTTTACAGACATAAAAATTATCTTAAGACATCTTTTTTACCTCTTAAGATAAAACCAGTGAATTACTTATTATCTCATTTAATGTAAGAAACAATTTTACAGAAATATAAATATGTAAAAGCTTCAGTCATTATTCCAAAGGAAGGAGAAAAAAAAGATTCTGCCATAAAATGCAAAACCAAATGTAAGCATTTTCAGATTTCCTCTAGAACTATAATACTCCCCTAAAAGATAAAACTTGATTAAAAATCCAAGTGGGTGTCTAAAAGTGGAGAAGTCTAAATATTTTGCATAATACAGAAGAGCTCAACTCTGACCACCTTTACTGTTTCCCTTCTCTTCCAGACTCTCATTTTGGCTGTGCTTACCCACAGATATGGACTCATGGATTCCAACTGTGCCCTCACCTTTCCCGGTGCTGTCCAGAACTAATTCCAAAGAAGTAAACGAAATACAGGGATGCGAGAGCAGGGTAAGGGAGACTTAAAAGAGGCTCATGAAAGTATTCCTCCTGCCTTGCCATATGGATATTGATTTCTCCCCCTCAGGCTGAATATAATTGCCTGCTCTAATTTAGCATTGATCTACCCACCCAAGTTTCTTAAAGCACCACACAGGCATCAATTAAATTGTTCCTAATACCACCTTTGTGAAGTAGGATAGCTATAATTATTCACACTTAGATGATGGTGAGGGGTAAAAAAGTGATTCGTCCTGAGCTTTTCAGTGAAACAAGCCAGGAATAAAGCATGAGACAATTATACCCTGCCATGTGCCCATTATCAGATCATTCAGAGTTTTTCAAAAGGCAAAATATTTGCACATGTAATGACTTGGGATTCCAGTGAAACATACCTGGTTAGATAATGAATGTACTATGACTGCTACTGATCATATTGGATGAGTCTCTTGCCTTGACTTCTCTCTTTTGTGGGATTTTTCCACTGTCTTATTTTTCATATTTTTTGATTCCATCCAGGCTGCTTAAAATGTAAGAGGCTTTTATTTCCTATGGTACAGCTCTTGGCACTCGATTGTTGATTTGTTCTCTGATAAGAACTTTTATGTTTTATTACCTGCAAGAGATAACACCTCTTGCTGCTGAGGATGACAAACATGGTTTTGCTGCTCTGCTTTTGAGTGTCATTTTATTTAGTAGTTCAAGAGAAATCAGCTAGGGTGCTGATGAGGAGAATCAAGTACAAAGTATTTCATATACATATCTGAGAGTTCAGAAAAATTAAAAGTTCTACCATATTTACTCTGAAAGCCCAATGCTAAAGCAACACATGGGTTAGAAAATTCTTTGAATCAGATAGCAGCAATAAACCAAAGTCATACTGGATATCAGATTTAGTTTAGACAGCTTCCCTATGAAATATGTAACTCATAGTCAATGAAGAGAAAAACATAAACAACCCCCCCCACACACACACCTGGCACACTATTACAAGGCTTTTAATCTGCACATGGGCAAACATTGACAGATTTGTTCAAACTTAAGTTGGACACAACCTATAACCTTCTGATTCAAGCTTTATCTGAAAGAAAATCATATTGGTATTGGAAAGCTCTACAAAATGTACAAACTTTAATTATCAGCCAGGCTATGCTACCCAAGGCTTTCACAGAGAAACCACAGGAATGTCAATAACTCAGTATATATTATTTGACCTCATTTTGCTACACTGCTTGGCTTGAACAATGTAAGTCTGCATTTTCTGGCCAAGAATTTCTGGCTTCAAAGAATCCCCTCTGGGTGGCACTTAGGGCCCTGGGTTAACTTTAAACATGTTCATAATATGATCCATGTTGCTTTAGGCTCCACTGTTAATATTCTAGAAAATTAGAGACACAGAACACAAATTCCTTAGGCTGTTTCTTCTGAAGCATACATTTTTCAGAAGAGGAGATGCGAGAGATAGCAATGAACTCACTCTTGACTCCTGATGAAGTTATGGAAATTAGGCAGAGGTCCCTTGCTCTGACCCTTACAAATATTCAATATATGCTAAAATAAAAGTGTGATGGTTGTAGATATTAATTTTGTTCCATTTTTGTTTGTTGGTTTGATTTGGTTTAAATAGACCCAAAATCTTCTTCCAACAGAGTTTAGTTTGAGGACATGTTTTTCTCCTTTGAGAGCCTTTCCATGAAGGTAAGGATTTACAAAGGATCAAAGAGTTGCAGGCCCACATTTTACTTTCTCCACTATACTCACAACTATATAGCCTCTGTACGTCTCTAATATATATGATTGTATATTCTACTGTATGAAGTTTGGACTCTCTAATCCTTCCAAGTGATGGGCCTTGGGGCAAACTGTCCCACTTCCCCACCATTAGTCTACATGGGGAGCCTAAGAAAACTGCATTGTGAGGGAAGGGAAGGGAAGGGAAGGGAAGGGAAGGGAAGGGAAGGGAAGGGAAGGGAAGGGAAGGGAAGGGAAGGGAAGGGAAGGGAAGGGAAGGGAAGGGAAGGGAAGGGAAGGGAAGGGAAGGGAAGGGAAGGGAAGGGAAGGGAAGGGAAGGGAAGGGAAGGGAAGGGAAGGGAAGGGAAGGGAAGGGAAGGGAAGGGAAGGGAAGGGAAGGGAAGGGAAGGGAAGGGAAGGGAAGGGAAGGGAAGGGAAGGGAAGGGAAGGGAAGGGAAGGGAAGGGAAGGGAAGGGAAGGGAAGGGAAGGGAAGGGAAGGGAAGGGCTTCTCCATCATGTGTTGACTTTCTTACCCTGTCTGACATTGCCTTTTCCTTTCTCAAGAAAAGTAAGAGTTAGTACTGACCTTACACAGAAGTTGCTGTCCCACCTACCATGAACGTCTAGGGAACAGGTTGCCTCCAAACTAACTGGACTAGGACAGTGAATATTGCACATGAATTTGTTATTTGGAAATAGTATTTCTGCTATAATTTTTTCCCCTCAAGTAACAGTGAGTTTTGGGGATATATAGCATCAGTATTCAAATTTCACATTTTGTTTATATGATATTTGAAAAGGGATTTGTGCCTATAAGGGCAATTAAGTAAGAAATGGAGATAATTGCTATTGTTAATTCTCCACTTGAAGAATGAATGGGGGAACTTAATGTATATCTATCTATATATCTATCTATATGTATCTATATGTATCTATATCTATATTTATATCTATTTCATCTATATCTATATCATCTATCTATATCTATATCCATACACACAAAGGGAAGAGCAAGTAACTAAAATGTAGCACGTCCTTTGTAAAAATAGCAGCAAAGAATCTTGTGCTTCATGGTGCTGTCTGTGAGGTAAGGTAGATAATAGCTTTCCCTGATAAAAGTTTCCCAGTCAAAGAAAACATTTAGCACAGCAATAACTGAAGCCCATACTGTGCAACTTTAAGCATCACCTCAGCCATGGAACAGCTGGACATATTTGTAGGGGTTTTTTGATAACCCCAGGACATAATGTTTGCTCTGATCACCTACAAGAAATAGAACTGCTTTTCATATGCATGACCCACCATGCATTTTAACTGGGATAGAAAAGGTGCTTATCAAGATAACACTGACAGGTGGCAGAGCAACTTGAACAGTGCAAGATAGAAATTCTCAGCCAGAGGGTAGGAATCAAAAATGAAGTAATGCTGACTGGTGTAAGCTGATATCTCTCCAGTTACAGCATCCTGACTGTGTGAAATAGGACATTGGGAGAGACTTGGATTGTTAATGTTGATAATTCTTATTTTCTCCCTGTTGGAGTTCCTTTCTTTTTCTTGCATTATTCTTTCACACTGAATACAATCACACTTTGTTCAGGAAGGTTTGGGATAACTTTAAGCAACTGAGAACAGCAAGTTTTTCCTTATCTGTTCGCAAAAGAACAATCATTCAATTCTGAATCATGTGGCTCCAACTAATCTGCTTAAAGGAAGAAGGTATTTTTCAGGCATCCTGAGTCATGGTTCCCTTTTATATAATTTTCTCTTTGTCACAATTTCTTTTACCTTCTCCACGACCTGAATAAGTTAAAAATAACTTATGGATGGTGCATTATCCTTAGTTTGTTAGCTGCTAAGCTTAATATAAGTCCTCTATCTCATAATTTTTCACCACCAAACAAAATCAGAACCCCAATTAGACTTAGATCTGGTTGTATTACAATCTCATGGGGGGTTGATTTGGTTTGGATTTTTTGTTTGTTTGGTTGGTTTTGGTTTTTTTTTGGTTTTTTTTTTTTTTGAGAGAAGTCAAGTATTTGATAGATGTAAAGAGATGGCTTTTCCTAAAGTTACTCTTCTCCAATCTTACTGTTGTGTAATGAAAATGTTTCACTGAAGTTACTTACAAATACCATCAATACTTTTAAAATGCTTTAGACTATTTCTATAAATCAAAATAGTCAAAAACTCAACACCGCCACCACCACCAATCCCTTTGCTAGCTATTTAAGATTTATAGCTCTTTTATTTTGTCACAAGCTATAGCACCTCATAGACATGTAAGAAAACAGGTGAATTTGACCCCATGTATTTTTGCCTAAAATAACCAACTTCAGTACCATTTCAGTATTAGTAACAAAAAAAAGTGAAGGTGAGATTTCAAGTTGCTTTTAACTTCCTTTTAGCTTCATACTCTTATGAACATGCACATGTGAACTATTTATACATAGACATCTCTTGACAGATACATATGATTGCACTTTAATAGCCTCTCAACAAACTAAAATTGTTTAAAAATGCCTCTGTATTATCTCATAATGTATGGTATTTGTTCCATCATGTATTAAGTGTGAGTTAATCTCTCACACAACAATGCTTTACCAAGTTTCAAGGTTGGCTGTAGGACATACCGTTTTAGCTAATATCACTCAGGAGATCAGTTATTTCCCATTGTGATTCCCAATTGGCATCTTGCAGTGAGCTTGTTTACTGCTCCACAGCAGAATGGATTGTCTGTCATTAAGTACAAAAAAGCTGCATGAAAATAGTGTTAAGTCTCTGGTTTGAGCTGACAAATTCTAGGGAAGTCTAAATTAAAGATGAAGTATCAGAACAGCACTTTTTTTTGAAGTACTATTACCTTGGAATGGGCAAGGAAGGCAGCGTAGGCAGTAGCTTTTTTGTGGCCATTTCCATGTCAGTCTTTCACTTAAATTCAGTAAAGTAAGAGCTTTTACATGGTCCTTGTTTTTCCTTCTCAGACATGAACAAAGCAGTGTAAGTGGGCCAGTACTTAGAGGCCAGCTTTTGGTACAATTGTAATTTGAAATGATTGGAATATAAGAATAGTATTTCTAATGGAGATGTTGACTGACCAACCAGACAGTACCTTTATTATGCTGACAAGATGATAAAATCAGTCAGGAAAAGAGTAAACCTACTTGACTTGAGAATTATTGGATTAACTGATTTAAAAGGTCTGACATAAGTAATCCAAAAGTAGTGTTAGAAATCTGGCATAATGAAACTTGTGCTTTCTCTGTGTCAACTGAATCCTTAAAGACAGGAAGTGAGAAAAGCAGTATTTAGATATAAAACTAAAATGCAAGTATGCCAAAGCAAACACAAAGAAAAGGACATTTTCTGGTTGGTGAGATAAGAATAAATAGGTAGCAGGGGGAAAAGTGCTCTTCAAAAAGGGTGACCACAGAGCAGATAACATCAAAGGATGGTGGGCATGCCTGTGGAACAAAATAGGAAATAAGACTCCAAGAGGGCTAATTAAGAGGGGGAAAAAAAAGAAAAGTAGTGTTTGTTAGATAAATTACTTGTCTAGGAGAAGAAGTAAGAAATAAAATTTCCTTTCAAGGCAGTATTATACATTTTGTTACTACTAAGTAGAGAAAATGTAAAATGAAGAACACAAGACAATTAAGATCACTCCAGACTCTTGGGTTCACAACAGAGCTAGACTAACCTAATAATCCCTATCCCACCAGCTTTATCTCTTCCCAGTACTGTTTCCAGACATAGAGAATCCTGTGTTTGTCAGAAGACAAACTCCTGAGCAGCCTTAATTGGAGAAAGAATAATCATTCATCCAAGTCAAATATCGGTAAAAAAGGAGTACCTTATTCTAAACTCAGCACACATGGGTGGAAAAAAGGGAAACATTTGCAGAAGTGATATTGCTACCAGTTACTATTCCAGGCTCTGATTAAATCACCTAGCATAGACCTCTTAGTCGCTTAGATTTTTGTATGGGCAGCAGAAAAAAACCCAGCATCTTGAGGCCACTAGTGTTCTAATGTATCTGTGGAAATGTCCTTCTCTGTTGGCAGCTATGGTCTTAAAATAGACATAATCAGCAATGTAAGGTGAAGGGATTGGAATCTGTGCCCTAGATTTAGCTAATTGTCCTTGCTCTTTGTCACCATGTTTATTCAGGAACAGTAAGATTTTTTTCTACACAGTGACTTTTCTCAATAAATTCTATCTTTGTGAAGCTGCACAACTTCTGCACAGGTTCTGCACACAGTGGTTGCTATTTTTCAGCCAGGAAGTGGGTTGCAGCTACAGAGAACAAAGTTTGGCTTCTATTTTTGAAGCCCGAGGCTCTGGTCTGCAGTTGAAGCCAAACTCTCACTGCTTGAGTTGTGCAGTGTTTAAATAAAAGTAATCTCAGTGTTAAATTCAAGCTCTCCATGCCATAGCAATGAAAATAACATACTGTGCCTGGCAAGTGCCTGTAGGGATGGAGCCATGCTGCTGGAAGCAGTTGTGTGCATACAAATGGCAAGCAGGGACAGAGGATACCTCAGAAAGCCCTGGACTTCTTGTAGTTCCTGGAGATTTTGTGGCTCAGTAATTTGGTCTTTGTTGTGGGTGGCTGAAGAAACCGTCCACCTTCGTACACAGATCCTAGGAAGCCACTTAGAGAATTTTCCTTCTTATTTTTCAGCTAATTTTGTGTAGGAAGGTTTGAAGCACAATTAAACTGCTGTCACTGAACTAATATGACCCAATTTCATATTTATTTATGAATAGGTATCGCATATTGCTCTTTTTTTGAAATGAAAAACCCATGTTAATAAGAATTTTAAGTACTTGAAGAGCACAGCTGTACATGTCTGTCAAAATATAAGAAAAGTAATTATAGTACATGCCAGAAGCAGCTTACTTAGCATTAAAAAAAAAAAAGAAAAAAGCAAAGAAGATCTCTGTGTCAATGCCCCAAGGGCATCAGTGGTGCACAGTGTTTCTGACTAGCCTTACCTGGGACCCTCTGGGACCCTCTTCCACATGGGCCTGGGCATCTGTTTTCTGCTCAGCCTGCAGCTGTTGCTGAGCTAAGATTTAGGTGTGTCTGTGCCTTGTCCCCAGCTGATGCTGGCTGAACTTCCTGTGCTGACTTGACCGGGGACCTGACTTGTCACTTCATGTTTGTCTCAGTGTCACTGGACTCTGGATAGGATGCACTGCAGTGACAGCCCTGCCCTGCTGGCCCACTCAGCTCCTTCCAGGGTGATGCCTGTCCACGAGCTCAGTCTGTCCTGTAGTCCCCGTCACATCCTGCTCATCCTCCTCCTTCACAGAGCACCTCCTGCTGCTCCCTCAAACCAACATTCTTTGAAAACTCCTTATTGACATGAATGGTATTCAAGGTAGTTCATTCTAAGGATGAATATATGGATGTTATCTCACTAGAAGAGGAATGTAGAAGCAAAAGTCTGTTCTGAAGCACTGTAATTGCTGAAGAAAGCAGCAGTTGTTGATAGAGCTCATGATTTATCTGCATTTCTTTTATTTTGGACATGTTTCTATAGAGCATCGTGGGTTTTACCATAAAATTTAGCTAAGTAGTTCCATTAAAAATATTTTAAAAGCTTTATTTGCCATTTTAAAATTTTGTAGATTCATGATTCTCTTTATTGTTAGCAACAAAAAAAACTTATTAAGCAAGATGCTATTTTCTGCTCATACATATCTGCTCTGTGGGGAATGATTAGGAATATCAAACAAAAATCGTTTTAGATCCCTTTTAAACTCCTTTTCATCAAACAGGAGAAAGGGAATTATTTTGGCTTTCTAGTACTTGCATTTCATTTGTCTTCTAGAACCATCTCATTTGAAAATCCAAGCAATGTTTTTGTAAGCAGTTGACACTGTCAATAGTCTTGCACTAGACCTTTTCTTGCCATAAGAGGAAGGGTTTGTCAGTGTCTGGTTGTAGCTAACTGATTCTGAAGGGCACACCTAGTGCCAGGCAGCCCTAAGTCTCAGATGTCCTTTACAGGCTGGTTTTCTGTATCAATGTGTCCTGCTGTGAGAGGATGCTCTTGGAAGAATTGATACTTAGGGATCAGAGGAAGTGTTGACTCTAATGATCTTCTGATGCAAGGGTCCCTCAGGTTTGCCATCTATCTGAAGCAGAAGCCTGGCCTAGTCTAATCTTCTGCCTTTAAATAATTCCCTTGTCACCATTTATTGTAATTCTGCTTAGACTTCCACACACCTGAAAAGTCCTGTGTTTTGATGCAGGTTTTCAAACATCAGAGGGGAGAACAAGTGCATCAATATACCTGGTTTCATAGTATAGATTATGCAGAGGTAATCTATCTAGCAACTATTTCTGACTAAACCTTTAAAGGGGTTTTCAGTGGGTCGTTTTTTGCTTAATAATCTTCCTGATAAAGTAGGAAATATATACTTTTTTCTGAGGCCAGCAGCAGTGATGAAGAGATAGTAACAGAAATAAAAAACAAACAAAATGGAGATGTGGTAGAAACCAACTCTTGGCCTTTAAAATGTGCACTTTGAAGTCAGATTTATATAATGTTGCGTCATTAAAGTCCTAAAACTTCAATTGCATTGTTAGTAACAGTGCCAGTTGAAGGGACTAGTACAGAGCTATCCTAATTTGGAGTCTTTGGGGATTAATGTTGTGATTAATATTGCTCCTCTGTATTGTCTGGTAAAATTTGACTTTTTGCATTGCAATGACACCATTTCTGTTCATATTTAAATATTTATTGTCACTTTCTCCCAATATTTCTTTTAAGAAGTTTCTAGCTGATTTATAATCTTACTTAACATGCAGAGAGAACATCCTTCCAATCACTGATTCTGCATCCCAAAATAAATGCAGGAATCCTTACACTTAGAGTTGGGTTTATAAAGACTTAATTTTAGAAGTATGAAGTTTTGGTGCACTGAAATATACATCATTAAAGCTCTTGCATGCAACATCTGCTTACATCCTATAATGTCATCCTATTGTAAGTGAACATTTAATCCTAACTCATTATGCCTCTCCAAGCAAGCTGCAACCCTGAAACTTAGGAAGGAGATTTGCTTCTGTTCACAGAGATTGATGCAATCTGTAATTAGAACCCCATACTCTTCCCAGCTGCTGTTGCTGGCATAGCTGCATTTGAGAATGATGTAATATATCTTCTATTGCAGCACTTCCTACTCTTTTCAGTGAAATGTACAGGCTTACTAGCTTGGAGCTCACCCATGCCAGTCACTAGCCCTTATCTTCTATTTAACTTTGTGCAGAGTGAAAAGGAGCTAGTGTTAGGTACCAGTGCCTTGCTAGCACCCTGTGCAGGAATTCATTATTAAATGAGGGAGCTAGACAGCTGAAGATCAGTAGAAAATACTTGAAATGCATAGCAGCACCATAAGTTAGAATCATATTTGCATAGGTCTAAATCACATATCTAAAACTGAAGTATGTCACTATTACTACAGAAGGAGGGGCTGCAGCTCTGGAAAGTAACAATTCCAGGAGGTGGTTGTGGCAGACAAGAAACTGTCCTGTGTGGTGGTTTATTAAAAAGGCAAAATTAATTTTAGATGTATAGATTAGGAAAGACTGATTCATATTCAGGGTACATTTAGGTAAATCTACATCTGAATGTAACTGTCAGCTGCAATCTGCTCTTTTGCCATGGTTCCTAAATCTATGTTAAATACTGGAGGAAAAAGAATTAGATATTTTTTGTCTTCTACAGCTATGTCATTCTAAACTAGAGAAAGTAGTTCAAAGTAGCTTCTAATTAACTAGAAATAGCTGGGGATTAATGAAGACAGAGAAAGATGTTTTGTTTGTTAAAAGGAGAACTGAAAAATTAGGTGTTTTCATGAATAAGTTTCTGAGGAAGATAATGGATTGTAAAAGGCTAAAACTTATCAATAATAAGAAAAAAACCAGACAGTTTCTGGAAACATAAATCAAGAGAATTTATGCTTGAAAATCAGAAATTTGCAAATGTCATTTTCTCACAGATTTTAATCTCTGAAACAACACACATATCGATGTGGCTAGTCCTTCAACTTCTAAGGTTATAAAATCAAGGTTGGATGCCTTTTTGAAAGATAAGCTTTAGCCAAAACCAGTTAGTGAACACACTGGAAAGCTAATTGGATGAAATGTAATAGGAAGGCATTCAGAGTTGAAGCTTTAATGATTCATTTTGGCCATAAAAGTCTGTGAAGCCAACTAAAATACTCCAGTTGACCTAAGTAGATTTTTTTTTCTGTAAGAATAATGAAGAGCATTAACCTTCTTAGGCCACACACCAATTATTTAATTACTTTCCATTCTCAGTAAACTTTCCAGAAGAAACACGTTCCACCAGGATTAAACGCATCTATTTTTTAGTGTAGAGATAAGAGACTTCACACAGAGGAATACAAGAGATATTGAACTGTATATATACACAAGTGAATTACAGCATCTGTATCCAATCAATGGACAATCTCTAGCATACATAGGAGGAAATGACTTGATGGCCTTCAAGTTAGTTGTACAGTAAGTTAGAAACAAGTCTGAATTCTGCTGGAAATAGACATTGTGTTTCAATATCTGTTAGCTAAACAGAGTAATTTATTTTAATTGCCAGCCCAGCATATCTTCTTTAAACTTGTTTTGAAAGTAGCTCTGCATGATGGCACAACCGAGGGACGTATAATATTTTGTCCATCAAAAGAGCTGAGAAAGCAAAACCTTTAATATTTTCCTTGTCAGCTGATATGAGGATCATGAATTAATAAGTTTTGAGATTGTTTCAGTAAATCTCTTGCTAAAATAGGTTTCCTCCCATATACAATGTGAAAAATTAGAACAGAAAGTTCTGTAAAGCTTCTATGAGTTTTGGGTTGTTTGGTTTTGGGGTTTTTTTAGTGTTTGTTTGGGGTTTGTTTTTTTTTTTTTTAACTAGATCCTATATCTGCATATAGAAGTTTCCATTTTTCTTATTGTTACTGCAGAATGTAGACCTGGAAATTATCCCTAGACCATTAGTCATAATGACATTTAAGAGAAACAAGGGGACAGAACGAGTTTCCAATTCCTCTTCCTTTTCTCTTTTCTCTCTCTCCAAAAACACTCGTGTATGGTATTGCGTTAAGGAGAATAAATTGGATAGTCTCTGTTCCCTGTTACATCCATATAGGGCCCTTGCCATCTGTGAGATGGGTATCACAGAATTTATTTCCACATATCTTGCAATTAATATCAAGTGCTTCTTTAAACATGTGGTTCAAACTCTGTGGGGAATTCTATAACAAGATTTTAGTTTCCTGACAGCACTTCAAACTAAAATAGTTTCAAATATACAGTAAAAGGGAAAATAGTTGCTGTGGGATAAACTTAAGGGTCATTTTTTGAAAGGACACATTCAGATACAAGAGTAATGCTCTCTTCTGAGCTAAGGGACCTATTCTCCAGTCTGTGAGCCTGTATTTCCTGATAACGCTAATCAGAGTAATGTATGCATGCTGAGTGGAGGCTAAAACCTTAATTGTCCTAATGATACTGTTTGTAGTGAGGTGTTTTGGTGCTTTCTGGGTTTTTATTTTATTTTATTTTTGTGGGATATTTCCTTTTAAAAGCGTAAGTGTTTCTTCCATTCTTACTGGATTTTAACAAATGTGTAAAAAGGAAGGGCAATGGTGTCCTGTGGGAGTTTCATTTACTGAAAAGGATGTTGACAGCAAGAATCAAAAGAACAAGAATACAACCCTGATTCTTACTATGAGTCAACTAAATTTAATGCAAATATAAAAGAAGTTGTGCTTCCCTTAATGTAGTAAACTTCAGAGGAAATCTGAAGCAAGTGAATACATATTTAATTCAAGTTTTATTCAAATTTTATTCAAATTTTATTTATACAATCTTCATTAGATGAATAATGTTGTTATTTAATTACTTAAATAAATGCTTAATATATCATCATTCCAAAATTCTTCCTACAACCTGCAGAAAAGGATCTAAATGAAAATAAATATATCATATAACTAAAACCACATTCTTTACATTGACCTATGAGCAACATCAATAAGGACTTTCCACTGTCTTTTTCCTGTCACTGATGCATGGAAGGTATTTTCCCTAAAGAAAAAGCTTGTAAGCATCTGTCATACTATCACCCTACTCATTCTATCTGCAGTACTAATGGCAAGAAAAAGTGAAGAGCAGGTATGTGTACGTGGAGCAGTCACACCCTGGCACCCTGTCTAGATCTATGTGCAAGCAAGGACCAAAAGCATTGTGGAGCTGGAATTGGTTTCTCACCAAAGGACATTTCCAGCAGCTGCTTCCTACCAAATAAATGGGACTTGGAGCACAGGATATCTACTTTGATTTGCATAGATAGCAGGACTGATTTACTAGGTTGCTATTTCAGTTTTATGGTGATACAAGTAAGTGAATCACTGCATCTATCTCGGCAGTTTATTTTCTTTTGGTCGACAGAGGACAGATTGTATGATTCTATCTATATCTGTATAGGACAGAGATTATCTTCTTCCTCCTTTATAGATTATTTTAAAGCAATTAAAAACTTATTTAAAAACTGGTTGACCTAGTGTTCAAGACATCCAGATTTGTGAAAGGTCAATACAATACAGAAACTGTTGTGTTTGACCAAAAGCTCAGTCACTCTTTAATTTTCCGAGTTAAGTTGTGCCTTTCCTCAAGAATGCACAGTTACAGTATATGTGTTACTCAAAACAACCACCAGGCAGGATGCAGTGCATGTATGCAGAAGGATTAGGCTGCTATTGTCACCTTCTTTTTTCCCAAGTTCTTGAGACAAAGGGGCAGATCATAACCAAGATTTATTGGAACAACAATTTTTTTATTAATATTTTGTTGTTAAAATAATCTTGCTGTTGGTATTGTTACCAGATAGCTGTTTGCACGGCACATTTACTTGTTTCATCACACAGTTCACAGTCACTCACAGTTACCCAGTGAAAGCCACAGTGAGGAGGCCAAATGACAAGTGAGGCCAACAGAAGTGAAAGGTCACACTGAAGCGCCAGTGGTCTCTTGGTACAAGCTCAGAAAGTCCCCTAAGTGGTGGTGAACATGTAATCCTGCTGTCTTTGCCCATAGCAGCCACCACACTCTTCCATGTGGTCTGTCATCACACAACCTGTTGTTCATGTGTGTGTTGGCCTCCTACAAATTTGGCACCCTTGGTGTCCTGAGTTTGTCAGGTGTCAGATTCATGAGGAGCACTAGACTTCAGAGCTTATATATGTCCTTTTAAGCACTTCCTGCCCACTCCCTCCCTTCCTGCTCTCACATCCTTTTATTTTAAGATTAATAGGAAATAAAAGCAAAGTTGTGTTATCATGGTATTCTTTTCCTTCTTAGAGAAAACATCTTTTCCCTTCTGTGAGAAGTTATTTGTATTATGCCACCTCAGAATTTTTACTTTTCAGAAATTCCAGTAGAGCATGTGTATATGGAGTTAATATAATGTGATCTGGTAATTTGCAAGAATAGTTTTATCATTGATAAAAATTGTCAAATAGTCTCCAATCCTTTTTGCACTCAGGAATCATGGCAAAGTTTCTCCAGCTAGGGAACTAAGAATGTTTCCTGCTTCCCTATTCTGCAAATTAGTGGACACTGTTTTTCTGTTTATAAATGTGAGAGAAAACAGAAACAGCTCAAAAAAATTACACAACTAAAAAAAAGCCCATTGTTCTGAATCGTAAAACTGCCAAAAAGGTAAATTGCAGGTCTGAAAATGAATTTATTAAAAGAAGATGGAAGACCTGTTTTTTTCAAACCTTCCAATAGAGGCACTAAATCAAATCCCAAATCTTCAGTAGCAGATATTAGACGTCAACCTTACAGCTCCCACATTTATCTCCCCATCCTCTGGGTGTAGCTTGGCTCAGTGCTGGAAAGAATAGTGCTGCTATAATTAAGATGCAAAGACACTGCCTCTGTGTTCTTCCTCACACTATAGTCCTTGAAGCCAAGGCATCTGAGACTTAAAATAAACTTAATGTGAGTAAAAAATAATATTTATTAAAGTGAAAGTTGTTGACAATTTACAACTCATTCAGGAAATTAGAGCATTATTCTTTCCCATTTCTCAAAAAAATCTTTAAGTTGTTCTTAAGAAAATAATTGGAAGTGATTAATTGTTTCTTCTACTAGCTCTTATAGTGTCCTTCTGAAAAGGATTCTTTTTAAAACTTAAACACGACACTTTCTACTTTTCTGTTAGATACTGCAGTGGATATTTCTGAAGAGTGATTTATAAGCTGTAGATTCTCTTGTAAGTAAAAGGATTCAAAATGAAAAAAGATCACAGCAAATAGCAAAGCTGAACAGCAAAGGTACAATTCCGGTCTAAAACTTTGATTTGGTAGGTTGCCCTTCACACAGGTTACAAACTGTTAAAACACAATTTGGTTGCTCTTCAAAGGAAAATAAATACTCTCAATGGAAAACTCTTGAGAAAAGATGCAGGAAATAGTTTACTGGGATGAGGCAGCAAAATTAAAGTTCCACCTACAGTATTTTGCCAAAACCAAGAAAACAAACTGAGAAGTGTCACAGTGATGCCAGTCTTGCAAAGTCCTGGGCAAATGACATTGACTCTAACATCAAATTATTACATCTATCCAAAAAGAGACAAAGCTTTACAGAATGACAATTAGTAGTGAAAAAGCCATTTGGAGAGAGAAGCAGAAAATTTTCAGTAGTCTATATACTGCTGCAGAATAAAGAAATATTTCATAAATAGGCTGTATCTGAAAGTGCAACAGTTTTTTTAAAATCCTCAATACTTTTTCTGGGTATATACTATGAGAATTAAAGATAGATGGCTCTTAGTTAACTTTGCCTTACTATTCTGTCCTGATTCTACCTCCCAAGTGGCGCATTCACAGTTACCTGATTTTTAGGTAGCAGACCTGACAAGCTCCTTACCAAAAGATGTTGTGGATGTATGCTTTCAAGAGACACTGGAAAATTTGAAGAAATATCCATTGTAGGCTACTAAACAGACAAACTCTCTCTATGGTTCAGGAAATGGCCTGAGCTAAGAACTGTTGAAGTCTAGGGGATTAGTTGGGAGAAACAATGGTTACCAGTTCTTACTTCCCCTCTGCCTCTCTGGTTTGGATGGCTGCTGGAGACAGAATACTCAGCTGGTGCTGCCAAAGCAAGACATTTGTGAGAAGATACTCCAGCAAAATACATGTTTGATTCATAAACTACTTGCAGCTCTTGTTGCATATTTCTTTTGTTATATATTTCTCTCTGAATTGCCATTGTTATCTAGAAGAGTACCTTCCAGTGTAATTTTGATAGAAATTACCATATGGAAATTATAAATTAATATAGTTTTCCTAGCAAAATGTGGTACCTTTAGACTGGTGGTCTTATTTTATCTTTTTTATTTTTTTTCTTTATATAAATATATACAGAGCAATACATATTGAAGCATATTGAAGAAATTACTCCTTTAGGAGACTTAGTTGCTGTACACCTTGTGTTTTAATGAACAGCTGTGCTCTTCCATCTCAATTAGTGTCCATAGCACAAGTGGAACTGAAAACAGGAGAGAAGACAAAGGGCTGCATCAGCAGTATCAGGAAGTTCCTATATTTGAGTCAAAGAAAAAGGTCAATTTATCATTTTTATCAATTTCTGTGAGGAATGAGAGAGGAAGAAGATTGAGTGAAGTATGTGAAAAATAATTAAAAAACCAGGCCAAGTACTATCCTCTTGAACACAGAGTTCAAAGGAGAATATGAGAAGTGCAGTTAATACCTATGGAGAAATGGTGATTAGTGAGAGCTCAGGGCACCCATAGAAGGATTGTACATGACAGTCTTGTGAGATTTCTGCTCAGAGTACAAAAGAGAAGGTCTTTGCTTTATAAAAGTCACCAAAATTATTTATAGTTTTTCACCTACACTGTAATTTTCTGTTATTTGCTGTGGACTGAGCTGAAGCATTTTCTGAATGTCTTAAATTGGGGGGGGGGGGGGGGGGTAGGGGAGTGGTTTACTGAATTCCCTTTTCTGTTTTTTTCTGTTTTTCCTGAAGACCTTAACTTGTAATTTTTGTTATTCTTCTATACTGGAAATGAGGTATCATTATCCAGTCATACAGACTTGTTGAGTCTCACAGAATTTGCCTGACAACAGAGACTGGGACAGTTACAGTACCCATGGGCTCAGAAAGGTCATCAGAGAGAGCTTTTTGTGCACAGCTGCTCAAGAATATAGAGTTAAATTACTACCAGGGTAAGGAAGCATTGCAAGCAGCTGCAGATATGCTCAGCCACTAATGCTGAGGTGATAGCTAGGACGGGATTCTTATCACAGAAAAGTCAGAAAGTACAGCACAGACATCTGCATAGACTCTGGGAGAGAGCAGCACATTGGAGAGAGACAGGCATTTTTATTGCATGATTCATCTGACCAAAGGTAGCTGCTTAGTTCAAAAGACAGGATTTTCAGCACAGAAATGCCGATTTTTTTGTGGGACTAAAAGCCCTTTTGTTCGGATGAATCCCATGCAGAGTGTCTGCTATGGCAGAGCATTGAAGGGTATCTTCACCCTGATTTGCTGCAGAGCTTCATCTGAGCAGTAGCCGGCGCTTGGATTTTCTGCAGGAAAAAAGGAATAATCTTCAAGGGTTACACTTGCTGTTTTGTTCCTGATAATATTCATTACATTTTCTTTCTCTCTGCTGTGAATGTGTATCATGTGCCAGCTATCCTAAAGTAAATCAGAGCTTTACCATGAATATATTTTAGCATTCATTACTTTTTACCCCTCAAAAACTTCTATAAAGCAAGTTACTCTATTTCATTAGTGGAAACAAATTTGTGGGGTTTTTTTCCATTTGGCTGGTTTTTTTTTTCCCTGTATTTTCAAGTCACTGAAATGCTGAAAAGGAATTTATATCTGTTGAAGCATGTTTGCTGATGGAAAGTTCCTTGTAGATGTTACTACACTGAAAATGGAACAACCTCTGGAGAATGTGATTTTTTCCAAAATACAGACAAAGTGTTAAACGTATAATCCTACTCTAGTGTGATTAATTACATATCAAGTTGTATAAGACAGGTATTTTGAACTTGCAAAGGGTTCAAGTTCAAAGCACCTTGGGTGAATACAGTCAGAAATGTGTAGGGAAAATGAATAAGCATCTCTTGAAATTTCATAGGTTGGAGAGATAAATGAAATGGTATAAACGTTCTTCCAAGAACTAACATTTTGTTTGAAAAAACAAGACAGAGGGAAACAATGTCTCCTTGTTTGTCCTCGCATTTGTATAGGATGCTGCCTCACTGTGTGATCTGAAAGACTGTTGCAGTACAGAAAGAACACCAATACAGCAAAGAATGCCTCGTTTTTTTCTGTAGGCCCTTTAAGCATTAATATACATGCTAATTGACATTGCTATACTCTACAATACCTCCCCTACCCAGTCTCTAATCCCTTCATGTCAATAAGCATGACAGGCCTGGTTCTAGTAGAAAAATTGGAGATTATTTGATGTGTTAACTTAGTAGAAAATATTACTCCAAAGGGGCAACTGAAATATACCTTTTCTTCAAATAACCCTGCACTTGTTGTCAGTAAATAGAAAAAAAAAATTTAAAATAGGTATTAATTTTTTTCGCGCTTTTAAATATGTGGTAAATCTGATATTTTGAATGCTTATACTGGTGTTAGCAGAGAATTAATTATTTCAAAGTACCTGAAAAAAAGTCTAGAGGGAGGATACTTTTCAGCCATTTCCCTGTGATTTTATAATTCCCATTTAGTGAAGAAAATCTGCTCTGTAATTTAGAATTATTTTTGGGATATTCTAATTTACAATGTTACACACATGGACAAGGATTAAATGAGTCATTGCACATGGCATTCTATTTTTTCCAATCCCCATTTCGCTCCTATGCTTCTCCTTTCAAGAATACTTTTTAGAAATGCTGAGGACTGGGAACTGAAGCAAGTGGGTCAGCTTTGTGCCACATCAGCAACATAAAAGCTCTGGAATAAAAGCCAAAAGTTCTGCCCTGACTATCTAACTGGTATTCTCTATCAGGAAGATACTCATAATTTCAGGTAATTAAATGACTAGGAAGCTCATTTGGTGCTTGGCAGCCAAAATTAAACACGTCAAATGAACAAAGCTTGCTTAAATTAGTGAAATACTAACGGCTGCTATTAATTTCAATTGGTTAATTAGTTTAAGGGAATATTTTGATCAATTTTTGACTAATGAAATGATGTTGTAAATGAAAAGCCAACATTTTCTCATTTTTTCTCTTGTTGGGACTGGAAGAGATGTTAGTTTGTATTTTTCTACTGCAGTAATATAACTACAGAATGTTGGGTTTGGGTGTTTCTGCTTATGACAAAATATCTATGACAAATTTTGAAAAAAGATAGAAAAAAGTAAGAATAATTGTTTGGTAAACATTTCTCAGAAAATGTGTTCATTCTTCAACTGACAAACTACTTCAAAATGTGGATATGTAATTATTTTTTCCATTTTTAGAACACACTCTACATAGCTATACCTACTTAGCAAGCACTTTGGACTGCTGCATTATTCAATGAAAGGAAAGATTATTCTGTAAAAAGATTCTTCTATTCTTTAAGTTCTTGAAATAAAACTCTTCAGAAATTCATTATGTGCAGTGACCAGATCTGTTTTTAGAATGGTAAATTCAAAATAAGTGTTATAGACTACATTATGTCTAAATAACATGTTTTGGCAGATATTCCTTTTATTGTGTAGTGAAAAATATCTTCTGAGAGGCTTTGAAAGTTAATATATGTCAAATGGCTTACATATGTATGAATATATTTATATGCAATAGTATGCATTGGTCATAAATAATTTCATACTTAGAACAGTATTTATAATTTTGGCCCTTTATTTCTCAGAAATAAATGTTTTACTTCACAGTAATCCAAAGGGTTCGGGTTCTAAGCACCCACTAATTTTCCATTTTAAAACTTTGCTGGAAGTAAACATGTACAAAATGGTTTGCCAGAAGAATTAATTTTTACTCTCTGCATTTTTATTATTTGAAGTCTTCTAATAAGTAGAACTTAACAGTGAAGGAAATTGAGACTAAGAATTGCTACATCTACCACTATTATAACTTCAGGTAAAGTAGCTCATCACAGGAAAGCCCAGACTCTGGTTTTGAAGTAATTCTGAGATTGGATGGCCTGGATGTGCCTAGTATGCTTGAAAGTTTTGGAGACTTGGTTCCTAAAGTTGCAGAGAAATGATGCGCAAAGAAAGTAAGCACAGTCTCTCTTTGCTTTTGAGTGCTACATGTGCTCTTCCAAACCTTTCATGTCAGTCGGCCTTTGATTACCATCCAGCAAGCTTGATGGTAGTGGCCTGCTTTTCAAACTTTGTTCCTTTGAAGTGCTAGAGATTACTTTTCCGCAGAACATGTAAGTAGAAAGCTTCTTGTGTACAGCTATTGCACACAATTGTGCAGCTATTACAGTCTAGGGAAATTTGGCCCTTAAGGTTTATACCCTCTGATCTTGTAGGCCCTTGAATGCATGTAACAAATACATATTTTTATTTGCACTGAACACAGTAGGTTACACACACACACGTAAGAGTTTAAGGGGCTTGGAACAGAGGGCTTTTAAATACACTCACCATCTGATTTCACACCTTCACAAATGTGTTTTGCTGAAAGCATGATGAACTTCACATGAATCCCTTTGACACAATGATGGAGAGAAGTTGAGCTTCACCCTGATACGGATGTGCACAGGCAAGAGATTTTTTAAATCAACTCAGCTCAATGAATATACACTGTGTCCCCTGCAGAGCTGCCAAGGTCAGTAAGAGTGCTGGTAATCTGCTGTATAAATGCCAGATGCACAAGGTATAGTGCCTCCAGGCATTTTTAGTTCACATTGTTTATAATGGAAGTCAAACGCCAAGGTTCATTACAGTAAAAAGTTTAGTGTTTCTTCCTGTCTTGCTTTGACATAAATCCAAGTCCAAATAAATAAATAATCGTCCAAAGGTTCAGGCAGCATCCTTTTCCAGGCTGGTACAACTCTCTAAAAAAGTTTAAAGGAGTCGTGTAGGAACTTTACATCATTGGGTAATTTTTAAACAGATTACACAGCAGGATTTGCCCTTCTGCACAATCTCTCTAATTAAGAGGGAACTTTAAAAAAGCATTTTGCAGCTGGGCATCTTTACCTTTTTGTTGAATATTTGTTTTTTATTTAGTTCCTTCCCTTCACATTTTGACCCATTAACCCATTTTGACCCATTAAGACATTCAATACATTTTGGTTTGTGGCATGACATTTCATGTGTGACATGTTTCCTTTATTTAGTAAGAAAGGAATGGGCATTTAACCTAGTGTGGAAAATGCTGCATCTTTGGGTCCCAAACTTTGCTGCTGCAGAGATTTGTTCTTTGCAACCCTGATAAACTTATGGAGAGGAGGAAGCAAAAAGTCTACTGGAAATATATTACATGGAATATCATTCTCCTAATGACTAGAAACCTTCTTCTGATTTCCACACTAGAATTATTTATGGCCAGTTTCTATCCATTTGATTTTGTGCCAATGCTGTCCTTTAGTCTAAACAGATCCTATCTTGCCCTGGTGTTTCCCTATGTGTATTTATAGAAAGTAATTCAATATCGTTCAGCCTCTGTTTTATTAGATTACTCAAAACAAACCCAGTTTTATTCTTCTTCTAAGACTCATGGTTCTCTGATACTCCAAGAGACATTTTCTTTCTCTGTTCTTTGCTGAGTGGTCCTAAATATTGCATAGTTCTCCAAAAGCAACCAGCAGTACCTTGTATAAAGACATTCAGCTGCCATGGCTCCTTCTGGAAATGCCTTGCCTGATACAAGTATACCTTTGCCTTTTTAAGAATTTCATTATGGTTCATAGGCATTACTTGTAAACACAGATTCTGTTATTTTCTAATCTTTTGCTCTTATAACATAAGTTCTTAATGATAGCCCTTAAGTGTATGGTATTGCCCTTTGCTTGATTGAATTTTTATCTCATTACTATAATGCAAGTCTCTAAGATCATCAGGTCTTCCAAACCTCTTTTGTACTGGGGATGTTTTCACAATGTCATGACATCAGTAAATTCCATTAAAACATATTTTGCCTTCTTTTTCAACAAGGTCACTGAAAGAATTAGTTAGTTTCCAGAGATTATGTGTTACTGGTAAGCTTCCTTCTGTATCTTCAACTATTTTCTCCCTTTCTCTTACTCTTTGTTTAACTTCTATGCTAGTTCTAAACTTCACCATGTTAACCAATTTGCTCTCCCAAAGCACCATACGAAATGCTTAAAAGAATATCTCAGAGAAATTCCTAGCATTTCCAAGGTAAATTACCAAATCAGTTTTGTATAATCTGTTTCATAAGGTTCTACCTTGTTTTGTGGCATTTTATGTCTTTGATTATTTTGCATCCCCACTAAGAATTATTTTAAAATTTTTGATTCCATTCTTGCAATAGTACTTGCATATTATTGGGAGCTCATGAGTAGGTCATTATTTGCGTGGGGGAAAAAAAAATCTTCTCCACTATACTTTATAATTTTTAGTCCATGCCCCAAAATGATGAATAAGTGAAAGAGAATGCCTGGGCGTATGCATCTAGATGAAGTTCTTAGTTTGTGGTTTAGTACTTCCCTCACAGCATGCAGTTGCAGTAAGTCACAATAAACACTGGCAAAGGAAATCACTGGAAAATAACCAAGATTCTTAAACTGAATTTAAAATGAAAACAAGTAATATGAACTTCATTTTCTTAGACATTATTTGTAGATTCAATTTGCTAATTTTTTTATATTTTCTTTGCTGGGTTTTCTTAATTATTAGCATTTTCACTACCATTCTTTTAGCATCTCATTACCATACTTTTCTTATAATTGACAAAAAATCTAAAGAACAGTACAGAATTAGAATCCAGATTAGCTTTCATTACAATTCAGATAAAACATACAAAAAATAATGGGGAAATAAGATGAATTTGTGAAATGAATTTCTCAGCATCTCAATTTTTCGTGAAATTTTGACTTTCTAATGAAAATAATGACTTGAAATTTTTCCTTTTTGGAAAAAAGGTTTGATTTTATTGCAGTTTGGGAAACCTGGAGCATACTGGTTATATGCTGTGTTCTTTTAGATTTTGATGTTGGTTTAGATGGCATATTAAAAAAAAAATAGCTAAACAATGTAAAAAAATATCCTTATGCCAGATAAGGAAAAGGATATGCATAGCCTCTTTCTACCTTGACATGGAGAGAGAAGCAATACTATAGTTTACAGAGGGAAATGTATAATTTAAATAAGGGAGTGAATTAAACACAATATTTTGAAATAATAAAGGGAAATATCAGAGTCTAGTAGGCCAGAGGAAAAAAAATACAGCAAAACCACTGATATGTTTAGGACTAATATTTCCATTTTGCAATAATTCAGGCATAGACTTTGCCATTTTAAACACTGTGAGTCCCACTGTTGTAGTTTATGAATTTTTCAATTATTTAATCATCCATCATACATAATTTTATATGATCTATAAATAAGCAGTACTTGATAGTCCCAGAGCACTGAAGAAATTCAGAAAAATTTAAGATTTGCATCCCTTCCTTATAAAACACTGTCATTTCTTTCGTTTGAGATCTTCCTTCCTCATACTACTAGATGGAAAAGCACAAATCACTTTACTGCAGCGTTTTCTCCATGGCTGAGTTACAAATCTGATGTTTACCAAGTGTAGAATGGTCTTGTGGCAAAACAGAGTGTGGGAGCGAGGAAGTTCATATTCTAATCCTGGCTGTGCCCCAGGCTTCTGTATGAATCCATGGGCAAGTAGTTTAACCTCTTTGATCCTCAATTTATTTTGCAGGAAACTGGGGGTAAAATGATACAGTCTGTCTCGCAAAGGTGTCAGGAGGGTACCTTCTGGCACTTTTAGATGGAATTGAGTGCTCCAGAAAAGCAAATCTTATTACCTTTTAGCCCACTTCTATCTATCAACTATCAGTGGAGATGGGCTCAGAGGCCTTAGCACTTGCCAAGGGAGGTGCATGAAAAACTCAGTTGAAGATTTCCCTAAATGTTCAACATTAACTATTAAAGCCTTCGTTCATGAATTCCAAGTAGAAAAATATTCCTTCAGTGCCATAATTAATTTTTACTTTTAATTATGATACCTGTGATCATCTGAAAAAAAATTTAAATGGGAAGTTAATTGTTGCTGCTCAGCATCCTCTCTCTGACAATCGTCATTTGGAACATATTTTCTAGGCACAACCTATATTTCAAATCACTTTAGATTTATAAACTAATTTATAAACTAATACCAATAGTGAAAAGATAAACTTGGCATCTGGACATTTGAAGCTGCCAGGTGTATTGTATATATGACCACTGCTTCACTATGGTAACTGAAGGGGAAAAAATTGAGAAAAATAGAAACAGCCACTAAGAACTGCCAAGAATCAGCACTAGGTTATTCTTTTAATTACAAGGGGATGCTGATTTGCTTTGTAATTCCAAAGTTTCTGTTGAATGGCCAATATATGTCTGAAATTAGGCTTTCATGCCAATCTTCAATAAAAATAGAGGCTGCTATTAAGAAGGTTGTATAAGCATACTAAACAACAAAAGAAAAAAAGTAGAATTATCCCTTTTTGCCATAATTTTGGAAGACCCAGATCGATCCCTATGTCCAGAAAGCCATAAGATTAATACAACAGAGGAAAGGGAGCATAAATCTGCAAAATCACTGTTATAATCTATGGCACAACAGAAAAGATTCATAGATCTCTGTCATAAAGACAATGCATTAATGTGGGGGCTCTTGTAATTATTTGGACTTTGGGGTATTTTTTTCCAGGATTCTGGAGAGCAATACCTCATGCTGTATGTGTATGCATTAGAACAGTTTAAGATACCTGCCCCTCAAAAAACCTAAAAAAATATTAATTTCCCATTCCCAAGCAGTGCCTCGAGTACATTGTCCATCTGGGACCTGACCAAGAATCTCTTGGGTCTTGTTGAGCAGCACAGCAAGAGAACATCCCACAAGGTTATTACAGTGGCCCTTGGGTGACTACACTAGAATAGGCTCTTTTCCAAAATTTCATTTTTCAGATTTAGGTAGGGATGTTGTCGGAACCCAGGACACCTCTCTGGATGTCCTGGATGTCTCAAAACCCTGGCAGAGGCTCGGAGACCCTGGCTGGAAGCCAAATACACCTGGAAATTCGATCTTTATTCATGGAGCAAATTGCCAACCTGATATGAAGAATTACAGGTCACAAAACTTTAAGTAGCATAGTAGTAGCAATCACAGGGTGAAGGGAAAACTTTTGGTGCACTGTACAGGGGGGTTTTATATGTTGTACAGGGGGGTTTGGAATTCTGTACATGGGGGTCAGGAGTCTCAAGATGGAGGGATTTGGGCGTGCCCTGTCCTTCTTCTTTCTTCTCCTTGGCATCCATGTTCAGGATGATGTTGGCATGTGTGGATTGGTTCATAGTGAAAGTGCACTTGCCAACAAGGGTGAAAAGTATTGGAAATAGAATGTAAATATTTTATACATAGTTTTCACTATAAAAGAGACAACTGCCCCGTGGGTGGGAGAGAGTGCCCTTGGCTGTCTTGCTGATCAGACCTCGGCTGGACAGACAGAAAAACTTTGTAGATAAGGAACAATAAACTCAACTGAACACCAAAAAGCAAGAGTCCAGACTCCTTATTCGAGAGCGCGGCCTGCCCAGAGCCACCTTTTCCCATGTTGGGGCAGAGACGAGTAACAGCCGACCCCGTCAGGATGTGACTTCAGCCATCTATGGAAGTACTGAATTAAAAGAATGTGTATATTTTGAATTCATACTTTGTTTGCAGAAAAGGATTTTTACTACCGAGGTTTGGGAGGATGGTCTTATGACTGAAATTTCAAAGATAAATATCCAAGTTCTAGGTCTGCCATTTCACATCTTGTCCTTGACCAAGTCATCTGATTTCTATGATTCAGACAGTCATTTGTTTTCTTTGCTTTGCCTGACAAAGGATACTTTTTCCTGTGTGTTTGCACAGTGCTTAGCATACAGGACTCCCAGTCTTTCAACAGGTCAATGAGATGTGAGTTATGGTTTGAATTTATGGTATCAGGTACTCTGCAATAACTGCTTGTACTTATGCCATGGTAAATGTAAGTAGTTTTCTTCTTCAGTAAGGAATAAGCTGTCTCACTTTTACTGCAGAGTGAGAGCAAGTACTCAGACTTTTGCCATACTTGTTAGAGTATAGCAAAAATTCTATAAATCTAGATCCCACATTAACAAATGAAAACTTATCCCTTTCTGTGCAGGGATTTTTGAACTCAGCTATAAGCAATACATGTAAAGAACACAACTCTGAAATTATCAAATCTTAAACAACAATTTTTTAAATGTAAAATATACAAGATTAAGGATTTTTTTTTTTTTTTTTAGATACATGACACCTTAAGGTTGTCATCTTATTTGCCTAGGAAATTTGTAATTGACTTTTCCTCTTGCTTTGATTGTTCTCAAAAGACTTGTGGCAATTTTTCTTCATGAACATCTTCCTCATCATCCTCCAAACTTCTGAATCACAAACACATCTGAAAGTGAAGTTTGTAGGTAACCTGTGTTTGCTTACAAGTGAAAGTTTGGTTATTGATGGTAGATAAAAGCAGTTAAATATTTCAAATGTTAAGAGCACTTAATGATAATTGAGGGTGAACTTTTAAGGAGTTTTATTGTAAGTATATTCAGAATTACATTTTTATATTTTTGATATTTATACTATAGCTTTTGTCACTCAGGAATCAATGTTTCTTCCTTGTAAATAAGTTTGGGTTGTTTTCATGCAATTACTTGAAATGGTGGAACATTTATTAGCACAGTTGTGCTTTCTGCCAGGAAATCATGGTCTGAACAATTAAAATTATTCATAGAACATATAGATTTTTGACTGGTTGAACATCAATATTTATCATTTCAGCAAAGTCAATTTTGTTGTAATGTGTAAAACACATCCTATTGAGTTAATCATTGCAATCACAATTTATTAAATTAATCCAAAATTTTCAGTATGTACTATTTCATGCAAAATGCAAGGAGTTTCTAGACTGACTGACAAACCCAGAGAACAAAATTCCAGAAGGTTCTTGAAGAGAGAAGTTCCTGTTACTTGTCTATCAGTCTAAATTACCCACTGAATTATGAGTCATGATAATATCCTTGTAGTTTTCTATTACATCTTGTTTTCCAAACCCTAGATCTGATATGCAGAAAGTTTGAACCACTGACCCATAGGAATATTGTCTTGGTTTACAGAATCTTTAATCCTTTAATTCTTTACAGCCTTTCAATTTTTCCTCTCCTGCTTTCCTGAGTTCAAGAATTAGTGTTTGTCCTTAGGCTCAGTTGAAAACTAATACTCCTTCTCATCATAACAATACAGAATGTTGAAAAAAGATTTACTGCCCTTGTATCATGTCCATGTAGTAGGAAATGTGCATTACACTTCATTTAACCTAATTTGTACCTGGGTTTTGCTATCTTTATTTTTTTAATATTTGAATTCCACAATAAATAAACACTGGCTTCTGTTACCAGCTGGGTGCTCTTCTACTGTGTCTGGCTTGTCACTTTCTTGATCCGGCTATTTCTTTTAATCTCCATGCTGACTGCTATTATGCTTTGTCACTCTTTCCATTCCCTTGGTCTCTGAATCTGCAATAGTTTCATCAATATAATTTCATCAACTTGCATTTCTTTGCAACTTTACCTAAGGGACTTCACCTTGATTGCTGTGCTTGACAGAGTTCCCAAGATGGTCTTCCTTCTAACAAAACCTCTGTTTTCCTTTTAAAATGAAAGTAAAACTGACGAATGCACCCATGAAAATTGCTGCTTTAAAGTTCCTACCATTTGTTTTTCTAATAGGATCGTTATTAAGATTGTTCCTCCTCAATGTTCATTGCCCCTTATTGTTTCCTGTTATCCCAAATTAAAAGAGACAAGGGAAATTTGTTCCAAATGTGTTAGAAATTAGAACACCATGAAAAGCTCTGAGTAGTTCAAAGCCAAGAAAGGAAATTATATTTCCATGTAATTTTTAAATATTACAAACACATTACATAGAGCAACATCTTCCAAAAGCTGTCCAATTGAGTCTTTGGAACCAAAATATGGTGGCTGGCTAAGATGTCATTCACCATTACCCTACAGCTGTGGAAGCTGCTGAAGATAATCAGGGGTGTTATCAGCTCTGACTTTTATTGTTTCTGTGTAGCAAGCTAGGCAATAAAGAAAACTGTAAATGCAGGATTTATTCTTTCCAGGGTATACCTCATGCTTGGAAGATTAATGAAGAATTCCTGCTTCACTGTTTACTAAAGATACCTCTATTCTATAGTATTTTAATTGTAAATCCCTTATTTGACATACTAACTAATAGCTACTGCTGAATTAATAAAAGCGACATATTAACTTTAAATCCCAGATAAAGTAAAGATTGCTGTTTTAATATCCCATCCATATCCTTTATCTTTCTACAGGGGCTTTCAGGCCAGTAGTTTTAATAACATGCATGAATGAAGATGCTCTTTTTTAACACAAATGGTGGCAAAGAGTTTTTCCTTTATATTAGCAGGCAATCAATTCCAATAGCTTTTTAATGCTTTTTTAAAGAATCAATTTTAAAGCAGAAGCTCTTCAGGGGACCCTCTTAAACTTCTTCACAGCCAGTCTCCTAATTTTCTATTACAATACAATCTAAAGCAGCTACAAAAATAATACAGATAATGTTTGCTGGGTAATGATTTCCAATTTCCCCATTCCATGTACCCTGTTATTAGGAGGATCATCTTCACTGTGTAAATTAATTTTCAATTCACTTCAGGGGAACATTACAGTGATTTATTCAGCCCTGATGCTGAAGAAAGTGTTGGGAGGTTTTTAGCAAGCTGAAAACCAAAATCAATTTGTTTTTATTATTACCACGTTAAAAAATGTTAAGACAAAGAGTTCACAGGAATATTTTAGAGGTTAATGTATACCTTACAGGAGAAGTCAGTTTGATCCGAGATGTAGTTACCTGACCAGGAAGGGCAAGACAAATGTCTGAGACTTGCTGGTTTTCCCCCATGTTTCAACACTATGGAAACCCTGAGCATATTCTAGGGGTTTTCGTGTAGATAGAAAACATAACAGATCAACCTTTCTGTCACTAAAACTGTCTCTGGTCAGTGAAGAAAATGCTTGCTCCAAGTCAGACAAGGAACAGATTGTTTCAAAATCAACTGTGTTGTTAGTAATGATACCCAGGATTTGGGAGAGTTCCAGGCTAAGAAGAAGGACTAGAAGAATTTTCACTATCACAAATAAAGGATTTGTTGTAGAGCAAGCATCTGTTAACTGGTGCTCAGCGGACTTACACCAAAATGCTCACTGACGCTAGTGCTCATTGAAAGTAAAACAGCACCTGCAGCTGAATGATTGGTTATTTTGATTTAGCTGTTGCATTTTTAAAAATGAGATTTGTGTCCCTGGACATTCAATGAGCACAAAAGAAAAAATCCAATACATGTGAGAGTCTCTTTGGAGAATAGAGAGAGAAGTAGAGAATCTTCACTAAATGACTCTGATTTGTTTAGATGCCAGTTAGCTAATCTCAGGCATGAATACTTCCTTCAAGTCACAGTAAAGAGGATCTGGAGTGATTATTTCAGACCAAGCAGTAGATTTTGATATAGAATATATTTGCATTTTATTTACCGGTGTGTATCGTTGTGTTACCTCTGTTATTCCAACATTTTCTAATAGTTTAAAGATTAATGGAAATATTCTTTTAATGTGAAATTCTTTGGAGGTTCAGTTGAAATGCCCCAAGTCCATCAGGATGAAAATGGAAGAAATTTTTAAAATTAAACAAGTTAATTGAAAAATTCAAGTCCCATCCACATAAAATTGAAGGTTAAGAATTTGGTTGAAGGCTTTAGAAATTACCACAAGAGAAAAAAACCCAATAATTTCTGAATTGCTGAACTGAAGATTGTCAGTGTCTCTGGCAATGGTAAGAAGAATACCCTAAACATAACCAATAGCATAAAATCCACTGGTCATAGTCCCAGAGGATTTTTTGAATTATAATTGTGAGCTGTCACTATTGCAAGTGTTTCTACATATAATGCAATATAAAAAAAAATATTATTGAACTACAGATGTATAGTTTGAAGCTGAAGGAAGCTTGATTTCACTGGGAATTATGAAAGATTAAGACAAAAGCTGTGCAATTCCATTGCAGTAATGTCTTCTGGGCTTTTTCTTCTATATTGATACTATATTGGAAAACTGGAAAAGAATTGCCCTTTTTCTGTCATGTGGCTATAATCAGGCATTAAATATATCCCAGTTACCATGCTTCAAGCATGCTAGTAGCACAGTTGTCACATTGAGTTTTTAACAGCATGTTGGCAGGGAGCCGAACTGACAATATTTATTAAAAATAAAACAGTAAGGAAGAGAAAACGCCTGTGACAAAATAGCAAGTGGAGGTACTTATAAGACATATATCTAGGTTGCCTGATTTGAATGAAACTGAAGACTTTTCAGAGTATATGATTTTGGAAATAAACAAAATTAAAGAAAAAACAGTGATATGTTTTTTCACTGCGAGCCATAGTCAAATGCCTCATACCAGAGTAATGAAATTTCTATTCAAAATATTTTGTGAGCTTCAGTGAATTAACCTGGTAGTCTAAGTTTGTCTAAGTTTAATTACAACATACTCAAAATGTTATGGACCTGTACAGTCGACTATCTAGAATTGTTTAGGAATGTTTTATGTAGAGGATCTTAGGAAAGTACACAAGAAAAAGCATACTATGATGTGTTGCCTGAAATATGATGAAAGTTTTTGACAATGAGCTACTTGAAGTCTTCTTATTGAAGAAACTATATCTGATATACTTTGATAAAACTAAATGCTTTCTGAGGCTGCATAAACTACAGTCAACAACAACATCCCACTGAAAGAAGTCTCCTGTTTCAAATAAGATTATATTAAATGGTATTCCCTTTTTCTGTTTCAAACTTTTTCCCTAATGATTTTGTTCCGTTCTTCCAAGTAATTTCAACACACATTTCAATGTGCAATTTTTCTTTTCCTACTTTTCCAAACTTGTCATAATTTAATTCTCCCTCATATTTCTCCCTCAGATTGGAGAGTACAGAGTCCTTATCTCCCATAATATGTAAGCTATTCCAAATACTTGATTATCCCTATTGCTCTTTTTGACATAATTTCTGCTAAAAAATTGGTGCTAAGTAAAGGGGACCTTAGACAAAGAGAAATAAAGCAACTTATTTTAGATGTCATGAAACCCACATCAGTGCAAACCTCTGTTGTATTTTAAATTGGGTTTTTCTTACCTCACAGTTATTATCATTGTTTGTGTTTTTAATAGACAGCTTTATAGTACATGTTCTCACCTGTAACAGTAGCTTTGAAAAGAATGTTGCTTCTGTGCCTGTAAATTAAAGCAATATATGAGTTTAATTTCATTACCCTAACTTGTAAGCATCAGTAATATGAGAAAATTAGAAGGAAATCAATTTTACCTGAATCTGTCTAGGCATCCAGTGACTCTTATCAGTGCTAGGTGTCTACAGCTTCCTTTACAGTCAGTGGAGAGAAATAAGGGCATCTCTGGAGACCTATTCATCCCATTTTAAGAGAGATGTTTGTGTTATGTGGTCTGAAGTGGTCTCCAGAGGATGGGAATAATTGCACTGTGGAGGTCCCTCCCTTCTATTCCTCCAGGCTCTTTCAATCATGGATAGCAAGTAATAACTTTGATTAAAATGTGAACTTTCGACAACTAATTAGATGAAATTACCCCTACTCTCAGCATTTAGGTTTGTAGGGGAGAGACAATAAGACAAATTGGCATTTTCATGGACAGCAAGATGCTGTTAAGGGATACAGGAAGAGTCTCCTTCTCCCTCAGTTCCCACACCTGCCTCAGAGGATAAGGGGAGCCTTTCCTCTCTGTGCAGCATGCTCCTCTTCCAGTGTGCAGTCATTCTTTCCAGACTGCTTTAGAAACATGTTTTAGCAATATATTCAGATCAGAGTACTTCCCATCTCCTTGCAGGGCACACGTTGCAGTGGCAAAGGACATCCTCTTGAACTGGTAGAAAGGTTATTGAAATATGTTCTGTCTCACCAGACATCACTGTTCCTTCCCCAGACTCTTGCAACTTCCTCTCTTTTTCTTTCATGTCAGCAAAACAAATAAATAATTTTTAGCTAGGCTCAACCACAAATTGGCGAGGATAACATTCTTAAATATCGCTGTGCTATTATGAAAAGCACAGCATATTCCAGGCAGAAAAACTGCAGATTATGACAACATTCAATAAGCATGGATAGTATTAAAAGTTAGAATTTTCTGTTTTTTTCTTTTAGCACCCAAAAAAGCTATTAGCAAGCTTGTTAAAAAAAAAAAAAAAAAAAAAAAAAAAAAAAAAAAGAGAACCTATCAGGATTTCAAATAAAAGGAATGAAAAATCCATTTTTGAATGCTTATCTTCCAGATGCTCTGTGCATCTTAAGCATAAAATGAGATATACTTACTTCAGAAATATAGATACCATATTTGAATATCTGAGCTACATGAAAATACCATAAAAATGAATTCTTCATTTTTTTCCAGTTTTATTTGAGACTGTGAAGGTGTAAAAAGAAAAATATGCATTAGAAATCTATGTCATGATATGTCCTCCTTTCTGAAAAAGAAATATGACCCCTTCACTACTACAGTACAGTCCTGTCTTGTCATAAGCAAAATTATTAATTCCATGCTCACTGCAAATAAGATTTGTACAAAAGTATAGTATAGTATTTATCAAAGAATATTGAAAAAGAAAATTTGTCACTTTAAGATTCTTTCTGAAGCTAACCAAAATCCTGTTACAAATTAAATTCTTGAGTCTCTTAAATTTTTTTAGTTCTTCAATTATTGCCCCAAAAAAGGCACAGTTTAAACAAAGACTTATTAACAGGCTCAATTGCTCAATAATGAAAGCTGAGATAATATTAGTTATGAATCATATTTTTATGTTTTTATAGCAGCTTGTGTAAGAGTAGACACTGAAGCCTTTATCACCTGTAGACTACGTCGTCTTGGTACACAAAACAATGCCAGATGAGTCAAGACTGGCCCCTTTTGTACAATTCCCCCCACTACTATTCTAAGATTTCTCTGGAACTCAAGAGTCTGCAGGACCCTATTCCCAGAACTGCATAGGTTTGGATGAACTCTGGGAAACCATCAAGTCCGATCTTCTGCTCAGTACAGGGCGAGCTTTGAAATTGCATGAGGCTGCTCAGGGCCTTGGCCGAGAATTTTAGGTATTTCCAAGGATGGACGTTCCCTGCCTCCTTATGCAGTCTCTCCAGTTTTTGACCACTATCACTGTGAAAAACTTTATACTGGATTTACTAGGAAATCTGAGCTCAGCTAAGTTCTGACGACCCAAAAACCCAGCTGTGCTGTGTGGTACTAGAGCATCTTCAGACCAAGAACTTCAGGAAGCACCAGAATAATTCTGTATTCCCTTTTCAGGTTAGAGGACACTAGGCCACCAGTCCTGATTCAAAATTCTGAAGGCCATTAAAACATCATTTTTAAGTGAAGCACAAATACCAGGCTAGCTCTGTGTCTCCTTTACCCTCTTGGCAGAACCTGGATTATCTTCTGGAAGATAGTAGGGCAGATGGGCATTTCAAGAAGGATTGATAGCGGGTGCCTATGTTTCTAGTTTCCTTAAAACATATAAAGGTGTTCTTGAAAACTTCCACCTCTGCAAACTACTTGAGGAATCTTGTAGCAGAGAAACCCATCCAGCAGGGTACTACAAGAAATATTAATGGTATAAGGTAAGGAGTCTGTCAGTGTGAGGATGTATTAAGACATCAGCCAAGCTTGTTTCTAGGCCAATTCTAGAGCAATGAAGGGAAATTGAATAAACCTAAAACTTCATGATGATTTAAGGGTTCATACTACTTTTTTTCTAAATATTGTTCTATTTAAGGAATTATATTCAATTAATGAAATATAAATGTAGATATAAAGGCACTGCAGATCTTAAAATCAATGAATTACCAATGAGAGAAATAATATTTGCATTGCTTTTTGGTCACCAACCAGTCCAATGGGATCTGCCTTCACAAGCCATCATATGTGAGGCAAAAAAGACATCTGTTAATCAAGAACAGGATATCAAGTCGTCTTCAAAGCAAGGTACATTTCAGTCAGAGAAAGAAGATAAACACATAGGAAAAATGAAGTGCAAAATTAAACACTGCATCTGAAAATATATTTTCATTTATATTCTGACTGGTAGGGAAATCTCTGTTGAGTTGGATTTAGGCTTTGTTTTGTGTTTGTTTTCTCACCCAGAACTGTTACTTGTTTTAATAACGCTTCACTTTTTTCACAGTAACGTTATATAGACAACATGAGTCGTATTTAACTTATAGCAAAACAAACCACACAAAAAAATATCTATTTTAACAACACTGTAACATTTTTAATTCTGTCCCTGAAAATTTTGACATAATTCAGTAAAATAAACCCCTGTGAAGATTGTCTTTGTACAAAAGTTGTAACTGATTTACTGCATCTGCAAATGATGCAAATCTGCATGATTTCAAGAAAATATTTAAAAATCCAAAATAAATGTGATTTTTATTTAATTACAAGTCTCAGCAAAATCCTACTTACTCTATCCTAATTAGAATTTTGCTAAATTAAAAGGAAAATATAGTCTGTAATTATGTTTCTTTTAAAATAAAAAGAAGGAGGTTCTAGTTCTAGATTGAAAAAAAACCAACCCAACAAAACTATTTGTAAACATAACTCAAAACAGCACCATTTTATTTAACACTCCCATCAAATTTTTTTTAGGAAATCAGTTTGGTACAAGTATTTTGAAAAAGACCTGGAAATCTAATTGAAAAGGATAGATAGGCTGATTTTATTTTCTTTCCTTTGTGCAATCTGAGAGCACAGCCTGCCGCGCTGAAGATGGTGGCCATGAATTCCAGTTTAAGAAAATATCTGGAGCAGCAGCAGCAGTGACATGCGTCCTCTCTACACTGGGTTTTTTATTTGTAATGAAATGCTTTTTACTCAAGAGCTTTTACCAATCCAATGTGTGAATTATTTTTTTTTCTTCTTGTATCAGAATCTGTTCCAAATAAAAGTGGGCCTATATTTTTGCAATGCTCAGTGAGCTAAGAGATGTGCAACTGCTGTGAAAATAGATTAGATTCAATAATAGAAGCATATGTCCAGGGTTGACTGGCAGTTTTCCCCAGTTTGATGAGATCAAAATACTAAACATAACCATGTTTCTATGCAAACTTTATACAACAGAAGCATTTTGTCATTAAAATTACAGTTTGTTTTTGGCTCAAATTACTGCAATATCACAGCTGTGTTTTATGAGAACATGCATAAATTCCTTGCAATGATTTTGGGCTGGATTGACAAATGTCATATTTCCATTTCTCTTTAGAATGATGCCATTACAGTTGATTGTTGATTTTAAATTTTGATCTGAATGAGATCAAAGGAAAAGAAACCCAACCAAAAAAACCCCCAAAAAAACAAATGAGAAAAGCCACTCAAAATTAAAATGAAATGCTATGAAGAACAGTTCTGGTTTATTAGTTTAGTGTCTTATAGATTTTGTTTACCATGGACTTTATTCAGTTATGACCTCTTTCCAAAAGTAATTTCTGGTGCAGAGAAGATGGACGCTATTCTGCAGCACAAAGACCATTAATTTAGTATACATGCATTGTAAGTAGACTCTCTTGCTTTCCTCTGTTTGTTACTACTGTCACTACCTTTTTTAGAAAAAAAAAACCCAACAAACCAAAACTAAACTCAAAACCATACACATAAGTCTTTGTGCTCTTGTTTTGGAGACTTTATTTCCTTGTGTTTAGTGGCTAGAATATGGCACACTGAGAAAGGTAGTGGTGAATTACCTTGCCCTTTACAATGTTCTTAATTTTGGTTGGCTACTCATTCCACTCATCAGCATTTATAGCCACACTCATTTCTGGGGAAGGCATAGCTAGGTACTAAAACAGAAAATGTCAAACATTCCTGTACTCCAAGGACATGTTAGACATTCAAATTCTCATACTTTATTATCATAGCAAAAGACTCCAACCAGAGTAGGAAACAACCTTACATTAATCTACACACATGACAGACGATAACAAAGGTGAGAAATGGCACAAACCAGTCTATTACAACTCTAAAGTGTTCACTTTGTGGTTACCTTCAGATGCTGCTCATCCTTCCCCAAATGAGTCATAAACACTGAACATGATTGCTGGTCTGTACATGCTCTGCTGGTTCTCCTGCAGTCAAACCTGGAGACCACAGCACAGTCTCCTACAGGGGCTGCACCTGCTGCCTGCTAGTTACTCTGGCACTTCTGGTTCTGCTTTTCATTGTAATACATTTCAAATGCACTTTTCTATTCAATTGTCTAACCAATCCTAAGTTCTTGTTTTCTTAACTTCAGCCCTATGTTTTAAAGCCCACTTGTTTTATTTTCCTCCTCTCCTCACTTACATGCACTAAAATGCACTATTTGCACTTAAATGCACTAAAATTCTCGGAAAAATAACTTCAAAGATATCATAACTGTATCACAAATTAGAGGGCAAAATATTGATGCAGAAGTAAAGAATGGCAGAAAACTTTATGTAAAATTAATTGAATTATGCATTTGATTTTAATATACTAATGAGCTAAATATTTAGGAAGATAGTAACATTGAGATAGTAACACAAATAGACAGCAAAAGTCCTTCCTGCTTTCAAGGAGACACTGCAGAAAGTTTTTTAATTATGCTGGGTTTAAAAATCTTTTATACATTACAAGTGAAACATTTTTGTGCACCTCTATTCTCCTCCCCAAATGTAAAATACATGCACCAAATTGTCATGTAGCCAGCACAGAAAGACAAAGGTACAAAAATGTATCTAATCCAGCCAAAAAGTGTTTGCAGTTTGTCAACACCAGCTTGGTCTAGTTAATTATTTCTTTTCAATGGTCATCTTGTTTGTGCTATCATGAAAAAGTAGTAAAGTGGAAATAAACCTCAGTAATTTATCTCACTGCATCAGAGAAAGCAAACTCTGTATCAAGGTACTCAGTCTCTGTCAGACCAGTACATTATTTCCCAGTCATCTCGATATTATTCCTTGGAGATAAAATTGAATGAATATACTGACCCTGTTATGAATTAATAAGATTTTCACAAGACAAAATCCCTCAAACAGCAGTGAAAAAAATTGTCAGTAAATGCCCATCTCAAATAATGCAATCTGTATTGTCACAGTAAGTGTTACTACAGCCAATTATAAGTTAAAATTTCTTTTTAGTGCATTATACTGTATTTTGGAAAAAAATGCTGTGGGTTCATCTATATATGTTATACCGAAATACAAATACCCTTTGTACAGATACAGAGAGTATATATATAACTTCATTCCACCTTATGTGTGCAGTGACAAAATCCCAGAACGGTTGAGGCTGGAAAGGACTTCTGCACTCTATCTAGTTCAACCTTCTGCTCAAGCAGGATAATTTCCAGTTGTGTTTGAATATTGCCAAAGATGGTGACTCCACAACTTCTCTGGGCAACCTGGGTCAGGGTTTGGTCACCCTTTCTTTAAAAAAGGGTATGTGCTTCTATAAAAAAATGTACTGTGCTCTTTGGCTCTAGTCTTGTCACTGGCACCACTGCAATGACCCTGGCTCCATCCTCACTGTGCCATCGCACTCTGCTTTTAAGTATTTATATACATTAATAAGATCTTCTTTAGCTTTCTATTCTACAGGATGAAGAGTCCCAGCTTCCTTAGCCTTTTGTCACAGACAAGATACCCCAGTGCCTTCAACACCTTCATTGCCCTTTGCTGGAGTGTCTCCAATATGCCCATGTCTCTGTTATACTGGGGAGCCCAAAACTGGACCCAGCATCCCAGATATAACATTACCAGTGCTGAGTAGAGGGGAAAGATCATGTCCTTTGACCTTCTGGCAATATTTTGCCTCATGCACCCCAGGGTAGTATTGGCTTTCTTTTCTGCAAAGGTCCTTGCTATTTCATGTTCAACTTGATGGCCACCAGGATCCCAGGCCCTTTTCTGCTAAGATCCTTTCCAGCTGGGTGTTCTTCAGCATGTATTTGTGCAAGGACTGTTCATCCCTCAGTGCAGAATTATGCCTTTGCTTTTGTTGAACTTCCTGGGGTTCTTTATATCATCTGACTTCTTTATTGCAGTAATTACACATATGAGTAACCAAAAAATTTGACATGTAAATTTTCTACAAACTAGGTTACTAACTACCAGAATAATATTTGTAAAAGTAATGTCAAAATGTGGTGAACATTTAATTGTCTAAATGGTATTTACTAGGTGCCTGCAGCCTGATCACCTTAGTTTACATTCTTAACAACTTAATAAAACTAAGCAAATTTAAATTGTGGTTCTCCTATAAAAAACCTAGAGAGCTATTTTATTTTAGCAGAAGATTGGAACTAAATAAAGCTTGGCAAGCAGTATGTTAGGCAATATGTTTCCCTGAAGTAAATGCTCAGATTTTTTTTAAAAAAATAATTCTTTCCTTGTGCATCAGTTTTACCTATCTAGATAATCACGGATGCAATGGAACGTTTATGTAAAAGCAAAAGTAACCACTGGGAAATCAAGGTTTATGTGCTATTCTGTTAGAGGAGCTTTTTCTTACTTGTTACAGGGAAGTCACTTGCATTTAAAAAATAGTTTTGCTACTATTAAATACTCAATAAAGCCTTTTATAACAGTACAGCATTAGTCAAATAGTCTTAACCCTGTCAAGCCTTTACATTTGATTTAGGAAATTTTTTCTTTCATTCTGACTATTGTGTTAATTTTAAATTCTTCTCTGGAACCTTTGTGTGCACTGTTAAATAACTGCTGTGTTATATCACAGGAAGAGAAGCAAGTCTTGAAAAATCACAAAGGGAAGTGTGTTAGGATGTTCAAAATTTGTATATATTATTCCTTTCTACATTTAGCTCAGTGGATATTCTAGTTTTTCAAGATTGTTTGTGATATAGAATATGGTAAGTTGCTTAGTTCAGGTTGTCTCATTTAAATACGGTCATATTTGCATTATATTACACCTCTATCTAGTTCTGTACTGTAATGAGAAAATCTTGGATAGAGAAAATCTTGAAGGGCCCAAATATTTTTCTACTTTTATAGCCATGTTTTCTCTGAGATTCAGCCATAAGCATTTCTTATTGAATAAAAGTGCTCTCTTCAGATGGCAAAGATGCAGATATTCAAGTAATTAAATATATTTCACACTTACCCATAACTTTTCTAAATAGTAAAATAAGCAACGTTTTAAATTCCATCCTTGGATTAATATTGAATATAGAGAAGCAAGAATGAATATAGGTTTTAAATGAGTTTTGCATAGAAAGCAAAACAGACACCTGGCATACAGCATACAAGAGGAAAACTATCAGGTGGCCACTTCAGAAAGAGTGAACAGTCTTGATAAACTGTCAGTGAGTAAAGCTGAGTCCTGTGTGAAATCATGGTTCTAACTACAGAGGGCTGGTTGAAGCATCTACTATGTCACACTTCCTGTTATACCTCTTCCTTTCAGACTTCCTCATAGAGGGGATAAAGTCTAATTTATTTCCTCAATAATTATCTGTAAATAATAATAATTATTATTTGAAAGAGTAATATTCAAATAGTTATTTGAAATGAATTAAAATAATAATTATTATTTGAAAGAGTAGGGGAGTAGCTGCAGTATTAATTTGATAACTTTTTCAGAAGTTTCTACTGACAAAAGAAACTCCATCCCTCTAATAACTTTCTGTTCTATTAAAGAAAAATTTTTTCTTGCATTCTGGGGAAAGATATTAATTCATAGTCTTTTTGTGAGCTCAATTTCTCCACTGCAAATCTCCTTTGGGGAATGTAGGAATAGAAAAAGTGCTGCAACAAGAGATCTATCCTTTCATGATGTGTTCTGTGAAAAACCTTGGACATGAGTAAAGAATACCTACATCCGTAGAAGAAGAAGTAGGGTATTGAGAGAAAAGTGATACATCAAGATCTCCAAAGGTAAAATAAGGTGTTCAGTCGATGGTGTGAGGAAAAACAAGGTCTGTGTTTGCTGTTTTGATTTATTTTTTAAAAAAGAAAATGTACTAGTGAGTCACAGCTTGTCTATGACAAGGGCAATCTGAGGATGATTTTCAGTTACAAACCTTAATCACCCAAACCCTTATCTCCTTACATCTTGGAATGTATATTTTTTTCTTTTTCAACCACAATCATATATCCATTCTGTCTGCTCCTTTAAATCTCTTTCCATCCAGAAACCAGGACTTCAGCCATGAAGTTTCACATTCATGTGTCACAGCTTTCCTTAGGGCCCCTACTGCCAGGTCCCTAACCCAGACCTCACCCGTGTTCTGAGGAAAGAGGCCACATTCAGTCATGGATGCTGACATTACCACATGGCTGTGACCCCCTGCACAGGTCAGTGTGTTCCAAGTCAGGGAAACGACTCCTACCCCTATCTATTTCCTATGTGGTGCCAGTCCTATTCTCTGAGGTCCTGAACTTTAGAAGCACAGTTTGCACAATCTGAAGGGCAGCTTTTGTCCAAGGCAGGTATTAGTACTTGACAATGCAGGATAATCAGATATGAACAGTGAAGGGGAGGGAAAGAATTAAGGAACTAAAACTGAAGGACTGGAGACAAGTGGGAGGACCTTCTTAGTTAAAACTGGGTAATTTGGTCCCTTCTAGATCTTCCAATAGTACTTACCCTGAGAAAACCCAGGTATTGAAACAGCAATAGATTTAGAGCAGACATTCCTACTGGGATGGAAGTGAAGTGACAAAAAATTCTAAGTGAAAGCAAGATATCATTTCTAATTTACTGTAAAGATTATTTTTGGCCATTTTCACACTTCCTGTCCTCAATCAAATGGGGTTATTTTGTTACTGAAATTTGTCAGTAAAACTAAAGATCATGACTTAGCCATAAGTTATTCATCTGATCAGTCCTCTACAAATGTGAGCTCAGGACACAAGGTAGAATTGCCTTTATGAGGAGACATGTTTCTGTTCAGTCTGAATCAGATTAGTTGACAGATTTTTTCCTTCTCTTTTCACTTTATTCTTTATATAATGATGAATTAAAGAAAATTTCAGCAGGTGTATTTAATATTTTTCTTTATATCACCAGACTATATTAACTCTCAAAAATTTATTGTTTTCATTTATGCCACCCTGATGTTTATTTCTTGCTTTATTTGACTTAACTATGGTATTCAATTATTATGAATTTTGAATTTTAAGTGACTGAATCAGCCTGATTTACTATTTCACCATCTGGATTTAATTTAATTGTTAATAGTTTTTCCCTCTTTGTTGTAAAATCGATAAGTACAGGGGCTTGCACTAGATCAGGCTCAGGAATTTTCCTGAGGGCAGCCAACTACAAACTAAATTTTGAATCTCACATTCTATTTATCGATATTTTTATTTTATATAAGAACACCATAGTAATCTCAAACATACTATGTTCTTTTGTGTTTAAAAGGCTTCTTAAACTCCTTCTTGGACTGTAATACAGCTATTATGCAGCTGAACTACAGACTTAACTGTAGGGAGTGTTGTAGTCAATTTGGTGTACCGTATTACACAATTGAATTCAATATTGTTTTTCCTCAAGCAAAACAATTTTCATCCTTTCATTCAGGGATGATCAGACTTGTTTAACTAACAGTATTAAGTGTGGACAGGGACTAGTCCTAATTTTCTCCCTGAGTGAGCTCACTGAAACTTGTCTTGATGCACAGGAGGTCTGAGCAAAACAGCCCTCCTTGGGTGTATCCCCTGGTGTTAACACTGACGCGTCCTACAGTTTTTGTGGAGGACTAGGAATTAAGAGAGGATGACTGCTGAAATTGTGGCCAATGAGCCTTGGAACAAGACTTCCCACCAGCATGTGACCCACCACTTGTCAGGGCTAATGGTCACTTGTTTCCCTAGAAACAAGTAGATATCTCAAAAGTAGATAGTAGAAGAAGTAGATATCTCAAACAAGAATAGCCCAGTCAATGTCAACATATGTACATATTTCCTCAGAGAAACTTGGAAAATAATTTAAAACTTTAAACAAGAAAGGATCAAAGAAGTACTTCTTTCTGTAGAAGCAAGAGCATTTTCCTTTCCTGCAATCCATTAAATTGTTAGGACTCGAGATATCATGGGAATAGCAGTGTTGTATTATGGTGGCCTTTTACAAAAACCAAAAATTACTTTTAAAATCAGCTGTCATTTCACTTATCTGGAGCTAAGCTAGGCTGCTCCATTCAATGAAAGGTTCTAAGTCTCAGAGAGATTAACCTTGTCACACTGGTCTACTTCCTCTTCACTCCCTGCAATGGAGGAAAGAATAACATAGTCCTATATTTGGCAGAGAAAGAGTGTCCCTATCCACAGTTCTTTTCTTTTTGGAAATCTGAGACTCCCAGCCAAGAAGTCTCTGGAGATCCCTGTATAGGAAGACTCTGGAGACCAAGTATAAGAATGTTGTTCCTGTAAAGAACCTCATGGTTCAAAAAAAGAAACTGAATTCCCTTTCGGCATTGAAGGGAGTAACTGGAACAGCCCTAGGTTTATCTTAATATCAAAAAATAACACCGCCAACAAAAAACTTGACATTGAACAGGCAACTTTCTGTCACAAAGATGGATATTAGAAATTCTGCACCTAAAATCAAATCAATGGCACCCAAGGTGCAAATCTTCTAGGAACTGACAAAAAACAAGAAAGGTAGAAGCACTTGATAAACTAACTGAAGCTGGAAACAGCATAAGGAAACTCTCAGATGCACTAAGACAGCGATGCTTCCCTCACCTGTACAGGCCACATGGGTCCAGGGTCTACTTCTCAGAGCTCTGCCAAAACTGACAAAGGAGACAAAATGTGTACAAACTATAGAGGAAACTGAAAAATCCTCTAAAAGAGCCACAGCTTAATGAGAGTTAAAGAAAAAAAGAGATCTAACCCAAAGGCAGAAATCACCTTCATTAAGCAATTAGACCAGATGGAAGTATAAATATTATTTCTTCTTAAAAAGCAACATGTGGATAGCAGCAGGCAAATCCCAATTTAATTCTAAAGGAAATCTCAATTAAAATAAGTAAGGAATTCTCAGAAAATCAACACTTGAGATTAAAAAGCCCCAAAAATACACTGTAACAAAGGGAAAAGAACTAATTTTTGATATAAAATCATGTAACGTTTCCTTAAAGGAATATTACCTGCCTCCACAGCTGTGAAAATATGGATTATCTTTTAGTGAGAGTCATTAGGATATGAAAGGTTGTATCATAAATGCGATGGCCAGTTATTTTTCAAGATTTTCCTCCATCACATTAAAAAGCAGTCAATAAAGTACTCAGCTCATTTAATAAAATCCATGTCTGGTGTTCCCGTAGAGGTGATGTGATAAAACCTACAGCCTTATGATAAAGCTATAGCCTTGTGATACAAAGAAAACTAGAACACACCACTTCGTTTATAGGTAAAAATCCATGATGGCCTGAAATTACACTTTGAGATAAAAGGTCTAAAGTGATAAATGAACTCCTGACTTGGCAATAGGTCATATTTCAGAAGCTTCACAATCTGAAAACTCTAAATGACATCTTCTGCAAGGAGCAAAAGACACAGACAGCAATTACCACTAACAACTAAATGGAAAGGAGAAAAGATTAAGTAAGGGAAAACATTAAAGGTCTTCTGAGATAATTAATATTCTAAAACTTTAATTTTTTTAAAAATATTTTAAGCAGTGTCAGTACATGAGTTTACAATAGCAATTTTAGGTAGTGTAAGTAAAAAAGGAGTACAAGGATTTATCACATCTGACAGCAAGGCAGATTCAGACTCAAGAGGCAGCTGTGGGGAATGTTACTTAGTAGTATAATAGGAAAGGATGTGCCAAGATAGCTTTTCTTTTCCTTGTTCATTAACCCACAGTGTTTTTGTCCTGTTAAACTATGACTGAATACATAAGGGAGAAATTTATTCTTATTTTCAAGTGGTGTTTAAACAGATCATGAATAAAAATATTTATTTACTATCTTTGGTACAGTACAAAAAACTCATAAGCTGATTTCAGTCTAAGGATAATAATGATATTTTAAAAAAGATGTTCACAAATGTAATGATTAAATTTGTTAATTTAAAAAATCTCAAAATCTTTGGAAAATAAAATTCCATGAAGGGTGATTAGTAGGAAAGGGTAGTGAGTTTACTATCTGATACCCATTTTTCTCTGATGAAGGAGCAGGCAAGAAAATTAAATGAAAAAGGAATGCGCAGCTAGCATATACCAAAAATATGGTTGGTCTGAATGTGAGAATGCTGTAATTGGGTTAGCAGTAAGGGGAAAAACAAGCAGGGAACACAAAACCTTCATGATAAGGAAGAATTACAGCATATGAACAAACAAATTCTGAGATTAATGACAGCCTTTACTCCTGTATTTCAGTGTATCAGTTCAAGCAACAAGGGCTCATTTTAAAAAACTGTCAAAAATTCATTTTAAACAAAAACATTTTCGTAAGAAAATAAAAGATATAGGATGTAATGGCTGGCATAAGAAGAAACTTTGTTGCAAACTTTAAAAAAATATATATAAAAAAAGAGTTAAATTCTATTGGTTTCCTATAGTTTGTAAAAATAACCACACACTCTTAAAGGAAAATGATGTTAAAATTTATATAGATGAGTGCAGAGGTAATAATAAAAACACATTATTATGGGAGAAATGCATAGATTTGCATTTGAAGACATAATTTTTGCTGATAAGATATATTATAGACTCTTAAAATAGGTTTATACATACTGCTGAAAATAGAAGATAGCATAAAGTTTGTGATCAAAAATTCTACATCCTGGGAGTGAAAAATTAATCCTCTTTTAAAAGATTTCTCCTTATTTTCCTACTCTGTTGAAAAAAAAAAAAAGTTTTTATGAAGCAATACACACATTCTTTCAAGGCCACGAAAATGTTAATATCCATAGAAGGAAAAATTAATGCTCTTTGAAATGATACACTACAACAAATATTGAAGAGAATGCAATAAAATCTCACTCTTTGATGAATAATTATGGGACAGAGTCACATTTTCCAAGAGCTTGATAGACAGTTTCTAGAATATGTTCACATACTTAAATGTTTCAAGCATTATTTCAATGCATTTTGGAATTTTTCTTTTGGGGAGCTTTTACTTTAGGATTTTATTGTTTGGAAGCCCAAGCTGATGAAAAAATTTCAGCAAAACTGTACTATGCATCCCACACAAAACTCAGAGAATGTGCCTTGGGTAAACCAACAGTGTAAATCCATGTAATTTGGCAAATAATTCCATATACTTTAAAGGGGAAAATAACTGCATTCCCAAAACATAGGAAGAAAAATTTATTTTAAAACTAGTTTGATTTCTGGAATTCGAATCCACTAGGTAAGTCACCACATGAAACTAGAGCAGTTAAATTTAAAAATAACAGCGTATTAATGGGAAAAAATTTTGACCAAAAATAATTTGTACATGAGATATTTTCCTGTTGGTTTTTTATTCCCATTCATATATATAAAGGTAAAATTCCTTAAAGAACACAATTTACCGTGGGTTAATATGTTATGAGGTGTAAGATCATGTGCACCAAATGAGGCTTAAAAGGACATTTGTGCAAATGGTTTGACATCCATTGTCCAGGCTGTCACTCTATGCGTTATAAAATGGTTCCCAAAATTGCCCATTTGTTTAATAGTTTCCTAGAATCCTCTCAAATTCCAAAATCAATGAACAATTCACTGAAGTTGAAATCCAACAAAGACAAAATTGATTGCACCTCTCATGCATCTGTGTCTGTAATAAATACTAATGCCCAACTATTTGCCAAAGGCTTGTTAATAGCTTCAACTCTCAGTTGCAGCAATTAATTGAGACTCAAATAATTTATTCCAGAAGATCCTGAGTGAGGGATAATAATAAAATCATACAAAGATAGAGATATTGTCAGGGAAAATTTGAGAACTTCAGTGGCCTATCTCTACACCTTTTTAATAAGCCATCTTGGGGACAATAATTCTATTCGGACATGCAGCAGGAAGATATTGGCTGTTGAGAGCAGATCATATCAGGCTGCCTCAAAATGTATGTGAAAATGAGTTTGATCTCTCCAGCTACCAAGCAGTAGCTTGGTACAATCTATTCTTCTGTTGGATAACAATATAGGCACATAATGAACTCTGAAGATAATTAGGCAGCAGAAAATATGTAACCTGGGATATTTTAAAAAAATTAAATGTAATTACTGTAATGTTATAATAGATGCTTATTTAAAGGTGATTAAAACATTGTATGTAGGAATGTGAGAGTGTAGAAGACATGAATAAATTTTTTTTAAAAAAGAAGTAATGAATTCTCTCAATATTTTGCTGTTTCTGTTTAATGTGAAATTAATGTTTATTTCTCATGTTCCTCCTCAAAATAAGTTTGGATAGATGAAAATTAAGATAGGATAGCCGCCTCACTTGGGACATAATAGGTGAAATATAAAGATTTATAGAAGCATAATTATAACATTGTGCCATCCAAGACAATGACTGCCAAAACCACTCAGGTAGAAAGTTTCTTAATCAGTCTTTTGAGATAATAAAAAAGAGGGCAATTGCCTGCCCTCCTGAAAAGGGGAAGAAAAATAACATCTGCTCTCCTTTACTAAATACATGAGACTTCCGCTATTCCTCTTCTCAGAGCAAATATTTTATATCTAGAATGATATGTCTCTTTATTGCGTTTGCCTCTGGAAAATTATTAGTAGTAGTAGTAGTAGCAGTGGTAGTTGTAGTAGTGTAATTGTGTCACTACTACTACTACCACCAACAAGCAATTAATAATAATAGAATCAGAGAATGGGGGCTGGGTTGGGTTGGGTTGAAAAGCACCTTAAAAATAATTTATTTCTAGTCCACTTGTCCACAGCAGGAACACCTCTCATTAGAACATGCTGTCCAGCACTCCATCCAAAGTCGCTTCAAACCCTCCTGGGGATGGGACGTATAGATCTCTTCTTGGCAACCTGTTCCTGCACTTCATCCCCTTAACATCTAATCTAAACCTCCTATATCTCAGTTTGAAGTCCTTCCCTCTTGTCTTATCACTACAGATCCTATGAGAAGTCCCTCTCCAGCTTCCTTGTAGACCCGTTCCGACACTGGAAGGTTGTTATGAGGTTTCCATGTATCCCCTTCTCCAAGCTAAGCAGTCTTAACTTTTTCAATGTGCCAATATCATCATCATCATCACCATCATCACCACAACAACAATAACAAATCAACATAATAACAACTGGGTTAAAAGCCTTCTAATTCTGCTCATGTGGGCCTATTTCTAGAAACCAAACTTAACACCCTTACCAGTCTACCCATTCTTTCAGGTCCTCTCTTGCCCCAAAGAGTCTGTCAGAAGTTCTATCATTGATTTATTTTGTATTGGTTGATTTCACATCTTCCCCTTGACCTTCCTACCTTCCCACAGACTCCAAAGAAGGTCAAACACAAAATACTGTACTTGATATATTAATCTTAGCTCTTGTATCATCCACTATTGGTCTTTCTGAAAGCCTAACCAAAGCAGATAAACATTATAATAAAAACATATGGGTATCCTAAACCTATAATTGTAATGACTAATAAGAAAATATCTGTTAAATTTTCAGATGGTAAAGGTGAATTTTATAATCTGCTTGTTTTAATATTGCTATTAGTATTGCTATCCTTACCTTCTATTAAGTACAAAATCTGCTACATCTAAGGAAAATTATGAATAAAAGTCCATTTACCATAAAAACCCCTGTATTAACTACAAAGGTCTGTACTTTGAAATACTTTCAAATTGTACTGCTTTTGAACTACAAGTCAAGAACAATTCCATTTATTTAATGTCTAGTCTACTACTGCAAAAAAAAAAAAAAATCTTGTTCCTAGATTGTTGCATTTGTTTCAGTCATCAACTAGATGATTTTTTAGATTAATCTTGTTGATGAATCTTGATTTTTACAGGGCTAGAAGTTTTATGTAGACTATGTTTTCTTAGTTAAATTAATAAAAAGCCCTCCTGCTTCAATACATCTAGTTTTTAAAGATGTGATAAACATTAATGCTTCCTAGAATCTGTAACCATTTGGCTATTTTTCCATACTTGCCACTGGAAAGTTTAATGGAAAAGAAAAACTTTGGGAAAGTATTATAGATTTTTATATTTGATTTCTTGAAATAAAACCAGTCAGTTCAAAAAGTATATTGATTGCACGTGAGAGACCAAAACTTGATTCTGCTGTACTGTAAAACTGTTAGAGCAGTTTTGATTGTATCATGCTTTAGTGAATGCATCTTGGAGAAATGGTGGTTAGGTTCCTGATGTAGTTAGTGCCAATTACTATTTCCAATGCCAAAAAGTTTGTGAAAAAGAAAAAAGGAAAATATAAATGAAAGACCCACCCTCCATCTTCCTTACACCCCCAAACTGATTTCAGTGCCAATTCTTTTCCCTTTATTTGGTTGGAAAAACAGCCATTCCTATCCATCATTTATCTCCCTACAGTTGACAGATGCTGTAGATGCTTGCAAGGTTGGGAGAGAAGATGAATTTTCCAACTGCGTCAAAAAGAATTTAATGCAAACCTCAAGTAGTGGAGCAAGAGAGTTAGATGCAAAAACAAAGGTTGCAAAAGATTGATGTTCATGTAGATATTTACTGTTTGAAGGCTAGATGGCACAGACACACTACTCACATGTGAGGACCCAGGTTCAGGCTGCACTGTTCTGGCCTGATGTGAAAACCAGAATGCTGACAAGAGAGTGCCTACCACCCCAGCATTTACATACAAAAGATGTAACTGGGCTCAGCTAATCAACTGTACCTGTCATAACAACAGAAAGGGAACATATACATGCTGTTGGAGTGTCTCAGCTGAGCAACATAAATCTCCAGATGTAGGAGGTATTTTCATTAAACAAACTAACTCACTCATCTGACATCACATAAACATACCCTCAGAAAGAAGTACAAAGAATTTGACTCATACTCTGAGAATTTGCCTAAACTCTGATAGTCAGTGTGACAATTAAGATGAACAGACTAAAATGGACTGAGAGTTTGGAATTAGAGAATCCAAGTACCTATGGAAGGACAATTAAAGTGGGTGGGATGGGGAGGGACAAGAAATGCACAACAGTGATCAATTATGGAAAACAAGGCCTAAAATTTCATATTAAAATTTCTAAGAAAAATACAACCACTTCCACAAGTACTGATATCTTAAACCAGAAAATTCCTAGGTTTACCTAGATAATTTAAAGGCTATCTATTCTAAAGCAGACTGTATTTAAGCAAGCAGAAGATTCACCATGGACATGAAAAATACAAATAAAATTATATTAAAATTTTCTTTTAGGAAAATTTACATTACACAATGTGGAAGAAAAACAGACCTGAAAACACCTTACAAGTAGATGCCAAATGTAGATAGGTTCCTAGAGGGGTTAAATGGGGTTTATAGGTCAAGATTTTGAGAACATACCCATAAAACAGTGTGTTGCTTACTGTGGTAGTTTATTATTCAGATATCACTTATGTTTGCAGCTAAACTACACCTAATCAAGAAAAAGCTAATTTTGCAACAAAATCTATTTATAAGGAAGAAAACTGGGTACCCAAGTGTGCCTACTCCTGATATCCAGGATATTAGGTAAAATATATTTTCCCACATATCAATCTAGCTTCCTATTTTGAGACAGAGTAGCAAATTAAAACTACTTTTTAGAAGTTTCTGAGTTTATCAGAATCACCTTCAAAATTTAGGCAGTCTGGCAAGAAAGGAAAAAAAATAGAAGAGGAAAAAAAATAGAAGAGGAAAAAAATAGAAGAGGAAAAAAAATGGAAAGATGTGGATTCTGTCTAGAGAAGTTATAAGTAGAATTAACATTTTTTACTTCTTGTCTTCTCTACAACTAATCCCAATTCAACAGGCATTCCAGAATATTCTAATACAAAGGTAGGAGACAATCACAGAATCACAGTATGGCTGGGGTTGGAAGGGACCTCTGGAGATCATCTAGTTCAACCCTCTGCTAAAGAAAATTCACCCAGATGTGGTTGCACAGGGTCACATTCTGGTGGTTTTCAGTATCACCAGAGGAGACCCCATAATTTCTCTGGGCAGCTTGTTCCAGTGCTCTGTCCCCCTCAAAGCAAAGCAAAGAATTTTGTCCTCATACTCAGATCGGACTTCCTGTGTTTCAGTTTGTGTCCATTGATCCTAATCCTGTTGCTGGTGACAGTAGTTCATTTTGTCACATTTGTCCCAGAAGTTGACAAAACCACAAACAAATAATTTTTTTCTGGATTCCATATCAACATGTGATACTTTTAATGAGCAGAGCACACTAAACCTTGTGTTTGTGTAGTCATTGGACTGATAATTTAAACAAGTAACTTAATGAAAATCCTTGTTCAGAAAGTTGAACTTTTAACTCACAGAGCACATTAATCTCCTTAATGCTGTTGCAGTCTATTGACTGGCTGCTTTGTATTGTAATTAAATTTAATCTGGAGAACTGGTAAGGAAAAAAAATAGGAAGAAAAGTATCCAGTGTAAAATAGATGCAAATAATCACAGTCAAAAATATGTTTTGTACAACAGCTTAGACAACAACAAATTCCTTGGAGTCTGTCTGTGATTGCTTGCTGCTAATCATCATCAGTTTAAGCTTGTTCTCTTCCCCATTGAAAATAACAAAGTGCTGCAAATTATTTTCATATTATAAGTCTATGTCAGGATCATACCTTTTCCCCTTCAGCTAAGACAATGTTTGTTTTTCTCTGACTCTTGAATAAAGTCCTCCAAGATTACTATTTGTACAGAAAGCTTTACATAAATCCAAGTTTTGTACTATGTGCTTTTTTGGTCCATTTTTGTTATCGTTATCAAAGCAGCAGTGGTATGCATTAGCACACAATCACAAAGCAAATGAATCTGTGTTCTAGTCTTTGAAAATCCAGGGATTTCGCATTTCTTTTTGCTGCTAAATTGATCACCACTTTTAAAGAAAATTACCAGTTTGAGGGGTTTTGCTGATGATCTTGAAGTGAGTAGAAATCAGAGACCACACTCAGATATTTGTGCTGCATGATCTGTGTATTTGCGAGAAATAAACAACAGCCCTGTGATTCCCAGCACATGGTCAGACCCAAGCACTCCAGGAATTCACCTTCTGTGTGGAAATTTGCTTTCTAACTACTGTTAGTTTTCTTGTCAAACTACTCCAGGCATATCCAACTCTTATTTTTCTTTTGAAATCTCTTCCTATAGGATTTTGTTTCCCACTTTTTCTCATTTCATCACACGAGTTCTATTTCCTGGTGCTTGAAGTCAAGCACAAGAGAAAGCCTAGTCAACTTCATGGACCAGATTCTGCTCCAGCTTACAATAATTCTGATGATTTCAGCAGCCAGTTGTATGAAGACATATAACCTCTCTTTTTCTGTTGATCCTGCAAAAAGATGTGCCCCATGGGGAGTGTTAAAGTGGTAACAACAAGAGACAGAGAGATTATGCTCCTTGCTTTCAGCTAGTGGTGCAGCAGAAAATAAAATGCTGAGGAAACTCACTTACTTCCAAAGAAAATATTGAAGATGGTAAATGCTCTTTAACCTGTAATATACTTGGTTTTGCTGTGACTTCAACAACTTTCATTCAACATTGCATACAACAAAAACCAAAGCATTCCTGCCTTTTAAGATCCTACTGTGTAGCATAAACCTATGCTCGTAAAGTAGTTCTACAAATTTACAGGAAAGCCTGTTTTCATATAAATGAGCCCTGAAATGCACTGACAGAATTAGTAAAAAAAAAAATCCCCCAGGTTTTAAAAGAAAGAAGTTACAAAGTTGTTTGTAAAATTTCAGCTGTGTGGAAACCACACACACAGATTTAATGTGTGTGACTGTAAAAACGTGCTTACAGAGAAACTATAAATACACCTCTGTTCATCCAAGATGCATTAAAAAAGATAACCTAACTAAATCATATCTGCACTGAATAAATTTTGTCACTGATTTAAACAGCACTGAGATTACAACCATTTTCAGTGATTTTGAACTGCAATTGACCACAGAAAAGAAACAAACTGTTCTCATCATATCTTTCAGAAACAAAAATGTTATGTTTTTTAAAACCTGCATAAATTTTGCTGTCAGAATACTATATCTCAGAATATAAAAAACCTAATTCACAAAATTATTTTCATCATTCATTTATTAATTTGGTTGTTCTCATACATTTGTTTGCATTTTGATTTTGTTCTTTTCTTTAACAATTAATTACATAATCCTTTAAGTATATGTCAGAAAAACCCCAAGAAAACGAAAAAAATCAAGCTAACATGCTCTACTTCAGCACATGTTTTTTCCTGAAAGGTATTTTGGTGTTAATGTGATTTAAAAACAAAAATCATATTATGATTTAGCTAACAATCAAGATTAAATAAAACTACAAGTCTGATATAACTTTAAAATGCACAAGATTGGTAACATCTTTTTTGCAAAAGATGATGATAGAATATAAAATATTCTCAGCATATCATCTGGACAGCAATTTTAATTGGAAGGCACTGGTGTTGCAATGAGTTTCAAGGTGAACTCAACACCTCTCTGAATACTTGGGTGACATCTTTAGAAACCAGCGTCAAACTCCAAACACTTTTGCAAATGGGGCCAGCTAGTTCAAGTTAGGTGTGGCTGCCTTTGTCAGATCTTTTTCTCTCTTTTGGCAACAATAATGCTTCCTACAAAAATCAGGCCTAGAAACACAAGGATGTTTCTGTGCCCAGGAAAATGTGGATGCTGGAGAAAAGTCAGGCTTCTGTTTCCATCAGAATTTAATTTTAAAGCTAACTTTTCTTACATCTGGGATCTGCAGGAACAGTGCCGGTCAGAAGAAAAAAGCAAAAGAAACAGTAAGAACATGAGCTATTTCATAGTGTTCATATTTAAAGAATATGGAATGGGGACTTTCTACGGATTCATCCAGAAGTGAGGTAACCTATGTTGCAAAAGGAAAGAGAACATTATTAACTTCCAGTAGAAAGATGTGAGGAGTAGGGTTTCTTTCACTTTTGCTTTTTTGGTTAGTTGGTTTGGGTGGTTGGGTGTGGTTTTTGTTTGCTTGGTTTGGTTTCTCTATTGAGTTTTTTTAAGGGGTAGGGGCATTGCTTGGAGTTGCAGAACCAAAGTAGATTCCATTACAGCATTTATATTTGCAACAGCAAGCATTTTTATACAAATGCAGATATTGAGAAAATCCCATCAGAGGCATTTCAGCATTACACATCAATAAGAATTTCTGTAAGATCCACAACTTCTTGTGAGCTTTTCATGTGCTTAAAGAATCCTATTTTTTTCATTCTGTCAGCAATAGATGCTTTTTACTTCTGCCTTCAGCTTTCTAGCTCTAGCTCACATATTTACAGAACAGCATATTCCCCTTGGAGGTGGCCCAGGAGATATAGTCCCACTACTGATTCCTCCCTGGCAAGTAAACCAACCACCCAGGGAAAGATCACCAGATGCCAAACACACATGCATTACTGTACTATACACCCACTCATGTAATGATGACTGGTGTAGGGAATCTTAAATGCCAGAACTAAGGAAAACTGAATCTTATGTGTTAATACAATTAGCAAAAAAACCCCAGCTTGTCCAGAACCTCTATCTTTTCCTGCCGTATTGATATTGGACAATACCTGCAAAATCAATTTCTACTTGTAACAAAATTAAAACCACAGGAGAAAAAAATAATTTGAAAAAAAGTCAAAGCAGTCTGTCTGCAACAGATTTCACATTGTGTTAGTAAAATTCAGGAATATGCACATAAAGGAAAGAAGGAATTCAGAGAAATAATGAGTGGTATCTCAGACAAAGCTTCTTAAGGTTTAATCAAAGTGCTGTATATAGTAAGATTCCCTTAGAGACAACACACTTTTAAAACATCTGTGGAAATAATCTCTTGCTTGACTCATTTGTGAAAAGAAATAACGACTTTCAGCATTTTTTTAGGCAGGTATAATGATTGTGAAAGCATTTTGAGCACTTCTGTGCAGCATCAGTAATGACTAAGTGACCTTTAAAGGTCCCTTCCAACCCAAAGTGTTCTATGATTCTATGAAAAACCATAGTGACAGACATTGCTATTTCATAATTTCTACTAGGTTTTGCCTTTCTTTACAATACAGACCCAAAAATAGTAGAAAAAAAATGTGAACCCAGCAAACAATTGCAATAGTAACCACATCCTGACTCAGCACTCTTGCAGAACATAAAAATTTAAAGAGAGTCTTGGTTGTAACACTTTTCTTTTGTGCAGACACAGCACGAGGTCATGAGTCAAGCAAAATGGCTGTCAGGGTTATTCCCACCAAGATAATTAATTATTCAGGCTGTGATGGCTGCAGAAGGGCTGTGCTTTGTCTTGTGCATGGGCAGGCTTTTCGCAGCAAGGACTAAGGAAACTTCCTGTACTTTATAGCATGTACAAAAGGGTCAGGCACAGTTCTAGGAATCAATTATAAGAAGGAGGGAAAAGATGTTATAGAAGAAATTTTGACTATGTGGTGGCACTGCCTAGTAAGGTATTCAGTTACATATCTAACCTAAATTGTGGCCTAAAATCAGACCAAGATAACAGGTAAATGAGCAATAATAGAGGAAGTAATAGTTTAGTCAGTTTCCATTAATGAAAAATATATTATTTTTATTTAGTGTTCATTTATAACTGACAAATACAACAGTATAAGCCATTGTGAAAACTTAATTTTGCACTCTTATTGGCATTTCATAATTTCATTTCATGAAAGAGAAAATCTGATCTTTTTCCACTGCCATTATTTATTAACAGTTTCAAAATTAATTTTTTTAATGAGAAATGATTTTTTCATAAAAATGTTATTGGAAATAATGATCGTTATGTCAAGTAGAAGTATAGTGCAGGATTTCTATTTTCAGAATTGGAACTTAAAACTGATTGGTAAAATGCAAAATTGAGATACAACTTTTTCGAAATGAGATATGAGAGTCTGTGTTGGGTGTCAGTGGGGGAAGATCGTCAGTTGCTTTTTTGCACTCTTACATCAGCTACCAATAGCATGGCCCTGTTACTCCAGTGTGTAGGTCTGAGGTGGCTGTACCTTTGCCTCTGTGCCCTAAACTAGTGTGCTGCCAACCACAGAAGTGATTCAGAATATACAACCAACACGAGCTGCTCTGCTGGTGTGTCAAGTGAGAGGATTTCCACAGCTGGGATCTGATCCTGTCAATTCAACCATGCTGACTAAAACACAGCATCTGCTCACTCCTTATGAATTTTTAACACACTGACTCTACATTAACATTTAATTAGAGCTTGATTATATTTACTAGACTTTAGGGTAAAGCTTTCAAGCAATGAAAAGTTAATGTTTAATAACAGGAACATGGAAAAATAAACCTGCTTTTTTAATACAGTTTTGTCTTTTTGCTTCATTGTCTTTTTCCAGAGGTGTAATTTTTCAGCAAAGAGAGAGGAGGAGTCATTGGCTTGCATTCTATAAGGTTACATACATCAACCCTAAATTATCACAGATAAATGCAGAGTGGAGGAATGTACTTAGAGAAGATAGATTGAGTGCTTCTAGAAATTATTTGTAAGAGTCATGTGTCTCAGCAGTGAAACAAGTATTCACATCTCATCTGATCTCAGAACTTCATGTAGTAACTATGGTCTTCCCCTACTAGCCATCTTATTCTGTTGGGATTTTTTTATCTCTTCGGATGTCTTTTTGATTTATTCAAAACAGTGAGTGAAAGGTTATGATTTCTTCCCTCAGTCTACTGGCTACAATCCTTGTACTAAAACCTGAGATGCTGTTAGCCTTCTCTGCTGCCAGGGGCAAGAAGCTTTACATAGCTGGGGAAGCTACTTTATGGCTTGTTAGGATCAAGGGCTGTTGACACTGTTCCTTGCTAGACAGACTGCAGAAAGGACTTAAGTGGGTATCCTCCTCATTTAATTTCTTGAAAATTCTATTATTTTCAATGTACTGAAAATTGCTGTTATCATCACCTGCATTTTTTCGTCTCTGAAAACTCATGCAGTTATTTTGGTTTTGGTCAGAAATGTATTCTAACAGAATATGAACTTGCTGTGTTTGGATGCTGGCATGCAGCCACAAGACTTAACAGGTACTTCACTGTCTATCACACCAGGAGGAGCATCGGGGGATGTGCTGATACTGCTGCTCCCGGGTCGGGAGCTCTGAGTTCTGTGCTCATTAATAGGAGATGCGACAGGCAGCTTCCCAAAGCGGTAGTACTTCTTGGCAGCTACAGAGGCTAAACATGATTTACCCTCTCCTTTTAGCTACTGGAGGGAGGCAGAGATGAACAATAACTCAAGTAGCACAATGTTTTCTGTTGGAAGCTACTCTGGAGAACCCAAGCAAATATGCTGTTCAATGTTTGGATGGGGCCAAGGGAGGGTTCTGTAGAATTCATCTGCAGGTCAGTACAGCTCTGTTGCCCTGTAGCTTCATTAAGGATTCAAGTTGCACTATATGTTACAGTTTTATCTATGTGATAGATTTCTGTTACTGGTTATCCTCGACAAGCAATGCCAATGAAGACTGTAAGATTGTTTTTGTGGGAGCCCAGGAACTGCCTCTTACTTCCCTCTTGCTTGGAACTGCCTATTGCTTCTGCAGCTGCAGAGCAAGCCTGCCTATTTGACTCCTATTGTGGTTTTTTTCCCCCTCCCATTGTGTCTGACATTGAGGTGCTTCTCAGCCCCACCTGTTCAACCTCGACACTCAATTGAAAACAGGCAACAAAGTTGATCAGCTAAGAATGGATGCAGAAGTCGGTATTTCCAGCAGAAAGAGTTGTGTTAATCATAAGAACAAGGAGCAGAGTAAAAGTGCTGCCAGTATGAAAATGACAATCATGTGGACAGTGTAAGCAGGTAGATAGGACAAGAAAGGTCATTTTCTATTGACTGTGATGTCTGGTTTCCACTCAGACTGATCTGTAAACCTGAACATTGCACAGGTAGAGTGATGACACCCATTAACCTTCACATTATTCTGAGGTAATGAACCACTCTTGGATTTCATCATCGCCTATGGAAACACTCAAGTTACTGCAGATTGAGTCTGAGTGCAGGGGTGTGCAAGATCTTGATTTGTGTTGCAGAGTCTGGAGAGACTGAGTGTGACAACACAAGAAGAGCATCACTAAATTATATAAATATGAGGCACCCTACTTTATTTTTCTGATAAAAACCTGGTTTATGATCAGTGCTCTGCATAAGGAAAAATGGTGCTTCCTCTACTGCAACAAGCTACTCTTTCATATTGCAGCAATGCTAAGTTTTCAAGAAGGTTTTTTTCATGCTTCTATAACGTTTGTAAAACTTGTATATACACTGTATACGCAGAAGTACTGCAAACCTAGAATATTTTTTTTTTCCCCAAGTGAAGTGCAAAGAAAACCACTTTTATAAAAGATCAAAATTACAATGTTTTATTTTGAGAATGTATAGAAATGACAGCCAGTAATCAAGACTCCAAAAGGAATATCTGTATATAGACGCCGTAAGTTAGGTAGAGTCTCTAGGTTTACATACACAGATGAAAGGTATTAACAGCTGGATTAAGAACTAGTGCAGCTAGTTTATATGATAAGCAAGCTGTGAATACCTTAGCTTATTCAGTCTCCTTTATGAATTACACTCTTTCTCTCATGATTTCCCCTTTCTCTCAGTTCTTAAACCTTAAAAAAATGACCCCAAATCACTCAACTGTCATATTTTTCAGTTAATCCCTTTAAATATTGAGATATTAACTATGTACTACTGTAAAAACTAGATGCAATGGGGTGATATGATTAATATTTCTTGTGGTCTTGTTAAGTTATGGGACATATGGAAACCCAGTGGATCTCTGTTCATAAGGTTAATAAAAAATGCCCTGTCTTCACTTCTAACAGCCTGGTGTCTGAACACTTACTAAACTTTGTATCTTCTGCATCTCTGTGTGATAAAGAGGTGAGCTGCTGAACAGATGGTGAATAAATGACTCTCACTTTTGCTGCTTTCACACTTCCCAGAAGCAAAGCTGACAAATTGTATTTGAAGCCTGGAATGTGATTTCTTTATTTAAACTATATGCTTAGCACTAACAAGGGAGCACTCAGGAACATTAATTCAAACATGCAGAGTGTCTCACTCTGGGAACTGTTGTTCAGCCTTTTTGAGAATTTATTATTTCCAGAAAATAATCTTCATTGTATCCATGTGCTAAAAACATATTCATGTTCTTTTCATTCTGGTGTCAAAAATTACTAAAGTCATTGTTTGTGTCCATACAAACATACATATCCATATGTGCATAAATAAATAAATGTATCTATGTATTCTGTATGTAGCAGATAAATCTTGAAATAAATGGCATTTCTATGCTTGAAAATGTAGTCTCAAAACCTGCAATACATTCATCCAAACAAATAACCTAATCCTTCAGGGAAATGCATTCCAACCTCTTCCTTTTTCTTTATCATAATGCACTGTTTCATACTGTGCATATTTGTACTGCCTCTATCCACAGTGAATTCAGTATTCTAATGCTTCAAACCATTAGTTTAATAATGTTATGTTCTGCCTCACTTCTCTGCAGTGCTGTTGTTTTTGCATTGTTTCATTCCTCTTTGCTCCCTGCTCACATTCCTCAAAGCACATTGCCCTGTCACCAAATCCTACTGCATCCATCACCTCTCTGTTTTCTATTTCCTATCTGCTGTACATAATATTTTCTTCACCTTTGTTAACTTTGTTACCTGCTGAGCTAATTGTTTAGATTTCAAATGTGCTTGGCATCATGTAAAGCAGATGACTGAATTAGGAACAGAACTTCTACCACAATTCTCTTTGTGGTACACCTCTCAGCATTGAAGTATTCCTGTCAGAAAGGTATTGGCCCAAATGGAAAAGAAACAAAACAAAACTTGCGCTGTGGATATTTACCAGGCTTGCCAGTTCTTTCAGAAGATAGGTATTGTACAGTGCTGTAATTCTAATTGTAATCTATTATCCTCTATTCTTCTCAAACAGATACTCCTGGATACAACTTCAGAAGCCCATGTGTAGTTATTCTCTGCTAGTACATCTTGCTGCCATCAAGGCTTGGATTATTAACAGTGTTGTGAAAGTAGAATGACACATAATATTAATAATTAATCAAAACAATCTCTGTGACCATGACTTTTTTTTTTTTTGAGAGGGAAAAATATATTACTTTATAAATGACAGTTCCTTGTTCACTTTTTTACAAAATCATCATATCATGTGGTTGAAGTTCAGACTTCTCAAAACATATTATATTCAGGTTTCTTTGTGATAGCCATCATTCAAAGTAAGCTGATTTTCATAAATCCTCTTTTGCTTTCTTTATTCTGTTCTGGTTTACTCAATCATTTAAAATTTCCATAAGTGCAGCATTTTGAAAGCCATTCACCAAAAGCATATGTTGAAAATGATACTTTACTTAACCATGTGGTAATTTAACCTGTTTTTTCCCTATCTGGTAATGGTCAAAACAATCAAGAGATTATGTAAAGGTCTAAACAAGGCATGAGTAAGCAAATCACTGCAACTGGCCATTGCAGGAAATAAATAAACTATTTGCAGCTGCTGCATGTATATGCCTGGGAAATATAATAATACCAGACATAGGGGACAAGTTACATGAACTCTCTCTTAAGCAAGAAAAAAATCAAAACTCATTGTCAGTGACTTGGCTACAGAGATGATCAATTACAGTCTATTAAATCTTCTCTTAGGCTGGACAAAGATGGGCCTTCAAAGACAAAGGAGGAGGAAAACAATGCACATTTCTTTTCCCCCCACATTGCCCTCATAATCCCCCTCTCCCCGCCCCCTCCCCCCCCCCAATTTACTTATTGAGGGATTGTATCAGAATTTCAGATGATGTAAATCAATGTAAACATTCTGCTTTTTAGCTATTACATAATAAACTCTTCTATGTGACTTCTCATTAATTAGATCTAGGTGACATGTGCAGTTATAGGACAGATACAGTATAGATATATGGTTTTATATATATATATATATACACACTGTTCATCACAGTGACTGGCCATTATATGCAGTCTGCAGCTCAAAAAATGCTACCTGTTAGGAGCATATTAAGAGCTGATGTGAAAAATCTCTTGAATAGAAAACTTGGAAAATAGGCGAAATCTCTGAATCACCATGGTAAATTCACTTTATTAAACAGGTTGCCTACTGCAAACATGCCCTAAAACTCCACATTTTTAAGGTACAAAAGGAGAAGGGCTGAATATTCTATTTATAAAATGTCCATAAGTAAAGAGAAGCAGGCTATTAAAGAAAGATTTCTGTGCTTTTTTGTGCTTTGATGTTCCACATATGCTGCACTCTATGATCGATGCTGGTATTCTCAATTTTGAGAAAAGAGTTTGTGCTCTAATAAACCCTGTAAAGAGTCATCCTGGAAGAGAAAAATACATAGCTATTAGTTTTCACTAGCATGTACCTGTTAACCACTATTGATTCTGGCAACTGGGAATGCTGTAGTTTATTAATGGAATCAATTTTTTTGTTTGGTTGGTTGGCTTTTGTGGTTTTTTTTGCGTATTTTTTTGGTTTTGGCTTTTTTTTTCTGGTTTTTGGCTTCCTTTTTTGTACTGTTATTTTGCAAAGAACTTTCTCAAACTAATAATGAAATGTCATCTCTTTCAGGCAAAGTGGCATCTGGAAAAAGTCCAGCATGCTGCTGCTCATCCTTCCTACCTTCCCTTCTTCTCCTCAGCTGTCTTCTCATAAGCAATGCCAGGATAAGGGGTTAAAGCCCTTCAAGTCATATAACCCTAAGACATTGTCCAGAATACTTTAGGAACGATAAAAGCTCTTCTTCTCTTATCCTGCTTCCAATAACCATCCTGAACGATAAATTTTCCCTGGATGTTTCATTTCAATTGTATTTGTGCTGGCAGGCCTAATGATACCACAGATAGAATATGTAATGGGTTCTTCTAAACTAGAGTATAAAGCTTTTTCTTCATTGCTTTTTGTGAATCAGAGTTAGGCTTTTTTAGGTTAGAGATTTTAAAGAAAAGAGGAAACATCTCCTAAAAGATACTGTTGAAGAGTGGGACAACAAAACCTACAGATATTTAAAAGCAGGAACATTATAGTGTTGATTATAAAAAAAGTTTATCAATATATCACCTATGGAGATAAGGAGATTCTGTTGCTTAGTATGCATAATTCAAAAAAGTGAAGCAGAACTTCACTCACTATGTGAAGGGCAGTTTTGTCCCTTGGCACAGGTTTCCTGCATTAAATGCACAGGTTTGCAAATATGTCTTGGGTAATGTATATGAAAATAATGCTGCATAGAGGATCGCTCTACCATTAGAAACATGTAAGAACATAATAGCATTTGATGAATTTAGTAGATGGTAAATTAAATTTGACCTTCAAGTGCAACACCGTGTAAAAGCCTGTGATTTTGCGTGCAAGGCAGAGTGATTTCACAGCCTGAATAGCCAAGAAAAATGATCACACTGGGTGTAACTTGTCTAACTCAGCAAGCATCTGAGAAGTACAAGTAAAAGGGGAAAGAAGACTGTGTAAGTTGTTGCAAAGCATGCAGTTATAGGAACAAAATTAAATAAAGCACAACAAAATCCAAGCTCCAGTATAAAATGATATGGTATGTCTAAGGATATAATGGAAACAGTAACAGGTCGGATGAATAATTTAGGGTTGGACTGGACATCACACTTAAAAACACAGTATATCATAGACAAGCAATCTTGCTTTGGCAGAGGACTGGACAAATGACTTTGTAGGTCTCTCCCATTACTAATTCTTTTCATTCAATGCTCTTTGTAGACCAATGTTAAGTACCTCTAAAAGGCACTAGAAAGATTAGACCTCCATTTATTTCTTGTCCTAAAAGCTAGTCTTCGATCACACAGCAGTGAGATACCAAGTCTATTAGTTGCCGTTGTTTACTCTGGAATGAAAAAATATTTAAGTACAATGGATAAAATAAGAGTTTTTAATCAATCAAGGTGAATTACTCCAGGAGTTTATGCCAACACAATAACACTCTGTCTTTTAAGATGAGTAATGTTTTAGAAATGGTTATGGTTACTAAGTTATAATTTCATTACAGAGCATCAACTGAAAAATAAATCACTTATCTTTCAGAAAGAGTTACAGAAGAAAACTAGGGGTTAAATCATTAATCCTTTAGCAAAAAATTATAGTCATCTCAAGATAACTACTAGTATACCTGTATACTATGTATACTTTGTGTAAAAAGTATGTTTTTATACTGTTCTTTCAGGTAGTATACAGAATTATCTAAGGGGAACTCTATAAAAGTGTGTATTCGGAAGATTTCACAAGGCTTTTTCCAGGCAACAGAGTAATTAGGTAGGTCTGACGTCCTAAAATTCAGGTTAAGAGAATATATTTACCTGTGTTCTACAATCTCTCAATCTTTTCTCACCCAGCCTTATGATTTATGTAAAATCTGTAAATTTTGTAAAGTTTTGCACTTATTTTGCTGAAGAGTTATAGTTATTTTAATGTTTGGTAAACACTAAACTCAGGGATATTGTATTTTGTTTTTAATGCAGCTGATTTTGTTGTGGTTAAATTATTAACTAATGTGTTAACTGCTTTGCTATTGATGTATTTTTCTCCTTCTTTAAACACAGGAATTTAAAAACACTGTGGGTTTTTTCCTTGCAGTTTTAAATATCTGTTCCTTTTCATCTTAATAATTAAGCCTTATTTTTGAGTGTGAAGACAAATGTAAGTCATAGTTTGACTTTTTTTTTTTAATTAATGAGAATTAATTATATCCCTACTCCCTGAGACAGGAGTCAAGTTTATTAAAAACTTCATAAATGCAATGAAGCAGAAGGCACATCCTCTGTCCAGGTGCCTTCTCAAATTTTAAAAGAAATCATCATTTTGGTTTGAAAAAGAAAATTGTGAATTCCACAATTCACCTAATGTGTTTGCTCATCTGAGGACCGAGAGTTTATTTTTATCTGAGGACCAGCAAGTTATGTTCTCCTGCCCTGCAACCTGCAGCTGAAATACACGTTTTCCCTCAAATTAGCAGAAGAACCCCGTGTTTCAGAATTCCTTCCGTGATAAGGTGATAAGGTTTGTCTGTTTGTTGCCTTACAATGCCTTACTCCTTTTGGTAGGTGAAAAGCCTATTAGGGACTCTCTGTCAATAATTTTTTAATAACATCCAAGAGGAATTTTCTGCTTAGGGTAATTATTAAGACAAAATTCAAGATGACATTGCTATCTGTTTGGTTTGATAGGAACAGTAAGGCAAAGAAAATTTAGCACTTAGAAGTTATGGTAAAAAAAAAAAAAAAAGCAGGTTTTGAACAGAGTTGTGTCTTTTGAGAAACCAAGAGCCTGAGACTGGAAGAACTTAATTTACATGTAGGTCATATAATGTAGAGGGTCAATTAATGTCAAGGTAGGCCATAGTATTAAACTGAAAAAAAAAAAAAGAAAAAAGAAAAAAAGAGAGAGACTGAAGACAAGAAAAAAATTCATTTGGAGAACATTTTAAATCTGCAGTATGTTTTTTTGTCAGGGCAGTTATGCTTTCATAAAATTTTATAGGCCTAATTTTATATGCCTAATATTTTAGCAACTTATTTCATCAAACCAAATGTAATTTCTTTTTTTTTTTTCAGTCTCAAATAGATTTTTCAAAGTTATCTAGAGTCTGAACATCATGGACTTTATATCAGTTCTTAAAAACTACTTTGTGAGTCTCCAAAAATCCCTGAGTTAAAATGTGTGTTACCTACATTATACACACAAACACACAGACATTTGTAAAACCAGAAGTTTTCTTAATAAAAGGAAATTAAAGCAATACAGACTTGAAAGTATAATGGACTTTTAGAATCAATAGGTAAAATAGGCAAACTGCAACATTGTTTTCAAATTCCAGGTTGGTTTTTTTTCTATTATTTTTTAGGGAATCTCAGTTTCAAAGACTGAATTAATTATATGAGTAATATATATTAGTAAACTGCTACCACGTGTAGTGAACAGCTACCAGGATATTGCCTGGCATGGCATGACCCAGTACAATGTCAGACCAATAAAGAAATCTGATGTGTATATATAGAGACTAATTTGAATTGAAGAATATTAAACAAAAAAAAAAAAAAAAAAAAAAAAAAGCTTTTGCCTCATTTCTTGGGAAGGCGGGAATAAAAAATATCTTCCTTTCAGATATGACCAATATTATTGTGTGAAGAAGGGTGTTACCTACATTCACTGACCAGAAAAAAAAAAAAGAAGCAAAAACTTGACAACAAATTATTTCTTATAAACAGAGCAAAATTAGATGTAAGGAGGGACAATCATTACTCACAAAACAGAATATTGGACATTTCCAGGAAAGAAAAGATTTGATCTTCGAAGAAGGTATAAAAAGAGCACAGAGAGCTTCAAAAAGAGAAGCAAGTCCAGGGAAGAATATAAAGTTTTTAAGATTCTTGAGCAAATCAGTGACTGTCCCTGGGAGAGTGAGAGCAAAAATAGCAGTCATTACCAGAGGGTTTAAATTGTTATCTTTTAATCTTGCTAAAGAATGTAAAGGAAGGAAACCACTGAAATCAGAAGAATTCTTTCTGGCAAAATTCAGGTTTGAACTGGGCTCTGCCAGCAGAGTAAGACATTGCTAGGTTTTGGAGAAAGTAAAGAGAAAAACCATCACTGTTTCTATGATACTCTGTGCTCTGCCCATTTGGGAAACTTCCCTCATGCTTCTTAAGCTGTGATAAAATATTATTTCAGGTATTTTGGAACCTATTTCTTTCTGCATCCTGTATACATGTAGATGCTAGCAGGACCCTTACCCTTCATGAATGAAATATTTCTGGTATTTAAGCTAACACTTGGCTCAGCTGCAAGCTGAAATTTGATCATATGGTATTTACTAATGTATTATTAATGGGCAGCTGAATGGCTTCAATAATATTTCTTAGTATTTATCATTCCATAGAAGGGTAGAAAAGACAGGTTCCCATTAATCTGGGTTATTTTAAATGAGCTACAAAAGAGAGCTAAGTGGGCCCCTTATTTCCCCCATATAATCACACAGCAAGAAAATATGATATGACAGGGATTTGTCTTGACTTATATCATATGAAGAATGGGCCCGAAGTAGACATAAAGCTGCCTTTCTTTAATGTCTTCTGATTGTTTCACTGAATTTATATGGCTTTGGTGCATTAATAATCAGTCTTTGAGAATTCCCTGATATATCAACTAGCTATCTCCAAGGGACTTCTATTTGCCTGTAGTAACATTTGTGTGCTTGGCTTAGAACACTGGTTTTATTTTTTGATGATTTACTAAGCTTGTGTCTAGAGTATGTCATAATCCTACAAATAAAATAAATTTAAAGTCTTGTAATTTTTGTTATTACATTATGTGAACAGGGTAGAATAATCAGACTTGCCAGACTGACTGAAATTTTGGATGTCCAAGAGAAAAAACTGTCAATTACCTGATCAAAAAACTTTCCTTTATAACAAACTTCAGTATAAAGTACTTGGTTATGCCATAGATACACATCACTTTTTAAAGTAATACACTCTTCACTTTTTAAAATAATACAAATTATGGAATAAACTACAGGAACTTAATCTGGGTTCTGTTTATGCTGAATAGAAACTCCACTAGAAGCTGCCCAGGACACCAGAATCCCACAGTGTGGGATCCTCTGCCCACAGATTTTCGTTGTCTCTATAATCACACATTCAAGTGGATTCCTAGAAGGATTAGAATGATTTAGGATTCATGTTCACACAATGTCTTGATGGGTCACTATGCATCTGCATAGGTTTTCAAATACTTCAGTCCATCTTTGGCTTTATCTACACTTTAGGTTTTGATCATACGGCTATCAATTAAGAGTGAGTAAGAAGAAATTTAGATTAGACTCCAGAAAAAGACTTTGATCTTAAAATTTCACAGGCTTTTGAGAAGATTTTCAAAGATGTTTAACCCCTTTGAAGATCTGTCCTTAAAGTAAAGAAGCAAATTGGAAACCCAAGCACAAAGCACAAAGGGAAAAGGCACACTTAGAGAATCACACAGAAAAGTCAGAACTCACTTCTGAGTCGTAAAATGTTAAGAAAAAGGCAGGTTGCCTTGCTCTCCACACACACTTTCCAGCTCAATTAAATTAATAGAAGTCTAGCATGTACTCAGGGGGTGTAAGAAGAGTGAAACTTGTCATATATCATTGTGGTATTCTGTAAGTTACAACCAGCTGCAGACTATAAAGGATGGCTAAAATGAAACATGATGAAGTATTGAATTTCCCCATTTAATACCCAGAAAGAGGTTTTCCATGGGTTTTTAAAGTCAGCCCAGTTTTATCAATACTTGTCTGCATAACCATTTCATTGTTCCGAATGATCTTGTGAAGGACACTTCATTCCTGGTGAGTCTGACCTGATTCTGCAAAATTACAAGATCCATGGCAACAGGGCAGAAGAGAATGAAGTGCCTGATTGCAGGGACCCTGAGAGTGTCTTAGGGCCATGCTGTGATGTGTCATCACTGGTACTGACTGAAAAACCCACCACATGCCAATATGTTTGAGGACACTGGATTGATAGCTTATGCTTGTTGAGAAGTTAAATACTTTCTTTTTTAATTAAAAATGAAGTTTCTTACAAGGCAGTTAGCTTGCTGTTTACCCCACTCTAGTTATTAAATATACAAGGTTCAAAAAGTCAATAAAATCTCATTTTGAAGAAGAGAAAATGGGCTGGATGGAAGGATCTTCAAAGAACAGTATGTAAATCTCTAAGTACAATTTTTTTTGCCTTAAAATAAATAAATAAACAAACAAACACATACATGAAATAAGGAGACTTACCAGTTTTGCTAGCAAAAGGTCAAAGTGTTCCAAATGAAAAGCACTGATGCATCAAGGACAAAGAAACAGACTGCCTTGCAAACTATGTGGATTTCTATGGGAGTTTATTTGTGTATATCCTGGGGGATCTACAACACATTAAAAGAATGCATTTGAACTTGTATCCTAAATAGATGATTCTGTTGCTAGGTGATGTAATATCCTTGTAACCCTAAGAACTCCAAGGACAATTGCATTCAGTGACATTTCTGTTGCTAGCAGTACGCTGCTGGAAAAGTGTAATGGAAGATTTTTTTTGGTTGATGTTTGTTCTAGAAAACTTTTCAGTTCAATACACTTGAACAAATGCAGTAGATTTTCAATAGTATTTTTCTCATAAAAGTATAACTATACTGTTTTCACTCCTGAATTACTAGTCTTATCAGATGGCGTTTGGAAAGATTCAGCATTTATTTTTAAACCAAAATCTCTATTTAATACCATATTGGAGGGAAAACAGTATTTTAAGTTACAGAAATTACACTGGGAGGAGTTATTATATTCTTGACTGTGCAGTGAGCCATCCACTACAGTACATCTAAGGTCCTGATTATTCTCCAATGTGTGTTCTGGGAGGAGAAGAAAGTAGAAAGAAGAAGACAATGTTACAGATGGAATGATAAAACCAGAAAATAAATGTTGGCAAGAGAGTCAAACATAGTTTAAACTTGTCTAGCCACGGAATTAAATAAAAGTATATTGATTGATTTTGAACTTAGTGCTTCACAGGAAGAAACACCAAATATCTTCAAAACTACAGTATTCTATTGAAGATATCAATATGAACATCCATATTATAGTATCTCAAGTGGGCAGAGTGCTGAGTGAAAAACATTAAAATGAGTCTAGTAAGTGGGTCATGTCACATGGAGAACCTCACAAGAAAAAAAACCTAAAAATTACAATCAAGCAACAGCTCCACAACTTTCCTGCAATCTACCAGGGTTCCACTGATGATATAGTTCTAAATGAAAAGGTCTTGTTATGAATATGAGAGGAAAATGTAATAGTGTTAATGGTTGGATACACTTATTTTACCTGTTTTATATTATTATAATATTAAAAACAAAGGTAATATCAATTACTGACAAGACAAACTTGTGCAATTCAATTTTTCTGAGTTGTGGTGGTTAAAAAACTTCAGAAGTCCTTGGTAGAAGTCTCTGAGTTCTTTGTGTGTTTTTCTGAGTCTGAACTGGTTCTGAGTGAAAAGCAGAACAAAAAGTAAGGGAGGAACTTTTTGCTTCAAGATGTTTAGAAATTTTCTGTTGACTTTGATCAATCTTCCAAGACTTTTTTATTTTACTAAGCCAGTTGATTTACTTACTGAAGAAAAAATCCAGTCTGAGATATTGTCTTTTGTGTCACAGAGCCTCAAGTGAAATGTTTTAGATTTTTAAGCAAATGGCTTGTTCACGATTGAATTAGCAAAGGATTTGTTCATGGTCAAATTATTAGATCTATAATAGATTGTAGAGATCAATGAGAAAATATCAAATGGTACTCAAAGCTCTATTGTCAGGTCTGCTGACTCATTTTTATAATGCTACTGTAACATATGGTTTATTTTAACAGTTTATAACTACTACCAATAGCTGCTTATTTTATTATATTCATTAACTGTTTTCTTCTTTCTTACAAAGCACATTTTATAATGTATTGTAATGTTTCTCTCTTTGGATCAATAATAATTTGTTCACTTGAACAATAATAAATTGTTCATTTTCAATTGAAAAATGTAAAAATCTGAAGTGTTCTACAACTACAGGTTCAGCTAACTGTCCTGTTTTTCTTTATGTAATAATTGCAGCAGATTTCCTTTGTTTGCTTTCTATACTGTTTCTGAAAATATTATATGATTCAGTACATGTCTTGCTGTGTAGGACAGTACTCAAGATTGTTCACAAGGGAAAAGTATGTTTTAAAAAAAGTCCAGATTTCTTACAGAAGTTAGAACATGACCTGAAACAAGAGCATGATGTCCCTCTATCCAATCTTGATATTTGTCATGGCAAACCTTGAAGTTTCAAACCCATGACTCTGGTTAAATGATCATGAAAAAACCAAACAGCAATGCTAATACTAAGTAGAATATGAAACATTCTTCTACAATAAGTAAGGTTTTTCAGTACACTGGAAGCCAATCTTTGATGAGGAGCATGCTTATTTAATGGATTTGTTTACAGTTTATTGTGGCTTCCTGCACTCTGTTGCCAACTGCATTCTGGTGCAATTATATCCACTTGGGATAATTGCTCTTTCTCAGAGAACTGCTCCTTCATTTTGGAAAAATGTCTAGATTTTAGGAGAACAGGCATAGCAAGACTACATGGAAATCAGAAAACTGCAGTACTGGAAATATAGAGGTGATGTGAAGGAAAATAGATGTATTAGCTCCAGAGGCTGTCTCTGAAACAGTCTGAAGAGGTGGTGGAAAGAATGAGTCTTTCCTGGAAAATCAGCTCAGACTTTCTGGAGCAGAAAGTGTAAAGCTAGTAAGCTTGTCTGGTGACAACAGAATACTGCTTGACTGAAAAGTAAGTCTCTGAAACAGTCTGAAGAGGTGGTGGAAAGAACGAGTCTTTCCTGGAAAATCAGCTCAGCCTTTCTGGAGCAGAAAGTGTAAAGCTAGTAAGCTTGTCTGGTGACAACTGAATACTGCTTGACTGAAAAGTAAGTCCAAATAACAGAAATACCTCTGCAGAGGAATCTAGCCACAGTTAGGAAGGGAAGATTTGATATATGTTTTTTATATTTTTTTTCAAGTTGATATACATCATATTCTGTTGCTTAACAATAGCTTTAGAATAAAAGTTGGTTTGCTTCAATTAATAATAAATACTGGTTTTAAAGACTTCTAGAAAGAATACACCAGAAGTCTACAGAAAATGCCTGAGCAAATTGAACCTTCTATCTGTCACACAGTCCAGTGTGACCACACCATGAAATCAGTCTGATAAAGAAGCAGTCCAGACTTTGAAGTCTGCTAATGACCTGCAGACAGAAGCAACCACAGGCTTTTTGAACAAGCCTTCCTTTTGTTAACTTTTTCCCATGTGAATATCCATGTTTATCTATCCTTCTTCCAAGGTAAATCTGATGGTAGAGGAAATCTGCTGGATAATAAAAGATGGCTTTTCATATTTACCCAGCACACAGATAGCACTCCTACCTGCTCTAATAGCAACTGTGCTATATCTCAGATAATCATTGCCCTTGTGCAGCGCTACCTTCAGCAGCACTTTTCTCTGTGCCAAGCTATTTCTTAGCACAGATTTTGAGAAAGTGATGCTGGAGGTACATGGATCCATTTATAGTGCTCCACCTAATGTTGTATAATCTTTGCACACAGGCAGAGGAGCTTTGCTATCTGAGTTCAGCAGTTTTCAAACGAGAATTGCTCTCACTGGCAGGTAAACAGCAGCAGCAGATGTGCCTGAACCTGTGTTGCGCAGCTCACAGAGAGAGTTATGCACACCCATGGGAATCCTTCAAGGAGGCTGGATGCAGGCATCAGACAGACATAAAAAGGTGCCCTTGGTGGAACATAAACAGATGGATTCAGCAATAGTAGTTCATCAATTGCACTGTAGAGCCATGTTTGCATATCTATCACATAATGAGAAAACCCTTCCATTTTCCTCTGGCTGCTAAGTTTGTATTTCTATTAAGTCAAATACACTCAGAAATAGGTGTTTTGTGTAGAACTAAGCTGATATTATATGAAGAAGCATTTTCTGTCATCCAGTTTATTAATGTTTTATTCAAATATGCAGGGTAAAGTCTCCATTTTATCACCATTACACTGTTAAAAGCCTTTGAGTTCTATTATTCCACCTGTAAAATTTTAGATTGGAGTTTGGAGAAAAGTGGTGGCACAGACAATGTTTTATTTAATATTATGTTTTTTCAATTACTGTAATTTAGTTAAAAGAAATTTTTGTCTGAAATGGAATTTGGGACGTTATTACACCACAAAATTTAGGATTTTGACATCTGTAAAATAACAAGCTTATAAAAGTCTTTATAAGGTGCATTCTACATGCCATTTAATAAGTAATAAAATGGTGCTTTCTACATGCGATTTAATAAGTAATAAAAATCTCAGTTTACTTAGTCCTATGTGATTCCTATTTATCCTTGACCTATTCATAGTGAAATAATTTTATTAAGAGAAATCTGAACTGTCACACTTTAAGAATGTTATGAAATATCTTCTTTCTTAATACAAAAGTGTTGCTATTGTGTTGGAAGGGAAAACCAGTGCCTTCAGCCTGTGCCAAGAGTTTACTTCTCATGTGTGCTCACAAACAGATTTGGGAGGTGGAGTTCCACTTACTGTTTGGTGAACATTGCTCACCTTTGCTGCTAAGGCAAGGTAGAAAGCCTTCTGACATCTGTTTTCATTGGTTATGTCTTACTTTGAAATGAGAAGTCTTTTAGAATTCTTGAGAACCTAGCAATTGATTTTTTTATGGTTTACCATATTTAAGGCAAAAGCACAGAAAACCTTACAAGCTCAGGTTTTCTTCTTTTGTTGGGTACCTGAATTCTCTTCTTTTAGACTGTGCCATGTTTCACTTGAATTTTAGGATAATAATCAAGTTTATCAGGCATTGATCTTGCCTTCCACATATGAGTTATTGTGCATTAGTATGATAATTCTGTGTTTTTGATATAATCTGTCTCACAGCAGTATTTTATTTTCCCTCCTAGAGAATCATAGGGTGACAACATTCCAAACAAGTACCTTAAATATTTACAGGACGATTTGAAATACTTTGTTATATTTTCTGGAAAATAACGCAGACACAATTATACTCTTACATGCTGCCTTCTCAAACTCTACAATCTGTGTTTATGTTACAAAAAAAAGTATGTCGCATTATACACACAGTGAGAGTGATTGACACAGTTCAAACTTTTTTACATGTTTTACTAACCAGTTAGTTAAAAAGAGTACTTTAGGTTTCTACTCATGAATTTCTGAATAAAACAAATATTGAAACATCACCACTGTTTTAGATTCATAGCTTTGCATTTAGAACATTCATCAGGTTCAAAAATTATTGTTATAAATTAAGTTTGGTACAATTCAACTTAAGTAAAAAACCACTATGCACATCTTCAACTCTCTGTTTTGAAAGAAAAGTCCAGAACTCCTGACCATTAACATGAACATTTTACTGTTTAATATCTTTATCAATGGTCTGGATGAGAAAGTCAAATGTAGTGAAAGGATTGTCAAGCACTGAAACAGGATACACAGGGAAATGCTGGAGTCAACCTCCCTGGAAGTGCCCAAGAAATGACTGGACCTGGCACTTAGTGCTATGCTGAAGTTGATACAGTGATGTTTAATCAAAGGTTGGACTTGGTAATCTGGGAGGTTTTTTCTAGCCTTAATGATTTTGTGATTCTAAGTCCAGAAAGCCTAGAGGAAATTTACAGGGCAGCCAAATACAAAAGTCTAAGAGACACAGGAAAAATTCCAGCTGTGCCAACTGTAAGAATCCAGATCAGTATCTCAGGAATTATGGTTTGAATTTTTTCAAGTGTTTGATGTACACTTTCCTAGAAACAGCCAAGGGAACATTATCACCCTTCATTCTCAGTGGGATTCTTTCTAGAGTGTTCACACTCTAGGTTGAAATAGCATTTAATGGATTACTAATTAAATATATTCCAAGAGTTGTACAAATAATTTTTTAGTTTGGAAGAAATGCAGTGCAATATTATTACCTCGTGTGCAAATGACACCTGACCCTATCACAAATACTTTGTAAATTTCCAATGCATTGGTCATGTGCTGCTGATAAATAAATGATCTAAACAAACACATTTCTCCAGTCGTCCCTTAATGAAGTAACAGCAAGTCAATACTGATTAATTTCTAATTTCTTAGATTTCTGCTGGCTAGAATCCACACTTTACTAGGACAGTAGTGGACAGAGACCATTATCCATCATCAGCCCTTAATGCCAGAAATTACTGTTTATGGCACGGAATGCTGCAAGGAGAAGATATTCCAATTATTTTTCCATTTTTTAGCAGCTAATGTTCTGAGTAAATGAATTGAGGTCAGTTTTCATGAAGTGATTTTGTTTAACAGAAATTACAGTCTTTGGCAGCAGGAAATACTCGGATGGACTAGAAACAAAAATGAATGACCTCCTCTACTAAAAACCTGGGACAAAGGCCAAACTCCCCTTGACTAGAAAGTTAGCAGGTGCTTGGGATTTTATCCTAGTACAAAATTCAGTCTTTGTGGTTTACAAAACCCAGATATATTCCAGGCATCACCTCTAAATTGGGGTGTATCAGCAAAGAGTGCTTGACCTCACAGTACAGCTATCACTGGCTGAAATAAATTCAATAATCCCTAAGTTCTCAAGTGGTTTTTTGTTGTTGCTGTTTTTGGGTTTTTTTTAATAGCACCAAAAATACAAAACCCTTTCATAGCTTCAGTACTATGGATATAGTCAGTCTTTCAGATGTGTATGATAGATTTTCCATAGCATTTTAAACACAACTATTGCTTATTTAGCAAAGAAGCACAAATTACACAATAGAAACTGTATCTGTAAAAAGCCCTGCCTTGGAGATAACACCAAACAGGTTGGCAGGTTTGTATTTGTGAAGGGGAACTTGTGTATATTTTGTTTCAGCTTTTGAATACTACTTTGGATTTTCACTCCAGTAGTTCAGGCTCATCTTCTGAATCATCAACCCATCCTTGAGCCAACACCCCATCTGCCCCAGCCCTTGTTATCTGACTTTTCTGTCCCAAAAATTTACTTTAACCCACACTGTGTCTTTTCAGTCCTCTTGTCCTCCTCTTGAAGTAAATCAATATTTCTCCAGCCTTAAGCATGGGAACCAGAAGTGCTCCTGTAAAAACTATTCTGCTCCAGATCCCTGAAGGAAAAAGAAACATCTCCCCAGTGTTTCAACCACTCTATTCTCCTAAGGCACTTTCAGACAAGAGATGACCATTTCTTTTGATGACTTCAAAGTCTCCTTTGTCCCAAAGGAACACAATCCCAGCCATGCTGGCTGATTGCTGACTCTGTACTCTGCGACATTAGATGACCTCACAAAACCCAGCTGCAATTCAAAAGCTGTTTGCTTGCGGCTCCATGTCCTCAGGTTTCCATGCTGCACACAGCCATCACAATTCATGTGAAGGTGTTACATAATCCTGGACACTTCCCAGCTCTTCTTTAGTGAGAACAAATGGAAGGAAATGCTCTCCTATTTTTTTTTTTTTTTTCCAAAACAATGTGACCTTTTGATTCAAGTTCAGCTTCCATAGTGATTATCAATTCTCTTGGTATGTCCAGTCTGGGGCTTGGTCTCTGACTTTCTCAGACTTCCACCAGTAGTTCAACATAAAATGTAGTGAAAGCTTATTTTCCAGAGGCTTGCAATATAATAATTGCTCTCCAGTGGTTTTACTACATTTTAATTTCTGATAACCTCTTCTTGCCCTTCAGTATCTTGCCACAGCATCTAGATCCATTGGACTATCTTTGAAAACTCCTAGGGTTTCAAATATTATTCCCATTTATGTGTTCTGTCCCTTGTGCCTATAGCTGTATTATTTTGTAAATTCCTGCGAAGCTCTATGTTTACAAGGGATTCAGCTTTTATCTTTCCAACAGAAAGGGCTAGCTTCCTTTCTCCTAAACAGCCTTTGCAATGGTCTTTGAATGTATTATGACCTTTCGGAATATTTTTCTCTTACTCTTCATAAAGATAAGTGCTCTGCTTCCTTTTTTTCCTGACAATGAGATTGATTATTTTTGGTTTTCTCTGGGTCATTAATAATGCAATTATGAAATATGCTATGTGGGAAACAATAAATATAAGGGTAATATTCACTTGAAAAAAGCATCAGATTTAACCTTAGGCTATTCAATATACATCAGCTACGTAGTGAGTGGAAGCACAGAAGGCACGCTTTGGTGCATAACATATCGTCTCTTTCTTTCCTAATGTGCTCTCCAGTTCTGGTGTTAGCAGAAGGGGAATATGCAGTCTTTGATGCTGCTGAGCCAGCCGGCTCCCTGATGTTTCCATCTTTTTTCTTCCAATGTTTGTATTAGACCTGTGTTGCAGAACCAATGAGAGTTTTAAATATCCTTGCTTGCCCAATTTTTATTAGATTTATAAGTCGTTTGCATCTGAAATTGAAACCTAAAGTGCTCTTATACAGCTAAGATATTGAACTTTCAAAATAAAGATTACAAATGCATAGTCAAGAAGTAATATGGTAATACACTTCACGAAATATTATTCTATGCAGAGAATAGAACACAAGATCAAAAACAATTTTTCAAACTTTAAATATCAAATTGCAGTAATTTCTAAATTGAAACATTCCAAAGCTGCTCAGTAAGAAGTTATCAACCAGAAACTGTGTTTCCATATCAGTGGAATGCTTCTTTCATGATAAGGGAAAGGCAATGTATTTTAAAAAGTATCAAGCTACACTACCCACTCTTAAAAATATAGATTGACCAGGAATACTGACAGAAATTTTGCCTCAGAATAGCTAAGTGCTGCTGTACAACATGTCTATAAAATCACTAAAGGCATAATTTAAAGAACATTAAGAAAGAGAACCAGGACACTACTAGATCAGGATACTACTTTGTATCCTGAGCAAATCACCATTTTAATTATGTTAACTGTTAAAATGGTCAGTCTTAATTCAAGTCTAAACTAGTTAGTGTAAAAGTAAGAACCTAATCATAGTTATTTTTAGAATGGAGATTGCAAGTTCTTTTGCCCAGCCACAGAAAGACTAAACATGTCCTAAAGCAAGCCTATACTTGCCTCCCTCTAGGTTTATTCCATGGTTTAGAGGAAACACTGGGTTACCATTGTGCTTGACATCTTGTGGAGACCATACAGCAGAAAACTGCTCCAAGATCATTTGTTCTTAATGAAAGCAATTTGTTACTAGCTGAAGCAAAATGTTCTTTGTCCTTGTGCCAAAAACGCCTTGTCTATCCTTCATGTTTGCTGGGCTTACGCACAATAATGGAAATATTATGAGATGTGCTTAGAACAGCAGCATAACAAGCAGGATACACTTCATTGTTCTAAAACAATAGGCATGAGTGTGTTGTTCTTCGTCACACTTTTTTATCTACCATAGAAGCCCTTTGACACGATGGAGGTTCAGCATTTCTTAATTGCCTTTTTAATTTAGTCCACTTTTTTCCCCCCAGGGCTGATGCACTGATTTCGCTCATTCCTCCTTCATCCCTCTCTCAATAGACCTGCTTTTATGAGATACATATTAAAACATCTGCTTTTTTTATTATGCTCATGTGTTTTTATGTAACTATATTTTCTTTCCTCTATGAATTTAATAAGCTCTTTGAGGCAAGGGTTAAGAACACTTAAGAGAAATACAGATATCTTGGAGGAGAATGTTTTTAAAAGGAGGTAGGACTGAAACTGAAGAAAATAAAAAGAAAAAAATTAGGGAAAAAATGGTAGATGCATCAATAAATATAGATAGGAAAATGGTTCTCAGCTAATCCCATTACCCTAGACAGCTGTAGGAGATCAAATTCACATGATTTTATATATAGGGTCTTTGTTCCTATAGAGACAGTATTATGCAGTGACAGCCCCCAAAAGGAACAGCACTTTTGGACATAAAAATATTTAAAGAACAGATGAAGCACTTAATTTCCTTTTCTATGTAAGTTTTTTTTTGTGCTCTAACAGAGTTCATTAAAATTACAGAAAACTCTTCAGAAATCATTAAGTACCCATAGGACACATGAAAGTATATATAAATGAGTTCAGCATGATAGAATTATACTGATGTCTTTCCATTAAAAAGAAAGGGAAAAAAGGAAAAAAAAAGACGTCATGTGTTGTGGAAAAGGAACTGTGCAAGAATATGAAATATTCATGACTGATTCTTTGAACAAGTGTGGTTGAACTGTGAGTACACAGATCACACACAGAATGTTACACACTACTGAAAATTAAAAATATTTGGTGCAGTATGTATCAGTCATATCAAAACACATAGCTTGTGTTGCAGTAGAATATCCCATTTTTCTGCTTACAGTATGTTTGAGTCTCAGAAACACAGAATCATTAAATTTGGAAAAGACTTCCAAGATCAGAGTACAACCTTTGACCAAATACCATTTTGTCAACTTAGGCCCCAGCCCTAGGGTCCACACCAGTCATTATTTGAACACCCTAGGCAGTGCATTCCAATGCTTGACAATCCATTCCATGAAGAAATTCTTCCTTACATCTAACCTGAACCTTCCATGGTGCAGCTTGAGGCTGGGTCCTCTTGTCTTGTTTCTTCTTGCCTAGGAGAAGTGGCTAACTCCCTCCTCTCTCCACTCTTCTTTCAGGTAGTTATAGAGAGTGATAAGGCCTCCCTGGAGACTCCTTTCCTCCAGGCTAAACAACCCCACCTTTCTCAGGATCCACTCCTCATAGGACTTACTCTCCAAAGCCTTCAGCAGCTTCGTGGCCATTCTCTGGACATGTGCTAGCACCCCAAAGGTCTTCTAGTATTGAGGGACATGGAAATGGACACAGAATTTATGGTGTGTCCTCACCTGTACATAGGGACAATCACTGCCCTGGTCCTGCTGGCCATGCTATTTTTTATATAAGCCAAGGTACCACGGACCTTCTTAGCCACCTGGGCACACTCTGGCTTAATTTTGGCTGGATGTTGACCAGAAACCCCAAGTTCTTTTCCTCTGGAACACTTCCCAGCTGCTCTGCCCCCAGCCTGTAGCACTGCCTGGGGTTGTTGTGACTGAAGGGCAAGACCTGTCACTTGGCCCTATTGAACTGCATACATCTGGCCTTGGTCCATTAATCCAGCCTGTCCAGGTTCCTCTGCAGAGCATTCCTTCCCTCCAGAAGATCTAGACTCCTGCCCAACTTGGTGTCATCTCTGACCTTACTGATGGTGCACTTAATCTCCTTACCTAGACCATCAGTAAAGGTATTAAACAGAACTGGCCCCAGAAGTGAACCTCAGGAAACCCCAGTAGTGGCTGGAAGCATATTTCCAGGAATTGAAGGGATTTATCTAGATGTTGACAACCGAGCAAGAGTAGCACTGTGAATATCTCATTGCGTCTCTCACTGAGGACAGTGTATCAGTTCTTTCCTTCTATGCAAACTATCTTACAATCTTTAACACATGATTCAAGTTACCTTGTTTAGAAATGTATTTCTCAGTTAGTAATGAAGTAATTATTTTTAAATATCCATAAAATATGGAGTAAAAGGTTATAAAATGAACTGTTAAATTACATTTTAGAGTATGATGAAGTGCTTTGCATACTCATAATTGAACAAGAAGAAGAACCACTGTTTTCTCTTGTTATTATACACCATGTGCCACATCTGATTACTCATCCCTCCTTCTTCTTCAGCAGTCATTTCCTCAAATATCTACACAGTCATCTTTCATTTCCTTGACCCTAGCTGGCAACTTCTGTAGAAAGTATAAATCACCAAGGCACTACTGGACTAAATATTAGGTTCCTTTTTAATGCTGCAGTTCTGGTCCTTACAACTTTAGGTTAATATGGTATAACTCAGGAACGAGCAGAGCAGTATAAGTGGAGGTACAACCTTCTTACACAAAAAAAAAAAAAAAAAAAAAAAGAGGTATCACTACTTCAGAAAAGAGGCAGTTGAGGAGGAATATAAGTTAATGAAATCCTTTGCAGCATAGAGGAGATAATAAATACATTGTAAAACTGGCTGCTCTGGGATGCTTTGAGGGCCAAAGGGATAATTAGTTTTGGAAAGAGATTTCAGAGCTACATGGAAGATACACACATAATTTATATCATTATATATACTGGTGAATATTAAACATCATGATAAAGATATACTGGTGATAAAATGCTGATTGCTGGAAACAGGCAAGGTATGCCAGCAGTGAGGTTGTTCTTTTCTTGCCTTCATTATTATATTGTTTCCTGAGACCATATTATGCCCATTCAAGCCAGAAGGTTAGGTCAGTCTTTTACTGTTGCAAATCCTGTACCTTTTTTCTTCACAGAATCTCCATTTTTTTAACTTAATGTCTGTGCCAGGCTGTTCTCAGTCCTTTCCAAATTATTTGGCTCAGTCCTTAATTCCAGCAGCAGCATTTCTCTTTGGACCCTTTAGGAATACTGCTTCTACAGATTTTTTGTGGGGTTGAAGTTTTGGTTTGTTGGTTTTGTTTTTATTGGTTTTTGTTAGGTTGGTTTTGGTTTTTTGGTGGTCTTTTTTTATTTTTTTTTCTTTTTTTCTTTTTCCTTCTCCCCTTCATCCATGTTAAAGTTAATTTATGCTTCATAAAATACTACCAACATTTTAAAAATATGTGAACCATATTATGCAAACATGTGGATATGGCCCTGTTTGTGGTCCCCTGACACCTGGCCTGCTTGTAACACAAAAACAGGCAGAGTAAAATTTGCATCCAGATTTTTTGTGCTATTTTTTCACTTGGGTTTGTTTCTGGATTTTCAATTTTTTTTACTTTGGTCTGCATAAGAAACACTGTATTTCTTGTAGCCTTGCAAAGAAGGACACTATTTTTATGTATGGGTTTGGATGTTTACAAGAGAATAACCATGTTGCTAAAGGTTTATACCATTCCTACTTACACTCACAAAGAAAAAAAAAATTATTTTGATTATGTGATACTATCTGCAAGGTATTAGAATAAAAATTGAGATAGGAAGGATTTTCGGCTTTCACTTTCTTTTTGTTAATTTTATTTACAGTACTCTATTTGCTTAATCCAGGCAGAAATGTGAGTGCTTATGCAAAGGTTTCCTGTGGTTTCAAAAGTGGAATTCAATATACTCTAATGCACATCTCTATTGGAGCTTCTGTCATAATAAGGTTGATTCACTTATTCAAACCAGCCATATTCCCAACAGTACCCTCACAAGAAATAGATCCTAATAGCTGTCAGTTCCCTTGGGACTTAAAAAGCTGAAGCAATACAAAAGTGTGTATAAGTTTAAGATAATGTAGTCACATTTTTCTAATCATACTTCTAATTTCACTAGCTTGTTACACAAAAGCACTGATTGGGGAACAAGATCATAAAAGCCTAAGAGATAATACTGAATTTCTCACACACCAGAATGTAATAATTGTAGAGTTGCTTAAAGAGCTGCCATAAAAATACGATGAATCCCCAAAGCTGCACTTGCAGGGTACTTTTAAAGAAGAACAAATAATGCCCAAGGGTGGGGCATGGAGAAGCTTGTACAAACACAATGATTTCTGTAATAATTAAAATTTTAATCAAGCCATCGATTCCCTTTCCCATCCTCCTACACACAACATTTCTGTTCAAACAGGGAAAAAGCCACTTGTCAGGAAACAGTGCACAAACATTTTCTCACTCATATTTGAAACAAAAAAAACCACATGTGTACTGTAGTTGGAAAATAGATGCCTTATGCTGAAGACAATACTTCTCTAGCTCTTTTACACGTGTCTTATAAGAATACCTCTGTAGTTTTTACATATGTCTTATAGGAATTGGAGTCACTTGGAGGTTTAAAAAAATCATTGCATTTGGATTTCTTAAGACTGACTAAAAGAATAAATGCCATCTTTGATAGTTCTGTACATATTTTTTCCCACCAGTAGTGGGAAAACACACTTACATGTTTAGAAGAGTTTTGGAGACTGCTTTTGTGTCTCATTGTCAGCATAAGACTGTGCAATATTTACCAGTTCTTCATTTTCCTCACTTTCTGAGGATGTGGCTGTGTGGCGAGGCGTGCATTAAAGGACATGATGGATCTGGCATGCCAAGTTATACAACAATAAGGAACTATGCACAGAACTATGTGGCATCTGGAGGATGTCCCTTGGCTTCCTTCTAGTGAGAAATCCCTGAAGAAGCTGGGGGACTCAGGAGCAATACATGACAATGAACACTCCTCTCTTCCAGGGAGAATCAATCACCAAATTAAGAGGTTGAATGACGTTTGAACATGCTTAGGAGGTATAGCCACTGCAGCACTGTACTGAAAATGTGTAGGCAAGACCCCGGTTCTGTGAGAGTCTGAGGAAGGGCCATGTGCATGAAGGCATAAAGCTTCTGTTGAGTGCACAAGTTCATGGAGGTCCATCCTCAGAGCCAAATTCCTGAGCCCAAGCTCTGTCAACAGCAGGATAGGATTAGAGTGTCAGCAGCTCTTTGCTACAGAAAGAAAAATTCCTCTGCTTTTCCATATAGCAAAGCAAAGCCTGAAAATACAATCTGAGCGTGTCTGTGTAGAGCTGATGGTACCATTAATGTAATTATTAAAAGCCTCAGAGCCTGGGCTGATTACTTACAGCACTTGAAGGTGTTATCACTTAGGACAGACTTGTAACAGTAGAGCCTGATGGACATAGGTGAGAACTCTGAGGTTAATGCAGAAACTCTAGTAATGCCTTTTTGTGGGGCTGGTACATTTCCAACAACTAAATCTTCTGGGACTTATCAGCCAAAACTCTTTACATCAATTAATCAGTGCAACTGCATCTGAGGACAGAGAGACTAGAGCTAGGTTAAGTACCTCGTAAAAACTCATGGTGTAAAGTCAAGCATTTGTAGGGAGGAGTTTGAACTAAGCAGCTAGTCTGAATCAGGGGGCCTGAGGAGATGTCACACTTCTGTTCTGTGTCCTCTGACATGGGGCTTCTTCCATAGAAGAGTAGCAAAAAAAAAAAAAAGAACTGGAGACAGAAACAAAAGGTCCTGTATTCATATCTTTACATAATGTCTGTCTACAAGTTAAATATCCCTTTTCTTAAAATTCAGGCCATTATTTCTATGCCTAGTAGATAAAGGAATTATTAATTTCCATCTTTTTATTTGAAAACAGCTGTTGTGCTCAGTTTCACTGGACAAAGGGACACATTTTCCCCATCTCTGAACTGTTTGACTGGGTTCTCCAGTTAACTGCCACTCTATGAACAGCACATATTTCCAAGAAACAAATAGTGAGGTCATGAGATGTACATGTCTGCTGTGTCCTATTACGGTCATGACATGGGTCTGTTAGTGAACAGTAGTTAGTGTTAATGCAGTATTTACCTACGTAAATACTAAATGGACTCCCTGGTGTATACAAAACTTGCTGTTGTGAAGCAAATAATAAGTAATGTGAGGGGGTTTTGTTTGTGGTTTGGTGATGGTGGTGGTTTTGGGGGGCTTTTTTCCAAATATGATTTGTCCTTCAAACCACAGTGCTTAAAGGCAGACCTACTGGTAAGTTTGGAGTCTTTTCCTTAAATGAGTATTTGCTGCTCCAAAATGAGATTGACTGCTCAGACTTTATGCTACAGTCTGGTGAGCTGTAGCATAAAGACCTAGGTTTCAAAATCAAACCAGAGATTCACATATAATTATTAGACTGTAGGAGTTGGTTTAAAAAATAGATGACAAATAGCACAACGCTTCTGATAGAATTGCAGGAGGTGACCAACCTTGAAACTCAATTCATGGTGTGTAATTGCCTTAGCAAGGCACAGAGTAGTAAGAATGTACATTTTCTTGTACCATATGGGAATGCCTTGAATTCTTGATTTTCTTCCATCTACACAAGCTGCACACTGTATGGAATTGTTAGGTGAAGTTCCTTTGAAAAAGCAAAAAGAAATCCTTTCAATGTCCTTTTGTCTCCACATATAGCCTTTACAACCTACTTGCACATCACAAATGTCAAAAAATCAAAATCTACACAGATAAAGTGCTGGCCTGTCTCTTTCATAGTGCAATAAAAGAAATAATCAGTAATTTTACTGTGAACCTTCATTACACTGTGTGTATGGATCTCTCCTAGGTAGCAGTCAGACTAATTGCCACATATTTTTCAGACAATTGGTTTACATCACCTGTATACAATGTAAAGGCAACAAACAGATTGCATCTATACACATAGTATAAAGGCTATTATTTCTGTAGCTTCAACAAGATTTGAAAAGTGTATGATGCCTCTCATAGATAGTTAAGGTGAACAGCTGAGCTCAAACCCAAGGTCTATTTCTCTAAGGGGCTACTATGCAGAATTTTCTTCAGCTGGGCTGAAGGTGTGTCCCTGAGGATCTGTTCACACATCTCTGGGTTCTCTAGGTGCAGTGAATTGCTAGGGATGAAGGAATTTTGTCATTTCACGCCAAAATGCGATGGATGTACTCAGAACTCCACAACCCTTTCCTGACGTTGCTGCTTCTCATTTGTGACTATGCACTCATATAGATACTGTGAGGTATTGCCAAATCCAGAACCCTGATAGGGGCTGGGCAGCTGTAGTTCCAAATATCCAGCTCCAAGTATCCAGTTCCAGCCATGTCTAAGTTTGTATTGCCCAGAAGCACAGACACTTAAGCACACATACACCACATACATACAGTGTGGATCCTCCAGCAGCTGAACTAACACTCTCTGTCCAGTAGCTGTCCGTGGATCCCAGTATTCCCAGTTGCTGACATCTGGACAGGCCAAGCTCCTGATTTCACAAGCTGCAGCCACTAGCACAGACCCACACATGCACTATGTCTAATCAGGCTTAGACACCCAGATCATCCAGCAGCTCCCCTGAATCCTCAGCCATGGTCCCCCACAAAGACATTCATGTACAAACACACACACACACACACACACACACCGAGAGACGTATGCAAAAGTGTCTCTTAGTCAACATCCCAGACCCCATGGTCTCCTTGTCAGTCAGCCAGGATCCCTGGTCCCTCTGGCATCTAGCTTCTCTAATAATCTCTCTCCCAGAGACAGGGTCACAACCACAGGCTGGCCCACAAAGTGGATGCTTCCCAGTCACTCCGTGTGCTGATTCACTGTTGATATGAGCCTGGTCCTGCTCCAGTGGCTGCACCCAGTCCCCCACGCACATACCCAGCCCCACAAATATGCACACAGAACCCCTCACACAAGAGAGGATTTTAGAGAGAATCCAGGACTGACTGCAGACACCAGGCACGGCCAGACAAGTGTATTGAACTGCCAGTTATTTACAGCCAAACTTCTATTTTTCCACAGTCAATTCTTCCCGTCCTTTCCTATTTTCACTTGATTCTTCCCTAAACCTCCCATAATGAGTCTTATGGCATCTTCTTAAACATCCTTTAATGAGTCTACTGAGTTTTAATGAGTGACTCCCAGTCAGTAGGTGCTCAGGAAGCCTCTCCCAAGGACTTTCAGTGGTGGCTCTCACCCCCCAGTACATGATGGCTTCCAAACATGGCCTGGGATGGCCAGGGCAGGATCCTGTTTCCCTGGTTGGGTTATTTTGTTTCCCCCAAGTGGCACTGTGCCTCTGCCCCTTCATGCCTGGGCAGATGACCCTTTAATCACATATCCTAAAAGGTACATCATCAGCCATCACTGTGTCATAAGGGAAAGTGTCACTCACATCTCCTATGGGTGCTCCAGGAGAGTTTGAGGAGGAATGTGGACCCACTTACACCATCTCCTTCAGCACACAGAGAGCAGGTATTCCTAGCCCATGCTGAACCTCTCACTGATTCAGGCTGGCTTTCTGCTTTATTGGGCCTGAACCTTAATCATAGTGTTAGGGACAGTGAAAACCCCTTCTAAAACCTCTACAAGCTGTCAACTGCCTCAAGAAATTGTTATTGCCAGTCACGAATCTCTAGGAAACAGGTAAACATGACACTTGAAAAGAAATGAAGCTGAGTATTTTTCCTCTCACTTTATTCTGTGAACATTTCAGTTACGCTTCAGTCTCTCCTAGAGACTCTCACTGTGCAATCAGTTACTGAGAAACCCTCTCTCGTCCCATGAGCTGAAAGAGATCTTTTGCAAATCATTTAATATCTCCTTACCTATCACATCAGATGCAAAATACAAAGAACACTTGGCCTGCTGCCATAACAGTTGCTAGAGTGTCTTGTGAGGGGCAGCCCGCCATAAGCCACATCAAACTGAAGAATCACAAAATGATTTGGGTTGAATGGTTGGGTCATCTAGTGTTAACATCCCTGTCATGGGCAGCACACCTTCCATCAAACTGGGTTGCCCAAAGCTCCATTCAACTTGGCCTTGGACATTTCCAGGGATGGGGAATCCACATCTTCCCTGGGCAATCTGTTCTAGTGTCTCACTACCCTTACATTAGGTAAAAGGTGTTTCATCCTTATATCTAATCTAAACCTACCTCTTTTGGTTTGAAACCATAATTCCATATGCTATCACTACATGCCCTTGTAAAAAGTCACAAGAGGGAGCATCATTTGGGATGATGTTCATTAATAGGAAGAGTATAGATCAAATCATGATGATGAAAATAGTGACTGTGTTGATCACTATTTCCATAAGCAAGTAGTGAGCTGTACTGAGGATAAAAGTGAGTTTTACCAAGAAAGGACAAGTAGTTTCACCTGCTGCTCTACATGCACTTCAAGTTTTCTCGCAATAAAGTCCCTGCATGAAAAATTGAATTTGGTCTCTCACCTGGAGGCAGGTTATTTTACTGAGCTTCCATTTTTTTGAATATAAACATGTCTGCATAACAATGTGATCATTATTGTAGTCCCAGTGCAACTAGAGCATGTTGGACAATGATACACATTTTTCACTTCTCTCTTGATATGTTAGGAGCTATAACCAAACTCTAGATATTCTTCAGATAATGCTTATGAAGGGAGAGACAGTAACTAAAAGGAGAGAAACAATAAAAGCCTGGTTCTTGGGTCTTTTTGCTATTGCCACTGGCTCTTTAAATGTTCCCAATCCATTTCAGACCAAAATTAAACAACTAAGAAAATGTTAAGGGCAATTATAGTAATGAAAATTGTGCTTGTGATGTGAAGTGATGCTGAATAATGTTCAGTAAGTGCTTTGCTTCCAAGAGTTACTGACATACACAGCAGATCTGGGCTCAGAAGTCAGGGACAATTTGTTAAGTCATGGGACAATGAGACATCCACCACAGTAGACAAAAATCAATTAGAAGTCACAACTGAAATAAAATATGCTGGTTTTTGTTTGGAAAACATATTTTTTTTAATTTCAGAAGGATGTGATCAGTATAAACCTAACCATTTTCACAGAGAATAAATATCCTAGTTCTTCAATAGCAAACAAAAATAAATATCCTAAGACTGTCATTAGGAAATAATTGACAGAAACATATGAGTATTATATATGACTCCATATAAATGTCCTCCAATGTTGCTTTAAATATTTGGGGGTTGGACTATAGTTTTTTCTAAATATTATATAAAAACCACAGGGAACAATAAAGTCCTGAGCAATATAAATTGGCCTGTTTTGATCTGCATTTGAACAGAAGTATACACATGGAATTTAACAAAGTTGATTCACTCTCTCAGGACAGAATGCAAATTTAATTCATTAATTGCTTTTCGCTTTATTTACAGGTTAAAACTCCACTGAGACACATCATTTCACATTTAGGAGATCCTGGTTGCATGGCTATCAATCAGTGTTACAAATTAGTTAAGCATATAAAGATTACTCTGACATTGTTTTTCCCAGCTTGCTGAAAATATTCAGCCACAATAAATAAATCAAAGCATCCGTGTTCTGCTCTGCACAGTGTGACTCACAGATGTCAGTGGTCTCAAAACAAGCACGACACCCAGTTAAAGATAAATTAGTCTTCCATCAAGTGCCAATGAATGTCTGGCACTTTCCAGTAGCTGTGTGCACTCTGTAGAGAGCTGTACCTTAGTGAAAAGGTTGAGAAGCCATCCTGATTTTCCCTTTAAAAACACACTTTTTTTTTTTTTTTTTTTTTTTTTTCTGTAGGGGTGGGCTTATTTGCAGCTGAAATGCAGTTTTACTTGGACTTCAGCAGAACAAATTCTTCCCCCACCCATATTGAACTATGATATTGATTTTATGATCCACAAAAATATGAATAAAAGATTAATTTTGGCTTTGTTTGGTTTTAGCCAGGCAAAGTTCAAAAGTTCATGGGACTACAATAGAATAGTAGTAACATAAGTTCAGGAGCAATGAAAAGATGGCAATCTCTTAGTGAAATTATATATTTGCAGGTATTGTCTTTACCTTTAAAATGTAATGATACTTGAGATTTAGTTTGCAGGCAACTTGGATCTTTGTATAACTCACACTGACCAGCAGCATGACCAGAAATGCACCAGTGAGAAAAACACTTTGGACAAAATAAATGAGATTGAGAGGAATGGAAGAAGATGGGGAAATAGAAACTTAACTTTCTAATGCTCACGTTTGTAAACTGCATAACTGCTTATCTGTTCAGTTTTATTTTACAATGGTGCATGTGAATGTGTGATGCACAAAAAAAAAGGTGCAAAGAGAAGAATCACTAAGTTCCTGCAATAATGCAGGCCACAGGCAGACAGAGCAGAAAAAAAGCCCACATCAAATAGGTCTTCGCACAAAAAAATCTTGGGATATAGTGCAGGAAGGAAAACTTCTGCAAGAGGTTCTTCAGGACGGGCCATAGGAATCATCAGATGTGTAAAGTTCTTATGTGTGATGATGAAGAATGGGTATACCATAGAAACCAATGAAATTATGGATGGTCTTAAAAGAACAAATATTACGTTTGCATTCAATGGTTTGTAATAGAAGACCGGAAAAGGAAACAGAAGACATTGAGGTGCAAGAGGATTAAAAGAATTGAAAAGTAGGTCTTTTACCCACATGTAACCGCACTTTGGGTTTCATTATTAAAAAAAAATGTAATGAAGGCCAAAACATAAGTGATTCAAAGAACAACTAGGCAAATTTATGAAAAATATTTCCATAGGAAATAAAAAGAGTATAATTCCAGATGCAGCTTCCAGTTATTGAAAACTCTTAAACTGTATCATTTCATTCATATCCTGCTTTAACTCTAGAAATTTTGTGTTATGTACTGAGAGAGATGGAGTTTTGGTTCAACCCTAAGACACAGGGTAGTACATATCTTATACACTAAGACTGCAGCAAGTAGTTTGAATATGTCATTCTAGATCTTGTGAGAAAATGCTTTTACTCTCAGTAAGAATACTACTACAGCACTTAAAAAATGATCTCATAATTCAGTGCTATTGTGCCAAAGAAGTGAAGAAGCCTCCACTTATACCACAGATCTTCAGCTTTTTTTTTTTGAGCAATAGACTGTATATTTTACTTAACCATGTACAAATATGGCAGGGAGTGTTATCCAAAAATTTAATCACAAAGAATTTGTCATTCTGGATTTGTAGTTTCACACTTCCAGTGTGAGAACAGAGCCGTAGGGATGAGAAAATTGCCGGCATAGTTTCAATGTTACAGGCATCTAAAATGGGAGTAACAAGTCATACAACTGCTGAGGACACCAAAATTAGGTGTTTGGATTTATTTCAGTTCTAATAAATCAAAGTTCTTACTAGCAGCTCTGAGACAGAATTTTAAAAAGTGTATTATTCCTTTCTCAACATAGACTCCCTCCCTTTCTGAAATAAGAATGAATAAATTACAAGCAGAGGTCTTCTGGGGCAACACTGACTGTTATACTAAAAGCACATTTTAACCAGACTTGTCAACAGGTTAAGATCAGCATTTTTTACAGGCATATCACTTCTCTTGCTATAAAGCTGCATAATAATTCCCTTCACAGTTGGAAAAGTATTTAATATTTATTTCCCTGAACTAAACTATACCTATTTGAAATGAAACTCTAGGTGTCCTTAATAATATGACCTTTAAATTGCAGTTCCTTTTTGGCTACACAGGTAATCTTAAATAGGAGATGAATTCTACTGCATTTCAGGAGATGAATAAAGAGATGCTAATTGTAAACTTTTCCCTTATTTTAATAGTTATGTATTAGGAAATATGATCTCTCTTCATTTTCCAGCTAAGATTAGCATTCTTTTCAGTATCTAACCAGATCACTTGCATAAATACCACATTAATCCATTGCACTGAGGGGGCTGAATACCAGATTACTGAGTCCAGAGGAGATATTGTAAGCTTGTTTTAGGACTGTATATATTTCAGATGTGGAAACAGTGCCAGTAGATGGTGCTCAAGAACATATTGCATTAATGTATGCCTTGATGGAAAACAGGGAGAGGGAGTAATGGATATCATTCTAAGCAACCTTCCAAGAGAGATCTAGAAGCAAGTAACCTTAGATATTCTAAAATGTAAATGGGTAGCAACAAGAGGGTACTGTATGACAAAGGAGGGGAGATCCTGCATGAACAACTTTGTGGTACAAATCTTCAGCTGCAAAATTTTCCTATCCTACTTTAATCACGGTGTTTGGGTAAGAGCCTTTTGTTCAAACTGCCTTTATACACAATAGACAAAAATAAGCAATACCAGCAAAATTTGGGGTTGTAGGCTCCATCAAACAATTTTGTATGTTACCTCAAAAACTTGACAAAGTCTGCACTGGCTTTCCTTCCCAGAAAGACCACATACAGAACTGGAATGTCCTATTCTGGGTAAATCTTGACTTCTCTAACACCACTTGTGTTTGATAGGGAGCCACTGCTACGGCAATTCAAAAACCTCTATGAGTATAAAAGAGAACATGAAACACAAAGATGCCTAAGGATCCAGGAAGTTCAAAAGACTGTATTATCATCTTTCTGACTCCAGACTCCATTAATTCCAGCTGTTATTTGGACATATATAAGCTCTGATGTCCACATTCTTTTGGAAAAAAGAAAATAAACTAACCATTGAGCAGTTAATGAAAATTTCAAATATTTCCTCACATATTCAGTTTTGAAGGAATAAAATTAACTTTTAAGTGTGTATTTACTTTTTTAAAAAGTTTGTATGTTTATATATACATACATAAAATATAAACACACAAACGTGTGTTTATATATACATGTATACATATAAAGTTCCTTCATGCTATGAATTATAGCAGTTAAAATAAATAAGAAATTGTAGCCCAAACATTTCTAATAAGTAAATAGGATGCATTTTTTTACTGTATTAGTGTCTTTTGCTTGGCATTGCCATGGGAGATTTGACACCTGGAGCAAGATGTTTGTTTCACATTCTTCCCTATTGTTATAAAGGGTAGGGAGCAGCATTGTGTTCAAAGGAAAATCACATTGGGAATCATTCATAGCTGGCCTCTTGTGGAATAGACATTAAATTGAAATTCTCTGTCTGTCAGTATATTTGCCTTCTTTTTCAGAGTGCTTTCACTTGAGCCTTGCTGCAGCCTGATGAGATTCATGAAGGAAATCCCTAGAACAATGTTTAGAGTGACCTATTTACGGTTTCTTTCTAAACCTCTGCATTGTAGGTTACAAGGTGTTTTTCCTGCCTTCCATTGACTTGAAACACAAAGGTGATTCTTGCCCCCATAATATTAAATATATTTCATAAGGAATACTAATAATGTGGAGATTTCATTAAATGCACAGGACTGGCATTCTTTGTGTGTTGCTCTGAATCATTATCTGCTGGTCCCCATAGTAAATATGCAAACAGTATTGTAACCTTTGCAACTGAAAATCTCTCTCTTGATAGCTCCACCCTGTCAGAGTCTTCCAACAAAGCATTACTGATGGGAATTTAAAGATAGAAATTAATTACAAGCTTCAATTGTTTTACCACAGTGTGCTGCCATGTTTGTCACATCACTTTAAGCTTCAGTGCTTGCTGTCAGTTGTCTCTCAAGAAGTATTGGATTCTAGTAATTTTTAAAATATATAAAAATGATGTATTTGGAGATGCATTTTTGGAAATCAGAATTCTGCTGATGGATTATGGCCAGAGAACATCTATTCAGTTTTTCAAGTATTTAAATTAAAATAATTCCTTTGAAATGTGCCACTATCAACAGACAATGAGACAAATTCAGGAAAGGGAGAGACAAAGGCCAGCTGGCCTGTTGCAATGTGTGCTGATATTACCATGTTATTCTTCTTTTTGAACATTCTGTGAAATTTAGGTCCGTTATTTTCTAAATACATGGTTGTCAGAGACTTTAAATGTCCAAGTCCACAATGTTGTGAAGCTATGTGTAAACATTTGGTTTGCTTAGCCTCTGCTCATCAGGTGAACCTCCTCATTGCCATTTATTCTGAAATACTTCATTTTTATGTCACTCTTAGTAAGTGTACTTGAATTCTTATCCCAAATTAAAAAAATATTTTTTAAGAAACATCTTTGTGAATGGAGCTCCAGGTTAATTTCTGACACAGAAATTTCTGACTCAAAGCTCAAAACTCCTCTAATATGTGTTTTAGAAGAAGAGGCTGTTCCTCTCCCTTGCCCCTTGATAATTTATTTTTTCCCATTTTGCTTATATTTCTTATTGCATAGATTCTGCAGACTCAGCCTGGAGTCTAGAAGAGAAATTCTTTCTTCTTCCTCACAGTTAGTTGAATAGGACTCACCAAAACCAAATTTAGATTAGTTTATAACATTTTTGAGTTTTGTTTGTGAATCACTGGTTATTTTTTACATTTTAAATGCAGATTTTTTTTTCATCCTTGTTTGGATGAACCTTCAATTGCAGGATCCTTTCATTGTGACTATTTACTTTTTTTGATAGTGAGTTGCAATGGTTTTGACACTGGTCCAGAATCTCATGTCTAACATTATTTTATGGACATAAGTACAGGAATAAATTGTTCTATGACAAATTATTATCCTTTGACTCCATGAGGCCTCATCTGAAGCATTACATCCAGCTTTGGTCTCTTCAGTGGAGGTGAGATAATGCAAATAAAGCAAAAGGATCCTGAGCTGCTTAAAGGGCTTGGGCACATGGTATTAGAGGAGAGGAGAGGAAAGGGGATAAATGTCCTCTACCTACAACGGATTTAGATAGAAAAAAAAAAAGGCACACCCATTCCAGAGATCCTTTATCCATGGAAGGACAAGAAGAAAAGGGAATTCGCCAAAGGAAATTCTTGCTAGATATAAAGAAAAATATATTTTCTTACTGAGCATGGTTATGTCTAGAAACATGCTCCTAGAGACATTTCAGGCCCTCATTGCTGGAGATTTGAAAACCTTAACTAGACACAGCTATAAATTCAAAGTTGTCCTTGCTTTCAGCAGAGCTAATCTCCAAAATTCCTTTCCAAACTAAATAATTATGTCACTATTATGACTACTATTTCCATTTTTTCCTCCTCAGATTTCCTATTTCAATCCTTCCTTGTCTTCCTCTCTCTTTTTCCTTTCTTTGTTTGCTCCCTTCTTTTTCACTCCTTCAATTTTTCTTCTGTAGAGTTACTTCACATTTTGCTTTTCTGTTGCTTTTGTAATCTTTCTGCAACACTCTAATTACCTCTAAAAACTCCATAACGCAGGCAGGAAAGAAAACGATTGAGAGAAAGACACATAACAAAAATACAGGGAGATTGATTAAAAGGATGTACAAGTCTCTTATTCCCTTCAGTTATTTTTAGCTAACTTCTGCAATAGCCTTTGGGTCTGGTTACTTCTCTTCCAATTTTTATTCTCTCCCATACTTAACAGGTGCCCTCTTCCTACCTTTGGTACCCTGAACCTTTCTGCCCCATAGTCTCAATATTGTTATACCTTCCTCTCACTCAGCTTTTGTCTCTCTCACCCTTTTCACTCACTGTATTTGCCCTTTCAGATCCTTCTTTTAAAGACTCTCATTTTTTCTACCTCATCAAGTCTTATCCAGTTTTAGATATTCTTTTTCACTCAGTAGTCAGAAATTCCAGTCATGATTTGCAGTTTTTAAACTAAATTTGCTGTACCAGATTTCCCTTATGAGTCATTGTTTTTATGACAATTCCAGAAATTTATGGCAAGTCCAAATGCAGTCATTTTTTTCACAGCAAAAAAAAGAAAGTGACTATATCACTTGCAGAAAAATATTTTTGCAAAATTTCAGAGCCTAACATGGAAGATAAGAGCTTGAAAAAGTGAAGTTTTTTAATAAATAACTGTAAGAATTTGTTATCAATAGTGAAGCAACATATTTTCTTACTCTCAGAAATGGTCAGAGTGTATTTTTGGAAACCTCATGAAGTAAAGTTGCCTCAAGGCAGACACCTGGCAGGGGAAATTGGAGCAAGGATAGTTAACCCCTGTAGAGTCTACAAATAATTGAAAAATGCATGTAGAATATGAAGAAATTTAACAGAGGAGAGACATTTCTAATTTGGCTTATAATACATTGTTGTACAATTTTATTTTTGTTCAAACATAAGGTGTTTTGAGACCCTACTCCGTCTCCCACTTCCAACCAATTTAATACTGGACACCTGCCAATATTAAGTCATGATAAATACATACCCTTAATTTCCTTTTTCTTGGTATTCTGACACAATTTCAAACTCTATTTTTTTTCCTTTTATCATACATGATTTCAACATTTTTCTTTTTTGTTCAGTTGACTTAATTCCTTCACCTGTCCTTTTTCTAATTTGTGTGGTGACCTCAATTTTCAGTTCATGGAATAAAATCATAGCACTATTAAGGTTGAAAAAGACCTCCAGAATGGATGCCAACCTTTCTCTGAACACCACAATTACAACTGCATTGTAGCACCAAATACCTTATCCAGTCATTTCTTGAGCACTTCCAGGCATGTTGACTCCACCTCCACCCAGGGCAGTCTGTTCTAATGTTTAGCCACCTCTTCAGTGAAAAATTATTTCTGATGTCCAATTTGAACCTCCTCTGGCACAACTTGTGTCCATGTCTTTTTGTCCTCTCATTGGATGAAGAGGGTGATTTCTACCTGGCGGCAATCTCCTTTCAGATAGTTTTGAAGAGTGATAAGATCACACCTGACCCTCCTTTTTTCCAGGCTAAACAGCCCCAGCTCCCCCTGCCTCCCTCAAAAGACTCACAACAAGAATATCTCTGAATATTTCTGCAGTTTTCTTTTACGTGAAGTTCAATGACTTTTACATTTTAAATGGCTTAAAACCAAGCCTTACTGTTCAAGCTCTTATTAGCAACCTTCCACTCTCTCTATTAACTTCTTTAAATTAGTCTCCTGCCAAAACATAGCAAAAATATATGTTACTATATTTCTTATGCACTCTCACCTTTCTCTTCACAGCAATGACGATTTATCTTTGAAACATACTCCTAAGTGCTTTAAAGCATTTCCTGAAAATTTCTTATTCTGGCCTCAATCTGAGTTTTGTCTCTAAATTTAATTAAGCCTCAAATTACAGAAAAGGCATTTATATTTCTGCATTTTGCTAGATTTACCAAAGTCAGGTTCTCTTCTTCTAAATCTATCCAAATATTGTCTGTATCTTCCTATTTGGAATGTGTCCAAAGGACAAAAGTCAGAAAGTGTTTCAAATTTAAAAAAAAAAAAACCTATAAATTTAGAAAAAAATTGGTGAGTGATAATATCATACTAGTCCAGAGAGTGGGTGAAGAAATATCTAAACTATGATTTGTTTTATAGAGACCTAATGAAGCAAAATAAACACTGAACTCAATTGGACAAACCCTGAAAAAAGCTTAGTCACAGAACTTTGATTCTATACTATTATTTTATTCATCATAAATGAACATAACAAAAATAATTATATTGTATCATTTAACTAGGAATAAACAACTATGGATAATCCTGACTGAAAACAATGTTTATGTGCTGATGAAAATGCACACAAACATACAGATTTACTTTATTTACAAATAGGGAGGTACACTAAATTCAAGTCCCTTCCAACTGAAATAATCTATACTAAATTTAAGTACCTTCCTACATTTTAAGCACCTTCCAACTGAAATTATCTATTCTATTCTATTCTATTCTATTCTATTCTATTCTATTCTATTCTATTCTATTCTATTCTATTCTATTCTTTTATATTTAAAAATAATTCTTATTTTTATCTTTAAATATCACTCATTAAAATACATAAAATAGTAGAAACTCTTTTAATTACTTTTAAAATCATAAAATATAAGCATGAAACAAAGAGTGGCAATCTGCAATAACCTTGTCTTTGGAAGTATTCAAGAAAACCTTCAAAATCAGAAAATCACTTACACATGTCATTTTGTGCTTTTTTTCAGGGTGCAGGTTTTACATGGGCCTTGAGTGATGATCATTGCCCTGAAATGCACTGACCCTCCACTGAGAAGTGATAGTTTCACACACTGTAGAGACTTTTTTTTTTATGTGTAATTTCCCATGTACAGTATTAGAACTGATAAATCAATCTGCATCTTGCTGGCAAGTCAAAGATGTCAGATGCCTGTGAAAGCAGATCTCTGGGAGTGGTAACACCCAGAGGAGAAGGATAGGATAAATAATGCCAGTAATTCCAATGATAGTCAAGAAATATTTCCCATGTTCAAAAGGTGTAGTTTGTGTAAATTGATGAGCTGGAATATGACTAGCGAAACATAGAGAAACTATTCAGTTTTCAGTGTTTGCACAATCCTATAAAAATATTCAGAGTAAAATCTGAGCAATGTTTCACAATTTTCTTCCTGCAAATAACCCCTCATACAAGATATCTGCACAATGACAACAGATTTGCGACACCTTTTCCCCTTTGATATTAAAAAAAAAAACAAAAAAAACCCCAAAAAAACCCAAAAAAACTCTTTAAAAGACTGGCCAATAAGGTACAACCAGAAAAGAATTAACGTCAGATGACAACATTTGAATAAAAGAATAGAAGCATAAATACATGTCAAGTCCAGCTAAAATCTCTGAAAACCTTAACAAGATACCACTGTCTCTAATGAACACCCAGTATGCTCAATATACAGGAATAGAGGAAAAATAAGTAAGAAAAAGCAAGAGAGTTCCTGATTCCCACAGCAGTTGAGAATATTAACTTAACAATGTCTCTTGGGGGCAGTTGTCTGCATGATATATCTTTTGCATGTCGAAGGAAAAACATGATTATTGGAGAGAGCCCTGGAAACAGACATCAACTGTTCCATCCTACAATGGGGACTACAATATATATTAATCTGTTTATTCAAAGCAATTGTACATTCTAATATTACTATTTCTATATAAGGATTCTTTAAGCTCTGTAATTTCCAACTATTATTCTTTTATATTCTAAAAAATATGGTAAATTCCAGGGTTACCCAAATATGCTTAATATCACTATATTTGTTATAACCTCCAGTTGATGCAGAATTCCTCAAAGCAATGATGTCTGTTGTGCCTTAGAAGAATAGAATAACAGAAATACAAACCATCCAGACAAAATACCCTGACTCTGACTTGAAATCATAAAACAGTGCAACAGAAGGAGTTGATTTGAAGGGAAGAAAGTCATGAGTAATGAATAACATTATGATCTGCAATTCTGGTAGCTTTTTTGGTGTTATTTTTTTTAATGTACTTGCTACACTCCCTAATGCATACAGTCAGAGATAGTAAGACTTACTCTCTTCAGTTGCATTATTATCCACACTCCCAAAGTGAAGGATATGTCCATTTAAGAGGATGGGACTAGAAAGGGGAGCAGAAACTAATGCTGCTGGATCTCAGAAGTCAATACAGTCACATGTAAACTGACTGTTGTACGCTAGGCCAAAAGCTACATTAACTGCAGGATGAATAGATATTGTCTACATTTCATACATTTAAAAAACAAACAAACAAAAATGTTTTATAAGGCAGTTTTTATTTTCTATGCTTCCAAAGTCTAAACATTTCTCATCCATTTCAAATGGTCAGTCTTTTTTGTTTTATTTTAAATGTTAACTGATTAAGTAATGAACACCTTAAAGGACTAATGGAAATGTCATGTGTAGTAGACAAATCTGAGTCTACAGTATGTGGTTAACCACATGCATAACAGTTTCTGCTAGACTGTAGATTTTCTTCAAGAAAGAATGAGTATTAGCTGACATCATCTATGCAAATTTGGTCCATTATGTGCTCTTTCTTACAGATCAGTGTACTCCTTATATATATAATCCCCTAAGTAAATATCCTCTCAGTCACCACTTTCCTGTTGTCTAGACAAGAGAAGAATCTACTTAATTTGTGAGTCAGCTGTGTTTTCCCATTAACTCTTCAAGTTAAGATATTTTTTATTGTCTTGTAAAATATGGGACCATTTTAATTTCATGGAACAATATATGCAAAACAGCTTTAGACTGTTACAGCATTGCAATTCCTTTCAGAATTTTGTTCCCTTATAATGTCATGAGATATTTTGTTAGCATAGGTTTAATTAGGTGAATGATTTAGATGTCTTACCATGACAATCTAATATATAAAAGCTATAATAAAATATACAAAATTGCAATATTCTGGGCATATTGGACAGCAAACCCAGTTGTATTAGTAAAGAAATAGGTACTGGTATGTTTTTCTGAAAAGAAGAACTGTATATTGCAAAAAGCAAAGTAGTCCCTATTGGAGTATTAGGAAGTCTGGGATTTTATGTTTGGTTCTTATGACTAAAGCATTTATGGTATCATAAGAGCTGTTTAATGAATGTACTGCCTAGTAATACTCCACAGGGCATACTATATTCTCTTCCTATTACTGCTTTTGTCTCTGCAGATAATTCTACAACCTCGCTGCTAAGAAAGCAGAACAGTTCCTGACCATGTATGTTTATTAAGAATGGTTGATCATAGACAACATCAGTGACTTGAATGAGTCTAACTTTTCCATATATTTTAAAGGTAATTGCACACAAATAAGAATTAGTGACTGCAGGGGTTTTCTGCATTTTAAAAAAATTATTCTTGATAATATGTTGGTGTGCATTGAAACAGCATTATTATATATACTCCTACAGTGTTCCTGGAGGTGATTTGATGCATAGGCTCATATCCTTAGATAATCCACAAATTACTAATTTATGATGAATGGTTCTTTTCAATCTCATAGTAATTGGTTTTTGGTTTTGTTTTTTTTTGATGGTTCAGTTGCTAAATCCAGTATTGCAAAATGGTTAAGAATATTTTATACTCTCATTCTTGATTTAGGTTTTATCCCTTGGACATTAAATTTCTTTTTAGTTCTAATCTATTGCTTGGCAATTTAATATGTTAAGGCAAGCCTAATTCTGGACTGCTTTGCTATATGTGTGTTACCATCTGGGACAGAACAAGACTTCATATGTACATGACATTCAAGGTGGAATTTTTTTTGTCAATGTGACGTTTTTATTTTTTACTTATTTATTTATTTTCAGGCAAGAATTAATTTGGTCTAATAAACTGACACAGCAGTAGGAGTATCCAAGATGTCCTTCTTAAGCAGATATGACCATTGGCCTCTCATCAGAAACATATCAAGTTCCTGAGATTGGTTCACAATGTGGAAACAGAGGAAGCAGAAGAAGTAGAAATGATCAAGGTGTTTGCTTTGAAAATGCATGCGTTATACAAACTCTAACACCAGAGTAGCTACATCTGTATGCGACTAATTCACATATTTTTAAAAACTGTGTTTTTATATGATGTGAAAAAAATTATTGAATTGCTCGTCTCAGTCACAGTATCCAGAGGAAGAGTTATATTTGCTCATCCAGGATCATATTGTAAACTACAGAGAAAAGTTCTAACTTTGGAAGCTAGGGCCCCCCTCGATAAGATTCAAAAGGGAACTCTGACAACATGCAGTGAACGGAGAGTCATTTATACTGAATAAATCTGCCTTGCCCTCCTCTTCCTGTGGAAACGTTTCCCAGCTCTTTCTCCTAGAAACTGAATGATGCAGAAAATTGCAGAGCTCATTTTATAGAGATTTTGTTGTTAAAAATAAATTCACCACTGGTTGTAAGGCATTTTAAATTTCTTTTGTGGTGTATAGGTGTGGTTAGCTGACCCCAGCTGGATGAGAGGCACCCACTAAAGCCACCCTTTCACTCCTCTTGTCAGCTGGACCAGGGAGAAAAAAATATAACAAAAGGCTTGTGGGTCGAAATGAGGACAGGGACAGATCACTCACCAGTTACCATCATAAGCAAAACAGATTTGACATGGGCATATTATTTTAATTTACTACCAAGAAAATCAGAGGACGATAATGAGAAATAACAGCAAATCTTAAAAAATCTTTCACCACCCTTCTCTTCTTCCCAGGCTTAACTTGACTCCTCCCCACATGTGGGGCAAGTGAATGGGAAATAGAGGCTGCAGTCAGTTCATTGTGAATTGTATTTGTCTTTACTTTCCCCTTAGAAGGAAGACTCCTCACTCTCTTCCCCTTCTCTGGCTGCAGTCATTGTTTTCCAGGGCTTTTTTACCCTTTCTTGAACACATTATCCCAGAGATTCTACCACTGTTGCTGAGACTTAGCCAGTGTTGGGTAGGTTTTGGAGCTGGCTGGATTGGAGGTCCTATCTCTTCTTTCTGCTATTTGACCTCGTGGCTGATGGGCACTAGAGATGGCACACAAGGCTCATACAAGTGTATTGTCCCTTTCCCACCTAAAAAGACTTCAAGCAGCAGTCACCCTCTAAAATTTAAAAAGTGTAGAGTCAATTCCTACAATTAAATCATAGGTAAAATTTTGTGTATTTCTGCTGCTGGATAGACTACTAGCTAAATCGTTAATGTAATTTTCATTTTGCTTTTTCCACTGCACATTTTTTTTCCTTTTTTGCTTTTGTGAAAGTGTTACTCAGGACCCAAACATAGTGTTTCCTTTCTCTTATTCTTAACAGAAAAGTTTCTTTCCTGATTCTCCTACTATACTGTCCTCTTTCTTTCATATCATGTGTTTATTTCAGTTATTCCCCTGTAACTTTCTTAATTCAGTTTTACTCTAACTTGTTTATTTACTAGCGATGAAAGCCTTTCAACAATTATTTTCATTATATTTTGATACAAGTAAAAGTGCAGAAGATTAGGCAAGTAGAAAACAAGAAACAGTTGTGTCTTAGCAAACCAGAAATTCAGAAAATCATAATCTTATTTGGAAGGTACACGTGGAAGTTTCTGTTGCAACCTCCAGCTCACAGCCAGGTGGATACTCAATTCAGACACCTGGACTTGGGTGTCTCCAACCTTCACAGATGGAGATTTTGCAGGCTGTATTGGAAACCTATTGCAATACTTGATTACTCTCCCGGTGAAAATTATTTTTCTTCTTTTTTTAATTTATTTTTTAAATATGTACAATTGGAGCATACTCTGGCTTTTTTATTATCATTGTCTTTTGTTCAGTTCTGTTGATTTCTGTGAATAACCTGTCTCTGTCTTGTCTGTTGCTTCCTGTGGATAGTGGAAAACTGCTTCTAATGCCACTGAAGCTAGCTCTTGTTGAGGCTGAATCATCACAGCTGCCTCAGCTGACCCTCACAGGGCTTGTACTCCATCCTCTTCTTGTTCAATGCTCTAGAATTCAAAGGGAAGCCCTACCTCTTATTGAGGGTTAAGAGTTTCCATAATTTAGTAGTCGGAAGAGATTTTAGTTTCAAAACAAGGTCCCACTGGCTCCAGTGGAGTCTTAATACAAGGTGTTGTGCTGGTGACCACTTCTCTTCCGCTGATATCTGACCTTGGGATGCATGACATGGAAATGCTGCTGACTGGAGTTGCTTGCTGTGGACAACACTTTGGGAGCTGGGAACTTGAAGTCTCTTCTGTCTCTTCTGGGACAAGGCATCCTGCAAACAATTCTAGAATGTGGTTATTAGAGGAATATAACTTTAAAGCATACCAGTAAAATGTCAGATGGGACAACGGAAGATTTCTTTTTTAACATGTCAAAAAAACTACTATGTGATTTGTTTAATAAATGTGTCTCTTGTGAAAAAGTGTTAGATAACAGATGTTATATCTAGAACATGGAGGGAGCTTTTCTAAATCTTGTTTATTTAGATTTTTTTCTTGTTCCCTGAGGCAATAAAAACCTCTATAATTTTTCATGACTATTTATTTATCTATGTGCACAGAATAAATTTATAAATAGCTTGGAAATAAGACTACTGTCTTTTTTTAATTTTCCTTTTCCTGTCTGAAATTCCTGTTGACTTTTTCATCATTCTCTGTCTCCTACAATTTTTGTTAAACATAATTTCTTATTTTTCACACTGTATTATAGAAAATAGTGCTGGCTCCTGAGTGTAAGACTTCTACCAGCAGTAATGTGGAAAATTCTTCTTTTCTTGTGTAAGAGAGGTGAATATGGAGTGTCAACAGAGTCTCAGCTGAGGTCATATCCATGGTAGGCCACAGGGCACACGGAGTAATTGGGAAAACAGCAGTAGCAGTGTTTCTGTTCCTTTGTAGATAGGAAGAACATTTCTTTTTTTCTCCTCAGTAATAGCAAGGATTCATTTAGCAGCTTTGCTGTAACAAAATAAATAATATCTTCCTGCTCCAATGTTTGATCATTTAAGAAAATGTATTTTGGAATAGCAGATTACAGATATGTTCTGTTAAATTTTGGTTAAAAGATACTAACAGCAATCTCCTCTCATTGCCAAGGAAAAGCCAGCATTTCCAGGTGTTATCCAGCTACTTGTCAACACAACACAGCTGAGTTTAGTTATCTGCTAAAATAGTCAGTTGTGTAATGAGAGATGTCTAGTACCCTGGACAAGGTTGGAAGAAAACCATTGAGGAGTTCTTGACATATTTGTAGTTTGTGATCTTTTAATTGATTTTTTTAAATTATAATTATTTTGTCCTCCTCTTTTTTGATGTCTCTTTCAAAAGCATATAATTCATACAAAACACACACATGTATATCCATATGTATTGACATACAAATATTTGTTTGTATATATATAAATTAAAGGATTTGAAAAACTATGTTGAAAAGTAGTGTAGGAGTATCTCTAGAACATTACTCATTCAATTAGAGACAGTACAGTGTTCTTACATATAAAAACATAAATACTAGAAATAGTTACTGTGTAAACAATTTGCCAATAATGCAAAGACTGAAATATTTCCTATTAAATCATTTATTCATAGGCCGGTATAAGTTATAGCCTCTTTGAGTACAGATTGATGAGAGCAAATGTCTACATTTGCTGTATAAACTGTCAGTTGTCCTCTCCATTTCCCTGAGTCAGTGTTTCACAGACTGTCAAACTATTTGCTTCCATGGTCCTCTTGTGACTCTTTGGTGCCTGAGGTAGTGAATTATACCTGTTTGTCCTTCTCTATAATAATAAAAGTTGCTGGAAGACTGCATTCCCCTAGCCACCCTTCCACCTTTTCTCTCTCTTAGACAAATTATACCTACCACAGAGGAGACTCTATTTAAGTGAAATACTCCCAAAAGTTTTTTGCTTACAGTGACCTCAAAGAAAATAGAGAATATTTGTCAAGTTTTACAGATTTCTCCCTACATTTTTCATTGCTAGTTTTCAGTGAGTGTTTTTCATGTTTTCAGGAGTTCACTGTTGTAAAGATGCTGATTGGTGGGTATTAGGCTCAGAACAACTTCTTCCTGCTCTCTGTTGATCTCTCATCCTGGAAAGCTGATGAACAACACTGGAAGGTATAGAACACAGAATAAAAGTGGAGTTTATGAAGGTCATGTTTCCTTAGCAAAGGGAAGCTCTTTTGTATTTAATGACACCCAAGGAGCATCTGTATGAGCTAGGATAAATTACAGCAGACCTTATTAAGGAGGACACAGTGGCAGAGTAACGGTGTCCTGCATTGCTCCCTGCATGATCCTCATGCCCAATGTTCTCACCAGGAGGCTGCAGCAAGACTGCTACACTATCATTCAATTGTTCTTTGACTGTAAGGCACAGAATTTGGATGTTCCAGCTTAAGTAACCTGTGCACCAGAGAATCATTGATTTGAACAAGTGAGTTAAAACCCACCTCCAGCATGGAGTAACTTTACAACAGAAAAAAAACACACAAAAACCAAAACAAACAAAACCCCCAAAACAAAAACAAAAACAAAACAAAAAAAAAATCCAAAACACCCCCAAATGACCAAGCAAACAGAGCCCCACAAAAAAACCAAAAAAACACCAAACAAACAGAACCCCCTCCAAAAAAAAAAAAAACCAACCAACACAAAACCCACAAAAACATGCCAAAAGAAAACAAAGATGTACCAGCACAAATTTGGAAAAAAAGTTTAGCATGCTTTAATTCTGAAAGGGTTTTTTGTTCTAAGCGTGGACTCAGGTTCATATCCTGACATGTTGTGTGCATAAATCTAACTAATAAAGTGGGTACAATGTGTTCAGAGATAAATAAAGACCTTAGTATTTATGCTAAAACATACATAAAATAAATTAAAGCAAAAAAAAAAATTAACACTTTAACATTTTTTTTATTTTTAAATCAGCAGGATAACAGGGCAACATCTTCCTATTGATCAACAAAGTTTGCATTTGGTGTTTAAGCTTCCCTGTAGTTGTTGATCAAGGATCACTTCTCTTTGGATGCTTGACAGGTGAGACCTTTGCCAAGAGAAGTCAGCAGTTTAGACCTGGCCATAATTACCTGATGGTGTCCCTATTAAGCAGAATTACCATCCCTATTAAACAGCAGTTATTGCTATTAAGTATCATTAGTCTTAAATTGCTTTCTTGGGACACATCTCAATTAAGCAAATTTCCATGTTAAGTGCATTCTGATTAACTGAACTGCACTGTGCTGCTTTGTTTCTTCATGTACCCACTCCAGTAGCCTTCATCCCTCATTTGTAGCTCTCTCAAAGTCTGGCCTTTCAAAGACTTATTAAAAAAGTACACCCAACTGAAGCAAGGACTGTAAAAGATCCCAATTTTTTTGGTGTCTTGCCACATTTCATTAGTTATATTTGCAATTCAATTTCCACCCTTGCAAGGTTTTGGGTTTTTTCTTTTTCTTAGAATAGTGTGCTCATTTTAGTTAGTGTGCAATCCTTCTGTTACAGGGCATTTTTCGACTTCTGTAACAGGTTGTGAATTGCACATGCAAAAGAGTGATGTGATTTTACTATCTAACATATTTTTAGAGAAGGGTATAAAAATAATTCTATTGCTAAAATGATGTAATTTTTCTTTCTCTTGAATGTTTATGCTTCAGAGATCAGACGCAGTGGTTTTAAAAACAACACAACCATTAATTTCACCACTTCTATTTGTGGAAAGATCAGTTTTATTCCAAGCAGGTTAGAGGTGAAAATAAAGCCAGATGTATTTAATGTGGTTTTTAATTCAGAGTTAAGATTGTGATGGTTAAGGTAGTCCTGAGCCATGCTGGGGGGTGAACGCAAACAAACCCTTAAATCACATCAAGCCATCCAGTGAAATCCAAACCATGAATATTAATGTGTCTCCAAGGCAAATTAAAACCAAACCAGAATTCTTTTAAGAAGTTATGGCATGTTTTAAAAACCGAAATGGTTTTTTAATATAGAAACTCTTTATAAATACAAATTATACTGAAATTATATGAATAAAAAAAATTAAAGCACATTATTGAAAACACACCCACTTTCCTTCTACTTATAAGAACAGTCTTCCAAAGTAGTTGAAATTCTTACTTAACACTAATTAAAATTTGGATTATAATTTCTGGTAATCCATTTTGTCACCGAATACAATTCAAAGGTACCATACCTATACAATTTCTCACATGTAGTCCCTCATGCAGAAGCAAAAAGTCAATTTAATTTTTTTTCAGTGATTCTTTGGGATTCTGGATGTCAACTCAGAAACACTAAGTCATTTTGTCTTCTTGTCTTCTGAAGTTTTGCAGTGGTAAGTGCACACAAAGTCACAAAATTATTTCTGAGGCTATTGGGAAGTGCTATCTATTAAGCACCGCCTTCCTCCTTGCTAGGAGGATGACAAGGCAGTAATCAATATTTTTCTTGAGAAGACTTTTCAAAAGAGAGGATTTCATATTTTTGTTACTGTCGTCTATTTTATGTGGGTATTTTCCTAAATCTTCCTAGACAAGCTTAATGCAGTCTAATACGATTTTAAAAAGTTTTTCACTCTAAAAGTCAAGAGGACCTTGTTTGGAAATCCTGCACTGCCCGCCATCACTGAACTTTCACCTCATGTGACACCCTTGCCCATTGCTGCTACATTTAAGGCAAAACATTCAAACAAGCCATAACTAACCTCCTACTGGTGCTGTGACACTATTTTCCGCATGAGTTACCTAAGAAATAGCCTACTTTGTCTCTAGATGTGGTCAACCAAATTATGTTATTTGCTTGCTCTCAGTTCATGTGCCCGTTAAAATGTGCCACATTTTGCAAACTTGGACAGGTTTTTTTTGGTTTTGGGTTTCTTTTTTGTTTTTTTTTTTTGTTTTGTTTGTTTTTTGGGTTTTTTGTTTGTTTTTTTTGTTTGTTTTGTTTTGTTTGTTTGTTTTTTGTTTTGTTTTGTTTGTTTGTTTGTTTTTTGTTTTGTTTTGTTTTGTTTTGTTTTGTTTTGTTTTGTTTTGTTTTGTTTTGTTTTATTTTGAGGTTACTGAAGAAAAATATATGGTGAATAGCAAATGAATATACTGGACTATAGAAGACCTTTCTCTAACAAATCATGTCATCATAAATGACATGAAATTGCTTGTAAGGAGCCATCCAGATAGGATCCACTTGTGCCATGTTGAAGATGTGCAACTTTATACTTTATTTATCAAAACAACATGTGGTAATTTACATTTAGTTACTACCTGTGTGAGAAAAAACTTTAATCAAGAAATTACATCAGCTTAGTTTTTTTCCAAAACACGTATTTCAACTTTAATTCTTTAATAATGATTTTCAGATTGACCATTCTGCTAATTCTGACAGCTGGAAGACACATGAATATTTGTTCAGGTTTCTTCCTCTATTTTTAGTTAAGAAATTATGTTTTATCCTATTTTGAAAGTTGGATGCTTTGATGGTGGCAGCCTGAGATGCCTAATACATATCACAGAATCACAGAATGGATAAGGCTGGAAGGGGCCACTGTGGGTGATCTGGTCCAACCTCTCTGCTCAAGCAGGGTCAGCCAACAGCACATGGCACAGAATTATGTCCAGAAAGTTCTTGAAGATCTTCAGTAAGGGAGACTCCACAAATTCTCTGAGGAGCCTGTTTCAGTGCTCAGCCACTGCAGTAAAATTCTTCCTCAAAATCAGATGGAGCTTCCTGTGCATCAGTTTATGCCCATTGCATCTTGTCCTGTTGTTTGACTCCACCGAGCAGAGCCTGGATCCAACTTCTCCCCTCCCTTTAGATATCCCTAGACTAAAGTTCCCTTTGGGAGGTAACTTCTTTCGAGACATAATTTTCTGCTTTGAGCTGGTGGTTTCGTGCATACTTTATCCATTAAGATGTGGATCCATAAACATTAATTGTCACATTTTCCTTAGTTAACCACAGTGTAGAGAATAATATCTTTTTTGACAGAGTTTTATTCTCCTTAAATACAATGTAACATTTCCCAGTAGTGTCAGTTATATTGAATACTGCAAGGTTATTCTATATTTTGTGTAATAAGAGAATGCATTTTTTCCCTTGTGTCTGTGTCATATTGGTATGAGACTTCATGGATTTTATGTCTAATTTGTACCTCTTAGGTTTTATTCATTTTCTTACTACTCTTTTTATTGTTTTGGTTTTTTAAAGCCTCCAATTAAGGCAATAACACTTGAATCGTGAAGTCAATCCCCATAGAAGGAATTTATGCTCTGCATAAAAATGGCATGTGTAAATCAGACTGTTTTGATTGCCTGTCTTCTACTGCCATGGAAGAGAATCCCAGAAGAATCCCCTGGCATTTACTTCTTTGCAACATCTTTGTGAGTATTTCAAATTTGTATGAAACTTTTAAGCCATGCCACTGTGTGCATATACATCTCTCTGTGAGTTTTTGACAAAGTTCTTGTCATAAATTATGCTTTCGTTCAGTGGGGTCAAATTGTGCTACAGGTTGTGATACAGCCATCAGTTAAAACTACCTATTTGAAGCACATCAAACACTGTTATTTATCATAATGCCCCTCAATTTTATTTTTTAAAAGTTAAACTTAGGACATGATATTAAATGACATTGTGCAAACACAAGAATTTTTACTTTCAATTTCCTGGACAACTAGCCTTACACTTATACACTAATTTTATTTATTTTTTTTTTTTGGCTCAGACTTCTATTAAGTCTGCAGTTATAGAACCTAATTGGAAAAATGCTATAATCAGAAAAAACATATCATTCTGTAAAAGAGGAAAAATGCTATAATCAGAAAAAACATATCATTCTGTAAAAGAGGAAAAACGAAACACAGACAAATGACCTTTAGTGGTAGCTGTCAATCTTGTTTCTGTATCCCAGAAAAGGGATAGGAGCTGAGTAACGGTAAAACATGAAACTTCAAGGCAAAGGAAGAAAGACTCCTCCTGTAGCTTACACCTTTAGTCCTTCTATTTTTGTGCACAGTACACACATTTTCTTGGGTAAAAGCTTTTCTACTTGAGTAAAAGAGAAGAATGGATGTACTATGTAAAGAGTTGTGGAACTTATTGTAAAAGGTACAAAAAAAGCCCATACTTCACTCTTCCCCCAGACAAATGAAAATCCAGAGATTTCCTATAAATAGCAACATAATTCTATTGATTGTTACGAGAGTACACAGATATCAGTGAGTTGGCACTGAAGATTTTGGTATTAATTGCACCATTACTCTTAGAGAAAACAATTGAAAAGCTGGATAGTATTTGAATTAAATTTTGAGAGCAAAAAAATATATATGCTCAAGAATAGAAGCTAGATAAAAACAGAAACTTGTATTTCCACCCTGAAGGTGGGAAATTGTTATGTGTCATTTTAGGGCTGTATAAACCCTATATATTAGATATTTACAGAAGTTAGCTTCTTAATGAAGAAAATACCAGGGAAAGCTTCTTTGATCTGTAAAAAGTGGGTTAGACAGACAATGGGTTTTTGCTTTCCCCTCAAATATCCATGTCCTGTGATGAGTGTCATGTAGGTTACCATATCTATCTATTTGCATTCTGGTGCCAGTGTCATCACAGCTGCCTGGGAGATCTCCATCCACTTTCAGGGACATATGCCTGATGTTCATGTGTGTTACCTTCTTTTACAAGTACTAGGAAAGATTGCTTTCTCTTTACAATTCTGTCGGGTACAGTTGGGCAATGATGTGGTATACCCCAGAAAAAGGTAAAGAGAGGGACAGGTTTGGGAAGTAAATGTGCTGATAAAAATTGAGTGCATCCTTACATCTGTTAGGCTACAAATGTCACTTTAAAGTTGAATTTGTTGCTCTGTCCCCAGAGCAAGGGAAAAATTATACCTTTCCTCATTTTTAGAATGATACCTGGACTTGTGGATGATTTTACCCCCTGAAAATTAGCTTCAATTTCTAACCAGACTGTTGTTAACAGCAAAATCACTTGTTTATTTTATTATTCTCTTTTTTGTCATTTTCAGTTTCTTTGACTGAACTTTATAAATAAGTATAAATATAAATTATATTTGTATTTATAAATATACATATTTTATATATTAAAATATATATTTTATTTTAAAGGTATAAATATTTAATTGAGTCTTGAAAACATGGAGGGGAGTAAAAATACGCTGTAGGATTCCTTTTTTTGTGGAACAAGTCAATACTGCATCTTGCAGGTTTTGTTTAGAAAACCATAGAAGACATATCTATAATGGGTCTTGTATTTGGGGCACTGCAGTAGTCAAGTTCACACAGACTAAATTCTGCTTAAATCTTTACCTCTTAAAGTTTACTATTTGGCTAACTCAAAGATATCTCCATGGTCATTGGTGGTACCTTTTGGGAGTGAAAAATAAGTTTCGTTAAAGAGGAGCCTGACAAGGTCTTAAGAACAGCTCACTGCAAAATCCACTCTGGATCAACTTTATGGATGCAGAGCATCAAGGAGATGAGTGATTTCCCCAGAGAGTAAAATTAACTGCATATGTACTGGGATGTAAGTAAAGTCTAAGCAATCGAAATCTGGTGTTATTTGTTCAGTCAATAGACATGGCAATCAACATTGCTCATATAATTCCAGAAAAAAAAACAAAACACCAAGATCCTTGCAAAAATGTCATTTAGCAATGTGTTGTTTTTTGTCTAATCTCACGTGGTTTTGTTTAGATAGAAATATGTCTCATGACTGGAAAATACAAAAGAATATAAATGAGTGTTGCCAAACAGACTGGCATTTCAAGAAGGTAACATTCACATTTTGTATGTGCTATGGCATCTCTCCATAGATTTCGTAACTTCGGTTAGCTGCCAACAAGTGGGACTTAATTCTGGACCCAGCTCCTTTTTATACTTGCAGCAGTGGCAGAGAGATCAGACAACAGACTTTTACATACTTTTTGTTCCTTATTTCCTGACAAAAGAAGTAGGAGAAACTAAACCTTACCAGTATTTGCAAGAAATGAATTTGCAGAAGGAAAGCAATTCACTTTTTGGCTGTTGTTGTGCTGTATTTTGCTCAAGTACTTGCAAGTGATTGTATTATTTTTATAGTACATTAGACACAAATGCATTTTTTCCTTTCCATAAAGGAAATTTGAGGCTTACCTGGAATTTTAAGAATTTTGTTTCCTTTAAATCTCTGCTTTGTTACTGAAGAACTACATTACTCTTGTCAGTATACTGAGCACTGTAAGCAAAAATCTCATTAGTAATGTTTAATAACAATTTTATTGAATGTAATAATTTATGGATAAGAGTTATTAGATTTATATGTCATTAGGTAAGTAGTTATGCCACTTTTTTCTGTAAAACTTTCTTCAGTGAATAGGCATATTTTATTTATTTATTTATTTATTTATTATATTTTTACATATTGGCTTGTCAAATGAGGGAAATCACAGTTTGAATATTACGTTTTCCACTTTTCTCTCACAATTTTTTCTTTCCAAAAAACCTTAAAACTGGGTAGATGTTATGGAAAATTTGGGAGTTCTGAATTTGAAACTGTTAATCTACTGCCCTACAGTAAAATGACCATGATCATATGTCTGGTATATATTTAAGATGCATTTTGCTCTTCTTAATTATTTTGAATATTAAACTTGTTTTGTAGCCGATCTCACATAAGTTAATGGGCCTTGTTGTAGAATTAGACACTGCTTTACAGAATGTGATCCAAATTTCATGGTTATTGAGATGAATGAAAAATTAATTAGTCATGGAATAGAAACTAAAATACTGACACAGATTAGAAACTTGGTAAGACAGAAAGCTAAGACTGGAAAAGAAAAAAACTTAACACCCCAACAACAAACAGTAAATCAAAGCAAAAACTGGAAAATGTTGGTTATAGAATGTCCTGCTGGAACAGCTTAGAAGACAGAAGTTTTACATAAGAAAAATCCTCCAAATTTTGTGTGTCTTAAAGAATCTCTCTCATTGCTTGGGCAGATACCTCAACAACAGTGTAGATCACACAGTCAAAATATTACTTCACTGTGGGACAATAGTTCAACAAGTCAGCAAAAATTGTGAAACATTAATAGTGGGCATGAAAACTAATGAGAAGTGCAATCTTAGAAACCTCTGATGCATTATTTGTAATTGTGTGTTCAGTACTCTTCACTTAAACTTAGATTACTAGAAATATTTAATCTTTGTCCTTCTAAGAATCTGGGATAATATCTCCATAGAGAGAATACAATAATAGTAGAAATCACTGTTTAGGGATAACATAAAAAGCAGAAGATATAATAGAGAATCTGCCATAATCTGTCATCTGAGGAGTTTAAAGCAAGGGAGGTGAAAGGCTGTTGCTAAATTAGCTGTGTGAACACACTCTCTGTAACACTGAGGTAACTTACAGTGGGTTCATACCCTCCCACCTGAGAATCTTGATTCAGAGGCTTTGAGCAACCTGGTCTTGTGGAAAGTGTCCCCAAAACTTGGTAATCTTCAAGGTCCCTTCCAGGCACAACCACTCTATGTTTCTATGATTGTATAAACACAGACAGAGCCACTGCAGACACTCCAGGACACCGGAGATCAGCAGAGGTCATGTAGGTCTGCTGTGAGACCAAGAATCCATGGAGTGGCAGCTGGAATCTAAGCAAGGAGTCTTACAGTATCCAAATTGACAATAAATGTGTTCTTGGGCCAGACTGTATGTAACTGAGTGAAGTAATTCCTTATTAAGAAATGGTCCCTTTCTAGTTTGAAAATCGACCTCATCTGTAGGACAACATTAAAGTGAAAAACTTACCCCAACATATGTTTTACAGTTAAAATACGACTGTATCTTTATTAAGAGTGTAGAGTTTTTTCTTCTAATGCAACTAATAACTTAGACAACAGGCCAATTAACTTTTTAAATTTAGTCTATAACTTGAAAAGAAATTACTTGCTTTATGTGTTAATCAGGAGAAAAATAAACAAGATGGAACACTTTAAGATTTTTTGCATAAGTGAATCATTATGTTAATCTAGGTTTGACCTTTATTTCAAAACTCAAGGAAATACTTTGAGATCACAACTTTTCTAGGTGATTGTGAAATATGCATAAATATTAGCCCAGTCATCTGGAGTCTGACATTTACCTGTTGACAAATAAAAAATTATTTTTAAAAAGCAAGCTAGGACGTCCATTTTCTTCCTACTTACTTAATATTTCATTCCAGACACATGGAGACATACTTATGAGATATTAGATTTGCTAAAAGAATCATTCCAGCTAAATATTGCTCACATATGAAGTACATTTTTTAAAGATATAACAGATGCAATTTTGGGGGTTTTTTCCCACATAAACTTATGTTGCAAGTTTGAAGCATTGAAGAATTCAAGGGCCATAATTATTCCAAAAGGGGAATTTAAATATGTAACTAATTGTATCATGGAACTTGTCACACTTACAAAATTATTCTCAAACCTTTTAATCTAAAATGTAATCCTAAAGTGCTGAAGAACAGACAGCTCTCCCTTGAGCACTCTCTTCTAGTTACATTTCTGAAGGTATAATGGTTCTTAAGAGCCAGCAAAATAAGTTCTGGTTTCAGATGACAGAAGAGGAATCGCCTGTTCCTGCTTTGTTACTTTACTATTATTCAAATTTTAATCCAGTGTTTTTATTGACGTACTTATTTTTGAGATAAACATGCATTCCTAAGCCTTTCGGGCTGAATTTATGGTCTCCCTTCAGTTATAAATATTTTTTTGGGAAATGTGAATCTTCATGTTTTGTAATTGGGTACTATACTCCAGATTGTTACAAAATGAGAAAAATATTTGATGCTGGATTTTTTCTTTATTAGATGAGACAGTACAATATTGATAGGGCAAGTACTGTGTTTCACATTTTAAATACTGTGTGAGTAGGTCCTCTGGGAAATCTCTACTTATTTACAGTTGAAATGATCTGCAAATAAACTCACTAGGACACTTCAATATATTAAATAGAGAGAGAACATTGAAATGGCAGCCTCAGAACAATGTAGATTCTTTTAATTTAATCTCTCAGGTCTGTAAAACAATTGGAAAAACAGTGATGTGGGTCACATTTTATATTAATGGGAACAGCTACTCTACCATCACTGAGCTATTTTGGGTTTACAGGAGCTGTGGTTCTGGGTTATTTATTAACTTGTATTGCAAGTCTGAGACAGCTACATCTAAGGAAAAAAATCCCAACCCTCTAAATTCTGCAATAGGTGATAAGGAAAATGGGACATGAGTTAACGTGCATTAAAGGCAGATTTTTCTATGTTTAAGATTGCTTAATAATACTTAGTATTCAAGATCAAGCTGCTAATAATTTTACAAGAGTTTAATTTCCTGAGTCAGGTATTCCCTGATAAATTTTTATTAAAATTCAAGAAAATACCCAGACAAAACAAACAAACAAACAACCCCATCACTTTGGGGGACAGGAGGGGGGAAGAGCACATATTTGAGGAATAAGCAATAGATAGAAACAGTAATTGGACAGGGTAATAATGTGAGGGAACAATTAGAGTGTGAAAGCAACAGATAGAGAGCTTAAGATCAGCATCAGGATGGTCTTATGCAGAAATTGAATGAATACACCAAAAAAAGGAAAAAGAAAACAGTATCATTTGACTCTGAAAACTGAGTAAAAACTCTGATTTTTTTAATGAAGAAAATCTTCTTTTGTATTTGTACCTAGAACAGAAAGTAAATTCCAATGCAGGTAAGAAGCTGTGTTGAACTAAAACTGAGACATGATTTTCAGTGGCTCTCCACCCTGTGAACTAGCTCAAGAAATGAAGATGATTTTGCCAGTGTAGGCAGCTACTGGCAGCAGAGCAATAGGGAAACTTGGCAACCTCAACTTCCAGAGGCAAAGAAGCTCTGCTGAACTTGCTTTCTTTCTACACATACATGGAATTTCTTTAACTTAACAAGATACAAGTAGTCACAGTTGTTCGCCATTCCACTCAGAATGAAGCTTTGTCATATCAGCTATAGCATCACAATTAAATAATTAGCGTAAACTGTGCAGCAGATCCTCAGTGCAAAGGGTACCATCCCCTTCAGGTTTGCAGGTGCAACATGTGCTGCAGCCAGCACCACTACTAAGCTGTTCACTAAGTGTGATTTTGGGGCCTAAGTCAGACTGTAAGTCACACAAATTGATGGAAGAGAGGGAAGAGTGGAAGAAGGACTAATGTCCTGTTTTGAGAGCTAGAGTGGGAATGTCAGAAACAGAAGAGGGGTGTGGTGTTGAAGGCCTGATTTGTATCGGGACAACAATATTGAGAATGGGATTTTAACTAACTTGAAGGGTAAGAAATGAAAAAGTAAGTGTTTCCATAAAATAAAAATAGATTGTTGCATCACCAAAGCTTGTTTGAAGTCACATATTGATGTATAAACAGATAGGTCTTTAGGTGGTACCCTAGTTACAACATGACGGAAGGAAAGTTTGAGGAGTTCTTAGAAACAAGAGATTTCTTCAAAAGACAAAAATCTTCAGCTAATAGTGTATGCTCAGTTCTTCTGCTCTTTCCCTTAGAGTGTCTTCTGGCTCCTTGTGGAAGGAAATGGGTTAAGGTATATGCTACTGCAGATTTTCTTAAGCTTTACAGCATTTTTGGAGCTTCTTCAACAGCATTTGTGGTTTATTGATGGCAAACTTCCTGTGTCAATTTTAAACTCTTTCTCTCCACACTTTGGTATTTGAGACTTCATAGCTGGGTAGGGTTAGGTCCTCCTGAAGTCAAGGGTATTCTTTTTCTTACCTTAAGGAAAATTGTGATGTCTTGTTGCAGAGCAGTCCTTACTGATCCTCTACATGCAGAAGTGATATATGGGGTGCCCTCTATCCATTTTACACAAGGTTATCTTAGATGTTTTCAGAAATGCCTTCTTCTAAATTAAAAAAAAAAAAGAAGACATCTGGATTTCTGTTTTGCATAATAATAATAATTATGTAATTATAGTTCATTAACATGCACATGCACATGGTGTTTTGTTCTGTTTTTTGGTCTGACATATATAGACCTCACTACTATTTGAAAGACCATTTAAAAATAAACCATCATTGAACAAAACTCCAGAAATGCGTGACAGGCTCTATTCAGAGCAGAATACTCAAAATTTGTCTTGGCTGGGATTTAGCTGCTGTTTAATAGACTATTAGCTCCAATTTGCTACTGCTTTATTTGTGTCAATGCACTCTGATCTGAGCATTTTTGTCAACTGCTTTTCCCTGAATATAACTAGGAGAATATTCCAAAAATGTCATTCAGCAGTGAGATGCCAGTTGAAATCCTGTGCCTAGCAAGACTTGCATGTCATTAATTACAAGAGCTTCTTTACCTCTGACTGAAAGCTTTCAGGCAAATCCCTTTAGGTGAAGAAAAAAAAATTCTCTAGCATTTATGCAAGACAATGTTGATTCTGAATGTTTTCATCAGAAATTTTAAAATTATTCATAATTGTGCTAATAATTTTGTGGAAACCCAGGGCACTGGGAATATTTCTCTGTCTGCTCTGGGGTGCCCTGATCCCCAGGGGAGCACTGACTTTGACCCTCATTAATGGAGAAAGTTTCCTAAACTTCAAGATAGACTAGAATCCACTAAAGTGTGAAGTAGATAGTAGAGAGTAATGTGCATCACTTAACCGGGAAATTTAAATTTTGGGATCTTTTTCTGTCCTTTTTGTCTGCTTTTTCCAGTGGTCATGCCTTATTTCTTACCTGATTTTTAATTATGCCTGGGACATAAGTGAGCCAGAGAAGGGTTTGATTTTTTCTGCTCCTAGTTTGAGAAGAAAGAAAAAGAATAATTCTTTTCTCTCAAGATTTCTTTCACTCAAGATGTACCATTATGGTGCACTGAACAGACTACTGCAAAATCTGGGTTGCAAAAAGTAGTCTGACTTCCTCAGGAAGAACAAAACTTCAGGCTCCAGCTTCTTAGAAAAGTTCCTTAACTGTGAACCCCTCCTGAGAAAGACCTAAGTTAGTTGACTCCATCCACTTGGTATCTTAATATCTGTAGATGTTTCTTTACATTCTCAAAGGAGTGAGAGGTAACTCACCATCTCCTAGAGGTACACTAAATAAATAATTACAGTACCTAGATTAGATGCACTGGATTATGCATTTGAGCTTTGGGTGAAATACAGGTATAGTAGTGAATCTGTAATTTTTAGCTTTTCATATAATTTATTTCCTTTATAGCCTCTTACAACTCATAAAATAGTAGGCAAAATTATTCATAGAAATTTGGCATCTAAATAAGATACTGTCTCTAAATGTGGGTCTGAAATTTGCTGGCAGACACAGCTATTTTTGTTACATGACAGAGTCTGAATCACAGACACAGAATCATAATCATTTAAGTGGGAAGGGAGCTGAGAAAGCAGCCCAGTCCATTCCCATTCCCCAAACGGGGGTGATAATGATCTGTGACTTGCCTGTGAACTGCCCCAGTTGAGATCTCTGTTTCAGAAGACTGGAAATAAATTTTGTGCTAGGGAAGCACCCACTGTTCTGCAGAGCCAGGAGCCTGTGTCTCCCTGCCTTTCAGACTTCTACACCAAAGTCTCAAAAGTATAGGAATTTTCTGTCCTAGCCAAGAACTGCTGGTGATTTTACCACAAAAAAGTTAAAGAAGAAGTGAAGTTTCTCGTGACCTTTTTCCTATATGTAATCTGAAGAGAAAAAAAAATAAAATCCAAAGATAAAAAAAGATCCTTTGTGAACAATTAATTAAATTTAAATTGCTTGATACCTCTCTGACAAATTTACAAGTCCTTGAGATTGGAAAGGGAATTTTAAAAGCATGTCCCTACTCAATGCTATTTTAGCTTTGTATAGGCATTATGAAAAGAAAAAGAAAAATCAGAAAAGTCAGACAAGGTATGCATTCTATTTTTTCACTGTTCTGTACCAAAGAATAAATTTAATAAATGCTGCAGGTAGCTTTAGGCAAAACAAGTTTTGCAAGGATTTAGAAACTTTATGGTTTTGAATATAAAAGCTTAGGGACTCTATAGTCTTTATAAAGACATTTACAAAAGTGTGGACTTTAGCCAGCTGGAGGAAAAAATTTATAGTACATAAAATGAGAGGAGAAAAAAGAAAAAAAGATATTTGTTTTTTACTCAGTAAGAAACCTCCACACGCTATTTCTATTTTTATCCTAGAAATATATCTCTAGTTATTAGTAAGATATTACATCACTGATCACATAATTATGTGAATTTACATTACAATTAAAGATAGTTTAGTAATTAAATTTTTAGAAAGACAGCTTCTGAATAAGTTAGGGAATGTCTTATATAGAAGTTTGGAAATACTTCTCCATTGACCACTGTGCTCTGACATACTCCTTTATTGGTGTGATCCTTCAGCATTCACACTGATGAGTGTTCCTGCAACAAGACATTCCATTTTTCTCTTTCTTACCTGAGGCATAAGATTATATCAGTATTAACTTTAATCCACTGATCTACTTCAAGCTGAAATGTTATCCGTCTTTGCCAGCATATCTCTAATGATGGTCTCCATACATATAGACTTAATCAAATCACTTTTGTGCTTTCATGCTCAGAACCTGTTTTGACCAATCTTAGTCCACTGAAGTTGGTGTCCTCCTGTGTTATCTCATGATCACTACAAATTCGACTTCCCTACCTTCCATTCCAGCAAAAAAAAATTAAATCATTCTTTTAATTCAGATGCGAGTGGGAGTGTTAGTGTAGGTAATGTTTAATTGAAAAACCAGCAGTAGCAATTTGCATATTATTTTCCCTAAATGTTCTTGTGAAAATAGATTTTTCTTAACTTCAGGAAGAACTAATAGGTATAAAACTTTTAATACAACATCATTATCTGCTAAATAAGCAGACATATACTTCTGTTTGCCTATATGAAATTCTGCTATTTGCACACATTGAAATAGCTACATCCATGATACTGCACTCCAATAACATATGAATGATATATTCCATCATTTAGAACATTGGTGAATATTTCTTGCTTTAACCAACAAATTAAATGCTGAAAGCAGAAATCTGCATGGATGGAATAGGTAATTCTGCTGTCCTGTATCTCAGAATTCAATGTTTCTATTTCCAGATTGATTATGAGGAAACATAAAAGAGAATATACCTGCTTCTCTTGCCTCTGGAATCTTTTAGCAAGTCACATACAGAATTTAAATAACCTACATTATGTTTTCAAGCAGTATAGAGAAAAAAAACCAAACAAAACGAAACAAAAACAAACCAAAAAACCTTCAGCTTCTTAAGGGTGTTTTGCTGGTCAGCTTTTTCAAAATAATACTTGTTGATTTTTTTGGATGATCATAAGCAAAAGTTACTCCCCTCTTTCTTTCTCTTGACTCCTGCTTGATTAAGGCAGCTTCCTCACCAAGCAATCATCTACTAGACAAGAAAGGAAAATCTGAGAAACTTTCACAGGGTTAGGTGAAGGTAAAAACATGTAGCAAAAAGTTAGTTCTTTCACTGTTAAGATGAACAGTGGAATTCCCTGCTCATTACTGCACCCTGAAAAAAGGAATTACAGAGCCAAAAGCCTCAAATGAAAGGCACAGACAGCTTTTCATTATTGCTCCATCAAAACAGCCCCTCTACATAATGCTTGGAAAAGTGCATCAAATGGTGTCAAAACTGTAACAGATCTGCACAAAGTATTGTAACAGAGGGCACTTCACCTGTGTGTTGCCCAACTCGACAGATACAAATTACGGAGGTTCTCATGGAAGTACACTCCGGGAGGTCCACAGTCTCAGGGGGGTTTAACTCCCTCCTACACTTCTAAGCAGTATCCATGTGCCAAGAATGCTTTTCCAGTTCCTTCAGAAAGTATCGCTGATGAAGAAAATATCCAGTGCTTGCCCCTGTCTTTACCCTTTAGTGCCAGCTAGTGCAGAAAATATCAAAAAAAAAAAAAGGGTTTATCCACACTCTCATAACTAGTAAACATTCAGCTCCAGAAAGGCTCTCTCCTGGAAGTCTCCCTTTACTGCAAAATGGGATGTAGTAAGATGAGCCAGAAATGAGTGGCTAAAAGATTTGGCTATCACACAAGGAGTAGAGGGATGTGGGATTCAACAGTTCTTGGGTGAGAGAGGTAATCATTGTGACTCTCACAAGCATCGTATTCAACAAAATCCAAGAATTTGAAGAGATTTAAAAAAAATATTAAGATTTATGGTCTTATTATTTGTTGTTCTTTTTCTCTTGGATTTTGGGTTTGTTTGTTCAGTTTTTTGGTTTTTTTGAAGGGTAGCTGTCAGAAATTGTTTTGCAAGTATTTGTTGCCAGATTCCTGCAAGGTTGTCACAAGCCACTCAAGATGGAAAATTTACTAATTTGAGTTTGATATCAGAAACTCCTCAAGTGAAGAGATATTACATTTGTAATGACTCCATTTAGGTTTTTCTGCTCATCTACACCTTTCTACAATATTGTTACTGAATAAATATGGAAATCATTGCCTGCCGTGAAAGTATCTTGTTGGGTTAAATAGGTGTTTGGCTTAGTAAGCAAATCTAGAGAGCTTATCAGTATCCTTCAGGAGATATATTAGAATTCTTACCCTGTTGTTTGTCCTGGTTCCATCCTTTTGAGACGCAAGTTTTCAAAACACTGCAAAGATTCTCACTCATGAATATTAACTTAGTGAGGAAGAAGGAGGAACATGATAACCATCAAACTGTCATTGTGAAAATAGAGGGTGAAAAATGATATAGCCAAAATCTATGGGACTGCAATTCCATCCAGCATACAGTTAGAAATAACTCTGAAGTAATAAAAAGTTTCCCAACTATTTCAGATTATAACTACTTCAGGAGTTGATGCTGTGCTGTGTTTAACATATTTATACTGTGCATTGCATGCATGGATAAATAACAATATTGCCAGATCAAAGTAAAGAGATAACCAGAAAAATAAGTTTAATAGACATAGAATAACCTGTAGTGACAAGATACTTTTATATAATATTATTATGCAGATCCAGCTTTATACAATATTTGCAAGTGAACTAATAATAACACTTCCATGATTTATTTTGGATAAATCCATGTATATCTCAAAAACACTCTCAGCAGAGCATTGTTATTACTTTATTAAATACTACTTTTGCCTACTTGAGCTTAACAAACAAATCTAATGGTATGAAAGAATTTAATTTCAGAGCTGAATGATAATTTTTCAGGCATGGTTAATTCACATAATTCAAAGTTAATTATGTTTGCAATATTAGAGAGTGCAGTAATTTTGTTCTGTTCAGCTGCAGCTCTTATTAAATCTTATGTTTTGATTAGGAAAGCCAGGCTTTAAGACTGTACAGTGAATTAGAAAAAATGGCAAGGTATGGGGAAACATTTTTAGGCACATGCTTTTGTTCATATTCACATCCTTCCTTGCCTTGCATCACTTTGCCAATCCAAAGTTGAATGAGATATACTTAAATATTTGCACTTCATTCTATATGTGATTTCGTTCATCTTTTTTAAGCATTTGGGAATGCTAAACTTGATGTCCCCAAGCCACTTGATGAACTGATGTACAGTGGGTCCTTCATCTGTGATTCTTATACCAAGCAGTATTTCCCCTGCTGTATTCCTCAGTGGAAAAGAAAGGCTCGACACAAGAGAGATTTACAAAATCAATTAGGAAGTGCCAGAGACTTATTGAGAGATCAATTTATTTCAGCGTTAGATTTGTGGCTTTGATTAGATATTGCTAAATTTGTTTCAATGAATACATTTAAATAACATTTCAAGGTGTGATACTCTGTACAAGCTGTATTTCTAAAAGAGGAAAAGCATTTCAATGTGTGAAATTGATAGGATGTTCACAATCTGAGGTCATGTGGGTTGGGTTTTGAAGGCATTCACAAGGGTTCAAGCTCCCTCCTGAGTTTCTGCTTCCTGTGTAATTTTGGTGATCTTTTTTAGATTCACATGACTAGGTGAAGTTACCAATCTGAATATGTTATTTCCTTTGAGTTTACAGTCTTCCTTTAGATATATGCTATAGAACAGGAGCAAAATCATTCTCCTGTGTCACAGCAATATAACAATGGTAAATGCAGCACATTGCTGCTCTCCAGTCATGCTACAACATTTGTACGGAAGATACATAGCTACTTCATGAAAGTGTAGCAAGAGTAGGCCTGGTCTCACACTGTACTGGTGACAATACAAATTTCTAACTCTTCAGTACAGGTACAGATCCCAGCTTTTCTCTGGGCTGGTTCTACTATCACTGGGCTTTAGAGAGGCACTCATAAAACATTAGACACAGACTTCAACCTCCGACAAACTTCTCTCTTCAATGTGTGCTTGAATTTCCTTTTATTGTGGTGGTTTGGTTTTTTTTTTTTTTATTTGGTAGGTTTTTTTGTTTGTTTGTGGGTTTTGGTTGGTTGTTTTGGTTTGGTTTTTTTTTTCCCCTAAAATAAGCCTTTCCAACATAGTTTTTAGTTTTGACTTCATTATTTAAAAGGCTAAAGATGCTTTTATGTTGCTCACATGAAAACAAAACTATGGTGAATTGTATGTTCTCAGACTTGAGTACTTGAATAGAAGAGGCAAAGGGCTGCATATGCCAGGAACTAACAGAAGTTAATCTTCATTGAGCAGTCCTAAATAACAACAGAATCCCTTCTTCCTTACATAAGGCAGGGTCCTATGACAAAAGCAAAATGGAACCTCATTATTCATTAGTTCAGGGTTCATCACATACCCATGGAATTTTAATTACATCAATATTCCTTGCATGAGGGAAGGAGTGAAACCTGTGTAAAATCTTGAATGTGTAGCCTTAATTCTTGTACTTTGTATCTTTTGCTGTTCTTTTAGTGAAGTACTTCTGTGACACTGTAAACTCAAATTTAGTCTTGGTGTTCCTTGCATGGAGTGTGTCATCACTGCTGTCAGGCTACAGGAAGCTGAGAAATAAACCAGGCCTTTGAAGCTAGCAACTTTAATAAAGTGCTAACAGCCAGTGAATATCTCTGGACAGTGAGGATATAAGTCACTTAATGACTGTTAAAATTCCAGGCTAAAAGATTTCCACAGACCTGAGAATCCCTGCTGCAAGGAGGATTGTTATTCGGATGAAAGCCATTTTCTCTCCTCATGCCAAATTTAATCACATAGAATCTTGTTCTCTTCTGTTAAATCTTCTTTCTCATGCCTTTGACAAAGCAAGTGTAATATTTGATTATACTTGGAAAGAACATTAGCAGGAAGAACAGAAACTTCTGAGGAATGGTGAGATCATTTATGTGTAATTACAGCACAGTGTCAGGCCCTGGGTTGGCTCTGAATGGATTTACTAATGCAGTCATCATCTTGTTGTTCACAGCCAGCTGCTGCAGTGTAACTAGAGTAATAATAAAGCCACATATATTTTTGCAGAGGTAAGATAGTTTCCTAGAATGTCTGACATTTCACTGCTGGTGACTGGAGTAAAATGCCAATGCACTGAACTCTGATAGAATTCTGAATATTAATACCTACAAATAGGGCCCATTAATTTTCTTTGACTTTATATGTGTATATAATATGTATGTATGTATGTATGTATGCATGTTACTGGAAATAAATATGAAGTAATCGTTAGTGAAAAAGGAATTGTCTGCTTAAAGCAAATGCTATTATCTTCCCACCTAATGTTTTTTTCATAAGGGATTAGTGGAACATATCTTGCTCTTTCATGGCTTTTCCAGAAATTTAGGGTCAGTCTTTGAGAAAAATTTCTCCTTTCCAAGTGTTTTGGAATTTTTAATGTTTTCCAATTTTGAATGTTTTTGAACATCCACAAATAAAAGTTATTTGAAAGGCACTCTATGTGCACTGCAGTGAGGAATTTCTCATACTGGTGGAAACAAGATCAAGGAATTCATCACCTTCTCAGAACTACTGTATTTGTCTAATGTACTTTGGACATGGAGAAAACTAGAACATAAATAGATAAACTTGCAACACGGGTACTTCCTGAGAAGCTGGATGAGGAGTTAACTGGGACTGGGAAAATCTGGAGTCTAGCAATTGGGTGCTGGGAAGAATTCTTTTTAGTAAGAAAACCTAGCATTCTAATAGTGTCTGTGCACTTCTCAGATGTGATCCACCAATGCAGGGGATTGTTGATTCCCCCCATCATCAAACTAGACACAATGTATTGCTCAAATTAATGAAGTTCATATCTTCTGGAAAGTTTCTAGTGAAGAAAGTTATCAAAGTACTTTATCCCTATAATATATCCTATTTTTTCCCTTTAAAATAGGGAAATAAGCAAACAAACAAGAAAACAAGAGTATCAGCTTTCTGTTTTCACAATTAATGCGTGGACATAAAAGTAAAATTATAACCTCTGTCACCAGGAGATGTTTTCAAATCTGAGAAAATGAAATGTTCCTCCAAGAGAATGTGGTGATGGTTGATAAAAAGTGTCTCATGCTGTATGAGCCTGCTCAGCCCCCCTGCACAGCTGGGGCTGTGCCTTCCAGCTTCACTGCTGGGTTTTCACTGACAGAGTTCATGCCACCATTCCTCTGGCAGCATTAGCAGAGGTAACTTGGACTGTGCTCAAGAGCCCATGCTATTACATTACTAAAAAACTTAAAAACCTTTTTCTCTGCTTCTGTAGTCCTCATGTAGCTACTCAAGGATGCTCAGAAAATCCAGTCTGTTGAGAAAGCTGTTTGCTGCAAGAGGTTTTGTGGTTTGTATTGCTGAGCTTCCCAGTGACTTACCTGTGAGCTTAAGGACCCTGCTCCAATTCATATATGTCCCAGTGGTTCTCTGCTTGGTATGTTTGATGACTTAAAGTTCGGATTAATTCTGCTAGCTGAAGTTCAGCTCAAAACTTGGCTTTACTTCTTATTTTCCAAACCTTCAGAAGATCTAGAGTTTATCATCTAGTGATATGTAGTAACTGAAACAAGTGGGAACAGACTTGTCAAGATGGTTTCTGCCAAACCAACTGCTTTTCACATTACACACTGTAAGAAAAATACAGATCCAAGTGGAAATAGCAAATGTCAAATGATTCCCTACTGCAATTCCTGGCCACTATTAGGACTTTTAGTCAAAAGGTGTTATGAAATCTAATACACCACAGCACACAGGGTCTAGGACTCTGTGGGTTGTTGAATCCACTGTTCTGATGAAGACAAGTGGCACCCCAGTTTAAAATCATTCAAATATTATCCTGAACTCTACTAAGGACATGCTCTGGAACATGACTCTTCTCACAACAGTAAGTGCCCTAAACCGAGGAGTACTTTACACATTTGTTTTTGTATCCAGTTTTGTATTTTGTATCCAATGTGTATCCTCCAGAGAATAGGTTTTTGGTATTTTTTTTTCTCCATAGTGACTAGATGCCACAATTAAAATAAAACATGAGACATATATATATATATATATATATATATATATACCCACATACACACATATATATATACATATATATATGGAGAGAGAGAGAGAGAGAGAGAGAGAAGGCAGGTCTAATAAAAGAAAATATCAAATGGACAAAATCTAGGAAAAAAGAAACCTGATTATTTCCTATTTTACAGATGGCTCTGCTGCTCAGTTAAATATTGAGCCAGATTTTCAAGCATTTAGCAACCTAAAATGCAGATGGTGCCTTTGTGTTTTCAAAAGCACCTGTCTGTGCATGAATACAGCTGTGTGTTAACTGGCTTTAAAAATCAGGGTTGGAACTGGTTGTCCAGCTTATGCAGGAAATCTGCAGTAAAGCTAGAAATCAAGCTCTAAATCAGGTATCTCAACAATCATCTAATCTTTCTATAAAAGTGTGTGAAAAGACTCTTCAGATGACACACAGCCTATGAATGGGAGTTTCTGCAATTAAAGCTAATATCCAAACATGCTTAAGTGCAGGATTATTTTCTCAGATCTTTCCTCCTGCAATCCTGAACCACTTTCTCCAAGTTCCCTGCAGGCTATACACTTTTTCCTGCCTTGACTAATACTGTTTAAGTTTGCCTTCCTCTTAGACTCAGAAAATGGGAAGTGGAGGTACATTTGTATAAACTCTGGAGGGCTAGTTTTGTTGTAAGTAATTGTTAAAAGGTCTAATTTTACTTGCTCACTAAAAGCACATAATGTAAAATTGTAATTCCGAGTGTACATTTAAAAAACTAAACGTGGCACTTTGCTTACGAATGGAGTGCTTTGAAGATAAGGAAATACTGCCTTGGAAGAGGGCAGACAAAGTTCTATCACCATTTTTTTTTTGTTTTGTTTTTTTGATTCCTCTCCTAGTCTTGAACACAACTGCTTTCACATGATCTCTTCCTTTTCCATCCACTATATAAGTATGCACGGGGTCATTCTATTGTACCTGCTTTCTTTTCAGCCAAATTTTTTCTAATTTTCTGTTGTGGAAGAGATCAGGAAAGTGCTCAAAGGAGCAGGCCAACCTCTCAAGTGTCCACTAACTCAGCTCTGATTGCTAGCATTGAAAACTGCAGAGGGGATGGATACACTGCAGGTACATGCAGTACAATTACTATAAATGTTTTATTGCTGGACAAATTTTTAGATAGCCAATCTGAGAAATGTGTGTTAGAAGAATGAGGCATAATTTTAAAGGCAGGAATAAAACACACTTCTTCACTAATTTATCTCAAATGCAGAGATAGAAGCAATCCTCTGGGGACCTCATAACATTTGTTATAGACACAGAGCCTTTCCACTGAAGCACCATATTGTGTCCTGACTCTGCATTCAGCTGTGTCAGCAGGTTATGTTTAAAATCCACTCAAAAGTGAACTTGGGGTCTAGGTATGTTTTCCTCTTAATTAACCTGCATAATCTGTTTTTGTACATAATTCATCCCCTCATTTGCATTTTAATTAGGGAGTGTGCAAAATGTCAAGTTTAATTGGCTCAGGAAGACGTGGTACAACAAAGCCCTGGACTAAACGTAGCTGTGGGCAGTGCACTGAACAGCTGGCTTGCAGTTCAGGCTGGGACTTCAGTACAGGTAAGAGGGTTCATTCACTTAGTTTTTGTGACTAAATGTATCAACACTGATTTCAAAAGTAAAACTGGAGGACCTCCAGATCTCTTGTTCCTGCATTTTAATGACATGTAGCCTGTTTCCTCTCCCCTCTATGCAGTCCAGATGCAGTTCTCTTAACCTGATGGACTTAAATCCTGGTCTCTTCTTGGTTTCTGAATCTTCCCTTTCTCTGCCAGTCCTCTCCAATAATCTTACAGTTCCTGCAGGAAAGAAAAAACTCAGACTGGGCTCCCTAAAATATTTTGATGAAATAGTCGTTCACCAGCTGGCTGAGAGATAATGTTTTGGAGTCCTCACAGGGGCTCTGGGCTTCATTGACCCTTCAAACTTGCTGTTTCTCATTCTCTCAAGAAAACATCTGGCCCCAGTAAGATGTGTTACCCTTGCCTTAGCTGGAGATATCCACAAGAAGAATCATAGGGTCTCTCATCAGGGGGGCTGGTGGTAAGTAGTGTGCAGAGAAGAATGCTGCGGTTCAGCTGCTGTTCAGCTGGGAGGAGCCATCAGGCTGTCAGTGCTCCAGGTTCTGTTTCTGGGACACATCTATTGGCCACCAAGCTGTATGTGGACTTCACCTAGTGAAATATATTTTATTGTGGAACTCTTCAGAGAAAATTTAATTCCGGGTACCTCCTGTTAACTTTAATTCTGGGTAAATTCCTAAGGAGGATAACTTTTGCCCATATGAATCTGTGACATTATCTGGTTTCCAGTTAATTTTTTTTCAGGTCACTCTCTTGTCTTAACATTTCTTTATTCCCACAGCAGTTTTTAAAAAGCATATACCATCTGAAAGAATTGTTTATAGATTTGAGAAGATGTTGAAGTCTTTTCATTTCCAGGTATGGGAAGAGTAAGGAGCTTGGTAGGTAGATGAAAAGCCTTTGAAAGTGGGAATAGAAAATATGTTATCTATTTGGTTCTGCTAGAATTCTTTTCAGATGTCTGGAATGAAACATTCTAGGTGTAGCTGGAAAAAAGAGTAATGCTCAGAGACAGCTGTTCTGTAGTTAAAACATTTCATTGAAGGTTTCTCTGACTGAAAACCAGCATGGTGCTCTTACAGTTTTGTTTTGCAAAAACTGTGTTTTTCCTTCAGTCCATGTCATTCATTATGTGATGGTGCAAAATTAACAATGAGACTAGGACATCCACATTATTTATAAAAATTTAAAATTCTGTCTCATTATATATATAAAACATTTTCTATTTTACTTATTTTCTTTGTTGTTATTGTTGGTTTTGATTACAGGACAGATTTAAATCCTCTCATTTATATTTTTTCTTATTTCTGGAATTACTTTCCCAGTGTGAATAAAAAGGGATGAAATTGAGTCTCCTTATTATGCATTCAATTGCCTTGTACATTCTTACTAAATTCCCTAGCATGTTCATATAGTGAAGCTGGCACTTTTGACAACTTTTTTGATGATTTTCATGTTAATACATTAGACTTGAATAAAAGCTTAATAAATATAAGGTTTCATTAACAAATATCAAATCTAAGAAATAGATTTCAGGATAGGTTTTCAAGCAACCGGGTGACAGGCACAGGTGTGAAAGGAGTTAATTTATGAGCAACATCATAGAAAACTACATTGGGTAAAAAGGATTACTTAAAAAATTTAAGTAACTTATATTAGCAATAGCAGGGGTGTCTAAGAACTGATTTGTCGGAGGTAGAGATGGTACCTATGTGACTGCTAATAGCTATCTCATTCAGATAAGACACTACTGAGTTTTAACATTCAAACATGTTAAGTATACTTCTTTTTGGCAAAATAATCCAAAACAGAAACCTTAAGTCTGTGAAGGATCATAGGGTGAATGTGTCATTTGCATAAATCATAAAAGAAGTGTGTTTATTGTCAAAGGCTGGAGATTGTCTGCAATTTCTGCTTCACCAAAATCCATTAGGATGGAAAAAAACCCCAAAAAACCAAACAAACAAAAAAAAAAAAAAAAACCAAAAAAAACAAACCAAAAGCAAGGTGAAAACAAGAAGACAGTCCTTTCTGTGAACTATAAAGACAGGTCCTGAAGCTTCCTGGCGTACATCCTCTGAGGAATACCAATCAATATTTTGCACAACTTAGTTATCTTTGTCTATTGTTCTGCTTACTTAGCAGACACAAAAAAAAATTAAAATAAAGAGCCAGAACCATTCTACCACTTTGCCAACAAAAGCTGCTTGCTGTCCAGAGCCTAGACTGGATACTTTGGCTGTTTGATGAGTGACTGGAGACAGACACAGCTCTTGCTATCAGAAGCTGGCACTGCCAGTAGACAGACTAGAATAAAGCTGCCCTTATTACATTTTAATACCATATTGGATGCCACTTAAATAGACAATAGTTAATTTTTATAAATTCAGGTTTTATTTCAATTTTAAAAAATATTTTCTTTTTGGCTATATTTAACCTTTTGTGGCTGCATGCATTTTCTGGAGCTGGAGACTCAAGATGTTCCAATGTATACACATTGAAACAGGTTCTTTTCATGAGAGAAAATGTAGACCCCTGTGTTTTGTAGAAACCTTCTTGCTGTTCCAAAGCCCTTTGGGTCAGCAGACTGCCAAAACCTAGACATACAGTTGAGCTGGAATAAAGTATTATTTCAACATCAGATAGGAGAATTAATAGAACTTGAACAGGATTTAATTTAAGATATGCTCTTTCAGTTCCTGTATTTAGAGCATTCCAGCTGAGAACTGGCAGAGAGTTCTGTGCTGTACTGAGAAAATACCAAGATCTCCAGTCACAGTCCCATCCTTGCTAATATATACCAACAGTTCTAAAATATATTCTATGTGACCTGGGCCCTTTGCTTTTTGACTGTCACTTAGAGCATTATTCAGTGGGAAATGATAAGTTATTGAGACAAACTCTGATCTTTGTTGTGTCAATTCAAATCTAGTGTTGTTCCAATGAAGGAGATAGCTTAAAGGAATTATTTTGGACTTAACCTTGGCCAGCATCTTTAGGGTTTTGTGTGTAGATTGACAAGAAATTTAATTCTACAATCCAGAATAAAAATTAAATTAATACATTTCATTTACAAGGAAGTAGGAGATATAGACTGAACATTTTTTTGCATCCTAAGTTTTAGGTGAGTGGTTTCTTTCATTGACATAAGTCCATGTGCTTCATTAAATGGGAACAAATGCGGAGCAAACTTTTTTTAATATCATCAGGCAATGATCAAGTTTGCTCCGCATTTGTTCCCATTTTGTGCAGCACATGGACTTACATCAATGAAAACACCACCTGCCTAAAACCCAGGATTTAAAAAAATGTTCAGTCTATATCTCCCATTTTCTTGTAAATGAAATTTATTAAGTTCTACTCTGGATTGCAGAATTTAATTTCTTGATAAATATTAATTATTTATAATTTATTGAATTGTTATTTATTTATCATTATTAACAATTATTAATATTACTATTATTATTATATCTAAGGGAAAGAAAATATAACTTTATTACAAGGAGGAAATTGTTGGAATGACAGTACAGTTTAAACTTGCGCCTCAGATTATCTCCCCTTTTTCTCCTCCAATATTTGCATTTCTTTACTGGAGATGAGCTTTTACAGTCCTGTACCCTCACTGTCATCTCCTGTCCTTCGTCTTATCATCTCCTGCCCCTACATATCATCCCCTGTGTTCCCATTTTCAAGGTCTCTGCTGCAATGCCAGGCCTTTTCCCCTCTGCACAAAGCCAAATTCCCTCATTGATAAGATAGGGACATAAATATTTCATCATGCATCGAATCACTTCTTGTTACTTCATTCTACAGAGAAAATGTATACTCCACAATGATAAGCACAGGTAAGTCAAATTGGGCCTAACCACCCAGTCTTTAGAAAAAATAAACAACCTGTGTTTACAGCCAAAAAGCTAGAAACAAGCTCCTGGCCAGGCAGTACAAGATCAGACTGACAGCCCTCAACCCCGAGACAGTGTAAGGCCACTACAAATGCAGTGGCAACTTAGGAAGTATAGAAATAGTTCATGCATTGGGCTACAAGACTACAAGCTCATGGGAAAGTGCAGCAGTTCTGCAGCTTTAATGAGTCCAGCAACATTAGCAGTAGCTGACAATTTTCTTTTTTTTTCCCATTAGAGACCACCTAACATTATATTATACATTCCAACCTCTTTTAAACAAACTCTTTCTCAAAGTTCATGTGCTATGCAATTTCATAAGCCTGTGCAATTCACAGTAGATATAAAAATAAGTTTTTCCATAACAAATTACTGGAAATAATGCAACAGACTTGCTTAGTAGTACCCAGGGCAGTTTAAAGGTGTGGAAAGTTTGATATTAAAATTTCCTATGCTGTTTCCCTTTGAAACCCACTTGGTAACCTGCCTTTTCTTTGAGGTCTACTGTAAAAACATGTTTCTATTCTCATGCAATTTTCAGCTGCTAGAGCACATATAAAGTATCTTGGTTTTAGTTACTGTATTGGCATCTGCTTCACAGTGGTATTAGCATAATAAAGCTCAGTGCAAGATCCTATGAATTGGAAAAATATGTTTATTTTCAAGCTTTTTAAGCAAGTCAATTTAATGTTTTCACACTTGCTTGATCACGTACTGGTGAGAAGCAGCCTGTGTGTGTCCACATGGCCCGACCAAAGGTCACTTGTGCACAATACAGAAGACAAGACCCACCTGTCAAGTCCTCTGCATCTCCAGAGCTCCTCTTGACTGACAGTGACAGACTGGACAGACAGACCTTTCTTCTCCTTCAGGAGCCATCAGCTGTTTTGGGGTAGATCTCCGCTTCAGATCTTGCTTATTTCAGCCACCACAAATCTAAAGGCGCATCACTGCCCGCTGTCTGTTCCTCCTATTCTGGCATATGCGTGGAACACATGTCTCCTGTCTCCTTCTCTTGGCAGGCAAAGGGAAGGAGTGGTGTGTGTCGCGTGCTGCAGCCCTGCTGCCACCCTGCTAGAGCCAGGGTGCTGGCTCCTCTTCTGATGGGTTGTCTGCTTTTCAGACTGCAGCCTTTTTGTTTTGACATCAAGAACATGTTCCTCGGTTTTGCTGACAAAAACAATGTCCTCGGAGCAGTGTCCCTTATTATATGGCCATTATTTTAAATAGTTTTGCTTTCCTTCCCGTACTTACACACACAATTTCCATTCAGACTTCCTTCCTTCTTTCTCCAATCTTAGTATGACTTATTAATCTCTGATGTGTAAGTAAAACAGAACTCCAGTTTTCCTGACTATACCCCTTTTTTTCCTAAAAATATTGTAGATTTATGAAAACAGTTACAACTCTTTTTTATTGCTGGGTGGAAGCTTCTCAAAGGTCATCACAGGTAAAATAAAATCAGAAGAGAGGAAATGCATGCTATAGCCAGCACAGGAAAGTTGCACATAATTGAATATCATTGTAAAACCTCATAAATTAATGTCCTACAAAAATGTAACCTTGCCTTCAGGAAAAGCGTTAATCCAAATATTTTATGATGGCTGTTCAATAGCATTCTTATTGTCACTTTCTTCTTCTTTCTCAGTGATTACATTCATTTGTTGGGTCTTGACTTAAATTAGATTATGAAAGGTCTTAGGGCAAGGACATGTCATTCTATACATTTGAGCAATGTCTGACACAGTGTCACTTCACTTTTGACAGGTTTCCCAGGAACTGCTGTACTAGCAATAATAACAAATAACATCAAAAATTTGACTTAATAGGATTAAAACATAGATGCTTTAATACATATTTGTTGTTTTAATTCCTTAAAGCCTGGTTGATATCGGTTTCTTTACTTTTAAAAGACCTTAAAACTTTAAGCAATTTTGGCAACAGTAGTGAATATTTTTCCTAATGTTTTTAGCCTTGATATTGCACTTTTATTGCCATATTTAACCATTCTGAAAAATCTAACTCCAAATGGTTTTATTTTCTGTAGTTTACTTTTTTAGTTGATTACTCAGGCCAAGAGACTTGTCATAAACTTGTTTCAGTTCACTAAACAAGAGAACTTCCCTGTGATAATCTTCTGTTCAGTTTTTCATGGTTTGGTACCTTCCTATGTATGACACAGTTCAGATTCTCAGCTGAGGAAATATGCATTTCAAGTTTATCCATATTAGATACTCTTGTGTGACTCTTGAGCAATGGAATTTAAATGTATCTTTTCCTAAAGCCTTTTATGTGAGAGCAGTGTTGGAGTTCAGGCCATATGAAGACACAGTTTAGAAGCTATTGCACTGAGAAAACAGCCTGGAAGATTTCATAAAAATCCAGAGCATGAAAGAAAGAAAATAGCAGGTCCACTTTCAACCCATTGAGAATAAAAGACCACTATTGAATGCTTTCACACAGCTAATATTGCTTCAGGTTTTTACAGATATGTGATCAGCAAATACAAGAATGGCTTCATATGGGCTCTTTGCTCACCCTTCTCTTCCTTTAGGAAAAGCTAAATATGTATTACTGTAATGTATGGCTGCGCTTTTGCAGCATCCAATTGACTTTCATAAATCCTTCAAATTTTTTATCTATTTCTAAAGGACTTTTCTATTAATCCTTTAGGTTCTTAGATTGCTGTTCAGTTGAAAGCTTTTTCATTCTGTATTAATTAAACTCAGTAGGATGGAAGAGAGACATTTCTGCTGAGTAAAAGTGATCTAAAATTGCTGTGCACATGTAAAACACTGTAGATCCTGAGATAGTTTAAATCATTTGAACATGTCGGGGGGCAAACGAGGGTGACTATCATCAAAGTACAGAGATAAACAGCAAAACAAATAATTAAATAAGTAAAGTTATTTGAAACACCTATTTGCTGTAGACTAGTGTAACAAATGTTCAGCAAATGGCAAGTTTAAATTGAAAACATAAGAACAGAAGTGGTGAAATCCCTTCCAGGTGTTCTCTGCTGCTCGGTCAGCACACAACAGCTGGAAAACACTAAACAAAACACCTCCCAAACCCCCACCAGCTTTAGCCCCCTAGCTATTTTTCTACTCTGAATTGGACTCTCCATTTACAAATATTACTCAAAGAAACACACATTTTCTCCCACTGTTTGCCACCTCTTTCCCCCTACTGCAATACTTCAAAGCAGTTATTCTAAAAATGTCCCATGTGCTTTGACTTGCCTAGCACATTTTTTTATCTCCAAGTAACAGTTCTCCATATTTTGGGGCCATTCATTGCTTTTTTTTTCCTTTCCAGAATGACAGACAAGGTCTCTGATCTTTTCATATCCTCTGAAATTCCAGCTTTCTGATAGGTATAACAGATGCTTTTATGGTTCTTTATCACTCAGATTTGCTTCAGACAGCTTCAAGTCCACACAAGCTTGAGGGAACACCTACAGCTTCTATATCCCACATAGAATAACAGGAAATTGTCAGACCAAAGTTGCATATGTTTTTTATAATACAAATATTTTCAAATTCAGGGAATATTAAATTAAAATGTAATTTATTCATGGTTCTCCTGTCTAGTGGAATGTGATTGTTGTTATCTGAGGTATTTTCTTCACAGTGGCTAACACAGGGCTATGTGATCATGATGTCATGCTCAATATATAAAGTGGGGGGAAGAGGAAGGAATGGGGGGGATGCAGTGATGAAATTTGTCTTCCCAAGTCACCACTGTGTCTGATGAGCCCCTGCTCTCCTGGAGGTGGCTGAACACCTGCCTGCCCATGGGAAGAATTATATTGATTCCTTTTCTTGCTTTGCCTGTTTATGCAGCTTTTGCCTTCCCTGTTAAACTGCCTTTGTCACAGCCTGTGAGCTCTCCATCTTTTACCCTTCCCATTCTCTCCCCAGTCCTGGTGGTGGGATATTGAGTGGATGTCTGTGTGGGGCTTGGCTGCTGGCTGGGTTTAAACCATAATACTTTGTCATGTAAATAGATATGGGATAAGCAATGCAGAAAAATTTCATATAATTTATATTTTTCTCTGGAGTGGCACAGATATTATGGAAATATTTGAGGTATTTGCTTAATTGTGGTATCTTTGGTCTTCTGGGATTGAAACAGACAGTCCTAAAATTCTTCAGGATATGGTTCTTATGCTATTTTAATCTCTTTAAGATCAGTTCTAAACATGTAAGTCCCAAAGTCATATAGAATTAACTGCAGACTTAATACATTTTAAGATGTCTATTAAATCAATGGGATATTCAAGTACTGGACTGTTAAAACATGTATATCCCATGTGTGAGCCCTTTATTAACCTCTGACCATGTTTTGGAAGTAAAAGTCATCAGTTTGCTTTTCTGAGTACTCCTCAAGTACACCTAAGATTCTGTTTCTTTCTGTCCAGTCCTGGAAATATTGAAATATATGATTGGGCAGAGCCTTTGGCCTGAAGATTCTTCTCATGTTCATCTACTACAGTTTTAGACTTCTGTAACAAATAGGATTTCTCCAGTTCCTCTGAGGAATGGATTATGTTACAATCTTTCCTAGGCACAGGCACATTTTCCTTATGTTAAATTTATCTCTTTGCCTCTTTTTTTTTTTTTTTGTTCTGCAGTAAACACAATTATCTTATGAACCCATAGAGAAGTGAGTGCAGAGTTTTATCCTAGTGAAATTCCATGTAATGTGTACTGAGAACGAGAATTCAACTGCACTGGGAAACACTGTGCTACAGCAACTTTTTTGTTTTGTTTTGTTTTCTTGTTCTGGTTCTTGCTTTAAGATATATTTTTCTTTCTCCTTTGTTTGTGAACAATGCACTTCACCACCAATGTTGACAAGCAAATTTTCAGCAACTCTCCAGCAAGGATAAATAGGAAAAAAAAAAAAAAGCAGCAAACTGCTACCTTCCTGCTGCTGTCAGTTATGAGTTATCGATTTCCAAGAACATAATTAAATGATGACAGAAATATGTGCAAACAGAAAAAGAGCTGCTCCCCCCTTCCTCACCCACAAAATATATTCCGTAGCATTTCTCCGGCACACAATCTCAGCACTTATGGCTTGAAAGAAAATCACATGCTTCTCCAAAGAAAATCAAGGTTTTAGTATAGCACAGTCAAATTAAAATGTCTGGACAATTACACTTTTTCATAGGAAAGCATGAACCATTTAATAGACAGACTCCTTTGTACTCAATACCCTGGGGCACCCTGATCCTCTGCTGAAGTCCCTGGTCTCATCTGCTGTAATTGCATGTGTCACAGCCTTCTTTTAGCTTATTATGTATATTACTTGTGTTGCTACAAGGAATTTGTGCTGTAGGAGTTGATACTGGGCATCTCTGCCCAGTTTTATGTTTTAGTTCATTCCAATGCTGCCAGAGCAGCCGAAAGTGGAAGAGGCAACTGGACCTCTTTTCTTCTTAACTGTGCATCTTGACATATGCAGAGACCTCTGTAAAATTAGGCTGTGTTTATGCTAGGTAAAATTTCAATTTTATTATATAGGCATTCCAGCCTTTCTTATGCCCAGAAGGGTTTTAGATTTTTAGTCATGGACTAAAAATTGAAATGCTGAAAGTGACTGGGATTCAGCATCTACAAATGTCTTTTCAGCTTAAGGAGTCATCTTCATTTCTATTTATTTCATGTCTCTCAAAAGTCAAACCATGCCACAATCTTGTGCATTCATAATGAATACAATAAAAACATATTTCTCCCATGCCTGAGTGCATTCATTCATGCTGACAGAAAGAATTTACTGATAAAGGAAAGAGAAGTGGAATGATTATTTTGAACAGAAGAGGTACCTTACTTTGGTTTCTTTATGCAGCTTATGCTCTGTCTTACATTACTCTTCAAGCATCCTGAGGGAGACAGCTCTTGATAGTCCAAAGGTGCTAGTGATCTTTATTTTGTCAAACCTGTAATCACACAGAATTCAGGTACTTTCAAACTCTTTAAGTTACACAATTCTGTAAGTGAACAATGTTTTCAAAATCATGACTTTTTAAAATTGTATTGTAAAATTGTCAGAATCATACTGTCAACCCCACAGGCTCCATAGATAACCCTTGAAGTGGGAAAAGAAATCCAAAAACATTTTCTGTTATCCAAAAGTGGGGTTTTTTTTAACAGAGTATAAATAATTTACTTTTTTAAAAGCTAACTTAGTTGTGCAATATCTAATTCTTACATACAATAAATTTGGGATTTTTAAAGCCCAAAAGACTTCACATCATTGCCTAACCTGTTTGGTAACTAAGCTGTTACCAAAAATTGACTAGATAAAGCTGTGCTTTTTCAAAGGCCCATTTGCTGTCTTTCGAGGCAGAGCATCTGGATTCCCATATTTTGCTACTTACCACCCCTGGGCTGGATGTTCCTCCATGTAGGTTCCCCTGAGAAGGGCCCAGTCTGGTATTTTTCTTTCACATGCCTTATACAAACAGATAGTTACAAACTTCACATAAGCCATATCAGTCTTGGCTATATTTAATTAGAAATTATGCTAGCAGGACAGAAGAAGGGATTGCTTCTGTTCTTCATTTATTTTAATTGGATTTAAATTAGTCACGTTACCTGACTTCAAAAGAGTAAAGCACTGGAGCAACTCATGAGTACCATTATTATCATTACTATTAGTGCTGTATGGCTTTTTTTTTGTTTGGGGTGGGTTTGGTTTTGTTTTTGTTTTTTTTTTTTTTTTTTGGTTTGTTTTTTTAGTGGTAATTTCTTTTCTGTGTTAGTAATATTGCCCTGTTAATGTAAGTCTGTTTTTGAGTTAATGCATATTTCAGTCTCTCTTTTGCTGAACTTGATTAGTCTTGTTTACACTGAACGTTGTAAGTGACAAATCCACAATAAAGCTCTTACAGGTCTATCCTCCAGCAGCTTGGGTTGTAAATGTTGTAAATGAGGATACACACAAGCAGCATATCCTAGCCTAGATGCAGGTGGCAACAGAAGATTTGGAAAGGCTTTTCCTTTCAACCAGAGCATAAAAAAAATGGGCACAGCCTGACGCAAATAAACAACGTGTGCTCTTTTTCATGTTTTCAAACTCAGATTGTGATTGTTATATTGATAATGGCAAGGAAAGTATTGAGAGCTGATCAGGCCTGCAGGGGTGTCCGGGTGATTAAGAACCAGCAGCTAAGCTGAGCTATAAATTGTGTGCCAAATTTCTAACAAAATGGTGCTGATTCCACTTATAAAAAGTCTGTGCTGCTGTGATCAAAATATTCTATGCTATGCTAATAATAAAATTCTGTTTGAGAAATAAAACTTTAATGGTAGCTATGACTTAATTCTATCACCATTCTGCTCAGGATCCCCAAAAGATCCTGGCTGTCCCCATTGTGTCAAGTGACTCACCTGCCTTCTGCATGGCTATAACAAGGCGCTTTAGATTTTGCAATGCTTTAAGCACTACAAATGCACTTTTCAAAATATTCCTGTTGTTACAAAACGCTACTTGTGAATAGACAGGGATGTGCATTGGTAGTTGTTATGTGTGTGGTACTCTAAAAAACATATTAAATAAAAAGGAAACAAAATCAACAGAAAAAATAAACCCCTTGACTTTAGCAGATGTAATTTGATGCTTTTCTTCATCATTAAAAAAATAGCCTTTTCTTTCTGGCTTCCTTCTAAGCAGATTCCAGGATCTGCCTCTCTGTTACTATTTTTGTGACAAAAGACTTTTTGAATTGTATAATTCTTGAGTTCCATGTCAATCATCTCCTGTATTTCAATTCGAAACATAAATGTTAATGAGCTAATTGCACTGTTCAAAAGGCCTTCTATTGAAAATAAATGTTCAGTGGTAGGCGTGCTACTTTCTGTGTTTTATAAATAGGCTTTAAGACATAATCTAGATAATTCTAGTTGTTATTTGCATATATAAATCTACCTGTTGCCTAGTACATAATTATTTAATAGTTCTTTTATTGCAAGTATGTATTTCCAGCTAAAATACTAATTAAGACACTAGCACTTAAACATTCTTTGCATAAATCAATAGCTAAAATTTCCAAATATATTAGGTATCATTTTAGATGAAAATCAAAATGTGCTCTGACACAAATTCATCCTTAATCTTATAGAATTTATAGAATTTGGAGTAAATGTTATTGATGTATCTATTTTATTTCGTGTTTGGATAGACTTCCTTCTGTTAATCTTGCAGTTTGTCAGGCTAAGACAAGCTCATTGTGCCAAATGTCCAGCACGCAGACCTAGCTTTCCAAGTAAAAAGAGAGCAAGTGCCTGCACAAGAACTTTTTGCAAATGCAGTTATTGCTTATCAAAAATATGAGTTTTGCTTATCATGAGTTACTGCCCAAAGAAGAGCAGTACTCAGCACAAAGTTGCTTTACTGCATTACACAAATAAGCTCTTTGTTTTGGGAAGTCTGTGCAGAAACAAGTTTGTTGCAAAGTAATAGAGTCAGGTCTCAGTTATGTCAAGGATGCATGAAAATGTGCAATGCCAGTAGCACACCTATCCTTAAAAGCTCTTGTGAAATGCCACACACTTTTTGAAAACTGACTTCTGTGGAGTAACCAGCACACACTGCGTGTGGAGGGCAGTGGAAGCAGAAGGGGAAATCACATACAGGCAATAGGGATGACCTCATAAATACTTTTGGGTTTTCAGCACTGGAGGAAAGGGACAGCCTCTAATTTTCTTTCTTTGAACTTGGGCTATGACAAGGTTTCTGGGTTACCAGGAGATTTTCCCAAATTCTCTATTTTCTGAAACATTGCTTTGGTTCTATTACTGCCATTCTGTCAGTACTGGTGCAGTGCAGCATTGCAAAACACATATGCTGGAAAATGTTCTTAAATGTGAAACAATAGCCCACACAGTTATTAAGTTCAGCATGCTCAATGGCAATACAAAATGTTCTTTCCAGTTCACCCATTAATCCCATAATTCCTTCAGGTCAAACATTGACATGCTTACCAGTTGCATAAACAGAATAGCTCCTTTTTCTCCAAGTCTTTGTTCTAAGAGGGAACTTAGTGATTCAACAGTGATAAACTATCTCTGAAAGATGAACATGCATATGATCAATCAGACTCAGCATGATTATACCATGCTGTAGACATGGCTCATTAGCATGCTACTCTCAATGCCTAGAGAAGGAGTTACCAGATCCTCTGCTGCTATGTATCATTATCATTCCTTTTTCATTTACTAGAAATGCCTAATTACTCTTTCATAGAAGAAATATTTCTAAATCACAGTATTTTAGACTTCGTACTATTTTATATTTGCTTGTGTTTCATTTAAGTGGCCATTTATTCCCCCCTTTTACCCCTTCTCCACCTGCCTGCTCACACACTCACACATAGGGAAAAAAAATAAAAACAAAACAAAACAAACAAACAAACAAAAAAAACCACCCCAAAACAAAACAAAACAAAAAAAGCAAAACCCAAACCCACAAGTGTGAACCATGTTGTTAAAGCATAGTAGGTGCAGAAACCTTAAAGGAGGGATGTGTCTGCAGATGCTGTTCACACACTCAGCAGGGTGTGAACACACAAAGCAGCCTTAGAAGTGTTCTGCAGATTTTAGTGGTCCACCAGGGTTCAGGAGTTGGACAGGAGTAGACTTGTCTCTTTTTTGTCACCATTTTTTGCTATTTCTAGTCTATTTCTGCCAGAACTTGCAAAACTAGCCACAGAGTGTTAGCAGCAAGGCTGTGACAAATAGATTATGTGATATGGATGCTGGGATGCCCTTTCTACTCCAGAAGCTGCTTTCACAGACTTCAGGCAAACAAGAGTCAGAGTGGCTGTTCCCTTGTTCACTTGTTACAGACTTACACCACTTCCTCTATCAAAGTGCAGAAGTTCCCTAATTTGTCATTTCCCACTTAACAGTATCTTCAAACATAACACTAGCTACCAAAGAAAAAACTGAGACCATATCCATCTCTGTGAACTCATGAGGGAAGCACCACACTGCTGAGATGTAGTTACTGTTCAATCACCATCGTATTTTTATCCTTGGGCTTTTTTTTCCAACATGTTATTTGAAGTCTTTCTCCTTGTAACCAATAATCACAAAGCTCAAATCAGGAATAGCTGTGACACAGAACTTTGGTTGTTTTTTTTAAGCCTCTCTTACATGGCCAAGATTATAAACCACATAAATTTTACACTAGAATGTTGGCCTGAAAGCAAGCAAGGAGAAATATTTCAGTTGAAGAACAAAAGTCGAGACATCTTTTAGTTTCAGGTTGTGCTGCTTTTTGGCATCAGTAGAGTTGTTAAGTTACTTAGATGCCATGATATTGATACAGTGGTTTAGTTATACACTGAAACATTACTATGCTTAGCAATTTTATTCTTCTTAATATTTGTCAGTTTTTCTCATCCATGAAGCAGAAATAAATGAGATGCTCCCATCAGAAACAAAACCGCTGTATAGAACATAAAACCAGATTCATTGAAGAGGTGTGTCACTTATGCTTATCCGAGATCCTCAATGCATTTTTTTATTATATTAGTGGTATATGTATTACTATTATTAATTTTAAGAATTGGTTATTGCTATGGCATGTACTGTGAATATTACTGCTATCCTTGATAATGACCTATTATTTTTCCATCCTTCCTTAAGCTCAGCAAACTTCATCTTAGGAACATTTCTTGGTGTGTTGTGATGTTAAAGAAAAGAAAAAAAAGAACCTTCTGATTAAACAAGACATTTACACTGACCGGTATGTCCTCTAGGTTCTTCAATTTAGTGTTAATATTGCATTAAATTTATACTTGCTTGAAGAATATATGAGTTTTTTCTGAAGCTAGTTTTTTTTTTATATATTTTGCACTTAATTTTTAGAAGCCCATGGATTTTCAGGCCATGTCTTCCTCAATCTCTGAGTCTCTAGTTAGTGTCTTCTGCTTTGATGGACTTAAAAATTTGTCCTCATGTTTCCCTGTTTCCAACAGATGAACTTACCCAATGACAACTCCGCTGACCTTTTTTAATGAAAGTCTAAAACAATGGTACTTTGCAGCCAGCTGTTAATAATGTGGACTTAGCACTCTGTGTTCTTCTGGGGGTTTTTACTAGTATTTTATAGCCATGAATTTTAGTTATTACTAACATTAGCAGATTTAATAGAAGAAATAAAAGCACAGACAAACTGCAGGTGTAAAACAGTTTATTTCATGGTACAAATCTCTTATGGGTTTATCACTAGGCCTATTATTAGGCTTTATGCAAGGTACAATACGTTATACTAGTAACTATGTATGACATACCTGTATAAACAACTAAAATACCCTGGAAATTTTTCCATTGTTTAGTATGAATCAGAGTCTGAAATTGTCTCAAACCACAATGAGGATGACCTAACACATACTCAAATTTGGCAAACCCAACCATAGAAAATATGTACACATAGTTTTTTTTATAATTAATCTTTTTCTTATAATTGATTTAAATTGTTTTCCACAGGATCTGGCATACACTTTTTCCTGCTCTGTGTATAATATTCTGATTATTTTAATCTCTATTAAAGTGGTATGAATTCATCAGCTGTTACATTTACTGTTTATTTGTCACACCAAGCACCAATAGGTTAAAGCTGGCAAATGTTATGTTCTGTAGGCATGATTTCTTCATTCCTTTTGTCAACACAAAGGCTTGATCTTATGCTCAGACAAAATTTTTTAGTCAGCCAGTCCATAAGATATCTATGCTTTTAAGCATACAGACGTTTTCACTTGACATTAATGCCACCCCAATTCCCCGGTGTTCTCCGTTGCTGCTGTGGCAGATATGGCAGAAGTTGAACAAGAGCTGTGAAATGCAGTCACTGAACCATGATGGACCTACTGGCTCAAGTCAAACTTCATCTGTGATCAAAATAAAGCTGCTGGACACTGAGCTGGAGGAGCACATTTGCTTTTGTGGCTTTGACAGAATGGTAACTTGCATAGGATTAGGATGTTATGTAGAAAATTCCTGCACAAGATTAGCCAAAGGTCGTCTATGAGCAGCTGGGCACCTGTGTAACCTGGACCTTAAATGGAAAGGTAAAATGGAAGCACTATCACACATGGCCTTAAATACTCTGATGGGAAGCTCAGATATTGTCTGCTGAGGAAGGGAACTGAAGCTCTGTGTTGAATTACTGTACCTTTAAATATTTAGCCAGGCTCTTGTAGAGAGAAGTGAAGATATTCATTGGAAAAGTAATACTTTGGATGGATTCCTCCACAGTCATAGAATAAAAATTTGAATATTTTTTGAGAAGATGAAGGCACTGAATGTGCTTTTTTCTGTTTCCTACCAAAACTCCAAGATCTGTATGAGTGTGTAGATTCCTTGTCATACTCTTCTAATTAATTTTGACCAGACTTTACATGAGTACAGTAATTATCTGTATGGATTAAAGCACAGTTGTCAGGCTCATTACAAACAAGAGGAACTTAAGAACAGGAAAAGGTCTCTGGCAAAACTGAAGGACTAGAAGGTATATTTTCAGGTTTTAAAGGAAAACAGGAACTGGGCTGTGTTTTAATAAAAATTATTTAATATAATTTTGTTTGTAATTGCAAAGAATTTAGAACTGACTCTAATATATGAATAATTATATTTACCTACATAAAGATAATCACTCCTTAAGAATAGCAAACTATTTTTATTCTCTGATAGTCATATACCATTGTCAAGGTTAAGTATTCTCAGAGTTTTTTCAAGCCTATAAATATATTTAAATATTTTTTTTTAAATGCTGATAGGCTTATCTATCTGTTTTGGCCTCAAGAAATTCTTTTTGCTGACAGTGGAAGGTTAAGATCTTAGGTAGAGGAGCAAAAGCCTGATGTTAGCTCATGAAGTTTTGGTGAAAGCTAGAAATTCAGTATCTTCTGTGATGTAGAAAGACTTATAGCATTATCTACCAAATTAAAATTGAAACCACTGTGTAAATATCTTTGCCCCTAGCCTGTAAAAATGCCCTTTTTGTAATTGAAGATTGAAAATTATTTTAGAAATTTCTTAAGTATTATTTTATATATATATATATATATATATATATACACATATATATATATATATACGTACACTTTTCAGAACTCTGAATTACCACCAAAAAGAAAAATAGGTGACCTTCAACTTTGGATCAGAATTCCACTATAATTTAAATCATGTTATTAGAAACGTTGAATGTATTTTTTCAACATAAAATCAAATATTTCTCACCACGAGGAAAATTTCATTAGTAAAGTAGGCACAAGCAGATATAATTTCGGTTGTGTAAGTGTAAAAGGGAATACTGCTATATCTTTATTCATGGAGTTGTTTTGAGAGATCACAGACATATGAGCTCCAGATGGGAATTAAAGGAATTCTGTTACAAAAGTAAAGCTGCCTCCAGCTTTCTTGCCATCAGTGGACCACTCAGATGGTCCTTGCACACACTCCTTGAGTAGCCCATCTGCAAAGTACAATTGTCAAAATGTTCACCTTAGCACGTTCAGAGATCTGTGAGTGAGAAATGCAGTGTAAATTCTACTGGTTTTTGGTTATACATTCCCATTAAACTAACTGCCATAACTCCAGGGAGACTCCACCTGAGTATCTATTCTAAACTAAGAACCATATCATAATTTAGGCAATGGCACATCCTAGTGTGTGTATGAAATTCTTATACAAGGATAGTATTGGACTACATATGAGACAGAGAATTGAGTTTGTGGTTCTTGTTTTGACACAGACTTGACTGAAGAAAGCTAATTTTTTCTTCTGTGTGTCAGCATCTCCTGTGCTGAGATCTCTGAAAAGGGTAGTGATGCAGTCTCTGGGCTAGGGTGTTCATCAGATTGAAGACTAGAGTATGAAAGAGCAACACTGTGATGGTTCTGTATTTTCAAAACTGTTGTGAAGGTTCATTTATTCTCTGCAATAAATTTTTGTTCACATGTTCACAAAATTCCTTTTACTTTCTAGGCAGTATTTTCTCTAGTGATTGTTTTTGCTATGGTTCTGTATTATAACTAGAGTTCAAGAATCTTTTAGTTTGGAGCTTATTGAGCTTGTACCTGACACATTCCAGAGAAGTCCTAAACATTCAGCAAAATAGCATTCACTTGAAGCATTGAAGGTATCCTATTTTCCATGACACCTAACTGGCATTTTATCTCTAGTTTGCTAAGGATAAAACAAAGATTTCCTTTCCTCAGCAGACAAAAAGTCTAGGACCTTCATCTAATGCCATTTTGAAAGCCATTCTTAATAAAATGTGTGGACAAAAGGAACGAATCACATCCTCCAGGTTCATACTGCTCCAACTCTCTTGATTTAAATTGTGTTTCATTAGAATTATATGGAAGTTCTTCAGTGGTGATTTTGATTATAAATTTAGTCTGGCTCGTATAAACATCTGAAAATTCATAATTTCACTGAAATGCTCCAAAATAACTGAAGATAACTAAATATGCATAATATTTAATCAATCCTGGGTTAACAGCATTTATGTGACAAAATGCTGGGTACAGCATTTTGCTATAATGACCAGAAGCAGAGATGTTGGACACAATAATTAAGTATACAGAAAATAACCCAAATATTATTTTAAGCTGAGATAATGTGGGGATTTTTATGGCCAAACTGGCTAAAAATCAAAGTTCTGAATTAGCCCTACAAGAGTATCAAAATAAGATTTGATGTAAATTACAGGGAAATTTGGTGGGCATGTATGAAATGCATATTATTACTTTAAAGGATTTCTGGGCTGAGCCTCAATAAATAATAATAAATTTTTGGTCTCAAAATGCCTTGGAAGAAAGTAAAGCAAATTTTTTAGACTGCTTAAACTTCATTTGCAGACATATGCATATTCTCACAGAATAATTTCTTGTAACTTGCCATTTCTTGTAATTTCTTGTAATATCTTTGTAATGTGTCACTATGTCATGTTCAAATAGCTTGCATAGTGTTGGACAAACCTTCTTCATTTTCTGAAACAAAACCACAATGACTGAACCAATAAAAGTATTTATGTCAGCATTGTCATGAATCTTATTGCAACATGTTTTCTAATATTTCAGGACAAAATGTCTTCATCACACAGAAAAAATAAAATGTTTCACAAGAAAACTAAAGAGTAGAAATTGCTGTAGGAATGTTGATTAATTTCCCTTCTTGCAAAGACTCTGTCAAGTGCCCTTGCACTGTATGTGGCTAGAGGGAGGTGCTACACAAATTTTGTCTCCACAAGTGACTTCTAAACAACAATGTATTAATTACCCACTTCTCTGTCCAGATGGAGATGTTAGCTGTTCTTCCACCTGACAAAGCACTCATGGTGCCTTATAATATTTTAAGGGATGTTGAGCACTAGATAGTAACCATAATGGAGCCACAATCTAGCTCTCTCACAAGATTATTTAAGCATTTTGATGTTAAAGTTAAGGTGAAGTACACTGTACTTCAGGTTCAGTAGCCAGGAACAAGCCAATGATATGAGCTGCCTGCTGAGAGGTATTGACATGGACTGCAAATATCTGTTCTTCCCTTGGGCATTCTTTCTTCCCAAAAGTTAAGAGCTCGGTCAGTTACAATCAAGGCAATGCAGATAAGCAAGTGAAGAGGTAACAGGTTCTTTCAGAAGCCAATAAAAGATTACTTGGTAATTTATGTTTTTCTGCAGAAGCTGGGCTTTTTACATCAGCTCCCACACTTGTTTGATCACCTTCACAATCTGTTTCTGAGGAGATTCATTTCTCTGTGCCATATTCTGCTTCATCTTAGCAGAAAAAGCATACATTTAACCAAACTGGATTTCAGGCAAAAGCCTTATTTGCAAAAAATAACTTAACTTTGACAAAGCAAAAAAGTCTGTGAGTAACCTCTAGAGAAATCCTGTGAGTAACCTGTTTTGCACTTTCTCTCCATAGTCTGAATAGGGTGGAGGGACAGGGAATTTTTACAGACATTCTGTATGCCCAGCTTTTGTTTAATGGAAACCAGGGCTGTATCTTCAGAAAGACAGCAATTGGTGGAGAGCAGTCACCCACATCAATTTGTAGCATAGGCCAGGTTTTGAACAAGATCCAGAAGCTAGGAATTGCTTTCAAATTCAGATACTTATTAGTAGTGCTAGAAATTAAAATATAACAAGACTGTTGGCCTGTGTAACCATTTGCATTTGGATGCCTGCAGCTCTGAGGTTCCCACCAGTATTGTTATTATATACCTGGATTGGGAGGAGGCTGCACCTGAACATGAGTGGTATTGAGAGGCAGGAGGCAATGGCTTGGACACAGCCTGCTGTTTCCCCAGCTACGTGGTTTCCCAAGACTTAATATTTAACCAGGAAGCTTTGCTTTTGTCTATCGTGCACCTGCTAAAAAAGAAGCGACCCCAGATTCCTGGTGAGGAAGCAGGGAGATGCTCAGCCTGAAACTACTTGCCCTGGTTATGCATTGGGAAAAGGCAGTCTTATCTAAAGTAGAAAATGTAGAGAGTTTGCCATGGCAAGTTTGAGACAAGACACTTATTTTCATAGAAGCTGGAAAGGAAAGGGAAATAGTTTTAGAACAAGCAAGAAGCAAGAACTTGAAATTTAGCCTTGTGTATAATCTAAAACCAGAAGCGGGTCAATTTATCAACTAAAGTAATCTTGTAATTTTATTTTTCTTTTTTGAAGATCTTGAAGCCTGCTAATTTCTTGACTCTCAAAGCCTTTAATATCCCTGCCATATTATCAGATATTCATTGGCTTAAAAATGCAATAGTATTTTGTTTAAAGAATGCTGCAAGCAGTGCCTGGAATTTTATACAGTCATTAATATGTCTAAATATGCTTTGGATTAATCCTATTTATTGTAGAAAGCTCTACATTATATTTTTATAAGTTTTTCTATTGTAGCAGCTTGGTCATCATGTGTTAAATATTGTTATTTAGCTGTCATAATGTTTTTGCTTCACATAAGAAGTGAGAAAAAGCTCATTCACAGTTCTCCTGTGTATGAAGTATCATCATAAAGAACAGGGTTATCTTTAATATGTGATGTTACTGTCAGACATCAAATACAGTACATTTCATGTTTTTGGCTCTAGTATCAGCCCTGGAAATACACTTTTTATTCTCATTACATGACTTTTCATGCTTATAATTTCTCATAAGGCTTTTTTAATTCTCTTCAACATGGATTATATTTTTTACAAGATTTATGCTAGTTAGCATGAATCTCTGAGGTAATTCTTCATATTCAGTAGTGCAATAGAACTTATTTTTTTAAATTTCATGTGCAGATATGCATGATTTTTGTCATCTACATCTAGTAGACCTATTATTATAGGTATACTCTCTTCTGCAAGAAAGATTCAAAATTACTATTAGTAGAAATCTAGCAGAAGAATTATACCAAGAAAAAAATTAAAATGCAAATTTGAACAGGTGCCCAGGAGGAAGAGTAGGATTTTTTTGTAACATCACTGAATCGCAGAGCAGCAGGTTGCAACTCTTTGTCAATTTTCAGATTCTCATGGTTTGGCATCAACTCACAAAACAAGCTGAGGGACTGCCCTACATCTAAGCAATAATCCTGGAAGCTAGAAAATAGCAGGGGTGTGCAAATGCCTGGGCAGGATCCTGCTTGCTTTTGGCTGGGTCTACCTTTCCTAGCCCAGTGCCAGACAGAGACCCTGCAGAGCCATTCAGCTGTGTCTGCATTGTCACCCCTGACTGAGAACCCGTATCACCCAAGTTTTTAAGTTACAGTTCTCAGTAATCAGCCCTGATACCTGATAACCTGCCTGATACCTGAATTGTGGTGGTACAAGAAGACCTGACTCCAAGGTCATGCACTGAGGGGCTTGAACTCTGTGGATGAAGGAAAAACAACAACAAAACATTTTCCCTGAGCCAATGCACGGAATTGCAAAAAGGGCTGAGAGTTAAAATGGATCTGAGTGGGATACAAGCTAAATCATTTGAGGTTTGGATGGGAATTGATCTTTTTGCAAGTCGGGAAAGCAAAAACACATTCTTGACAATCAAGAACATGGACCTGACATCTGAGTCAAGAGGGAGCTAATGGATGATAAGCAGAGCAGGTTAGCCCAAGGCAACCATGTGGAAGCTGTGAATGCTGGGGTATGTTTGCATCACAGAAACTGGTAATCCTGCAGCCTGGTCATTCTGTAAATAAAACATAAAGCCACAATATAGTCTGTGTCTGGATTGTGTGATTTAAAGGCATGTGTTATTTAAAGCCCTGTGAACCTTGCACCAATCAGAATTTCAGAACAGTTTTGAAACTTAACATGTGTATGTAAAGAATAAATATGCTTACTGAATAAATTTTTTATTCCTCCCCTTCCCCCCAACATCATGTAGCTCTTTGTGTTCTGTAATAAGCTGAGGAGGCAGCTAAGGCTACAGTCATGTTTGTCTTCAGCATTAACACAGTTTAGTATTTTCTATCCAAATCTTGTCAATTTTCTCTAGAAGTTTATGGAAAACCACCGTCTTTTACCACATTTTGTAGACTGTTTATTTGGGAACTTTCAGTAGATACAGGTGTTGGTCAGAAACTTAACACTTGGAGAGGAATTTTATTGAAATAACTGGGTTTTTCAAACCTTTTAAATATTTGTTTCAGGTATTAAAGTTAGTGTTAAGCAAGTGAGCTACCTTTATTGATTAAACTACTTCCATTTCAGAGAAGTACACATCTCATGCTAACATTAATCTTCCTATCCCATGAGCTACCCTTTGTTAAGTACCCCAAACTAGTAAAAGGAAAAAATTACCATCCATATGCTTCCCACTGATAAACTGAAGGAAGCAGAAGCTGCCTTCTGAGAATACAAAGGGAAAATTGGGTCAAGGACACAGGGGAGGGAGCAGACAGCCACACTTTTGTCCATGCTGAAGAGACAAGGTCCAGATTTCCAATATGTGACATGCTTTCATGCCTAGTGGAAACTTATTTATGACTTGCTAATGCATTGCAGTTATAGAATAAGTAGAAGATTGTGTAAGTACTGGCATTATTGCAATTAAAAAATACACATAATGATGAGCTGGGAACAAAATAGCATGGTCTTGGATCTTTTTGGTTGTAAATATGAACTTTGGAGTATTTTTAGGGATGGGGGTAGATACTTTAGGAGAAATCAAGTGCAACAAAGAGTAATTACAATGAACCGATTAAAACAGAAGAGGTTCAAGAAAACATGATGTATTAAAAAGGGCAGTAAGTCAGCTTTGTTTGTATTTTCAAAGGTTCTGGATTGTAAAATGAGTCTTAATCTGTATTTCACTGAATGTGTGCTCCCAGCCTCTTTTTATGATTTCTTTAAAATGACCAGTGATATTTCAAATTGTATGTAAACGTGTAAGAAAATTAATTAGGATGACTTTAGTCATCCAATAGTTCCAGACTACAGAGGTAATAGGAGATTGTCCTGTAAAATAATACACACTGTTATTTAATATGGTTGTGCATATTGAAGGTGTTCATCACTGATGTGATGGTTTGATTACCAGCTTTATTGTTTTCAACAAACACAAATATATTGTCAAAAATCATTAAGAGTTTGGATAAAATTTACACTACTGTGTTATGTGCAGCTTTTAGGTAGACCTCATTGATTATGAGGATATAAAATATTACAAGGGTTGTGTGGAATCATGTGGGGCAAAAAAAATCACTCAGAGATTTGTGGAAGCGAAGGAATTCTGCTTTTGACCTGGATTCTGGAATATCTTGGAAAATCAGTGTTGGCAAAGTTGACATTAATGACTATGTGGCTGTCACAGACTGGCTGTCTGTCTTCCTCCCTGCTTTCTCCCATCCTCTGTGCAACAATTTTCCCCGGGCACATACTAAAACCCATGTTCCGTTTCATCATAACTTTTCTTGAAGCCTTCTTTGGAGGAAGAGAAAGTCTGAAACTAAGAAACATTCTTGTATTAATGCAAGTATGTGCACATTTAATTCCTCTCATGGTGGTTTTGCACTGCCAATACGGACTTTTGTTGTAAGATAAATCCTTCTCATGCACTGCAGTACTTGAATGACTTAATAGTGGCCCACATCATAATTTCATTAAAACCAGATAAGACATACAGAGATTCTGACTAATGCTTTGTTACAGTTTTTGATGAGACACCAAGATTTTCCCCTCTAGCTCTTCCACAAAATCTCTGTTGCTCAGTTGGTTGTGCCTCCTGAAACATTTGGACTAGCTGATTATTTTCTATCCTCTTTCCTTCTATTTCTTCAGCTCTTTGGTTTCTTCATGACAGGAAAAATGGAGGTCTTATTTCACACGAGTTTTGTGGTGAGGGAAAACAGATTATCATCATTCCCACTGACACAACTTCTTTCTTTTTCATTCATGATGCATTCTCCACTGTCACAATTGAATTAGTTTCACTGATTTATCTTGTTTACCATGCCTTCTGTAACTGGTTGACTATAATTCTGTCCACCATTGTACCAATTGCACTAATTGCTTATACTGTTACAGAAAATATCATGAGAACAGAATAAATGAATTAGTCCATGATGCCATTACAATTGCAACATTGCATCAGTCTTCTGAAATATTAATAGACTTTTATGAGACAAGGAGGACTGGAGCCAGTAAAAACCTCCAGCACATGAAAATTTGGATAATCATGGCCATATGGAATTCTGCTGTCTTATCCTTTTAGCAATGCCATAGTCATGGCTGCTCCCAGTTTTTAACATTTGCAATGAACTTTTTAATTAGCAGTAACAGAGGAATCCTCTAGTTCATTTGTTAGTTAGAAGCACAGCTTCTGGCTAGTACTATGTTGAAAATTGATTTATAATTCAAAGCAGTACATTGAATACATTATTACACTAAGATGATCTAGTTAAATAGCCTCATTACAAGGATGATATTGCAAAATTTATCCTTAATAAGTTGTACAAAACCTAAAAGTTAGGGGTTATTTTCACGTTATGAAATTCACTGCAATATTTTTATTCAAACCTGCTTTACTGACAATACTTTTTAATATAAAAGGTGTTCTGTAGGCTTTTCAAAGCTGAATGTTTCAAGAGACATGGTTTTGAAAGAAAGGCATATTTGTGCTTTTACACTTTCAAAAGTAAGTCTGTAGCTAGTAAAGTTTTTACCATCATTCAAATTGGTTTTGCCATCAGTTATTTTTTCATAAAACATTTTTGCAATTATTGTCCCCCAGACTTACGACTATCTCACTTAACAGTTCTTCGGGCTTGTGCAGTTTGGGCAACCAAAGATTTCACACATTCTGTGCTTTAATTAAAATATATTTCCCTCAGACTTCAGAGATCTGACCTTGTCTTTCATAAAAGTTGTGTCATGCTCTTCTCTCAGCTTCCCCAACACATTGATTACCCACTCAATGGTCACAACCACCTCAGCAGCTCTAACAGCCCTTGGAGCTTGGGTTTAGCCAGACCTGACCATCTCTTGGATCATAATGCCTGAGAGCCAGTAAGGCTCTCAGAGCTGGAGAGAGTAGCTGACAACAGCATAGGTAGTGAGATGTCCTTTTTTGCCTAGTTAAGCTCTGCAATTTAGCAGAGCAAAAGCCTGGATTTTTTTCCTAGAGGGCAGGTTGCATGGTCCAAGTATGAAAATTCATTGTGTGCTGGACAGGTACAAAAGGTGAAGATTTGCTGGTGAAATTAAGAGGTTTTTAAAAGGAGGAGGTTGTGGTAAGGCCTAATTGGATAATCTGTTCTGTTTTTTATCAAGATGCTTGATTTAGTTAATTACTCTTTTATTAGATTGTTTGGCTGAAATAATGATGACTTTCATATCATAGGATACTTGTGCAGTCAAGATTTACTCTTTAAAGGAGCATTTAACTGCCAAGTGTGATTTTAAATCACACTTGGTCTAGGAAAGGAATTAAAACTCTAGTTATAAACAGGAAAACAGCAGAGTTAAGAAAAGTAGTGAAGGTTACTTCTTACCTTACAGAGACTACAGGCATAACTGGCAGAACAATTAATTGCAATTAAGGACTACTTCCAGCACTTCTTTTTTCTAAGGTAAATTTAGAAATACCAGGGGGTGCAGCATAATCAGCACAGCAGTGCCATAGTCTTTTATGTGATAAGGAAGGGACTTCAGCATGCAAAACTTCATTATTAACGCTGAAATAAGATTAGTAGCCCAGCCAGCTAAGGGGCCAGCTGTCACTAATCGAAAAGACTTAGCACCTCTTTAGGTCTTTGCTCTGTTCCTATCAAGACTCTTATTGACTGCTGGGAAGTTGAAGCAGCCCTTCAATCACCTGCTCTACAGTTTTGTGTAGCTGGCATTAAAAACATGTTTAGATTTTTTTTTTTTTTTTAATGAGAGTTTGGATCATAGAAATTCAGAAAACTGAAAAAAAACCTTACATTGCAATGGCCACTCCAGACCCTGGAGTCTGGATATATGAAATAGTGTCACCAGAGTTTAGCAAAATTTCCCACTTCAAGTATATAAAATATTTTGTCTAAAGCTCGTTGCAGTGACAAACCATTGCATTCACTCACTTTTCACCCACTTTTTCAAGCAAACACATATATAAGGCTATTTGCTGTGATTCAAACGCCTTTTTCTGTGCACAAAATTCAATTCAGGTTTAATTATACCATTCACATGAGACTTGTTATGGATGTATGTAAATGTTTGTACAGCGGAAGAAGAACAAAACTGTGTTAACCACTTGGTAGTTTTGACTTCTAAAGTTGTTGAATGCTTTCTATTTTTACTGAAATTATGCCAAGACTGAGTTAGTTTACTCTCATCATGGACAATATCCTTCCTTTAACTAACAAAGTTTAAAAATATTTTTTCTTTTTTTTTTTTTTGTTCTGTATGCCTGACCACACACCCCATTTATTTTTAATCTATTGCTCTCTTGAATTGAAAACTTATAAAAGTGCTGGTCTAAGGTGTTTGGAATACAGATTCTCTGCTTTATTTGAAAAGCAAATAGAATAAGTGTTCTTCTTCCCATGACCTGGTCAACAGCATTTACAGACTTTATTTTCTTTCTCCAGAAAATACACACCTATGGATTGATGTTTCTTGTTTATTTTTTCTTTTTTATCATTGTGTTCTCTTTCAAATTTGTTAACCAAGATAATAATTAGCAACATATAATCCTGAGTGATTCTTGGTATGTTTAAATGCTTGTAAACTGCTGATAATTTTTGCTTCCTCCGGTCTGAGCAAAAAGAGATCGTATTTCAAGGGTCCTCAGTCCTCTCACATTTAGGTCACTCATTCTGAATTTTTGGGTGTTATTTTTTCTTGTTTAGATTGCTGCACAATTATTCTTATGCATAAAATTTATGAATTAGTAGAAAAATATTGTATGTCACAATTTGTATTTTGCAACAATATGAACATTTTAAAAAGAAGCTATTTTTTATCATTTCACTTCCTCCACATAGGTTGTTCCTTTTTTACAGGTATTATAGATCTGAAATTCTTGAACTTTTAAAATGACTCTACAGAATTTACCATTATGACAAAGTAGAAAGTTATCTCTGTGGTCACTGAATCCAATAATATCAAATTCAACCTTTAAAAGTTTATCAAATCATTTAAGAATTTCTTACCTATCCAATGCTACCTGAAGCCTGGTTATAGGGCTTCACCCTTCAGATGATTAGGAATCTTTTTATGTAAATCTACTTAAATATATCTACAGACAACTTGTTCCTGTTAACATTGTTTTTTAGAAGTTCTTTTTTTGGGTATTTACCTTTTATTGCCTTTAAGGTGAACAATCTTAAACTGTCAGTTTGTATTTTTCTGTGCTAAGATGAGCAACTCTTCCATGCTCCTTCCTATAGCTCCTTTTATCTCACTTAACTTGCTCTTTTATTTCACCTAGTTGCAGATAAAATATGCTTTTCTTCAAGAACACATGACCAAAACTTTACACAGTATTCGATCTAAAATATCCAGGTTCCTGTCATTATTTGTCATCACTATTTTCCTGTTATTGTTTGTCATCAATGTGTCATTGGTGACATGGCAAATGTGGATTTCTGAAACATAACTAGCAGATAATTTTCTTTCATCACCATTTCCAACTGATAGATTCCCTACTTAACTGCACCACTTTTCTTCTTTCTGGTGCTCAGTTTTCTTGCTCTTCCTGTCTGTTGTTCTGAGTCTACTGAGTTCTGACATTACCTTTTAGCAGTGTGTCAACAGCAATTTTTCTGTGCCAACCTCATTCATGAAAGCACCATATAAAGTGATCTGAAAGCCAGTGTCAGAGCACTATCACCATTGATACTACTCCAACCTACCTCCAGAACCTGTTTAACTCACTTTCAAGCTCACTTCCAAATATAAAGCCTTATTCTAATAAGAAACTTATTCTGGTTTGTTGGTTGGCTTTATTTTTGGTTTATTTTTTGGGGTTTTTTTCTGCCTAGATGAGTTCTGAACTCTCTATACACCTGTTATTTTCCTCCTCCCTTTTCTTTTCTTTTTTCTAGCAAGATTAATGGATACTACTGGCTGCTGTGCAGCTTAGCAGCTGTTCCATTTCCTTTGCCTCCTTTGAGCACACCACAGTCCATGCACTGTGTTCCAGCATGGATACATGACCTGCAGTTCCAGGGGACTAGTACAGACTAACCTGTTATCTTCAGGGTTGTATGAACCCCTGCTGAATCCAAGGCTTTCATGTGACCCTTGTTCAAAAAAGACGTTTACCAGTGTAAATAGGTGAGTTACTGATAGCATTAGAAAGTGAGAACATATTCTTCATGAAAGCTTGCATTTGTAAGCAGCTGTCCAACTCTGGAATAAGCTTATAGATACAGCAGCTGAGCATCCAAGCTTTCGTTTTTTATATTAGCAGGGACAGCTTTTGTTTAATTTTTCCACCATCTCCAAGTCTCATCTATATATAATACGTGGCAAAACAGATCTCAGTTTGTCTGCTATCTACCTTTAAACCAGTGTTGAAAAGTCTAGGAAGTTAAAGTATGTACATACTGAGAGTAAAACTCCTTAAGTCTGTGAGGGACTGAACAAGATTTAATAACATCAGAGAAAGTTGTGCTTCGACGAGCTTGGAATTTGAATCTTAGTCAGTGAAAATTAAGTTAAAGGATCAATAGATGGATTATTTTTGTCAGAAAACATGTATTCATGTTGTTTCTCTTGCAATACACAGGAATGTTTAGTATCTGGTTTGGGGTTTTTTTTGTCTTTTTTTTTAGTAACCAATTGTTTTAGCATCAGCTTATACTCTGATGGATAGAATTAAGGCAATACATCACTGTATCTGTAAACTCTGTGCCTCTGCCTTCCAGTGATGGTCTGGAACATACAACCTCTCATTTGCAGTGCTTAAGAGCAGGAAAAAAATTTAAATTCTTTATCAGGCATGTTTTCTGAAGTCATTAAAGACAGGCAGTGGAAAGTGGAAGGGAAGGAGAAAAAGGAGATTCTATACTTCCCATGCAGTGTCGTTCTTCTGCATGTACATGAGACAGAAGATCAGTAGTTATGCTTAGTGTAATACCTTTTCTTCTAGGGATGGGAAGCAGGAGATTTGCTTCTTTAAGAGCCACAAGATAGACCCTAAAGAAGAAATTCAGCAATTTTTACAGGTGGAGATTATCCCATGAATCAACAAAACTAGACTCAAATTCTCATGTCTATATTTGCAGACTATCATCCCTGAACTGATGAAAAATCTATCATCTCTATTTATTCCATAGAGGTTAGAGTCAAAATTTGCTCCTACAATGTAATAAATGTTTTAAAAAACTTTTGACAAAATTTGAAATAAAGATTTTTGCTTTAGCTCCATTTAAAAATACTGCAAATGAAACAATGAAAGTGTATGAACTTATTTGATATTTGACACTCACCTGATTTACTTGTTAAGATAATCAAGCGCATTTTTCCTCCACTTGTGCTTCTCTTTGAGAATTACAAAAAAAACCACTTTATAGATTGTATTTTATAGCTTTACATAGGATTTTTTTTTTTGCAGTACTTTCATTAATTAATTTTTTTATTATTACTTGGCACTGGTGAAGTCACACCTCAGATTCTGTACTCAGTTTTGGGCCCCTCACTACAAGAAAGACCTTGAGATGCTGGAGCGAGTCCAGAGGAGGGCAGTGAAGCTGGTGAAGGGTCTGGAGCACAAGTCCTGTGAGGAGCAGCTGAGGGACCTGGGGTGAGTTAGCCTGGAAAAAAGGAGGCTCAGAGGGGACCTTATCACTCTCCACAACTGCTAGAAAAGGGGTTGTAGACAGGTGGTTGTTGGTCTCTCCTCCCAGGTAACAAGTGACAGGACAAGAATAAATGGCCTCAAGTTGTGCCAGGAGAAGTTTAGGTTGTACACTAGGAAAAATTTCTTCCAGGAAAGAGTTGTCAAGCACTGAAACAGGCTGTCTAGAGAAGTGGTGGAGGTATTCAAAAGGCTTGTGGATAAAGCACGTGGGGATATGGTTTAATTGTGGACTTCACAGTACTGGGTAATGGTTGGTCTCAATGACCTTAAATTTTTTTACCAACCTATATGATTCTATTAATCTCTAATTTCCTTTTCAGGATGAGATATCCAGGGATAATTTGGATAACCCTGGCTAACCATATTGGAAAGTTAGCACTGGCAGTACTCATTGTGTAATTTTTTATTTGTGTTGTGGATACAATACAATTTTCTTTATAAGACAAAGTGAAAATCCAGTATGAAGATATTGGCAAAAAAGTCATCTCTAAAACATGAATGATATCTATTCAGTATTCTGACACTCTGTAGTTTATATTTTTTTAAAATGTTATATGTTTATTAATGGAAACACAATTGAGACTGAAAATGTATACTAAATCACACACTACTGAATATCTGTGCAAGTACTGAAATTCCACCTTTCTGCATGTCACTTTCCACATTTCAAAAGATTTATTTTCACACTGTAACATCAGGTCCAGAGCACTATCTGAAGGGCATGAGCTTTCTTAAAGATTTGTTGATTTGTCACCTAAGCAGATAACTGAGCTGCAAGCAAAGCTCAAGCTTTGCAGAAATACCTTGGATATTTGCTACCCAGTGAGATGTAAGGATCTCTCTCCACAAGGTACATCTGTAAGTTCCCTGGCAAAATATATCAACTCTCCCTTCAGCTTCTCCTGTATTTTCTTATGTCTCAGCAGAAGTGGCAGTTTGTGAAAGTAACTTTTAGATATTTTTGGGTTTTTTTCCTTATACAGCACATTCATACTTTGAGTTTGAACACTCATACTTGTTTGAACACTGCTCAGACTGTCACTAAAAAAAGCCTATCTACCTGGAAAGCACATCTTTAATAGTCATAATTTATATTTAAAATCAAAACTTTTGAAAAATCAGATTCTATCACTTGGACAAATTCTTCTGTGTACCATTATTAACAGGACTTTACCCATGTCTGTCTGAAGAGAAGGAAAAATTTTGTGTCAAGGTTGATTATCAGATTACACTGCTTTGATGATGACAGCAGCATGAAGTTGATGGCCAGAGGTAAAGCTGCATTTTAAGAACCCTAATTGTTTTTAATTGCTGCTGCATTACCAGGGAGAAACAATTTAATTTTTTTTTCTAATACAAAGCATTCACAAGTCTCCCTGGACTCACTGTGATATTGGTGTGACACTTTTTAAGAGCTCTTAGCCGACCATGGAATGTTCCCCCTGTTGTGTCTTGATCACAAATCCTCTTCAGCTCACTAGTTTTCCTTGGAATCTGGTGTTTAATTCAGACCAGCAGGTAAGAAAAGGACTTTACTCATATTAACCAAAGAGCCAAGAGATGGAATAGGTGCCATAAAATATTCACCACCTGAATAGTAGGAGGAGAAAAGCTTTCAGTCAAGAGAATGGAAAATAAAAGTAATGGTGCTTTCAAAGTCTTTAGAAAGCTGTGTTAAAGTATCCTGTAATAACTTAGGCTGGAATGACAAAATATTTAAAGAGTTAAACAGCATTCAGAATTTACAGAAATTACTGACCTTACAAGGAGAGCAGTGTTGTTTTGTTAGCAGTTGATATTAAAGACATAGAAATAGCTTAGAATTTCAATTGCATTGGAATCGGAAAAGTCCTTGAGTTTTCATTCCCCAGAAAAGGGAAAATGCACATCCCCCCCGCCTTTTTTCCCTTAAATATCTTTTCCTATGTGCCTTCACTCTTTTCATTCCTGTAAGCCACCTCTTGCTGTACACAATAGGCACATGCTGGCTGTGTTCATGTAACACTTGTCTTAGATATTAGCTGAGTTTTCAGTGCCTAATTATGGGACAAATATGTGCACAATTGTTGTCACTTTCCTAAAATACCAGAGACAAGAGCACTCCACAAACACATTCAAAATTATTAAATCTACTTACCCTCTTTGTCTGAAACCTGTCCCTTTTGTCACAGCAGCTACACTAACCTTTCCTCTTTTTCTCTCCACTGCCTACATCCTTTGACACAGTTCAATATAGAAGGCCTACTCTATTAAAAAAAAATATTAAAAAATCATTCCCTCTCCTGTGGAGAAAAAGTTCTTGGAATTAAAAATAAGTAGTCACAGGCAATTGATGCATTAAACAAAATTTAGAGTAAGTCAGCAAAACACTTCTGCTATGCTGTAGAAAGGACTACAAAAGCACTATGTGCTCTTAACACCTGAGCATTTAAATCTAATCTTCAGAGAAAAAAAAAAAACAACCAAAAAATGCTTTATTGTAGAGGAACAATTTTCTCATGTGTTTGTCTCTAAAAATTGGAATTTTGAACTCTGTTAATCAATCTAAAATGCAGTGCTTTTTACTACTTTATATAGGGAATGATGAAAAGAATGGAGCATGTCTTCACTCTTTACTGTGCATAGAGTCAGGGAACCTCACTGAGTACTGAAGCACTGTAGAAACCTTGGCTCCTTAGCTTTACTGTATTTTCGTTAGTCCAGAAACAAAAGAATACACAGACACCTGAAAAAAATGAGCAAATAAATGCAATTAAATAGATTTTTTTTTTCTTTTTTTTTGCAAAACAGCAGCTTGCTGTATATTTTGGCCTTTGGATAGATTTTCTGTGCCTTCTTATAAAAGACAGTATGATTTCTCATGTTTTCCTTCTTTTCTTTTGTAGCTGAAAGGCTAAATGAAGCTCTTACAGAACACATTCAGGATTTTGAGCAGCCATTGAATTTTTGAAGGCAGAGAGGTTATTAAGCATTTCAATTGGCATTCTTTAACTTTAGGGCTGGGTGGCTGTGCAGGGCATTGTCGGGAAATGTATTGATCTGCTAACATATTTGCTAGAACAGGTTTTGTTTTTCCTGCTTACCTGAAACACTTTGTCACTGCTTTGGTATTTTGTTTCTGCTGTCAAAGACTTCCCTCCATACCACTGACACATAAGGAAATGGTATTTCACCCATGCAAGGTGAACATGAATGTGCACTTGATCAAATTAATGAGGATGCTTGCAAGTGGGATTTTTGTTCCCTTCTATTGCTATTTCTCACACTTTGTCTTCATGCTTTTTCTGTGGACTTTTAATGCTATACAGTAATAAAAAAATATTTTAGCCTTTTGCATTTGAACCTAATATGGTGTCTTGGCATCTAATGTAACACACCAGCAAATCTCAGGCTGGAGTTCAACCTTTGTTCAAGTAATTCAGTTCATATGACAGAACAACATACTGGAAAGGAAGACTCATTTGTAGGTAGCAATTTTCCAAGTCAAATTAATAAAACAACAAAATTCAGCTTGTTTGGCAACATCATTGCTCAGTAATCTATATTACACTAATTTACAAAATCTGACTAAAGTGATGGTCACAAAAAAGAGCTTTGCTTTAGTTGGTTTTATTAATTAATTTATTTATTTATTTATTTTTAAATAGGCAAGATTTTTAAATGTTTAAGGTATTTTTTCTTGGAAACAGTAGTAACCTCATTATGAGCTAGGGAACTTTACTGCTGATGTAAATAGACCTAAACTGGGCATGTGTTTTGAACTTTAGCTTCTTTCAAATTGGTGCATATCAAGTACAGATAATGTTCCTGAGTTCTAATCATATCTTCAGGTTAGTGTTTTGAAACTTTTGGGATTTGATGTGCTTAAAGTCATTATAAAATAGAGGGCTAAGAGAAATTGAGTTTGTGATTTAAGTTTATTTGCATAAACTAATGACTAATTTTGGATACTGGGAACAAAAAGGAAATTAAAGTCTTGGATAAAAGAACATAATTTCTTATTTCCACCATCCCATCATGATAACACCCATGCTCATTTTTTCAGCACTTGCACTAGTATTTGCTTGCTGTAGAAGTAGACATACAGCAACTAGGTATAGAGGCATTTTACAGCCTGGTAGAACTAAACATGAGCTGAACCTCTTCCATAGCCTGAGTACAGAATAAATATTCTTTGGACTTCAGCATTCAGTCTTCATGATAGATCTTCCTGCAGGAGCAAGGGAGCTTGCATCAATGACTCTAATATAGTTGTTTCTGACACCCTATCCCTACAGAAAACATATGAGCACTGGGGAAAAATCACATTTCTGTTTTCATCATGTTATAAATTTGCCCTTAAATTTCCTACTGATGCTTTTTTGTATTGTTTGTAACAGCAATTATAGCATCTAAAAATATCTTTATTTTTATAGACTTTTTAAACATTTGTCCTAATAAAGCAGCTAACAGATTGTCTTCATGTCACAGAGGTGTTGCGAAAGTGAATTAACAGCTATGAAGAGCTAATAAAAACGGAACAGTGTAAAGCAGTGCTTTATGGTCATTAGGTGCACATATCCATGCACTGAACAAAACAGACAGACATATAATTGAGAAAAAAAATTATCAAGAACAATGTAACAGAAGAAGGCACATAATATAGAGATTTAAATTCTACCTGAGCTCAGACCAAAATTTAGTTTAAATTATTTCCTTAAAAAATTATTTTTTACCATAGTATTATGTTAATATATTTTTAAACTTCCTTTCTCTGAGGAATGCACTTTCATAGAAAGAACAAAAAAAAGAGTTTTGTGTAATTCTGATAACAAAGTATTAAGCTATGGTAGTGCTGTCCATGCAGGACAAGTCAACTCTACTGTTTCTCCTCTTTCCAGCTTTTGTGATAAATCAATATTCTCAAAATCACTAAAATTATACATAAACTAGGAAGTGAGATGTATTTGACAATGAAGTGGGAATGAAAAGCCTACTCTGTCTTAGCCATCTTGGTATCTTCATCCTTGAGGATCAGAGATATTTTAAACTAGCAAAGAATTTCTAAGATTTTTTTCTAATCAATTCAGTTTCTGCATAAAACTGTGACTCAGCAAAGGAGGTGGAGCTTGCATTATGATGTCAGTATTTTCAAAGTAATGCTTTACCTGAAACCTTTCTGATAATCAATCAATAAATACAAAATGCTTAATGTCTTTTAACATAATCCATTTCTGTCTAAACAAATGTGTTTTGCACAAGTAAGCAAATAGTTTGAGCCCTGCTGGTGACATGATAGTTACAGCAACTAATTTTATGATGCAAGAAGTATTGATATTGCAGCTGATGGTGGAACTAAGCAATTGTAAAGAAATGGATAAAAAAGCAATAAAGGACATTTCACATTGACTTCTCCAGCAGGTTTGCAAAGCAAGAAAAAGTTATTTAAATATTCACTGTTGTATAATGAACATAAAAATGAAAACACTTGCATTTCATTCTAACATCCTGAAAATGAAATTGGCATATGTCATCTCATACACTTTTCCTCTGATCTACCATACAGAAAAACATCATTTGGGCAGGGATTTCCATATTTTTCTTTTTTCTTTTTCTTTTTCTTTTTCTTTTTCTTTTTCTTTTTCTTTTTCTTTTTCTTTTTCTTTTTCTTTTTCTTTTTCTTTTTCTTTCCCCTTTCTTTTTTGTTTTCTTTTACTCTTTTATCTATTTTTTTTCTTTTTTATTTTTTTTCTCTTTACTCCTTTTTGCCTTTTCTCTTTCTTCATTTTTTCCCCTTTTTTTCCCTTTTCCCCCTTTTTTCTTATTTAAGGGCACTTACTAATAATATTTTGTTTTAAATTAAAACTCTAAAATTTACCTTTTCAATCCCTGGACTTCACTTCTTCCCATGGCTCATTTACCCTGCAGTGCTATTCCCATTCTTGATGCCGTACTCCAGGCTGAGACTGTCAGTTGTGCTTTATTTTCACTGACAGAGAGAGAAATCCCATGGTTGCCACTGTCAAGAACATTTCTCTGCCTGCATTCCACAGGGACATCAACAAGATGTCTGTTCCCTCTCTGTGTGCTCCTCTGTCATAGGGGTGATCACCTAAGCCTGGGCTGCCTTTACTTCTTCCTTCCACTGACAGCCACTGCTTGACATGTTATCATCATGCATGCAGAATCCTGGTCTTCTCACGTGCAAAGGTCTAACTGAACAATAAAAACCTTCAGTCAGTCCTTCCACCTCCCAGGCACTGGGAAAAAATAAATAACTGAGCAATAACCATTGTCTCAGAATCAATTTTTGAAATGGTTTCTAGTCCCCAAGAAGGAAATATAAAGTTTAGAAAGGTAATAGAAGAAACAGCAATATATAATACAATTCCTTTTGTTTGTATATGGTGAATATTTACTATTTCCAGGATAATGATGTTTTAGTTTACATACAGATCCTGTAAAACATTGTATAAAACTGCTGCAAAACTGAAAAATGATCTGACAAAGTCAAATTCATCAGATGCAAAATGGTTCTCTGCCTCCAGTTTACATTCACAGTATTCTTTAATTTTCAGTATGGAATGGGACCCACCATTGAACATACCTTTCAAATCCTAGTATCAGCTAATTCTCCCTTATCTTCCATGCCTGTGCTTCTGCCCTTTTCTTTCCTCTTCTGACTAGCAGTGTCCCAGCACTTCATCCATACTGCCTAACTGATCTCTCCTGTCTCCCTTTTTTTTCCTGGAAATTTAATATTTCTGGATATGGTCAGATGTATGTTTTGAGAGATCCTAACAAAAAAATAATAAAACTTGGTTCAAAGTCAAGGACTTCACACTGACAACACTTTGCCATCAGCCTCCTCCTGTTCATTTATTACCAAGAAGGGGCTTTTAGCTGAAGTACCTCAGGTGACTTCAGCTGTGCAGGAGACATGAAAAGAGATAGGCTGTTTCTTGCCTAAATGAGTACCAAACCACTTAAAAAGTAATTTAAAAGGTCAGAACAAACTACTCTCTCTGCATGAAATGCTGCTAAAAAAGTGGGCTGGAATGTTCTACTCCATCTGCAAATTACAAGTGGTTTGAAGGAGTGCCCCATGTAGAAAGCATTGCAATAATCTCCATTTGAGGTAACAAAGGTGTAGGGAAAATGAGGATTGTCTTCTTGCCAAATATTCAAGTGAGCCCACTTGACAGCCACTGTTGCAGCACCCAGTAAGACCAGGCAATGGAGTGCTGCCCCCTGAGTACCTCACAATGACTGAAAAATCACTAGGCTTTATGATTATCACCACTCAAATCAACAAAGCTGTAAAAATAAATCTGTTCTGTTTCTTTTTGTACACTTGCTTCAAGAGCATCTAGAAGTAGAATCTAATGCTGTAATTGTTTTTGTGTTAGTATATTTCCATTAATAATGAATTAGTTTATATTTGGGCTTTTATTTCACCTGAATCTGGTTAATTTCCTCTTTGGTGCTTTTCAAGTGCTTCCCATGAAGCCTAGCTTATGCTTTCTTTTCATGTTCTACTTTATCTTGCCATTTTTTGTTTACTGCCTTATTTCTCTTTGTTCCCCTAAATCATTTCCCTTCTCTTACTTGGTCCTTTTATTTCATTTTTTGTAATTTAAATTATTCTATCTCCCATTCCCAGTCTATGCATTTCTTCCCCTTTACTATCCATTCAGTCCACCAGGGCTATTCCCTTCTAATAGTTCAGCCTATAGTATTCATTTCCTTTTCCCATTTTAGTTCATCAATAATGGATAAGGCACTCCTTTGCAATTTCAAAACTTACCCATTTTAGTTTACTCTCAAGTAGTTGAGGCTGAGAAAGAAAAGAAGTTAATTGCATTCCACTGGAATGAGAATACAAATAACTGAGAAAAACTTGGAACTGGAAAAGCAGCAAAATGGAAGGAAATTAAATGAGGCGAGAGATGGACTGAAAAGTAGCAGTGGGTAAAACAGAGCACATAAGTATGAAAGGGCTGCACAAACACCTGGAAAAGTGGCTGAACTAGAAATAAAGCTGGGAATCAAGTTGAACGATCCAGAAAGGGAAAGAAGTAAATACAGCCCAAATTCAAAGTGAGATAAGAAAAAATATCCACAGAAAAGGGGACTAAACCTTGTGAGAAAAGGAACAACAACAAAAAAAAAAACAACCAAGTAAAAGGTTTTAATATCTTCAATTCCACTGTGAGCAGTGTTTCTGTTTACTACCTTGTGAGTGATAACTGCAGCTCAGTAGAGGGAAAATGTTTTATTACAAATATAGTCAGTGTGCAATTAAAAGTGTGGCACACCTAACAGCAACATAAGCATCGACCTACCTGAGGAGCAGTTGCATTGCTGCTAGAACAGGCAGATGAGAATGCCTAATATTTCAGCTGGGTGAGGAAAAAACTCTTGAAAAGCTGATTATTCTTTGATCTTGTTCTTATCAGCTATATTGTAAAATCTGGCTTTTCTTCAAACTGCAGATAATTTGGCTGTCATAAACTGGCAGAGTAGTTTTGATTACATTGTTGCAATAAAAATGTTCTGAAATTGGTTTCAATGGAATTCTGACACCTGTTTGCTAAATATTGTTAAATATCTTCATCAGCCAAAAGCCTTAGAAATATTTCAGTTGAAGCTGACTCACAAATCTGAAAAAAAGTGTAACTAGCTATCACAGTTGTAATATCATCTCTATATTTTCTCCTCTTGTTTTATATTTATATTTACCATCAATAAATAGCACTTTATACATGATTGAAGACTTCTATGTGGATATGTATCGATAACTTTGCATCTATACGGACACCTTAACTCTCAGTTCAATACCAGTTCTCCTGGCTTACCACAGTTTAAACTGGCTTACCACAGTTTAACTGCTTCTCAACTAATAATAGAGCAGGAAAGATTGGAAATGGAGAGGGAAAACCTGAAAGTAAGCACTAATAATGGCTATAATGCCTTACATCTGGGAAAAAATAGTAGTGAAGCACCTCTACTAGGTGTGACACGTTCACCATAACTCTGTTACACGAAATACTGTTTAGACACCATGTTTTCTATGGAGAGACAGTGTTAAATATTTTCCTGAAGGGAGCAGAAGCCCGGCCCAGATTTGCCAGGATTTTCAAACAGAATGGTTTGAAAGCGTGGGCAAACTTTGGAAAGATTTGAGCTAAAACTTGGGCTCCAGTGTATATAAAATAAAAAAAATCATATATGTGTTGTGGTCTTAGATCAAAATTTTATTTTAAATTGGCTGAGAGGAAGAAAGATTCATCGTATGTTTTGGTGTTTGGGGTTTTTTTCTGTTTGCAGGGTTTTTTTTTTCCTTAGACAAAAACTTTATCTAAATTTTACTCATCCATTTCTACAGTAGCTTGGAAAAAACGGAGAGACTGAATAATCTCAAGACTTGTCAAAATCCTCCCCCTCACTCCCACTTAAAAAAAAAAAAGCTGGTTGAATTTGAGCATATTGTTTAAATGACAAATAAGCCGTAAATTGTCACTTTGGCCCATGTCTTTCCCAGAGAAATCCCCAAAGTGCATTGACAAACTTTCATGGAAAAGGAGAATTCCTGGGCAGAGAAACGACTCACAAGATGCTGCAAAGCAACATCTTACCAGCGGTGGGATTTCATAAGCTGCACTTACAGAAGAACTTCAGGATTCTGAAGATGATACGGAGATGCAGGATAGTGGGAGGACAGCTGCTGCAATGTGATGATTCTGGGGGCATGGGCTTGAGCCTATTCTAGGAATAGAACTGCCTGAATTTGAACTTGTTTGGCTTCAGTCTAAAATGTTTAATCATCTTGGCTCAGCTGCACTTTTGGGAAGAGATTGGTTACATGCTCCAAAACAACTGCAGTACAGAACCGTAGTAGAAGCCAGAAAACTCATATGGAATGAATATCATCTAAATGAGTCTGTAGGTATGTTGTGTAACCCCCAGAATGGCATGGAAAAGCAAGTCCCACAAAGAATGGACCACAGCAAGGAACAACTTATGAAAAATAAAATAAAAGTCCTCCACTGGACCTACAAAAATTACTTTTGGAATCCAGAACTTTATCTAATGGTACTATGGGGGCATGGGGACACCCTTTGTGCCCACAACCAACCAGATCTCTTTGGCCTCTGTGTCAGAGAAATCCCATCATCCTCAGCAGAGTTGCTTGGCAACAGCTGGTCTTAAAATTGTGGATAGCGGATTTTTTTCCAATTTTCTTCCCTCACTTTTGCACAGGTGAGACACTATATTTTTTTAGAGTGGGATTATAGCTTCAAGATTCAGTTATTTTCAGCTCTGCTGTTGAAATAACCATGAAATAAGCTTAAGGAAGGTGAAAATATACTTTGATGCATAAGCACTGAAGAATATAACTTCAAATTTAATTTTTTTTTTTATTACTGTGTGTTCCTAAATCATTACCATTTGTAAGATGCAAAAGGACTGTGGTGCACCTGTTTTGAAATCTGGAATTCCTGTTCCGACATTTAATGGTCAATAGAGTGTTTTTAAAATTGAATAAATGTTTAATTATTTTAGACACCACCATAGTTCCTGTGATGCTCATTTACTAGGGCTTTGACCCTCTCAAGATCCCTTAAGGTGTCCTGCTAAGGTCTCAGAAGTGCAAATCTGAGTTTTGTTCAGGTGAGGAAGTGCAGACCTCAGCCTCCACACTTGAATTTACAGTCACAGTCCCCCTACCCTCCCACCAGATCTTAGGATACATAATGCAGGGTTTGTGGTTGCCCTATGGCTCTCATATGAGCCCTGAGAAGTTTATCTGTGATCAACCAGCTTTCAGAAAATGTAGTGCTGTTTATTTAAGGGTGAAAAAAAAAGCCACAGAAATGTGTATCACAAAGCAATCTCTCTGCAGTTATTGCACATCAGCAGCATCTAGTACAGGAAAAAAGAAATAATCTGTCTCTCTAGTCTGTATTGCCAGCATTCCCCACTTTGCCTCAGATATGGCCTGACCTGCTTTTAGACCTTTCTCAAATTCTATGTGATGCTTTTCAAATTGCAGCAAACTGTTTCCAGAGTCTGCAGGAAAGACTGCTTTGTCTCTTCCACCTTTCTGCAGTAAACCATGATAACAATGCTTTATATTGCATTTGTAGCAGTGATACATTTTAGCAAAATCATACATATAATGGAAGATGCAGACCAATAATCTTCAGTGTTCATATTTGTAAAGCCTCATCTGTCAAAACCATCAAAAATGGCTTTTAAAGATTAAATTAGTGTCAAAAGTTGGGATTTTTAGTACTGAAAAGATGAATAGGTTTAACAATTTATACCAGTTCAGAAAAAATTACACCACCTCTTTGTGGAAGGCTGGCTAAAAATACTAGAGAGAATATTGTCCCCATTTGCTTTTGTTAGGCAGCAGGAATGGTAGGTAACTACCAGCATATTCAGGTTTAGGTTCCATTAATCCCCATGCAAAATGTTCTACATTATTAAGGATGTTCTTGTCTTTCCTAAGCCCCTTAGAGCTCTTCCAGAGGTGCTGACCTACCAGCCAGTAAGCTGAATTTAGACCCTAAGCGCATACGTAATTCATTCACAGAAGTATTTTGGTCAAGGTTGTGAGCTAGTCATCATCTGGGTTACAATGTGGCCCCAAAATATCACTTGCTATGACAGATGGTTCAGGGGTAGCTTCCACATATAGCACTGCTTAAAACTATGACAGAAATCTTCTCTAGTGAAACTGAAAAGTTTAACTTCACCTTTCAGAAAAAAAATGACATTTACATCTTGCCTGCTGTAACAGCTAATAATAGTTACTTGCCTGCTACTAGCTGACAAATCTGATTTGCAACACAGCTCTTTTCACATGAGTTTCCCTAAATCAGCTGCTTACCCTAAAGAGAAATTATTTTATTACTGTGGGGCAGCAGAGGAGAAATGACATGATAACTTTCCACTGCATGAGGATAAAATTTAAGAAAGAGTACCGTATTTTTTTTAATGCCAAGGTCAAATAGAAAACATTTTTATCTTGCCTGAAACCAGGTAATATTTTTGTTGAGTTTGGCCCATATTATACATACCACAGTCAGTCTTTAATCAGCCAATTCCTTTCAGGTTACTTGACTTATCTAAATATTAATCTTCTTTTCACATATGATTTTACATCTTTCGTATGTATGCTACTTTCCTTTCAATCTCTATAAGGACACTAAAGACTGGGAGTGGAATTCATTGCTGCCTTAGTACTATCTTAATGTCCATTTATGTGAGTTTTCAACTGATTTTACCTATGTCAAAAAGTAAGTAAAAATTCTAATATGTTATTTCAATTTATAATGTTCTGCACTGGAATAAATATTTTTAATTTTTAATTTTTATTCTTTTTTGTAGCGAGATTAACAAAGATAGCTTTTTGCAGCACAGGAGTAAAGAAAAGAATGAAGTAAAATCACCTCTTCAACATGCCTGATTACTGTTTAAATAAAAATAAATTTGAAAATAAACAATTTTTAGTGGCTACCTATTTGATAGCACAAAAATACATCCATTTTTAAGTAAAAGGAAGGTTGTCATGGTTGACTCTAATAATCTCACCACTGAAATGTTAATGACAATTTTTTTTACCTTGCATTATAAAAACAAATTAATTGTATGATAGCTGTTATTCTTCCAAGTGCCTGTAGTATGTATAAGTGTTTCTCTCCTTTACACTGCAGTGCTGCAGTGCAGCTGTTGAAGAAATCAGAATTATCTTACCTCTCCTGCCACTGTTACACAACCACTGCACCCTCAATGGGTTCAAACTGACTTGCATAATTGTTATTATTCTTTCACAATAACTGCATAATATGTACTACAATTGGCTCTAGGAATAAGTGGCTTAGGCATGAGGCATGGCAACAGAAGTGTAAAGTAATTTTTCAGTAGCTACTGTGTGACAGAATAACTGTCTCGAAACTGATTTGTTGCTTGAATCCCAACCCTCCAATTTGGATGCTTTAATTAGAGTTCAACTTACTATTTCTATTTCTCCACAGCAACTGCTTCAGCTACACTCTCTGGTTGGTGAAAAAGATAAAAAAACACAGCCACCAGACAATCCATTGCAATTTTCAGACCCCTTAGTGTTCAAGGAAGAGAATTTAAAGAAGATGATGCCCTTGTTTCAACATCCTAGTGAATGAATCCTAAGAAAAAACTGTGTTCACAACTGTCTCGTTCTGGACACTGGCAAATACTATTTGCCTTTCTCTTCCTGTCACTGCACCTCCCCCCTTTCTAAACCCTGCAAAACAGTGGTATTCACAAGAGTGTCAAGGTTCTGTTGTCATTTTTCACTGTACTCCTCCAAAATATCATAAAGTTTCTTAGGAATGATGAGATAATGCCGATATTTAGTATCATGGCATTACTGAAACCTGTAAAATAAACCAGTTCTTTTGTTTTTTGTTTCTGAAAAATGTTGCATCTTGTCAGTATTTTCACTCCAAACTGAATCAAACCAATATAATTATTGGTTTATAATTATTTATACTTATTGGTTTATGTAATATTATCTTCATAGAAAGAAGATGTAAAAATAAGGATAAAGGTTTCATGATATGTTAGCGCTACCATGTCTGAAACAACTTGTGGACACTCCACATATTTTTGCAAGATGGTCTCTAATGCAGAACCTGAACTTAAGTTGTATGTGTGTAATAGGTAAAACCTTTTTCTATCTGAAGTAAGACTGACATATAATTCCCTCAGAATTTTAATACATACTGAAATATCATTGTCTGCTTAGAGTAACCAAAGTCACCCATAGACATTTCTGCAAGTGTTACTGAAATGGTTTTAGTTATCATTCTTTGTGAAACATGACTTTCCTCTATAGGTCACCAAGAATTTTTTAAGGTATTCTGGTTTTCACTGTGACTTCATTGGCAGTTGCTGGAGGACTATATACAAAAAATACAATAAAGAAGTGGTTTTCTTTTTATGAACTTGTAATGAATAACAAAAAAAAAAAAAAAAAAAAAAAAAAAAAAGTCAGGGCAATTTGAGCATTTTTTAAATTTTCTGTGATGCTGTTATAAAATCAATCTTTGCCATGGTTCATTACCTCACACCCTCTCCTCAATTTATTTCCCCTCCACTATTTCTACAACTTTCATTTTTTTGTTACCCAGTGAAACTGAGTGTCCTTAATGCTCCCCTATGGCAGATGTCTTTTTGTCTTTTTCTTTTTTTCACTTTTTTCCCAACAGTGGTAATCTACTGGTGAATGATATGAACTTCATTATTCCACGGTGTTTACTCAAAAATCTTATGCAGACTGTGTAACCTGGGACTAAAATAGTAGGAGTTTTATAATATACAAATGTGTTGATATGTTATTAATGAATTAATATAAGAGTTATTTATATATACATCTGAAAATTTATCTAGGAAATTTTCAAAGATGCTGAGCAATACAAAAACTCCCCAAGGACAATTTGTTAAATTGATAAAAATTTGGTCTACAAAGGAGTTATAACATTTTTCTACATGATTTTGTGACTTCATTAATTCCTCTTCAACTATTTTTTAATCTTTATAGCTTCTCTGACAGATTAGTAAATAATGATGCATTTTGAGAATATCAAGAATATTACTGTAGTAGATGCAAGATCATTATTTCTAAATGTGTTTTGGTTTTCTAAAACCTTAATGATGATAATGAACTTCTGTTCTGAATATCATGTTTTTATACTGTATCTGAAATACACTGCAAAACCTAATTAGTAGAGGGGCTGTCATTAGAATTTATGTTAAAAGAAATTAGTATCATTTTGTATCTAGAAACAGTTTGCATAGCTGTAAAATAGGAAAACGGGGAGATTGGTATTCTTACTAGTCACATGTAAAAAAAAAAATCCTAAAAAATCTTGCAGCTGAGAAACACAGGTAAATAGCATGCATTGCCTGCAGGAGGGAGGGGAAGGTCCAACCCCAGGTGCCACTGCTGTGAAAGGCGGGTGCTGTGCTGACCTAGAAATGTCAGCTGCTGGTGGAACCCCATTCTGTTGGGCCAGAGATTTGTGTTCCTGGGAAGTCCTCAAGCTTGTTTGCTACACAACACTAGCATGGGAGTTTAACTTCATTTGTTTGTGAGCTGTATATAGCCAGAATTGCAGGCTTCAAGTTATAATAGTTAATACAGTGTCTAAAATGGCTGAATTTATAGCTCAGAACTCTAAACCTAAAAAACCACTAAGGAAACACTGGTATAGGGAAATTAGATAATCAAATTGAAAATGTTTTATTCCTTTTGTTGGCTTTTTTATTGCAGTTCTCTCTGTAAACAGATTAACACCTTCTTGAACTTGAATAGTTATGTTACTGTGTGAATTTACCTGTAATGCTTTGGTTGAATATAGGCTATTGTTAGTAAATATTCAATATTTGACTTACTTTGAACAGATAAAGGTTATCTATTTATTGGATTAATACAATTGCCAAACCAGGTTTTTAGGACCAATAGAGCTTCATCACTGACTGTTCCTAAATATTTTCATAAGACTTCTGTTGCTACAAATTTGGTCCTCACCTTGAAAATGAACACAAAGCAAATCATCTATTAAGTTTAAATTACCTTCTTGACAAGTATTGATCCTCTATCTGAATTAGACACCTGCTTTTCTAGGATAACAATGTCGAATTCATATGCATTGATATTAGGAGTAGATTATGATTAATTTTTCAAGTGTGACAAATAAGTCATGTTTGAGGCAAAAGAGCAACTGTTATGTCTGAAGATGTGAGATTTCCTTCAATTTTTAAAATTTGTTTTGTACTAGAATATCCAGGATGGATGATAGAATGTAGAAATTTATAACGTCTGAGTTCTCTTTATCGTCTAGACTTATTTTTCCTGTGTTTTGCTATTTTCCAGATGAAGAATGTCAATACAGATGAGAGACATGACTGTTTAAAGGGCAAAAAGACAAGAATAAAAAGTCTTCTTTGCATTCTTTCAACTCTTATAGCCTTCCTTTCAAATATGAATATTCTCCATCCCTCTCTTTCTTGTTTTTTGAATATTCAGTACCATTAGCTTCCTCAACAGTGTCAGAGACGCAAAGAAATGATGAGAATTTGGAATCTCATTCATGTACACAATATTCTGGAAGTGCACAGATTTTTCTGTGACACACAGAGTTGCCCCAGCTACTAGACAAAGCAAATATGAGCATGGTTTTGTCACCTGCTGAGAATAAACCTATCTTCTTTCCTGTCTCTCATTTTCTCACAGCACAGTTTGAAAATGGCTACCAGATTCATACAATTTTCTTTCTCTTGGATAGCTTGTGATGTTGTCTGTATTTCAGGTGGACAGTCTGGCAAACTGGTAGTGGAAATTGTTACTGGTGTCAATTAATACAATAATGACTGAAGTTCTATTCAGTGTATGTTCCATTAAGTAAAAAGGTGCCACTCTTTCTCAGTGGGGCTTTCCAGTTGCCCCAAAGCTTGCATGAATACAATTAAGTCATATACTCCTCTATCCTTTAAGAGGACAGGTGTAGGGATTTTGTTTTCTTTTTAATACTTCAACTAATGAAGAGAACATTACCAAATCAAAATTTCCCATTCTGTGCCCCTGACTAATATTACACTGACATCCACTTATAATTGGCTATGTGCAGAAGCTAACAAATAAAACTGTGAGGAAACCAGTGTTCAATTTCCTTCTGCTGTGATCAAAATTAATTTCAAAAGAACAAAAGACACACACTGCAGTGCCATGTGTAATACACCAAGGCTAATAAACCTCCCAAACAAGGGTTACATTTGCTATTAATTCCATGAAAGAGTGGATCATATGTTCACTTTCTTTACGAAGAGGCTTTTTTTTAATGTCATTTGTTGTCACATTTACCAGCTGCCCTGTGTAGACAAGGTTCTTTACCTGCTTGTTCTGTGCACACTGTACATCTCCAAAAAGGAAGTGTTACATTCTTTTTTTTTTTTTTTTTTGGTTGATTGGTTGGTTGGTTTTCTGGTTTTTTTGTTGGTTCAAGTCTAATCAAGTGATCTGTGGGGTGTTTCTGCATTCAATCCTTGATCTTTCTGCTCCAAAGTCTAGCTATATTTTAGAAAGGAAAGTGTTCACATGCCATGCTTATTAATTTCCCTTGCCATCTCCACCTCTCAAACACAGAGGCTTCTTGGGAACTCAGACCCAAAGCCGCTTGAAATATTTGCTTAAGATCAACTTGTTTGATTAGACTTTTACTTGATTACTTTCACATATTTGACTAACGCTTTATGAAGCACTTGATGGCCCATATATAGACTTTTAAGATGGGTTGCATTCATGTGCAAAGATCCCCTGTGACACGGAAACAAAGGGCTCCTTGAAATGAATAAAGCTAATTTTGCACAACTTCCAGGCAATCCATATTCTTTCTCCCCCCCACTCTAAACAAATATAATTGTTTCCCATCCCCTAGCTGGAAGTAGTCCTGGCAGTATGCTGGAGAGGAGCAGATCACACTCTGGGGTTTAAAATTCATTACTTACATAAGTTCAAATATTTTCCAGTCACACATTCATGGAGGCAAACAAGTGTTTATTGCTGTACTGATTGCCACTGAAAATTAATTATATTTATCAAATCTATAAGCAGCAAGTTTTTTGTATTTCGGATACTTATTATTAAATGTGACAAATGAGCTGACATTGAAGATACTATAACACACAGCATAAATACGCTATTTTCCATCTTCAACTGTCATCTAAGAATGTTGAACTCTTAAAAGAGGTAAAGGAGCTATAGCAGAGGTGTATATCTGTATTTTCTTTTCTGTATTGCCAATGGATTATGATGGATGTCAGTATCCTTCTATTTTACTCAGAAATCTGCATTAGGAAAGCTAGTTAAGTATTGTTAAATTGTTTTAGGCTTCATTGAAAATTAACATTCAACATTTAACAGAACATACTATTCTGAAAACTCTCATTGTAACATGTAAGGCATCCACTATGTTTTAAAATTGTGATGGAAAATTAAACTTACTTTCCAAGTTTTGTTCTGAAAGTAAACTTGAAAATTGTCTTAATGAGAACCAATTGATGCTGAAGAGTTGTGGAAGAATTTGCAATTTTTTGGGTAAATGTTGATGTTTTGAGCTATATTTGTCATTAACAAGCACAACCACACTTGAGAAAAAACCTTCTGTATTATTGAAAAAGCAGTTATTCCGGAACAGCTTTACTTTTAGAATAACTGAACAAATTACAGTTATTTACCCATGTTTATTTTTTTTTCTAAATTTGCATCTAAGTATTTATAGGAAAATACAAAATTTGGTAGGATAGAGTAACACATTTGTCCTTATGAGCTTTGGGCAGCTATTTTCATTTGTTTTTTCCCTTTGAACTGGTGAAGCAATGAGTGAATTATGTAACTCATAAAAAAAGCTAATAAACCTTTTATACTACACCAGTGTGTATTCTGCTTAAGCAACACACTGAACAGAAGTGTATTTTAGAAATGGTTTGGGATTTCACTATAACTGCTTTTTATATCCCTCTGGCTATGTTCATTTCTCTAAGAAACACTTATGGAATAGTGGGAGAAAAATAATACATTAAAAGGTAAAAAAATATCTGAAAATTACCAACATTATTTTTCTATTGCAGTCCCTTCTCTCAGAAAAAAAAAAAGTCACAACTTTTTAGGTGGTATTTATGGATAGTTAAACTATAAGAAAAATGCTATTTCATATAAAAAATATGCTTTCATGTTCTTTCAATTTCATGTGGAAGACTACAATACTGAACTTTACTGGGCCACTGCTTCTGGAGCAAATGTACTCAGCTTGGATAACAGCCCACAGTAATTCAGGAAAGACAATTTTACTTTAAAGAAGCAAATATTTCTTTGGAGTACTTTTTGTCACTTTGTTTGGATTTCTTTTTGCACTCCTTTTCTCCCAGTAAAATAATATTCTGGAAATTATCTGGTGTTTAGAATGACAACAGAAATTTAGGATAATGTGTGCAATGCATGAATATGGTCAACTTTACTCTAGTAAACATAATTATGTTTGCTGTAAGCAATTATCATAATGTTCCTTTTTGGAACATTTTTAATTGACAACTTTATCATAGATGTTATTTCAGAAGGGAGGTATTTGAGAATGGGAAAAGTCTGACAGGAGACCACAATGTGACACATGCAAGGGAGGATTTGAAACCAATAACAAAATTCCATTCTGCAGGAATCACTCCAGGGAAGGATTTTTTTGAATAAGTCTGGATGCGCTGAATTTTCAAAGGGAAAAAAAAAAGGAAAAAATTCTGTGGATAAGTTAGGATTTTATCAATGTTTTAAAATATAGATTTGCAGAAGTAGGCCAGGAGAAGCCAATAAGTGATTGTCTAAGTTTCACAGCAGTGTAACTGGTTAATATAGTCCTAAGATGTGCAGCAAGGAAAAAAGTTGATGCAGAGCTTTCAAAATATTTCTGTGAGCTCAGCAACAACAGTCAGTGTACTCAAAGATAATAGAATTTTAAATGGAAAGTAAATACTAATATACTTGCTTAGCATGAAAGAGTGGCAGTACAACCTCCAAGTTATTCATGTCTATAAAAATAAGACCGAAGATTATAAAGAAGTGGTGTTTTCTCAAATATACTCCAGCATACTCAAAATTAGTTCCATGATTGAAGCAAAACATGGATAAATATCTTCCTCTTTAGATTAACATAATAAAAATTTCAGAATCTTCTCATCACAATGGCACAGTGCAGGCTGAAAAGATGATGTTCAGCTTTCTCTGGAGGGTGAAAGGAGACCCTTGAATAACTCTCTCGAGGTAAAAGAAGTTGCTAAAGGCACCACAATCTGTGTTTTGCATGCTTCATTCCTTTCAATGGTTAAAACTGAACCCTAACAAGCAGCACAATGTAGATACAGGGTTAAAATAATATCAAAACAATACTTCTCTACTATGTACAATGAAGTAGCTATAAAATGTTTCCAAGTATCTCTTAGTAAAAGTCAGACCCATAGAAAAAAAAGATGAAAAGCTACAAAGAAGCAGTAAAATGCAGGAAGGACTAACAATAGATTCTTAAATGCATATAGGCAATGTTAGACAGAGTGCCCTAATCTGTTTCTATATTGACATTTATTTAATAATTTGGTCTTCTCGTGACTTCCATTACAAAGGACTATATGCAAATTGATAATTCAAGTTTTTGTAAATCTCTGCATATCAGAGCACCCTGATCCTACATCAAACTCACACCTATCCATGAATCAGTTGCATTCACCCCTTCTAAGCTTTTGTTGTGAAGGAAGGAAGTTTAGATATTTGTAGAGCAAGGAAAGCTTTGTGTTCTCTGTCCATGTTTCTGAATTTCGCAAATGGAAAACTAAGGTCCTGGAAGCCACAACAAGATACACATATGTGCATGAATGCACACACTGCTTCTTTTAGGAGCTGCCATGGTGAGGTCAACATTCTCTGAGGTTGTCCTTACCAGAAGCAGCCATGGTACAAATACTAGGAAATAAATTTGTGAATGCACTTCCCAAGTGTAATCAGCAATCTTGATGAGTGAATTCCTGGTTTCACATGCTCCAGCTATCCTTAGTGAAAAACCTAAATGAGCTGGAGGCAAAATTGAGGGGGAATACACCTAATTCTTACTGAGTCCACAAGATAGCATGACTCTTCTCTCCTTCCACTCTCCCCTTGTCCACTCCCCAGCACAAATCAGCCAGCTGCCAATCTCTGTGCATGTATCAACCTGTTAAATCCTTTGGGAATCACTTCAACTCCACTGCAACACAATGGAGTGCAGCACAGAGTTGTCAGCTGCTGCACAACAGCAACACTGCTTTGTGATTGGAGTACTATAACAAGTCTGCTGCCTTCATGTTTGACAAGCAGCTTAAGATTGCACATGAAAGGTAAATATCTTGCAGTTCATACAGCTGTCAGTTTTGGTATCTGTTAATATTCTAAATTCTTCTAATTGATCTCTATAAATCCTTTAACTAATTTTTAAATAGCACTGAGATGACTTTAAGTGTTTGGATAACAGTAGTTTTAACAGCAAGGAAAATGCTTGCTATATTGTTTGGTTCTTTATTAAACCATAAATTAGTACATTTTCCTACAATGAGATAACCCTTTAACAATCTTCCTTAAAAAAACAAAGAAACAAGTAAATTATTTTACCAGTCTTTACACTTTTATTCCCTCAGTTCACTCTCCCTTAGCTACACACTGCACTCATGGACAAGTGCTTCATTCAAGGGCATGATGGTGCACTACTCAACAATACTTATTCCATTATTTGTTCCCTATGTGCTAACTTAGAAAATGAAATGTGAAGGACTATAGCTTTCAACCTTTAACAGTTTCCCCTGAGCTATTTTATCCTAGATTTTTTTGTTATTATTTTCAATATTTGCAGTGCAAACCATTTTTTGCATGTTAAATTATTTAGAATGGGATTTTTTCAAGGTATAAAAGTTCAAAGCTGTCCCCTGCATGCCTGTTCCATTTACTGCCCCGAAGACTCTCTGGTGCACCTCTTGAGGATTGTTCTCCTTATGTCTCTCTTCCTCATGTCAGCCCCAGGGGCCGTGAGCCCATGCCCCAGTGCCACTGCAGCAGGTCCAGGGAGGTGTGGCACACCTGGCGCTGGGACTGCCTGGTGCCTCCTGGCTGCTCTGCTGCTGACAGGGACAGTGGGATCATCCATATCTGGGAAACTTTGCTCTGGAGGGTCCCACTGCTCCTGGCCCATGGTAGGCCTGGCTCCACTGAGCCCTGAGAGCTGCAGCTTTCTTCAGTGAAGTCTTCCCTTCTATGTTTTGAACACAACTACACTGTTTTTATTTTGTTTGTTTTCTCAACCTTATTTAAAACAGATAATACCACAACTCTGAGCAAAGCAGGGGAAATTGTTTTCCCCATGGTGGAAGAGTTCTGGGCTCATCTCTGCTTTGCATTGCATCTACCAGGCAGTCAATTAAAAAATAGCAATGCCAATATATATGACCTTGGGATTCATCCTAAAAGATCACAATAGTTCCCTGCAAATCCAGGCTGCTGGGCTTTCCCATAACCCCTTGAATTTAGTTGCTGCTCTGTACCAAGCAGTGAAACAGCCTTTTATTTATCTATACAGTCTACACTAAACTGTGATTCTCCAAACAACCATAAATAGATTGAGATTCTATTCCTTGTTAGATGAGAAAATCTGTACCTATTTCAAGAAATTTAGTCATAAGTTATTGTGTGGGTAGTCCACTAGGGAAGAACAGGGCTGCTGCACAGCATTGAGATGTTTCATATGGAGCTGAGTTAGAAAGAGTTATTCCTGCCCTTAAACCCAAAATACACAGTGTCTTCAAAGCATTAATTAAAAGCAGCTGAAGGAACAGATAAAGACACAAAGGCCCATCGGAAGAGAGTTTTATAGTAACTGAACATGAACAGCCTATTTTCTTTTCTGCTTAAACAGGCTCTTATATCTGAACAGCCAGATCAAAAGCCAACTGACTGAGTGCCAGTTCAACAGCTTTAGAGGGTTCTGCCATCTGTGGATGAGAGGCTGTCAGCGTTTTTAATCTCAGAACATGGGCTGGGAAGGCAATACATCCCCTAATGGCAGCTACACTGAAATGACTTGTGGCTTCCTCCTCCTGCGGCAAAGTGGAATTATGAATCTGAACAACAGGCTATAAAGTATTTTACTATGTGGTCATAAGTGTCACTTTCTATGAGGAGCAGAGTGGTAATTTAGTGTGTTAAATTATCACTTAGTGAAATCACATGTAACAATGAGCTCTGAACTAACCTTAATTGAAATGATCTCAAACTATTCAGTGCTTTAGTGCAGGTCTGTTTGTGTATGTGCATACACTTGTGAAATATTGATGCTTGAACTCCATTCATGTCTGGACAGCAAAGAAACCTTGGTCTTGTTGAGGTCTATTGGTGGCAGAAGCCCAGCTCTTCCTGACAAATAAGAAAAAAATAGAAAAAAGAAATCCAAGTATTGAGACCTATTTAAGAAAATAAGAAATCTATAAAATCTAAAATTAATAAAGAATATCCCCTCTCTGAAAACCCTAGAATTTTATCTAGAAAAGTACGTGTAAATACCAATGGACTCTTACATACAGTAAAATAAATCCTGAGTATATTTGAGTTCTGAGGACAAGATAAAAATCAAAGCCAAGACCTCATTACATAAGAGTTATCCTATCACCTTGCTATCTTTTTAAAAAATTGCTGGAAAATAAATTCTTGATCATTCTTGATTTAAATTAATGATGTATTAATAAAAGAAAATATTGGAAGAAAAGAAAGCCATTAATTATAGACTTGAAATAACCAGGAACATTTTGAATTCTATTATTGAAGAAATTATGCTTTTATGTATTATGTCTTTTTTTCCCCTTGTTCTTGAGATCAGTAAATACCCAGCTGGTCATTAGCTGTTGGTAAGTATAACTTTGAAGAGTCTTATAATTTACACTTAATTTTCTGATTACATCTGACTTTTTTACTAAGACCATATGAAAATCACTATAAAAAACCCTTAACATTTGGAATAAAAAAGAGAATAAAAGATAGCTTCCTGAACAGGAATAGTTAAATGGTGAAGAATGAATATTTGTCTATCATAAGTGAGCTCAACTCCTTTAATAAAATGGATGTTGAGAAATAAAGTAGAAATTTGAAGTGATATTAGGACAAAATGAAGAGTCAAAAAATGCTGACAGAAAAATAAAATGACACACACCTGTCTAACACAAGTAACAAGAAATCATTTCTGTTCCTGTGTGTATCATCAAAATGCTTTGTAAATCATAACCTTTGTACAGCAGGTTTTCCATCTGCAAAAGGCTGGTACATCCTTTGAACATTTATTTGGTGCTTTGAGACATGTGGATGCTACATAAATGGGAAGTATTAGTATGGCTTGCACTGCGGTAGTAGCTGAGATTTTACAAATCACATTGGAAGTGTCACAGGCGTGGGGATAACTGTGCCATCTATTGCTTTTCCCCCTCTGTGGTTTACTAAACCAGTCAGTCCAATGATAATATTTAGAAATCAGAATATAGCACTAGCTGAATTTCCCCACCAAAACCTAAAAAGTCTTTAATATATACATATATTGAAAAAAATAATTTATTTTTATTATAATGCATTGTAATAAAATCCCAGATCCAGTCAAGATATAATAATTCTTTTAAATTACTTTGAATACTTATTTTATTATATTACAGTTTATATTTATATTTTTCATATGTATCACAAATATTATTGTAATATTTTTATTAATATATGTCTTACACACACACATATATATAACATTCTGAAAAGAGAAATTCTGTTTATCTCTTTGCAAACAGTCATAACAGTAATACAGAGACATAAATGTATTGAGGATAGCTTTTTTTGGCAGTGACACAAAATTTGAATGTCATTGTATGTAACTGTAAACAAAACAAAACAAAACAAAACACCCCCCCCCCAAACAACAAAAAATATCAAACCAAAACAAGAAACTTCTATGCTCTGAGTCAACCTTCTAATCTTCCAAACTAAGAAAAACGAAAAGGTTGAAAAGGTGATGGGAGTATGAGTGTGTATCAGAATAACACTGGTATCAACAAGATTTTCTATTCCTTTTTTATTTTCCTTTTCCCTTCTCAGTATATCTCATTCTTTTCTCTATGTATTGTGACTTAATCCCTTCCCTCAAAAATTACTCTTCATACTTCCCTTTCTCTAGGTCTTCTATATGTCTATTTCCCCTTTCAAATATAAGGACAGCTGTTTTCTTTTTATTTTTATGCTCACTAAAACTACAGTCTCTATGGCTCCCTAATTTCTCCCTCTCTCACAGCAAATTTTAGCTTTTATTCCCATGTACTGGTGTTGCTATTCAAAGACTAATGTTAATATCAAATATTTGGTTTAATATCTGTAATTCAGACTGGCCCTGTCCATGTCTAGTTTAAACCAATGAAATTTCAATGGTACCTGCCATAGAAAGTTGATTAGGAAGGAAAATGCATCAGCCATCTGTTGTCTCCTGGCTTTGGTGTTCCTTCATGCATCACTTCTTATCATTTGAAGCTAGTCAGAAAAGTTCTTGAGGGCTCAAATTTTTATCATTTTGTTAGGAGACTGCTACCAATCAATCACTAAAGTCAAGCCTCTACTTTAAAAGACAAGTTGGTTGAGGATTTAACTTAGACATGACCTATTCTGTAGCTGCTGCAGCCAGGAATGTCTACTAAATAGATCAGAGAAAAAAAAATCAAAATCACAGTAAAATGAGAACACCATTCAATTAATATTACAAACCCATACTAGAGCAAATATATTTTTCTGTACTTTGGACAGGCATTGGATAAAATGCCTAATGATATTAAAACATTTTAAATCATATTTGGATGTGTGTATCCTTGTCCTGAAAAATAGTCTAGGATAACAAAAAGAACCAGTTGTTCTAAGGCCACTCTAAAAAGTAGTTCCTAATCAGCTCACATTGTTTCCTAGCTACATGTATTCACAGAGGTTGCTTCTATCAAACACATATAAACTACTGTTTCCAGGAATAGATAGCATGCTAGTACTTAATAAACAAAATAAACCAACCAAACAAGCAAATCCCTGATATGGTTCATGGTCTGATGGATTAATAAAACCTAGCCCAGGGTCATAGTATGTATCTTATAAAAAAGCAGAAATACCAGGTTTTTGGTTTTCCCTGAGTGTGTGGCATGGCCAAATATTGCAGCAACACCACAGATTTTCACAGAAATCACTCTTTGGAAAATTCCCAGCTTCAATAATTCACACTGGGCAGGTTCCCACATCATCAGCTCAAGCACATCCTTGCTCGCAGTCCTGGTGAAAGAGCTTGGTACAGTCAGTTTGATTTGTTGTCTTTCTGCCAGAAATTTCCCTCCTAAATCTGACTCTTTGGGCTGTGTGACTCCAACCCCTTAGCTGAAGAGTAGCATCATGTGGCTGTTATGCCAGGCTCTTTTAAACATTTTTTTCATTTGAAGGGTTAATAAGAGGAATTGAGCATTGCTGGTGTTCAGCACTGCCCCATTTGAGAATAATATAAATCACATGGGGCAGAGAAGCACATTGCCTATGTCAAACAAACCAACTGTACTGTGCACTCAGAGGAAAAAATGGGATTTGAATACCATCCCATCTCAGTGAAGCTGGGTAGTAATGAAACACAGATCCACAAAAACTCATTCTGCTGTTAGGAGCAATCTGGACTGAGAGCAGGCACATGGAAGAAGAGAAAGGACTTCAAGAATTGAAAACAAAATTGAAAACAGAAATAAAGAAGAAAACAAACAAATGAGCAAACCACGGGAACCTCAGCACTGTCTACACTGATACACTGATAACTATTTGAGAACATGTAGCTATTCTGGTGACTATTAATTCTGTCAGGAAAAAGGGAGCAACCAGTGTAAGTAAATTAAATAGAAAGAAATGGATGCATGCTACAAAGAGTGCAATTTGTCCAAAAGACTTTTCCAAAACATTAATGAAGATTTTCTGCTGGGTAAGCTGGTATAATTGTGCTGCACTGTATATTGATTATACAAGAGAAGAAATCTAGGCTAAGACTTCATGCTTTTAATACCTTGTCAAACTGGGCTAAATGTTGTTTCTTGGACTATTTATATTGGGAATTGAAGTACTGATACCATTTTTTATGCTTAGTTTCTTATTTTTTATTATTAATTTAGAACAGCAGTTAGATATAATCTGTAAACATCATCTGTGTTGCTGGTTGTTTTTATAAACAAAATTGTATATCATTGTCAAGATACAGCCTTCAAAACTAGAGAGAGAAACTTAAGTTGTGTAAAATCATTAGAACTTCCATGGTAAATGAAAAAAATACTTCTCCACTTACTAAAAAAACATACTCAAAGCAAGTAAAAAAACCTCAAGTATTTGGAGTGATTCAGTTCTAAACCAGAGGTTAGCACCTATAGTCTAAAATTATTTTATTTTTTGTTTGTTTGAAGGTGGTTAGTTCTGCTGGAATGCCATGCTTTTATACTATATAAACAGGAAAAGATAAATGAATGAGTGTGTTTAGAATGAAGACGTTTGTGATCAGTGGGTAAATTGCAATCTTTACACTGGTTGGCACTTGTTAGAACTGCATCTGTTCTCAAACAAGGTGCAAGATATGTATGTTCATTCCACCTAGATGTTTAAGTGACAGAACACAAAATCTGGTATAAGACTTCCTGTACTTAGACATGCCAGTGAATCAATAAAATTCTGGATGATAGTTATTTCTCCCTAGTCAAGTGCCAGATACATTGGTTTAACAAGAGGATACTGTGTCTTCAAGGAAATACAATAATTTTTATTATAATAAGGATATATGATCAGACTATGATTTCAAGAAGGAGAAACAGGAAACAGGATTATCCACAGAAAAATTAAAATCTATCTGTTTTTCTGGGGCAAGATTTTTACTTTCAAGTGGAAATCAGCTTTGAAGTTAAGACATTCCACTAAGATGAAATGTTATGCTAATGAAGCCTCTCTGACAGGAAAGACCTAAAAAATCAACTTGTCTGGACAGAAGAGAATCTGGATCTGAATGAAACACCTCCTGATGGATCTCCTGATCCAACAGTGAGAATATATAGATTAAGAAATTTTTCTCTTTCACTTTCTCACTCGTTTACAAAGATGCTAATAATGTATGCGATTGATAACAGTGCTACTGCAACAGGAGTTATGTGCATGTTATTTAAACCTAAGGTAAGCATTAACTTAAATTTATAATAATAAAGTTTTCCTTACCAAACCCAGTGGCAAATCAAGAAATTAAGTATAAGCATCTTAAATACCCATGTCTCCAGCAAATTACTTCATTCATTCAAAATGTTACAACGTAACTTTAGCTCAGGTACATGGTCCAGAAGAGGAACTGATATTAAAATTGTCAAGTATTTTTTGGTAAAAAATAATGTCCAGAAAGACATTTCAGCATACAGTGGGAGATCAAAGTGTAAACCTGAGCTGCAAGGGCTGCCAAGATATATGCAAACTGTGCCTTTATATCTCTGGACCCCTTTAGTACATGTGCCGACAGAAAAAACACACAATGAAAAAACCACAGCAAAATTCTCTTGCTTTCCCCAATGCATTGCAGGCATTTTACAGGTAACCATTGGAATTTTTTTGCAGGCCATTGTTTGGTTGGTGAGAGTGTTCTTTATATGGCATGAATAACAGTCTGTCAAGTATGATATTGCAGTCAATATCACAAATCAAGCTGCTTCATTTCTGCTGGTTCCCATAAGATGGAATAGATCCCTCAGTGAAGTAATGATAAAAGTTTACCTGTGACTACTGCAGTCAGCTACTTGTTAGGTACATTCTATACAAGGTTTTTAGCTTAAAATATAAGTTCTTAAGTAGATATGTATATTGCAGAATTACATAATCACAGAATATTCTCATCATACTGGATGCATCATCAAGTCCAACTTGTGACCCTGCACAGGACCACCTCAAGAGTCACACCATGTGCCTGAGAGCATTGTCCAAATATTGGGGAGCCTGTTCCAATTCCTCATCCCCCTCTGACTGAAGAGCCTTTTACCAACGTCCAACTTAAACCTCCCCTGACACAGCTTCAGGACATTCTCTTGAATCTTGTCATTGATCAAAACAGAGAAAACATCAGTGTTTGCCACTCCTCCTCAAAAGGAAGTTGTGGGCTGCAGGGAGGTCTCCCCTCATTCTCCTCCAGGCTGAACAGACCAAGTGACCTCAGCCACTTCTCATATAGCTTCACCTCCAGGTCTTTTACCTTCTTTGTTGCCCTCCTTCAGACACTCTCTAATGGCTCAATGTCTTTCTTGAATTGTGATGCCCAAAACTGCCCTCAGCACTCAAGGTGAGGCCACCCCAGTGCAGAGCAGGACAATCCCCTCCCTTGCCCTTGTTATTTCTGAAGCATGAATTTGATATCTGCTGCCTTATTATCATTTTCCTTATAAGATTCCATATAGTTTAGCCATAAAAAGGGTTTTAATAAACAGCTAGATTAGAGCTGACACACAGCTTGAAAAGACTGCAGCAGCTAAACATAAAATAGGTGCAAGTCAAACAGAAAGAAAAAAGTGAGGGTTGGTAATTTAAATTAGCTGTGGAAAAGCGGCAGGCTTTATGATGGACTTGACTGAAAACATCAGAAGAAAGCACAGTGAATTACTTTGTTATTAGTTATACCCTAAGACAATTTCAGCAAAGAAGTGGCCAGTGGCAGAAAGCTGCACCTTGATTATTAAACGCAGCTAAAACAAAAGTTCCAAGATTGGTTCTTAAAGTACAATAAAATTCTAAATATTTTGGAACTTAGCTTGAAGGTGTTCCTATAACAAAATGGTCGAGGAGGAACAGTAGAGAAGAGATGTGGAGGAAGGAGAAGAGAATGAAAAGGTAACCATAAAAAATCATGAAGCAGATAAGGACAGAGAGGCAATACATGGGAAGGAAGCATGACAGGATGTAATTTTATTAAGGTACAATAAAATGGAGCAGACGTGTTAATCAAAAATGTAGAAGCCAAGGAAACACAATAATGACTGTAGAGTATAACATACAATAGTAACTGCATGTGAGTTTTGTAGGTGAATACCCTCTTAACTGATCAGAGCTGAAACATGGGAATGCAGAACTCAAACAGTTTTCTATACCAAAAATACACCCTTTTGCTTTTATTCTCAAGTTGCACTAGAATAGATTATGTAGAATACTATTAACTATGACTTCCTTGAGGATTCTTTAAGTAGAGACTAGAGAACATGTATGTACTGAGTGGTAGTACCAAAAAGGGTATAATTTGCCACAAAGAATAGAGCTATTTTGTATTTTCATTATATAACCAAAGTATTTGTTTGTTATTTTACTTAGTTTGTACTTTTAAGAATAATGGATCTTGAATCCTTCTCAGATTCTGGTCCAAAAAGACAGGGACTACAACAGTAGCATGTGAAAGGGGAGAAGACTTTTAAAGACATGAAGGAAAACATTTGGAAACTTGAAACTTACAAGGAACAATCAATTACATAAGTTCATTCCATACTGCTGAGAAGGATTAGAGTTTTTACTCTACTTTTATTCTGAACATTACTCATCTAGACAAAACTGAAATACCAGTCTCCTTGCACAAGCTGTGTCCTGATTGCTGAAAAGCAATCTCACATCAAGGGATACAGCAAGCTAGGACACAGAGATTCCTCTCCCTGCAGGAGATGAAGTCCATTGCCAAGACACTTCAGAGCAGCATGCTGAGGCCTGTGAATGCAATAGGACATGCAGAGGAAGCGGATGACTGAGATGAGAGAAAAGAGACACATTATGCTGATGAAGGCTCTCTGGCAGAAAGGCTCTATCAGATTTAAAATAATGCATAGGGTTACTCACAAAGAGGAAGCTTTGACTGCCAGCTTGTCAGGAGAGAACAGCAAACCTCTGAATGAGAGGTTTTCTAATCCAACAGGGAGCCAGTATTGAGTTGGACTGGCAGGGTAAGGCTATGGCAAAACAGAGATGCAGTGATAGGGTAGACTGGACAAAAAAAATTAGTGGTAAGGACTGAGAGAAAAATTAAAGTAAATCTGAACAAAACCAAAAAAAATATTGAAAAAAAAAACCTGTTAGGTGTAGTGTGTCTAACATTACTGTAAAAACCCATCTACAATTTGCAAGGTCCATAGAAACACCTGCTGATAATCTTTCATTGAAAAATACTACTGATATTAAGCAACCTCAGCTGTGGCAGAGGAAAACTTGAAATAATAAAAAAAAAAAATAAATAAAAGGCAGGAGAAACAAGTTCCAGAAACTCATGTTAAGAAAATTTCCCTGTCTGATCATTCCAGAGCCACTCTGGCAGTGACACTCCAATCACCAGGACTGTCACTAATGGGCCCAAAAGCCTCTTAGCAGCAGGCAGCCCCAGTGAGCTCCTCAACAGTCCCTGCACATCCCACTCTCAGTCAGACCAGGTTTACCAGAGCAGAATGCCTGGATCTGAAATGCCTGGATCCTTAAATTTAGTCATAGCACTACAACAGCAGAGCAGCTCGAGCCGGTGCCCCTGAGCAGGGACCCTAGCAAAGGAATCCCTGGGCTTTTACACCCTGACAGTCTGTGCACTGGATGGTCTGCAGTCTCCCATCTGAGCCATCCACTCCTACTGTGTCTCTGTGTCCGGTCAACCAGCTGGGACACAGGTTCCTTGTCCTTTGTTATCCAAAGTGTCCCCTGCCTCTGGCCTGGGGCTTCTCTACTTCCCTCCACCCTCTCAGCCTTCAGCTTGCACTGCAGCTGCACACCCAGCTACCCACACCAAATGCATTCCTCAGCACTTTCTTCAGCTTCATCAAGAGCTACAAACACTCAAACTGAGGTTTTATGTTTCAAATCCTACAGCAATCCTGCAGCAATGCTGCCATTGCTGGCATTTCAATTTATGGCAGTAGAGGCAGCTCTGATGGCTCAGCCATGCCTAAGAGCCCAGCAGGTTTCTGATCCACAAATAAAAACAAACAGGTATTATAGCCTTGCCCAGTCCTGGGTCATCAGTATACTGCACTGAGATAATGCTTATCAAGGTGTTCATACAAGGTAATACATAATGAAAACTCTTATTCATAAGTAGTTTTTAAATGTCATGAAAAAAGGTGTTCAACACAGAAATTTCCCAATCCAAGGCTAATTGAAGTCAATGGCAGCTTGGACTGGATTTTACACTAAAAAAAACCCAAACATATACATAATTTTGATTTTCTTCAATAATTCATTTTAGGAATAAATAAGTCTCTTTTAAAATAAACTGTGGTTGGTAAGTCCCAATTTAGTTGCTGGACCAGAAATAAATAAAAAAAATTGGATAAGACTTAGTCATGGCTAGATTTTCAGGTTGAGGGCAATATATGGATAAACATGTAAACTACAGGCAAGCAGACACCATCATTCAGGACCACCACCAAAAATAAGAAATAAATCTTTCTTAGCATACCATACTGAGAAATCAGTGGGTTTGGGCTAGTTTTGTTTTCTTTATGAACAAGACATAGAAATTGATGGTTGCTCAATGGCACACAACAGAGTGATGCTGTTGCTGTTCAAAACGTAAATGTTCTCCCAAAATGTCATACAGTTTTATTTCTGTCATATTACTTTTTCCAGAGCTCATAAATGAAATGTATACAACTTTCTATCAACACTGTCAAATATTAGCAGGTATTGAATAAATTTCATGTTAGAGTATTTCTGTTTATTTTTGCGTCCAATGTTTAACTACTTCAGATACTTGGGATTATATTTCTAAAGGATTAATAAAGCCAAGTGCTTGCTCTGTTGCTTTTTTTAAAATAGATTAGGCAAAGAAAGAACCAAAGAAAATTTTACAGAGATGATAACTGTTATTGTACCATTAGCAGAAAGTGTTAGGAATTTACAAAACGTATGAGTTTAAGAATATGAAACAGTTACCGCAGAGAAAATTATTTGAACAATCAAGCGAGGGAAATACAGTAAAAAACAAACCTGCACTCACACAGCAGCAGTGTGAGAGGCAATCTGGCAATGTGTCAAGGTAGATGCTGCCTTTTTCAATTTAGAACTCAAACTTATCATTATAGCCTCAGTTTGGACACATGGCTCAGTTCCAAGAAAAATCATAAAGCCAAATCCTTTCCAGGAGGTTTTAATATGATCACTAAAGAAAGATTTCAGCAAGCTGAAAATATTTAGCTGAACTTTTCCAAAACACCATTCATGAAAACTACTCTCAGGCTTGTAATCTCCCAGCCTCCAAGGTTAACTGCCTCCCTAAGATGCAGCTGGTTTCTTCTATCATCTGCAAAACACCTTCATACCATCCTCTCCACTAATATCTCATAGCTCTCTACAACATATCCTGCCCTAGGTACTTCAGATAGCAAGACTAATATTTATAGCTTATGCTCAGGGATATCATTCATTCTCTTCTACCAACAACTTTACTTTCAATAATGAAAATGTCCTCTAGATAACAGGCACAAAACCATGCCAAAATTTTTTAATATGCCATCTTGAAGAGATTTTAAATAGTTCTCACACTGCTGCCTACCTGAGACACACACCAGAACCTGCACTGGAAAAATAATACTTCCAACAGCCTTGTCACTAAATTTGTCTTTTCAAACAACCTCTCCAGAGTCTGATATGCACTGAATGAATCCAGGTTGTGCCTCAAGTCATAATTTAAGACCTCCACATAATTTGCCAAAGACTTCCACAACCACCACAAAAATACTCCCTGCAGCAGATCCATCAAAATCCTCAGATTCTTTACCTCAGTTTCTTGAAGAATACTGCTGTATTCATAGTACTATATTCAGTATTACTACTAAAATTATGTGTGTGAAAATAAACAATTATGCACCAAAAGAAACCCATACAGATAATCAATAAAGGACAGAATCATCCAGCTACCAGTAGGGGAAAAATATTTCTGAGAAAAAAATTTCTTGATCATCTCAGTCTACATCTTCACAAAATGAATTTTGGAAGTATGTTTGTAATTATATGAGACAGCAAAAATCATCAATTCTATAGGAATATTGGTTCTAGGACATAAGTAACCACTCCACCCACAAATAGACACATAAATATGTTCATGCACAATGTGCAATGCACCTAAATTTCAGCTGATTTGTTCTCCCTGTCTTTAGCAGGTAGCTACCTTATTTCCCCTTCCATATTATGATCCCCATTTTTCTCAAATGATTTTGCTGATATAATATCTAATTAAATATAAAACTGGTTCTAAATCTAAAACTGTTCTCAAATTGTATTTATTATTAAAGATTGATTTTTAGACTTCAGTCCTGAAAAATCAACATGCCCAAATTATTTGCTTCATATATTTTATCATCCACTTAAAAATTTTGGCTGGTCGGAACAACTTGTGTCGTCTCAAAAGCTTTTTAATTCCTTATCAAAACTGAAGATAGAGTCTCTTATAACTGTCATACTTTAGAAGTCTGAGTAGACTGTTACCCATTTTTATCTGATTTGTTTGAGTTTCTCATTCCCTTTTTGCAGTAGAAATACACTTAGCAGTATTGTGCATGAAATAGTTGGTTCACTAACCATCCCAGCAAAGCTCTTGAAATAAAAAAGGGGTTAACGTCATTATCCAAACTGACTTCCTGTTAACAGATGGCAGAGTGCATTCTCTCCTCATTTTTGCAAATCAATATGTTTTTGCTTGACTTAAAATATATTTTAGGTGCCTGTCTTGTCATGAGTTTGGTCTATATCATATAACTATGGCTACTTAAAAATTGGGCATGTAATCTAAATTAGTAATGAAAGCTCCACCCTGGTTTCTGTGCGCTCTAAATTCTCTGGCCTTACAGACTCCTCCAGAAGGTGATTCATCCCATTCTGAAATAAGTGTCTAGGACAGGTGGGACAGTTTTCTCCCATAAGACTAGAGAGTTAACCAATCCCCTTGGTAACTTGTTTGAGTCATTGTTTACAGCCTCACATTAAAAATACTTCATTGTATTACTGATCTGAATATTGTAGGGCCAAATTCATGACCTTTACCAGCTTATTTTTTTAAATTTTATTTGGGAAAATATTTATATGTAGTAGGTATTAATAATACAATTCTTTTTCTTCTGTTTGTCTCCAACCCTTTGCTACACTTGGGTATAAAATGTGTACTCTCATTTTGATGTCTGAAACTCAAAGTTTTACTTTCAATCACTTTTAAATTGAGTTCATAGATTCAATAAATTATTTAATTTCTTTCATTAAGAACACAGAGTAATGTGAATATTGATTAATTAATCCTTTTAAAATCTTTAGAAATCTTTGTATAATCCTCAACTAACTGCAACTTAAAAAAAAAAAAAAGTAAATTGCTTTATCCTGGCTATTTTCCAGTCTTTGCAGACCAGACCTTATCAAATCTGTGGAAGTTTGTCCAAATGGTTTTATGGTACTTCATCCTGGCTGGAAGTACGTTGTGGTGTCCTTATCTACTAACTGCTTCTAAGATTTTGAACAATAATTCCTGGTCTTCTTTACTGTGTATATTTCCTACTTCCTCATGCTGTAAATATGAACATATTGGCAAACATCAATTTTACTAATAAAAGAGCTGCAGAAGGTATTGAGCAGACTACTTTCCTACCCTAGGCAAAAATTTGTCTTTTATTAAAGTTATTGACTTAAACTAACCCATTCTAACAATGACTGCTATACTAAACATAGTGGATCAAGAAATACTCTCAGTTATGTAACACAGCTACACAGAATTGTTTGTATACCTAAGGGTTAAACAGAAAAGAGGGTCAAATTTCTGTAATAGAAGTTTTAGTTGACACCCATCCAAAACTTTAACTCTACGCTGGAAATTCAGAACAAATGCTACAGAGAATGCTGCAAGAAATCTCAAGAGACATTGTTTATCCATTATCAGTTTGTGATTTTTTTTCCTTTAGATTTTATAGTCATTTCACCTCTTTTGTCTATTATTTTCTTTAAAGGTCTTGTAGAGAGCTAATGGAGCCATGAGACACAGGTCAGCCACCGGCTGACAGAAATCTCTGAGCTGAACATTTTGACACACCACCTTAGAAGATCAAAGTGTTCTTTCTGTGCCTCCTTGTATTTTGTACAAAAATTAATTTTGCTACAACTGTGTAATGAATGTTTGCAAAATATGCAGCAAGGATCTACATATGTTTCTGTACAGAACTTTTATTAAAGTTGATGGAATTAGATAGTCATAACTAATGGAAGTGTTACGTGCTTAACTGTTTATCTAGATGCCATATGTACCTCTCTTTTTATGAGTAAAATAAACAGCAGATTTTTTTGGCTCATTGCACTGTGGCTAAAAGCTTTAGCTAAGCAGTAAAGCTGCCAAGCCCACAGGTTTATACAGCTCTACCATCTCTGGTCTTTCCTGCCACTCATTCTTGGTCACAGGTGTAGTTCATTTAAATTGAGGGCATTTACCCTACTCCTTTGTAAGATCAAGCTTAAGTCTACGGTTAGGGATGTTCTTTTTCCTTTATTTTCTTTCATTGTGACATCGGTACAACATTTTGAGGTTGTGTTGTGTACCACAAAAAGTGGTCTGAAATGAAGAGCAGAGGAGATTTTTCCTTGTATTTGTACTATTGTTTCCTCTGCATTTATTCTATTAGATGGAAAAAATACACATGGGACCAGTGGGGAGGGCAGTGGCTTGGTTGCACTTGCTTTCATCTGGGCTAGAGTTCATATTTTTTTTTAAGTACTGGTACAGTACTGTGTTTCCAGGATTTAGTATGCAAATAATGTTGACAGCATTCTGGTGTTTTGGCTGTTACTGAGTACTGTGTACTCTAAATCATGGAATTTTCAGCATCTTATTCTCTGCAAGTCAGGAGATACACCAAAAGCTGGGATGGAGCACAGCTGACCTGGGGTGTCCAAAGGGAGATGCCACACCATGGAGTGTCATGCTCAGTATATAAACTAGGGGAGTTAGTCAGAGCTGGCTGATTGCTGGGTATCAGTCAGTGGGTAGCAACTGCAGCCTTCTCTGGATCCTGGTTATCCCATTTCTCAAGGTGGGGAAGCAGGGGGTAGAGGGAAGGAGAGGAGGGGGACAGGGGACAAAGCAACAGAGAATCACAGCAGCATAGATGGCTTGGGTTGGAAGGTCCTTAAAGGTCTTCTACCCTGGGCAGGGACACCTTGGACTAAGCCAGTGTTCTCAAAGCCTCATCCAACCTGGCACTGAACACGTCGAGGGATGGGACATCCACACATGCTCTGGTTAATCTGTAGCAGTGCCTTACCACATTCACATAAAGAATTTCTTCCTGATATCTGTTCTCAACCCACACTCTACAGTATAAAGCCATTTCCTCTTGTTTTATTACTATTTTGACCTGCCAAAATGGCCCTCTCCTGCATTTTGAAGACTCTGCTTGAGAAGGATGAGGTTGTGCAAGGCTCTGGGGTAGGCAGCAGTGCCCAGCTCCCAGGTGTGAGCTTACAGCTATCAGGAAAACACCCTTCATGACATCACTGCCCCTTTGGAAAGTTAGTTCACTACCACCCTGCTCTCTGCAGCCATTTGACACCAGGTGCTTCCTAAAACCAGGAGTCAGAAGTCTGAGTCTCTGTTGTGGGAAGCACAGAGCGAAGAAGTTTCTGGCTCCTGTTTATCTTCCCCACTACCTGTTGTTTTTCCCTATGGGGACTGCAAAAACCCTTGCACCCAAGTAAACAGTGTCACCAGCTGCTGGAGTGGAAATAGGCAGGAGATAAGCTTCCCTGGTGTTGGTATTAGTCTTGACATCTGAGGGAGGTTTGAGGCAGGCATAAAATGACCCCATGCCATAGCCAGAGACAGCTTGCACCAGAGCACCTTGCAGCAGACACTGTCAGCAGGATGGCCAGCTGTGTCCTGGGGTGCATCTGGTACAGCATTGCCCCCCATTAAATTATCTTGCCAGAAAATTGAACACATTTGAAACAGCAGCTAGTGCTCACTGCCTACTTGCTGTCCTTCAGATAAAATTCAGTATGTCAGTGTGACTGGCCAATTCAGCACACAGTGTAGCAAATAAATCTAATGGTCTTCATGCTCACCTGTTAGATTTTGTCCCAAAATGGATGAGAAGTATTTTCAAGGTCAGGTTCAGCAGAGAGATTTTATAAGAAATTGTTTTTGTGCCTCTCAGCTACTGTCTCCCAGAGTACTGATAATTGACTTCACTGATAAATCTAAATTTGGTTGTCCTCTCACTGAATTGTTTTTCTTCACTATATCATCTTTTCTATTTTTTTATCAGAATAATAACATAGGTAGTGACAGTTAAACTGTATAACCTTGTATTATTTCATGCTATTTATAGTGAACCAACAGACGTAACTTTCCACTTCTCACTAGTTGTGTCCTGAGGACTCAGTTACATTACACTGAGAGGCTTAAAGCCAGGACTAGTCAACACTCACTGGGATCTGTTAGATACTTTTACTTATGTTAGCTGTTAGAGAGCTCTGCTGGATGTTCATACCTTGATCTGCCCAGACAGGTAGATTTTTCAAGGCTGGGAACCATGTGCTGCCTTTGTGTGTCACAGCTGCTTTCTGAGTTATTTGTTTATCTATTTCCCTTGATTAAAAATAAAGGTCATCTGAGTCCTTATTCACGCCTTCCTTTTCAATCACGGGAACAGAATCATTGAATTGTTTAGGCTGGAAAAGTCCTCTAAGATCTTTGAGTCCTACCTTTAACTTAACACTGCCAAGTCCACCACTCAACCATGCCCCTAAGTGCCATATCAGCACATTTTGGAGCACTTCCAGGGATTGTGACTCTACTACTTCCCTGAGCAGCCTGTTACAGTGATTGATAACACCTTCTGTGAAGAAAAGTTTCTGTGATTAAACTTTTCATAATAGCCAATCTAAACCCTCCCTGGCACAGCTTGAGGCCATTTCCTCTTGTCCTATCACCTATTACTTGGGAGAAGAAAGCAACACTCACCCACTAAAAGCTTCTTTAAGGGAGTTGCAGAGAGTGATAAATTCTTTCCTAAGCCTCCTTTCCCCTGGCACCAAGATCAGGCTGAGAGGAGGGCCTCCTTCTAGCCCTTCCTGTTGTTTCCATTTCCAAACTTCCAGTCAAATGGAACCTTCCCAGTAAGCAACAACTAATCATGTAAATCATCATAAGTGGCTTGGTGAGCTCTTCTGCCAGTTTCCTCAGTACTCTTGGGGTCCCATCTGACTTCATAGACTTTTATGTGTCTAAATGGTGTAGCAAGTCTGCTTGGATTATTGGGACCTTCTTTTGTCTCTCTATCTCTCTCTTTTGTCTCAGAGGCCTGGATACCTGGAGAACAACTGGTCTTACTGTTAAAGACCAAGGAAAAGAAGGCATTAAGTACCTCAGCCTTTTCCTCTTTAACACCATGTTTCCTCCCACATACAATAAAGGACAGAAATTCTCCTTAGCCCCTCTTTTCTTTTCTGGATTTATAGAAAATTTTTATTGCATTTTACACAAGTAACCAGATTAAGTTCTGAAATTGCAACAATGAAGTCTCATCTCTAGATCCACAGGTAATATCTTTCCTATCCACTATCTACTTTTATCCTTTCTTTCTTTTTATTTCTTTTCCTTATATATTTTCTTAAGAGATATATTTATATTTTTGCTATTACATTACTGTAGAACATAATCAAAATGGCAACAAAATTGTTCTAAAATAAGCTCTACAGACACACACACATACACAGATAGGTATAGATATATATATCATTCTGTTTCATTTCACTCTAGTCCACCTGAAAGGACCTATTAACAAGAACCTCAGTTACCCTTGCCTTCAGGGCTGGGTTGTAACACCTTTCTTACTTCTACAAGAATTCAGAACTCTACCATTTTATGACTGTTGTGTCCAAGACTGCTTCCAGCCATCATATCATCCACCAGTCCTTCTCTGTTTACCAACATCCCCTAGTTGCTTACTTATCAGGTGTGCCAGGAAGTTCTTTTCCACACACTTCAGGAACATCATTTTTTCTCTTCTAGATTGCATTTTTCAGCAGACATCTGGTAAATTGAAGTATTTTGTGAAAACAAGGGCTGTAAATTGTGGGACTTCTCCCACAGCTGCTTATAGACTGCTTTACATTCTTCTTTATGCTGGCTTGCATCCACTTGCAAAAGTCATCCTACCATATCTTCTCTTTATGGCCACTATCATAGTTTTCCTGCTGCACAGTGTCCTCCAGCTCCTCCTGGCTTTTACCTGTTTATTGCCTTAGTCTATTAGTTTAGATGCACTTGGCCTATTGATCTTGCTCCCTTTTTTAGGGGAGAGGCCCTAATTCCTACATGACCATTCTCAGGAGTTTGCATGGTTTTCAAGACATCAATAGCCCTCATGTCTTTACTGTTCCAAGGATCTTCATTGCCCACCTCCACTGTGACAGCAGACCAAAGGATCTCGCTTGCACAGAGTCCCTCAAATATTGACATGATGGTCTCAAGACCTTAAGCAAGCCTGGTTTTATCCCTTTACCCCTTAAAATCCAGTTTAGATTTCTTTCCAAGAGCTCTATTGACTCCTGAATGAAGATAATTTTTGACCTTTGAGACAGGTGTATCTCATCAGTCACCAGCAAACAAGGTCATGTAGAGTAATTCATGATCAAAAATCCCAAAATTCTGCAGGTGATAGTAGACTCAGATACCTGTTTTGATCTGCTGGACCTTTCTGTTTGTTTCCTCATCATTCCCCTGGAAGGAAAAAGAAGAGCACTAATTGTGCTCCTGATCCCTTAACTCGTCAGGCCAAGGCCCAGCAGTCTCTTTTGATTGACCTTGAGCTTCTTGTTGCAACTTCATCATTGCCTGCCAAGAAATATCAATAATAGATGATAATCTGAGGGTCGTGCCAGGGCAGGAAGATTTCTCTTCAAACCATTAACCCAGACCCTAGGAAGACAGCAGGCTTCCCAAAGAAGTGGGTCCACTCTGAATATTGGGGCTTCTGCTCCCTTCAGAAGGGAGTCTTCTGAGACAATGACCCATCTTTTTTTTCCTTTATAGCACCAGCTCAGACACAGGGCATAGGCTGACTCCACGTCAGCAACTCCTCAGTGTTAAAGGAGCCATCACCCTCGTCACCCTTCAGATGCACTTGCAGAGCCTTGTACTTACAATGCGATGCCACCTGGGCATGTGGGGCATTCACAAAGGAGATGCATCTGCTGTGCCAGGCAGGGGCTTGTCACCACTGCAGACCCTTAAGTCTCTGCATTCAGCCAGGCAGAGAGATATAAAGGAGCTCTCTGTATCAGACATCCTGTCCATCTGTTGGCCTTTTGGGCCTCCCAAATGAAGTGGGAGCTTTTCTGTCAGGAGCAAAGAGCAGTGCAGGAATGGTCATTGGTGCTAATTTAGGTCTTGCTTCATATTTTTCATATTTCTGGCATTTGGATAAGCATAATCCAGTGAGGTTTTTTTGCAAATTTGCTGACCATATGAGGTCTGACTATCTTTTTCATTGTCCAGTGATTAAATCTTTAAACTCTTAAACTTTAAAATAGTTTGGGTTGCACACTCTTTTATCCCAGTTCTTACTTATCTAAGAATGTCCACATAAGCCTGCCTACTTTTCCCCATGCATCCTGAGGAAAAACTGAAGAAATGGGTATAACCTGCATGTACAAAGGTTGAGGGTGGCAAGTAGTAGATGAGTAGGTATTTTTATTTGTGATACATTCAACTGAAATATCTTAAAAAAAACCACTGATTTGGAAAAATAACCCGCAAAAACAAACACAAAATTATTAGTAGACCTCACCATGCAAAGGGAATTCTTGCTTTATTTATTCCATGAGTATAAATACATTGATACTGTTCAAAGCAAGGACACACTGTTGTGGATCAAAGTGCACACTATAATTATCAGCCAGGAGCCTATTCCTCTAATTAGGCTTTCCTTCATATTCAGTTTATATACCGGCTTTATTGGTGGCAGAGAAAGACTGATGTATGTCTGGGAGGAAAAGAAGAAAAGAGAAAGAAAAGAGGAAGAACAGGGAATGAGATAATCAGGCACTAAGAAAGAACCTTGCCCCTCTCTCATCTGGGAAATGTCTGAAGGGACCTTTTCTTAATGCCATGTGGGAAGAGTATCTAGGAATACTCAGTGTCTGTGTCAGGATAAAGTACATCCTGAAGTCAGATGAGAGAGATCTTCTACTGAAGCCACCCTCTTGTAATAGATTATTTAGCTGGGCAAAAAAAAATATTTTACTAATGAATGCTGGTGTAACAGAGACATTGATCAGAATGGTAGTCCTTTCCTGATTAGAGGATAAAAAAGCAAACATTTGAGATAAACTGCACATATGAAGAGAAATATCTGACATTGTTGCCTAAGAATATGATCAAAGGAAAAATTAACAGAGGTGAGCAAAACTCAAAGGTTTTGTAGAGCGTACTTAGATTTAATGGTAGTCTCCTACCTCCCTGCTTTCAAATGAAAAGCAAGTGGAATTGATAAGCTTGTTTTTGAAGCACTTGGTACTGCTAAACAGTTCAGGTTTAATTACACACAGTAAAACAGGGGAAGCAGTGAAAGAAACTTGACTTTTTAGGTTGTAAGTCCTACTAAAATTCACTGAAGTCAGGGTAATAGGATTTATTACATATTTTGACATTAAAGATAAAATTCAATAAAGTAATGGAAGTAAAACTACAATAGAAGTTGCTTAACCTTTAAGAAAATGAGAGGATTTTAAAAAAAATTCTTCAGAACAGGAGGTAGAGAAGGAGTAATAACTTTTGCTGCTTGGGATCTTCACAGTGACATGCTGTTTGTTATTAACAGAGACAATGGGCATAGCAGCAAGAAAAATTCCCCGTATTGTTTAAGAAGTTAGTATGGCTGAGACATTTATTGGAGTTCACCTGTCTTCATTCAGATGGATTTTTAAACTGATCAATCATATCTACTTTTAATAAAACTTACTACTTTGACTTTAATTTTATCTAAATAGGCTAAGACATGCTGCTATTTTTTCTTTATTCTTAAATATTTTTATGACTATCTTAGCAGGAAAGAATAAAGATATGCTGGTAACAAAGCAATCTCTCATGTACTAATACAGAGTTTGAAAGTGATGAATCGTAGCTGGAACCTCAAGCAAATTTGACAGTGACAAAGGCAAAAACCCCTGAAAATGAAGCTGTTGAAGAGACTGATAAACCCAAAAGAACTTGTATCCAAGTCTTTAGGAGGGGCTGAAGTGGATGCTAATGAACATAGTTCTTTTTAAGTATACTGCAATTTGTGTTTTGGGTTTTTTGGAGTTTAGTTTGTTTTGGTTTTTAGGGTTTTTTGTTTTGTTTTCTTTCTAATTAAATATAGCTCTTTAGATTAACTGGACTTTGAGCTACTGAAAAGTAAATATCTTTTTAAATGTCAAGATAATTGGTGAGACAAGAATTCCAACAAGACAACAAACAAGAATTCTCTCTATGACTTCCTATTGCTAAGGTACTACTCATCTAATTACATGCAGATGTATTTGTGCTCAGTGAATCATTAGTCTTCATCAGCATACAAAGGGAAAATCATCACTTGATTCTCAGCTGCCACAAATAAGGCACATGGTATTTGCATCCCAAGTCAGTACTTCAGTACACAAACTTTACCTTTTTCATTTTTTATTTTTAAAATAAAAGCATTATGAGTGAGTGAATTACCTTTTTTCAGTAAAAAAAAATAGGAACCTTACTCTGCATCATGAATCTTAATTTCTTATCTACTAGCTGGTACAATTTTAGGAAATGTTTAAAAATCTTCAGTTTAGAAAGTAAATCTAGTTTGCACCAAAAAAAAAACCAAAAAAAAAAAAAAACCAAAAAAAAATAAAAACAAACAAAAAAAAACCAAAAAAAAAAAAAAACAAAAACAAAAAACACCCAAAAAACCAACCAAACTGTAACTCATTGGAAGACTGTCCTCTCTGTGTAACTGCCAAATTTCAGTTCTTTGTTGCACATACTTTAGGTTGCTAACTTTCTCATTTAACCCCAGCAATAAGGTTCATGTCTTATTTCCTGATGTCTTCTGTAAATGCAAATCTTTTTACAGGGAATACCACAGCCTACTAATCAACTTAATCTCATCTGCTTTCACCTGCTCTACTGATCCAAACTTCTGTGGCTGAAAATATGACCGCATTATTGTTTTCTATTCAGATATTAGATTTCCTTCTGGTTTATGTTCCTCGAGTAGGAAAAGATAATAAAGTTGTCGTAAAAAGCTTCTATTTTTTCCCTGATATGAGGGTACAGAATCTACATGGACAACTCTTGGGTTGTTATACAGTTAATGTCCCAATTTTTACTAGCAGAAAATAATTTGCTAGAATGTGTGAATGTGGAAGAATAAAGTTCTTTGAGGGAATAGGTTTGCTTGAAATTTTAAAGTGATATATTGCAGGAGCATGTCCCACTCCAGGTTATCAGGTCTGTTGACCTTAACATCTTCTTAGATGGTTTCCTGTTTCTATTTAACTATGATTTTTGTCCTGAAGAAAAGAGATATTATATATGCCACTGCGTGTGTTGAATGTTTCCTTGGTGCCATTCTGTGGTATTTGCAGCCCTCTTTGACATTATCAAATGGATTGACATTTCAAATATTTGCAGTGCTCAGCGGGTACTAATTCAGCGAAGGTGAACCATGAGTTGCTCTCATAGTGGCACAGCAAGTGATGTGTGTCTATTTAATCACAGCTGCTGAAATGAGATCAAAAGGCACTGTGATGTTAAACCCTTAAAGCTGCTGTCACAGCAGAGAGATCAGGAGGGGCCCACCACAGGAAGCAGAATAAAAGGTAAACTTGGACTTGCAGCCAACGCAATTCAGCTGTTAGCCATATCCTGGTGGAGATGAATAAAGGGGCACATTCAGGGAAGTGGCTGTACAGGTGAACTGCACCAGGCCAAAACTCTCTCCCACACAGATATGCCCAGTGTCAGGAGCACCAAGAGACATTTCTTTAAATGAATTTGTGTGATCGTTCTTCCCTACATAAGTGATGGTTTTAACTTCACTTCCAGTATTATCCAATTTTACTAGTTTTCTCTGTGAAAGAGGACTTGTTCAGCTTTTAGCGGGTATTCTGGACCATGACAAGGCTTCCTGTAACCCTAGAGTTCAACCACAGCAGATACGTATCTGCCCTGGACCAAGATCTCCCTGGCTGTTTTTCCTTTACCTGCGGAGAGCATGTGTTAACTGCACAGCTGCACTGCAGAGTTTCTAGCCAGGAGAGGGCAATAACATCCATCAGCTGCTGTGCAGGAGCAGAAGAAGGCTTGGAATATGCAGAGTAGATGATGGCACAGAGAGAGGGGAAAGAAGTGATAAGCCAGCAAGTGGTTGCAGATGATGCACAGTAAGTGTGACAACAGAATCCTCCACTGTATTGCATTAATTCAAATGATTGTGTTTCTTACCTTTGCTGAAACAAGTAGAGATAATGATACAGAGGTAAGGTTTTCTATTTATCTAAAGCCAAATCACCTGGCTTTTAAGATCAAATATTGAAAAAAAAACCCAAAAACTTGACAATGAAGCACTTGTGACTTATGACTCCACACTGGTTATTTGGCTCAGTACAAAGATCTCTGCACAATATTTTATGATCTGTGTCACACAGAAGGTCAGAAGACATGATCTAATAGTCCCTTCTGGCTTTAAAATATTGGAATCAGAATCTAAACTAGACTGTAATGGAACTCTTTCTCTGTGTGTATATAATCTAAATGCACAGAATGTTACCAGATTCTGGGCCTGTAAGTGTTCAGAAATCCTCATTTCATTCCTCACAGCCTTTATATCCCTGACAAGTGATTCCCAAGTTGTAGCCTTAGGTTTTTTAAACTTCCCTTCTCCCTACCCATCCCATGCAATGCCTTCCCTTCACTCAGGTGTTCTCTGCCCTCAGCTGTGAAACAGCAGACATTGTCACCTGAGAGCCACTGTGGTCAGGTGTTTCCTACTTCTATGATGACAGAGCATACATGAATCTTTGAAGAATTTTCTTCCTTTTTTCAGTTAATTAAAAACTATTTCTTCATCACCTACCTCCATTCAGAATGCTAGATTTAGACATTGGAGTTAAGCAAAGTAAAAATATTTTCTGATTATTTTTGTAAACATTCCAACTGTCAATTACCTCAAGGCAAACTCTGTTGGAGGTAAGATCATACCAGGAAAAATCCAGCACAATTTTGGAGGGGAGAATGGAACTACTCACACAGAATTAAAGCCACTGTATGATCACCCACCCCAGTGATGCTCAAGAATTTTACAGAGGTTTTACTGTTGTTTATTATTTTTCATGGAAAATTGTCTCATTGAGAACCTGTCTACTTGAAGTCTCTAGTGTTTTCTGTCCTCATTTTGGAAAACATAGCTGCAAAAGTAACTAAGGACTTTATTATTTTTTATCCTCTCCTGTGAGATATTTCTGCATCTTTTTAGTCCCTAGTGACAAACACCACACTGCATGTAGTATTCACTGTAAAATTAAATGAAGCATGTGTTGGAACACCTGAGAGCAACTGAAAATAATTGAAAAGAGTTATAAAATCTCATTATTCCCATTAAGGTTTATTTCTTACAAGAACCATTACTGGGGAATTTCATGCCCACCCTTTTGATTCCTCTGGAACGGGGAATGTGTGCTGGTACAAGAGAGGCATACAAGACGCTAGAACAGAACACAACAAAAATGTAAACTGCTGGTGTTGATGCATAACTGAGGATGAGCTAGTAAAGGAATCAGAGTGAAGCTGAGGAAGAGACATTTCTTGTGTTTATGTGGGAGGCGACTGAGCCCTCCACTCTTTGCCTTTGCAGCAGCTGCATTATGAATTAATAAACAGACACTTCATGAATATGCACATGAGGGATTTGCATTAATAATTCATGAGGCCATCAGTCAAGCAGCTGCACATTCAATGCCGGAAATTGAGGTTAGGCCTGTTCTGTCCTGCTTTTTTTGAATTACAACCAGAGGCCCAACGTGGAAGGGTGGGGGAAGAGAAGATAAAATGTTTATCAGGAAAGGGGTGGATGGGAATGAGGCATTCTGACACCTTCTTCAAAAATTAGCTGAGAAAGAGTGCTTGAAATAAAAGTGTCTTGACAAGTGTGGGGGAAGGGGAATGGGAAGGCAAGACAAAATGCAAGTGATGTTTTATAGAGTTTGTCATACAGTACATCTTCAAGGTGATGTAACAATCAGTGACAGAAAGATACTCTGATCGTCTGGTAGTAGGAATGGTGTGTACTAGCTGTACTTTGAAGAACTGTTGAGAATGTGGAAGATCATTAATTTATTTTTATTAATGGCTGCATCAGGCATTTTACTTTTTTTTTTTTGGGTAATTTTTTTCTCTTGTTGGAAACCAGCCTTGAAAAAATTTAAAAAAAAAAAAAAGGGAGAGTGTGGAAAAAAGTCTAATGCAGTCCAAAGACATTCTTTCTCTAAATACTTTATTTCTGTGAGGAAATGTATAGATAAAATAATCCATGGGTTTAAGAGAAAAAAATCAAAGGTGATTAAGGTTATGAATCTTCCTGTGAAATAGTGATCCACTGAAATATGAAAGCTTATTGGAATTATTCTATTGTATAACTCATACATAAAATAAATTACTACAATATTGTGATCTGGTTTCTCACATTTCTCAGTGAATCAGATTGATAAAAGATTTAGATGGGTTTAAAATATTGTCGTCTTCACCTTTATCTACCTTTGAACATCTGGTCCTTCTTTTTCATACCATTGCCTTCAGTATTTCCTCTGTCTGTAGTGCTTAATTTGCAGGATGCAGTGCCACATATCAAAAAACATTGTGTATTGTGTTACTGCTTTGAACATGTCAAGGTTAGGGGCTAAGTGGCAGTGCATGCAATGATATAGGGGTTGACATTCTGGTAAGGTCAGTTAAGGCAGCACCTCATGTGAACCACTCAAAGTTTTCTATCAAGTGGAGAAATATGGATTTAAAGTAAAGTAATGTAAAGCATGGGAAAAAAAGAAGCTTTCAGGTCTATTTCAAACTTTGGACTGTAACAGTGCATAGCATAGAATTTTGAATCTGGACTTGAAGCATCTACTCAGCACAGATTTCTAGGTTTGCAGGTAATTAACTAGCCAAGTAATCTGTCTATTGAAACAGGAATCTCCAATATCAATACTCAAAATATCTTTTTTTTTTTTTGGGGGGGGGATGGGGTGGAATATGAGAAGATAATGAAGTTTCCAACTGAGAAAAATGTGCAATTTTAAAATGGATTATTTGTATATTTGTAATACTAGTGACGTATATGATACAAAGCATAGCTCTTTCATTTAAGATAAATTCTATACTTCAAAAGTTACCATCAAATCTCTTTTCTAATTGTGATATAGAAAACTGTGATTTAGAAAAAGAACTTTTCACCCTTTTCTCTGGACCAAAACTATATGCAGATTAAAAAATAAAAAAAATAGCCCCTTCAGCAAATTGTTCCAATCTTCCCCTGTCCTGTCGCTTTGTTGGCCACACTATCCTTTATGCATCCACTTTGAAATAAGAAACCAAAACAGAAAAGTGAGAATGTGAGCTCTGCTACTGCATCAGTTTATGTTACTATGAACATGGATCTGGAAATCACAGAAAGCAAACCAAACACCTTGGATTTAAAATCCTTCTTTCATTTCTTCCATATCTTTTTAAGCAAAGGCAAGCAACTCATTACCCAGTAGGGGTGAAGAAAGGAGAGTGACATTTCCTTTGTAAAACATTAAAATAAATAGGTAAAAAAAATATAAATAAAAAACGAAACTGCAGGAAAAAATATGTTCTCACACTATTTCACTTGATGTTATTTAGGTGTGATATGGGGAAAAGCAAGATGTAAGCTCATTAGAGACCAGCTCTGCTGTCTCTTATAATAGTTCTAACAACCACATAGTAAAAGGGAATTTTTTACTTAGTAAAAAGGTTTGCATGCACACTGGTTCTTTCCCCCTTTTCTCACATTTCAAACATGACACATTTCAACCTTTCTGGCTCCTTCCAGTCAGTTTCCCTACAAAACTTCAGGCCAGCTTTCTGTCATGACCAGGGCAACTCCACCGACTTGGGCATCTTGTACTTTTTTATCCTAGTTTATTTCTGCTAATTTGTTCTAAACATGCTGAGCCAGAACACTCACTGCATTGACAGATTATAGCATTTCCAGAGAGAGACTGATTCCATATGCCCACATCACTACTGACAACTTTCCAATTAAATTAGCACAGAAGCTTCCAAACTGTCTTTGGTCAGTGGCCCAGAAGATTTCCCAGGTTTTCCTGGTATTTCAGATAGTCACATAAGAAAGTTTTCATTCTTTATGCATAGAGTGGAATTGACTTAGAAGGTGAATAAGTTACAGAAACACAAGGTATGCATTACTGATCTGTTTGCAAAGTTGAGGGCAACTGGTTGTACTTGTGTACTTTTAATCTACAGCTGACTGGTAAAGTCACCAATTTTTTATCTGTTCATTCTCACCTTTTACAAAAATATCTGTGGAAGGTAAGCTTTTCTTTTCTTTCCACAGGACACCTTCCCTGAAAAACCGCACAGACTCATCAGCATTTTCTAAGGAGAAGAGCTGAGGCAGAGTACTACTTCAACATCTCTGACATGTGAAGCTGCTGGGAGCTAATTTTCCCCGCTAAATGACCTTACATGGTTCAGTAACAATCTGCTGCAGGAATCACTGACATGCATGATTGTTCTTTGACTTTTAACCTCCAGGTAATAGAGATTAAGTGCCACTTGGATGGAGACAATATTTTCTAACATTGAGTTTCTAATAACTATACTATTCTACAACACACACACAAAAAAAGGAGTTTACAATAGGAAGATACTGATTTTTTTCTTCCTACAAGCTCCATTTGCCTCTGGGAGAAATTTATTCAAATACATTGTCCATTGAGTCTGCAAGTTTTTCTCTGTTTCAAAGTAAGTTCACTTGATACCCAGGAAGAAACACTATTATTATCAAACGCCATTTAAATTTCACTCCAGAAATTTTAGTAAGGCTAGATGGTGAAAGAATTAATATTCTTTCTTCCTTTAAGGAATACATAAAAACCACAGCTGCCAAGTTAGTCATTATATGCATTCTAAGTTGGGGCTTTTATAAGCTAAGTAATAGCTCATTTATACTGAATGCTTGTTATTAATTTTATTTTCTACTAAAGCATATATTGCTTTCCTTTGAAAAAGGTTAATTTTTTCTTTTTTTATTAATATATTATTATCTGAAATCCTGGATGGTCTTTTTCACACAATAGAGCTCAGAATTGCTCTCTTTGCATGAGTTATGTTGTCCCCAGTGCTTCAGTGAAAGGTTTCACTCTGTGAGGGAAGAATGAATTTGCTTTTTCAGGCTGATCAGTCTCTCCCTCTCAGATGAGAAAGGTAGACAAATGTTTTACCTCATCTTGTGTGGGCTGAAATTTGTGCAGTCTATCCTGAACTGATACAGCTTTCCTATAACACTCTGGAACAGCCTCCAGGAGCAAAGTTCATTTAAGGTCCACGATACACATTTATTTTACTTACACTTTATTGATCTCACATGCAATCTGCTAGACAGAGAGATTACTGCGTAGTGCACGCTGTGGGGCAGTACATGCAGTGACCTCACGCAGGATGTTCGACAGCATGTGAGATGTGTTGTGCTGGGATGTGTCACCAATAAAAGACCAGGGCCTGACAGCTTCTGTCTATCCTACAGTGAAAGTTCTAGACCACCTCTAGCAGACAACCGCACCTGCACAGGAAATCATCCTCCACTTTGAAAAGTCAGCTGGAGACCCAAATGCATTAATTTTCCAAGATACTGGTGTACTTGCAAATGTCTTCTTTAACACTTACAGCAGCAATACCTAGAGGCCACTGTCGGCTGTAGGGAGGAGAAAAACTTTTCACACTTAGTGAGGTTTCTGCTAGTTCTAATAAATGTGAACTCAGACTACCTGAGTTACACTTACCTGGACATCTGATAAAGAGTCAAACAAAAGACCTGTTACTTCTGCATAGGCCAAAAAATAGCATCATGAAGGTAAAAAACAATATTAATGAATAATGTAAACTAGGTGGGATGAGCCTATGTGGTTCAGAGTACCAAACATGTTGTTTCTCAGCAAGGACGTTTAATCTCTTTTACTGGCTTAAATGGAAGACAAAAGTATGCTGCTATCAAACTTGATTAGTTAGTAGTAGTCAATGCCTTCTAAACAGCAACCTCTAACTGGACATTAATGTATGAAGTAAACTACAAACTATAAGTAGCATAATGTTTTCTGAATTTATCTAGATTCCTGCACTGGTGACTGATCAACTCAATCTTGCATTCAGAATAGAGGGATCTTTATTAGAAGTGCAAGTATAGGTAATTACATTAACATTTGACCCCCACTAAGGTTGTGTTGTCATCGCATCTACAGATCTGTATAGGAAGCATGAAACTTAACAGGAAATCTAAGAATTGTAAAGAAGGACCAAATAAAATGAAAGGCCATAAAAATACACAAACTATACCAAATGAGAAGAAAAACACGCCTTTCCTCTTGTTTCTTTGTCTTTTTAACACATTTACAGATGAGGAGCTATAAAAATTTAATTTGTGGATCAGGATCTAAGGTGATGAGGACAAACATTTATGGTCAAATAGAAAAAAAAAAATTTCTTCACACCAGATTCCAACAAGATTTCAGCAGATTTATCTCATTTGGAAGACAATTTTAGTATTGGCAATATATGAGAGAGTTACATAATCCTACTTAGTACTTGTTATTTAATATAATCACTGTATCTTACTGGTAAAAGAACCTTTTATTTCTAATTTTATCCTGACATTCATGGGTTTATGTAGAAAAAAATAATATGAAAAGCTAGCCCATTAACCTACATTGTAATGATTTGAGGTGATAATGAGTGCACAAGGCTTGAGATGTAAGTTAATTTTTTTTTAAATTTCAATGAAATTGAAAGTGACTTCAAGGCCAAGTGTCACTTTCAGAAATATCTGAGATAATTAGATGAGTTTTAAAAATAAGTCAATGGGAGATAAATGTCAAGTGCTTAAGTCTTACCTGCCAATGGGCCTTAAGTATTAAACTAATTTTTCAGCTTTGCCATTTCTCTCATGCTTTTCCAGAAGACTACTTTAAATATAAAGTTCCTATCCATGTAGGAACATCTTGATATTTCAACATATAAATACCAATTTGACTCTTTAAATCACAAGTTTGCTGCTATTAATCTCTATAATTTATTATTTTCAGGAGGGGAAAGCAGTGCTTAATAATGCTCAGCAAACTCACATAATATGGTGAAATTTAGTCAAAAGTGAGGAAGAAAAGATCATTCTTATCAATAATCTTCAAGGAGCAGGATAGATGATTTTAAGTCAGAGAAGAGTGGAAATGACAAACAGATGTATGAGCCATCACTTTAATTTTTTAACTCTCTGATTAGTCTCTCTCAGGAGAAATGAAGAGGTCTTCTCTTCTGAAGAGAAGAAAAACATTCAGAATAAGCTCATTATCCTCTCTTTACATCTCCCTTCTCCCTCCCCTGCCAATATACTGCAATATCTCATTGACTAGAGAACATAAAATTTACCCTTGACTTTTCTATAATTTCTAATGCTTTAAGTCCATATCCATTAATTTTTTGTACATGTGATATTTTCCCCAAATCCCACCAGTAAAAAAGTTAATTGTTTTTCATACGTTTTCCTCTGTCATTTCACCTTTTCCTTTTCTTCAGCTGCTAGGGACAACCTATTGTTTCAGTCCTGTAAATGGATAGCCAATATGTGTTAAAAAAAAATCTTTGGAAAGCTAATATATCATGGAAAAATAAATGAAGCTGCTGTGTACTCCCTAAGGGAGAGCAGGCTTCTCTTACATTTCATGGAAAATTATGGTACCTCCATTCAATAGTAAAGCAATAATATTTTACTTTATCAAGTGGAGTAGTTAAATTAAGCTGGGAAGGTTTCGTGTTGACTATATAAGATTTAAACTTTCACTTTAGAATTCACATCAAAAGTATAAAGAACATTTAGATGTCTACTGAGCACAGGAAATTATTTCCACATTTTCTTCACTTTTGTTATGTCTGGAGATGGAGGCTATAAAGAGGGCATAACTTATGCCCTATGACTCAGACAAGACAGGTATAAGATACCATAAACTACCTGATAAAAAATACTTTTTCAAGATAGAAATGTATAGAATTTGTAAGCAATCTGACAGATAAGGAGACATGAATCTTCAATTTATTCATGAAACATCAACACCTCACACCTCTAAATCCTTTCTGTTTAGTAGTGAATATTACTCTTTACAGTGGAGAAAACATGTCTTATGAGAGCATCATTCATTTACTCACACTGACTTTATTCCAAATTGTTGCACATTTTCTATAAACAGTTAATATCAAGTGCACATAGTATCTTTAAAAAGGAAAAAAAATTCTTATAAACATGGAAGCATAAGGATGTGTGTGCACATCAGTTCACTATGGAATTATAATATTAAGAATGACCACTTAATTTTATTCTTCTGCTAATTTGTTCATACATTTGATTGCACAGTTCTCTCTAAATTATTTCCTTATATCGGGGACAGTTAGAAAGAGAGAGAGAGAAATCATTCTCCTCATTTTTTTCTAACATACATTGTGCGACTAATTTTCAGAACCAGCCACTCAGTAGCCATTGATTTTCCATCTCTGCTGGAGAAGGAAATATTCCATGCTAGAGCCACAAGTTTCAGTTTGAATCCTTGTCTGGGCTAAAGTCCCCAGGAGGTCAATCTGGACAAAGATCAAATACTTCAAACCACAGCTGTTTTCCATGGCTTTTCTCACTTAGCTGGTTTTCCAACACTGGCTTTTTTCAGAAAAAGCAGTGTTGGTACAGCATGTCAATGAAGCTCATGAAAGGCTGTGCTGCATGTACTATTCAGTGTCCCTGGGTAGGCCTGGTCTCGCTGAAGAGTCTTTGCAGGAAGGGAGAGAGGAACAGTCTGCAAACCAAGATGCAGCATGGATAAATAGTGCCTCTTTCTGGCCTAGCGTTCCCCTGTCAAAGGGAACCGTCAGAGACAGCATGAGTGCAACACCAGGAGGGTAAGATTCAATTCCAGATCACTCTCCAGCATGACATACTTTATTATATAGTCTCACTCAGAAGCAGGTATTCTAGGACAAAGGAAATTGGACTTCACTGGTTAACCCCTTATTTCTTCACAGAAGAGTTTGATTGCCAACCAGTAGAAGTGCTTTAGGCTGACTCATCAGTGTTTGGTGTATAAAGAACCTCATAAATATCTTAATTTATGGTGAATTTGTAAGAAAATACAGTTTTTTCAGCAATTGCTGCACTTACTTTAAAAGGGTTAATTTCATTATAATTTCAGTGGTTTTTTTAATAATTAGAGAGTTCTACACACATGTTTGTTTGCAATGGTTTATGGCAGTTGTAACTGTGGCTAAAACAGTTAAGAATGTTGGAATGTGAAAACGTGTTTTAATAGTAAACATATTTGTGGAGGACTTGCTGCCCCCCCCTTAAATAATATATAAATATGAACAGTGATTTTGTTGGAAAGGACAAAAAAATCTGATCCTTCACTGAATGTCTACCCATAATCCTCTGATTTTCAGAAAACAACAGATAGCCTTTATTATGCCTTTTCATTTTTTATTTCCTTTTATTCTTCATGGATCATAAAATAAGACAAGGAGCCAAATAACTCTACTAAGACAAGAAAAAATGTTCCCAATGTTTCTACTTGAAAAAAGCTGAAAGAGTGAGAAATCATCTTTGAACTCTGAAATGACTCTTTATTCCTTCAGCAAATGCCTGATTAAAACTACCAATACTTTTTAAAAAAATTAAAAAATAAAACCCTAAAACTGCTTTCTTTGTAAAATTGTCGACAGTTTCTTTAATTTGTTGATTACCTTCACCCCCATGAAATAATTTTAACTTAGACAGATGTTTTTTCCTTGATAATATTTTACTGTAAGACCATTTGAAATTGTTCTTTTTTTGACAAAATAATATTGTTAAAACTGTTTGCTGTGATGTACCTTTGTAACTGTACCTAAGTACACCTTACACTCTGTAAGTGTACATAAGAATGCATTGTCCATCTCATTTTTTTTTTGAGAAATCCATGAAATAATATCATGTAAAATGTTTGTCCTTTAGTTTAGACTCAGTCAAGTTTCTAAGGTAACCTTTATATTTTTTTCTAAGAAAAAAGAAAATTTTATTGTATACCAGTGAAATCTTTCAAAAATATTTCAAGGAAACATTAAAATATTTAAATTAAATAATGAAGCAATACATTTAGAAATAACAGCACTAGGCTTTGTTTTAAGTATCTGAACTATAAAGCCAAATATTTATTAAAAAAAAATAGTTCAAAGTTGTTTAGAAGATAAAATTTTTTCTCTGCATTTTAGTATGTTGAAAATGGGAATGGGAACAAATGTTCTTCTAAACTTGAGAAGGAAAGCTAAACATTTAGCACAAAGACAAAAACAAAGTTAAACATAATTGGATAATTTTCATGCAAGAAAAAGTTTAATAAAATGTCCTTAATTCTGCTGATTTTCTGATATCTAAATATTTTTATAATAATAGTAGCCAACCACACACTGAAGAATTCTGCAATTTATAAGTGAGAATTTTCTGACCACACTTGCTAAGTAGCTAGACTGTTTGAAAGCTGTAACACTCTGAAGTCTCAGTTGCTTAACTCCATTTAAAAATAACATGCAAGAGAATGAAAAGGTTTTGGTGTCTGGGATAAGCTTATTAGTATAGTAAATGGAAATGTGAAGCAAGAACAGAAAAGATTTGTGATGCTTTCCCTGAGCCATGGCATTTTTTTTAGAAGAAAATGGAATATAGAAAATAGACAATCACACAACCTCTAAAAGCATGAAAAATCCTAAGAGATGCTTTCAAGTAAATCTAAGATAAATCTAGTGGGGATCTTTTGTGACTAAAAATTGTGGATTTAAATATCCTGGTATGTATGAGTAACAAAGGAAAATAAAGTAGAAATGGAGCATGAGATTTTTAAGTAGTTAGAGAGCTATGCAGATTATAGATGTGAAAGTCAATGTAGTGTTCACTGTGGGTTTGCTGCTCATGAGCATTATCTGTAATGGTCCTGCCATTTCAGCCACATGCATAAAAATTCTTTTTCTCTAGAGTTAGGAGTCTAAAAATATCAGGATTCTGAATTTATGTTTCTCCATGTTTGAAGAAATTAGATTTTGTTTAAATTAAGGACTTGCTTACCAAGCAGTGGGGAATAGCAGAGCCACTATACAACTAGATATGGGAAATATACATGGTGTGTGGTATCACACAAAACCTAGCACTTTGCATCCAAAACTAGTTTAGAGAAACTTATGCAATACTTAAGGAAATTAAAAAGTCTGTGTCAAGCAAACTTTCCTGCCTTACCCTTCTGGAGCTACTCTGGCAGTGGTGACACCCACCATCTGAGATTGTCATGGCTGGGACCGAAACTCCTTCTCAGAGAGCGGCTCCAGAGAATCCCTCAGGACTCCCTGCACACCCTGCTCCATGCAGCCATGCCAGGTTTCCTGAAACAACAGTACAACAATTTGAGTGGGTGCCTCCAAGGAACACGGAACAAAGGAATCGCAGGGCTTTTACACCCTCACAGTCTCTGCACATGGTAGTCTGGGGTCTCCCATCTAAGCCATCAGCTCCTGCTGTGTCTCTCAGTGTCCAGTCACCAGGACAGGCAGGCCACAGGTGCCATGCTCTTGATATCACACAAAGGGTCAATGCTCTTGCCTGGGCGTCTCACCATTTCCCACTCCTGCTAAACCTGCAGCTCACACTGCAGCTGTATACCCAGCTACAAATGCATTCCTCAACATCTCTAATATCTCTGCACCATCCCAAACCAATCTGAATGTCTTAGTAGTATTTCTGCTACTGGTTTGGATACAAAATTTAGGTACTGCTATGCCCTGAACCAGTAAGAATTGAAGAAATTAACCAGGCTTTTAAAGGGTAGCTGAAAGAGGTTACACCTATTTAGTTGTAACCTATACAGTTGTTTGATTCACTAAGGAAATAATTCAAATGTCTCTTCAGCAGGCTCGAACTTTAGATTACTTTCCTGATGGGATACACCCAGGAATTTAGAGGAAGCTGAGAGCTGTAATTTGCAAAGAAAATCTCAATTATCTTTGAAAGGTCATTGTGAATGGGAGAGGTTCCTGAGTACTTGAGAGAAGCAAATATCATTCCTATCATCATGAAGAACAAGAGGAAGATTCAAGAAACTAAAGCCTTTCAACATCACTTGGGTCACAGGAGGTGGAGGAAATAATCCTAGAAACCACTTTCAAACACAGAAAGGACAAAGTTATTGGGAGTACTCAGCAAAGGGAAAATCATGCTTTACCAGCCTTGTTGATAGACACCTATAATGAGCTGACTAACTTGGTGAATGAGCTGGGATCTCTGCTGAGGCCATTACTACTTGCTGTCTTTATTAATAACATGGATAATGGGACAAAGGACATCCTCAGAATATTTTAGATTATATAAAACTGGAAGGAGTTGTTGGTACACTAAATATCCATGTGGCTTTTAAATATCTTCAGGAATGGAACAACCCCAACCTCTCTGAGCAATGCCTTTCAGTATTTTGTTACACCTACAGGAAAAAAAAGGATAATTGCTGTACCTCAGGGGTTGATACTGCAGGCAGTACTGCTTTGGTTGAGGTTCTATTCACTGGGACCTCCACAAGTCAAAGAAATTGTCTGGCAGGAACCTCATGAAGCTCAACAGGGGAAGGACAAAGTTTTGCTCCCAGGAAGGAATAACTTCACATCAGATGGGCTGGAGGCAGACTGGAAATCAGCTTTGCAAAAAAGGTCCTGTGGATCCTGCTGGACACCAAGTTAAATATAAGATGTCAAGTGTGCTACTCTAGGAAGGAAAGCCAACAGCCTCCTGAGCTGCCTTAGAAGCCCTGCCAGCAGGTCAAGGTATACATTTCCCTGGGAACAGGCTGCCCAAAGTAGTTTTGGAGTTTTTATCCTTGGAGATATTCAAAATCTAGTTGGAGAGCTCCTTGAGCAAACTGCTGAAGCTGACCCTGTTTGAGCAGGGTACTCAGAGTAGGTGATACCCATAAGGACCTCCCCACCTCAGCTACTCTCTGAGTCTGTGGTTCTGGAATTCCTAACAGCCAAGAGTTCCCTTTAAAAGCATAGCTGGAAGAAAGTACAAAGAGGGACAGGGTGAAGGTCAAAATGGGTCACCCGCTGTCCTTCATCATAAACTCTTTCATTGTAGCAAAGGTATGCCCACTAATAGACCATTGAAATAGTAAATAAAAGGAATCGGGACAGTGCTGCTTGTTATCAGTTAGAGGACCCATCAAGGACAGGAGTCACTGTGGTTTCAGTCCTGAAAAAAAGCTTGAAGAAGTATAATACTTAATTTTCTGTACATTTGCCTTGACACAAATTAATGGTAGGAGTCAGAAACCTGATAATGAAAATGTAGATTTCAATGGAGAGTATAAAATAAGGAAACAGTAAAGGAACAACTTCTGAAGTGCAGCGTGCAAAATCACTGTACAATATGTCTGCAAATTGATAAAACACAAATTATATATAGACTGCTGGAGTTTAAGGTTATACATAATGTCATTGTTAGGCAGGAAACATAAGGAAACATTTGAATTTCTGTTAAATGTGGAATTCAAAGTTTTAAGTGGTATAAAAATCTGTATACTCCCAAGAGCACATGACAGTTATATTTAGAAATCTTTGTGTGCATTGCATGATGTCTGTTTCTAAGACACCAAAATCCTGTATGTAGAACTAAGTACAAGATAATAAAGCAAAACCAGGCTAGAAAAATATTTCCAGTAGCTAACACTAGATCAATAGATAGAAAAACTGCCAGGAGGGGAAATAGCAAGTGTGCATTTTCAATGTTTAAATTTACTTCTGTCCCTCTTCATGGCAATGAATGTAGCTCATCTAAAACATAGCATTCATAGGCCTCAATATTCTTTCAGCTGCAATTAATTTTTGTGCTACTGACCCGATTTATTTTCCACCCCTCATTTTGCTCCTGGTTTATGTTTTAAAACTAGTACATGTTAATTGCTAAAATTAGAACTCTTTCTCTGGCTTTTCTCTGCCTGTGTTATAGTTCTCCAATGCTACAAAAAAGAACATGTCTTGGTAATTTATATGTGCTTATAAACTAATCTTGGGAAAACTGTAATGTGCCAATATTACAAACTCCTACTATTAACAAAGGCTTTCGATAGGAAGCTTCTCTTCACCATTATGAGGAGAATGTGTAAATTTCAATGACTGCCTGAGTCTGCTGGAGTAACTCAGCATCAGATTTGGAAAAAAAGGCCTTAATAAACATCCCTACATGCAGGAGAATGTAAATGGAAAGAAAAAGCTGAAAACAGTGTTGCCGGATTTCTGAGAGTGTCAGAAAACAATGTTGTTTTGTGTGATTACATGGTCTGCCTTTTCTAGGACTAGGGTACAGCCTATTCAATTTGCTTAAATTCTTTCCTCTTGTTATATTGCCTGTGGACAAAACACTAGGACAGTAATGGGGTTTTGAATGCATTGATATTTAAATTTTTAGCATTACATTTTCCTCTGGGGTTTTTCTTGTTGGTTTTTTGTTGATTGTTGTTATTTTATGGGTTTGGTTTTTGGGGTTTTTTTTGTGATTTTTGGGGTTTTTTCTGTTTCTTGCTTTTGTTTTATTTTGTTATAAATAACTCTTCCAAAGCTTATATGTACAAAGAATACATGCTTAGCTGGAAGCAATTCCAGCTAAAAATTAGTTCCTTCTGCCTCATTATTCTACTATTTCATGCATCTCTGAAACTCTGCATTATACTCTAAAAAGCTTTCTAGAGGAGATTTGTTGCCATAAGGCATCAATCAACATAACTTGTGATTAACCTCATACTAGAGAATAAAAGTATGTCAAAACCTTCTCATGTAAGTGGCTTGATGTGTACAGCACAGACATTTACCATGCCAGATTCCATTTATACTTATATTGATCTATTAACTGTCCTGGCATTTTGAGTGGAGGGAAAAAATCCACAGAAAAAGATTTTGCTGAATACGATACGACAGATTGTGGTAAGTGTGAAAAACCAAACTTCAATCTCTTAGTGTAGCCTGGAGTTGCTACTTCTGCAGAATTATATTGCTGTCTTTGGACTTGTCTGGACAGGTGGCTTTCAGAGTAAAGACGAAACCATGGTAAAGGAAGCAGAGGACTCAAACTGTAGTCAGGCAGGTGGCCACATGAAGAAATTTGATTCCTATTAAGCAGTCAACAGAAAATGGGAAAAAAAATTCCAAAGACCTGAAGAAGTCATGCATGGAAGAGAGAATGAAGAAGTAGATTAGCACTATGTTGTAAATCATTTTCCAGAGCCTCAGGATAAATGAACTAATCCTTCTCGTCTCAATGCCAAATATGCATAATTTGAAAAGAAGAAGAATAACTTGCTTAAAGCATTTTTAGAAATGTATTGAGTAACAGATGAAAAATATGGCAGCTATAGCTAGGTGCTCTTTAAACTGTGCAATTCCACAAAGTATTTCATTTACTTGAACATCTTTGATAAGGTCTCACAGGAGACTGATGCTTAACAGACCTGGGGTGAAAGGTAAATACTAATATGATTTAAAACTAGGAAAGTGAAAGAAAAAGAAGCCAAGAGAACTTATGCTATACTATTAAGTTAATCAAAGAAGGAAGCAAACAGTGCAAAGTATAGCCACAGTCACTGTTGCTTACAACATTTATTAATGGTGGGAAAGAGTCACTGTTGCTTACAACATTTATTAATGGTGGGAAAGAGTCAGACAGCGATATTTGTTTCCTAGTAGCTTCTTCTTTTGTGAAAGACTTTTTTTGGTGTTTTCCTCCAGAAATGCTTTTGCTTTACTCTGTTCTCTGTTTCTGCTTTTTGGCCTTCCTTCATTGAATGGCATTCCAATTTGGCTTTGATTTTATTAATATTTTAGTTTTACATCTGAAAAACCTCCTTCTATATGAGTGACAAAGCCAGATTTGTGCTGCAGAAGCAACTGAGCAAATTTCCTCTTCTGATGTTAAAAGAAATAAGTACTGCTGAAGTGACGGACATCTTTGTAATCAGTGAGACATGGGGGAGGAATGAATGTGGGTTCCTGTATTTGTTCATCATAAGTCACATGAATCACTAAGAAACATGAATAAGATAAAATTAGAACTTGTTGAAAAAGAAATGCCAGACTTCCAAAGAAACTTGCAGTTTCAAACAGATTTCATTTCATGATTTTGGAAAGCACTTTAAAGACAGCACTAAAATTTGATAACAGGTAATAATAATGATCTGGTTCCTCAATTTTTTCCTACACTTTGGGCCTTTCTTTCCCATTTTCTGGCTGAGAATTCTTAATAGGTAGTTCAATTTTATCAAGGAATGTAAGCATATTCTTACTTACATAAGATATGCAAGAACATATGTGTACAAAACCAAAACCAACCAACCAACCAACAAAACAAAAAGATTCTCAAGCATTTCCAACATGAGAAATATTTGCATTCAGTGTTTTCAGATGCTTTTGAACTATGTGCAAATTCTTGATCAACCTGCAGATAAATCATTAATAGTGAAAAGAATTTGAACCAGTAATCCAATTGTTTGCTACAGACACCTCTTTCAGCTCTAGGCACAGGAATAACTGACAAATTGGACAATATGCATAATGCAGACATAAAGATGAACAGTAATTCAGTTGCTGCTCAATTCTATATTATATATTACAAACTGGAGAGAATTAAATCAAATTTTGAAGCAACATGGGTTTAATGGATGCATGTCTGTTTTGCTCCTGCTAATGCATTATTATTCCACATAGTTTTATCTTCTAGTGTAGATTTTTTTGCATTTGGTTGTTATTTCTCTTGTAAAGTCATAGTGCTTGCTGCAAATTTTGCTTCTGCTGCTAAAAATCTAGGTGAGCACCTCACATAAAAACATACAGTTCGTGGTTTTGAGACAACTATTCTATAATATATTACATTATTTAAATTCTGTTTCATAAGAGATCAATAATATTTTAACTGAATTTAGTGGGGGAAACACAGTGATGGAAATCCAGGGTAAACTGTCATCTTAATTTTTTTCATATTTATAATCCACTTTCTAAATATGTGCTAATTCTAAATTTCTTGTTTTAAAGGTACATTTCTTGCTTTGACATGAAAAATTTTGAGATGTTTATACTATTTCCTATTTGTGAATTTTCCTCCATGTCAGTATATATCCGGTCCTCCACTTTGTGCTTGATTTTTAAAAGGCAGAAAAATTAACTAGAACTAGTTTACAATCATTAGGGATGTAACGATTTGAGTACATTAGGTATCAATGATCAGGGATGTGTATAAATGTTACATATTGTGCAACATTTAAGAGACAAATTCATCATCTGACTCTTCAGGAAGTAAAAACAAAAGAAGGCATGAATTAAAAATAAATTTATTAGGAAGATTTTTGTGAACTATTTAGGTATATATGTTGCTGTTCTTTGATAGGTCTAACTTGTACTCTCTGAGATGTGTTGAATCATTCCTGATTCTGGTTTCAATTCAGTTTCTACTGAATTTGCTACTGCACTTTACTCTCCATGCTCTTCTTTCCTGCCAGTAGAAGGAAAAGGGAGCTGTGGAAAAGGACCTAGTGAGAAAGGGATGTTGCTGTCCTTGCCTGATGAGGAAGCTGCAACAAAAACTTAAGCGTGGGCTACAGGAATGGGAAGCGAAAGACTACTTCTTGCTTACTATCTCAAAAATCAGGATAACTTTTGTGTGATTTCTGCAAGTAAATGAAGATGATGCTCCCACTAACTCATACACAGAGAACTACTGTACCCCTTTGAAAATGCTGTATTACTTTCAGCTTTGTTGTTGCTGTGTATCTGGCCTCTTTGATCATTTTTTTTCTCCTTCACTGTAAAGCTTCCTCTCTTAACTTCACGAAAGTCAAAGAAATCAACAGAAGGCTTTGAGATTTAATTTGAAACATTTCTCATTTTGAGTTTCATCGGTCAAATCTTCTGATCTGATTTTCTCATCCCTTCAGACTCTTCATGATCTCAAAGGAAAACAGCTCTCAGGCCACAGGACTACATCTATAAATCTTCAAAATCCTGTATATAGTACTGTTTCATATGTTGTAAACCTGAAGCTTTGCACAGGTGAGTGATCATCTCTGCCCTAATAAAGTTGGTAATGTAGTTTGAAATGAAATTTGATTCCTCCCTTTTTGGAAGAAGCAGTGCTGTTTGAAAATGAAATACATTTGTTTGACAGCTACTCCATTATATTATAGCCAGCCTTCCTGTACTAATACAAAAAGTAAGATGTGAATTAGTGATATTAAAAAAAAACAAACATGGTAATTGCACAAGAAAATGGCAAGCCTAATATTTTTATCTGATTTTAGTAGGCAGATTCTTCCCGAGAAATAGCTTTTCTGACAAAATCACATTCTATTGTTGTATTTCATATGGGTCTTAAGGAACTGGTTACATGAGCTGAAGGCCAACTACATATTTAATGCCTCAGTACAAACTGATATTGCGCAATACATACCCTTATAAATAAACCATTATTCATAGAACAGTATTTGACTGTATAATGAAGTCATGAAAATACCTACATCTGTCCAAAATGCCTTTAATGCACTAGGTAACTAGCAAGGTTTCACAGCCTTGCTATCAACCAATTCCAGGCAAATGGTTTAGAAAAAAACAATCTTTTTTCCAGTACGTGTATAGACATTGAAGTGTAGTAGGAATTAAACCTACTACTCTACAACTTGGATGGGGCAAATCACTGGTAAGCTGCAATCTTTCAAGCATCTGTTTGCCCTATCTTGGTTGAGTATTCTCCAGCCATGCTGCATTTCCCTACAAAACCTTCCATAAGAACATGATCTGACTCTCTTTGTTTCTGGCTTTGCTAATGGAATTTATTTAAAATAAGTTTCAGGGAAGATTACCATCCAGTACAAATTTAATAAACTCCATTGACATAGACGGAGTTTTGCCATTTATACAAACTGACACTCTGGGTCTATACATATGCAAAGGCTGAACTCAATGACCTTGGGGGTCTTTTCTAACCTTAATGATTTTATGATGCTACACTGTGCTGTTTTCCATCTGCACATGATTGACATTCACTATTTGATTTTCTGAAGTAAAAGACAATAGTCAAGTTTCTTGAAAGTATTCAGCAAGTCCTTTTTACTTTATTATGTGTTTCCTGTATTTTCTTTCAACAATTTCAACAATGGACTTTTAAAAGTGCTTGTTTTAGATTGGCTACTGCTTGAAAGATCCAAGCAATAGATTTTTTTCTTTCCCTGTGTTTCCATCCTAAGAGAAAAACTATTAAAGCAGGCAGAAATCTGATTGCAGTCACTGTTTTCAAGCATTCTGGAAATGGGTAAATTTTACTTTCTGTGATGGTAAGAAAAAATATTTGTGTGTATCTAAAATACTGAAGTATATATAACATGAATTAAGTTTTAAGAATTTTTTATTTCAAGAAATATATTCATGCAAGTGGTCTGCACAGGAAAAAACCAAATTATTTATTGCCCTTTCAGTTCCTTCCTCTTGCTATTTCATTGTCTCTAGTCTGTTTGCTTATTTTCACCATCCCTCTCCAAAATATTTAAAGATTCAGCTACCTTTTCAAGTTACTTCTTATGTTATTTTTTGTTCAGATGAACCAAGTAGAATGCTGAAAGAGTGCCCCACAGCTGCTAGTACCCAAATGCAGACAATGAACATGATTCAAATATGACAATGAGTGAAATACGAACACAAAGTTTGATACATAATAAACCTGAATAAATATTTAAGTTAATCATGGACCACCTGTAATTTTGGAAAATAACCCAAATGACCTGAGTATATTATTTGTTCACTGAATTAGAATTTCTTAACATCAGTTAGAAAGGCATGCAGATGGTCTCTCTTGCTGTAGCCTGAATGCCTGTTTGTGAGATACATGGTTATTCCGACAGCACTGAATGCACAGTTTTGCTTCAAGAAATATATAACATATTCAATATGCACTCTTAAAATGTATTAATATTAATCTTACTTACGGGTACATTATCAGAAAAGGAGACTCATCTCACTTTTAAGGCTCCTTCAATATATTTTAGAATATGTATTCAGAGCTGGTCTACTTATATGATAAAATGCCTGAAGACATGCAGTCAGGCTTTTGAATACTGTATCATCTGATTAATATTTAAGATCTAAAGAAAATTGATAAGGCAGCTGCAAAAAAGTGACATCAAATATAGGGAAACACTTCTTTCCCTGGAGGGCTTTTGACCAAAGGAGCTCTGTGTAATTTCTTAGCAAATGTGAATATTTCAGGTTCTATTAAGGTAGTTCTGCAGCAAAATTCAACTCTGTGTAGTGTGCAGCTGTTGGGGATATTTGTATTTGGTCATATTTTGCTTACCATTTATAAATGGTTTCATAATTTTCCTCATTTATAGAAAGTTCCCATGATACTGTAAGCGATATAATTTGTAGTAGTATCTGAAATGGTCATGTTAGGATAGAACAGCTGTTCACACCAAAGGGGAATACAAAAAAGGGACAAAAAATAATAAGAAGCAGTATGGTTTAGAGGTGGTAAAGACAAACTGTAGGTATACATTTCAGTCACCTTGAAATCCAGCTGCATTCAGCTTCATGGTGCAGATTTTAGGACAGGCTAAAGAATTTAAGAAACCAGTTACTCAAATAAGACTTATCTAAAATGTTTTATGATGATCTTGTCTTGAAAATTTTAAAGTCATCCATGTAAACATCAACAAAATTATTTCTAAGGGTTCAGTCTCTGTAATGTTTTTAATCCATGTTGATATAAAAGAATATTTAATACATTCATATAACATTGCAATCTGGCAACACCCAATAAAAAATGAAATTGGTTTTGCAAATCTTTTAACATATTTTGGCATTCCTGCACAAATACACAGAATGGTAAGAGTAATAGAAATTTAGTAATAGTAATAGTAATTATATGTTTAATTTTTTTTCTTAATCTGTTTGGAATTTCATACTATTAAAACTTGAGAAAAATCAGCAGAGATACTTAGAATGTATCTAAGTACAGATACTTAAAGAATCAAAGAATGTTATGGAAAGAATTTATAAAGTAATTTCTTCTGTAATTTCCTCATTTTTATGATTAATGGTTTTCTAGAAATGTTTTCCAGTGTTCATTGGGTAGACCCCTTATTCATATTTATACTGTATTTTAAAGAGGTTTTATTTTTCCCTGTATGAACAGTTTTAGGTATTGGAGATCTTTGCAGAGTAGCCTAGAGAGTGTGTGAACATGGCAAGTTCTTTGGGTCAGTCTGTCTTTGGGTTTCTGTAGTGGTTTTGCCATAATGAGACTGCAAGCTGAAGGAACTGTAGTAATGAATCATCCTCACTGATACTGGAACCTGGATAGGTGGGATGAATCACCCCTGAAGATTCTTGTCTCTCTTCATTAAATGAGGGCCAGGGGAGGGATGACAGCATGGACCAGACAGCTAACTCCCAGAATGTTAAAGCTAAATGAAAAATTTAAACAAATTTTACATAAGTGGTCAGGATCTTTCTTTTCTCTTTCATTGGATAACTGGAGAATGTTATTTCTTTCAACATTATGCATTTATGATGTAGAAATTACTCTTCAATAGCCCAGAATTATTCACCTTGACATTTAAAAATAGTTAAGCCTGTCAGAAAACTTAAGTTTATATCAATGTGTGAAATATTTACACACAAAATCATAATTTATCTCACCTGAAATCAGCATTTCACCAGTAGTCAAATGGAAGAGAAAGACACCTAATAGAGAAAGTTCATCCCAGTGCAAGCTCCGTAAAGGCATCCCGCACACCAGATATCTGAATGATTTGAAACTGAATGTCCCAAGTGCTGCCCTCTGTCACAGTAAATCAGCTCAACAAGCCTCTCTCTCTTATTTGCAGATTATAAAAGGAACCTGAAATAAATAAGGTTCTTCAAACAATAATTTTAAACCAAGTACTTAAAATGCTGATGTAGTTTACATCAGCACTTACATTTTGAGTTTCACTCTGTGAAACCCAGAGTGAAAACTTTCGGACAGACAGAGAGATACACAAGTATTTCTGGGGATATACACATCTTCCTGCAGGTACATTTCCTTGTGTTTGTACTGTAATGCTTATATATCAGCTTTTTTTTCTGGGAACTGCTCTTTTGGGTAGTTGTTTTTCAGAGTGTCATTATTCACACAATTTTTTCTTAGGAGATACCATGTCTTAGTGTCTGGAAACCCATAGGAAAATAGCTGAGTGAAAGCACTGGGGTAAGTACCATCTAAATATACATAGAGTGACATAAATATTTGCATGTTGTTGCCTGGGTGATATTTTTGCACATATGGAAAGCATGTGGTAAAATAATATTTCTGCAAAAGATGACCGCATTAATTATCAGAGAGAAATGCATTAAATATAAACATTAAAAGATCCTAAATTTCTTTTCTTACCTGACTTTTTCTCCTTTCCTGCCTTGTCGCTCCCTGCAACAAAGGATAGGGAGTAAAATCAGGATAAAATAGAACCCATGTGTTGAGATAAGAGCAGTTTAAGATTGAAATAAAGTTATTATTATTATCATTAATAATAATAATAATAATAATAATAATAATAATAATAATAATAATAATAATAATAATAATAATAATAATAATATCCAGTAATTACAATTAAAAGGGAGGGGGAAAAAAAACTGAACCTCAGAAGAGCAAGTTATCCACAATGTAAAGGTTTGCTGACTGTTGGCCTACCCTATTGGACTGAGAAAAATCTTTTCCTCATGCAAACATCTGTTGAACCAGCCTTGCACACTGAGCAGAGAGATATTGTGATGCTTATATATCAGCTTATACACATGAAGGGTGATTCAGGTGAATGTAATACCATATACTCAATATTATATTGTTCAAATACTCTTCCTATAATCTACATAGTCAACTCCTTAAAGCCGATATCTCCCAAATTTTAGGACGATTGAATATATTCCCTTTATAAATGCTAACAGGATAAGAGCCTATGCAGGTATAAATTAGTGTTCAATTTACATGAGTTTTAACACTTGAAACACTAATACCAAGTGACTTGCAAATTAGTATAGTACCAATGAAAGCAATGGAAAGATGCTGAGATACATCACACAAAGTTTTGGCCTTGACTCCATGAAAAGATTATTATTGTAATCCATATGTAATGGTAATTTGACTCAGCTCTTAAGGATAGTGTTGTCAATTCCAAACACCTAGTCTTAATAACTGTATGATTTTTCTTAATGTTTTTAGATAAAGAAGACAAAAGTATATATCTATGAACTCAAGAAAGAAGTTGGCTGGAGAGAACACTTGGGGTACAAAACTCAGGGCTGATCATGTATTTCAGCAACTTAATGCACTTCTGTTACTAATTTGATTGCTCCAAATACAACCTCTTTTAGCTAATTATCCAAGATTTAGATTATGAAGGCTCAAAATCTGACCAATTTAAGGAATGTTAAATTCATAAATGTATTTGATGCATTATGTGCATTTTATGCTTCTTTAACAGTTTTAAATCTTTCATTTCCAGATAAAAACATTCTGTAACAGGAAAAGGAGAATATAGAGTAAACACAAATCCAGTAACCCAATCTTTTTTTTTATTAGTAACACTTTCTTTTAATGGTACATTTAGCTAACACTGAATTACAGAGGAGTTCTGACAGAAGTACATATGATGTCTGCATTAATATCAAATTAATCCTTTATGATCAATGTTATTGTCATGGAAAAAAGACAAATTAATTAAACAAGTCACATAAAATAAAGTGTCTTTTATGCAGCTTTTTAATCCTAGTTGGATATTAATTACTAATTTTCTTGAAACCATTTGTTTCCATTCAGCCTCATGTCTTGAAGAGGGACTTGAACTGCAGTGTTCTTTGATGATGGGGAATATGTTGTATGGTGGTCAGTAAAAATGAGCACTTTTCAATTATTAGCCAGTATTACAGGTAGTGAAACATTCTGTACTCCTCAAAAAATCAACACCTAATACCCAAACAAAATTAACTGATAATCCTGTCTTTTTATTGATGTTACTTGGCTTGTTCTGAAATCTTGGAGCAGGTGGAAACACTGCTTTACTGTGATAACAGTAGGATGTATCACCTTTTTACTCACTCATATCTTGGGGCAGGGGGCAACATATCAGAGAGCAGAGGCAACCTCCAAAGAGCTTTGAGGCTGGGCATCTCTCTGAGAATGCCTAGCATGTTTTTCCTGTTGTTACCTCACAGATATTGAATAATACAAATCACCAAAATACAGTGAACAAGGATAGCAATGTCAGACATTGGTTCAAGTTGTAGATCCACCACAGAGTTAAAGAAAGATCCTGCAGAGCTGCTTCAGAGAGCAGGAAAAAGCCCATTGATCTAAAAACCACACAGTTGTGTAAAACTCAGTGAACATAATAACCTCTTGTCTTTGAGAGATAAGGCTAACTAATATGACTTGCAGTCTAAGCAATTTTGATGTTCCAAACTTGTTTCTTTAACTTGTTGTGATTGGGTTTTTTTATTACAGAAGGCCAGAAGACAAGTACTGCATTCCATGTCAGTCATGGAGGTACAAGAACGTGATTTTGTATTGCAATGAAAATTGAAAATAATTTTTGCTGTTGCCAGGCCGTTGTTTTGAGCTTGTCTTCCTTCTACTTTTTAAAAAAGGAATCAAGTGTGAATGAGTAACTTCAAAAGTAAATTTACATGAGAAAGCTTTCAGAGAACAGCATCTCTTATCACAAGAGTTTTATGTTTTTTTCAGTGGAAGTACCAGCTTGGGCCTTGGCACATCTCAGTCAAAACTGATAGTAAGTTTCAAGGAATTTTTGAGGTTTAATATCCCTAATTCAAGAGTTAAGAGCTTTAAACATAGATGTACCTCAGGTCAGCACTCATATCATCAGACATGGAAAGTGTGACAAAAGAGAGTAAAATCAGCATCAAATCCTTCTGAGCGAAGTTTTAGTAAAACTTGAAGAGCCATTAACTAACTTTCACCAGTGTTTTAGTGAAATGGTTTTTCAGCTGCGCTATATTACAAGACTGATTTATTTAAATCAAAAATGAAACATTATTGAGGTGCTTCAGCCAAATATAATTAATATGTAATATCTGCATTTTATTTTAATGAAAAATAATGCATAATAACAGAAGATAATGCAAGCGTGTATAAAGTCTGACAGAGAGAAACAAGTAATGAGTAGATCCCTAAAATAGAGATGCAGTCTTTAATAGATTCATCTTATTGTTTTAATGAAGTAATGATATTCTACTCTTTAGGCTAACCTGAAATAGCTTTACTTTTTCTCTTACCACACTGCTAATGACACACAAATGCCTAAGGATTCCCCTTGTGATAAAATATTCTTATGAATGACAATGAATGTAAAAACAACTCTGTAAAGTACAATAATATATTTCTAGTATAGCCGAATAGATTAGAATCTATTCTAATAAATTGTTTTACATTTAAACCTGTATTATATGAATTAGAATGATGAGTATAGTTCCAGACTTTCTTAAGCCCATTTAATTAAATAATTTTGGTGGGAGAAAAATTATATTTACTTGGTTACTTCCTCCAGCGGATGTTTCTTGGACATCTCTATTACTTTAGAAGTCCAGAAATACTGAAATCCACCAAAGGTTCCTGATGTTGCCCATTGCTGTGTCTTTCCTTAGAGGAATAGTAACTTCATCAGAGATTACAGCTTAAACTCAGTTTTCCAAAACATGATAATTTATAAAATTATAGTATGGGCTCTAACATTTGTTGTTGATTCATGCTCAGCCTGAGACAGAAATTCTTTTGCCTTCCAGGAGAAAATTATGTTTGCTTGAATGAGAAGGGTATATGACAACTTTAAAAGCAGGCACTAGCAGTTAGATATAAAAAAATAAAATGTTTGCTGTTACCTGAATATTCTGCAGATCATGAAGCCGGAGGACTATTCTTAATATTCAGTTTAATATTCTGTGGTGTCTTCATACAGAGCAGTAACATCACCATCTCATTTGCTGCACTATGTGCAGTAAATACTGGATTACATGCTGGTCTCATCTACACCAGTGTCATTCCAAAATAACAGCTCAAATCAGTAAAGCAATTTCCCTAGATATTAATCAGGTTGAATCCATTTGCGAGGGCAGAGAATTTATCTCTACCATGGCCTTTCTTCTCATCTTTTCATCTCCAGAGTCCTGTTACTGGTTTTGTACATGGAAAGGAGGCATACAAGGAAAGTATGAACATAGAATTAAGCCTTAAATTAGCTTGAAGACTGACTAAGGTTACATTCGCTTTAACATTTTCACAGACCCAAAAGTTTTTAGGAAGCTATCAGTTCTTTTTGTATGCATGCTGCTATGTGAGAAATAATGTGGTATGGAAATGTTCAAGCTTCTTTCAATCATCTTGTCTTCTTTAGAGACTAAGAAATTGATGGTCTAAAATACACATCAGACAACTTCTAAAATGTGTGTGGATCTCATCCTAAGATTTAAACTTAAATATGAATGTGTGAAGGAACTACAGCTGACTGTTGGAATTTCCCTAAGTTTTACAAGCAGAAAAGAATTCATCTAGTGTAAGTGTTAAGAAATCTCTTCAGATGCTTCAGGGTATCAGAGACATGTCAAAGAGCTGACAGATAGGGCCTGGGATGTATGAAAGACTAATGCTGCTGTGAAGGATCAGTTGAGACAGAAGGAAAATATCCCAGAGTATCTAACCTGCTATTAATTGCCTGTATATAGGCAACTGAAGCCCTACCTCTGTTAAGCAAGTTTTAGATATTTGATATTTCTAAGCAGAGACAATTTTGGTTTGATTTTTGACATGGTAATGTTTGAAGTTTTGGCTTTACTGAAATCACCTTATTTCTGTGACAAGATAATATTCTTGGGTAATTACTTCTAAGGCAGAAAAGGTGATATTAGAATGTGAAAGGCTTCATTTCACTTTGCATCTTAGACTCAAAGCTACTTGAGAAAGTTCAGGTTATTTAAAATATCACACTTTCTTTATTTTCAAATTTTGCATAGTAGCTTTATAAATAAGAGCTCTGACAGCTTGGACAGAAATCTCCTAGGAATGATCCAGACATCTTAGTGTCATAAAATATAATATCTTCAGTGATTCTAAAATCCATCCCCTAGTCTGAATTTAACCTTTTGGATTTGAGCACTGCCTTTTTAGATCTCTCCTAGACTGTGAAGCAAAATTACTCTCTCTCTTTAGCCTATATGAACATAGGTTTACAATGTTTTCACCTTTAAGTATGAATTTGAATAATGCATGACATAATACTACAGGACAGGCAATTTAAATTGAGTTAGAACTGCATACTATCATATTTGAATCTTCTGGTTTGTGTATGCTTGATTACTCAGACTCAATGTTACATTTATTTTCTTTATTTTTATTTAATATTAGAGATTATGTCCTCCAAATCCTGTAATGGTATCTTTATAGCCAAAGTAAAGGTGGCAAATATTGTACAGTATATTAGTGTAAATATAAATAAATTCATTGAAATCGTGTACTGGCCAAATTCCAGATGTTGAGAGTAACTATCAGAGCAGTAGGTACATCTCTGCATACTCAAGTAACATTTTTGGGTTGAAAGATCGGTGTAGAAAGCTTAGATGGAAAAATATTGTGGTATTTATTATGATCAAGGAAAATCAGCATTAGGAAGCAGCTCAATCTAAACATTTTTTATTTCTCCACATATGTATGTGAGGCACATGCTTTTTATACTCGAAAAACTGATCTCTTGCAACCTCTTGGGGAAAAGTGAGAACATTCTTTGTAGCCCTGTAAGCCTTTATAGTTTAGGTTCAGGGTCTATTTCAAGAATCTTTCAGAACTTTTCAATGTTGCAAATAAGTATAGATTTTCTTTAAGCTTCTCTTTTTGCATTTGGTATAGTTTCCCTTTGCAGTCAGAAACTGATGCAAAACCTCCTCTAAAAATGAAAGAAATAATAAAGCAATAGATGGGGTTTGCTAGCTATGAAGGCAGAAAAATAGGTAGCTGAACACATTCTAAATGTTGTCTTGTAAATTGAATCTATCACTTAAAAGAGTTATGTCTTTTCTCCCTAGAGAAGATTAGGATCATCACAGGCCCTCTCCAGGGCCACACACTGACCTGCAGGGACTAGACACAGGAGTATAAATCAGGCTGGATTCCCATAAATCCGTGAATCTTCCTCCTGATTTACATCCAGGTAGCCAGGAGGATTTACTCCCAGCACCTGCTTGAGTGTCCCACCACCAGAGCAGCAGGGAAAAGAAAAAATGACAGGCTCTTTCAATATTGATCCTGCTCCTAAATATCTTTTTTTTTTTTTCCCTCTTCTTTGGATGCAAATGGAGATTGATGAGACCAGGCCAGCAGCTCCTCACCTCTGAGGGTCATTTCTCAGTGTTCCTGGTGGGGAGGGGTGGCAACATCACAGTTTTCCAACATTTAAAGATGGCCACAAAGAGAATGAAGTTTCTCTTTTCACATGGAGGCTCTCTCTTCATGAAGAGCCACATGGAGAAGACAAGAAGCAAAAGGTACAAGTTCCACTGGGAGAGATTTCACTTAGAAATAAGAAATAAAATTTTTTTAAGGCAAGAATAATCATTCAGTTGAACAGCCTACTCAGGGACATGGTGGTGTCCCTACCCTCTAGAAGCTTTCAAGATACAGCTGGACACTGTGTTAGATGACTTCATCTGTCCCATGAAAGATGGGACAAAGTGAACTCTTGAGATCACTTCACACTTTGGCTGTTCCATGTTTCTGTGAATAGACATATTCAGAAAGCATTTTGAAACAAGAAAAATTAACTTTGATGTGAAAACTGGTAGATAAACAAAGTCCTGTGGATAAGAAGATTGTGTCTTGTGGGGAGATTAAAATTTATTGGTTTACCTAGCCTAGAAAGGGGTCTAAATGAGATATAAATGCTAGTTTTAGATGGAGTGTAAATACTGGTGGAGTGATACTTAAGCAAACAGATAACTGTGGTGCAAAAGTAAATAAACATAGACAACACCAGGTACATTTAGGCTAAAAGCTTTAAGAAGGTTTTTAGCTGTAGAATGAATGATGCTCTTTATATTCCAACAGCAACCAGAAGAGTAGATACATTTATAGGTGAACAGTAACAGCACTAAAGGGAAATTAAAGGTGTAGTGAGTATAGTTGTTTTTAGACATCAGGTAAATACAGATGTTATAACTTGATCCTCATAAATGTGTAAGTAAATAAGACAACCAAACCATCAAAATTCCAACCTAAAATTTGTTCTGTCTCCTTCTTTCATCTTACAATTTCTGAAAAGAAAAAAACAATTTCCAGGAAGCAGCATATTCTTAGCACTTGTTATTCTTAGTCCCTGAAGGTCATCATGAGGCAGAACTTGGTGCCAGGTGGGCTTGTCCATGGTAAAGGGATGCATTTCCATACTTCCAACACTGCAACATTACCATTTATTTTCTGGGTGGAGAAATGAATGTAAACAGGTGTGCCTGTAAACATCCTAAGCACTAAAACTTCACAGAGACATCTGGGGAGTGGAGTGGTGTAGCCCAGGATATATGATGGAGCTGCTGTGGAGAGGGTCTGGGAAGAGCTGACACTTCTTTCCTGAGGAATTGGCCTGATCTGTTCTCCACCAGCACAAAACTTCTTCTTTAATAAGAGCTGGTGACATCATGTTATTACAGCCTTGTGTAACCTTGCAAGTGTCTTTGTACCCTGGAGTTAAGAAAAGAAAAAGCCTTCAAGCATAGAAGGGTCTCGGTGCCAAAAAAATTCATTAAAGCAACTCTCAGGATACCATGAAGTTCCCATTTTAAAATGCCAAAAAACAATGCAGGCAGTTTGAATGTTAACCTGCAGATAAAAGATGCTTTTTTTATATTCCCAATGATGCAAGTTTTGACCTTCCACTCATCATTCCATATTTGCAGATAGTGGAGAACAGAGCCTCCAGGGCTAGGAGGGTGAGAGAATAGGGGCATTCAAGGGAAAGCACATCTTTCATTGTGTGTGGCAGGCAAAGAAAATGCTCCATTTTCTGAAGTTACATTTCAATAGATCTCAGTCTTTTGTTTATCAAATACAATATTTTATGTTTCTATTACAAACTTGAGTTTAGGCTTCCTTTATGCAAAATGACAATTCTGAATATTATCAGGGAAAAAAGAAGGTGATTTTAATCTAAACTCTGTCTGCACAAAGCTCTTTTCATTACAAGCCCAGAAGCCAAGCACAACATATTTACAACATTTGATTAGGATCCACTGAGTATTAAGTATAAACTTACACACATAAGTTTCTTCCTGCAATGCTGCTGGTAGGATATTGAATGTTGTTTTCTCCCTTTGTCTCTTTTCCCAAATACTATTCTGTCTCTCTGTTATCCTGTGATGAAAAGTAAGGGGTTTTTTTGTGTAGAAAACCTAAATCTGCCATAAGGAACTCTGCTGAACCAACTTGCTGCAATACCTTAGCAAGAAAATCCACTGGGAGAGGAATGGTATAGAGGTAATCTAGAGGATTAGGAGTGACACAGTCAACATTTAAAGATTTTGCAATTGAAAACTAGCAGAGGTCTGAGTAAGGTGGTTAAGATTATTGTAAGGTTCACAGAGATGAGCAGGAAATATGAACATTGAAAGAGATGTGAATTTGGAATAACTACGAAACTGTATTTTTCTTTTAAAATACTTTTTATTATTTCACATTTCAGAAAGAAAACTTCAAATTATAATGCCAATTAATAAAAAGTGAAATTGCCTTCTTATCTTAGGGAAACTTAAAATGCAGAAAGACATATTACAAGTAGGTATTTTAGTAGTTAGAGGTTGGGGCACCTGGAGAAATTGTTTTGGTTTTCATCAACTCATTTTAGATCTAATACCTCTGTGTCTGTGGAGCCAGTGGTACATACTGCAGCATGATGCAATAACAGATATTTTTCACTAATAGTTAAGGATCTACTGTATCATTTCTGTAGTACACTGAGCCACCAACATATGTGCAATAGCCAGCTTTAACAGAAGTGAAATTAGGCTACCTAGTCTTTACCATATGCATATATGTACATGCCATATGCAAATTTAAAGTCCATTTGCATGGCGTCTGTTTCAGGTTTTTGCCTTCAATTTTGCAGTCATAAATTAAGTTGCAGTCATTAATGATATCCATTCTAAATAACCATTAATCTTTCCTTACTATCAGTCAATATGAGTGAGAAGTGACAACTACATACAAGTAGCCATTGTTTGTGTAAATTTGCAATTCAAATTGCAAAGGCTAAACAAGTTCTGAACAAAAAAATGCAGAAAAAGAGGTAATTTTGTACATAATACTAGTATTTTTGCAGGACAAGGGGAAATTATTTCATACCAAAAGAAGACAGGTAATGTCTACTAGACGTTAGGAGGAAATTTTTTACAAAGAGGTAAAACAGTGCCATAAGCTGCCCAGAGAGATGCTGGGTGCCCCAGCCCTGGAAACATCCAACGTCAGGTTGGATAGGTCTCTGAGCAACCTTTTCTATTTGAGGGTGTTCCTGTTTATTGCATGGACATTGGGCTAAATTCCTTTTAAAGATCCCTTCCAGCCCAAACCCTTCCATTATTCTATGATTATTCCTTGTTCCAGATTTATTTATTTATAAATTCATAAGATGCACTATTTTGGAAAAAAACCCCACACTTTTGTGTGAATTTGGGGCTTCATCATAGGCATTAGCAGTTTTTGCATTTTTCATTATAATGGTAGTTTAATGATTTGTAAATTATTCAGGAAATTTTCTTATCTCCTGATTTTGTTTTGTTGGTTTTTTTAAATGAGACAAATAACAGCTTTAGTTAGAGGTGTTATTATACTTTGCCAAAATGCTATCTAATATTTATTTGTAAAGGTTAAATGAACTTTCACAAAATGCTTAGTCAGAGATGTCTTGTAGAAAGCAATTTTCAGAGATGATGTTTAAGAAAACATTAATTTCCGTCACAACACCTAGGGTAAACTAGCTTCATTCTCTTACCAGTACTTTTAAAAAACTTCTCTGGATGTGGAATAAAACAATGGAGAATAAAATAAAAGGTTCTATGAGCCTCCCCAAGCTTCTGTTGCCATTAAAATAGTAATTGAAGCAGTCATCTCTCTCTACCTGATTAAAACAGCTTCTTCTGCATTCTAGGTGATGTTTGGCTGGTAAACGCCTGTAAACAAATCTGTCAGGTGCAGACACCAACTCAGAGAGCTTACAGAGCTTCCCATTTTTGAACTAACAGGGCTTAAGAAGTCCTATATACGTCCACAAAAGCGCATCTTAAGTCCACAGCCATAAAGTCACTACACTTGCAAGGATGAAGAGCAGACAAGATTTGACCACATGGCTCAGCACATGGATTTGATGCTCCTTGCAAACTTGTCCTTCTTTTTCTGATCCAGCATGGAAAACCAAGAACTCTTTGCACATGGTGATATTTCTCTGTGCAAAAGTATGTGATATATTGACTCATTATAAATTTGACCATTACAACTTAACTGCCTGTTCAATGCTATGATGTCTGTGTCCATATGACAAAATTCCACAAGGCTAGGTGGATGTAGTTTTCTCCAGGCTTGGCAGGAACGTGCAGCACATGAGCAACTCTACTTAATGACAAATAAATTTAATACCTCTGAACCTGCTCACTCAACTGGTCAAAGACAAGCCCAAAACCCACAAACCAACCCCCCCTGCCCCACCCCCCCCCCGCCAAAAAAATAAAAAAAAACCCTCTCAACCAACAAATATTATAGAGCTTTAAGTCTGGTCTACTATTTAAAAATATTTCTTCTCATGGTGCCCTTTAAAACTTTTTATTCCTGTGGCTGTAGACACACTAAAAATCTCCTAAGTTAATTAAGCTAAGTTCTTATCAGGAATTACAGTAATGGCCAGCTAGCCAAAATACTAATCTCCCAATGTGCAGCTTAAGCTTTGTATCTGAAATCAATCATATTTGCTAGCAGCCTGCAATGTTATACATACTGCAGCCTAGTGTTAAATACCCTTCTATATCTAGCTTTTTAATTTGAATCCCAGGACTCACTCTGTTATGTTCAGTAGAATTTCACCCTGCAAAGAGTCCCAGAGATTTCCACAGATTATCTGCCTTTGGACCTTATAGCATCATTCACAACATAAGTATTACAGTATGTTTTCTGTTAACCATATGGCCTGTTCATTACATCCTTAAAGACTGTGTAACTTGTTATTGCTCCATCAAAGTGGAATTGAACATAGATTTCATGTAAAGGGAGAGCAGTCAATCTAATGTCAATACTTGTGTGGAAACTCTATACCTTATATTAACACTATCTTGCTCCTTTTCACTTTATTGTTTCATAAACAACTGTGTCCCTAGTTGTAGAAGTGTAAGGCTACTCCTATTTTCACAGCAGGATTTAGCTTCTTCAGAGTAAGATAAAGGCTATTGGACTTGATTGGTTGTGGAAAATAGTGTGTTATATTTTATGTGTTTCATTTTGCTTTTCATTTTGTGATCAAAACAAAAAAAGAGGCAACGACTGTTAGTGAAATCTGTTCTAGTTTGCTTTAATTTCCTTTCTATATAGTTATGTTAATAGAAGAAATCCCCACTCCAAAGAGTGGAAAAATTACAGAGGTACATTTTGGATTCTACAGAATCAAAAAACTGCAAGGACTGTAAGCATTGCTTCTGAAGCTTCCGTGTGGAGAGAAATCATGGGGCTTGCTGAATCTCGCAGCAAAACCTGCTGTCTCAGCAACAATTACTGTAGATGTGCTTACAAACTGACACCGGTGATAATGTCAGCGTGCAGCTGGGATGTTAAATGGAGCCTGCTGCTCCACACCAGCTTATTCAAGCAGATTCATGGGCAGGGAAAAAGCAGGCAGAGGGGCAGAGAAGATGCCAGTATGTTGTGTGTGTGTGTGTGTGTGTTACAGATATATGAAAATGCAGTCATGCATTTAGATATGAAATTTATAAAAAGGTGAAGACAGTGAAAGAATACCAACTGCCACTCAGCAGGGGATTCAGGGCATCAGGAAAGCAGCATGATGCCAGCAGGTGAACAGGGCAGCAGGAGCCTGGTAACTGGCAGCCAACATGTGGCTGGGCCAGCAGGCAGCAAACACCTGGAAGCTTCTTTGTGAACCAGCCAGCAGGAGCCTGGTGCAGAGCAGAGAGCAGGTGGATGGGGTGGCCGCCAGGCTGGATACCTGGCAGCTGCTCGGGGTCAGCTTGTCAGAGAGCTCACTACACAGAGCCATAAAAGGGCTGTTTGCTTTTCTTCTCTGTTGCCTTATGATTGCTCACATATTTTAATGGGAAAGATGAAACAGCTACTCCAAAGTGCATTTTGTGGGAAAGGGGAAGTCTGTGTCATTGATTAAGAATTCTTTCAGCGTTTTTAAAGAACTGCCTCAGTTTCAGCATCTCTTGAGCAACACTGTAATGAAATTCCTTTACATTGGTCAGTATTTGAACAGTTCTGGTTTTAAGTACAATGATACATATTTAGATCTCCAAGAGAAGTTAACCCATTAACAAATATAAAACTAGCTACAGCAACAATATCACTGCAAACTTCTTCCAGTGAGCACTACAGCAATGACACAATTTTTCTAATCTCCAGAAGAAGAAATAGAAATTATGGAAGAGCTGATGGCACTCATTACAGCTCCGCATATTTTAAGGCACTACACTGACTCTCACTACCTAGAAACTGGCTTTGTGTGTCTGTCCTGTCCCTGATGAGCCCTTCAGAGCATGGCAGCCAGAGAATAACAAGTGCTATTGCTGCAATGTCAACCCCCTGGTTGCAGAGGGGACTAACTAGAACAAGGGGGCAAATCAAAGAGCTTCTAAAATTTGAGGTTGCACAGCTCATTAAGCTCTTCTAATGAAAATTATATTCTTCCTATACATTTTACAGGCTTCAGTCTTTCCCCAAAGAATTAACCATACAACTGACCTATTCAATTAAAAAATCTTTCACCAATTTGAGTCATCTGGGATAAAACTCTATATACATGAAATTAAATCAGAATCCTTCCTTTGAAGAGAACACACAAAACCTCTATACTGCTCAGAATGTGGTTTTGTGGCTTTTCTTTATTTCTCTTTTCTTTGCTGATACATCATTCTCTGCAGAGTGTATTTGCAGCAGGAGGGTAACCTCTTTACTCCCTGGCAATGACACGCTGCAAGGGACAGAGTGTTCCTTGGGTGTATAAGCAGATGGATATCATGTAGGAAGAAAGTGGTGGCATTACCTCTGACCATAACATTGATAGAATCACATGGCCAAATCCACTATTTGCATTTTAAGTAGAGGTTTTGTGAATAAATCGTTTTTAAAAAATGTGGCTATAACCCAGACCAATGCTTTAATGGAAATATATCAAGTCTTAAGAGGAAGAAAACTGAGAGCGAATCACAGAAAAAGATCAAACTAGCTGAAAGAAAAGTGCTAACAGTTACATTGCTAATGGAATTTGTTCCAGAAAAAAACTGCTGAAATGTTAAAATAATGCATTCCTGTCAGAGTTATGTTGCTTAAACACTAAACAAAAATAATTTGTTCAATGGATGTCCCTTTATCAGAAGACTACAATATACAACTTGAAAGAACGTGAAATACTCGAAGAAGCAATCTGCAGGTAAAGGGTTATAATATATATTCATAAAGGGCAAGAGTTAAAACTGTGCAAGTAACCTTGGCTGTTAATTTCTTGACTGCAGTGCTTACCTTTGCAACCTCTGCATTTTCTTCATTAAGACATCCTAAGTAATTGATCATTTCTATAGTGTTCAGAGGTTCAGATACCATGGAAACAGGCTGAAACTAGGGGAGTGGTTGTAGTATTAGAATAATTAGCAGAGAGTTGTGGAGGAAAGTTGCTGCTCAATGCTTATCCTTCCCAGTTCATCCTCAGACAGTGACTTGGCATTATTTGTGCAGTGATTTTTGTCTGTGTTCTTATGCAAATCTATACATGTTCACATCTGCCAGTGTCCCTGCATATTTTTCCCCATGCAGTATAATATGTACTTACTCTCAAAAAGCATGCTCTGTGATGTAAATGTACTGTACTACTTACTGAAATCACATTGGCAATGAACTGTTTCTCATTAGCACAGTTTGCTTTGTTCCAGTGGAAATCCAATAATTATGTGCACTAGTTTATCAACACAGTTCCTTCTTTTTGTTATTATGGCTATTTGCATAACATGGTCTGATGTTCCAGGTCTGCAACTCAGCATCATGATATATTTTTAATAAGACACCTTTCTTGCAATGAAATTCTCTGTGAAACTGGGAATCAATATTTGTTAGAAGCTTTGGAAGAGGATGAGTGAGAGTTTCAGTGTGAACTGGCAGGAGTTTTTTGTCCTGGAAATCCTCATGATTTAATTCAAACAACAAAATAATTTCAACCAACTATATTTGCTCCAGGAACAATATATGAACGCTGTGTGGTACAGCAATGCTCAAGGTGCATTGTGTAAAATCATAAACTTAGAGAATCATTTAGGTTGGAAAAGACATTTAAGACCCTCCAGGTCCAACCATTAACCCAGCACTACCAAGACCACCACAAAACCATGTCCCTGTGTCCCACATGTACATATCTTTTAAATACCTCCAGGAAGGTATCAACCACTTGATTGGGTGGCCAATGCTTCTGATTCAGAAAGCACCATTTTATCTATATTTCTGAAGTGTCAAGGGTATTAGAATTTCTTCTTAGAACCTGGGAGATAAGAAAATACCCAAAATTATAATTTTCACATTCAGAGAATCCTGTAATGTTACAGATCTGAAAGCTCTATAACAATGCTACACAAGTTTATCTGAAAGTAGTTTTACAGTTGAAGTTTCTAATTGAATTTTTACTGTAAGTAAGGAACAGGTGGCAGATGTTATTTTCATTTACTTGAGCATTTTTGTCAAGTGGGTAAAGACAAATTTTTTGCAATAACAAGCACTTTAACAATATGCACTTGTTTTCCAATGGAATCTTTAACACTTCATCCATCTTGCACTGCAAAGTATGTTCTTACTGAGACTGCTCCACAAAAGTTTATCTGAATATCTAATCCTGAAACCTTCTCTTAGCTTGTTATGTAATGAAAAGAGTGATGTTTTGGCAAATTGAAGTGACTTATGCATTATAGGAATTTGTGGAAGAAACTGAGGCTTTTTTTCTTTTCTTCTAACATCAAATTCAGTAGACTGCAATTCATTTGAAGAAAATAAGAAGGGGGATACTTTTTTCTCAGACACGTCTCATACACATGTGCATATGTGATGCCTATCTTCCATGATAGACAGACCCTCTGCTTTTATTTATGACATTTCAGTCAGTTTAGCCAAAATGAAACAAAACAAAACAAAACCAACCAACACAAACAGCTAAGTAATACCCAATGTGCATTTATAATGTGCATTCAGAATGTAACATGGCATCTCTGCTTACAAAATGATTTCCTTCTACCATAGGACACACTCCAGGAAACATGGTGTAAGCCAAAGACCAGCTGGATAGTACTGATTTTATCTGAAAATTCAAGGCAAATATCTAGGTAGTTATTTGTTTTGTGAGAAAAAGAGGGGTTTGAGGGTTTTGGTAGGTTTGTTTTTAATTGTTGCAAATAACCCAAAACTAGAACACTTCGCCTTCAGAATCCTCTCTGAAATACAAATCAAAATTCCTTTATTTATGTAAAATATATATATAACATATTTGGCCGCATGCATACTATTGTGAATGTAAAGCTAATCTATTTGAAAGCATCAGGAAGATATTTGAGCAATCTCTATTAGCATTTAAGCTCAGCTCATAGTAATATACATTAGCAGTGTTTTCAAACAGGATGAGACACCATTTGGAGATGAAAACCATAATTTTAAGGTATTCTAGGTATCATAATGAGAGTTTTTTCTTAACACTGAATATTCATGATGCATCATAAAACTAATGATAAACATAAAAACTGATGTGAACGTTTGAGTAATCTGTTCTTATTTGTTTGGAAGAGCTGTAATAATTGCCTGGTTTGTAAATTAAACATCTGCTATGGGAATAAACAAAAACATAACCGAGCATATTCAAATAAATGGATTTCACCTCAGTTCCATAAATTTTATTATATGGACTCATTAATTTTATTATACCTGAGTGATGCAATGCTATAGAAGTCAGTATGTAATTTTCTCTTAGATACACATTTGTAACAAGAAATATTTTCTGGTTCTGATAAACTATTTCTCTTATTAAAGGTTTTGATTTGTCCATTTATTTTTATTTTTCTCTAAAACAAAGTTGATAAAATTGATGACTTAAGTAAATTTGGCTACTATGTTTATTGCTAAATTGTTGCCCAGGTTTAACATAATGTTAAAAATAGTTTCTAGTTGCATTCTAGCCCATTTCAGAAATGCCACAATTTTCTTACATATACATAAGAAATTCATTTTGTATTTAAAATATCCCTGCTTTTACTACCTGCCAAGTTTCAAATAGTGAAAGATTTAGGCAAAAGACAAACACAAAGACTTTTTTAAAAAGACGGAGACTAAGGGGTTTTTTCTTTCTTTTAAGTAAAAGAGAAGAAACTCACCTAGAATAATAAACTTTTCAACATTAAGTTCTTGAAAGTACTATGCTATAAGTAATTAGTTTTGGATTGCCACCATCATTATTCAGTACATGAACACCAGAAGTAGAAGACTTGCTTCCATGATTCTTAGTCTTATTGCCAATTCCAGAGCAGAAAGTCATTATGGTTTCCTGTTGCACTACTCTGCTGAGCATGTATGGTATCCTGCTACCCTAACTGTCAGGACTGAAGAAAAAAAAATCATAGCATTCCTACGGAAACACGGTAAATGCAGCATTTACTTCCTTGCTTCCTTGAGGCCAGGATTACATTCCCATAAAAAATGTAATATAAGAATAAGTAGCTGATGATATCTGGATTTTTACCCTCCATAAGATTATTGAACTCCGCAAAGATGAGCTTAAGAATCTCAAAACCCTTCTGTTCTGCAGCTTCAGAAAGGTTTTCCCACCTTGCTTAATACTGTGCTGGAGTGCCTTACTCCTTTGATGTAATGTAATTTTGGAGCTTTGCTACTTCAGCTTTTTCTTCCCAGATAGAAATTTTTTTTAACAAATTTTATTTGCAACAAGGAGATGCCAAAATTCACCAAAATTGTCTTCAGAAAGGAGGACTTGGAACATGGCACAAAAGTTGCTAGTCACAGACTGAAATCTGAAAAGAAGTTCCGCTCAAGAAATTAGTTGGAATTCCAGATGATCTCAGTCAGGGGCACCATATCCTGGAGGCAAGCATATTGATTTACCAGTCAAAGACCTTTCAGTCTTTCCTCCTGTCAATTAATTCCATCTTGCAGGACCAAGTGGACCATATAGGTGGACCTCTGCCCAACACCCATGCTGTAAAATGCTCTGAAACTGTGTCATGATGTTCAGGGGGGCATTCAACATTCACAGGAGTAGCAATAAATATTGTGGTGCTTAGGAATTTATGGAAAAAATGCCATTGGCTTCAGAAGCCAAAGTGCATTCTCTGTTTCTAGTATTTGGTTAATGAACATTAATTGTGTGTCATAGGAAATAAGTATCTGAGCCTACTGATTCCAAATTAGTTGTAATGCAGGAAATAAAATGGCTAGTTTAGCTTTTTTACTTACATCAGACAGGAATTCACTGGGCTTTTTGTGAAAATTTAAGAGGCAAAACTCCAGAAAAAGAATCATTCCTTGTGAAACCTGACAAATTATTCAAAACACTCTTAGACACCAGAAATTTCATAAAGATATAGTTACTTGTTAATGTTAAAACCCTCTTTGTCAAGTGTGAACCATAAATGTCAGAAATTCAAATCACTACATTATTTTTGAAGAGTTTTAATCGATGGCTTACAGGTGATCAGTACTCCTGTATATCTGCACTTCAGAAGCCAAGTCCTCTCCATAAGCAGTATATAAAATCTTGCACTGTGATTTTACAGATGCATTTAAACATTAAGTGAGCTTTGGGAATAAAGGGAGGAGTGGACTGGCAAGATAAATCTGTGTAACACTTAGTCACTCATGAGTAGACACCTGTACCTAACTTAAGGCACTTGACTCCTACTCATGGGTAGTAAGGAGACATAAATTACAAGTCAGAGGCTTGGACAGTAAGGTATGCAGCTGTCCAATGCATAGCAATGTGGCAGATATTGAAAAAAAAATCATGGCTTGTTTGAAAACATAAAAGTCAGTCCTAAGTCATTCAGAGAGACAAAGTGATCATATTACATTATCATGCTAGACCTTTACATTGCTCTGGGGTTTCAGGTTTAATAGCCACCATTACCATCAGGGAGGGAATATTTCTTGTTTTCATTCCAGCATCCAGAATAGCTATTTCTTAATAGCATAGCCCAAGACAGTAACAGCAAAAATTAGAAATAAATTACTCTCATCATTTCTGGGGGAGGCAAAAATCCTGTCACTTGCAACAATTTTTAGACTGAACACACCCAAAAAATAGAGGCTTGTTTATTGATTGAAGTATAGAAACATAGTATATAATTTTCTAATGAAATTTTCTTATTTTCTGCCACACGCAAAGTAGTAAAGGACAAAACCAAAGGCTAATCCAAACTTTGGAACTGGTTTCTAGTGCTATGAACCTATCTCTGCATAGTACTTTACTCCTTACTCTATCCTTACTTCCTGGACTTCTGGTCTTTTGCTTCATAGGAAAACATACTCTGCATCAAAGTAGTAATCTGCTTCCCTCTCTAGATACACTCTCAAATGACCTCGGCTGGATGAAATAATAAGTTTTGGTGCATAAAGGCATTAGGCAAAACAAGCCTTTTTCTCCAGCCTTCCCCAAGTTTTTAACAGGTAAGCCAAAATAGTTTTATGTTTAAGAGCCAAAGCTTCCCTTCCATTCTCTCCTACTGGGACTCATTTGTGTGCTCAGAAATTCATACATAAGACTGTGGACTTCATCTTCTATGCAGCTTGAAGCTGCACATTTTTAGGAGGTCTTCACTCTCTTCTACAAAATCCAGGACATGCAAAGAAATGCAGGAAGTATTTCAGCACTGAAAAGCCATACTTAGTGAGAGCCAGTTACAGTACTATTTCCAAGACCCCCTCAAAAGACTAAGTCCAGTCTCACTTCAGTCTCACAAAAACTCTCAAAAGCTGTTGGCCACATTTCAGCCACCCCAACAAAGAAAAAGAGAGTATGATTTGGTTGGTATCTGAAGTAGATTTCCAGCTCCAGACTGATGACTATCTTCCCTGGCCATGCTGCTTTGGGATGCCAAGTGAGCCCAGGTGCACCTGTGTGTGCACCCTCAGGCGCGCTGCTCTGCTGTAGGCTCTCCATTCTTAGGAACCTGAGGCTGCACAGCATGTAAGTACAGGCTTGGATTTTATAATAGCTTGGAAGTACAATATTATATGCTATAATTCTCTGCAGTTTTTCCACATTGTTGATTGCCTGCTTTGATTTCTCTTGTTATCTTCACAAAGGTAGTGGCCTGAATGCTGATGGCAGAAAACTTGGCACTCCCTGAAGCTGTAAATTCTATGGTAGCAAATATTGGAGACGGTCTGTAATTTGTGATATACAATAACTGCAATAATGGTACAATGCCTGTGGGTAAAGCAGTGGAGGGAACATAATGCAGCTAATAACTATTCATTTGATGGGTTTTTAATTTGTTTCTTTTTTCTGAATGTATCCTGTGTGCAATATTTTAACCATTTCACAGCATTTTTGTAATGATAGTTGTTTATAATTATGTATTTATATCATCTTCCACACTTAGATTCCTAAAAGGTACACATAATTTTCCAGTTTTTCTCAACCCTCAATTTTTTTCTAATGATTTAAATTTTCTATTTTGAGGCACTTATTATATACTAATAAGAGAGAAAGGTTATGTAAATATTTATTTGGCCAAATTAACTCTTTGATATTTTAAAATTAGTTGTTTAAGAACAGTGTGGTTTATTTCTACATTTCTTTTTTAGAATACTGATAGTTTATGTGAGGAATTCTATAGCCTTTCTCTGTACAATAAAAATATCTCTTATGTTCTATCAGAGGGCAGTAGTAGCCCAGAGAATACCAACTGGAGAGGAGGAGAGAGTTTCTTGAAGTGTTTGCTGAAACTCTTATCTGCAACTAATAGTTCGGGACAGCTGTAACTCCCTTAGCAGTACAGGGCTTCTGGTACTAAAACAGTTGCCTGACACAGATTGATAATTTATGCCTGTAAATGGCCACTGGGATGTTTCTAGCACATAAATGATGGACAGTAATAACCGAGGATTTGTATCTGGAGCATTACGAGATCTCCACGGTTTGAAGGCTTTCAAGTGCTTTATACAGCCCATCGGGGTAAAGTGATGTAAAGTAGGTCAGGTGCTGGGAGGAGGGAAGTGAGATGGGAAATCATCGCTTGTGCAGACATTAGCACATTGTGATCTCATCTGCTGCTGGGAGGCTGTAACACAGACTTGATAAAGTCTGCCAAAAATATTTTTCTTCATGTACCTGTCAGTGACTCTGTCTCTTCCCTACAGTTGTTATGTCTGACTGCAGCATGTTCTAAATAATAATATGCCATTTGGGAAAGTGCTAATGCAATTTGTATATGAATACTAAGTAGCACATTTTGTAGTTTTCCACCATGCTGTGATCTCCCTGTGCTTTTTTATCATCTCTGAGCTTTGATCTTCTCTGTCCCAAAACAGGAAGCTCGAGCATGCCCAGGAGGGTGACTCCAAGAGTCTAAAAACACCTATATTATCTCTATACAGAAATTCTACTTCTCAAAACAGAGGATAAACATCAATAGGCATAATATAAGGGGTTTCCCACACTGTTATTCTCCAGGCCTTGGCATTCCCGGCTGCATGATCACTTGAGGGAATCTACCATCCTCATTGTCATTCTTCCCCTTTTAACTCTTTCCCCAACTGCTGATAAATGCAGCTCAACAGGGAACTCCTCCACAAAAAATTCTTAAATACATTTTACACATGTTTCCACTTACATTTCCTTATGTATACATATCAGACAAAAGAATCTTAATGGAAAAAAATTAAATTTACCTTAAATTTATCTTAAATTTCAGGCATAAAGCTGAAAAATTTAGACAGTCTTGCCATTTTAAAATGTATTGCCTGTCCCACAGTGATCCCTTCAGACTGCTCCACAAGGTGTACAGAGGAAGATATTAAGTGTAACAGATAAAAACATCCTTCTACCTCAAATTAGTGTTTTTACTGTTTGTTCCTGACTGAGCAGGATTTCATGTGTTTAATGTGCAGAAGTCAGCATGCTGAAGCATGAGGCATCCTGCTACCTAGATATAGCCCTCAGATGGATTTATTCAAAGCAAGAAGCTGTGTGAGGTGTTCAATTTAAAAAGCAAAAACAACTGTGCCAATAATTGTCTATAGCCAAAATCACCTTTAAATACCATTTATAAGAGTTCCTTTAATACAGGGTGTAAAATATCATTGGCTATGCTAGTCTGAGTATCCCACTGTTCTGACAATTTCATTAAACCCTTAATAATCCTTTAAAATGAGCAATGATTAATCTATTCATTTGTAAGCCTTGTTGTTGAATGCAGTGATAGACATCATGTTCTTTCACTGTTAACGAGTTCCAATTCTTGGGCATTGTGACAAGTTTCATTTGTCAGTTCCTGCAATTTTTCAACTCTTTCCATCAGGGCATCTACATTTGGATTAATAATTTTTTGCCGAAGAAACCCCACAAAACTTTCCACAACTTCTTAATAAAAATAGCCTGTGTTAATACTTTGTGCTATCAAGGTGTATAAAAATGACTCAGCATACTGCTTGAAAGGAAAAGAGAGATAAGAAAGTTTACAGATTAATTTGGACACCTACCCAATAGCATATGTCTCAACTGTTTAGAAACCCATTACAATTTTTACTGATGGTAAAAATAATGGTTTGCTGAAACAGAGGAGGAAATTGCTTGCTAGAGAAACAAATAAATGTTACTATTTTTGCATTAATAAATTCTGCAAAGTAGTGAAATCAGGCAAAATATTTAAAGAAATAATATTCGCTTCCCTCTCACATCTCCTAAAAAACTAATATTTAGAGATGTAGTCTCACCTAAAAACAGCTGTACTACTGTTTGTGTCTTTTCAGGTTTAATTTATGCAAAAGAAAAGAAAATAGTCATAGGACAATTTTCTGGAGGAAAAACTTCAGGTCTCCTGCCAGGTCTCTCCATGCCTTGGCTTGACTTCTAGCAATGCCACTGGCTGCTTCAACTCTTGCAGATCAATTGCAGGTTGCTGCTCCTCTGAATAATTTTCTATTCTTTTAGCTTTCAGAATTCACTCCAGCCTGGTGAAATGAAGAGGCCTGCATGAGATGGCTGCTACAGACATTCTAATATGTCTACATCAGCCCTTCCCCTCAGAAGAGGAGATAAGGCTCTTCATCAAAAGCTTCAGTGACTTTGCAAAGCAGAGCCGAAGAGTGACATACCACACATTTGTAGAGCAGAGCAGAAGAGCAATGTGCTACATGGCTGGAGAATACACCAAAAACATGATACAGAATATCTTAAGCTACAGTGCCACTAAGAAGACCCTTTTGGATCTCACACCCAATGCATTTCTGGTATCGAAATGAAAAGAAGAAACAATGAAGTGGAGTAAGTGGTCTTGCATATCCTACTGAACATTTTTGTGCAGCTGGAAGATTTGCAACTCATTGCTAAGGTGTGAAATACCTGGTCCCAAATAATATGTGTACTTCTGGTTCTCACGTTGTCTTGAGTTCATCTCTTGATAATTAGTTGCTCTTCTGATTAGTTCTGTAAATTTGGTGGGGACAGGATAATTTCTCAGGTTTGGTGAACTGAGAAGTGCCTCAGTCATAGATGTATAAAGTTTCATTCCTTTGCCTAGCTAGATGTTTTCATGAAATATTTAATTTCCTCAGAGACCTCTACTCCTGACTGATATTGGTCATGATATCTCAAAGTTAAGGGAGAAAAGAAAGATCTATATAAGTACAGATATTGATCACAAGTATGATTGTGAAAGCCCAACTTTCCTGAGAAGTCAGGATACAAGCCATAAAATGGCAAGGTCTCTGAGCTTAGGCAGAAATGATGGCTAAAATGTCTTTAATTTCAGATTTGCCATATCCCATCTGGGCTGTGCAATGCCATGACACCTTGATGTTATTCTCACAAACTACATATAAATAACTCTCCTGAAGCCCTAGGGCTGGTTACTGTGCTTCTACAAGAGCAGGCCCTTGCTACTCTGACTCACAGACATTTGACATTAATTTTTTTGACGCTAGTTAAGCCTTAACAACTTTGTGAATTAAGTACTGTATTTGCAGTTTTAAAATTTGGAAAAAAAAAATGAAGAAAGGAAAAATAAAGCCATCATCAAAAATTCTTCTGGTTATATTTGAGTTAAAGCAAACAATTGCTTGTTGCCTGTCCAAGATTACTCAGGCCTCAGATCTGCAAAAACCCTGCACAAGTAGCACATAGCCTAATTCTGTCTAAGTAATCACAATACCTTATACACTTTTATTAGTAGGGCTTCCTAAGCCATGCTACTTTGATGGGGCTGGATTTACAGCATAATTACATGGACAGTTATCCCAGAATAGCTGAGGGGAAGGTAACCTCTGAAAGGGAGTAAATGTTAAATCCTTGTAGGTGGAATTGGAATCTTAGCATTTTAAATTGCCTGAGTTGCAATGGCACGCTGTGCCTGACTACAGCCTCACTCCCTGAGAGCTATAATCCAAAAGGCCATGATTTACGTACACTGATAGATAAACTGGGTGTGCTGTTCATTTGATACACATAAATATAGAATGGAATCACAGAAACACTGAATCATTAAGATTGAAAAAGGCTTCCAAGATCACTAAGTCCAACCTTTAATCGGATAGCACCATGTCAAATGAACCATAGCACTAAGTACTACAGCCAGTCATTGCCTGAACACTTCCTGGAATGCTGACTCAGCCATTTCCTTGGGCAGCCCAATGCTTGACAACCCTTTCAGTGAAGAAAATTTTCCTGATGTCCAACCCAAATCACCTTGGGCACAGGTTGAGGCCATTTCCTTTTTTCTTCTCACTAATTATATATGGGAAATGAGGTTGATCCCCATGTCTCTAAAAACTCCTTTTGGGTAATTGTAGAGAGTGATAAGGTCACCCCTGAGCTTCTTTTCTCCAGACTAGACAACTCCAACTCCCTCAGATACTCCTCATAAGTGGCCTAGAATATCACTGACTACTTCGTCCTGGCTGCTCCCTGTTCCTGTCTCCCAGCTCAGTGGTTAGTTGCCCTGAGGATAACTGGTCTTTCACTTAAAGACTGAGGCAAGAGTGACATTAAGTGCCTCAGCCTTTTCCTCATCCCTGCTGACAATGTTCCACTCCACATCCAATGAAGGGTGAAGACTTTCTTTATTCCTTCTTTTGTTGTTAATGTATTTATAAAACCACTTTTTAGTAGCATTTGCAGAGTTTTCCAGATTGCATTTTAGCTGAGTTTTCACCTTTCTAATTTTCTCTTTGCATGACCTAGTAACATTCTTGTACTCTTCCTGAGATGTCTGCCCCTTCTTCCAAAGTTTTTTCTTCCTGAGTTCCAGCTAAAGCTCACCATTCATCCAGGCTGGTTTTCTTGCCCCACAGCTTACCTTTTGGTGCATAGCCTGCTTCTGCAGATTTCTTTTCCTTTAATACACCTATAATACAGCTATGTGTGCTTCTTGTGTGTGCACACACTTGAATGCTTGTGCTTGAATGGACAATTTCTTTTTTAATTGAATCCATGTCTGGAAAAGAAGGAAGGATTCTGGAGGGTCTACTAGCATCTCTAGAACTTCTAAGAATCCCACTCCCCTAAAGATGAAGAATAATGTGGAATGAAAAAGGAAGTAATGACTACTAGTTTTAGTTGAAAAAATTGTTTCACAAAATAACAATTGCAAAATCTAAGTTATCATAAAATAATGCAAAATCTTTTTGTATAACAGATAGCATAGCACACAAAAACACATAGTAATTGCTACTGCATTGAATTGCTAACCAAAATAAATTCCCAGAGTAAGACAATTTAAAGTTGTCATGACATGAAACTGGTAAAGACAATCAAGCATTTATAAGAATAATTATTTAGTTATCTTTGAGTTTCACTGTAAAGACTGCCAAATTTAGGACATATTATGATCCAGTTAGTCATGCTGACTATTATCATTCTGTGAGCCTTATTAATTCGAATGACTCACTGAATAAAATCCTGTTCAGTATAAGCAACAAAGTAAAATCTGACCTTTTTGGAAAACAGTCTTCTATTTCAACAGCTCATAGGAACATCCTCTTTGGGGCTGATATCACCAAGTTCCTGCTGGCCTGTCATACACATACACTGGCTGCAGAAAAAGGGATATAAATTTGTTTAATTATTTATTCAGTTTAATATGTGAACCTTGGAGAAAGAGAAGCTGCAGCTAAAGGAAGGATTTTTTAGCATTTAAATAAAATAAGCTCACAAACAACACATGGAACAATAAGAGCACTATTGAAACAATTAAATTAACCAAAAATCAGTAAAAGACGGAAAACTAAGAGTTAATAACTCATCTATGGACTTTTTAAAAGACAAGATGCTCACAAAAGATTGGCTTAAAAGAAATAATTGCTTAAAGTAATGTAGTGGGGAAAAATCTCTGTTTTAACAAAGCTGGTTTTATTTACAGATTTTGTAAAACAGTATGATTATTCACTGAGTCCTAAAATGCTTCACTTCAGGAAACTGCTGACTTCTTTTCCTGTTGGCTTCTGAATCAAAATCTGACACTCTTAGTGAAATATTTGTTTAAAGCTTCAATTTATTTGCTCCACAGGCTTCCTTGTGCTTATCTATCTCTAATTATTCTTTTGCTGAAGTTGCTGTATTATAAGAAATAGAAAACCCATTAGTTACTTGTGCAGTATTATCTGCCTGTAATCTGTCTCCTCCTGAGTTTCCACATACCTTGGTCTTTATTTCTCTGTGGTGCTCACAATAGGATTTTCCTGCAGTACTTCACAGACTGAAGATACAGAATATTATTATTTTGTTGAACATTATCATACTTCAGCAGTGAATAATAAGGCAGTCTCTGGCTCTTCAGTGCATGTCAGCTTGAGATTTTTTCTGTATGTTGTCACAACAGCAGTGTGCTGAGATGAGAGCTAACCATACAGTTGTACCCTAGACCCTCTAGCGTTGATGTGCATCTTGTCAGTGATTCTTTCAGTGGTGGGTCCTTCTGTGTGTGAGTGTGCATGTCAGAATTCCCCAGACCGCTGCCCCAAGCACCAGAGCTGCTGTCACTCCCTATTGTTCTCACTCACCAGAAACTCTCCATTAATAAGAAACAGCAGATATAATATTAGTATTATATTCTAGTACTTTTTTTCATATCAACCTAAGTCATGTTCTGCTTAGCCCCTGATGTGCCATGGGAGTTTTGTACTCACACCTGAGTTGCTGTACCTGCAGCCTTCCCTCATCTACACACAACTGCAATATTCCCACCATCACAACAGCCCTGCAGTTTGTGAGTCATGTGCTGTAAACCAGAGAACATCTAAACTTTGGCCATGCTGCAAACATGTAATGGATGACTCAAAGTTTGTTTTCTGGACAGTTGTGTGATCCTTGAAGCTGCCGGTAGACTATCACTGTCATTCATGAGGGCAGGTTGTCATATGCCTTTGGCTGACCAAGTTGCAGGACTTTTCCTGGAGCAAGGTCTTGGCAGTCCCAGGGTGTGCTGAAGCAGAGCTTCACTTCTATTGTTTCTGCTCCAATGCAGATCTTTTATTTTGCTGTCAGATTTCTACCAGAGTCGGGAGGTTTTGGGTCGTGACTCTGCAAACTGTTCACCAATTCTACCTCTCTTCTGGTATCCAGGTAAAACTTGGAAACAGACAATAACAAAGATTAGTGTGTTTAAACAACTGCCAATGATTAAAAATATGCACTTCCAGTGAGCCTCACAAGACCTGCAGATTGATATTTAATAGTAGGAATCCGGTGTTGTTCATACAATAAATGGAAGTTAAAAGGACAGCCCTTCTATTATATATAGATTACAATCTCTTCCACTAAAACACGGGGTCTAAAATAGGGGCTTGTCTCAGTTTTGAGCTCCAGTCCACATTGCTGCATGTGGTAGTGGTGCCTGTTCTTTATGTGGGAGCAGGGAGGTTGGAACACTAACTAAGGCAAATGCATCCCCACTGCTGTAGAAGAATGTGGACATAAACTAGCTCATTAGACTAGAGTGAGGATACCTACAGGATTGCAAGGTTGTTTTAAAGATGTCTTTTATCAAAAAGGCAATTTTATCAAAAAGGTTTTAGAAGAGAAGATTGAAAGAAAACATGGAGTTTGTCAGTAACTTTTCTTCTGTTGTGTTTTTTTTCAGCAGAATAGGTACATAATGTGTTTCTCCAACTTTATCAAGGTGACATAGAAAGTTAGTAACTGAGTCAAAGCTAATTCTCCATTATTTGGCTAAGATATCTGTCTCTTCACAGATTAATGTTAGCATAACAAATTACAATCAGAGAATATGAAAAAGAAAGACTCTTTCATTCCATCTTGGATTTATTCATTACATAGCAGACATTTCTTCTAGTGATAATGATTAGCTTTCAAGATGTAAAGCGTATGCATTTCAAAGACAATTAATTTTGATTCACTATTACTCAACTAGGTAAAGTGAAGGATGTGAGCTGCAGAGTGGATTTTTTTATGTTACAGAAAAGTTAAACTCCAAAGGATTTTATTTAGCTTCAGTAGTTTAAGCTCATCAATGTCACTTCAAGGAGACTAAACATGCATCTGACTTTGAGACTTCCAAACAAAATTAGGAAATGTTTAGCTTCTTTGCTGTCTATTGAAGGCAGATCTCTTCTCTTCTCTTCTCTTCTCTTCTCTTCTCTTCTCTTCTCTTCTCTTCTCTTCTCTTCTCTTCTCTTCTCTTCTCTTCTCTTCTCTTCTCTTCTCTTCTCTTCTCTTCTCTTCTCTTCCTCTTCTTTCTCATCTCTTCAGACTGTAAATATGAAAACTAAAATAAAATAAAAATCATAATAAACCATCAAAACATTGCTAATTTTTAAAACTATATATAGGAACATTTCTGCCATCTTAAATACTAAATCTTCTTAAATATATTATATTTTAAGAGGAAAATTATCCTGTATTCTAGGCAGAGACAACATAAAGTTCTAGACAATTCTTGTAAAAGTATGTTTCCCTCAGATTTTAGGTCTTAAAAGTGCTACTTTACTCCATTCAGTTTTCAGAAGTTTTAACTAGGAATAACTATGCAAATTTTTCTTCAAAATATTTTTAAAACTTTGTTTACCAAAAAAAAATGCTGACCTTTGAGTCCATTTTTTTAATAAATCCTGTTTGAAAATCTTTATTGAGATTAATATTATTTTTATTTACTAATTCAAAAACACAAAAAATGCATTAAAATAGGTGACACATTTATTTCTTTACACATTTTTCTATGACTGAAACTAATACCTCTGTTTGAAGGAGTGTTATTGTATAGACTGTTGATATGAAAAAGCATAGCTAGAAAGAAATGTTAATCAAAAGGAAAATATTGCCTTTAATGTTAAGTCTGTATGGTGTCTCAACAGACATTAAGGAGCTTATTTTTAGGAAAATATTTCTTTCCAGATTTGTATAGCTTAACTTTTGAAAGAATTTCTAGCTGATTATATTTGTGAAAAAGACTTTTCTGTGTATGTGCTTAAATATAGCTTGAGGAATTTAAATTTGCTTTGTCAGATTTAAAATATTTCAATCTAAAGCTATGGGCTTTAATTCATATTTCAATTTTTCAGCTACAATTCTAGCTTTTTAGCAGTTACAGCCTATGAAAGGATTCCCAAATCATGCTGGGCATGTGTTGTTAGGAGGTAGTCTCAGTGACAGAAAAGAAGTTGGACAGCAAAGGAAAGAAAGTATAAGGATGTTCTGTGAACTGTAGCATAGAAATAGGTGTTCTTGCTGGGCATCCCCATAGTTACAAAAAAAACCACATTACACTGAAGTTTTAATTCAATGGCAGGAATACGAATTTACTGTCATAAAATTTAAAACAAAAAAAAAAAAAAAAAAAAAAAAAAACCAAGACAACCAACCGAACAAGAAAACCAAGCCGAACCAACAAAACCAAAAACCAGACAACACCAACAAAAAAAAAAAATCCAAACACAAACAAATTAAACAGGACGATTTCAAGCCTTTGCAGCACTGCATGCTGATCGTAGATCCTTAAAGGACCTAGGTGCTGAAAAATATCAAGCATTTTGAAATCCTACACTTCTGACTGATACTCTTCCTGGAACCTCTGGAATATGTTTGTGTTTAACCTTGCCTCTTACATACAGTTTGTAAATGCTTTATACTTTGCAAGTTTTGAGAAATTAATTACTTGACTAAAGATTATTTTTCAGTTCCAGCAAAGGACTTGCAATAGCATTATTGGATAAGATCAAATTGCTCATTGAATAATCTAAATTCAGTAGCATCTGAGCAGTATGATCTTGCTCACTTTAATTAATTAACTTCTCAAAAATTGCAGCATTGAACATCCAGTTGAGAGAGCAATTAATGTCTACAACAAATTATGTCAACATTCTCTTATGTTTTATTCATATACAACTTCACCTAATATAATTAGAGACTAAGGGCTTCTAATTCTGCCTTTATTTACACCCTGCTCATTGCACACTTCATTGACTAATTTGAACAAAAAAAATGAAGATATAAGACTTTCTGATTTCAATTACCTTAAGTTGATGTTCTGCTGCCTACAGTTTATCTGTACACATGCGAAGAAGTGTCAGACACCCTGCAGCATGATATGGCATGTTGAATAAAAATCAGAGGAAACACAAGAGAGGTTAACTTGTTGTGAAATAGAAACACACCAGTTTTTATAAACTGGATATTTTCAAAGAAAAAAAAATGAGATAAAATTAAGACCTTCTTATTTTTAAATTGAAATTATGACATAAAATTCAGTTTTCTTAACCTTATGAACTTTGACATTTGGACCCAACTAGTAAAATGACTGTTGCATACACTAAACAAGGAACCAAAAAAGAAATTTCAGCAGAAAGTTTGACAGGTTTTGTCATTCCTTAACTAGTTTTGACAATTTTTTATTAATAATAATCATTATTAGTATGAATAATGCAGCATCTCCTATGAACTTCATCCAAAATTTCCATTATACAAAGAACTCTTAACAGTAGTTAAGTATCAAACACAGCTCTTTTCCCCAGGATTTGAGGATAACAGGTCAAGATCTTTTGAACAAATAAGTAGAATTTCTGTAATGAAGAATGCTCTTATGAAATGTTCTAAATGTTTTGCCAAAGATCATGCTGTGAACTCACACATTTTTCTTGATCATTCTGGGGAGAACGACCCTGTTTAACAGTGTTCTCAAGACACCTTTGTGAAACATCCTATCAACAGGAAAGAAAAACCATGACTTTGTTTATATTTTTTTTTCGCAGTCTTTGAACTGTGTACTTTCTTTTAAATGTGGTTGATCTTAGCTAAGGGATTTATCTCTTGGATTGAGGAGATGGAAAGATAAAATGGAAAAATTTTCATAAGCACATGTTCAGACTAATTACAGAAAATGTGCTACCTTAAAAAACTGAGATAAGCCCCAGAAAAAGTAAATGTAGTTAAATGCTGCTTTAATTCAATTCTGTGTTGTAGTATCTCCCACAGACTTTGTTAAGAAATTACAGATTTGGACAATCTTATGCAGCATACTTGTACTACCCTAGTATTGAAAATAGAAATAAAAAAATGCAGAATCCCCTGTGATTATCTTTGTAGCATTCAGGCAGTTTTTCATACTATTACACAAAGCTGGTCCTCAACAAACATCTCAGTCCTAAAACTGAGCTATATTACTTTGATGACCAGGAGATTCCCACCATTTCCCATTAAGATTGCATGTGCTTCTATGGTGAATTTGCAAAAGTATTTTATCAAATGCTATAACAGCTTTTTAATGGGTGTTTTCCCATTAAAATTATGCCATGTACATTTCAAATATAGAAGAATTTAAATGCAAAAAGTTAAAATCCTGATAAGAATACTGAGAAAAAAAATTATGTTTTGTAAGTAGTCACATGAAAAAAATACTTTACTGTAGACTAGCTTTACTGTTTTGTCTCCGTGTGTTCTTTCATATTTTTTTCAAGATGATTAGTAATTTGATTTTTCTCCCAAATTCAAATTAAATTCCCTCCCTGCCTTCTGTTTAATAGAACTTCATCTTTGTAGCGACTTTCAAAGCCACAGGATAGTCCTAAAGTAATTAAAATTTTTGGTTCTGCTGTAAAAATTAGAGAAAAAAAAAAAAATCTGCTCTGCTTTGAACTCTAACTTGGGCTTTATCCCATTTATGTTCCATAAATCAACAATCCTGGACTTCTCTGATTTGAACTATATTTCCACATGTCACTGACTATCCCACGTTATGTAAATGACTTTATAAAGAACAAGGTCTGCTACACAAAAAAAAAAAAACAACCAAAAAAACCCACAAACCAAAAAAAAACCCAACAACAAAAAACAACCACAACCAATAAAAACCAAAACCAAAGCCACCAAAAATGTAGCTCTTTCACTGATTGTAGTTTCTCAAAGAGAGTTTGATAGCAGTTTCTGAGAGATTTCCAATCATAACTAAAATCAAACACACCTTTCTATCCTTAGGGTATATTAGCACAGAAAATCCATTTGCCCTATTTTCTCCAAATTCACGTATTCCTCCTTTCAAGATTGTCCTAGTTTCAGCTGGGATGGAGTTAATTTTTTTTCCTAGTAGCTGGTGCAGTGCTGTGTCTTGAATTTAGGATTAGAATAATGAGATAAAACATGCTCAGTAGTGCTTACCCAAGTCAATGACTTTTCAGTTTCCTTAATCAACATCCTTCCTGATGCCCAAGAAGCTGAGCAGGAGCACAGCCAGGACAGGTGACCTGAACTGGTCAAAGCATGCTCCATACCAGAGAAAGTCAAGCTCAGTATACAAACCAGGAGGGGTGGATGATATAGTTTAGTGGTTTAGAGATTACAGGGCTGAGTTAAGAGCTGGGCTTGATGATCTTAAAAGTCTCTTCCAAACTTGATGGTTCTATGTTTCCATGACCCTAAGAGTTAAGGAAATAAGGAAAATATGAGGCAATATATGAGGCAATGAGGAATTTTGTGGGTTTTTTTTGCACAAATATAGTTACAACCTATCAGTTACTCACGCTATTTATAGATATTATAGAAGAGAAGATTTTTTACTTGACATCTAAAGATGATTAATACACTGACAAAGCAGAGTCTTAGGAGCAGTTGCTCTGGAATACCAGCTGTATCATGGAAGAAAGTACACAGAAGGAAAATTGGCTTGATGGGTGATGCAGGCTGACATTTCTCAGCATATTCAACTTGATGACTCAATGACAAATAAAAGATAGGAGATTGGTTGGTTTTATAATTAAGGGCTTTAGAAGAGAAGACCAGTAGTTTATAATTACATTTGACTGTACTATTTGCTTCTTCTGAATAGTAATTGAACTTTAAAATTTTCTTTTTACAAACACGCTGGTGCAATTTCATTCCCCAAATATCTGTATGATGCAGGAAAATGAGCATTGCAAGTACAGCCAAAACAAATTTATTGAAATGTGTCTTACACAGAAAATTATACTACACTTTCAGGTCTTTATTTGAAGCTGTACATAAATCTCTTGCTAGTTTATAACCATTTTCTGGCAAAACTGACAGCTTTTCTCCTAAAGTGAAGAAAAAACAGTAGATTCTGGATCATGTCATATTTTGTCACCTTCTTCCTCAGCCTTAAAGCATCCAGAGCCTATAATTTATTCTTTTTAGAGTGTTTTAGAGGAAATATCCTCTTTGTTTGTGTCATACTCACTGCAGCCCTGTCCAACACAGAGGTAATTACAATGGAGTAAGAAACCTTGATAGACAAATGGATGCCTGATTAATATCTTGTGAACCCATGAAAAACAAAATCAGCATTTTCAACTTGTTTAGCATTCCTTGAGGAGATTGATAATCTGATTTTAAAAAAAAATCCAAATTAAATCTCCCACCTTCTGTCTAAGAGAACTTAATCTTTATAGTGACTTTCAAAGCTGTGGGATAGTCTTTTTAAATGAATTTTCTTGTTACATGATAAAAATTACACTGCAGTCCTAAAACCTAATTTAGGGTGTATGGACTTTAAGCTCCATTAATCATGGGCATGTCCTTCACCTGAAGTGTGCTCACCACCTCTCACAGGCTGTAATATATTATGTAACCACATGAAATATAAACTGCAATAATAGACTCTTTTAAAAGCATAAAATGCAAGACAAAGCTTATGTATAAATATTGAAATCCATTTTATTGGGATACTGCCCTGGTACAACACTTGAACTTGAATTAAAATTACCTATGCTTTCAGATCCTCTTCAAAGGTAGAGTTCAATTAATATGAGAAGGACTTATTAACCTGCATGAATGCCACATGCTGTGAGAATGTAAACCTTGGAAAATGCTTTATTTCAGTTCTTGCCGAAAATGGAGACTCATTATCTCTTGTCTACATCACTATTCCATTTCAAAACTGGGGTGCAATAGAACTAAAAGTACAGATTATTTTTCATGATTTATAAATATTAACATCCTTGTGCAGGATTGCCCTCACGAAGAGCAAACGCTACATTTGAAGAAGTACTTTTCCTCAGTGCATTACCACTGAGGCATTAACACACTGATGTTCAGTTTCAGGAATGTGTATCTGAATAAAGAATGTGCACTCTGCAAGATGCACAGTAGTGAGATGCCTGAAACTCATTATCTATCTACCAAGTAAAATAGCATTGTTCTTCTAAATGACATGCTTCTTTCTCAGCTTCTCATTAGTTTGTCCAGTGTAACTTTTAGAAAAAATGGAAAGTCCTAGCTGGCAGTCTGAAAATCAGGTCCAATATCTGCTTTTTCGATATATACCTCTTCCTTACAGTTTCTTTCTTTGTTCTTGTGTTTATTCTCCTGTGCTAGAGAGTCAATATTTCATTGCTTCTTCTACTCTTATTATCAGCTTGGGGCATTTTCCTTTTTTTTTTTTTTTTTTCCTGTTACACTGCTGGAATTCCTTGGATTAATTTGTAAGGTTTTTTAAAGTATTTATGCCCAAAATATAACAGAAAGTTAATTTCTGCAGGTACACAACTTGCAATTCTATGTTGTTAACAGAGTTCATTTACCCAGGACCCTGCATTATCCTAGATGAAAATTATCTCTGCTGTTATTTGGAGCAATGCCTGAGTGCATTTGGAATATGCTCAGGATCTCAAATGAGAACATGCATCTTGAAATTGGATAAAAACTAGCCAGTAAACTTCGAGATGCATGCCAGATGGAGGAATCACAGTGGTTGGGGGGCAATATCTATTTAATGTAGCAATAAAAAGAGATAAGAAAATTTGTACACCTGCAAAATGTAGATACCACCAAGCTAATGCCAATTGAGCCTTGGCACACCAGGCCAAGGATCATCCTGGAGTGATAAGCCCCATGGAGCTCAGTTTTAACTCCCCCAAATGCAGTCATCTCAAATCCAGAGGTGAATTTGACCCTCTGTATGCCACCATGGTGTGTGCAAGTACCAGAATCTCTGGAGTCCAGCCTAGTATAGACATGTCCAATGCATTTTCAGACTGTTTATTTGGTAGACTTTCTTTAGCAGTATCCTTTTACTTAAGTAACCACTACTACTCTTTTTATGTTATTGCTGTTGTTGTACTTAATGATTTGCCACAGTTCCAAAAATGAATTCTACAAGATCCAAATATGAGCATATATTTTGGGAAAATGCAGTCTATGAAATGCATCTAAAATAAGAGAAATTTAAATCTGTTGCACACATAAAAGAGAAGCCCTTTTATTTTATCAAGTACTAATAAGGAGACTAAAAGAAGGCTCTCTATATGCCATACAGTCTAACGGCAAAATCATTATGCTTGGAGTAGATGCTTTGTCCCATCAATATCTTTTTATTTCCAACAATATTGAAGGCTATTGCAATAGTCTGCAAACAAAAATTTTCCTATATACAATATTCTCAGTTAATTGCTCTGTCCCCGTCTCTTGTTACTGCTATGTGCTAAGATAGAAGTGTAATGTAATTTAGGTGTTCAAATTTCCTTCGCAGTCAGTGGAGGGAGACAAGCACTTTAGAAGAACATTTCATCCCATTCCCAAAATCAAATCTCATCTGCAATTCAGAGAGATAGGACAGACTTCCTTCGACCAGAAACTGGAATCTGTGTTGTAGATAGAATCATAGAATCACAGAAGCACACCTGATCTAGCTGTCTGAATTCTCTGCATTATTGTGGTGAAAAATAGTAACTTTCATTCATGCCGAATTAGATTCCAAATAGGATAGATTAGTTCATTGTTAAAGATATCCTTCCTCTTATCTGACTATTGAGGGAGATGCTTGTCATCTGCCTTAGGTGTAGAAGTCAAAGATATAGAACAATATCTTCTATCTCAATTAGATAAATTTGAAAAAAGACTGCTTTCTTTCTTAATTGAGTCTAAGCTCCTACCCTTGACATTTCAACTTCATTAAATACGAAATTAAGGCAAGATGAATCTTGGTTGCTTCCCTATCCATGTCCTGTATTTGCAGATGTTTATCTATTTAATTACATAACCCTAATTCCTTTTGAGCACCTATTTGATTCTTACTTCAAAATCATGTACTCATTTAAAAGTTCTGAAAAGTAAAAGTCTTTCCAATAATTTAGATAAAAGTCCAATTTCTAGCTATGAATGTGCATTATAAAATACAGGAATCTCTTTTCTTTATACACACAGGTTCTAGCACCTGGTTGTGGCTCATCCTCCTTCATCCTCCCAGAGAAGTTTTCATAACTCTTTTCAAACTGTAACAGGTTTCAACCTCTTAATTTCTTTCCATGTATTTCATAAATATTTGTGTGACATATGAATTCCTTCTGAACTGTATAACACTGGAGAAAAAAAAAATCACAATTCTCTTTCTTCTTCCTTAGATAGTGTTAATTAGTGAATCTCACATGGCTTACATCATCACCATCTCTTTGGGTTCCCTTATAATGACCGTAGAATGTATAAACAATGAAATCAAATGCAGAACATCCAGTAATGGATCACCAAATGTTAGAAAGGAGGGCATTGGGGGCAGGGGTAGAATATATGTTTTATTGCAGCAGCTCTTGTTTTATATTACAGCCCCATCTGCCTGTGCTGGACCTTTGGATGACATCTGACAGTACAAGCTAAAACAATGATCACTTGGAAAACACTTCAGCAGATCAGCCAAATAATCAGACTCAAACCAGATGGTGATCCAAAAATAAGTGTCTTTTTCTCCACCAGTCTATTGAGAAAACTCTTAGAGTAACTATTCTTATAACAATGACAAAAATGTAACACAAACCTTTTGCAACATTGGAAGCAAACTCTCCCACTGCCAGGTGAGTGAATAGGTCATTTTATCTTTTTTTTTTAAATTAAATATGGTTTGCTCAGACTGCCAATGTTAAATCACTTTTTCATGAAGTAATATTTTCAGTATAAGATAATAATACTAATATTAATAAATATTTCTTTTTTATTTGAGACCACCCACTTAGAAGCACAGTCTGCATGTTCATATGCATGTACACATCTGCTATGGTGATAATTAACAAAGACCTTTTTTATTTGGTGTGTATGCATACTACTACAGTGTTTATATTCTGAGATGTAAACATTTCAGATTCTTTGTACAGAGGGTTTAATTTACCTTCCAGTTCAAATTAGCAAGGTCAGTGATTTCCCCCAAGTATATATCAACTACAGAACCATCTGCACTAAGTAACTGTGGGTTGATTTACTGAGCTATCGTTTTTGTCTTCTATTTCTTGTACTTCATAAATTTTGTATTCTGCTATTTTCCCTATCTTCATTGTCAATTTCTCATATATATAGAAAGGTAGTAATTATTTTGCACCAAATATATTTAGCAATTTTTTTTTGTAATAACCAGACATAAAGTTAGTATACTCTCTCTAATCTAAAAATAGACTTTTTTTTCCCAAATTCTTCTTGATAGATCAGTCCACTGAATATATAAATAAATAGCTCTTAATGGTTATTTATTATCAAGAAACATAAAACTTCTCAAATTTGAGTTATGAGATAAGATTTGATCATTTTGGAGTATTATTACTTTTAGACTCAGCAATTTGGCAGTGTTAAAATATGATGATCATTCCAGCCTTCTTGCCAGGAGTTCAAGACAGGTATGAAATTTAAGGCCTAATTTTGTTCTCTCCCTATACTATACTACTATAATCCCTATACTACTATACTAGTATAAATCAGGAAAAATGCCATTTTATTCAGTTGAGATACATCAACGTAAAATTAGATGTTGGTCCTGGTGTCAACTATCACTTCAAAAACACTACCAATAATGGTACTTTATTATTATTTTTGCACTTGATATTGGTATTCTGCTATTTCGCAAAAAAGCAATGACAGGATTGAGGTACTAGTGCACAAACCATGTGCTGCTAGCATACCATTATCCTCACCTTTTGGAAAATGTACCATCTCCTGTCAACAATGTTTTGGTTATCTGTCTCACCGACATGAAATTCCAGTTCTGAAGGATAGTTCACAGGCAGTACATTACTTGAATAGACAACTCTCTAACAAGATCTAAACTCTCATTTTTGGTCAATTACCACATAAGAAAACAAATGGGGAGGAGTGAAAAAAACAGGTAAATATAGCAGTAATATGATTTTGTACAGTTGAAGTGTGAGAATGATTTGGTCATTCTGAACAATTGAAGCTTTCAGAGGTAAATAAAAAATTGTCAGCAGTCTCTATCTGCCTTTTACTTTGCTAATTACTAGAAGGGAAAGTGTCTGTGACAAGGTGGGCATTTTTTATCAAGGAAGTAAAAAAAGGAGGTTTTTTTCTCTCTTCTCCTTTGAGCATTTGTAAAGGTTTGCTACTCCTTGCTAAAATGTGACAAGAGTAATGTCTTTTGTGGTTTACTCTCAGATTTTGTTTCCTTTCTTCAATCTTCCCCCCTTCAGCAGGCTGAAAGATCTTTAATGTTATTCTGTCCTTTGCATGCAATACTGTGAACAGATTGGTGTTGTCAGGGAATTACATCCAATCTGTGTTGAGTTTTGAAGAGGAATTGTTTATGATTAGGCGATTTACAGTTGAAGTGGGCAGAAGATGGCAAGGCCTATAATTAGAAGGAGGGAAATTTATCTCCCAACAGCATGTTCCTCCCTCTGAGCAGAGCCCTAGAGTGAGAAAAGGGCAGATGTAAACACACTTCTCCTCCAAGCTGGCTGATTCTGCACCTGGGTTTGATTGAGTCTGGGTTGTTGCTGCCAGAAACAACAGTTGGACTTCATCCTGGTTAGAAAGACAAATTCTGTCACCACTGTCTTCTTTGCTTAGCTTATCTGTTGTGTTTTCTAAAGCAATTTGTTGAAACACATCTCCCTCTTTTGACCCGGTTGGCCAAATGTGGATACACAAGCTGCTGTGGCACTTTACCTGCTCTTGGGTTTGAGCAGTCACAGGTCACTTGAAAAGGAATCAACATGCCCCAGAGCACTCGTGCTAAGCAACATCTGTCTGAATATGAACAAAGAGACATTTTCAAAGTCCCAACCCTCTTGCTTAAATCTGTGTAGCTGTATCCTTCCTCTGTTCTCCTGTAGTAGCTGTGCATCAGGGATGTGGCTCTGCTGTTGGGATTGTGCCTGTCCCTGGTAGGGGACAGTGGTTGCAAGCTACTTCACAGACATTACACCTGTGTTTAGCACCCCAGGGAATGTTTGAGAGGCAAGGTAAAGGGCTTATACTCCCACTTCCCACGTCAGCTTGCTATCTGACTGTTTTACAGGTGTCTGTAGTTACCTTATGAGTTTCATTGGAGCAAAGCACCTGAGTTTCTGAAATTGACTTCTCTTGTACACAAACATCACTCACCCAACTCCCACACTCTACTCTGCCATTCCCAAGAATTTCCTAGAAAGAAAACATAAAAAGAGCTTCTGATTAGAAGCATATCCAATAATTCAACACTACATTTCTTCCAGAGCAGTCCAAGTACTCCACAGATTAATTTTATTGTCCATTTTAAAATTCTGTGTAGCAATTTGTAAAATCCAGGATTTAGGTTGGCAAAAGTTTTGAAGTGATAAAGTTACCTTTTAACTGTAAAGTCACCTCCAACTAAATATATTATTTTTCTGTTAAACAGGAGAGTAAATAGTGTATCATAGAATCATAGAATATACTGAGTTGAAAGGTATGCATCAGGATTATTGAGTCCATCTCCTGGCCCTGTGGAGAAATCCACCATGTGCCTGAAAGTGTTGTCCAAACACTTCTTGAATTCGGGCAGGCTTGTGTAATAAAAACACAGAATAATAATGGCAACATAGCATAATAAATGGTAACTTAGGTTTTCCAAATTTTGTTTTGGCTTTCCCATTCAGGAACAAGTTTCTTCTTCAGCTTTTCTCCTTCTCCCTCATTAAACTCAAGAAAAATTAATTATTTTAAATGTATCAAGAGATAGTTGAAAATTAACAGAATGATATATGCTTCCAGACTAAAGTTCCATATCTAAAAAAATACCGTCAATCCTGGATACTTCCACACTATATGAATTTCCAGACAAGACAAACTACTGTCATCCACGAAGCTGTTAAGGAAACAGAAAAGTTACATGGCAATTTGTTTTTAACTCATCACTTTATGTACATCTGGAAACCAGATTTTTGTGCAGCAATGTTATGGAGTTTTTTTGCAGCCCCCTTTTAAGAAATTATTTCATTGTTCACCTTGCCCCAGTTTCTCACAGAACAGAGATATTGTAATTAGTTGCTATAGCTCATAAAGGATTTTCTGCAGGATGCATTATAGCCATAAAAGGAGATGATTACATTCTGCTGTGAAGTCTTAGAGAACACAGCACAATTATTTACAGTATCTTCAATCTCCCTGTGCTCTGCAGTAGCAAAGAGGTCCCAGGAGTTAGTTGACCTCTGTATGTGACCAGTAGTTCAAGCTGGGGAGTGCTGCTAGTGCTCATTGAGTCTGAAGAAACAAAGAAAAGGGTTTTACAGAGGCTACCAGCTTCAATACGCCAGTACAAAACAGGCTATTTACTTAATATGTACCCATGGGAAAGGTTGCAGTTATTCTTTCTATATAATGGACAGACAGAAACTGAAAAAGGAAGAAATACAGTTAATATCGTGATAAGTCAACAAGAACTGAACAAAAAATAGTGTATACCTCAGTAACACAGGTGAGGAGAAAATAGAGGGGAAGTAATAGAACTGTTTCAGCAAAGATTGAACTGAGGATTTGATTCAATTCTCCAAATTCCTTCACTGATAAAAAACCAACAAAACACTAAGAAATGAAAAATCAGAGATTTCTGAGTATAACATTGTGCTGTGCAAAAGTCACAGAACAGTGTACTATACTAGAAATCACTGTAATGATAAAGTACCTAGAAGTTTAGAAAAATCAATCCTTCATAAAAATCTTCCAAAAATGATCCATTTTTTAAAGCAGCTCTGGCATCTGAACTTTAAAACAGGTTTCAAATATATTTCATGTTCAATACCAGAAGTGGATTTCAAGATAAAGAACATACCAGTTCTGCTAATAGGAATTTAGGTATTATGTTGCTTTTCATACTCAGTCAAGTAACCAAAATCTTCTTGGAAGGGCTTAGTTTGATAAGCCTTAAAATTAGACTTCTGCTAACAGCAAAATTGGTTTAAGCATCCTGGTTTTCATAGTCTCCTGATATTGGATTAAGAGACATGGCAGGGCCAGATTTTTTCAAGGTATGTAAGAAAAAGGATTTTAGAAGTAGGACATGTCTGGCTTCTACTAAATGCCCATCTTCCTCCTTAGATCTGTATATTTCTCTGAGCTCTAAGGGACCTCTTGCATGAGTGGTAAACAATAGAGCTGCAGGTCAAATCTGAAATATTATAGAGTGAGAAGTCCTGGATGTTACCAGAGTGTTTTAATTTTTTATGGTTGCTATTTGATGCTTATGAGTATCATGGGTGCAACTGATTTGTGCTGCGCTGCAGAAAACTATACACAAGTTCCTAATCACTCTCTACTCTAGTGTGAAAATTTCTTCTCTGATATTTAATTCAATTATTTAGAAGTGAGTTTTGTAATTTGAAGGATGAATGCAGCCATGACATAAATGGTGACTAGAGCCCTGCTGCAGGTAGGGTGACCTGCTGTCACATCCCCCATAGGAGCCCAGGCTGTGCCCCATAGCCTGGATCACAATGGGGTATTGCTACAGAGGGAGTTGTCCTGCAGCTGGCAGAAACACAGTACCCACATCCCTTCTGGCTTTCATGCTGTTCTGTACCCCTTTTCTCCCCTGTCACAGTGTTGGCACCATTTTGACTCCCACTACAGCACCAGAGATTCTCTGCAGAGCCAGAAAATGCAGGGATGTGCTAAGTGGATTGAGTGATGCCAGCACCACGGCAGGGGAGATGGGACTAGCATGAGAGCAGAAACCTTTATGGCTTGCCCTGCAAATCTGTGCTTGGCATTACATACTCAGCGTCCAAATGCCTGGTGAATCACAGGTCACATTCATTAATTTAGGCTTCACTTCAGCTAGCTGATTAAATACATAAAACAAATGAATATTCCCCTTGATTTCAATTAGATCATTCAATTTAAACCTAAGCAAATGCTAATCATTTCTGAGCTGGGGCCATTGCTGTTCCATAATAAAATCTGTTACTTCATTTGAAGGGACAAAAACGCATAGAGAAGGCTGGCTGCTATAATGAAGAGGAAAAGACATGCTCAAATCCAACATTGATCTCTTGTGTTTACTCTCTGCAAACACAACCTGAGCTGCTAAAATTACAAAATCAAAGGTAGCATTTGTGGGGTAAGACACTCGTCTCTCATCTGATTTATTGTAGCTCTTTCCCTGGGAACTGAGACAAAATCACATTGGCCAAAATAAAAATAAAATAGCCACTCTGGATGTGTCATCCACCTGCAGATGAAAGTACTTGATTTGGCATTTGCCAGCATCCTCAGCTGTGGACCACTCACAGCTGCCAAAGACAGTAGTGGGATAATGAATATTCTGCTATTCTAAATTTCAACAGCACATTTCAAACTGACCAACCAAAGCTAGGAGCCTTCTGACTTCAGTGAGCTCTTGGACTCCAATGCCCATTTGTGAATTGAAAGTCCAACATTTGGTTCATTTGTATAGTTGCCATGAAAACAGATTAATCAGTGCTTTTGGGGTACATGCTGTACTTAGAAATGCCTGCTGATTTTTTTTTAACTAATTCTCATCATTCTCTTTACATCTTTTCTTAAAGCTCTTAAAAGTCCTTTCTGACCCTTTCATATTCAGCCATTTGTCTTGTAAACTTGTCTGCAAAAATCATCTTGTACACTCCATAATAAGGTTTATTTATCCCAAAGAAGAGTGAATTCTTGAGTACAGATGAGAAACAGAAGAGTACATTTAAACAATAATTAAATCTACTTTTTAGTGGAATGGTCTTTGCAGCAACAAATTAATCTGTGCTCAAAGGACATCAGGCCACTCAGATCCATGTGTGGCTCTGAACATTTCTCAAAGTGGAAACTCCATCATTTCTCTGAGTAACCTACTCCAGTGTTTGACTGTCCTTACAATTTAAAAAAAAAAATTATTTAAAGAAAATTTTGTATTTCATTTTGTGTCTATTATTTTCTGTTTCTTTCATTGCATACCACCAAGAATAGCCCAATTCAATCCTTTTTACTTTCTCCAATGTGGTATTTATAAACATCTGTTACATGTCTGTGCATTTCATCTCCAGGCTCAACAGTCCCAGCTCTCACAGCCTCTTCTTGTACGAGAAAATCCAATGCCTTTGTCATCTTTGTGGGTCTTTGCTGAGCTCTCTCCAACTTGTCCATGACTCCCGTGCACTGGAAGTCCAGGACTGGGCACAGCAGTCAGGGTGTGTGTCATCAGCACTGAGTAAGAGGATCACCTCTCCTGACGTGCTAACAATGTTTTTCCTCGTGCAGCCCAGGGTGGTGTTGACCTTCCAAATATGTTTTAAAAGAAGGAGTATATGGCAGGGGAAAGAAAGAGGCCAGGTTAAAACAGACATTGGTTTGCTGTGCTTGTACAAGGGAAACATTACCCCATCATGCTAACCTTGGCTGCTAAGACTTCACCACCAAACCTCAGGTTGCATCTTTTATCTAGAATTTGGTGCTTATTGACACTTACAAGTCTTGTCTTGAGAATTCAACAAGCACCTGCATGGAATGTGAGAATCAAGTATTAAAAATCTTTCTCTGATGGAAGTTTTGTTTCTCCTTTCTTAAGAAAATGTCCAATACGTTATTCTGAGTCACTCTTAGCCTTCTTTGTTTGAGTTATTCATGCACATGAAACATTACTTGTTCATTGGTCTAGAAACCAAGTAAAGGGCAGTAATTAGAGAGACTGTATCTCACTCATTTCCATAGTTACCAGCTGAGCACCTTACTTAAAACAGAAAAACTTTGAAAAGTGATATTGAAAAGATGCTCTTCCTCCAAACCTCCATTCTTTAACAGTCCACTAACATTTAGTGTACAATATTTTCCAACAAGTATCCTCAGAGGATGTAGTTGAATACTGAATGTCAACTTTGACGTGATTCTCCTGTGCTCTGACCTTTGTAAGTAAAGGTTCTTAGCTACAGTTCATTACTTCATTGTATGAATCAAGTTCTTTAGATGAAATATTTAGACTATGAATCCCCACGTGAATATATGTATGAAGTGTGCCTCAGTGGATGTAGGAAAGATTTGAATTTGACTAAATTGTAGACTTAGGCAGTAAAAGAATCAGTTGCACACTTCTTATGACAGTGCTTCAAATCAACACTTTTGGGATAGGAGCAAAGACCAGAAGGAACATAAATATTCTTCTTTTTTTGTTATTATTTTGTGTCTAGTGAGGATAAAAATAAAATTCACTCTGAATAAGTTCTGAATTTAGTTCTGTAATTCCCATAGGAGAAGATTACAGTATACTTATGTATGTTAATTATTCTGAATCCAAATATTAATATAACCTTAGATGATAAAAAGAGGGATTTCACTGGGACTGCAACAAAAGCTAGATTCTATGCTGTGCTTCTTGTTAGTTTCACATCAGTAAAGTTTATGCTATAATGTTTTTCAATTAATAAGGGGGGAAGAGCACTCTGACAAAATTTCATTATAAATTACAGCAAAAGTATGATTGGAATAGGGAATAAAAAGACCAAGATTTTTCAGTGTAAAGCATTTGCCCTTCAGATACCAAAGTAGAAAAATACAAGTCTTCTAAAGACAGTGTTAGATATGTCAGTCTCATGTAGGTGTCTCAGATCCTGGGTGACATCTCAAACAATACTAGAGGTCCACATTTCGTGGACTGAGTTGTGCATAAGACCTGAGATTCACTAAGAGAGTAAGATGTCCATATTAGATGTGCATTTGTTTAGAATCACATTATAGTATATGGAAACTACAGAAACACTCATTTAAGCAAAATTGTCTTCTGATAGGCATTGAAGTGATTAGGGATCCAATGGACCTGATTGATTAGACTTCCATTTGGCTGCAGCATCCAACTCCCATTTAGACTCCCACGTGATGGAGGCACTTGGATTGCTGCGAGTAAATTTTCAGTGGTCTGGATTGCGTCATGATTTTCAAATAAAAGTGATAATTTTCAACAAGCTTCATCAAAGCACTTTTCGAGAGCAGAGATCATTGCAATCCTGAGCAGAATAAAGAGCCTGAAGGGGTGACTAGAGCACCTAGATGGAAGAGGCCTCCCGAACTACAATTTGGGTTTTAGGGGACTAGGAAGTGGCTACACTGCTTGGAGTACATCTCAAGTTTGATACACAAAGGAATAAAAAACTCCAGACTAAGTGACAGCTATTGGCATAAAACAGGGGTGTTAACCTCAATTCCTCTTTTCTACTGGTAATATTTCTTTCAATACATGCATTTTGGGAAGGAAAAGGATGTAAAAGTCCTGTCCTGTTTCTGCTTATTCAAGATATTAGCCTAAAAGTGCAGTAATCCTTCCTTAGCTAATTGCAATTACTTGTACAGACAATATAGAAAGATCTTCCTCAACATCCTGAAAATTTGTCTGTGGTATAGAATAACACAATAAAAAAAAAAAACCTGAAAATTTCTGAAACTGAAATAAAACTATAGGAAGAAAAGAAAAAAACAGTCTTTACATTTCAAAATGGAAACAAAGAGGTAGAAAAGGTTTAATAATTTTCTCCATATTCCTACAACTCCAGGTTTTGGAGGCTTTTCTAAGTATTTTATATCTATTAGCTGCAGAGCAATAAATATACATACTAGATTTATGAGAATTTGGCAGTTTATGGTGATATACTTCTGTATTTTCATCTTCCGGCACTTTGATTATTTGAAAATAGCGTTGAAATGAGTATCTAAGATGAATGATGGTTTTTCCAAAGACAGAATTGCCACATGATTGAAATAAATCTGATTCAGTACCACCAAACTGAAATTTGTTATGGAAAAGCAGCTATATTTTAACTAATCCCTGCCATTCCTGTAAACAAAGTTCTGTAGTTTAAATCACCCAGAAACTGAATGAATCATTACTAAAGTTTACTTTAAGGAATAAGTAACAAAAAGTAAAATTAGAGTACACTAAAAATAATAATAGAAATGTCTATGTTCTGAAGCAGTAAGACATAAGATCATATTCTTAAAACATCCTTTTTGTCTGAATTTGGCAAAGCGCCTCTCAGCTGTTCAGTCTTTAGAGAACAAAAAGCCCTTAATAATGCACTACCCAGGAAGGAGTGACTCATCTTCCCTTGCCTCTAAACTGGAGAGAAATGCATTTTATGGGGACCATTCAATGGATAAGGAATTGGTTAGATGCTTGCACCTAAAGATTTGCGTTGAATGACACGATGTCCAGGTGTTGACCAGTGACAAGTGGCATTCCTCAGGGTTTAGTACTGGGACCCGCACTCTTTAATGTCTTTGTCAATGACATGGACATTGAGTCATTGGGATTGAGGGATTGAGGGATTGAGTCAACCCTCACCAAGTTTGCAAATCACATCAAGCTCAGTGGGGCAGTTGGCTTGCTGGAGGGAAGGGATGTCATCCAGCGGGACCTTGAAAAGCTTGAGAAGTGGGAATCTGTGAAATTCCTGATGTTAAACAAGGCCAAGTGCAAGGTCCTGCATCTGGGTAAGGGCAATTCCAAGCTCACATACAGGCTGGGCAGTGAATGGATTTTGAGTAACCCCGAGGAGAAGTTGTTGGTGGTTGAGAGGCTGGACACAACTCAGCAATGCACACTCAGAAACCAGAAAGCCAACTGTGTCATGAGCTGCATCCAAAGCAGCATGACCAGTAGGGTGAGGGAGAGGATTCTGCCCTTCCACTCAGCTCTGGTGAGACCTCGCCTGTGGTACTGTGTCCAGCTCAGGGTCCTTCACCATAAAAAGGACATTACCATGTTGAAGCAAGTCCAGAGAAGGGCCATGAAGGTGATCAGAGGGCTAGAGTGCCTCTTCTATAGAGATAGGCTGAGAAAAGAAACTTGGTTTTGTTTACTCCAGAGAAGAGAAGAATCCAAGGAGACCTTTTAGCATCCTTCAAGCACCTAAAAGAGGCCTCATGGAGAGCTGGAGAGGGTTTTTTCACCAAATTGTAGTGTCAGGGAAAAGAAGAATGACTCTAAACTGCAAGAGGGTAGGTTTAGATCAGATGTTAGGAAGTCTTTACTGGGAGTGTGATGAGCCACTGGAACAGATTACCCAGAGAAAGAGTGGATGCTTCATCCCTGGCAATGTTCAAGGCCAGGTGGGATGGGGCTTTTAGCAACCTAGTTTAGTGGAAGGTGCCCCTTGCCATGCAGGGGGCTTGGAACAAGATGATATTTTGACTCTCTTCCAACCCAAAATGTTCTGTGATTCTATGATTATCTCTGGCACAACAGAATGAAAAATTTATTTAGCTGGAAGAACAGACTTTGTCCCCACAGTACATCCTCCTCTTTATTGGTTTTCATAGCACTGTTCAAAAGTTATGTTTCTCTTTAATTGAAAATGAACACGTTTTTAAATGTTAAGCTAGGATTTCAGTATGACTTACACCCACTGCCTGCTCTGAAAACACATTTCTACCTGCTAAAAGCAAGAAAAATTTGCCATAGGTATGCTTTTCAGTAACAATAAAAATAGTTCTTTGGTTTTAAGTGTTTTGAATCTTTTATATAATGTGATTGATTCTTTGCTTAGAATAAAAAAGTGAAGGTAACATTCAGGGCTCTTTAACTAAAAGCATTAGGCTCTGGTCTCTTTTTCATCTCTTATCACTGAGCAAAGGATTTCAAGCAGAGGTCAGGCAGGTGTGTGTTTGACAAAAGACAGATTTCTAGAGATCATTGGTTCAGATCATATCAAGAGTCTAACTAGTGTAATTCAAAGGATTGTACTTGCAACTATTTCTTATAAACCCTCAGTCCTAGATTTCCTTTACTTTTCTCTATATTGTCACTGAGACCTCAGGAGTGCATTATTCTGCCTACCCACCACTAGAACTGAGAAACAGGTGGGTGTTAATATGCACTGAAGGTGTGTACCTCTAGTTTATTTTTTTTTTTCACTTCTTGTGCATATATGTTGTATCCAAGTGCAAAATAATATTTGAGTTAAAGTATTCATATTAGAATAATAATTAAGCATTCATGTTCAAATGTAGACAGATGAAGAAGGTAAGCTGCCACTTTCTGAAGAACATGATTGTAAGAAGACCTTGTGAGGATCCCAATTAAAGATAGCTTTTCAAGGCTTGATTTCTATACTGAAATTATGAATGTAATCTCTTTTAATTCTCTCCCAGCCTTGAATATACAATGGAGATTTGACAGGTCAGAGCCATTGAAGAATAGTCCACACCCTGATTCCTGCATGCATACAATTAGTCAGCATATTTTGACCAGTGCAATGGTATATACAGTTAGAGCAGAAAGAATAATCAAAGGTATGATCTCTATCCCCTAAAATGGTAAGAGAAGTCATAAATAAGAAAATTTGTTTTGAACCTTCCTTACTGTCTTGTTCTTTTTTCACCCATATCACATAATTTTTTAGCACTCCAAAGGCTGGGAGTGCTAAAAGGAGTTTCCTTTTTAAAAAGAAAAAAATCAACCATATTTTTTATAAATTTATAGATTTCAAACTTTTGGAAAACATTACAACATTGCAATATGGTAATGGAAAATGAGATCCAACATCCATCTGAATGGTAAACATTCAGTTTTTGATTTTGCTGGATCTGAAAGGTGAGTAGAAATGCCAATAAATGGATGCTGACCAGATTTTAAAATTATAAGGATTGGATTTATGACATTTTTAAAGGAAAACACCCTGATTTGGGGAAGCTGAAATTATATTTCTTCTAATCAATGTGTCTAATAAATATGTTGAAAAATTATGCAAGGTAAAAGAATCAATTAAAGGGTGGGTGCTGCTTCTCTTTCCCCAGCTAGCTGATGACAAGAGGCGGGGGGGCAGCAGGTTCCCCCTGAAGACCCATTGAATCCCAGTTGTCAATTGTTTCAGCACAATATAAAATACAGGCAGCGCACACAGATCCCAGGGAAACTTTATTTGATGGTAAACTTCCCCTTTTCCTCTCCTGGGACCCCAATCAAGGGGCAAACAAAGACTTATATGTGGGGGAAGGTCAGGGGAAGGCACAACTTTCAACAAATCAGGAGAGCTGGGAGTAAAAATCAGGCAGGGATTCACAATAGTGAACCAATAAAATTCCAAGGGAGGAAAAACGGTTTCAATAAACGGGTAAACTTTGGAGAAATAGAAACTAGAATCTAGCTGACGAAATAACTGGGAAAAGGCGGAGACAAAAGGAAAACAGCACCAAGGAAAACCACCAAATCACAAATCAAACCATAAACCTACTAATAAAACAAAAAGCACAATACAACAGGTGGGTATTTCAGTTTTTTTCATATCAACTAAAGACTGTATTTGAAGAAGGTTTGGATTGGATTGGATTGGATTGGATTGGATTGGATTGGATTGGATTGGATAGGATTTTTTAACCACAAGTAAGAAGTTTGGAATATTCTTCAAATTCCCTGTAAATTTGTTCAGGAAATACTTTATTTTGCGAGGGTTATTAGCTTCTTGAGGTTGGGATTGAATGCACTTGAAGCAGTAGCTCATGTTTGGACTCAGGTGTTTATTATTTCTTATCAGTAAAACAGTCTCACAACCATGAATTCGGCAGTTTTTCATTAGCAAAACACAAAATGGCTAACAATCTCTTGTTACAAGATCTTTTAAGACTAAACTATCCAATTAAGGAAGGACACCTAGACTATTTTCCCTTTTAACCCAATAACTGATCCCTCAAAGCCCGCAATGTGGATTTTTCTGTCCAATAACAAAACATCACCCAAACCCATGAAGAAGCTAAAGAACAACCTGTCTCCACCCTAAAACCTCCATCTTGCTTAATATTTATTTCTATATTCTAAAACCCCAAACTCTAAGTTTTTCACACTGTGATATCACACACTTCTAACTTCGACTACACACCTGTAATCCCAGTCCTAGCAATTAATTTTGGAAGCCTGTTCCACAGCCTCAGGTCAAATGCAGTATTCTCTTGTGGGTCTGTGCCTTTAAGCACAGAAAGTTTAAAATTCTCAGCATCCAGGATTCCAACAGAGGGGTGTTGAAGGAGGAACTTTTGGTATGTTAATTGGTTCCATATCTTACCAGGTTTTGAAGGTAGTTGCATTATGGGGGTATTTTTTGTTAAGCTGTCAAATCTAAATAACCTTTGTTGACATTTTTTGGGAAGTGTAAGGGGATAATACTTTCTCCTGTAAATTTCATACTGGAAATACATAACTTAGAGTGTATACTGATTTCTTTAGATACAGTCTTTGTGAAGCCTCGGGAAAACTAATTTATTACATTTTTTTCCCTACTCCTACCTACAAGTCCCCCTGTTTTTCAATTAACTCAGTTCTCACTGCTTCTTTACAATCATACCTATGATTGGTTTTCCCTCAGGAGTAATGGCAGCTGCTTTCTGTTGAATGTTAAATAGAGCAATTATATCTTCAAATACCATAAATGTGTACTTAATTCCCTAAATTGTCAATACTGTTTGTAAAGGATAAGTGAAAAGAAAAATATTTGTCCTCATGGTTTATTTAGAATGCAAGCTGCTACTGTTGGCTGTCTGTGTGTATGTGGGTAGTGGCTGACACAAAAATCTCATGAAATGCTATGCAATTCTTGGTGCTATGAACTTCTTAACTTTAAAAATCTAATCTTCTGAGTGCACAAGGGATTATGAATGATAACTTTCAGGTCCTAATTTTGGAAAATTGCAGTTTGATGCATAGGAAGAGAAAGTCAGAAATCTTTGACACCCTTTCACTACCAAAAGCTTGTATTTCAAAAAGAATGATATTTTATTTTTTAATTACCAATACAGTTCATTATTTTTTCATTAAAATATTTCTTCTAAAATTCCATCTGTATCTGTTCAATGCGGTTGTTTGTATTGTGGTTAAAATGTTCTATTTCTACTGAGTCCATCAATTGTAATAAGTTTTCATTTCTTCACGTTCATGACAGGATTGTGATATACAACTTCAGAACACTGAAAGATATTTTTAAGGTGCTTTCAAAAGTTATAGAAAATATTTGCTGTATCCTGAAACATTTTAAATGCGAAATATTATAAACATTTGAATAGACTTTTTTTCCACAGGAACGATGAAGGATATGCAAGAGCAAGGAATTTTAGAATTCAGAATTAAAATGAAATATGCTATCCTTACACTGAAAGAAGTCTCCCAGTAAGAAAAGGGCAGAGAAACTTGAGAAAGATATTCTGAAACTTTGGAATATATGTCGACCTAACATTTTTGAAAATATTCCCCCATTTTAAAAGAAGTATTAAGTTTGGCTTTTAACAGGAATAACTTCTTAGACACAAGGAGAACTCTAATTAAATACTTAGAACTTGATGATTCTGTAAAGATCGAATGGCTAAGATTAAATGTATTGCAAAGTGATCCATGTCAAAAGTAATTTCTGAGAAGCTTGGATGAGAACAAAATAGTCCATTGCAAAATCACTCAGTGTTAAGAAAGTGGAAAAAGCACTGCTAGGTCATTGAAGGCATCAGCTCTTGGATCTCATGACAGCAATGTGAAAATTAACATTCAAGCCATTTTTAACGCACTAGAAAATATTTGCAGGTTAAGAAATGCAGATAAAGGTATTTCCTAAAATAAATAATTAGTAGACTAATATAGATCAAGTATGTCTTTATTTATTCATCTCATCTATAATGTAAGACCCACCCTGAGCAGAAATTTCATTCTATTTTGCCACCAACGTTCATCCTACAGGCTTTTTCTGCAATGGAAGTGAGTGTTGTCTTTTTTCACTATGAGCTTTCTTGTTGTGCCAAGGTCTAAACTTATGTGTTTTCTGTGAACTTATCCAGGATCAATTTAATAAGACTTCACCATATTTATAAGTCAAAATTGTAAGAAAAAACATTATAGTACGGATCTGCAGGGAAAACAATTCTAAAGTTTGAACAGTAAACAAAATCATGGAGGAACTGGGATTTCATCTTTCTATTTCTCTTGGAGAATACTGTTTCAGTACAAATTTCCCCACATGCTATTTTACTTTCCAAAACATTATCACTTTTTTCCTACAAGAAAATATTGTTATTTGATATTAAATGCAAATTTAATAATTGAAAAGAAAAGGGTATTAGTACAGTGCATTTCTGGTGGTTTTAATCCGCAAATATTCTAAATGCTTTGTTAGTTGTGCATAAAAGCAGATATTAGTGTGTTTTAGAATTAAATTATGGCTATGGCATATTAATAATTTAACTCAAAATTTTTATACTACATAAATTAAAAGTTTAAAGGATTTTTAAAAGTAGATTTAAAAAACCCCACATTTTCTTTTATTCAAATGCTTTTAAAAAAATAGGTGTATTTCTTTTGAAATGTTATTACCATTGTCACATTCTATGAACATTTCACAATTCATTAATATTTTACAACTGATTCTTCACAAAAAATCTGAATGTTTCTACATAAAATATTTGTTTCTGATGCCTGTGGGACAAGAAATAGTTGTTCAACAGCAGCATTCACACAGTACCTTTGGAAACAACAACTTGTATTATACAGGTTTCTGTAATTTTAAAGAAGTAATAAATAATAGCTAAGTTGATGACCTTGTTACCTCTGCCTGCACAACAAGTAGGTTATAATCTCTTTCTTGGGTTACTTTTTGGGCTGTGTTTTTTTTTGTTGTTCTTTTGTTACTGGAGAGGTGTCTCTTTTGTTCACACCAGAAGAGTTTAATATTATTTCAGTCAGATAAATACTGACATTATTGCAATTTCTACAATTTTCTGGAAATTATTTACCTATTTGGAACATAATCCATTATATATGAAATCACAAAGATCATAAAACCAAGGATTTCTTAAGTACTGATTTGCCAGCATAGGAAAATGGGTTTATTAATTTCTTAGTTAAAATTATCCTCAGAGTTGATGACACAAGATGCAATGTGATTGATTGAATGCAATGTCTGTATTTTTTACAGACTTTATTTTTTAAAAGATTAATAAGCAGCTATAAACTCAAGCAAGCATTTTACTGAACTAATTTATGACTTTACAAAGCTAATTAAGGATGGAATGATACAATGATCCAATCAAGGACATGATTAAGAGTGATTCAATAAATCAATAGGTGAAATTATCAAATCATCAAATGAATATAGCAAGTAATCAACTAAAATTACAAGGTTAACATGAAGAATCTGAGAAAATCACATTTAGTCTAGGATATCAACTGAGTTTTTCAGGCAATCAGAGCATTGACCTAGTTTCTGAAGTTCCTAGACTTCTACCAGGAAACATATTTATCTTGGTTTCACTCAGAAAAATAGCCAGCTTTTTCTGGAGTCCTTTGACAATTCCACTTGGTAGGTTTAGTAAGTTGTTACTGCTTTGTTTTTGTTTTTCCCTTTTGTGAAACAGCACTGCAACATGAATTCTAAATATGCATGTAGAGATAAATAAACAATGTTCAACATGAGATTTTCTATGAAGTTGTGTTTTTGTAATCCAAGAGAAGAACTGACAAAAGACCAAAAGGAAGAAGAGCTGGTATTCATATCTAGTAATACTTTTTGTTGGAGTGGTCAGTCCTACCTTAGAAATACAAATGCACCAGTGGAACAGTATGGGTGAAACTTTCTTATGTCAAAAACCCTCACAAAATTCAAGACAGGATATCTCCTAGGAACCTTGTTTCCATGGAATGGAGAAGTGCATGAAGCTTACAAGAGAGGAAACTTTCCTAATAATTAGCAGAAGATTGAGGGAGCAGGAGGGCATTAAATCCTTCACATCATTGTGGAGATGATCTATCCAGAAACTAAACATGTGTCTGCAGTGTTTGTGTTAATCTAGCCCATATAAGATCAGCAAATTTTCCTTCTGGATTGCCCTGATCTTTATCTTACCCTTTCTCTGCTCTAGAAATCTTAATTCATTGAGATCCATTTAAATGGATCTAAGAATTGATCTCATGCTTTCACAGCAACACAAGAGTGCAAGGTATTGTCATTAGTGACCTTTAACTTGAAATCTGCTGATAGTATTATTCACAAATATTAATCTCAAACAGAAGAACCTGGGTCCAGAGATATATCAGAAGTCTAGCTGAACCAGAAGAGACAAGACTCACAGTGAGCACAAATTTTATGTTATTGTAAGAGAAGAGCCCACAGAGTTACCAAAACACATTCCTTTCTTTGGGCTTACCTCAGCATTCATTACATTTGTTTAAATAGTTGGGTATTTACATGAGAAGAATTAGAGACATGCATAAATTAAGAACTCATCTTAATAATTCCAAAGCACATCAAAGAATATATTTTCTGATGAGTAATTAAATCAACAAAGATTTTCTTGCCAAGTAATACTTAGAATTGTATTTCTTATAATTTAAAATCCTCAGAGTAAGACCAGAAGAGTATCATAGCACTGTTCCAAGTTAAGACAATTATGCATTTGACCAAAGGCCCAAAGGTTTAATCTTTAGCTATGACTAACAGCGAATACTTAATGCATAAATCCCAGGAAGTATGCAGTGGCGTACATACCAGGGGCTTTGTTTTGCAGAGGAAATATCTTTAGGTCAATTTGTGTCTGAAAGTAAATGTAAGCATCTGTGGTTGTCTATAGTGATGAATTTCCAGTTTAACTAAATGTAGGTGTGTAAATTTAGTGTAGATGCATCCATATTGTTGGGGGTATTTGAACCTGATACCTGACACATAAGAACATTCATTATTTCCCTAGTTCTTGTTCACTTCCCCAATAGATTTTCTCATTTGATGACTCTATCTTGTATTCTCCACCTACTTTACCTGACTGAAGATCTTCAGTCTGGTCCACCTTCCTTCATGTGAATGTTCTTCAATACATGTAAACATCCTTATCTCACTCCTACACAAATGCAAAATCTTGGAATTGACTTTTTTTTTGATTGGTTTTCTTTACGATTAGAAAATATTCTGTTGCTAATGGATTCAGCCAATGCTAAATCAAGCTGAATAAAATTGGCGCTGAACATTCTAGTCATGGCAGCCAGAGATTTGAGACTTAGGTCAGGAAGCAGACTGAGAGTAGGAATGAGAGAACAAAGATGGATATTAATTTATGAGGGGACAGCCTGACATCTGTGTCTGGGCTATAATGGCAATGGAAATATCAGAAAGGAAAAAAAATATATTTTTAACCTGTATTTGACATTTATTTCGTAGATGAAGTCCAGAACAGGACAGAAAAATGAGGCAGATCCTAAATAGCCATAATACACTTTTTAAAGAAATGCCATTAAAAATAAATATACGAGCAGACTTGTAAGCAAACAAGCCCAACTCTAAATCTTAATTTTGAGTCCACGGAGTGAATTGAAAAAGTTTCCAATAGAATTGAGGTGGGAGAAATTAGGTTTCTTTTTGATTACATCTGGATACAAATTGGCTTTAAATTAGATTTGTGCTGCAAAACAAACCTTGCACAGGGAACTGATATATGTGTAGTTTTCAAGTTCACATTGAAGGTCCATTTTTTTGGCAGTTGAGTTAGTGATTTAGTACTTAATTACGTGCCAAATTATATGGGGTTTATCTCTATCTTGCTAAAGAAATGAAGCTCAAACCCGTCCAATGTATTTATATATCTAAAGTGAAGAAATTCAGTGGACTTTTTTAAAGTGGGCTGGAGATGAAGAATATGCATTTAAATTACCTGCAAGTAGTGTAGGATGACTAATTAAATATGACTGAAATGTGTATGCATTTTTCATAGTTTTAATAAGTGAAATTTTCTAGTGAAAGAGGATGAGAAATGAGAATATGGCAAGTAATTCTTTACAGTGCTTAGATAATGTAGTTGAGTTTCACTATTCCAACAAAAACAACTGTTTTTCATAATTTAATATTATTTAGAATTTTTTTTTAATGAGCAATGCACATTATCATTTTGATAATGAGAGTTTCATTATCAAAAAAGAAAGGAATTTTAATCTCTTGGTAGAAATTTTAGTTTAAGAATTTCAAAAATATGATGATTTATGAAAAGAAAATTGGCCTGTGTTATGCACTCCACTGGTGGCACATTATAGATGTATGATTACACGTAATATTCTCATATATATGATGGTAATCTCACGTACTTCTCTCTTTTAAAAATAATTTCAATTCTGTAGCTCTTGTAATATCCATATCTTGACCATATGAAGCTTCATTAGCATTAGTGTTAATAGGCTTCGGCACATTTTCTGTGAAATCTTTTCTACACCTCATAAACAGATTGTAGGTCGCTAATAACACTTACACAGTATTTCAAGGAACAAAAACAAAATATCTTTGAAATAAATAGGTCACCACTGCATCTCCATTACCAGTGAAAGTGAAGAAGAATCACACACAAAAGTACCCAGAGAGGAGATGCAAATATTGATTCTGGAGCTGTAGAATGTACCCAGTATTGTTTTACTTTATTTTGAATCAATAAACTCTTATAATTTTATATTACTTCTTTCATATTAAACAAAGAGTTAGTGAAAAAGAAAGGTATGAAGATGAAAAAAATTAATACCATTTCTATATACAGTCTCTTTTCAAAACTACTTTTGGCAAGCTTTTTTCATTAATTGGAATCAATAGTAAAAGTTAAAGATCAGTTAGCGTATATAAAATTTGTAATCATCCAAATATGTTAGCTTTGCATTTGGACAAGTGATATGTGTATCTAAAAACCCAAACAGCCTCCTTCTTCATGAAACTTTTAAAATTATAAATATTTTAGTAGAACCTTATGCATATACTTGTACATGCACACACTCATACACATACACATACATATGTTTTCAGGGTTTTGAGCAGCCTTGAATTCAGCTTTGTTGCTTCATAACATACAAGCAAAGTTCATTATCTTACATATTAGAAGTGTATAGAAAGGGAAAATCTTAACATTTTTCTCCTCTAGAAGAATTCATGAAAGTACTCACCTGTTCTAGTGAATTGGCTAAATGAACTTATTTCATATTCAGAACTATTTTCACAAGGAAAAAGAGGTTGAAATCAATTATAACTTTCTTGAAAATCAAATTAATTAGATTATACAATAATATCATTCATTCATCAATAATAACCAGTGCAATCAAATTTCTTTAAATTATCAATGATCTCAAAAACTTAAGAGAGTGGATTATAATTTTGTGATTATAATGAAAAATTAAAATGACCCTGAGTGTTTATGGAAATATATGCCATGCTCTGAATTCACAGAAGTTCTTTATTGAAGTAACTAAATGTTTTGCCGGATATTAAAAAGTGACTACAATCTGGTTTAAAATCTTTTTACATTTTCATGCATTCCCATTAGGTTCTGTTTTGTCGGGCCAGGGTTTTATGAGCCTTCAAAAGGGAACCTAATACACCCAAGGATAGCTTAGCTATTACCTTTGGAGGCAAAGAATGAGCAGGATGGTTTCTGCGGCAGTGTTTGAAACAAAAAGGTTTAATAAAAGGCAAAATAACAAACAGATAATCCGAGCCAAGAACAGAGGTCTGCTCTTGGTAGCAACACGTTCACAAAAGTCTCGTGGTCCTTTTGTTCTCTTCTTTTCTACATTATGGCCCAGGCGGGACTTTTTGGCTTCTATCCAATTAGGTGACCCCAAGCTTTTAGTGAAGTCTCTGGGGTCCTATAAGGTGGCTTTTCACCTGATCGTTGGGAGAAACTTCTGGGCTTCTTTCCTTTTTTGGGGGACAAAGGCTAGCTTTGCCACTCTGTCATTAGGGGGCATTCTCCTACAGTCCTACACATTCCCGCACAGTAAAGAAGTTGGTTTGATAGTTTTGGATATCAATAATTTGTTCATTACTTACAATACAAACTTTAAAAGACATCTTTAATTTCACTTACAGGCATTAAAAAAAAGCCAACAAAAACCCCAACACCCAAAACCAAACCAAACCAAACCAAACCAAAGAACCCCACCACAAACAAAAACAAAACAAACAAACAAAAAAAACCACAACAAACAAACAAAAAACCAAAAACAAAAACACAAAAAAAAAGCCCCCCTACATTTTGTTCTGTAAGCACATTTGATTTTGCCTATTATGGCTGTGGTTTCTGGCATATTCATGCAACCCAAGAATCCAGATGATAGATTTGTGGAATGTCAGGTTTCCTTGCAAAGTATTCAAAACTGCAACACTGACTGCAGGACAAATGTATGCTATTTAGCAGAAATACATCAGTCATGGAAATGATCATGCTGTAAGTCCTGTTCAATACCTTACAGCCTATTAAACAGAAGAAATTGAAGCAAGTTTGCTTAAGATATCATGACAGATTGTGAACATGAATAATAGTAATGCATTCCTGTAGTCTTAGACTGCCAATATTAACATGAAAAATTATCAATCATTAATCCATCAAAGAATGCTGAATTTCCACATCTCAGTTATTATTGAATTCCTCTATTTGAAGGAATAGGAAATATAATGAAACAGGATTAGTGATTGAGTTTAGTGGAGCATCTTACCAGGTTGCTATACCAAACGGCTTTCTTCATCATGAACAAACCTAAAGATTTAAAAGAGGTATTTCATACTAGATCACAAAGATAATGAAAGATACTAGAAGTCTCAATATAATTTACCTCCAGGAAACTGATTATGATAATGCAACCATAAGTTTTTTTCTTTATTTTTTCTGGTTCTGGAAAAAAATAAATCATCTTTGTCCATCTAAAGTTTTTGAGCTGAAGAACTATTTATTATGAAGTATCATAAATCATATATGGTAAATGAAATAAAGGAAACCACTATTAATTTAGGATCCTTGCTCTAAATCCACTGAAAACTCTCACTGGATTCTTCTCAACACTAACAGGATTTCCAGTCTGGGTCTAGCAAAAGAACTATGTATATATGTGTAATGATGAGCATAGCGAGAGTCCTACTGGCTGTCACCATGTCATACTTTTACTGGGAGAAGCGCTACCTGCCTTTAGCCCTCTTTATGCCTCTCTTTCCATTCATTTTTCAATAGTTCATGTGGTACATTGCATTTAAGAAGTTAAGGCTTTACAAAAACAAAGAAGCAAATAAAATCCCTCAAAGAGGTTTAATTATGAAAACAAAGAGGAAATTAAATTATAACTACAAAATTATTTGAATTAAAAAAGGTAAAAGGCCTGTGATAAAGAGGGTTTAAACACAGTATCTGATTCTCTTCTTTAACTAGATATTTCAAAATAGATCTAAAAATATTTTTCTACATTCTCCTCCTCCCAGGTTCATCTCTGGGAATTTCTTACCTGGAACCTTGCTAAATATTTTCAGCAGGATCCTATTGAAAACATACAAACTAATTTATTTCACAGTGAATATGAGAAAATATGGGGATTTTTTAAGTTTTAATTTGTATTTTCATATTAATGGTAATGTGATCTTCCAGCTTATATTTCTGCTTACTAGCATTCTTTTTTAACAGTAGCATTACAATTGAAGGTTTGATAGGAACAGTTCTTTGTTTGAATAAGAAAATAGTCGGAATTGTTTTCTGTTTCACCAAAACATGTCAAAGAAAACTGACATGTATTTCTTAAAATGCAACAATATAACAATGAAGTGACAAGCAATGTCTTTAAAATGTCTTCAAGGTTGAAAGCATATTAGAGTAATAGCCATTAGTATGTGCCTTGCTAGGAGTTCTGCAGCACAGTATTATATTTGATTACTCAACTAAAAACAGTCATCCATTAACCCCCAGAGAGTTACAGCTCCCTCAGCATGCCTGAGGCCACACCACCTAGTGTGTCCCCATTATTTTAAATGTTATAGGAGGAACACTAGGACGTGCAGAAACACCCTGAGGTCACTCTTTGTCATTCAATAAAAGTTATGGAAGGAAATGTATCCCCTTTCCAATGTTACCCAGTCAGCAGCACAGTAACATGAGGGAGGAGTTCGGTATGAATATTCAAGGACATTAATGGGTTATGCCTCAGTAGGACTAGAAGAAAAGCTACGAGAGGGGAAAAAAAATGTGCTTGTCAGAACAAGGCTAGTGTTTTCATTTCTCTGGAAGTATGAGGGGATTTCACTACTTCCTTCCACTAAAAAATGCAGAATTACAAAAGGAAACATTAATAGGCTGGTAAGAGTATACTCCAGCATAATGCTACACACAGCACAGTCAGAAGCAGGGTTCTGCTGTGGAAGCTACTTCAGAATCAAAAAGAAGGTCACAACCTCGGCTGCAAAATTATTTTTGTGGAGTAGAACAATCCTATCATGACCTATTTTTTAAAAACATATGTAACTCATGGAAATACATATGTGAAACTACCACCTAAAATTTCAATTCTTTCCTATATTTTAAATTTATTTAATTTATTTATCAATGTTCCATTTTTGACTCTCTTTAAATTTTCTGGAAGCGGATATAATTGTGGCCAAAATTCCTGAGTAGAATAAGATCTCCATCCATTGACATAAGTTACAACTGTGGTTCCATCACAACAGTGATGGAATTTGAGAGCTTAAAAATGCTGGATCCTCAGATATGTTGTGATGTTTGATAGAAATCAATGACTCACGGTGATAGATCACCATTTTGTCCAAACTGCATTATGTATTTGTTTTATTTATATTAACAAAACCAAACAAAAAAGGAAATTGCATAAACACACCTCTAGAGAAACTGAACCAGCCATCACAATGATGTTTAAATAGTTGTTGAAACCTATGAGTATAAATTTAATCTTTGTTACAGTTACACCACTTTGTCTATGTAACAGGAAGTACTGAAAGGCTTAATTAATTCTTGATTATAAAACATTTAAGGAGCCTTTGAAAAATTGGCATACAAGTTCAAAACATCATTTTTTTACTGTGGTGACTCACACAGATCTTAATAACCTACCTGATAAAAAAACTAGTCATTTCTCTGCTTAATATTTTTGAGACATTTTTCTTCCCCTGTATTAGGTTCAAATTCAAATAGTAAGCGTTCTTGGGCAAATCAGGGCAGCTGGACATAAAAGCCTGTATGCATGCTGTCTTTCCACTCAACCATGTAATGCAACACTTTGCTATCTCCATTAAAAGACTTACTTTGTACCATATCATGCATTTCATAATATTTCCATCTAAATGCAGATTTTTCTGTTCCATGTGTAGCATCTAGTCAGGTTTTCCATAAAAATACCAGCGGGACAGAACATTGAAATTCATTTTGCATATTAAAGAAATCTCTCCTAGACTCCTTTTATTTGTTTTATCAACTCAAGCAATAAACAAGAAAATTAAGAGTTTCAGCAATGATGGAGAAAACATTTCTGATTTTATCAGATGCGATTTCTTTTTTCCTTGCTTAGACAATTTCCAGACTCTTAGGAGCAGGTAATTTTGAAGTGTTGCACTGATGAATGGCATAAGACCATATATATCTTTTAACCCAAGCGCAGTACATTTGGCATACATTGCCCAATGAGAACTTCACTTTGAGTAGCGCACATATTGAATGCTTTTGTTACCAATATTTACAACACATTTAATATCTGTCCCATAAGAATTAGTTTTCTTTAAAAACATTATTGAAAATGTCATAATATTTTTTGATATCACTCTCTGGTTTGCACAGGTAGAAAAAAAGCACAAAAAAAAAGTGAACAACAGAAATAGAATAGATTAGATAGCAGAGCTGTCATTGCAATTACTATTTTCTAATCCTAAAAAGAGAACCCAGTCAAAACTTTCATTTTCAAGCTGCATAAATACAACTAGGCTAGATTTATGTTGTAATAAGTTGCTTATTAGAAAACTATATATTGCACATTAATCAAAAACTGAAAAATAATGCAATTTTTAAAAAAACAACACTTTAGAGGATGGTTACCATGACCTCCCATGTGAGTGTGCTTATATATAAATATTGCCACCATTTTCAAAAACAAAGAATATATTTGACTTTTACATATTGATTTTCTCTATTACGTAGTATCTTGTAAAAATAAAAATTGTGATTTAGAGTATTTTATTATGGTTTGTGTAAAAAATATGATAATGAATGTCTATGCTTGATTTCTTTATTTTTATTAAGTACTCCTCAACCACTCAACATTTCACCAGATCAACAACACATCACCATCTTTGTGCAGCTGTAGCTCAGACTTGAACAGATATGTATGATGGATTCAGGAAGCCTCCAAGATTTCCTTTTGTTATTTCAGTGCCACTGCTGGGATGCCCCAGAGTGAAGGAAGAAGCTGAACTTTGGTAGTTGCTGACCTCCTCCTTGTAAGACCTTTGTTTTGATTATATCTTAGAACAGAATGGGAAGTACTTTTCCACCATGAACCACCAAAGTACGGAGCACATGGGCAGGTAACCCAGAGTATTTTTAGCCCTGGAGATCTTGTTTATGGAAGGCTGGCTTGGCCCCCTGCTGTCAGCAGCCTTCTGCTTCCTGTCACCAACAAGCAGGACTCCAGAGACTCTTAGCTCACCTGCTGTATCTCACCTGCATCTGCTCCTTCCCCTTCATTTTCTGAATTCTTCCTGGCAAAATTCATAAGATTTTGTTCCTAGTAGGAGAGCTTCTTCTTCTCCAGTTTTTCAGACTGTGCAACCCAAGAGGTGGTATACAGCTAAATAAAAACTTTCAGCATAGACATGGCCAGACTGAATTCCCAGTCATGAAAAAAGCAGTGAAGTTGTTTGATGCTTTTATAGCATTTGGTGTCATTTCCAAGAATGGTATATTTATAAATAAAATTCCATAAATAAAAAATAAGCAGAAATAGCAGTTTTCTGAGATCTTACAGTATTTTGCCAAACTTAAGTGAATTAATCTCACAGTTCACTGGCTGTACAGTATTTATCTCTCTGTAACTGTACTGATATGTGTGGTGTTTTATCTTGGGGAGAATATTATTTACATGCCTTAATCTTCATCTTGGTTTGCTAAAATATTCTTATTCAAATTTGCCATGAATGCAAAGTAATATGCAATTATGTGTAATAGAGGGAAAGAGCAACTTCTGGATCAGAGCATATTTAGGTTGCAAAGCTATCATCTAAAATATCAAAATAAATATTAACTTCATTAACATTAGCAAATACTTCAAGGTTGCTCCAAAAATCATCAGAAAAAAATGAATACAATTAAGACTAGAATTACTGTGCTTTTATTCAAACACAGAAGAGAAAATATCCTCTCTCCATTTTACAAGAGACTTGTGTTGTTGAAATGTTATTGTGGCATCACGGTTGTTTGAAATTTAATTGGTGAGGATATGGAGCGCTGGTGCTGGTAGCAGGAATCCTTGGTGGTCAGAGAACACCATGGTTTCCGACACACAGACAAACTAGAGTTCAGTAAAGGGCCTCCAAACTGGTTGGGACTGGAGTACTTGCTCGCTCAAGAAATGGCTGAAAGATGGGCCTGGCTTAGCCTGGGGACTGATAACTTCAGGAGGTAATGCTGGCAATGACCCCCAGTACCAGAAAGAAGGTGGGCAGGTACCTGAAATGTTCTGGCTGGAATATTTCACAGCCTTCTTTGGTTTATGAACAAAGGTTACCCCTAAGGAGTTAATTCTGTCATGCCATTTCCTCAAACTATTTGTCTCTGAAATTAATGAAGGACTTTTCATCTGGAAAAATTTATTAACGAGGAAAGATGAAGAAAATTAATAAATTCAACACCTGACTGTAAAGGAGCTAATGTTTACATTTGACTCAGTTGCTACAGTTTCTCAGGACAACAGTCTGTCTGCATGACTACAGCTGTATCGAGTAACAGGAGGGCTCATTGACTGTGCTAGAAGTTGGACTATTCGTAGGATGTGCAGCTTCTCCTTTCCTTATTTCCATAGAAAAAGGATTCCACTTTTTTGCTAACAACACTTTCAGGGCAAATGACTTGTGCTGCTCCCCTAGGAAGACCTGCTCACAGTGCAGTGCACACTGCAGCCCTGAGAAGTGCATTGCACTGTGAGCAGGTCTTCTTGACTCCCTCAAGAATAAGACTTGCTCCCCCATACACAGCAGACATTTCAGTCAGACAGGAATTTTCCCAGAGGTGGGAAGGCAGATGATTCACTAAGAATGACCCTAGAGAAGCTAAAGATCTGTGACATAATATATCTCAGGGTATAATGGCTTTCCATTATTACTTTCAATTATTTTTGTTTTAATGGTCAATTATGTGCAATATAAAAATAAATACAGAAAAAGAACAAAGATTTTCTATTAATTCTTTGTCAAATTTCACAAATTAGAAATTAATTAACTTCTGCACACTCCTTGTTGTTTGGGTCTTCCTCATCTCCTTTGCCCCCCACTGTTTTCTCTTAAGAAAAAAAAACCCACAAAACAACAATGAAAAAAACCAGTTGTGATTTTGTTTACATATCATGAAGCTATTTTTCTATGTGTATTCATATACACAGTACATCACTGTCTGTAATGATCACCAATAACTTCTTTTTTTTGTTTCCTGTTTTAATGTCAAAGAAATTCTTTCCTGTACAGAAGACTACAGAATACTCTTCTCTACTGTATACAGTTTTGGCTTTCTTCACTCCTCTCAGAGTTATTTTAAATTTATTAGAGCATTATAACATATTATTTTCAGTTGTAATATCAATGCATACTCCAATTTTTTCTTCAAATAAATCTTTGGACTGTTCTTTAAACTGACAACTACAAAAATGATTGACAATCTTTACTATTCCACAGCCTTCTTTCTTACTTTGACATGAGTCTTAAGTGAGACTGCCACATGCATCAATATGTTCACCATATCATCTTATTCTGGTGCTATCACTTCCTTGTTTATTATTTACATTTTATCAAAGGTCTTGTCACATCTCTTCTGAATTCCCTTTAAAAATGGGGCATTTTGTTCTACTGACTATAGTGGCAATGTGGAATCAAAGTCAATTTACAAATTCAGCATTTACAGTGAGGACAGGATGTCGTTTAAAAAAACCTATCGAAGTAAGTGGAAATCCATTTGATAAAATATTCTGAAAATAATCTGTGATGAAAAGATGTACTCATGCTTACTAAGTAATAAAGTTACTGGTGTTGATTGGATAAAGACTGCATTGCTACTAATTGATTGCATTACTGGACAATGAGATTTTAAACAAATCCAGCATTCCTAAAATGTTTTTTCTTTGCAATCTGATTAATTTTGTCTTATCTTGCAAAAATTTTGTTCATAAGAGAAAGAAAACAAGCTCTGGATTATTTTCAAGCACTGATTCATCCTGTGACACAAAGATTTAGGCTAATTTATGTACTTATTATTAAAAATTATAAAAATCCGTGTTTTATTTATTAAGTAATATATATTTTGAACAAAAATAAGATCCAGGAATAAGCAATTAAAGGCATAGATGCTGTATCATTTTAATTGTTTCAGTACTGATGAAAGCTACCATGAAAGATACTGATATTTTCAGCTTTTTAACAACTGCAATTTTCCTTGTGCTTCTTTCACCCTGATCAGTTATTTTATCAATATTTTGGTAGCATCACTGATAAATAAAGTCATCAAACAGCTAATGACTGAATGACTAATCACCTTCATATGCCTTTCCCTTCCCTGACAATCTCAGGTTGATATTTTTATTTTCACACATACCACCTTTTTTTTAAAAAAAAAAAAAAGGAAAGTGTTCTTTTCCTTTGCTTAAAAGGAAATTTTTATTAACAATTTTATTACTATAGTTTGGGGCATTTGTGTTTTGGATCAAAGGCTTGCCATCTGTTGTTTGGAAGAGATGCATCTGCGTCTTTGTTTCTTCTGCTGAGCAAAGTGGGAAAGAAGAAAAGAAAGAAGAAAGGTCATTTTCAAGAAGAGTTGTTTAAATGGCCCTTGAACAAAATCTCTGACTTTTAAGAATTCCACTGTGTTGGGATCTGCCTTGTTCAAAAGTGCAATTGCTCACACGTATGTCCTGTCTCAGCTACCAAGTGATTTGCACCAGTTAAAGGTTGAACTGCCTGTTCCCAGGCTCTGAGTGAGGTGCTGATCCACAGACAGAGCTGTGGCCCACTTTCTCATTCAGTTCCTGCAGGCACTGAACTTCAATTGCAGCACATTGAGGGGATTTTCACACGAATGCAAGAAAAGTCGGAGCAAGGGCTCAATACAATGGTGACTTAACCATGCAGAGACATATTTTTGTTCTTTTCTCAGCACCAGACTGGACAAAAGCAACATGGCAATCAACATCCTTGCTTCAAAGAGAGAATTTAAGTGTTGCACTGGGGTAGCAAAGGGAATAACTGAGATGCTTAAGAAGGCAGCTGGAGTCTCTTGCATGCACTAAGAGGCTGTAGCAGGTTGGCTCAAGAAAATAGGGTTACTGAGAACAGAATGAGTAGGAAGAGACTGCAGAAGGAAACCCAGAGCATCTGATGTGAAAACAGTGTGACAATATACAGAAATTGAAGCTGGTGTAATTATCATACGTTCAATAATTTTAAAACTCCTTTTAAAAATATGTTGAATGTATTTGCATACAGAGATAAACATAACCATTTCTGGCCCTTGTGTAAATCAGGAAACTGGTGCTGTAACCTCATAATTAATCACAAAAGCCCTTAATATTCTAAGCCATGTAATAGTTCATGGAGATATTAGCAATTTTGTAAGTTTTGTTCATCCACCTTTGTCAAAAATCTAGAAAGTACAAAAATCTAATTCTCTCCCTTCTCCCTTTCTCTTCTCTCTAACATACTCAAGTTACAGTACATGAGGATTTTAAATACTAAAAACTAAGAATTTAAAATTTAGGATGAGTTAATCTGCACTGCTTCATCATGAAACAGGATCTTGTGTAAAATCTCAGACACAAACTGGCTATTTTTTCTTTTTAAAATCACCTTGATATTACTTTGCTCTACTGAACTCCATTCAAAAAAGATGTTTTCAGATATGAGGCTGTAAATTCCCCAAATTTGTTTTAATTTGTTTTTTGTTTTGGTTTCCCCCAGCATGATCTCTGCCTTGTGTGGGTTCACTTTTCTTCATTCAGGCACTATTAGTCTTCATCCAGTAGCGGTTCTTGGCCAATGTTTGACCCCATCTTGCTCTCTCTGGTGAATATACACACATGATGAGAGCTGTGTTGCTGCACTAAACTGACAATAATTCTACCATTTTTACGATCTATTTGTACACTGCATAGTTCCAAAAATAGAAATTATAGTTGTGAAATTATAGTTTGTTGGGAGACAAACTTGACATTTCCTGTCACCTTCTCAAAGCTGCATTTACCCAGAGACATTAGACCATTTTGATACATTCATTATGCAGCCTTGCCATTTCCTTCAGTAATCTCTCATGGTCACTGTCAACATCAAATGTTGCATAGAGGTCAACAAAAATGAGAAATTACGTTTATCCATCACTGTCATTAGTATCTGGAGATCTGGGTTCTGATTTGCATCCAGATTGTGTTGAGGCTTGGACACTTGTGACAGCCTGGTTGTTTCTTCCTCCAGTGATTGCTATAAGAACATCACAGAAAATATCAGTAATGTTGTGCCCCTTGTGCTGGGACTGCTGTTACCAAGACTCAAAGATCAATAGAAGTGACCATGGCTGGCTTCTGATTTCTTTCTATGCATTACCTTCAGCTTGAGAGGCACAGCAGAACTCTGCCCTATGCCTCTCAAAAGAGAGGAGGGACTTCAGTGAGAAGCAGAAATAGGAGCCTGCATCAGAAAATGGCCAGTCATAAAGCTCTACTTCATGACATCTCAGGGATGTAGTAAAATGAAAATCTGTCCACTGGGCAGCAGATCAATACACAAAAAATATGGCTTTGATTTGTGAGCTGTGCCATTAGCCGTAGATATAGCACCAGATAGAATCCAGCTCCTGTGTTATAATAAAAGCTCTATGACAAGAACATTTCTAACAAAGGTCTTCACTTCAGGATATCCTAGAAATTATGGCCAGTAAAAAGATTATGCCAAAATTTTGAATATAGCAACTAGTAGTATTAGGACTAAATGAGCTATTCTATTGCTAAAAAAAGCCTGAAGACACTTGGAAATCTTAAAGCTGAGTTTAAAAATCTTTCTGGAATTTGACTCAGGAAATTGTGCCATCAGTGCAAAGAAATAAGCTTTTCTTCTTCTTAAAAAAAAATAATGGGGATGGAAGAGAAGATACATAAATGTATCAGCTGAAAAATATGCTTAATAAAGCATATTAATATAAAATATAAGCAAAATCTTTAAGTTTTTAAAATGTAGCTGTTCATCAGATGTGTCAAGGAAAAGGCAGTTTAGGAAAATGCTCTGTAACTGTTGAAGTTCATTTGGTTACCTTGAAAAAACAGGAATGTAAAGTCATAACGCTCCCTTCTTGTTTGCATGGTTTATTAACTCTTGGTCAACATGGGGCCATGATGCCCACATGTTAAAGAAAAGCCTTCATAATCTTTCAAGAAAAACATCTTCTAGTTAAGAAATATTACAAAATATTGAAAGCATGTAGCTTCCAGCAGCACCATAGATATTTTTCCATCTAAGACTCAGGTACCTAGTAAGATAATGTATCACATACTTCAACATAATTTTAAGACACACAGCTTTTAGATAGAAATATAGAAATACATCTGGACATCCAAGTTCACTTTAAAGTCCAGAGGACCAGCCAGGTGTCAGGAAATATGATTCGCAGTTATGGCCATGTTGAGACAGACAGCAGAGAGTACAGAAGTTTTTGAGACAGTCAACAGAGCCACAGTGATCTCATGCAGAACACCTTTATAAAGATTGTTACTGTTCAGATACTTGAAGACTGCGGCTGACAAATATTTACTACAAAGAACATTTCAAAACATGCCATTTTCTCCCATGTGAAACTTTACCTTAATTTTACTCAGGTCTGACTCTGTCATGAAATTTAGTCAGGACTTCTTAGATGTTCTGAAAAGAAACCATGTGTTTTTGTCCACAAGACTCCTGAGAAACTAGGTTATTATTTAGATTATTTTAACCAATCTGAGACAAAATTCTGAGATGGCTGTTTTCCCCCCCCCCCTATAATTCTATTGATTTTTTTCAAGAGAAAGGGAGATATAGAAAATAAAGAGAGATTAGAAATATAATTCTTTTTCTTTAAAGAATTGTATTTCTCTAAAGCTGTGATCCAAACTGATAAAAGATGAGTGCCAAATCATCTCACAGATATAAAGGAAATTACTTTTTTGCCATAAGGTGCAATTAGCAGGCAAAGGTATGAATAGAAACAACTAAATTATGGATATTAATATAATCCATTGGAAAGTAAAGTGGACACTCAGAAATTTCCACTATGTGAACTGCTGAACATAACGTTTTTTTCACTATCTAGGGAATTATTTTTCCTACATTCACCTTCAAATGAAATGTTTTCAAGTATAAAAGGACAGAAGAAACACATGATTCCCAGGATTAAGGAATTTGAGACCCCTCTTCTACAATTTTACCCCACAAAATGATGATGACTAGTGAAATTGGCTCTAGACCCATATCATATGCAGATTTACATCACCTATACATCACGTAGAGATTAGCTTGTCATCATGAACCCCAATATTAAATTTCTTTATTGGTGAAAGAGATTTTGCCTCACACTTGGCATAGCTAGATGTACAAGTGTGAATATTCATGGCATCTCTCCTGGAGGTCAGGAACTTATGCTTTAGTTATGTTCAAGAGCATAGCCATGACTTCATTTAAAAATAAAAAAAATTATGCACAGCCATACTTTGCTTCAAACCACATGATTTCATCATTTAGCTCCAAATAGCAAATAGCAGAAAAGTGACTTTTCAAAGATCTTTTCAACTGGCAAAGTTCTCCAATACTCAGTTTTTAACTAATGCATGTTTCTGGTTTTCTGCTATATTTTTAATTTGCAGGATTTTATTTTCAGGGTAAAAAAAAAAATGGATGTTAAACTAAGGGTTAAGCATACTGATGTGAAAATTGAGGCTTAAAAGTACATCTAAACCTTTTTCTGTTTTTCCATTTTACTGGGAAACCTTATGAGAATGCATAATACAAAGTAGGGAAATTTCCATCTCAATGTATGGATTGAAGATATTTAAATAACAATACTACCATTTAGACATTGTCTGAGTGAAAAGAATTTTCAGGCCTTTGAGGTTCATCTTTCACTAGTCAAAATGTAGCTTCTGGCAGTTTGCATGCTGCGTTGCCAGATTAAATGATAATGTTCCTTCAGGTAAGCGCTACATAGGAGAGAAAAATTAAAGCCTTGGAAAGAGATTCTTGTTCCTCCTAGGGTCTTTTTATGGTAGGTTAATGACCAATGAAATGTGCTAGAAAAAAAAAAGTCTCCAAATCATGGAGATGCAGGAAATTAATCTTTTAAAGACATTTCCACAAACTCTTACTCAGCGGCTCTGGAGATAGGAGGATATACCAGGAGAGGGTCACAGCTTAACTCATGTCTCATTTGGGGTGGGCACCATATAGCTATTGCAGTGTGCTAGATTGCAGCAGCCAAGGGCATTAGCCTGTGTGTCTGCAAATTATCTCTTCTACTCAGATCTCTGCTTTTCATGGGTCTGGTCATGGAGGATAGCTGATTACAAAGGTGTCCGCTGCTAGGATTCAAGGAACAGATTCAGCCAGAATTTCTAAGCTTCAAAACCAGTCTTTTTAAAATGTCTTTCTTTTCAAGCTGAATCCGTGACTTTTGTCTTTTGCCATCCATTCAGCAGCAAGTATTCTAGTGAAGAGATGCAGATACAGCCTGGATACATGAACAGGACTCAGGTCTCTTAGAGCACACAACACATCTGTATCCTAATGGGTTCCAATACCCTGTAAGACCAAGTTCTTCTTGTCAGTTTCAAATATCCCACAAGAGCAGGCTGTTCCTGGCAAGTCTGGATACTGTCTGCAACCTATCCATGGTACAAGTAACTGTTTCTGGCACAAAACCCAGCCTGAAAACAGGGAAAAGTCTCCACTTCTCCTTTCTCCAACTCTTGCATCTTGGCATTGGTTATTTTCTTTTGCAGCAGAGGTACTAGGGACATGTATTCCAGGAGTGTAGGGAGCAGAGGGAAAAACCAGAGAAGAAAATTATGGAACAAGGCAAAACAGTTCCAAAACTTCACTGAAAGTGTGTGCCTAAATTCTCTTCATGCAAAATCTAAGAAATAATTGTTCATTACATAATGTGAGTTTTAACAGTGCTTCAGTCACTTTTCATCTCATGGCAGCTGTTCCTGGTGATAATATGGTTAGTGAAAAATATCACTCAGAATTCTAAAGATGTGACACCTTCCATCTATGAAAACTGCACCTAAAGTGTATGTAACAAATATAGGACATTCAATTGATTTGAACTAATACAAACTTCAGGATGAACTTTTGCAGGATGAAGTTCAAAAATAAGGAAACAACGATAAGGAAGCAAAGTGGCTACACTAAGCATGGAAAAGTCAAAACCTTCTTCATTCCCCTGTAACACTTTTTATCACATTTAAATGTTAGGACAAAGTCTATTTTCAGGAGTCACACTGAGATATGCCTATCTCAGCTTGCACAGAGATGAAAGGGAAATCAGAATTTTCCTTTCCTGAGAATGCCTGAGGGCATAAAAAGTTCTAAACTCTCTGCATTTGATCAATGGTATACTACTATCTTCATTTATGTAACAAATACCAAGTGGTGGGCTTGACAAGTTGTGCTTGCTCCAGCTAGTATAGATGGGTTGTATCTCATAACATATTTTAAATAATTAACTACAGAAAACCAGAGACATTATACAACAGTTTAAAAGTAAGAAAACAAAAAGATAAACACATCTTTATTTTGCATACATTTCTATAATAATGTTCAACACCTGCCAGTATGACAACTTCAGATGAATTTAAATGTACATGCATATTTCCTGGTTTAAACTATGTTGTATAAATATTCAAACCAGGCCAGACCAGAAGTAGGCTAAAATTAGTTATTTATCACTCTTTCAAGTCTAATCTGGTTAGACTATCATGCTTTGAAGCTTTATATGTCATGTACACTTGTTATAGGAGAAAGGACATTGAGAAGGAAGACAAAAAATGCTGTCACAATTTTACATATCAACTTTATTTAATGTTTGAAAGAAAGAAAAAGCCATTTCTTTTGTGGGTAATGGGACAGTACCAAGATTGGTTTTCCATTCAAATAAGAAACCGTGTTTTTCTAATGGGAAGCAAAGAAACTGCACACTGCAATGCATAAAATGAAAGTACCTATTAAGCCAAATTAAATTGCCTGCCTGAATGGGTTGATGCTGCTGTTTTTATACAGAAATGAAAGATATATTAGAAATCTCCCAGACAGCAAATACATGAGATTTGAATTTTTTCTTTTCAAAAGAGCAGATATTACCTTCTCCTGTAAATTCATTGCTAAGGCTTCGAATTTGTTCTCAAAGATAGGTGCACAAATGTGCTTGTGGTACTCCTACCAAAAAGTCTAGAAGTTAGATGCTTTATTACATACTATCCAGTGATTTAAAATAACATGATGATGTTCTACAAGACAATATATGGTGCATGATAGTCAGTTTGAAAAGTCTGGGGCTAGACACAAGCACCCATCTTTATGCTTGATGTGGGCAATGGAGTGTTTTTTTCTAATTGCCACTGTACTTATTGTTCTAATAAAAAGCTGATAGCCCTTGAGATGGTGAACATGAATTCAAATATTTCCTATTATTTTAATAATTTCTTACATAACTATGCACAGCAGAAAAGATTATGAGTTATTGCTTACAAAAATAGGTAAAACCAGTATAGAATTTGAGCTTATTTGGCTTCTCTGAGCAGATAGAAGCATTTCAATTTACATTCCTAGTCATTGACAATAATAACTTTGTTTTAGAACCTGTTTTTCTTATCTTGATATTCTCTGTAACTGCTTAAGTAGATCTTTTGAAGGTAGTATTTCTTGTTCTCATCACTATCACCACTTTTCTCTATTAGACTTTGGAAACCCTGCTCCTTTTATTCCCAATCAGATTTCCATACAGTTAATCATCTAAATAAATACATATTGCTATTCATTTTACATCAAAATGGATATTTTAAAATTCTACATCATGTACTGCTATGATCACTTATACTTAGCAGTAGCGTGCTTCTAAATGAAGCATGTCCCCTGTCCACTTAGTCTTTGGTTGACCTGCACTTTGCAGCAAAGATAATTTCTGCATTTCTTTTAAGGTCCTGTGTGGCCATAGCAGCTGAAATGAACAGTGCAATTTCCACAATAGATCTCCTTCACTCTAAGTGGCAGTCCAAAATGTCTAGATGCTGGAGATTGAACAATAAAATTTGTTGTTAATACATACTCCTTGCTGCCTGGAACTCAAAACATACAGTCATTTAAAGAGTTTCAGTATAATGGAAAGTGTCGGTGATTGATTTATGGTACATATCATAATGCATGAAATTTTTGTACTTGTGGTAGAAATGTTACACTTTAAATGCATTTTTTCTATAGAATTATCATTGTGTTTTATAACTCCATTGATAAGCATTAACTGCTCCGAGCTGTTTATATAGCAATTCTGAGATAGCTTTCCTGCTTGCCATACATTATTTTAGTATTTGCTTTTTTGCAGAACTGTTTGCAGATGGCAATTTCATAACAAATAAAACTGCTTTCACATCTAGTTGGGAATTTTTTGTTGAGCTAGTTTGGGTTTTGGGGTTTTGGGTTTTTTTTTTTTTTCTTTTGGGGTTATGTGGGTCCATTGTGCATTGTGTTTAATTTCTTCTTTAAAACTCTTTTCTGTTTGCTTTTTAAAAAATGGAAAGATGAGACAAAAATTCCCTTTATTTTGATTTGATAAAAAATAATGTTATTATTTTTCCCAAAATAAATTATGTTAAATATACTGTTTTCACAATAAACTACAGAATTTAATGGGCTTTTTTGGATTTAGCCTGCACCTGTATGGTTCTGAAATGTGTCAAAGTTTAATGGGCTGATAGTGTATACAGGAATTTGTGTGTGTGTGTGTGTGTGTGTGTGTGTGTGTGTGTGTGTGTGTGTGTGTGTTTACAGCTTGGAAGTTGATTTAATGAAGACCTCTTTTCTTTGTTAGAAACTGGATGTAACCAGTCACATCTCAGAGGTCTCATAATCTCAGAGGTCTTTTTCTATTCCCTTTTTCATTGGGAATAGACCCATTTATTCTGGGATTCTGGGATTCTATGAGTAAAAATGCCACCAAAATCTGCAATTTTTATAAACTAAAAGTGAATTCAATTATCAATAAATTAAACAACATCATTTCACTAAATTTTCTACTTGAAAGCAGTGCTAAGTACCTAAACGCCTTTTGAAAGTACTGCTTACGGAGTTATTTTCCTGGTAATAGCCTAAAAGTGCAAACCAATCACAACTGGTCATCTATGTCTGGTGCATGCATATATCATGTATATAAATTGCATATCTTGGCTATTAATATATATGCACATAAGTGAAGTTGTGTATTCTATATGTAGATACCCACAAGAACACACACTCAGTATAAGAATCATGTTTCTTACATTTGCAGATCAATGAGGTATATCTGAAGTTAAAAAGTAAGAAACATTTTCTATTGTCATAGATCTTCATTTGCCTTTACAGCAAGTGTTTTCTACCTTTCTCTGCATAAATATAGAGGAACTCCATTGGAACAACATAAACAAAGAGTTGAGCTTTGTGACATTTCTTTAGAAATAATCTGAAGTCAAGTTGAGGTATAACTATCATATTGCTCCTAATTTTTTTTGTACTTCTCATACTATATTTTTTATTCCTTCCAGGCAGATGCCACCAGCTTCTGCAGACACACTACTGCTTGGTCTGTTTAATGCAGTGCATCCACATTTACTATTAACTCTGTAGCATCAGTGGAGATATGATTACAGCATATCTAGAAATACCTTGGATAGCTCCAAGCGAAGTACTAGGAATAATAGCTGCAGCTCATCCCCAGAACGAAGACTGCAGTTGTTATTTTATGGAGTTGTTGCTCTGGATCAAAGGTACTGAACAGGATCTAGTGGTTATTGTCTACATCATGCACTGTAGATCACCCTGGCCCCTAAGCCAATGTATCTGTACTGTTTCCTGCTTCAGGTGGGGACCCCACGGTCCCCTACTCTGCATGACTAGACTTGGGTCACATGGGGCTAGAGTGGAGTAGGTATTTCCTTTCAAGATTATATGAAAGTGTATGTAAACTGTTGTTAGTTTGGTTTAGTTTCTTGGACTTCAAAAGGAGCTACAGGCATTACCTTGGCCAGAAATCTGTATCCCTTACTCCTGTTACCTTTAAGGACACACCTGGCTTTTAAAGAGAAGGGAGTCCCGCAATCTTTATCAGAACCAGAAAAATAAATCGCAAAGAAGACAGTGAGCCTCTAGTTCCACCAGCATTTAGCCAAAGTTCCCAGTCTTTAGTCTTTTGTTCCAGCTACTCATTCCTGGTTGTGACAGAAAATACAAAACTTGGCTGAAGGCTCTGAAAGATGTGTTCATCAGCTGTTTTTCACTTTAATGGACTGGTTACAGGAAGAGGTAAATTGACTGACCCAAACAAGCTTTGAATTTCAGATTTCAAGTAAATACTTCTTTCACTATCTTAACGCAGAACTTGCAAGTAGTGCATTAAGCAAAGTTCCACTCATTGGTAAAATCACAAGCTTTACAGCTACTCTTCATTTGACACAAGTGACCTTAAATTATCTCGCCATATTTTCCTTTTGAAAGCTGAGTATGAAAAATAGAAGGATTTATATGTGCATTCTGTTGCTACTTCTTTTTCTCATCATTAAAAAATGAAGTTGTAAATCAAATTGTGCATGGATTTCCCTTTTGCACATTTATCCCCTATGGGTCATTACAATGTGTGGGCACAAAGTGTGGTTGTACTTCAAAGCTATTGTTCCTGGTAGTGAAATTGCAATTTTGTGTCTGAATAGAGCCATATTTAATTAAACATTTATCATTTATCATTGTTTTTCCACCATAAGAATATAAATGAATTGAGAGTGAAAAAAGACTGTTCTTTTAAGTTAAGAATGATAAGGGTTCTTTTGGTATAGTTTCTCAAGAAAAACACACAATGTACCATGCACTAATATTAACATGGTGCTATTTTTATATAAGCCTTGGTTGTTTTGATCCATAAATTTCTCAAAATGAAAGAAATATCAGAAATAACCTTAAAAAGTTAAGAAACACAAACTCGCAACAGTTACTGTATGAAAACAGATCACTGAACCATATGGTTGCTTAAGAAAAAAAGACAAAATAATACGATATTTTCACAAAGTTAGAAATACCACTCACAGAGAAAGACAATGAAATTAACAAATTCCTGTTTTCTCTATAGTGGTTGTCTTATTCTCTGAAGCATGACATTCAATTGCCCTCCTCTTTACATGGATAACTATGAATGTTATTATTAATTATATAATTATCCAGCCATTCTGAAAAATTCATCTGTAGCATTTGCCTTTCCCATTTCATTGTGGCAATATGTATCAAAGGTTGAAGATACACCGGGCAAAGGAAGAAACCCTTGCTTCTGCATATTTTCCATGCCCATTTTCTCTGATGTTTCTCTGGTCTTAAGAAAAGCATGAGAAAAAGAGAGTCTTGCTGGGCAGGATTCAATCCATCTTCAGTAGATTTCTAGCACATATTCTTAATATATCCCCTCCTTGCCTCCTTACGTCACAAAACTATGCCCAGTCTGGATGCTTTGGATGATGCAGGGGATCTATAATTGCTCTGGCAAATGTGTGCTTAAACAATTGAATTCCACGTTTGGTTACCTGAAGAATGTAACATTCAAAAATTAAAAAATATTCTGTTTTTGTTTAGTTATCTAATTTCTATTGGCATAGTCCAAAATAGCGTGGTATACAAAGGAAATATGGATTTTTATCCAGTATATCCAGTATATATTCAGGAACTCACTTATTATGGAGAATTTGCACTAAATTATATGGTACCTATATACTTTATTTGTGTTATTATGAGCTTTCCCCCTCTCTTGTTATCGCACCAGGAAAAAAAATGATTAATAAGAAGCACTTGAAAGGTACTGTGAGAAGGTCATCTGCCCATGAAGGAACAGTGTCAGATAGAGGCATGCAGCAATGGCAGCAGCCTTGCCTCTGTCACAGTTTCACCAATCTCTAACAATATGAGTATCAATAACATTTCTACAAGAGAAAGGACAACAGTAAAACAGGTTGAAGAGGTTTGTCTTGATCATAGTAGCACGGATGAAAAAATAGTATTCCACTTACCTAAAGTGATGTAACTTGAGCTGAAGGTAATTGTCCCCAAGAACCACCTATCCTACTGCAGATACTCCTTTTATACTAAAAAAATTTCTGTATCTCCATACCTGTTCCTCTACCTATTATATGTAAACAAAAATATTAGTAGACTGAGGAGAAACATTTTGGTGTGTAAATTAAAAATGGTATAACACAGTACAGAATTTGATTTGCTACTCAATGTACAATATATAAATCTATACATTGGCCCTCTATTTTTCTTCTGGTGTTGGGAAATTCAGATCCCTGAAATATATGGTTTCTAACACATCCATTTTAATAGACCAATACTTTAAATGAATGTAAAATACCAGATGGGAAAGTCATAAAGGAGCTTGAGAGTGAAAATGTTGAAAGTATAGCCAACTTTTATTTTTGTTGAAATGCAAATGTCTGACAATGATGAAGTAAAAATATTTGCCAAAAAATTTCTATTAATGCTTCAGTTGTTCCTGGTAAGCAGCTGATACTTAATCTTCAGTTGCTTAAGATATCTTGTTTTGCCTTTGATGAGAATTACTTTTCTATATACTCAACAAGTAAGGAAGAAGCAAATTTCTGACAGCATATTAAAAACTGCTATTCAGAAGCTGTACAATATTTTGACCTGTTTTGAATCACAAAGCTAAGCTTTAAGAATGTACTTTTCCAACATCCAAAAAAAGATGAAAAATTCATCCTTACTTAACATAGCAGTAAAAAGAGTACTTACAGCTGAGTATTTTATTCAGTTCACTGAAATAAACAAAAATTACTTTCTAAAAATTCAGCAAATCCTCAAGCACTATGAACACTGATGGCTTTTCATTGTTTGATAAGTTTAATCAAGGAAAAGACATATGAAGCTCTGTGCTGTTTTAATGGAATACACTGCATATGTCAACGTGTAATGAAAAACAAATGACATGACAGAGCTTGCTAATGTGCCACTGCAGGAGGAGGCAGTGCAGTACAGCTGCATTCCAGCAGAGCACTGTTTGAGGCTGTGCAGGCAGCCCTTGCTCAGACACGCAGCTCCTTGACCAGATCACAACCAGTGTCCACCTGACCTTGTTTGTAGGTGGTTTAAACAGTTTGAAACAGCACCAATATGAGCAGCAAAAAGTAGCTTTAAAAGGTATGTTGTTCAGCAAGTGTTCTCCTTGTATTTCTCTCATGTTTTAGAAAAAATTCCTAGTCACAGATGCTCTTTGAGAATAGTTCATTAAACTGATGAAAGAGATGAACTACATTAGCTCATCATACTTCAATAGCTTAATTTAAGGCATTGTAATCACCAGAGAGAAAATAACACATGATATGTACTTGAATATGACCTGTATTCAACAATGCGTGTTTAACACAACCTTCAGAAAGCCTCAGAAACCTTCAGGAGAATCTTCCAGCTCAGCCTCTGCATTTGTATGTCACAAGTTTCTGCAGACAGTTCTGCTTTTTTTTTAGAGTGCAACCTCTTAGCACTCTTATGGGATGAATCTCTGACAGGTGGGTGTAATACATTCATTAGATTATGGATCCTAGTTCTCCCCGGGTACTTTCAAATTCACATGGTGTTCTTAATATTCTTTCATCCAGATGTGAACCCATGTTCAACTTCATTATACCAGCCAGCAGGTTCGTGGGTATTGTTTATTTCACCAGCATAAAAAATAATTTGCATTCTAAAAAATATGTTCCTCATTCACTCATTGGAGATCATGAGGTATGAGTAATAGTAATGTTTAGCAATTCTTCTTTATACAAATTTTACCACAGGAGAAGGAATCTGGCCCCAAGCAGAGACACAGATTTCCATGGAAACAGCAGCCTCAGCAAACACTCTCACTTTTGGACTCACAAGGGTTGAAGAGCACTTTAATCAACCAACTGCTCAAGACATACTTAACTGAAAGGACACAAATAATAGCACATATTTAGGAATAAGAGAGGCTAACTGATTCATTATCTAAAAATCTCAATATATTCAAGAAATTTGAGAAAAATATAAGGACTTTCAGGTTTCAAAGGGATAAAAAACATACAGTGTTTGAGGGAAAAACATTCTAAGAAATTTCTTCTTATTTTGACATCTTTAGTTTTTTTCCACAGACCTGATCTATTAATGACTGGAAATTAATGGAGGAGGAAAAAAATAATGTCCTCTTTATTTCTTAACATTGTTCTACATGTTAAAGGAAAAGTCAAAATTCTCAAAAAAGCAGGGTTAAAAAAAGTGATAAGGTCTGCAAGAGTGCATGTTTTCATCTTTACAAAAACGCTGAGATCTGCTAAATCTCAGATTGCACACAATGCTGGAGATGTTATCAGTAAAACTGCATTTAGCATTTGTTTTAGTCCAGAGGCAGAAGCAGAAATTAAAACATGTCATCAAGGACAGTTAAATTTGCATGAACTAACCATTAAAGCAAAGAATGCATTCAAAGGGATTTATTTTTATGTGCCTTTCAGAAGCATGCCAGTGCACAGCAGTTTTTTTTTTATTAAATTGCCAAAGCCATTCTGAGGATATTTTGCCACAGTTAAATGTATAAATTAAGACTTTAAGACTTAGTTAAGCTGTGCTAGGAAAAAAGACTCAGGAATTTTATATTAGAAAAGTATTTTTGCTTCAGAAATTGGATTGCATCAAAAACTCAATAAGTATCTGTGTTTGTATGACCAAATTTGCTGGCATCTATGGAAACCGCAAATGTGTAATCAAAAAGGTAGTAAAGTCACTTTGTAAGAAAAGTAATCTCTAAATGAGTTTTGAGGCTTTTTCCAGTAAATACTTTTAGAACTTTTTAGCTATGCTAGTACTGTTTGATCTGATAGCACAATCAGCAGGAAACCATGTGACAATATCTGTGAAAGAGATCATTTTCCATATTAATTTCTGAAGGAATTCCAAAGCCTTATTTTGTGTTAGCTAAACATTAAGATATCCATAATATTTTTTAAATATTTCTGGTTACAGAAAGTGATCAAAAAATGCATATTGCATGCAACTTTAGATCCAGCTTTCAATACTGAGCCTACGAAACATTTTGTTAGAATGTTTATATTTTTAGTTCCCAGAGACCTGCTCTCCCTAAACTGACTTCAGCAAACCAAAACTTATAGGCTTACTTATTGTTTATTTAAGCATAACACAGCAGAGTAACTGATTTTGAAAACTGTTCCAGAATTCTCAATGTCATTCACAAAAGCAGCACACTTTGTTCTCTCCTTTGGTACTAAAAAGTATTTGAACGAGGTAGATTTTATCAAGGTAGAAAGAGAATTTGTCAATGAGTTATTGAAGGCGTATTCTTATTTGAAATTACTACATTAAAATATTGGTAGTTACTATAAAAGTAGCTTGTATTACTTAACTGATGTCCAAGGTACTTTCCATCTGGTCTACTTTCCATCTGGTCTTTTCTTCCCCAGCAGATCAAAGTATGGCCAACCCTTCTGACATCTGAGCGGGAGCAGGAGGGCTGTCATCTCCAACTTCACTTCAAGAAGCATTGAAAGTGCCACAGTAGAGGTTGTTTGACAAAAACAACAGATGGATATGAACCTTTCCATACAGAAGGAAAAAGCAGGTAGAGCTAAATCCCTGGTTTTGATGTAAATTTTCCAACTTTGTTTCTCTCCTGACTTTCCCTCCATCTCAGAAAGTCTCAAGAGTTGATTCTGTTGACCCTGAAAATGTCATTTGACTCAGTGGTAAGAGAGGCTTATAAAATGTGATAATTTACTACAGTTTGCACAGCTTGTGCACCTGGCCTGACTCTGGCAAAGCTTGCTACGTTTATATATTCTCTGATTCGGTCTTCTATCATTGAGGTTTTCAGGAAAGCACAAAACTACAAAAGCTATTAATGGAATTTCCTGCAGTTATTTCTTTCTGATTTTGCTAAAATCAAATACATACCTGCAGACACACATGGAAAAATATCATTACCATTTCTCATGCTCTGCATTTATTGGGAACAGAATCTCCACTAATAATAAAAACACACATCAAAAGTGTGTCTGGTCAACAGTAGCATACAAGTTCTCTTGGACAGTGTCCTGTGAACCACAGTATGAACTTCTGCTATGAGATAGAATCAGTAGCACCTTTTAGTAACGGCACTATTTGATAATACTAATTGAACTTTTATTTATTAAATAAAATTAGTCAATGTTGGTGCTCAATAATTTATTAATGGATTAATGCATTTCAAAGGTGAAGAAAATGTCTTTATATTTTAAGAAATTTAATATTTAATTTAACTTTTACATCTAAAATATTAAAAATATTTTACTCTTAAAATATTTAATTTCTTCAAATTAAAACGTAAAATTGTATTATAAATTATTTTACAACATTTTTTATTTTATAAGAATTGGGTTTTCCTTTTCTATCAGTGGACTCTTGAAGGAGTCCAATGTTATTCATTGGTGGCATGGTGAAAGCATAACCAGGCATGTAACTTTATTAATGTAGGAAAGATGATGAAACGAGGGAGATTCTGCACTACATTTCTCTTTAACATATGATGAAACACTGAGTGCAGTTTTCATCACTTTCCAGGGACATCCTCAAAGAAGCTGTCAATGATTACACTACTGTTGATCAAATTAGGTTAACAGCTTTTGACAGCACTTGAAAAATAATAACATTTAATTTAAAAATTGCTTGAAACTTACCTGTGAAACGAGGCATTTTGAATTACATTCTGGGGTTTTTTATGTCTTCTCAAATTAATTTGGTAGAAATGAAAGGAAAAAAAATAGAAGAATGACATTTCAAAAGTTTACATGTGTGCATAAGATTTATGCACTCAGAAATGTATGGAAAATTGTTTCCGAAAAGACAAAAGAAGAAAAGATATATTGTGGACAGATTTTTGGTATTAATTATCTGAGCTATTTTCCTTCACACAGAGGTGAGTTACTCTCAAAGAAGAAAGTTATTTTTTGTTTTCACCCGGCTGGTCAATTATTAGGTAAGGAAGGAACTGGGATGGTAGTTCAGACAGGTATTAGCTGGAAACAGAAGTTTCCTGGAAAATGAAAGAGCAGTACAGAAAGAAAACAGTCAGAGAGACAAAGCAGTAAAGATATAACAGATTAAAAGAGGTATAAAAGGCCAGGCCTGAGAGACAAAAAGAGTGAGATTTTTGCTAGGAGCACATAAGTGATGGCCTGGGGTTTATTGCATCATGGAATTGCTGGAATGAGAACAACCTTGACAGACAAGAAACAGCAGTCAGGGAGAAGTAGAAGACAGTTGCTTCACTGTTTTTCTTTCATTCACTCTCTATTTTCTCAAAATGATTGACTATCTAGCTCCCTTCAGTCAAAACTTGCTTGAGCCTTTGATATGCATTAAAAAAAAAAAGACACAGCTGAAGGCTCTGGCAGTCCTGTGGCCTCAAGAATACATTAACAGTGTTCACAACTTTCATGCTAGAATCATCTAAATGTGCAGAACTGTGTGTGTCTCTGAACATAAATACACCCATATTCATGGAAGATGTAGCAATCAAATGGTGTGGAAGAATATACCTGTCTTCAAATGCAAAATATTTGCGGGTTTCATTATGTTTTGTTTGGTTGGTTGTTTTTTTGAAATTTGTATTTTTTTTTCATTATATCTTTTGAAAAGAGATTTTTTTAAAAATTAAACATATAGTCATAGTGTAATTCAAAATATATGTTTATGGATCCAAGAATAAATGGTCCATATCCAATTTGTACCTCACTCAGATATGACTGAGAAGTCCCATTATGTACTAATCCACTAATCTTTGAACATGTTTTAGAACTCTCATGGTTTTACCCCAAACAGCACCATCACCACATAGCTGCTTGCTTACTTCCTGTCCCAGCAAGGTTAGATGAAGAGAGTTCAAATGGTAGAAGTTATGAGTTTAAGAATTTAAATACAATAAAATAGTAATCATCAACAACAATAACAAATTACAGTGAAAAGAAAAATAAATATTGAAAGAAATACAAACCAAGAAAGACAAGCAATACAAATGAATATTTTCTCAGCAACTGATTCATATCCAGATAATCCCTGAGCAGTGGATTCACCTCCAACCCTCCCCCTCATTTTACAGCTAAGCATGACCTCCTATTGTGTGAAATATCTTGATGTTCAGATGGGGGCAGCTGTCCTGGCTGTGTCCCGTCTCATTTCTTGTTTACACCTAAACTACTCACTGGTGGAGTGGTGTGAGGAGTGAAAAGGCTCTATGTAAGCATTGCTCAGCAATGACAAAAGTATTCCCTTAACTATCAAAATTCTTTCCACCACAAACACAAAACATAGCCCCATGCTATCTATTATAAAGAAAATTTATTCTACCTCAGGCAAAACTAGCAAAATTGCTATTTTGTTTCCCTAAAACTGAGTGCAGACTCAGTTTACCCGGGCAGTGAGTGGCCCAGATTTTATTTTTTTTCTGCCTTTTTAAGAGCAGAAATCATCAAGAAGCTGGACAGAGCTATTTGACCATCCTGCTACCATCCTGCTATGACCATCCTGCTACCATCCTGCTATGACCAAAAAAACCTGAGAAACTTCTAGTTTCCTTTTTTTTTTAATTTTTATTTTAATGCAGCAGCAACATTTTGTGGTTTTGTTCCCTAAGGAAATAAAACTCCAGCAATCACACTATTGCCTTGCACTGCCTGTATACCCTGCTGCCTGCCTGCATCTGGTTTTAAACCTCTTGACAGATTTGACAGAGACATATCAACTGAAACATTGCCTTCTAAAGATTACTTGAGCACTGCTATCTGGGTAGAGCAGTGGATCTGCATCTTCCAGTGAGAGAGACTGCAGTGTGAGGGACCCAGACACCTGGAATGCAAGACCAGGAACGAGTGTTAAAGGTAGGGCTCTGTCCATGGTGCTGATTGAACTCAGTACACCTTGCTGTGAAGCCTGTGTTGAAAGAGAAAAACGAAACAGTAATGCAATCTGGCGTTTGGGCACAATAACATAAGCAGATTTAAAAGAAAATTTAATGACAGGCACTAGAGAGAAAGATAGTCAATTAACTAGAAGTATTTACAGGAGACATATTTTCTTCTTTATTGACATATTTCTCCATTTCCATCTGTGTACAAACAAAAGAAGAACCATGAGGGTTTTTTCCTTTATGTATGCTCACTTATTCTGAATGCATGAAATTCTTCCCAAGAAGAATTTAGAAGAGCATAAGCCACCTTTTTAAGACTGTTTCAAAACAGAATTAACTGCAATCAATTAAGAAATTGGATGGCCCAAAAGCAGACAAGCCCAAATTTTATTTGATCATAAGAAACACAGGAGGAGGGAAGCTGCAATATCTAGGGGCAAAGAAAAAAACAACACAACAAAACCACACAGCAATAAAGAAGAAAAAAAAAAAAAAAAACAAACAAACAAACAGAAAAGCATCACTACCAACAAAAACTTAAAGTATATTTTTTTAGACTCTTCCATATACTACACCATTTGAAGAGATCTTTTGGCTTCTCAGGGAATCTCAGAAAGGTTTTGAATTTCCTTAGACATAAAGAACTTGTCATAAATTTCATTGAAATGCTGTAGAGTCTTGAAAACAAGTATTCATGGTGAATTCATAAAAGTTCAGCCATTCTGTTATTTCTCAGATCTACTTTAAACTTGAAACTTAGAAACTGTACTGAAATATACAATCTTTATTTTTACATTTTTTTTTTACTTTACCTCCTTCCTTCCTTTCTTTCTTTCTTTTTTTTTTTCTTTCTTGGATTTAATTTTCTTTCCTTTTTTTTCCAAAGAAAGGGAAAAACTGACTTTTTGTATATTTTCAATATGAACAAACTATGCAAAGTGTGTCTTTAGAAAAAAGACTCTTTTGTTCAGACATATGTTAATAGATTTTCAAATTTGGTCAGATAATATGCAGTTAGAAATATACAATCTCATATTTTAGTAACTTTAATTAACTTAGAACCAATTCTACAAATGAAGACAAAATCAAAGTCATCTATTAATATCTGAAGATACTTTGACAAGCAATAAAGCAAACAACCACATAATTTTGAGGCTTAGAAAGATTGGTCAGTGAAGGAAAATGAATGATGGCTTTGTATCTGGTGAGGGGTTTTAGATTTTTTTTTTTTTTGAATGTTTTTGTTTTGGCTTTTTTTTTTTCTCCTGTATTGCTTTGTAGGTCAGTCCCCTGGGAGGTCCACTGAGTCGTGTGGAATTCCACATAGCCAAGTTCAGTGGCTTCAGTCTTTTTCATTTCTAGATTTCTAAATATTTTGTTGGTTCTCCATTGACATAAACATGAGCTTGCTGATATTGGACTCACTTCTCTGATTTAGTCACCTCTCATATAAACTTGGTGATACTCTGGAATGCCGCCTAGAGAAGGCTGAAGAGGTATTTAGGAAAAATGCATGTTTCTTTTCTGAGGAATGTCTGTCCTTATGCAGTAGTTATCTGCTACAGTGTCATTTCCTCTGACTCACTGCCACATTATTGATCACATTTTGACATGGGAAGTTTATGACTTGAAACACACACATTTACTCTTTAATTCCAGTTTGCATAACCAAATTTTATAGTAAAAGTGAACCTTTTACATGTGGAAGCTGAGTCTACACTAACAAAATGTGGAAAAGGGCAAATCAAAAAACAGGGTTATGTATAAGTGTGAATATAGTGTAATATATAAGTGTGAACCCTAGAGATAAATAATGGCATTAGTTAGGGGTGACATCCTTAACCAAGGGAGAAAAGGCAGAGTAATTTATCTCTGTCTGTTTTCTCTTTGTTACCACTCTTGTAGGGGCCATAGCTGTCTTTTATACTCTTGTTAAATCCTTTGTGTTTTCATGACATAAAGGAAGACTTTTATATGCTGAACAATTTTTCTTTTTATTCTTTCTTATGCTCTAAAGCCAACTCTAGCCTGTACACCAGGTTGCATTCCTTCAGTAACCAATAATGAGCCTTTTCTGATCTGTATTTATAACTCTAGTGTTAACATAGCCTTATTATGCCTGTTTTTTCAAGGTGTAGGTTGTCACAGTATAATACAAAGTGCATAATAAACAGCTAGGGTGTTTGGAAGGTGTGGGGTGTGAAGAGATACCCAGACCAGAGGTTTTCAACCATGTTTTCATTTCTGCTTTGGCTACTTTTGAACTCCATTTATTCTTACTTTCTTGGCTACAGCATGAACCCGAGAATAACTACAGCAATCTTCTTGATCTGCAAGGCAGGATTGAAGCTTCTTCAGGCTCTGAAGAGGCTAGGAAATACCTGTTCTCTCATATGGATAAGTTATTTTCAGACACATGAAATTTGGGCATTGCCTCTTCTCACAAAACTTTTGAGAAAAACAAATGCCATTGCTGTACTTTATATGATGCAGAAAGAAGACAACAAGGCACATTCCCAAAATGAGTAATACAAGCCCATTATAAATGCAATAGCTTTCAAAATACAGGAAAACAGTCTTCCATTAAGATCCTGAAAAATCTTCCCCTGAAATGTCAACCTAAGGAGACAGTAGAATTTTTTTTAAAGTTTATATAATTGGATGTGAAAATAATACCCTTTTATGTCACAGACTAAATTTTGAATGCTAAAATCATGTTTAGTGGGCTCTCTTTTTTTTTCCCCCTAGATGACAGCTATAAAGTGTGTTGTGGTCCTTTCTTATTTGGAGTTGGTTTATTCCATTACCCCTATCTGAAATAATGGTTCAGTCTGGAATTCCCCTCCTTCCCCTGGTCTGTCCCTCCCCAGCACAAGAGCCCTATCAATCTATTGTCTCCTCCCCTGTTTCCCTGGATACCCCCTGTCAATCCCTCCTCGAGTTCCTGTCCATCACCCACTGGCTCCTTCCTTCCTTCCAGAAAGTTCTTCCCTTGCCAGTGGGTGATTGGATCAGGAATAAGAGTCTCTCCTTCCTATCATCCCTATTTGCTCACCGATGTGTCTGTTATAAGTTTGTTCCCTCCTAGATTTCCCCTTATTGGTTGTTGTGTAATCCCCACCCGAGTGTTCCACCCCTTTTATAAACTGTTGTACCCATTCCTCATGGTCTTCTCTTGGCTGGCTCCCCTAGAGACAAATAAACTTCTGGACTGTGCCCCTGAGAAGAGTCCCTCTTTTCTTCTGTTCACTTCGCCTTCCTGCTGCCCACCGCTGCCTCCTGCCGTGGCGCTCCCCGGACGCCCCTGGCGCATCTGGGAAGTGCCCCCACGCTGTCAGCTGCTGTGCCACAGCTTGGCCGGTGCGCTCTCCTTCTCCTCCCCTGCCTGGGGGAGTAGAGAAGGATTGGACAGCAGTGCGGCAAAAGTGGAATAATGCATCAAACTTACAATTTTAAAATAGGGAATTTAATAACAAGGATGAACATCTACAGACAGGCTTCATTAGGCTTGCTACTAGCAGAAGATAATGACTCACCTGCATATTACACAATGATTCAGGTTCTGAAGCTCAAATTTAATATTTTAAACATTGGTTAATATTATCAGCCACAAGTCTTCTGGGACTTTTAATTGTCTGATTTAAATTAAATGCTTTTTTCCAGCTTTTGTTATCACCCAATTAATTTTCAAAACCAATTAAGATAAAAATCACCCATAACAGTATCATACTTATTATTAAATGTATAGTTTTGTCAATCTCATTTGCCATTTTTGACCTACCCTTAATGGCTCCTGATTAGATGGGGCAGAGACTACAGGAGTTGTGCCTGTGAGCTATTCATGCATTTGGAGAAGCATGTCCTCTTGAATTGGATATTGGTTTTACTAACTGAAGAGGTAAATGAGTAGTTTACAATGAATAATTCATTTGACATGTGTAACCCATTTTTAGGCCAACATGATATCTGCAAGTAGATCTGATTTTCCTGGCAATACTAATTGAATATGTACAAAAAAACTCCTTTTGTGTTCTCAGTTCTCTTGGAGGAAATGCACAGAGGTAAATGTAAAGATATTTACTCTTTGTTCAATTTTTTTTTCTCTTTATTGACTGAAAGATTGCACAAGGATATTTGGTGTATTGCAAATCCCAGTGTTGGAAAAGGTTTTTTGTGAGTGTATAATGCTCTCATGTCAAGTCCTAGTGAGACAGTGTAATTTATATTATTTTCTGGAAATCTGCTTTTTGTAAACTCTTGTAAGATTTCATAGAATTGTAAAATGCATTGGAAGGGACATCAAAGATCATCTAATTCCAACACCCCTGCCATAAGCAGCATATCATGCACTAGGTCAGGTTGCTCAGAACTCCATCCAACCTGCCCTTAAACACTTCCAGGACTGTCTATTCACAGCTTCTTTGTACAACCTGTTTCAATGCCTCACTACTCTCAAAGTACAGAATTTGTTCCTAATATCTAATCTACACCTATCCTCCTTCATTTTAAAGCCATCCCCCCTTGTCCTATCAAGCTCTTCTAAAAATTTCCTCTCCAGATTTCTTGCAGGTCCCTTTTAGATACTGAAGAGCATCTATAATGTCTCCTTTGAACTTTCTTTTCTCCAGGGTGAACTAATCTAACTCTCAGCTTCTCCTCATGGGAGAGGTGCTTCCAATCCTCTGATCATCTTTGTGACCCTCTGGACTCACTCCAGCAAGTCCACACCCTTCTTATTTTAGGGCTGGACACAGTACACTGAGTGGGGTCTCATGAGAGCAAAGTAAATGGGCAGAATGCCCTCCTTCACCCTGCTATCCACACTGCTTTTGATACATGCCTGGACACAGTTGACCTTCTGGGCTGCAAATGCACATGGCTGGGTCATGTCCAGCATGACATTCACTAACATTCCCAAATTCTTCAGCCCAGGACTGCTTTCAATGCATTCTCTGCCAAGCTGATGCTTGTGCTTGGGAGTGTCCTGACCCAGGTGCAGAACCTTGCTCTTAGCTTTGCTGAACTTAAGGTTTACACAGTCCCACCTCTCAAACCTGCCAAGATCCCTCTGGATGACATCCCTTCCCTCCAGCCTGTCAACTGCACCATGCAGCTTGATGTTGTGGACAAACTTGCTGAAAGTTCACTCAAGCCCACTGTCCATGTCACTGACAAAGATTGTAAACAGCGCTGATCCCAAAACTGAGCCCAGAGGAATGATGCTTATCACTGGTCTACAGCTGGCTATTGAGCCATTTACCTCAACCCTGTGAGTGAGACCATCCAGTCAATTCCTTACCAATCAAGTGGCCCCTCTATCAAACCAATGTCTCTGCAGTTTACAGAGAAAGGTGTCGTGTGGAATAGTATCAAATGCTTTGCACAAATCCATACAGATGACACCAGTTACTCTTCCATCATCCACCACTACTGTAAACCCATCACAAATATGTCAGTCACAGTTAGCCCTTAGTAAAGCCATGTTGGCTGTCACCCAATCACTTCCTCATTTTCAATGTATCTTAGCATAATTTCCAGGAGAATGTTCATGATCTTGCCAGGCACAAGGTGGGACTGATTGGCCTGTATTTACTCAGGTCTTTCTGGTTTTCCCTTTTTAAAAATCAGAGTTATATTTCCCTTTTCTAAGTCAGTTGGAACTTCACTGGACTTCCATGACTTCTCAAATATAATGGATAGTGGCTTAAACACTTCCTCCACCATTTCCCTCATGACCCACAAATGCATTTCATCAGTCCCATGGACTTGTACACCTTCAGGATCCTTAGACAGTCTCACACCTGGTCTTCTCCTACAGCAAGTGGGAGTCCCTGCTTTTGGTTCCTGTAATTTGGTCACTATGGCTGAAGCACTTGTTGGTGAAGACCAAAACAAGAAAGCAATAGAATTTTTCAGCCTTCTCCATATCCCAGGCAATCAGGTTTCCCATTTTCTTCCAAAGAAGGCCCACATTTTTCCTAGTCTACCTTTCATCATTAATGTACCTAGAGAAGATTTTCTTCTTGCCCTTGAAATCCCTGGCCAGATTTAATTCTACCAGGGATTTAGCCTTCCTAATGTCATCCCTGGGTGCTTAGAGAATCTCTCAGTGTTTGTCCTTTTGAATTCTTGTAACCAGTGAACCAAAGTGAGGCTGCACATATGGATAAAATGGAACAATTTAAAATGTGAACTAATACCATGTAGAAATAGTCCATATCCTTTCTCCAAGCCTAACTAACTCAATTGTTTTTGTGTATTCCAAGAGCTGTTTTCTGAATGATCAATCACTGCTTTCCTTTATTTATGTCACATTTGTGTATGATACAACATGACATTTAAAAAGAAAGTAAATAAGTCAGATGATCACTTGTTGTCTACATAGTTCATGTAAATACAGCTGAAAAGTTCTGCATTTCAGAAAATGAAACCTTTTCTTCTCAAAGGTCTGAAAGTCAGAATGTAGATAATTTATCATGTTTTTCCATAACTTTTTTTTCTGATAGCTGAGGACCAGATAATTTCTTTCCTCTCACTTACATGTCTTCTTTTTCAGTAGTCACTGGCTAGTTGTAGTTATTTACCTATACCTGAAAATAGAATGTACCTGAATATATGTATTTCAGAAAAGAATTTCTGTAAACCAACAATCAATCCTTAAGAGCAATCAGCAGCAAATCTGCATGTTCATTTTATTATATGTACCAATAATATAAATAAGTCCAAGAACGGAATGTATCCTTTATAAAGCTAGTAGTTTTTCAATAGTGAATCTAGAAACTATATAGAGAACCTTTCTTATTCTTGCTGCAAACATTTTCTATGATAAATGGATAGATTTTTCAAAAATGTTTGTTGTTGACCAAACCATTGACATTCAACAAGGATTTTTATTTGGATAAATGCAAAAAGAAAGCAAGTGGTAAAGCATGAATAAATATTAAACTTGAAGGATGTTGAAAGAAAATAGGAGACATAGAAACAACTGAACCATTGCAAGAACCATTTGACTGTTTATTTCATATTGTTTTCTCCCGTAGAATATTTATTTTTCCCCCTCTAAAATTACCCTCACTGAATCATAGGGTTTTCACCTTATGGCATCAGATGAAAAAAGTTAGCAACTTCCTAACTGGATGTATCTTGACTATGATCCATTTCTTCATTAAACTTAAAAATCTGCAGCCGAGGAGAATTAAGCCTTAAGAACTACAGAGGGCTCATCATTCAAGTAAATGAATGTTCTGCATGAGTGTTGGAAGGAGTAAGAGTGAAAAGAGTGAGCCATCTGTTTTAGAACTGACACAGGATTTAGAAGTCTATACCGCAGGTAGAGATCATAATTCAGACCTGGCACTTACATTTTTCTCTGAATATTATGGGACCTTTCTGAAATTAAACTGAGCCAAAAGCTATACAATCCATGCTGCCCAGAGATTAAATTAGACTAGTTAGGGAATGTGGTGAAATATCCTGGTTTATTTCCAGGAAAACTCCGTTAATTTATTACTCAAGAAAAATATAAATTAGTCATCAAGGCAAGTCCATATCCTCTATCACACCAGCTGTTTATATGCAGAGAGAGAGAGAGAGAGAAATTGATAAAATTCTTCTAGTCTGGAGAATGAGAAAGGAAATCTTACATATCATGATTCTGGAAAGAAGACCCAGAAATGTACATGATAGTAAGATTGTATGGACTTATCCTGAGACAACTTCAGCCAAAGTTTAGGGGCATTAAAAAAACAAATTCTCAATTTACTTGCTGGATGCCCAGTTGCCACTTCTTTTAGATGCTTTGTTCTGAATAAAATGAAATACTGGTATACTTCAGTGGCAAAAAAGAACATGATATTTTAAACCCTGTTGGTCCATATTGTATCTATGTCTCAACTTTCAGAAGAATTTGTACACTTAGACTCATTTATAGAAAGAAGGGGTACAGTAAGAGGTTGTACACAAAATGAAAGCAGTTTGTCCGAAGAAGCTCAATGACCAGACTAAGCTAATATCAATAGAAGTTGCTTTTTATTTCATAGAATTATGGATTCTAATTCAAATTATTAAATTCTAATATTAATCTTCTTTGCAAGGTTGCTAATACATCCTTCTTGACTTCTTACAACTTATTTACTTCCAGTGTAAACTGTAGGCACAAAATATTTCTAGCAGAGTATACAAAATTCCTTTCCACTTAAATGAGCTCAAAGACTGTAACTTTATCTTTTCCATAGATCATCTGTACCACAGGCCAGACCACTGGAAATTAAACTTAAAAGGCATTACACCAAAGTGTAAGAGGACTGTAGTGACACCTCTAAGGCACCCTCAGGAACTAAACTGCTCAGTAAAGACAGGTGAGAGTCATATGCACTTCATACCACTAACATTTATAGGAAATTAAAATTTATATGCAAAATATAATGCTGTGTGCTGAAAACTCAGCTGCCTGACAGAAAAAAAAATCTACTGTGTGGCAGGAAATCTTTATGCCTCATTGCCTCCAACTTCAGAGCAGAAAGTCTTCTATTCCTCTTCCCTTTGCCATCACGCCTACTTTCACTGTATGTGGTGCTTTTTCCACAATATTAAACTATCAAACTGGTCTCTCAGATTGTACTCCTAGTGTGTTTACTGCTATTAGAAAGTATTTTTTCCGCATGATAAGATAAAGATAGTTTACCTTCTCAGCTAATATGACCTTTTTCTGCGAGCTATTTCATCAAGTGCCAGAACAATATTCTGCCAAAATGCTGAAAGTTCAATCTGACTCACAATACTTCTTATTTCAGTCCCACAGCATATTACCTGGAGAATCAGCTGATGTAAATTAGGACCTCTGGCCATTTTTTATTTAATACATTAGCTTATTCCTTTTCAGAAAGACAAGCTACAGATTGGTGTGGGTGTCATCAGAATATTTTAGGACACTGTTTTGCATTTATATCTAAAAAAACATTGCATTTTCATTTGTGTATATGCAAACATTCAGTAAATTAGGGGAAGAAAAATCAAGAGATAACAAATGCATAAGTATTTGGTGAAAGAGCTGGTATTTAATTTACAAGTTCTTATTAAACAAGTAATAATTACTCTATATACATTCATTCATTGACTCCTTATTTTAAACATTATATGATTTTAAAAATCCCTACATGTTTTGCTATAGCTCATAACTCTTTATTTTTAAATTAATAGTTTTTTGCCATTTTTTAATAATAAAAAGATGGGCTATTTAACTTTTGTGTATAAAATTGGACTTGTTCCTAGTAGTTCTGTACTGATCCCTTCTATTCATAATGAAGTCAGTGAGTCTACATGAATAAAAAGGAGAAACATGCAAAAAGTTTGCAAAATTAGACCCTCTATTATTAAAGTAGTGAAATAAAATAGAAAATTCTTTACTGTTAGATTTCCACAGAGGTTACTGTGTCTGCAGTGTGTAAGAGGTTTCAATCTTTTCCATTGAAATTTTTGTCCCCTTTTCTCTGTGTGAAAGGCTGAAGCAAATTTTAAAAGATATTCAGCAGGGAAAACGGTATTCTTTTTTTTAAACAGTTGGATAGACTGAAAGAAATTAGTTTTCTAACAATGTAAACTGTACCCAAAAACAAAGTCATAGCTTGATATTAAGAAATGTAGACACTATGAGAAATTCAGGTACTATTCTTCAGATAAAGGTTATTGTAAATATAAAACTAATTGCCTAAATTACTGGACCAGAAAGTAGAAGCATAAGTCAGTCAAATGAAAGTAAGTTAAATAAATCAATCAAATGAAAAGCAGAACAGGAATTTTATAACATGAGTAACCAAATTTTGAATCACTGCCAATATTAATATCGACAGACTGGTATCAGACTGCTTCATCTCCTTTAACCTTTGTATGCAAACGTGCCTCCAGCAGACAGGGCATGAAATCCTAAAGTCACAAGCTGCAGAACCAACTATGTGTTTTTCTGCTTTATTGTATACTCTTACAGGATAAAAATTTAGTATGAAAGAGCAACAAGTGTAATCAGATATCTTTTACCTGGTAAACAGGTACAGTCTACATATGTTTTTGAATTATGAGATGGGATCTTAGTCATATTATCATACTTAAACAAAAGGGTTCCCTTGCTCTATATTTCTCTGTTCATTATTTGTGAATGTGTTTTTCAATGTCTACACAATTATGTGAGTGGACAGAAAAAAGCCAGAGTTATGAAAATTGTCTTAGCTTTATCTTTATTCCTTTTTTTTGTGTGATGTCTTTCATAGCCTACAAATCCAATACTCCTGAATGCTTTTTTTCTGTTATTTTTTCCATTCACATACAAAAATTAATCATGACTTTCTGGGTTCAGCCTGTCATGGATGAGTCTTTGAGAAAAACTAATGAAGACTTATTGGTGCAAACAGTCAGCAATGGTTTAAAACACTAGTTTTCAGATATTTTCACAGAAAATTATCAGAATTCATGATTCTTCTACGCTTGGGTGGCAAGGACTCTCTTCCAGCTACACTTTCTTATTAGTTATGTGCACTCACACCCTTCTGTTTCACCGTACCTTAATTACTACCATTCCCAAAGCACACTTTCAATAATAGTCAGGGCTTGTGTTAAGAAAAGTAGTGAACAGATTTTATGCCAGTTCCGTGTCCTGAGCTCTGAGCTGTTTTGTAAAAAGGACCCTCAAGATATAAGTCTTCTATTCTGGAAGGTCTTAAACTAGAAGTGAAAGTACATGAGCTGAAATTAAACATTACTGAGATCAGGTACTGACAGTTTTTTCTCCAGAAATACTAGAATGGGAGGTTTTCAGAAATTAGAGCAAAAGAAGCCATGACATTGTCAACTTTACACTATAAATGTAGAGCAATTACTTGGAGATATTACCAATAAAAGGCAAGTAATCCTTCTCAAGACCTTACCCAAACAAAAAAAATTGACCCAAACTCACCTCTGAACTCTGTTTCCTTGATAATAAAGCTCACCATACAATTTACACATACATGAATTATTTGAATCCTGGCAATATTTCTGGGAAGAGGGAAATTGATTTTGTTTAATGTAATAATGACCCCATGTTTACAAAGGGATTTCAAACCCTGCATATTTTACAAGCCGACAGTTTCAAGACATTAAGTCTTGAATTTGAATTCACTGACACCAGTATTTTCCCATTACCTTCTCATTGTGCTGCATATGGTGCATTTTGAGATGAATTACAAAATATCATAATAAGAAAGAGCACTGTGCGTGACTGTTTATAGGAGGAACACAAAAAAAAAACTAGCAACCCCCTCAGGTATTCTTATTAAAGTGGGGGAAGGGCATTGATATAGACAGAATGGAGCTCCATGAACTGGAATTTGACCAAGCTAAAAGGATTAGCAGTCTTGCTTGACCAGAAAGGTACCAAGGGAACTTTAACGAGGAGACACATCTGGCAAACAGGCAGCTTGGAGGCCAAATAATACCATCCTTCATCAGCTCTTAAAATTCCACAGACCTGAAGAGTGTGGCTAGAAGAGTTTCTAGGAGTGATATTTCACTGTGCAGCAATAGAATGACTGGAGTTATGAGGCCAGGGATAAATCACATTGATGGTCTTATTGAAACAGCCGTGCCTGGAAGGGAGGTGTAGTCTCTTCCCCAGACACAAAGAAAGCAAGCTGATGCAAGAAGCAAAAACACTTGTGCTCTGGGGACACTTAAACCTGCCTGTGAATGATTCTCTTTCTCATGAGGGGAACATGCTTTAATTAGGAAAAAAGGAGTTTCGGAGCAGTTGATAGGGAACAAATTTCCTTTAGTATTTGTATTTATCTGCATGGACATGTGTCTTCAGTCAAGAAAATCTGTGTTACATTTGGATTTATAAAAATGATCATAAATACAGTGAAACTATCATTTTAATAAATTTTCCCAATTCCAATAAAATCACAGTTTTTTTGCTCTAAATGTCAGTTATGAATTATGAATTTTGGTTTACTTTTACAAAAGAAAAAAAAGAGGGAACAAAAAAGAAAAATAAATAAAGGGTCAGGATTTAATAAACAAGAGAAAAGGAGCTTAAGCCTCATTTAAGCCTCATGTAAATTTTAGGTTTAAATTCACTATAGACTTATTTTTCTTTTTTTTTTTTGTTTAAATATATCTTAGATTTCTGTGAAAGGTTGCCATATGGAGATAAAAGAGCAGATTAAATAAAAAGAAAAGACAAAACAATAAAACTGTCATTGTTTTCTTGACCTTTCTCAAATGCATTCATCATCGGGTGTATGGTAAATTTAGTCGGAGCTTTGAAACTACTTCTTGTTCTGAGTGGAATGATCTCCAGCATCCACTTACCAATAGCCCTTTCTGGCAAGGTCAGGTAATAAGAGACCTCTCTCTGAACTGAAACTCTAGAGTAACCAGTGACTCAAGACAGGGTTTGTTTGTTCTTTATTTTTCACCTTCTGGCGGAGGTAACAGAGGCTAAGCCAATTTTTGTGCTATTGTGAGCTTTATGTGAAGTTCACGTGATAACATGTAAAAAGAAGCCATGTTGCATTTCTCAGCTGTGTGGCAGGAAAGTCAGAGGAAAAAGCAGAAAGCAAGAAAGAATCTTCCTTTCTGAACAAGTCACCTTTCCTTTAGCTTCATAAATATAGCAGAAGAGTACACAGTTTCTGTGTATTACAAGATGATCTATATAATTAAGCTAAACATGCGCCCATGCCTTTGTGGCGCTCCCTGCAGTTTCTAAACTGAAATATATGCCTCTCTGACTTTTAAGAAAGAACTACACCAGGAAGAATATGTTCTTTCCTGTTGTTTTCCCAGAGCTGACTAATCCCAGTAATCCTTCTTTGATCAAATATTAATTTTGTTCTCAGATATCTTCCAACATTGATTTTATTAGCATTTCTGTTTCATGTAGCTTGTCTTTCAAACAGAAAACATATTTACTTGCTATTGTAAGTATCTATAAGCTGTATCTTTTATTGTATAAAAACTAATGTTAGGGGTGAATTCAGAATAATTAACTGCTTGCTACATACAGAGGAGATTTTGAGGGCAATTAGGTGAAAGAGGTGTTATTTTATTTGCAGAGCTGCAAAACTATGTTTGAGACATCTGATAACAATATCCTTACTTGCAAATGAAGTAGCACAAAACCCATGTAGCCAACATATTTTTTATAATTTTCTGACAGGCTATAGCTACCTTCCAGCCTTTGTCTTTTAATGTTTTGAATAGCTCAATTTCGTGGTGTTTCCTTTTTTCCCATGGGAAAATTATTCTAAAATGTGAAAATTTCAAGGAGGTACATTTTGATATGCAGCTGCTACCTTTGATCTATGCTGAACATTTTTAAGGTTGGAAGTGTAAGCTGCAAATTTTCCCAGGGGTTGCAGGGAAAGGAAGGCTGTTGGTAAGAGCATTTTTGCACTCTGGAATTTTTTCCAAAATTCCGTTCTTAGTTAAACTCACAAAATTCTTCCTGTTGTGTTTCATTCATTGGCACCTTATGAGGTCACTAAAGCACTTTAAACTTATCACACATTGACAAGAACTCTTAAGAACATACCCATTAATTCAAATTACACTCACATACTGCATGCCTGTTGCAATATTTAGTAAGGTAGAAATTCCAAATTTTTCACTCATAATCCTTTTTGCTATTCATAGAGATTTTTCTTATTAGCACTGTCTTGCCTACTTTCTAACTGACCCTTCCAATAGCACTAAGCACTTCAGGGTCTGGCAGTTGCAGGAGATTATTGTCTGGCCTTAATTTATCATTAGCATAGACAATTACACTTAATAGAAGAGCTTCAGGAAATAAATTCCATAGCTCTGTCTGCTACTTGTTTTTAAAGCAGTGAAAAGGAGGTAGAAATACCCCAGAGACAGGGCACTGAACTTGGGATTTAGCACACATTCTGCCCTGCAACAGCACCAAGCTGGCTCACCTATCAGCAAGCTCTGCCTGCCCATGGGTCTGTGTGCTTCCCATGGCAAAGGGGAGCTGAAGATGGAGAGGTGCATTCTCACTGCATAGATAATTTGTAACAATAAAGTAATGGGGCCTGACCTTTCTGATTTTGGGATCAAAAGTGCCTCTTGGCTGGCAATCATTAGAAGAAGCCTTCAGTATGTTATATCCACCTCTCTCTGAATACAAATTCGTAGCTTCCCAAAAAAAATCAATGCAGATGCTTTGATTGTAACATTCTCCACATTTATTTTACCCTTTTATGGAGAGAAAAGAATCACTAGGGATAAATAGTGCTTAATAAATTAACTATGGATCAAAGTGTTCTGACAGATAATTAAATAAATCACAAGTTTATACTTTTGTATTTCAAAGAGTCTGTGATGAGATTTCAGCTAAGGAAACCCTACCTGCATCTTTCATTATTTCCTGTATTTCTAGTTGTCATTCTGGAAGATGAAGGATGGATTGTTCATTTAAGCAAGCTTCTCCCATAGCACTTCCCTACAAGTTATGAGAACTTTTTATAAATCTATCTGCTCCTGCTCTTACACAACTCTGTGATAAATTCCCCTTTGCCTTCAGTTGCACAAGGGAAGATTTTATACTTTTAGTATTTTCAGATTCTTTTTACTTCTTGTAGATGTCACAGAGGTCTGCACTGCAGAATCACTCTTCTTATCAATAAATAGGTTATTTAAAACAAACTTGTGTGCTTTGGAACAGGACTTGCCACAAAGTTATGACTTGAAACACATTTATTCTCTCTACTGCCACAAGTTACAGAATTCTAGAGTAATAAGCTATTTATCTAATTACGTTCAAATGTGAAAGAACACCTTTTCCAGGTAATGATTCACTGATTTTTCTGTGATTTCTTCATAAGGCTTAGAAATGGAGCATCAAATTGGTTCTGGAGTATCAAACTGTCCAAATGGTCTTGATGTAGATGAGCTACAAGTAACTACTCAGTACAAAAGCATCACACTTTTCGCTCTTTGGTTGTGTGATTAGTCCCCATTAATATTGGCAATAATTCATAATAGGAACATATAGAATCATATGACGGAAACAAAAGTCTCTGGAAAACTGGTTTTCCTCCAGTTTTTCTGGTCATTCTTTCCTCTAGTTTATTCTTTCTTAGCTATACCATGTTTATGAAATCAAATGTGGACTCATTTCAAAGATGAAATCTCTTCTATAGTTATTGTATGCTGTGCAGCAGCTGGTCATACTTCCTAATTTGGATATTTAGAATGGGAGGAAAAATTATCACATATTTCCCCCCCCCCATTCCCTACCCTGCCTGAGATGCAGTGTTTAACAACCTGGTTTATCTTGCTGTAAGAATTGAAAATGTCTCTTCAGACAGGATATGACTCACTGTAATGACCTTTGCATAAATACATAATGCAGTAGCTAAAACACAGCCTGCCATTTATTTGTTTTCTTACCTTATCTGACAACTGAATTTGTGACTTCCCAGTTCTTTACCTCCTGTATTTCCTTTTAAAAAACCCAGGGTCTTCTCTGCACTTCTGTCAATGACCAGTGCAAAGAATCAAAGCCTCCCCCGGAAAATAAACGGCCTCCACTGTGCTCTCTGCTGAAATTTTATTAGTACCACTTAATCCCTTAACTTTAGGAATTAAAGCTCATGTTTACAGGTCAGAGGATTTTATAACTAAGAGGACCTTCAGTATTCACTAGCAGGATATTATTGTCAAAAGGATAATGCTGAGGACATCATGTAAATGGCCAGTGCCAGTGAAAGACTGTGGTCAGTAATACTAGCAGAACTGAAATGTTTTTGTCACTGATACAAATAATGATATAATATAAAGAAGTGGGTTTATTATAGAAGTCATTTCATTCACATGTGTCAGGAGGCAAGATAAAGACTCTGTGATAAGGAGGCATATTCCTCTTATGTTGGCGTATGACTCAGTTGCTCTGAAGAATGAGGTTTCCATGACGTGTTCAGTGGTCAGGTACTTGACTGTAGGGTCTAATAGTCATAGTGGGACAATCATCGAATAACAAAGGTTGTGCTTGCAGAACAATGACCCTGGGATTATGTGCACATATTTATCTGATTTGCATTTGAATTGGCAAGAGAAAGCCATGTCAGTCTCTGCAGAGCTAGGGAGATAAAAAGGGACAAACATCTATTTCCATGGCAGCCTGAGTAGTTATACAATGAAATCAGATTCTGGATATATGAACTATCATGTCAGTCAGATCTATCAATAAAGAGCTTATAAGGGATTTAGCAACAAATAAATAAACTTCAAACTCTTGCAAGACTTATTATAACAGTATAGAGGAGGTACACAGAGGAAATCAGACTTTTACACAAAGGTTTCTGAGATCACTGTAGAAGAGGATATAGGTATTGTTTTTCAGGTTTAAAGTTCCTGCAGGAGTCATTTTCCTTAGGAGATTAAGTCTGTAAATTCAAAGAGGCAGAGTCAATGGCCAGTTATTGAAGAACCAGATCAAAATGATTAATAACAGTAAAGTTCTTGGCAATATGTGCAGAAAGCTAAAACACAGCAATACATGTGTTCTTCCTCACGTGCTTCAATTTTGACTAGCTTGACGGGTTTTATTTGATTGAGTTACCACAACACAGAGAGGAAGTTTTAGTAATTTGTTACCCACAGCCACATGGGTGCTGGCCCTATTTTTCATCAGTACATCTTTTAGTACTTAAGGGGTGTATTCTGCACATATAACAGAAAAACCTAATTGTCTGACATTTTGATGTAGTCTCAGAACTAGTATTTTCCAGAGCCCACATTTTGAGACATGATATCAAATCACACAATTTGCTATATCCCGTGGGTTGGAAGATGCAATATCTGGAAGCACCCAGAGGTAACAGATGTTTGCCAGCTGCCTCAATGCCACTGGCAAAATCCTAACAAAATCATTCTTTAATTGAAGAAATGGTGAGATTGAGCACCACCAAACTGTTACATGCAAAGAATGTTTATCTCCATCTGAATTCCCTCTTTGGGCTTTGAGACAGGAATCTCCCTCTATTCCCTTAAACCCTGAGTCAGGTCGCCCTGCAGTATCTCCAGTCAGGCTGCCAAACCTTACACTGCAGACATGGAAAGAGCGAGGTGGTGTGCCAGTGTCAGTAGATTATGAAACCTGATTTTATATGAAGTGTTTTGTCATTGCAATTTCCAGAATGCTGAAGGTTTCTTCCAAGTGTTAAGCACATAATTACTTTCCAGAAACTAATTCAAGCAATAATCTTGTGTTAAGAAGACACTGACTGGTATTTTGCTAATGGCTGTGAGTTGTTGCAAAAGACAAGAAAAGGTGATACCCCTACAACATTACTAAAATGTTTGGACTGGTTAACTTCAGGAAAGCATTGAATGTTAAATAAGGCTGCTGCTTTGTTTTTAGTTTAAAATCATTTAGCTAAGTCCCTGCACTTTAAATCTATGCCATATCCTCCAGAAGTCTCTCAGTCATATCATATAATAACTTGTCAAAATCCAAAAGAATTGCTGGGCTGTCAGCTTTTTTTCATCTTTTCTTAAATGCTTGTATTTTGAAAATTAGTTATTTGTAGTTGTGACAAAGTAGCAAGCCTTAGAGATCTTAAATAATAATAAGATAAATTATGTCATTAAACAACAGAAGTTATGCCTTTTTGCAGTGGTGAACAAAAACAGCTAATAAAAGCTGAATCTCACATTTATGTGAATAAAGCAAGCAGAGGCAAACAAGGAAGAATATCTTGGCTGGGAATCAACAGACCATCTGCAATATGATAATCCAGTTACAAATATTCACCCAAGCTGTTAAAACATATATTACCTTAGCACAGTGGAGAAGCCTTGATTTTTGGATGTCAGCAGTTAGTGAGGTGCTGAACATTGCTGCAGCCAACCTTAGCTTTGCTATCTTGAATTATATAGATTCAAACAGGCCACAGTCTGTCAGTCAGCTCTAATTGGGACCCTATTTCATTGATTTATACAGGCCATGAGTGTTTACTTACTTTGACAGCTTTGGCAAGGTGGATATTAAGAAAGTGAACTGTTGTATGAAATATCCTTTTTTTAGTTAGCTGTTACAAACATGGCAAATGTGGTATAGATATCTCTCCCTGAATAAATATCTAAGCTAAAAACCAGAAAAACTAAAAGAGAAGGAAACATGAAAAGAAGGTGAGCTGCTGAGGTATTAGTAATTATATATACATGGAAGCCTTGGAACACAGAACAATGTGTGTTGAAAGGGGCATTCAACAGATTTGAGTTCTGAGTTTGAGTTTTGAGTTTTGAATTCTTCCAAGGATGGAGATTCTAGAATCTTTCTTGGTATATTTTCCAGTGGTGGACTTCCCATATGTGATGAGTGTTAGCCTGGGGCTTTTCCCCCCTTGCATTGTGTCCTGGCTTGTAAAATAAGCATGTATTCTATTTTGCTATCTGTTAAGAGTTAAACAGTTTTTCTTATCTCTTTCAAGAACAATGACACTGCCAGGAAGACAATGTCCTGCTAATGAGCTATTGAATCACTCACTGTGGCTGGTAAGATTAGTTACATCATCCCATTGGGAGATGCTCCACCCAGAGGGAGGAGCCAAGCATCCCTGCCACCATAAAACAAGCACTTCTGAAACCACAGACAGCCTTCTTCGCTAGATTTCCGAGAAAAATCAAGAACCGAGGCCCAGCTGCTCCTTCGCCACATTTTCGGAAGGGATCTACACCCTTCTGCAGATCGCCGCTCCAAGAGGAGCAGCCACCATTTGGCTGGACTGCTATCAGCACCCTGACTTCTCAGGGTGCCAGGTTTTTCTCACTCTGCCAGTGGTTGTTTTGCTTGTGTTAAATTACATTGTTACTTAGTTTTTTTTTCTTCCAGTAAAAAACTGTTATTCCCGTTTCCCATATCTTTGCCTGAGAGCCTTTTTTTAATTCTAAAGTTGTAATAATTCAGAAGAAGGGGTGTTACCTTCTCCATTTCACAAGAGGCTTTTGCCTTCCTTCACAGACTCCTGTCTTTTCAACCCAAGACACATTGATATGTCTCTCATTGCAGCTTATGACTTTTGCCTCCTTTTCAACTGCTTCTGAGCATCTGGGTCCAACTTATTCACATCATAGGTGTATGAGGTAGCTGAGGAACAATAAGACCTTTCCTTAGCACATACTTTTTCAGGCTGAACAACCCTGATTCTCACCCTGCTATACCTGTCTAGTGCTCTAAACCCAAGTCACTTTTTTCGGCCTTCCACAAGATGTATTTCAGTATAGTATTTTGTGTATGTAAAAACAGGATTTTATGTGTAGCCTATGTAGAATTAAAGTAGTATTGAAACCTAATCACCCCAAGAAATATGTTCAAACTCATTCGGCTTATTTCCAAATAGACACAAATGCAAATACACATATACACATACACATACAGTTTTACAAACAATATAGGAAAGATATTTTTATACTGAAGCTCCCCTTCCCACTAAGTTGCAGTGCCAGGTGCAGCCACTGCTACCAGTCCACCACACTGTTCTCTTGGCAATCAAGAGTACTTTGTGTAAGGATCCATCCAAGGAGATATTTAGGTGAATATTTACTTGTCTTTCTATTTGCTTGCCTTTCTTATGCACAATAACAAAAACCTATTTTTAAAACAATTATTTTCAAGACTAGGTTGGTTTGTCACTGGTAAGAATCTATAGATGTTGGGCAGTGTGCAACTGGGAAACTCTACAAATCAAATTAGTATGCAATTTCTGACACATTTCTTCTGCTAGGTGAAGTTGGTGAAGTGCTTTACTGATGACTTAATAACTAATTTATGAAAAACTTGTCTTGTGTTCAGAATACACTCTGCAAATAGAGTTGGACAGGAAAGCAAAAGATTGCACACATTTATGGCAGTACTGTTGTATTTTCCAGTATGATTATTTATATTTTCCTAATTTCCAATATAACTCCCTTACAGTTTTTACTAAAAATGTTTCTAATGTCATCAATGCTACATTTCTCGTGAATGGTTGGACCAGATGATCTTTCAAAGTCCCTTCCAATCTGATCTGTTCTATGGTTCTATGATACATTCTCAGATATCTGCTTTAATAAAAAGACATGGCATTAGTTTTAACATTAGCTTCTTTAAAGCTTTCTCCGTTACCTCAGTAAAGTTTTTAACAGTAGAAACAGATATTTCTTAAATTGGGGGGAAATTTGTCGTTGTACAATTTAAATGTAGCCCATAGAGAGTCAGAAATTTGATGGGGGTTTGGTTTGTCAGGTTTAGGTTTAGGTTTGGGTTTGGTTTTTAAAATGTAAGGTGCAAAATCTGCATAAGTAAGGGTTTTTTTATTAAATTTAGGGTCTTCAGTGTCTTGAAAAACAAGAATTTGCACTTGCACTAGTTTTTTGTAAATCAAAATCCTTTCAGTTTCCAGTCTGTTTCAATTCAGTTGTTGCTTCCAAAATATCTGTGTTTGTAGCTGGAACTCAAGCTTTTCACTCCAGTCCTTTTTTAAAAGTAAGGTTTCATTGTTTATGTATTCCAGACTCAGTTTCATGGCAAGCAAAAGCAAAAACACATGTTGTCTTAGATTTAGAAACTAAAATATTTTTATTCAGAGATGCCAACATATTTCAGTTTTGGCAAATGTAAATAATATTCTCAAGTGGGTTATTTTTTATTCTGTAGAATGTAGATTCAACATTTGCCTAAAATAGATCAATGTAATATTACTTATTTAATATTTTAGCTTATTCAAACAAATTTTTTGAAAACAAATATTAAAATATTAAAGCAAAACATTTAAATATCTGGAACTGGAATAAGAAATAATAATCAGATGTTTTCATGCAAGCATAGAAATGCTATTTGGAAGGAGTCCCCTGATATTGTTTAGTCCAGATTCTCACTCAAAGCAATACTATCACCAACAACTGTCTGGCTCTTTTGTTTTTGTAGTCCAGGCCAAAAAACCTTCAAGAAAAGACAGGCAACCAGTTCCAGCACTGGAGCAGCCTTCCAGGTATGGTTGAGGCCATAAACAGTGCCTTGATAGGCCTTTTTGGAAATCTCTTTAATTTCTTCTCATCCAACTCATGGTCTGGGACATTCAGCCCTGGACATGGTGTTCCTTATGCAGATCAGCAGTGTAACTGAGTACACTCTACCAAAAACAGACTCCCAGGAGCCATCTGAAGGAGTGGCTCATGCTGCCCGTAGCAACAAGTCTTTTTCAGAAAGCCTGATAATTAAACTCTTGATATCCCAGTCTCTAATAGAAAAACCAACAACTTCTTTGGAAGGTAATGGTAAATTTTAAGGATTTTAAAGTTTCTGTCCACCTATAAATTTCAGTAAGTTATTTTACAGTGGGGGTTTTTGTTCCTTTGTTTGCAGTTTTCTTCATAGGATTTTTATGGTTGTTCTTTGGTTTTTTTTCTTTATGCCACTGAATACCTTATTGGTATAAGAAACCACAGAGAGTTTTCTCCCTTTCATTTTTTACATTTCACTGAAAGTCATATTTGAATAGCTTTTAACATGCTTAATCTAGCCATGGTGACTACTGTGAGTGAAACATATTTCAGTGGTCTGTGGCTGCCAGGAACTGACTTCTTACACCATCAGAAGTGAGAAAAGTCATAACACCTAAACTGAGCAGCACAGCTGAACAGAACAGATTTTCAATATCAAAATCATTTTCTCTGTTGCAGTCCTATGTAGTTGAGCCTTGATCTTTATCATTATTAGTTTTGTGACAGATAAGTTAGATGCTCACACATATCAGTCATAAATGGATCATGAGTGCTTGTGAATGAGAGATGCTTATTTACAGATATGGATAATGAATCCCAAATTTATCCCACCTTGTTAAAGATCTCACTAGTGAGGAACAGAAAAGTGAAATTCCAACTGCATTAATTTCCAGTTCTTGCTCATTGTTCTTATAATGATCACATACACTGGAGAAGCTGCCTATGAGATTTTTTTGTGAAGAATTAGTGCAAAGGTTATTTTACTGGGAATTTTCATGCAGCAAATTCCATTTTAACGTCTTTTGAATTAGTCCATTTTCTTCTTTTTTTCAACTTCTTAAAACTCAAGAATATATAAAATCATAAAGTGTGGAACCTATTATTTCTTAAAAATAAAAATAATTCCAATTAAAAAGCTATACCAATCTCTGTTTAGGTCCTGAATGGTGGCTTAAAAATACATCAAATGAAAGAAGATATACAGTAAAACATTGAATTTTCAGTTTGGGCAAGAAATGCATAATGGCATTGATCTCAGTAAAGGCCCTGAACGCACTTCAGGATTATCCCCAAAATTTAAGTGTCTAAATGAAAGTGCAAATGAGCACTGTGTGTGTAAGGTCCCTGCACAATCTACAGAGATCTAGTCAGAGCTGTCCATGGGGCTTGTTCATCTAATAACAATAAAGATACCTGGGCCAGATTTCAGTTACATAAGCACTGGTTTCTATTACTGTGTAATTTGCTTAAAATTTCTATTACTGCTATTCAGGGCTGTCAGTCATAGCACAGATCCTGTGGAAAATCCACACACTTTGGGAGAGGAAGCTGGAAACCAAGATGTCCCTATGGTGTCTAAGGCACAGGAAAGCTTAGATACTTGTTTTAACAACAGTATTGATCCTTACCAGTGTGTTCCTTCCAACTTGAGCCATTCCATGATGCAGTTGGTTGGTTAAATTCCACTGACTTCATTAACAATGGGTGTAAGTCAAGGTTCTCTGATGTTTAATGTTGCTTGAAATTATGAGTCCCCAGAAAGTTGCAGAAATGCTATAGTGCCTGCTCGTATCTGCCACCTGCATAGCCAAATGTCAATAACAGAAATGGTTAACTCTGTAGAGGAAATGTCCATTTCAAGATCTCTTTTGTTCTATAGAAACCTATAACTATGTGCATGCATTCATATTTCTTAATAAGGAGTTGAATCTCATCCTTGCGCTGTATTGTTGGGGTTTGTTATATTATACCTCTGCTTTAATCCATCATTCATCTTCAGGATGTGCATTAAACCAGTGGAGACAGAGTGGCTATGCAAACAGTACTTTATCTAGGTGAAGTGAATTGCTACATGAAGACATTAGTTAGCATGAAAAATTAGTGAAGAAATACAATTTAAATCATGCTAATACTTTTTTTTTAATTACCCACTTGCTCCTCCCAGTAGATATTACACTTTAAAAAACCCTTAAATTTATTTGCTAATTAAAATCACATATTTTAAGCAAGTCAAATTCTTAAAAGTTTAATGACTTCATTTTTCTCACATTACACATTGTGAGAATCAAGCAGAGGGAGATTTTAGGAGGGAGCCAACTTATGTGCAGCATTTCCAACAGAGGCATTGAGTTTTCTTCTGATACTACTTTTTATATTTTACTAATTGCTTTGGAATGGCTTTGTGTTCAAGGTAAACAACCAATGAGAACTTCTTGTAATCTAAAGCAGTTTCTTTCCTCCTGAAAATAAATTTAAATAGCGAAGTTGTAAAGGATGCAGGGTGGCAGGTTTTAATGATTTTGAGTACTGTCACTTCTTCACACAATAGCATGCCTACCAATTCTGTGCTTCATTCTTTAGTAATAAATGGGAAAGGGTGGGCCTTAGCAGTTCTGTGGTTGCAGATGAAATCTAAGAAAAATAGACAAAATGGAAATATGACAATTATGGAAGCCTATTACAATTTTAATGTGACAATGATCAAACAGAATTTCAATTATCTCTAACCAGCCACTTTTGGCTTACTAGAACACATGTAGAGGCAAAAAAATAATCTGAATATATTTACACTGGTGTAAAAGGAGGTAGAACTGAATGATTTGGGTTTTAGTTCTGCTATGAGATGAATATGTCAGCTGGAGGTCGACTATCAAAAATAAATACAGGTTAGTAATATGAGTATTCAATATTATTGGACAATACTTAAATTAGCTGAACTTTGCACCTAGATATTCTAGGCTTGTGTGGTAATAGAAGTGAAAAAAATCTGGACCTTGTATTTTAATATTGGTTCCAAGTCTACCATACAGACTCCAGCTTTGCAAGCTACAGCTAGCACAGACAGGTAATTTATTGTCATTCCAGCCACCTAGCTTGATTTTTCGTTAGAAGCATGGACCAATAACATTTTTGTCAGCTTTTTGTTTTCTAACATATTGTGCAAAACTGGAAGAGAGTTCACCATATACAGCACATATTAATGCAATTTAATATAAATAGATAAATAATATAAAATACTTTCTTTTCAAGAGATTAACATTCTAAAGACTATGCAAACAAAAGTGTTTATGCAGTTAAAGAACATCATAGCATGTGGTATATTATCTGCAATAACTTTTTCTGGTTTTTTGGGTTGGGAGGCTGGAACCTGAACTCTTGAACCTTTATTAAGGAGTTTTATATAGGGGAAAAAAAATTTGCATGACTAAGAAATCTCTCTTCTCTGGATATAATGACCATTTCCAACCTGCCCAGTGACTCTAAACCTGTCTATATATGCAGTAACAGTAATTTAGTGATTTTACACCTTTCTAAGTCACATAGTTAAAGATTCAGAACATCATGGTAAATAGGATAGAGGTCTTGATCTAAACCCCTCAAAGGGATAGATGCCACAGCATATTGCACCACGGTGACTGACTGGTGTGGCAAGCTTTTGGTACTGAAGGACTGCAGAGGTGGCTTCTGTGAGGAGAGGCTGAGCACTTCCCCATGGCACCCACCGCCAGTTCCACCCAGTTCTAATAATGAGAACATCAGTGATCCTGGAGGCCTCTCTGATATAACATACTTAAGAAAAGGTGTAAAATGCTGTGCAGAAGCCATTAGAGAGCGGAGTGATAAAAGCCTTGTAGATACCAAGGTCAACGAAGAAGGAGATAGAGGAGGCGCCTCAGGTACCAGAGCAGAGATTCCTCTGCAGCTTATGCTGAAGGCCATGGTGAAGTGGGTTGCTGTGCTGCAGCCCACAGAGTACCACAGTGCAGCAGATATCCTCCTGCAGTCCCTGGAGGCCTCCATGCCAGAGCAGGTGGACATGACCTCAAAGAAGCTGCAGCCCACTGACAGCCCTTGCAGGAGCAGACAAAGTATTCTTTTGATTTTCCTCCCTTGTTTTACACCTTGTAATAATACCCATGCTACCTCAAAGGCTATAAAAGCACCCGTAAAACACCTTTATCTTGTTTTTCAACTTCAGGTGTACTTTCCACTAACTTACTCTATTTTCTATTATTAAACTGGTCTTTCAGGAATTAAAGACCCTTCTTTCAAACACCTAAATTTTTCTTTCATCACCTTGGTGATGATGTTTTGCACATATAATCTTTCATCTCTTGTCCTTTATATCACACTACTGAAGCCATATAGTTAATCTGTGAGTCTCAATTTTTTACCAACTTCAGTAGGAGCTGAACATACTCCTCATATTCTACACAGAAATGCGCAATAAAGAATACAGAGAAAATAGTATTAGTAAATTTTTGAAATTTGATCACCACAAAATAAAAACTGAATTGTCAGACATTATTTGAAGAGTTATGCATTATCATGCTATTCTTTATATATCATTCAGACAGTGAGCAAAATGTCATGTAATTTCTAACAGCGAACAAAACCAGCATGCACAGGTAATGTCATTCTCAACATATCTTTGTTTTTTGCGCATTCAAGAGAATTTTGATAAGTAATAGAAAAGTAGTGAACATGTGTATCAATACCCTTATGTGTGTGTATATTAACAGGTGTATGGTATACATTTTTTTTAAATTTTTCATTTAAATAGGTAACAAGGGAGATGACATTTTATGTATGTTACATTAGCAAAACAATAATCAAGGTCAGATATTTTCTCTGGGCTCATTCTTAAAAGAACAATCACTACCTGTTAGTAACTTAAATCTGGCTAACCATGAGGTTTTCTACAGCTCCATCTTCTTACAATTTTTTGCAATGCTTAATGTTAAGATCAATGTTAGTGATAGTAGAACCTGTACTTATTTTTTTGTGCAAAAGCTGTACAAAGAGCACTATTTCCTATTCAGAAATATCACTGAGTTCTTCTAATAGTCTTTTCTACTTATGTTTTCATAATATGCACTTTCTTTCTTCATTTGAATTGTAGTAGCAAAGTGCCTTGTTCTTACTCCTTAGAAGCAAATACAGATATATGTCTAATTGTTACATGCTCTTACCTAAGTGAAGCAGGTTATTATGAAATTACCTGTGTTCCCACTGCGCTATAATATCATTTACAATCTTGCTGATTTCTCAAGACAGAGAGAGCTCATCCAGAAATGATGAAGGAGGCTTATGGTATGATTTCCCATTAGTAATCAAAATTATTTATGTTTACTGTATTATAGCATGACACATATAATAAATATAATCTGTCCAAGAAACATTTTTGGCATGAAAATATTACTTTATGAATGAATCTTTGTTTCAAATGCAAATGTTCAGATGCTAATCAGTATTTTTCTCCATAAAATATGTTAAACACTAATTTTTTCATAAAATGTAATTTTTAAAATATGCATATTTGAGAGCATAAAGCTCTTCTGTGTTTGAGTAATCCCACAGATGAAAAATGAGTTTCACAATGGCCCTTGTTATCAGAGCAATGATTTACAGAATAAGAGTAGCTCACTATATCCCCAAATACTTGATGGAGTTTATGTAGAAGGAATAAAAATGCTTCATATCCTGTCATATACTTACTGTTTTCAGCCTGAGTCACCCAAACGCTGTATTAAAATTACATGCTTTACTAAGAAAATGTCTGATTAAAACATTGCAAAGATTTGAAACAGCAATACTATAAGTTGTTTACATCCAGAAACACAGAATAATGTGATTTCCAATTGAACTCAGAAGACACTAAGAGACGAGATAAATAGCAGTCTATTATGATAATCTTGCATAGAGTAATTTCAAAATGTAATGATGTACAGGTAGTCAGGATCTTGCTTTTCCTTTTCATTTAAAGAAATAACATTAGAAAAACCTCTCAGACAGTCAAGTATTTCAGTGATTAAAAATTAAATTCTAAATGAGTGAATATAATTGCAAAATTTATTTCATTGCAAAAATGTTGGGGTTCCCATTGCAGTGCACAGCTGAAAGTGCTTCAGAGGTACTCAAAGGAATATGCACCTGACAAAATGTGCTCTTCTGAAGTGCTCCACAGGTTGTTCCAGGTTGTTCCACAGGTTGTTCCAGGGATGCTGTATTTCAACAGAACCATCTTAAAATGATGGAAGTGTGATAGGATCACACCCATGTCAACCACTAGGGCAAAACATCATCTGGTGGCAAGCACCATATTTCTTGAACTCTGTGTTTTCCTTGAATGACTTTACCTCAAACAATCATGAAATATTGCTCTTGGTCTATAGTAGCATAGCATATGAGGTCAAGGTGGTTTTCAAGCAAGGACTACATGCCCAAGAATGTAATGGATGCATTAACTTTCACCTTTCCAGTTGTTTTATTTGTTGATTCTGCACAGGTTGACTCTGATCTATCTCTGGGTGTGTTTGAGTTGTTTTAATCTGTTGACACTACTGTCCAGCACAATTAGAATTGGTGGGAGAGTCTATTCTGAAGCCACTTTTAAAAGTAATCAAGTAATTCATCAGATAAACATCTATCCATACATTTCTGCATCTATGACAGTGAACAGTAGTCTTTTAGAAAATTTTATAACATACACAGGTGTCACATGAGGACATGATAAACAAGGACACCAAAATTCCTCAGCTTTTTGTTGTATTTCTTAAGGAAATAATAACTTATGGTTGTGTTTGTTTTGGAGTTACAATTGCATTTGAAAATGTTTCATCCAACAAGAATTTATAAGGTATTAGAAATAGATATTCTTTATGATTTGTAAATGGTCATATTCAGAACAAATGGGTAAAATACTCAGATATTCACTAAGGCTTCCAGTGAAGTTGTGTTGCTCTGTTTCTTTTGTGATATCTACATTAAGTGGTCTATTTTCTAACTATTGGAGAGTTACTTTGCATCCTTTGAATGCTGAAAGTATCTGATGAAAAAGGACAGTAATACAATTTCCACTTTCATGTAAATTTAGCTCTTGTTTTTTCTCACCCTATTAAGTAATCCTTCAAGTGAATGGAATAAAAAACCTAGAAACCTGCAACACAACAAACAAACTGTTTTTTCTTCTCTGAAAGACTGTTCCTAGGAATGACAGACTATGGGAGAAATTATATCTATTGATTTATAGTTTGAGGACTCATCAAGTGACCTTAAAGGCCCCAATCTTGCAAGGGCATTCACACTGTTTAATAAATGTATATAACACCTTTTATGATAAATTTATCTATTATACACACTAGAGACAATTGCAAAGCTACAGAGACTTTAATGAAATATAAATAAATTTGTCTGTGAAAATTTCACACCTTTACATATCTTCATCTTCTTCCTTAACATTTTGAACTAAATATTTAAGTGCTTTGTTTTTCTGCATCTAGATGCCTCTAGCTGAATTTATATTTTGAGGTTCAGTGGAACATACAGAATATGATAGTCTAACATGGAGGAAGAGAAATTTTTTACAGAGTTTGCTTCAGTTGCAATAGTAGCATTTATGTAGGAATTTGTGCTGCAATCATGCTGAAAATATCCCACTATATCTATAATTATGATTTTCAGAACATTTTCTATAAAGCACCTTAGAAAATTTTCCCCCTCTAATCCTACCATGCTTTACCCCATGGACTTTTTTCCCATTCTTTTCTTCAGTAGTCCATAAAATTATGACAGTAGCTCTAATTTTTTTGCAATTAAATTCTTGTTTGCGTCCATTAAAGTTTAATATATTCTAGCAATAAAAAAATAAGGAAAAAACCCCTAATTTTTGTAAAATGTGAAGTGTCATAAAAAAGCCTTCTTCTGGTAGGGGTTCAGGAATGTGTTTTTTACTTCTGCAAACTTAATTCTTATGGTGTGATAGAAAACACTTTCCCACTTTACACATAAAAGGCAAGCAAAAGCACAGTCTTGGAAATGGCAAATCATTCCTTATTTCTAAGAACTACAGGAGTCTGCTTTTAGATATGCAGGCACTATGTGTATCTTGTAAAATCAGTGACTGTGCAAGTCACATATGCAAGTATGACATAGGTTTTTGAGTCAGGGTTTGGTTTCATTTTATGCCTTTTTATATACTGAGTAGACAAAAGGCAATTTATAGAGCAAGAAATTAAATATCAGCAATGCAGTAAGTTGTAGGTTAAAAAATCACTGAATGAGAACATTATCGCAGCACTACCAACAGAGCTGTGTCCAGCAGTCAGAGGATTGCAAATTGAAGTAAAAATGTAAATGCATGTAAAACACACAAGCTCATTTTAACTGAGGTCAGAAGTTGGTTCTGAATGGAGTTACAGAGAAAATGCACTTCAATAACATAATATCTGAAATAGAAATTAATTGTATTACAGAACCAAGAAAGGCAAACCTATTTAGCCTTACAGGCCTGACAATTCCCTTTTGATTTATTCAGAATTGCAGGGCAGTCTGCTTGTTGGTGATAAACACTCATTGCTCATGACAGAAGTACCCATCCAAGAGAATACTTTTGTGCACAACTCTTACACTGCCAAGATGGAAATGATGAATGAAAGTAAAACTTACTTCAAAGCACTGTTATTCTATAGTATTTTGCCTAAAGAAGTTTAGATGAATTCTAAAAGTGCCCATGTGTCATAAAATTAATGACTAGAAGGATAGAGGTGAGGAATTTTTATCTTCTTCAAATACCATTTTTTTAAAGTAATATGGAAAAAATTACAAAGACACACAGCACAAAAATACTAAGAAGTCCTACATATTCTGGATCAGATTCTCTTTGTCAGTAGTGTTGTATGGCAATCACAATTCTGTCTTACAGCTGCCAGGGCTTTGTAATTAAACCAAATGCTTTACAGAAGGAGAGGGCATTCATCTCAGGTTGACTGCATCCACAGCAAGGCTTAGAAAGGACTGGTGCAGCCTCCACGAATCACAGTTTTTATGGCCTGTAGAGACTTGTCATGAAGCCCTTGTAGTTCTTCCACCTTTCTGGCCAAGTTACAAAAGACACAGATGGTACATGTGGCTACTGCTGTCACCCCTTGGGTATTCAGACACTGGGAACACAGGATCTACAGGCTAACTTATGATATGTGGAGTACTGGGATCTAGATGGGGTTGGTTTTGGTTGGCTTTCAGGTTTGTTTGGTTGGTTGGTTGGTTTTTGTATTGTTATACAGGCAGTAATTTTGTCGTTTCCTTGATAGAGATTATATGTAATTTCAACACATTTTCAGTCAGACTGTTTTCTTCCGTTTGGTAGCTTTCAGGTAGCTTTTCTTCACACAAATTTTTTATGGATTCAATTTATAAAATCAAGACTATTCTGAACAGAACATTTCTGAGCAGAATGTTGCATTTCCTATCCTGTTCTAGATGTCTTCAAGCTTTTTCATCTTGTCACGAATTTAATTTCAGTCAAGTGACAGCCTGAAACAAAACTGTATGGTGAAGAAACACATGGTTCTTTGCAGCTCCTTTCTTCTCTTAGACGCTCGTTACACAGAGTCAAGGTGCAGGATTGTCAGCATACTTCTGGTTCTGGTGCTGATAGTTCCTGGAAATTCTCCTGGTTCTATCACTGAAAGCAGAGCCTTTGTCTAACAGTAACTTTAATTGACAAGGCAAAGTTGAAGACAAAATGCCAAAGAATATGGATAAGAAGTAAAAGATACTTCTGCCAGGGAATTTTTGTACGTTTGCTGCATTCTGACTGCAATTGCAATTGTCAGAATTTTCTTTAACATATTTTATGTACAGTCAGGCTGGAGAAAGGAGAAAACTGTGCAGTGTCTGACAGAAATTCTTTCATGAAGCACATGCACCAAGATGAACGCTATCTAATTATCAGCTCACACAAAACTGTTGTTTTCTGTCTCATGCAATTAATGAGGCAGTCTATTAAAAAAGGGGAAAAGCAATTTATGTAGTGCTCAAAATTTTCAAGACTCTGGACTACTATGTTTGAAAGCAAGGTCTGTAGAAGAGGCATACTGATTTCTTTCTGAACAGGTGAACAATAATATTTATAAATGTTGAGTGGTTTGTTTTGTACATTACATGTTTTCTCATTGTGCCAATTATTACTAGAAGAAGTTAAAGTAATATTCCTGAGTCATTTCTGTTCATAACCTTCTCAATGGCATCTTGGTTCAGTGTACTTTTACTCAGCTGATCTATGCACCTTAACACTGCCAGGATTGACCTCACCTTTGTTTAGTTTATAGTTAAACAACTAGTTTATAGGTTGTTAGGCATGTTCACGAGCTGAAACATACTTGCAATACAGGTGAATCTATGTTTTATAGATTCCTTGAATCAAATGCAGCAACTTTAGAAGAATGGATAACCCAATGCAGGAATGAAATCAGAGAGCGCACAAAGCCTCACTGACTTCACTTGTGGCAATAAAGAAGGATAAAGAGTAGTTATAAATTGCCAACCATGGTAAGAGCTTCAGATGTAGAACTCCAAGTGTAACATCTGCCAATTCTTCATTAGATTTGCAATGGGATTTTGTAATATTCAGGCATCTTTTGAAGGGAAAAACAGCAACCATGGACAGAAATGTACTTATGTATTTTCATTTTCCTCTAAGTAGAATTTTATGGGTTTTTTTCTGATTCCAAACATGTTAACATCCCAGATGCTGTTACTATTTTGGTATTTTTTATTTCTTCACCACACAGGCTATACCCTGGTTCTATTCATAAGTTTAAGAAAATTGATTATCTATCTGTTAGGAGATTAATGTTGAGGAAGGCATGGGACACCACTAAAGTTTGGGAACACATTCAAGAGTAGGGAGAAAACTGTTGTCATGAACTTTTGAAGATAAACTAGTGAACTCTTTGTGCACACTGTTCACAACTACGTAGAATCTAAATTGTTTTTTTTATTTTTCCAGCATAGTTAGTGTCACACACTCCAGATCAAAATATAATCTGAATGCCAAGTATTTGTAGGTTTTTTAGTTTATATTGACTATCCCATGCAAAGTGTCTTCAGAACAAGCATCATTCCCACTAACAAGAACTGGAGATTTTTCTTTTAGTATCTTGGAAGATTCAGGCACAGAAGCAACTATGCAAGCTCTAAGATTGAAAAGCTGGAGGTTTTATAGGTTTGAGCAAATAAGAGAGGACACGATAGGGAGAGAATTCATCCTTTACCTAAGACTTTAATCCAGTGGCCACTTGGCAACACTGAATGCTGACACACCTCAGAATGGTAAAATTGGTTATGTTTTTACAGAAACTCATACCTCTGGATAATATCAGTATCGGGACTTTTATAAGGAAGAAGCAGAGATTACAGATGTGTGTGGATAACCTACATATTTGTCATCGGGTGGTAAAGAACATTCAAGAAACCAAAGTTATGCTTAGTTATGTTTATGGTGGTAAGCTATCCATCACCAGCTCTGGAAAGAATAATCAAATAATTCTCTACAGATTTTTACTGTGCTTGAGTTCAACGCATGGGTGAGGTCCCACAGTCACTGGGTTCAGTGGCAAGAATTAACATTCAATGACTTCAGCAGCTGGGTTTTTAATTGGTGTATTAAATAAAATGGAATGGATTTAAATTCAACAAATCTCTTTCTACTCTTGTCTCTTGGGGCAGTACAGTCAGTCCTGCCTAAATTCAGGGAACCATTGATTAGATCAAATCAATGTACATGGGAAAAAGAAGAAAGAAAATGAGCACAAGTATAATCTGGGGAATTGAGAAGTTGATAGTATTTTTAAATCTTATTAAAAAAATTTAAGGCATATGTAAATTCGAGATAACACACCTCCCTTGTACCAATGCCTCAAAGGAATTCACTTCAGTAATTCATATCTAATTCCATAATTATTAAGCTGGATAATGTATTTTCAATATTTAATACCACAAATGCTTAGGTATTTTCAAAATAACCTTTAATTTTCACCATCAAAACTAAAGCCTTGATAAAAATCTCTTTATGTGTTTCCTATTCTGTTTAGTGATAACTGAATCAGGTTTTGTTTTTTCCTTTCAGTGTTTCAGTACTTTTGGACACCTGTCAGCCAACCAAAATTAAAAACAGAGGCTGATTAAATGGCTCTCTATGGTGCTGTTCAGGCAGCTTCATTAGTGTTTCAGCTTACGGCCACTGAGTGAGCCCCGCTGCTGTAACTTCTGACAGTTTGTGGAAGCCGATTTGAAGGCACAGGATGTGGGGTACGCAATTTTGCACAGTTGCAAAGTTTTGATTGCATGAATTATACATGAAGTCCATTGAAGTCGGTGCTCACTGGTGGTAACAGCACTCTGAAGGTGTAAAACAGCTTTTTCTTTAAAACAAGCAAAACCCAACCAACCAAGTACAAGCCACATAAAGGAGGAAAACACAGAACAAGAATAACAAAAAAAATCCCAAACATTCTTTATTTGTCTATCCAATCACTAGATTGTATGAAAAACAGTTGAGAGCTTTCCAGCTCATTTTGCTGGTGCTCAGGTATGTTGAGAACTAAGGTGTCAGGAAGGGGAAAGGGGATGGAGAAATAAACCTTCAAGGCTATGGCTGCAGATTATTGCACACATAAAGGATTTCTCCAGCATGAACACAGCAAGCATCTCTGAAAGCTCTTGATGTCATTTTGCCAAAGATATCTCCTCTTTTCACTAGTTGTCTGCTCTGTCAAATGTAATGCTTTATTAAAGCTTTGGGGCTTTTTTTTTTTTGCGTCCTTTTCCTTCGCTCTGTGTGCCTTTTCAGGAGACAGGAAAACAGTTTTTAAAAGCATAAAGATGAGAGACAGGGCAAAACTAGCTCTAATTTCTAGTATTCTCACTTTACTCAGTAAGAAAACTTACTACTTTCTTGTTATTTTTTCATTTTGTACTAAAAGGAAAATCTTAATTTTAGTGAAGATTTGGTGCTAGTTGTTACAAAAATGCTCTCTGGTGCAGTTCTATATAAATGCCTTTAATCCTTCCTCTCCCACCACTTAACAAATTAATTTATCTATGTCAGAGTGTTCAGCAGTATACCAAAACATGTGTACACCAACACTTACACAGATGCTCCCATTGACTGGAAAAATTTTACCCAGGCAAACTAAGGAAGCGTAGAACCTGTAAGTGTCAATGCAGAAAATAAGCCAAACTGATCAGGCAGTACAAGCTCTTTCAGCTTCACACAGACAGGATGTGTGTTTCCTCTTCCTCTAGCATTGGCCAGAATAAGTAAAGCTGCACATGTCATACCATGGATTGTACTTGCTTCCACTCTAAGTTAAGGCAGTTTCCTCCTTCAAGAATTCTTACTACTCATTCTACATGCCGAACATGCCCTTTCTGTCTGAGGCTAGATGTAGAGCACTGCTCATGACTATTCATTGCAATGTCTTGGCAAGATATTCACAGCCTTAATATGTCAAAAAACAAATGTTCATGGGGTAATACTTGTACCTTGAAGTACTTATGTTAAGAAAAAGACATTGGCAAATTAGTGTAAAAGGCAAACTGCCTAACCTCTCAAACCTTTTTTTCTGGATTCTTAAAAACACAGAGTATTGGCTTTCTCAGCATGTTCAAAATTTCTTTTTGGGTGCCATGTGAGACCAAGTTTCACACCATTTCAGTTAATGGTTCTTCTGTAGTGTAGTCCTTGTACATAATTTCAGTTATGAAACTTCTGAATTAATTCAGCTGTGGATTTTTATGGGGAAGGATATTCATCTCTGTTGCAGTTACTTTCTACAGGTGATTCTGAGAAGCCATGTACTTCTCAGTACATGATGCTGTGCTATTCCACAGTCATCTATACCAGACTTTTGCAGTCACATTATCAGACAGTACTAAACTGATTAATATCAGACACAGGCGCACAATCACATTGCTTAGACAGAATACATGATGTGGACTACCCCTCAGAGTATTTTGTCTCCCTGATTTTGTACATATGCTATATCAGACACACTTGTCAGAAAATCCACAAATATTCTTTGAAGAAAGCTGAAAAATAAATGTAAGCTTGTGTCACTCTGCAATAGAATGTCTCTGCAGCATTTCTGATCCCATGCTAAAAGACCTACATAAATATTTCCATTTACTGTATTATTGAACCATGGGCTGAGCAGACCCATAGGCAGCACCTTGTATACTAAAATGTGCAAAAGTTGTGCCAAGAAAAACTTTCTCCTTAAGAAGAAACAACCTTTCTGCATTTTTTCCCATTAGGAATGGAATTCCATCATTCTTACCCCTGATGTTTTCCCTATCTATTCAACAGTAAACCTATCAACATATTGTTATCCTCTTTTATATCAAAGTTCTGTAGGAAAATCGATGCAACTATAAACAAACTGGCTGTGTCTGAAACAACATTTTTTTTTCCTTAACTACAAGGTATAATTTTGTGCAGATTATGACAAAAACACCAAAGCCAAGCCCTGCTTCTGCAGTGAGTATGCATGTCTGGAGGATAACAGCATGGTTTATCTGATGACAGCCCACTTCACTATGCTTCTGTAAAGTAATTCTGCAATTGTCATTCATAATACTGTAGATTGCTCTATCATGAGTTACAACTAACCTGTTCAATATGACTGCATTTTATAAGCAAGCATATTCCTCCTGGAAATCTGACCAGAATCAGCTGTTCACTTCCTGGGATCATTGATATTGATCTCTCTTTGCTTTCCTTCTCTTTGCTTGCCTCTACTCTTTTACTCTTTATGTAGCCACATTCTACTTTAAACCTTTCAGGGCAAAAAATCTTTATCAAAACTTATCTCTGCTGCAAACACACAGGGAAGCAGAGTACATGATATCCCTCTGGCTCAGGTTTGCACAGCAAGCTTTTGTAGCAGAGGAGCTACGGGGCAGGGGTGCTTCTGTGAGGAGCTGATGAATCTTCCCCCATGTCCAACATAACTAATTCTAACCAGCTCCAAGATAGATCCACTGCAGGACAAGGCCAAGGTCATCAGTGACAGTGGTACTGCCTCTGGAATAAAATATTTAGGAAGTGTATAGGGGAGATGAATCTGGGCTACAGAATTTGCAGCCAGAGAGAAGAAAGGGTACTTACTGCAAGTTTGATTTCAAATATATTTGATATATGAGCATGAAATGTGCAATTCCTCAACCTCTCTGATAGTAAGGATCTGCCCTCCTCAGAAGACCAGGCTGACAAGAGATTTTGACAGCCAATGGCCTGGAGAACTGAGACATGAAGTTTCCTCTGTTTCTTAGAGATGCAAGGCATCCATACCTTTACCTGGATCATGATGACTTGGACCATGCTGACTTGGACCTTGCTGTGCCATCTAAGGCTGCATTGTGAACTTCTGGGTGTTTGGGTTCTTTTGCTATGTCTAGAAACACTCATAAGAATGAGATCACTGACCTAAGACTGCAGGCAGTTAATATTTTCAGTAAAAATGGGTGTAAATATAAAGGATGATGTAAGGATAAGAGAAGGAAGCCAGTAAAAGGGGATGATTCAGAGAATCAAACCAATGTGTTCAATCTATTAATCTTACCAAACAGAAAATCTGTAATTGTTTCATAGGTGACCTTAACTCAGGGAAATAGGAACATCTCTGGTGAGCACAAAGCAAAGACATGACCATTTCATGGAATTATGAAGAGGCAGACACATATTTTTCTGCATATTTTGTTTTGAAGTAGGGATTAAATTATTTTTATTTCAGGTGGGCTTAATGTCCATTTCTAGATGAGAACATTTCTTTTATCTTCTTTGCCTAAATATTTCTAATTATATACATTATATAAATGCAATATTAGAAACATTTCTTTTAGTTTTACTGTGAGGAAATCAATGCTACTTTTCCATTGTCGGGAGTCACAGTCTTAGCACTTGTTATGACTTCCATGGGACTCTATTTAATCATTGGCAGTTCACCAGGACTCCCAAGTCCTTGCCTCAGAGATATTTACCCAGTCAGTCAGTAAGAGTAATTTACCCACACTGTACTCTTTGGTCCATTCCTGGTGGAAGACTGATGAATTTAATAAGGTTCTTGTTAGACTTTGCCTTCAGTCTGTCTACATCTCTGAACAGCAGACCTGCCTTCGAAAATTCAGATTGGTCTTTCAACCTTGGTCTTCTAACTCGACAAAAGAGTGCACTTCTTTACCTCCTCCAGGTCCCTGGTAAAGATGTTAAACAAGACTAACAGGTCCCAGGAAAGAATTCTGATGAATTACACTTGTAACTTTCTGCCAAGGAGATTGCAAACTAGTAAATACTACCCACTGAATCACGCAATCCAGAACATTTTCCACTCATTTGGTAGTAAATTTATCTCTGCTATCATGTCCAAACCTATTGACAAGAACATTAGAGAACACTGTGTTGAAAACCTCACTAAAGTCACTTTTCCTCTGTGTGACTAAGGGAAAATCAACGCTCCCCTTCCTCTCTAGATCTAGTAGTTTTATCCCACAAAGTAACTGTAAGACTGTCAGTCCAGGTTAGTTTTTCAAGTCAGTTTCTTCATGCGTGCCAAAATTGCTTCCAAGAACAGTTGCTCTGTAATTTTCACCACTACTGAAGTGAGGCTGAAAAACTCGTAGTTATTTCAATTTTCCTCAGTCTGCTTGAAGATGGTTAAAGTATTTTTCTCCCACTGCTGTTCTTCCAGTACACTTATGTGCAACACACCTAAACCTATGAATTAGCGTGAATCAAACTCTCTTTAAAAAATCCATTGCTCTAACTTTCACATCAGTTGGTTGGTTCTCTCCTTCTGCAACCTTGCCTCCAAAAAGAGAGGCCCAGGAGACCTTGCTGGTGAAAATCAATGAAGGCATTGAGTACCTCATACTCATCTGGTATTCAATGTCATTATGTCGCTCACCTCCTTCAGCAGTGAGTAAACGTTTTCATTGCTGGTTTACTTATTGTCAGTGCTGTCACAAAAGCTCTTCTTTTTACCCTGGACATTGCTTGCCAATTTCAAGTCTACTCAAACTTTTACTTTTCCATCAGCTTTCCTGCACGACCAGGCAATGTTTCCATGTTCCTCCATTATACCCCATCCTTACTTCTACTTGCTGTACATTTTTTTTTTTTTTTTGCTTGGTTTGGGGATTTTTGTTTTGATTAATCATCAGGATGCCTGTTTATTCATGGTAAGTCCACTTGTTTTCCAGAACGCATCATTCCTGTGCTTGATGGAGGTGTGTTCTGAAAGATCTGACAGTACTCTTAACCTTTTCTGCCCTTCAGAATTGCATCTCACTGGATCTTTTCTACCACTTCTGAATAAGTAAAAGTCTGTTCTAGTCAAGTTCAGGGTCTGTACTCTTCTTGCCTTCCTCACTTCCCTCAGGATTTTGAACTTCCCTGTATCATATATATTATGTTGCCAGAAACAAAAAGAGGATGTCAGAGCAGAGCACTATATGCAGAACTTTCTGTAAAACACTCAGTTTTATTCTTATTTTGGAAAAATGTTCATCCAAGATTAATAGAGTAAAGTAGGTGAAGAATCGAAACCATTAACTTTGGTATAAGGAAATTTTTGTCACTGGGATTCTTTTGCCCAGAGTAGCTAAAGCAAGTATTCAAGGATCATTATATAAGACTAAAGTGTTGAAAAGATGACACAATTGTGAAATCACAGCATGTTCCCTTCTTCATAATGTTCTTTTAATCATTGCTCACATCTTAAATGTGCTTAAATGTCATCTTGTCTGTTAATCTAAAATTTATTAAGAATATTCAGGTCCTCCAATCATCTTTTCTTATGAAGATTATTGAACTTAACCTTAGAGGATGTTCCTCCCTGGGAAGCATGGATCACAGATACATAATAGCATCAACAAATTATATATGAAAGGTGCATATGAGATCATTGGGAATGTCAATATTGACTTTTCTCCAGGCTGTAATGGATGAGTCATACCTGATCTAATGATTTTTCATTGTAATTCTAACCACCACGTAAGTAAGAGTTGGAAAAATTAAAATGCTAGACAGATGTAACCTTTACTGATAAAATATATGTATTATTAACTTCATTACATGCAGTTTTCTGCAAAGGTCTTTAAAAGCTGCTAATAATGTTGAAAGAAGTGATGGATAACAACCCATAACATTTTCTCACTGAATTTTCTCAAAAGGATAGAAAAAAATCCCATAGGATTAATTCAAACTGCTAACTAGTATTATTTCTTTTCTGCCTCAACTGTTTTTCTTTTTCTACATGAGACATCTGTATCTTCTCAGCTGCATAATTTTTAATTTGTTGGATGCATTTTATTGATTAATGGCTATTAATTGGGAGGGGGGGGGTGGGGTGTCTGTATTTTTACAGAATGGTTTCTTTGGATTCTTTCTATCACTGTTACTTCTCCCTCACCAGAAAATCCCTTGAAATAACACATAACAGTCCTCTTTCTATCCATGACCCAGAAATTTGTCATTTTCATCTAGATTGTTTTGGCTACACAGAGCTCTATTAACTCGGATAGGGCTTTACAGAGACCCAGCAATCTAACCATACTCAGTTTCTGAAGTAAGGATTCTTTCAGTTTCTAACTAACCTTAATTCAGTTTTCTTTTGCTGAAAACCAGAATGAAATTATTTTTTCTCTGCCTTTTTCCACAGTTCTTATTGTAAAGTTAGACCACTAACTCAAAACATATATGTACTGTGTGTTTATACATGTACATTTTTTTTTTACCCAATAGCCTTTTATCTCACTTTATTAATTTACTTCAATATTTCATCTAGTTAGTTGCCCAAATTTATTGCTCTTTGGTACAGTCCAAGTTCCTAAGGAGGATAAATTTACGAAAGTTAAAATTATTGTAAGAGATAAAACCACAAGTATATGAGTGAAACAATGATATAGTACAGTCTTTCTGGAAAGCATTAATAAATAACTTCAATTAAATTTTAAATTTTTATTCTCACAAACAAGCAAAAAATTTCCAGCATCCAGGGTAGGCACCTGAATGTTTTCTCAATTTCTAGACTTCTGTTAAAGGCAATGAAACTCTAACATGAAAAGTCTGAAGGACTCTATAGGGCAATTCAGTTGTACCACAATAAATGCAGCCAGATTTGGATATGCTTCTGCCAATGGGAAGCAAATGTCTAACGGCAAACACTTAGAACATTTCCTGCTATTAATTTGACTTAACCTTGAACAATTGACGGGACAGTCTAGCTATTAAAATGGTAGAGATGCCATTACAGTAGACAATTTGTAGTTTAAAACACAGGACACTTAACTGGCATGAATACATGACAGTCTCTTCCAGGTGACCTCAGTGCCTAGAATTTGCCTAGGCAGGTTTAATTAACTAGTATGAGTAGAGCATTAGGGGCTTGTCAGAATACAATCTTTGAATGTATTGGCAAATCCTCTAGTGGTTATAATCCAACCTTAGATGTCTACTCCATGCACAGTTACTTCTAATTTATGTGTCTTTCACCTGAGGAGCTTCAGTTCTCCTTTATGCATAAGTCTGTATAACATTATATGATGTATGTGGACAAGGAATGCCAATTGACCCAGACTTTCTCTTTGAAATCTTATGAAAAATGTGATATGCAGGTACACTCCTCTTCACAGACAGTTATGATCAGATGGTAGGTTGCTTGATCAGGTAATTATGTACTTAAGAGTCCTACATGATTAAAAAGTGTATTCTTAGATCAGCCACATTATGATGATTTATTCTTGGAAACTTCAACAATGGACTGCTTTACTTCCAAACAACTATGAATTTTTTACTTCCCAGACATTTACATCCCAGCTGTTAAATGACAGAATTAGAAATTCATTACTGACCTGTTGTCTTTCATTAGTGAAGTATGGTACCCATATCCTAACAAACTAGTTAGAAAAATCTTGTTTATCTTTTGAATAAATGTCCAGCCTGTCTCTCTCTTCCCCTTTTGCTCTATTGAGAAAATATAAAAAAGTTACAGGTCCACAAGAACAAGCTTTGCTTTCCAATAAACACTGCAATAGAATTTTGATCAGCTCTTCAAACCTTTTGAAACTTAGCAAACAAAGCTTAGTTGCACCCATAAAGTTATTGGCTATGTTCAAGACTCCCAGACTGTAAAAGCTGCACATTATTAATCACCCTGAAATTCAGCAATAAGGAGGTGGTAAACCATTCTTATCATCAGTTATGACCAGTGTTTATGTGCTGTCTAAATATGAGACATAATAACATTACTATGTAAATCAAAAGTCCATAATACTAATGAAAAATCCCAAAACTTATGCATAATAATTAGAAATTCAATTAATAATAGCATGTACCTATTAATATTATTCACATTTATATGTGTAATAATTTAAAAGCTTTAGAGCTTATATATATATTGTAGCTGTAGTGAATGACAAACATTAGGCTAACAAACACAGACATTCAAAAAAGCTATATGGTCTCCAGAGAATTTTGCCATTTTATTTATTTTCTTTATTGTTTGTACTAAAACAAATTCGGAAATAAAATATTTATAAATTGATTTCAATTGCCTCAAGACCAAAGGAACTTTGATTGTTTAACATTTATTTTAACATGCAATAGAAAAAAAAAAACAAGAAGGCAAATACACAAGAATATGGATATCAGATTTTAGTTCTACACATCTACTTCAACTGAATTTAACATGAGAAAATCTTACTCTCAATTAAGCCTAAACACATTTATAATCAATTTTAATTAGTCTTGTTCTTCTAAATATCATCTGCAATTATAAAGTAAACCTACCCATAGAGATTTATTAATAAATTTTTGAACCTCAGTTTCAATGATCTTCATTTAAGTGGACTTCCACCATCTGACATAATTTTCTACCCTGTTCCTTGAGTTTACTTGACAACAAAACTCTGAAGGGAATATTTCGACCATTTCTCTATCTTTTCTCAACTTCTGTTAGAAACACACGTGAACTAGTTGCTCAATCTCTAAATTACATTAGAAGGAGATGGTAGAGGGAGCAAAGGATCGTACAGCCCTTCCATCTACCACTCTCCTTATGTAGAAAAGCTAATTTTTGCAAGTGATTTTTTTTTCCAGATAGTTGTGTCCAATGACATTTCTGGAGCAGCATCCAAGTGAAGGTGGAGGTGCACCTTTAGAGGTGCCATGGTTCAAGTTCTTGTGTAAATACACATTCTGGGCATCGCTGATAATCTTTCCTGCTCTCTTACTACATATCTGTGTTGACTTCCGTATGTCAGAAGGCAGCTGGAGCAGGCCTTGTGTACAAGGGAGGACAATCTGGTAACAAAGAGTGACTCTAGCTCAGTTTCTGTCCTCACCAGTTGGCATCATCTCACAGGGTCTGAACACAGATTGAGTTGCTGCTAAGAGGGTTTACTATCACCTTGCAACACAGTAATGACAGGGCCAAACACACGGCTTGAAACCAAGCTGCTAATTAGGTCTGAGGTCATTCTGGGAAAACAAGCTCAGAAAAAGGGATGAAGACAGGTACACCTAAAGCAAAGAGTACCAGTCCCACTGCTCATGAATGAAGATCAACATTAGTAACTAGAAAGTAGTTGTATTTTCTGCCCCTGTTTGCAACACTTTTAGCCCACCACCCCATCCCATTGTCTACCCATGTCACTGTTCTCTGATCTATATCTCATCACATGGCTACCAAGAAATTACAGATACTCTTTCAAAGGTCTTCCTAGACTCAATGTATAAAAATCCACTGATCTCTCCTGGTCCATAGAGAGATTATTCTAATTTAAAAAGGCAATTTGATTGGTAATGCCTTGGTAAAGGTATGCCAGTTCTTTCCAGATATCTTGTTATCCTCCTTATAAGGAGGATAACAAGATATATAGAATATAGAAGGAGGTCCTCAGTGTCATCAACTTGTGGAATGCAACGTACAACATTTCCTAAAAAAACCAAAAAAAACTCTGACTTCTCCTTATGAGGATATTTCACCTTCTTTCTGAGATAAAATGACAATACCTCACTCCACAAGATGTGACTTTTCCTAAGAGATCCTTGAGAGTTTTGTTCTGGTCACAGATTTGAAATGAGATAAAGAATATAAAGAGCAGGCATTAATGAAAGAGTTCTTAAAAAAAAATAGAACTCATTCATCAGATCTAAAAACAATAAGCTTTCCTCTCTGGGGCAATGAGTGTGGATGATATCATCCAGTAACTATGAACATCTAAAACTTCTTTTACTCTCATATACTTGTAAGTATTTTCTATATGCATTTTTGAGTATAGTTAGGGAAAGGAGGTGATCACTGCTGGACTGGTCTACAGTGCTCTTGTCCTAAACAGTCCCAGTACAGTTAAACACTGAGTGCCTGGCTATGTAGCAGGACAAAGAGATGAAGAGTCTTAATTTGGAGGGCCAAGGAAAGGGGGAGAATAATTAAAAAAAGAAAAAAAGAAAAAGAGGGGAAAGAAAGAAAAAAAGTGGTTCTCCTTCACAGAGTGACCTTGTTTTAATGTTCTCCACACCATTCACCCTCCATAGCTGATCAGCCAATTCAATTTATCATTATAATTAGGCAGCATCTTGCCAGTTCAATCAGGCTCAATTACTTAGGGCTCATTAGTGACTGACATACTATAACAAGTGCATCTTTGAATGAGCAAGGTCAGATAAAGAAAGTACAGTATGCAGCCAGCAAACACATTTATAGACCATGACAATACAGTGCTTTCGATGGTGAATAACTTTGCATTCTCCATTTTTAAGAAGGCATGAAGATAATGAAGCCAAAAGTAACCTTGCTTAGCTTGCATTATTGCAGCTCCTGCAAGTTCCTTTTAACTCCGCAGCTGAACAGTAGTGATAAGAGAAAAATCTTCCAATGGCTCTGGAAAAACTTTGGAGCTGTTCGCAAATTTAAGTTTCAGGTTCTGGAGCTTGTCTGATTCCTCAGAGCAGCATAAGAACTTAAAAAAATGTGCAGTGGAAGAAACTGGACATTGAGTCTCCAGTGCTACAAATCTTGCTGTATTGGTAACAGCAGCAATTGGTTCTGCTTTTAAATTATGGTGGAATTGACTGGCTTCTGCATAAATGAATATTCTAGATTTTAGAATAATGATTAAAGTGTGTTTGAAGATATTATTTCTCTTTATAAATATCTTGAGAAGTAACCTCCAGAGATTAAATATATCTTAAGTTAAATATATATTTTTTGACACACACACATATACACACGTATAAACATATAATATTAAAGGCATGACATTAAAGAGAAAAAGGCACATTCATTAACTACAAATTAGTTTCTTCACACAAGAAAGTGGTAGGCCTCAACTATTTCCCAGTATGAATGGTGGAGAAATACATCCACATTACTTAAAGATGATGTCTCAAATGTTTATAAAATTTTTCTGTCACTTGAATCTCATAGAACAGAGAACATAAATTATGAGTCTATTGGTGTGTCCCAGCTATACATGGTTTTAGGTATGACCAAAGCCCTTACTGCTAACAAAGGTGATTGAATCACACCTGTTGCTGTTCCATAATTCGGCACAAATGTAGATGTGGTTTTACATGGCAAGAGGTTTCTTTTTATCTAACTTGCTTCTTTGCAAAAGTCTATTGTTTGACCATTTGGTCATGCTCGTTCCTTAGTAGACAGTGATAATCCTACAATTTTTTTTCCAATCCAGAGCACATAAATAGAACCCATTTTATTATTGTTTTATCCACTGTCATGATGCTTGTAGATGCAATTCCTTTCCTTTTGCAGAGAAGATAGTAGGCTGAAACCAGATACAAATGATGATCACTATTGTGCCTGTGTTTATTTTTATTTTGAATTATTTTCTTAGAAATTTTTACCTTCACAGGATGATCACAAAAGTACCAAAAAGGATCCACCAGTTTTCTGAGATATCCTTTTACACTCTTTTAAATTCTGGTAAACTTTCTTTCAAATATCACCTATATCTTATGTTACTTTTTTCATATTTTGCAATAGTATATCTAGTTCTCCTCCATTTATAATATTTAAAAGGAATATGAAAAATGCCCCCAGTCTACACAAAAAATCTGTAATATAATATACATAAGAAAAATAAAGTAATGTCTCCAGTGAAGTAATGAGTATGCACCTAAAAGTACAGGATTTGATTATCAAACAGATATATTCTGAGTCATTATTATCTGGTTCTCTTTTATTCTTCTCCACATGTTTGAGTACCTTATACCCAGAGGTATTTAATTTCATAAATTGGTAGTGTGCTATGTGAAGTGTTTCTTTCATTTATTCTTATCTAATCTCTTAGTTATTTATTTATTTTCCTAGGCAACTATTAACTATAATAGCCAAATATTAAAAATAGAAATAACAACTTTCCACTCTTACTTTCCTCCCTACTGGAAGATGAATCAGCTGAATCATTTTGTATGTCTCTGAAAATGTCACTGAGTAAAACTGAATCAAAGATGAGAATTTTGTAAGGGAGTGAAAAGTGGTTCGGATTGTTGTTATTCTCATCTTCTGCAGCAGTGAAGTCTCCAGCCTTGGCTAGAATCTTAAACAATTTCTTTAGATATTCATGAGATAAAGAGACTCAAGGATGATCTCACTCCTCCAGACAGTGTTATTGCATTTGTCCTTTAACAGGTTTTGATCAAAGAAAAAATATGACATATGCATACACATATATGAGACATATACATATGTGCTCTTCTGCATAATATTCTGGACCAATAGGTTGTTTCTGCAATGAATGCTGGAGCAGGCATTACAAATCACGACAGTTTACATTCTCAACACAAAGTTTGCCACCTTCTTGAAAAGAAATGCTGCTATTTACATGAACAGTAGAGAAACCCAACCAAAATATTTAGGAAGTGAAGTATTCCACTACATTTTCTACCACTGGAGAGAGAATAAGAGAGAAATTTGCGGCAAGTGTTAAATGTGTTATTAAAGAAATTAATGGGAAATATTCAGTTCAATAGTACAGATAGAAGTGAACTCAATGGGGATATAAAAAATTATCTTAGAAAAGGGGAATTACAAAGTTTTGGTGGGTATGGAAGCACAGTAACTCTTGACAGCTTTCATGGATCCATGCAAACCATTTTTGTGTAAAACCAGTCATATCCTGAGTTGCACAGAAAAAAAGTGTGACCAGCAGCTCAAGGACGTGATTGTCCCCCTTTACTCCATTCTCATGAGACCCCACCTGGAGTGCTGTGTCCAGCTCTGGGGTACAGCACAAGAAAGACATGGACCTGCTGGACCAAAGGAAGCCCAAAGATGACCAGAGGGCTGTAGCACCTCTCTTACAAAGACAGGATGAGTGACCTGAATTTGTTCTGCCTGGAGAAGAGAGGACTCCTGGGAGAACTTATTTTGGTCTTTCAGTATGTAAAAGGAGTTTGGGGGGGGGGGGGGTGGAAATCAAAAAGAAAAGACTTTACCAAGGCCTGCAGTGACAGGACAAGGGACAATATTTTTAAACTGAAAGAGGATTGCTTTAAACACTGAAACAAGTTTTCAGAGGAGCCATGCATGTCCCATTCCAGGAAGACCAGGTTGGATGGGTATTTGAGGAACCTGATATAATCAAAGCTGTCCCAGCTCATGACAGAGGCATTGGACTAGATGATATGTAAAGCTCCCTTCCAACTCACACCTTTCTATGATTCTAAGATTCCTTGCTCACTGCAACCTCTTCCAAGCAAGGTGCATGAGTTTGGTGGTTATCTGCTGTTTCACTCTGTTACAAAGGGCTCTCTGTGCCATGTTCCATGAACTACTCACTAAAAAGTACTCAGAAACTTGGCAAGGGATGTATCACAGTAAATATTTTTCTCAGATATTCTTGAGTGTCTTTCATGGAAACAGGAAAAACATCACCTGTGGCTAGCAATAAAATTGATAGAATTTAAGGTAAAGTTCTTATAAACAGATATTGCAAATTTTTTACCAATCTATGAATATGTGAATGGAAAAGTGAGATTGCAATAACCCTGGAGCAGAACACAGCAGCATCCGAAAACAAATGAGCTCAATGTATGTTTCAAATTGTGAAAAAGTTGTTAGATTATATATAGAAAGACCAACATTTAAAGTGACAAATATGGCCCCCTTCTTGTCCTTTGCACATTATCACTTTAGGGAAGAAGTTAACTTGCTTTTTTCAAATGTGGTTTACTTGCAGGATTCACAGCTTTCTGAAACTGTGGCAGTGTGATTTACAGGGATTAACATATTCATGTCTCCAAAACCTTCCAAATAATTAAATTTTCCTAATCAAAGGAGGCATCAAGAATTTATGTTTGGAAAGTTTCTGTATGCCCTTTATTGTCTCTAATTGCTCAGGTAAAACAAAGGTCAAATTTATAGGCTCTGAACTGTTGCTATCAATGATTATATTCATCTGGTGTAAATGAGATAGGTATACCTGGAAACGGGGCATTTGATATACCCTGAATTTTATGAAAAGAAAAATAATAGGTGAAAACTGGTGAATTGCTTTATGAAAATAATTCACAATTCTTTAGAAAAAGGATGTTTTGTTCTTGCAACAGCAGTCCTGGTTTGCAAAGTAATAAATAGTTCAGGAAAGTTGTGGGAGGGATGAAATGTATCTGCCATTATTTGCATTGTGTTTTTCTTCCCTATCAAGGCTCACTCTCTGTTATATTTTACATAAGTTCTTACCACACCTGCCTGGGTCTCTTTATTTTATAATTGCTCACCAATGCTATTGATTTCCTTCCCCTGTACACTGCATGCTATGCACATACCAGATAAAATTTGAGATTCTAAATGAAGTGAATTTAGTAGTTTTAGCTCAATCCCTAGCCAACAGCAGAAAAAAACATATGCAACACTGCTCAGTTGACACAATTTCTTTCATCTGTGCTGAGGGAACGCACTGGAACACATCCAACACTGACAGTAAATTGATTTGCACCCTTGAGATGCTGGCTACTCCTGTCAGAATTGAGTTTGTTGACAGATGGCAGGCAGCGTGGAGAAACTTTCAGTGGAATTGCTTATATGTTACCCAGAAATGGCTAAAAAATCAAATAGGGGTATGGTGGTGGAAGAAAAGCTGAATAACTGGATTTATTACACCCTCAGATTTCTTCACTTTCTGATGAAGTTTCTGGTTGTCCAAATGGAATTATATTTCAACACTTTCTTGAGTTATTTATGGTTTTTCTCTTCTACAGTGTGGCTCTAGAACTTTTTCAATTAAGAAATTAAAAAACATGTCTGACATACAGATATTAGATTATGCATTTGTCTGAAAAAGAGCACTGTGTATACCTAAACAATTTAAATTTTTAAAAATTGGAAATATTACTGTAGGAATATTCTTATATCTAACATCTAAACAATAGACACTGAACTTTCTACTTCTGATTTTAAAATTAGGTCGCAGATTTTGTTCAAAATCTTTCAGAGTAACTATATATAATTTATCTTGCCTACTTTCTAATCAGTCTGAAGACCAATGTCCCAAATTTCTTTATTACTTATGACATAGCTACCACGTTTCATGCTCACACACAGAGTCCATATTCAAGAATTAGTCTTAAAGATGTCAAGGCCAAAATATGACAAAACAGTCTCTCCTACCTAATTTTTCCTTTTAAAAATATATAAAATTTATCAGACCATTTCCACATAGTTCTACTGACATCAAATTAAATTCTGAAATCTCTTATTAAGGTTGTTTTAGATTTCAACTAGAGAAACTGCATATTAAAAGCAAGGTGCTAAATGACAAGCAAATGTGAATATTGTGAAGGGCTATGAAATATTCTGCCAACACCTGGGAGAAATAGCATGAATTGTCAGTTGACTTTAATTTACTTATATTGATGGCTAATAGTGATATGAAAAGAAATATCCATACCTCACCTACTTGACCCCAAATAAATTTTGTGGTTTTAAAATGGTTGAACCGAGCTTGACACTTCAAGAGGGGAACAGCTAGCTACCTAAGAAAGTGTGTTGGCAGGAGACAAATAAGGGACAAAGAAATTTAAAAAAAAACAAACCAAGGATAAGAATGAAGGAGCAAAGGAGTAATGAGATATGGCAGCTGTGAGAGAGGCTTGTCCATCCTCTTAGCTGTAATAGTGTTGACAAAAATTCATATATTCAAATAATGGGCTTCTTAGGCAGTAAGTTCTAGGGACAGATGGAACAGAAGGTCAAGGCAGAAACCTTTGAATTAGAGATCATATAATGCATACATATGTATAACATATATATACACAAACATGCATATACACATATATATGCAAACATATTCTGATGAACTAGTGTCAACCCCCTATTTTTTTTGTACTGTAGATGGAAATCATACAGGGAAATAGGTTGGCGAGACCAGCCACTCTGCCTCCTGGGCAGTTCTCCTGACAGCTAGCTGCTTGAAGAGTAGGCTGCCAATCTTTCCAGGACATCTGATTTCCCAGCTGTTCACCTGGTGAGCTGCTGGCCACCCAGGCTCTCCAACTGGCTGCTCCACAAGCTCTCCAGCTGGGGTGTGGGTTACCTGATGTCACAGAAATCAAGCTCTCTTGCTGGAGTCTGCACTGGCTGGGGACTGGAAGAAGATTTGTTTTGGAAACTCTAAAATGTTCCCAGTGTTTTGGCAGCCTGGACAACATCTACATTTCACTGCTGTTAAAAGAGTATCTATCAAAATTTGCAGTGTCACAATGAGAGTGCTAGTTTTATTGTTTCTGCCATGCTGATTTTCCTTTAAAAATTGCTAAATTTTGTTCCAAATCAGGATGAAGAAAAAAAGAAAAGTAGCCTGGGTTTCTTGTCAGAAAGTAATATCATTTCCTTGCAATGTCAGTGGTAAAAAGATATCCTAACTTCAGAGAATGAAGAAAATCATAAGCATATTGAGAAAATGCTTCACTAAGACTGTTCAATTTTTATTCTGAATAGATTTAATTCCAGGGGACATTTTAAAAATTAAAAAAAAAAAAAAAAAAAAAAAAAAAAAAAGAATTTTTAGCAAAACATTAAATCATAGTCTCCTTATGTGAAATTAGCCCTAAAATCACATATCTATAAGAAAGACGTATAAAACTGCCCTTGCATCTTTTAGGCCTTTACTTGGGGATAGTATGAAAGATGTTTTTAAGATGTATCTCTTAGTGTTTCAGGTCATTTGCTGTTTTAGATCAGTGTCGGACTCTGCCTGGGAGTCAGACTGGGCATCTCTCCTGCTGCCAAAACAATTCAGAACCTACTTGGAGGGCATGAGATCACTAAATGCTGAATTAGGTCATACTTCCTCCAGAACTTTAACTTTTGCATAGACGTGTTCCTCAGAGTGATAGTTCATATTGATTTCTGACTGGAAAGGGCACCTGCATATGAAGAAAAACACTACTGAAATTTTTAAGGGTTACTCTACCAACATAAACACAAATTAATGTGCTATTTTCTTACACTTCTTAATTTCTCTTTTCTCGCTGTTCCAGTAGAAACTGAGGGGAAGAAATTTCCATTTCCAAATGATATCAATACCTGGTATTCCAAAACAACAAAAGTGGGTCGGGAACTACTCATGTAGGTCAGTTTGCATATTTAAACATATTCATTGGGACCATTTTTGTTTCATATCATTATCAATTATCTGGACAAAGGGATCAATTGTACTCTAAGTCAGCTTGGAGATGGCACCAAGTTGGTTGGGAGCATTGATCTGCTGAAGAGCAGAAAGGCTCTACAGAAGGATCTGGACAAGCTGGATGGGCTGAGGCTACAATGTTCAGCAAGGCAAAGTGCCAGGTCCCGCACTTGGGTTACAACAACCCCAAGCAGTCCTACAGACTGGGGGAAGAGTGGCTGGAAAACTGCCCAGAGGAAGAGGACCTGGGAGTGCTGGTCAACAGCTGGCTGGGTATATCTGCCCAGGTAGCCAAGAAGGACAATGGCATCCTGACCAGTATCAAAATTCCTGCTGACACTGGGGCCAGGGAATTGATTCTCTCCCAGCACTGGGCTCCACACCTCTAATACTCTGTGCAGTTCTGGGGCCCTCACTACAGGAAAGACACTGAGGTGCTGCAACAAGTCCAGAGAAGGGAAACAGAGCTGGTGAGGGCTTGAGGCACAAGTCTTATAAAGAATTATAGAGGGAGCTGGGGTGGTTTAGTCTGGAGGAAAGGAGGCTGAGGGGAGAACTTCTTGCTCTCTGCAACTACCTGGCAACTGTATGTATGTTCCCTCATCTTTCAGAAGGCACAGAAAGGCAGTCAAGGCTTCCTTGCAAAGAATAACAGATGCCTATCTATGGCTAGGAAACAGAATTCTGCTAAAATATTATTTATCAAAATTGTTATATAATAAATTTTCTTCTTTCTTGCTATTCTATCTGAATCCTTAAAACTGTATGTTTGGGCAGCTCAGATCACAAACATATTCTTGCAAAATCCACAAACATATTCTTGCAAAATTGTGCTTCCTCTTTTAAGACCATGGTATGATATGTTATGATCCTATGTGCCCGAAAATTTATCTACAGAAATTAAACTGAAAATTTCCATATGATATCACAAATCAATACGTATAAAAGTGATAATTAATGAGACATGAAGAAGGGATGGAAATCATCATAATAGCTACAATTGAATTTATCCTTCACTGTGGAAAGGACTTTTCCCACTTATGTTTTGACTTTTGTAGTTGTCTGCCCTCATAAACGAGAGAGGTTTCCCAAAAGAAGACTATGCACTCAGCTTAACTAGTACTGATATAAATGTATTCTGTTTGGGTTTTTTTTTAATTGATACAGTTTACACAAACACTAAGGTCCACAAGCAGGGCATTAAATTCTTGATATTAAAAAAAGACTGCATAGTCAGAAGTTGTGATATGTATTTACAGTTGGTACATTTCAGCAACATCAAGTAAGCATTGATCACAAAACAGGTGGGTCATCCACTCAGATTTTGGAACTCATTGAGAAAAGTGAGCCAAGCTCCAGCAGCTTTGAGATAGGAAACGCAGCTTGATGGGAAGCTTCAATCACCTCAGCACTAGTTTATTAATGGGCTAATAAGGGGAGTATCAGTTTGTACTGTGCTGCATGTTTCAGAATGATAGAAAAGGCACTTGCTTTCGTGGAAGGAAAAAGGCTGTCCTTGCAAATAAAGCACAGTGTTTTCATCCTTCACTACAATGCAGCTCCCTACAGAAAAGGCTGGAGTGCCTTGTGCAAGCACAAACAGATGTTCCATAGCAGCATAGTACAGGTGAGTGAATATCTGAGTGAATATCTATGACAGCTTTCTGTGAAACACAGTTCCCTTAAGGAACTGTATACATACACAGACGTACATGTACATATATATATATATATATATATATGAAAATATTTAAAATTGTTGACTTGATAGCTTGAAAAATGCTGTATACAACTCTTGACTGTGTCATTTTCCTGAATTAAATGTAGTTTGATATCTATAAGGGCAGAAAAGGGTTTGCACTTAGCCAACACAGACACCAATATGTAGAAATGGTGACTTTGGGAGGTGAGTTATTGAGGTAACTGTGAATGGGTAGTTTGGAAAGAGTTCTTCACAAGAAATTGTCTCGGACTTCTTTTCTGATTAAGAATAGCTTTTCTCATTTTCTTCATGAATATATATGCATGCTTCATTTTAATAACATGCCTCTGTGAGTACTGCTCTTTTTTATTTATTACAACTGAGTATTCCAGTCCTGAGTGAAAAAGTAACAGGCAAAGAAACAATTTACTCTGTAACAATTTGCATTTAAATTCATTTACAACAAATACCTTTTGTGTAAGCAAGAGGTTTCTATAACTGCTGACATTCTATTGTACAAAACCACACAGCAAGTAGCTACCTCATGATATCCAAGCTGAATTGTAGGTGGTGGCTATGAATATTCATTAATTCCTCTGCCTATTTGAAATACCATTTTATAGGGTATGCAGTAGCTGCAGTCACAGGAAGCTGATAAGAGCAAGCACTTTGCTGAACTGGGAAACATGATATCAATATTAAAATCAGTGCAATATATGGCACAATATTATATCCCTTTAATTGCACAGTGAGGAAAAAGATTTTTCATTAAAGACAATAAGTGTTTTGAATACTAAGAACACTAAACCAACTTCAGGTATTCCAGCTTAACTTTCCTTTTTTCTCTCACCAATTGCATATTATTTCCTAAATGTTTTTGAAAGTATTACAATTAAAATGGGGTTTTTTAGTATCCAATACTTTTACCAACAGGAGAATTTCCATTTCATTTACTTTTTCTATGGCTTCTCTTGCAACTGACTGTGTATGTGTTTGTATGTGTGTCTATTTTACCTCCTTCTAACAGTACATCGTTTTTAATCACAGAGCACAGAGAGGAAGGGGAAGCTTTGGAATTGATTTTGTGGGAGGAAGAAGTAAACCTGAAGGAACAACCAAGGAACAAATGAAAACATAATGAGACTACAGAAAACATGGCTGTGTTTGGAGGTTCTGGGGGAGAAAAGAGTGGGCTTATGTAGATTGATTCTGTGTGATGGACTGTGGAGGGTTCTGAGGAAAGTAAGAGTGTAAAGGAATGCTGGATGAAAGTCAGAAAGGAAGCATGGAACAGACAAGGACAGAAAACTGAAAGAAAATTTAAAAAAAAGGCTGGGTGAAAGCCAATACAACCTTGATGAATGGGAGGAATTGCATGGGTTTGGCTGTGGGGAGCATTACTCAGAGGTCAAGAATGACTTTGGAAGCAAGAGCTACATTAAAAAATTACCCAGCTTATAAACAAAGGATTTTCACAAAGATTTAAAGCAAGAAAATATACAGTATCTTACTTTGTTCATCTGGCAGTCATTGAACTTTGTCAGAATTAACTAATTAGAGCAAATCTCTGTTAATACAGAGACCTGTCAATCCATATGTTTTTTTCATCTTGTAGTAGGCAAATTCATCATCTTTCAAACTGGTTATATGACATTTTGAAGACACAGAGCACTGTATGAGCAGTGATAGGTTTATGGCAGTATATTCATTATGGTGCTGAAAGATGTCCATAAATGCTCTTAAAGGGTATCCTGTTTATGCCTCTGGTTTTCCTTGAAGGGAGAAAATTTGCAATCAGAGCCTCAGGGATAGAAGCAGGATATTTTCCACAGGCAGCACTCTTCATCTGTGCCTGAGCATGGTGCTAGTATGACAAGTGGGCAACTGTCCCTACTTCTAGGGAGATTCATAAGAGCTTTCTCTTATGGGCTTCACCTCCTTGAGGTCACTCAGCACAAAATCAAGACAGTCTGATCTGGGATCGTGGTAGAACCCTAATTCCTGAGTGACCACCCATCAGGACTTGAAGCCCAGATTAAAGACAAATGAAAGACATGGGTTTTGTTCATGAGGTGCCATGTGACTTTCTGAGTGCATGAGTACTCAGGTCTTTTATCTGGGCTGCATGTCCTAATGAGTGGTGACTCAGGAAATGGGGTTATACTGTGATCCCAGAGGAGAGAGGCTCAGGTGCTCAGAAGGTGGTTTGGGTGTGTGTCACACTATAAAGTCTGTCTAAGTTACCCATTACAGTGTAACCCAGAGGCACAGTTTTTTGAGAGCTGTTTGATCTTTTTACATAGACCAAGTTTTTATTCCCTCAAAAGCCTACACCACTGGGATGAGGCACTTAAGATACTAAGGGCCTGTCTGACAGAAAGCCACACCTGTGAAAATACACCTTAAAACATACATTAAATGATTTTTTTTTTTTTTTGTATTGAAAGATATGTGATCCACAGGTTACTAAGTGTAGTGGTTTTGGCTTGGGTTGGTTAATTTTCTTCACGGTAGTTAGTAGGGGGCTAGTGTAGGATTTGTGCTGAAAGCAGCATTGGTAATACAAGCATGGTTTTGCTATTGCTGATCAGTGTTTACACTGAGTCAAGTTCATTTCTGCTTCACATACCATTCCACCAGTAAGGAAGCTGGGGGTGCTTAAGAAGCTGAGAAAGAGATTCCATACCATACGGCATCATGCTCAGGATGTAAAGCTGGGGGAAGAAGGAAGAGGTGGACCTTTGAAGCCATGCCTTCCCAAGCAGCCATTAAGCTGGATGAAGCCCTGCTCTCCTGGGGATGGCTGAACACCTGCCTGCCCATACAAAGTGGTGAATTAATTTCTCATTTTCTTTTGCTTGCTGGTGTGGCTTTTGCTCTAAGTATTAAACTGTCTCAACCCATGAGTGTTGTCATTATTACTCTTCCAATTCTCTCCTCCATCCTACCCAGAGGTTGAGTGAGCCGTTGTGGGGGAGATTTTTTGTCATCTGGGGTTAGATCTGTCAGATCAAGAGATAAATAAAAATTATTGGGTGTTAGGCCCACATAATTTTATTTATATTGCAGTGTTATCAGAGGATACCAGGTAAGGAAAGAGGTTACACACCTTTTTCTAACTTAGATACTGCTTAACTTTAGCCTCTCCTCCTTTAAAGCAGCACAGCGCTGCCCAAACCGCTGTCTAGAAATAGTCATTACTACGTCAACATGCTCACACAGTCTGAGTGACAGCAGAACTAGTTATTACTGCTCTAGACATTGCTAGACAGAGTTCTTCAGGGGCCCAACTGGACCAGGCTCTTGTCACATATGGAAAAGTATTGAGTATTGAGAAGCTCAATACCTTAAAAACCAGTCACATTCTTTATGTGCCGCTCCAAGAAGAATATGTAAGATCAGTATAAAATCTGAACTATCGCATGTCAAGTGTTCTTCAAGAAACTCTAAATAAAGCTGTATGAGAAGAATGCACATTCGCAGATGCTGAAAAATACTATAGTTTACAGTCCATCTCCTCTTAACCTGCTTATGGTCTCCTAAGACAGGAAATACATATTTAGATGAAAGAAATGTGTTTGTTGCAGGTTTGTAGATGTAAACAGAAATTATACAGTTCTAGTCGCCGTAAGAAGCTATGGTCTCAGCTGATGCACCTGACCAGTGTGTTTCCACTGGGGAAGTTTCTATCAATATAAGGAAGGAATCTTCCAAGTTTGAGAGAGGAAGCATTTGAGACAGCACAAAGATGTTTATCTGAAAACATAACATGAAGGCAAAGGGTATCAGTGTCATTGACACACCAAAGAAATCAGTTTTGAAATTGATAAATAAGCCTACTTATAGATTAGGATTAAATTTTATGTATATTATATGATGTGTTAAGTAGTCCACAGAGGCAGTGAATATAATAAAAGTATTGGACTTTGTGGGTACAGAGAATTAACAAAAAAAGACAGGATAAAAGATACAGTTACATATTACAAAAGATACAATTACATACACACACAGTAACCAAGAATAGATACAATCACATTCACTGCAGAAAAACATCAGCACATTTTCATTTTCACTTTGGTATATTTTACATAGTTACACAGATTAAATACATATATATATACCTGTATGCATATAAAAATACAAAAACCCATAAAATATAATATGTAAGGCACAGCCAGATGTATGTAGAGACATCATTTTTTTCAAAAAATGAATGTCAGTCTTGTACTTGGTGACCTATAAACAGTTACCCTAGATTTTGGCAAAAGCCATGCATGCATATGAGGATAAAACTCAGATGCAATTTCCACAGCACCTCCCAAGCCCATATTTCCTAGAAATTTAATTCTTCTGAGCACTATCATACATTCTAAAAAGATTTTTTCCTTACCCTGTGCATAAAAATCTTCAAACGGTAGTTATTGCCTGAAATGCTTACATTTAATTGGCAATGTTTTTAATGCTACAGTTTTCACAAGGTCCCAATTATATATTCTCACTGCATTTCTATGCTGTTGGGCTGTTCTAATTCCTTACATGCACACTTCATACTACACTGAACACTAAACAGAATTGCACTAGAAAAATCATAGCTTTACATCCATTGATGTGGCTTGTTGGGATTCTTTCCTTGACAGTTTGATTCCTGTGCATTATTTGTTCATGAAAAAAAAAAAAAGTTCCTTACATATGACAGCTGGAGATGCCACTGCAAAATGTTTTTGGTTAGAGAATGGAATGTGAAATGAGCCTGGGGAAATTGCATGGAGAACCAAAACCCTAATTCTTGAAGTTTTGGCTATAAAGGATAAAATGGCCTACTGTACAGGAAATACAATTTTCTAGGACTGTATACCCAGTCGTTTAGGTTTGGTGACTTTTCTTTTTTTTTTAATTATTCACTCTATATTAAACAACATTATCTTAAACTTCTTTTGATGATGTACCCCAAGGAACAAATATTCCAAAGTGAGTATTAAAAATTACAGTCTGTATATGAAATTGTAGCAAGGCATTTTTGTCCTATTTTTACATGACAGCAAGCTACAGATTTTTATGTGAAAATCAGAAGTGAAGCAGGATTGCATGTAGGCATTGGGCCAAAACAGAACTGTGAAAATTTAAACTCTTGTGTAGGCTGCAAGATTACTTTCTTGTCTTGATGGTGTGATTTTCGGACTTGATATTTCTGCTCACTGTTACCACAATCTTTATTTCAAAAGGCAGTAAATTTATTAAGATAGTGTTTTCTCTAACATTCTTATCATTGTAAAAAATTTATTGTATTAATAGAATACCACAGAGAGATATTGATTTGCTGAAAGTTCAGATTTACTTTTGCCCTTTCATGATTTTGTCATGTTTTGTTTTAACATTCTCTTCCCTTCTGTTCTGGGAAATACTTTTTCAGGTCAACTGTCAGTCACATGTAGGTCATCACCAGAAAATAGAAACAAAAATTCAAACACAATGAGCACAATGATTTTGGCTAGAAACCTGAAAAGCTATAAGATTTTCATAGTATTACCTGGGAATAATTTCATCTTGCATTGTCAGATCTCTGCATAAAAATTAGTGTTATGGTGTCTATTTATTTACTTAATATCTAGAATTCCATTTAAGTTAATTATTAAGAAGGGATGTGAGTAAATGCAGTCTTACAATCCTTATTTATCCTCTCTATTACAATGACAAAGTCAGCACCTCTTAGTTCTATGTATAAACATCCTCATTTAACTGAATTTGTAGATAAAGCCCTAAGTCAAAAACTGAGTCACAGATCCAAAAATTAGTGTCTCTTTTGGAGATGCAGCTTAAACAAACAAAACTAGCACAAAACCATTAATTCAGTGCAGCACAAATTTACAATGAGCTCAGTAATTGCTAAAACATTTAATAGAAAAAAAATCACATTCAGTACTACATTATATAAACCAGTTGCATGATTTAGTGTGTGTGAAACAGAAGCAGAAACTGTTAGCAGAAATTCCAGCTAGTAAAGATAACGTGCAGAATTCATCACAGTCTCACATGGATTACCAGCAGGTAGTGCCTATGGCCATGTAGATTTACTTTCTTGTCTGACAGCAAGGAAACATAATCTGGCTTTGAGGTGATCTTTTGACTGCCTCTTACATCTCCAGATCTGAAATTTGACCTGTGCCCCAACCCCATCATCATCTTTTATGAGAGCCAGGATCTCCAGGTTTGCAGAAAAACCTCTTAAAAAAAAAAAAAAAAAGCCTTTTGGTGTTCTTGGACACAGCTGCATTAGGCAGAAAACTGTTTCTTTATTTTATTGCTGATATGTTTAACTGATGCACAGTGGGGCAGGACTCTGTGCAAAGTAAAGACAACATTGTTTCTGCAGCTCAGTAGTGCGTACAAAGGGTTTCAAGGCAAATAGCAGAAACCTGTATTCATTCATTCCTGCACAGCAGAATGTGAGTATTCATGGTAGGTGCTGACATTTTTTTAATATATGATTGAAAAGAGACCCCACAGGCAAAGAATATTCCTAGCTAGCTGAGTACAGAGATCTTAGAGTGATAGGTGTTACAAAAGGTGTTACGAGTGATAAACAGAACAAGCCAGGACTCTTACAGAGAAAATAATTACAAAATGTTCATGAGTAGGTATTTCCTACTATGGTGCCCAGTTGTAGTGTAGACACTTAAGGGTATTCATTGTTTATTGAATATCTTCAGAAAGCAGGAACCTTCACTGACTGGAAGGCTTTTTCTGATTGCCTGAGAGGGCTTATCCTCTTGGCTCTTGCAGTCAATCTGCTTAACTTAGACACTGTGCAATGACATGCCCATGCTTCCAAAAGCATATATTTATTTAGTAGCTATAACAAAAAACCTATGGGACAGTTTTTACCTTTTCTTCACCTTGAGAGGTTTAGATTGATAAACTGTCTAATATAGATAAACAGGCCTAATAGAACAATGCCTGAATGAAAATATAGGGGCTAATTAATAACAAAAGCAAAACATAAGGAGACAGAGACAATATCTTTCAATAAAGTCTTCAGAAAAAAAAAAAATCAGAAACCCTTTTCCTGCAAGAGAAATCAGCTATATCAGATACCTATTTCATGACAGAGTACTCAGAACCTCCCTGTGAAGTCATGAATGGAAGGCATCAACCAGTTAAACCAAGAAAAATAGAATCAATGCAGGCTATGATGATGAATACCTTTAGAAAACTTCACTGTGAAGTTCAATTCAACAAAGACATCCTGTCAAGAGCCTCTGTATTGACAAGGTCTGTTGTGGTGTAAGATTGAGTAAAAATATGTTCAGACATTTTAAAACTTCCCTTTTAAAACTTCCCACTTCTCCTAAAAGAGAATGTCAGTTTCCTTTAGATGCCCTGAGGATGTTGGCTTAGCTTTCATTACATCAAGGAACTTAGCTGAGCAGACCCACACCTACCCCCTTCTGTACCCACTCCGGTATACAAACACCCCACATGGTCACTGAAGATATAAACATTAGGGAAGAGATATGTGCCTCCACCTTAATCTGTAGATGTGGCAGGAGGAGGAGAAAGCAGTGTGCAAACAATTCAGCTGGAATGTGGTTGCTCTCCAGCTCCTGTGGCATGATCTTCAGTTTGCTGTGGGATGGATTTTTGTCAAAGATGGAATTTTTCAGTCATACCTGATGTGACTTATAAGTTATGCCATGGCTCCAGTCCTGCTATCTCTGCAGCTCAGGAGACTTCCCACTGCAATACTACAAAATCAGCAGCTGGTAGTTTTATCTGAGACACAGAGGCATGGTGCTTCTTGGGAACTGAAGTAGTTCACATGAAGTAATAGATGAGAAAATATTTCTTCCTAGAACTGGGAGAGTGAAAGCATTAAGAAACAAATTCAGGTCAATTTCAAAAGCCATTTTGTCTGCTTAGTAAGAAGCTTTACAACACCTAAGATAGTCCAATACTTTTTAGCTCAGAAAAAAAGAGAATTGACTTTGATAAGTATTGTGCTTATAAAACATTATTAGTTGTATGACTCTACAGATGTGATTGAATGACACCCTTGATTCCAAGAAGGCAAGCTCTAGCACACCCACAAAACAGTGTTTGACTCGTCTACAAAACATATCATTTTGCACCTAATCAACTGTAGTATTTCATGCTTACTCTGGTATGAAGCAGCTGGAAGACTTACACCTCAAAATTAAGGGAAAGAGATGAGAATACTCCAATATGAAACAAAACAAGATTATCAAGCTCTTTTTTACCTATGATTAGTGATTCACTGGAGTTTTCGTACTGTCATCCATGATGGATACAGTTAATTTTTGCTGTTTTGTATTTATATTGCAGGTTGTCATTTCTGTCATTAATCATAAACATAATTGTAATAGAGACAGAAATGTCTTTTCCCAGACATTTAATTCTGAAATACAATTATCCAGACTTCCTGCTGTTAATGGCATAGAATTCTAATTACTTCAAAATGAAGCCATTATTCATAAACTTCAGGCTTGTAACACACATGTTTACAGTAGATGGAAAATACTATGGAATTCATCATTGTGGAGCTCCTGTTTGCCACAGGCTTATTTAACTACTGCCTTTGTCCCATCCCATTAAGGAATGATAAAGTACTGAACTCCCTGTTTACTTAGAAAGCTATGAGCAGAAGTCCTTCTTCATAGACAATGGGCATTCAAATTTTCTGCTTTTATTCAAATAAAGTACAGTTGTGCTTTTCTGTTGTAGGAAGTCACTTGAAGTTGGAAATGGCAGTAATTTAATTATCAGTCACTATTTGAGAATCAGATAATTCCAACAGTTGTCAGTGTACAACTAAAAGGAAAAATATATTGGGCAATGCAAACTTAGAGTCATGAGGTTAAAAGAGAAAAATGTTGAATTGAGTAATTTTCCCAAATTTTCAAACATAAATTGTAAGAGAAGTGTGTTTGATACATGGTTTGTTTTCATAAAACAATGCTCAAATTTGGAGAGCATTACCATTACCATTACCATTACCAAATACCATTACTAGCATGTAAAGAGGTAAAGAAGATGAAGAAGGTACAAGAATAGACTGAAAACATGGAAGATGCCTCAAATATAAATTAATTTGTGCTATGAAGTTGGGCCTTAAATGGTTATTCAAGTGGAATGAAAACTTTAAAAAATATATAAAAAAGGAAAGACAGCCATCCTCAAACATATAAAACAATAGAAAACAGAGAAAATACTAAAGACTTCAGCTTTTATGTCACTGGGATAGACAGGTCACCAATGCCCTTGCGGAGGTTTGACAAGACCTGGTAAGAAGAGGGGAACAAAGTAAGACAGGTAGGTACTTCCAGGGAATGGCCGAACCCATTTTAATAAAGTTAACTAAGGCAGGGAGGGAAAAATCACCTTTTAAAAGTGTCTATATAAGTAAGTATTGAAGAAGTTCAGCTGAGTTGACTAGACACTTAGTTTGAGATGCCAAGATAACCCTTATATTCTTTGACAATGTGAACTACAAACCACCCATAGCTACCAATGTACCAGAGCATCTCAGTTAATGACAGACATGTGAGCTGGCTCCCAAAGACCCTAGCAGCTATGAATTATTTCTTCTACTATTCCACAGCAGAAGGCAGTGATCTCAGAAGCCATATTTAGTTCTTAAAATCTGAAAATAAAATGTTGATTTTTGTTAAGTGTACTATGTTTTCAAAATGTCTAATTTTATTTAATCATTGAGTTTGATCTTTTCTCTTGCTTTGTCTGAGTCACATCTGAGATACCATGAATGATAGGCTCATATTAACACTGATTTTACCTTATTTCTCCTTCTATCTTCACATTTTTATCTTGTTTATCATTCTGAAAGACCACTATTTCAACTGAATAGTAACATAAATTATTAAAAGATGTTGACTATTCACACACTGACATAAATGAGGAACAATGGCTAAATAACAAGCAAAAGGCAGTGAAGGTAGATATGATATCTTCATTTCGTACCTTATTTTTGTGCTTCCATTGTATATTCTGCAAAATTTGAAAGGCTGCTAATCAATAAATTGTGAAGGATTTATTGTTCCCCTCCATTTGTGTTTGTTTTTCATTTTCACATCTAACCAGGAGTTTCAGTGCTACACATAATGACAGGCATTCACACAACTTTGCAAAGGAAGCTATGAACTTTATTATATCGGCCCCCACCTTCCCTAAAATTCAGTGCAATTTAATTTGGGGGATTCAGATTTATTATGTTAATGTAAATTTTTATTTTGATTCCCATTACTGACAGCTTGAAAAAGAATGGATTAAGATTAAAATAGAGAAAAAATGTGTCAGCATAATATACTAATGTTGAACCTTACCAAAATAAATAATCCCACAGCTATGCCCTATTATAACAAGGAAGCACCATCTTTTTCCCAAAATTACTGTTATGGGAAAACCTAGCGTATTTAAAAGTAGAGGTTCAAAGCAATTCATAGAATTTGGAGAGCAAAACCTCCTTTTGAATGAGCTCTATCTACAACATTTTTCTGACATATTGCTACGGTAGATTACATGTCCTTTTAAAGCTTTGATTGTAAAATAGACTTCTAAAAACACAGCAACATTTAGAAAGATGACATGTCACTGAGATGTTTGCCCTAAGTGGTTTTATATTAAAGGTTTGAGTAGCTGTGCACAATGCATCAGCTTTAAGGAAGCTTATATAAATGGTACAGATAAAAAAATACAAAATTGAACAGAGAAGAAGTCACTTTAAAAGTTTATGTTTGCATTAAGCGCATATAGCTTGGCATACACTTGGGCTATGTTTGAACTTCAGGATATTTTATCTTAATTATCTATTGGGTTTGGCTGGGATGGAGTTAACTTTCCCATAACAGCCCTTATAGCACTGTGCCTTTTATTTGTAGCTAGAATGGTATTGATAACACACCTGGCAGCCACCCAAGGTCAACCCACCACAATGTAAAAAGCTATTTGGAAAGGTACTTAACTTTTTATTTCCTCACCTACATTTTTCAATAATTCTTTTGTTCACAGCTCAGAATTTAAAGCCAAGTTAGTAGCAGACAGAAACATCTATGGATTTTGGTTTGTTTTTTTTTTTTCTTTTTCTCTAAAGACTTGTATATTCAGAGCTCAGAAATGTAGAATAGTTTTCATTAAAAATATGAAGCAATCACAAGTTGATCATAAATGTATTTGAGTTAGCTTCTTACTTGAATATTTAAATATGTTTATAAGGAGAAAATGAAGCTCAGAGAGGAAACCTTCTCACTTGCTACAACTACCTGAAAGGAGTAGCCAGATGGGAATTGGTCACTTTTCCTAAGTAGCAAGATTGAGGGGAAAATGGCTGCAAGGTGTGCTAGGGAATGTTTAGATTCAATATTTAGAAAAATTTGTTCATGCAAAGAAGTGCCAAGAATTGGAACAGGCTTCCCAGGGAAGTGGTGGAGCCACCATTTCTGAAAATATTTCCAAGAAGCTTCAGTGGGGTATAGTTTAGTGGCAGACTTCACAGTGTTGGGTTAACAGTTGGACTTCAGGATCATAAAGGTCTTTTGCACCCTGAATGATTCCATAATGTTTCTATCATTTACAGCACCTGAAATAAGTAGCATGTCTCCATTGTCCCCATTGTAGGCACTATGTGTTAAAATGTCCACTCATGAAACACAATACCTTGGACATATTTAAAGATGAGTAAATAGTAAATGTGGTATTTAGGTACATAGTTTAGTGATAGACTTGGCAGTTCCAAGTTTATATTTGGATTTAATTATCTTAAAGATTTTTTTCCAACCTAAATGATTTTATGATTCTTCTCTAGTGACCAGCTCAAAAAAATCTCTTCCCTCAAAAGAAATTAATTTTAAAAACACTGTGTTCCATACTATCTCTGGAAGTGCACAGTCAAAGTATTTTTAATCTTTACCTATAGTTTTAGTTAGAAAACAGACTCAGTACTTCAGAGCTGTTTCATAATTGCCAAATAAAATTTCATCCTTTGTAAATGATTTATAGCTTCCACTTAAACCTTTAGGACAGATTTTTGGGTTTATGACAACATTTTGAACCTGATTTGTCATTCATCTGCACAAATTTTAGTAAATCCTAGTAAGATTCCTTCATCTCTGGCAACATTATTATTTAATCCAATGTTACAACACTCTCCAGCTCCAACATATAGAAGTTCTTGCCACAACTGTCAAACCCCCAAAAACAGGTTGCCACAAATTGCTTTCGGAATTATATTTATTACTGTTATAACCAAAATGATGATCTGGAAATGTGATTGATGAATTTCAATTTAAACTTATAATTGAAATAAAACATTTCATACCACCTCACATGGAATGATTTGATTTTCGATTCTTTAAATAATTTTCAAGTTAGTGAATAGCTAGACTAAGAAAAGGAGTGGTAATAATTAATAATAATAATAGTCAATCTATTGCACATTATCACCTAGTGTGGACATAACCAGGGTGTCCAAAAGTCATGCTTAGTTTTGACTGTATTTCAAACCCTTTTGGAGCTTACATGCATAGCACCTATTGTTTTATAAAGACATAGGTAGTCACAGGCATGGCACTGGAACTTGACCCTCTCACTGACTGTGTAAATGACATAACAGCTATGCTACAAATTCATTTCTCAGAGTCTGGCTTTCTATTTTATTGAATATTTCAGCAGCCTCTGCTGAGTGAACTGGAAAATCAGTGGAGATTGATAGCCTCAGAACAAAGCCTGGCACAAGCAAGAGCTGAAAGATGCGCTGGAAGTCTGCTGTGGGGTGAAAGGAAATTTCTTCTTTAGAGAATGTTTTTTCTGAGTGTTTCCCACACAAAATTAGTTCGTGAAATATTTCCTACATCATGAACAATTTTAGGGATACAGCAATTGCATTGCTGGATAAGAACATTTTTACCAAAGGGGTTTCAAAAGATGTTATTGCACTCCACACAGTTGTTTGCTTGACTCTAGATTTTTTTTTCATATGTAGCTTTCATTTAGAATAGTTTTGATACTGTGTGTCATTCTTTCTTGTATTATAAGTAATTGATACCCTTTACAGATATAATTGATTTTATTAGTCATTCTTATTTATTCATTTTCAGTAAACAAATAGCTGAATAGGAAGTTCCCAATGGTTGTGGTTTTGTCGGTTTGGGGTTGGGTTTTTCCTTCAATCTATCTGAAGGTACTTAAGAAGCATCTCAACAAAAATCTTTGGCAGCCTCATGATTAAGTGACTTGAAGAACTGAGCATAGCTTTAATTCTGCTTCTCTTAATATTTGTCAGATTTCTTAAATACAACATAAGAGGAAATTCTTACTAATGCGTTTTATATTCTTGAGCATGGATGTTTCATCTAATTTTCCACATTGCTCCTATCCTCAAATTTCATAGAAAACAACCTCCATTTTCATGAGTTTGTGTATTTTACTGCCTCTTTATAAAGCATTGCTTCTTGAAAAGGATGCAATCTCTGTCTCTATAAGGTCAAAATAATTTTCTCTACTCCATTAGAGTTTTGCCATTTCATCCCAGTTGGGGATCAGACCTCAGATTTGTAAGCTGAATTGAACATTACATTTGTGTTCCCACAAACTGTTTGATCTTTTCCACTCTAAGAAAAACACAAGTTCATTTAAAAGATCCAAACATATAGGATAAGAGACACAAGCAAGTGCCTCCACTTTATTTTTCTCAAGACAAAAATAATTTTGAACTTTTGCAAAAAATTTATGTATAAGCAATGTTATACATGTAGATAGGCACATACATACAGAAACATACATGAACAACTATATGGAAAGTAATTTCAGAAGTATTTATATTCTGCCTAGAATAAAAAGACTTCAGGGAACATTAATGCTCCTAACATGAATATGAAGTTTAGATATTAAAATTCATGAGGACCTGTCAACTGAACTGATGCAAGCTCTATTTGCCAGAAATACATGATGACATTGCAAGCTGGCAAAGATGAAGGCAGCTCAAGAAAGCTCTTCTTGGTGCTATTTCATCCCCCTGAATGTCAAACAAGCTGTCTTTCACCAATCTGGAGCTACATACAGAGTGCAATTCTATGCTGTTTGCTGAAGGTGTTCTCCTGAGCGCAGGGGATGTGGCTCTTTCCCTGTTTCCCAGACACCATACGGCCTAGGTTTTGGAATGACAGTAGACTGCCAACCAAATTCTGTATTTACTCAAACATACGTTGTCTTCTCCTCCAGATGACTTGTAGTGAAATTTAACAGGCATCATCCATATGTTCACATTCATATCCCACACAATGCTTGCACGGAATATCAGCAGGTCCCTTTCAGAAATCTCTAAATGGCTTCCCTAACAAGGGAGGCACTATGAAATACAAAAATTACCTGACAAAGCCATCACCATCCTGCTAACAGGACTTTGTTAGTCAATATAAGGATTCAATGCAAGGAGCTGCTCAAATATGCTCATCATGGCGAGCAATTTAAATTGTGGACAATTTAGAGTTAATAACTTACTGGTGAAGTTTAGGCAAAAGTAGTTTAAAGTCTACATCTTTGTTTCTAAGAAAGTTCTTACAAAAATCAATAAATTGTTGTTCTCTGCTACAGCAAATACTGAGGATAACATGATGCATTATGTGCAAACATCTGGAATATCTGAATTCACAGATGGTAAAGATGCTGGACTAGAAAACCTGGAGTACTTTTAATATAAGTTTCATTAAGTTAAAGTATTACTTCTCTCATCTAGAGACTTTACTGCTTTGTTTTCATGCAGTGAACCATACTGAAATTACTTTTTCAAAGTCCTCAAGTTATTTCAAAAATTTCTGGGTAACATTTTTCACTGAATACTAAGTAGATACTTGAGTGAACCATTCTCTGAACAAGTTATTCCGAGGCAAAATAAGAACCATATATTTTCCCTCTTTTTGTCTCTTCTAAGCATTCAGTTGCAATGATAATTTCAGATACCTCATCTAATTGCATCAGCAGCCTGGGGTAGTTGGTTTTCTTTTCCTTTATAGTCAGTGGTCACAGGTAAATTTTATGGCCAGTGGAATACAATTTTAGAGAACTTCACCAAGCTGAGAAATTCACTGAAACATTTAATACAACTTCATGCCCTCCCAATGCAGGAGAAAATTCTGAATATGAAAGACATATTTTTAAAGGGACATAGTAATGAAAAAACCAAGGAATGAATATCTGATAAGATGAATGGCTGAGGGGGGCTGAGGTCATGAGTCCCCTTTATTGTCATCTGGAAAAATAGTTAGTCATATTAGATAATTTTCAGTGTTTCCAGCTCCCTTTTGCCATGAATCTATATCTCAGAAACATAATGGTCACTGAACTCATCCACATTATATGTGAAAAGTCTAAAATTCCTTTTGAAACTAATTATTTCTGACCTATAAAAAGGAGCAGTGGAAAATGAGTTTTACTAGACAAAGTTAAGTCTCTTATTCCCCAGCATGTCAGTTGTCATTCACATTTATGAAATAAGAGAGGAGCCTGATGTTCTCAGACTATTCTTATTCTTACTGATTCAAACTTCAGCATCTATAACTCTGTTTTTGAAATGCATACATCTCAGTTCACAACCAAAAGAGCATAAGTAAGCAAAATTTTTTCGGAGCAAATCTTCACGTGGCAATGTCTGGCAATGTCAATGACTTTTCATAAGAGAATGGTATTTCAGGTTGTGCTTCAAATGAGGTAGACCGTATTTGTACACAAAAATAATTAACAGCTGAAAGGATCACTTTGGCATTATATAAAAATATATAAATAAATAAACAAATAAATAAGGTCAGTATTGCAAAAAATTGCTTTGGTTTATATTCCGTGGCATTTGCAGATGTAGGGAGGACTGAGATGCCTTGGACAAAGGTGCCATATAAAGACAGTAGTGACACTGAAGTATTTGCAGTTTGTATTGCAGACCACAAAAAAAGACCAGCAAAGACTGATGGAAAGAGCAAGCAGGGAAGACAAATGGGGTGGCACTTCACTACTGCTACTCACACACTGCTTTGTCAGCTCCAGATCATTTGGATAAACACAGATACACCAATGTGATACCACTCCCATGAGAACATTTCGTTTATCTGTTTCCAGTTCCTGTGTTCAAAGCTCTAGTTCTCTGCCATTAGCTATATTTTCTATCTACAAATGTCAAATACCACAAGAGCTGTCCAATTGTATCAGTGATTGTATCAGTGTTCCCCTGTGCATATGTTATGCAATGCAGGTACTCAGCAATTTCAAATATTTTCTTGTAAAATCTGCTGAAGTTAGAATATTTCTCTATTCAAATCTGTCTCATTGCTTACTGCGATAGTCATTTGGCTGTAAACTTCTATTGTCTCAACTACCACATACAGCTTTGTCTGAAAATCAAGCTCTCAACTACCTTTCTTTTTTCTTTTTTCTTTTTTCTTTTTTCTTTTTTCTTTTTTCTTTTTTCTTTTTTCTTTTTTCTTTTTTCTTTTTTTCTTTTTTCTTTTTTCTTTTTTCTTTTTTCTTTTTTCTTTTTTCTTTTTTCTTTTTTCTTTTTTCTTTTTTTTCTTTTTTTTTTCTTTTTTTTTCTTCTAACTCAAGAGAAAGCATAATAGTACAAAATCCAGTAATGTGGTTTTTTTTCTAGCCAAAAAGTGTAGTCTACTTATTATATTTCCCTACAAATAGAGGGGAGAAATAAACAAAGGCTGCTCTGTAGAGCAATTCAATGCAGAAAACGAAACTGAAAGTGGTGGCTCCCCCAACAGTTAGGTGTCTTAACTTACAATATGCAAATATCCATTTATTCCTAGAAAAAACCAATTTGGCTCTTATTCCAGTGCTCTGCATTGGAAAGCAATCAATTAACAAAAGGAGAGAGAAAGTGTGAGAAGTAAAACAGGAAGAGCATAGTCTGAATAATCACAGGTTACTATGCTGTTCTCATATATTTACACTAAAATTATAAAGGCCATATTTGTCTGTAAATTTAGTTATGTATACATACAGGTATATATTTACTTCAGTGATACAAGGTAATATATTCTGTGTTCTCAAAATAAATCCAGGAAAATTTTGGAACATGAGTATTTATCTACATGGCTCTTTCACACAATAGTACCTGAGAGCTACGTGTACATCCCTGGGACCTTGTGTCCAGCTTTTAACTATTTGAAAATTAGGTTTCATAGCTTCATTTAAAATTCTAACAGACAGGGAAACTTTGTCTGGAGCACCAAAACTCATTTTTAGTATTTTACAGATGAATAAAGAAACAGCAGAAGGTGTTCTCTTTCAGGTCAATTTCTTTCAAAGAAGTGTTTCTGCCCCAGTAGTTTTGGTTTTTTTTATAAAATCAACTGACATGGCATCTTGAAAACATGCTAGCTCTGCAAATTATTTAGCTGCTTGATGTTTCACTCTTTAGTGGGGTTTTCAAGCAGAGAACAATAATATCCAGGAGTTCCAAGCAATATGCTTCTCCATCTTCCTTGTGACCTATAAAGTCACCTGGACTTCCTTTCATGAAGGAGTAACCTTTCAATGACATGTTACTGAAACTCATCACTCTGCAGAGAAGTCTTGACTGTCACTTTATTCGTGTGCAACTATCATGGTTTAACCAGAGCTGCAAATAAGCCCCACACAGCTGGTCACTAACTCCCCTCACAGTGGGATGTGGAGAAAACCAGAAAAGTGAGAAAACATGTAGGTTGACAGTTTAACACATAAAGCAAAACCTCACACACAAGAAAAGCATCACAAGACTTTCATTCACCATTTCCCATGGACAGGCAGGTGCTCAACCATGCCCAGGAAAGCAAGGCTCCATCACACATAATGGTGACTCGAGAAAGCAAAAGCCATAATTCTGAACATCCCATTCTTTCTCTTTATTTCCCCAGCTGTACATGCCGAGCACGACACCCTACGGTATGGAAAATCCCTGTGGTCAGCTGGGATCAGCTGTTCTGGCTGTGTCCTCTCCCAGCTCCATGTGCACCCCCACCCCTCTGGCAGATGGAGTAAGGTTAAAGGCAGAAAAGGCCTTGACTCTAAGTACTGCTCAACAATAATGAAAAATCCCTGATGTTTCCAGCACAAATCCAAAACATAGCTCCATACCAGACAGTATGGACAGTATGAAAAAATTAGCTCTACTCCAACCGAAACTAGCACAGCAACTAAGTTTGCCAGCTCTTAGCTGCATTTTTCTATAAATTATGCAGTTTGGAAATGGGCTTCAGAGCATGTGTCCATGCAGTTATATGCAATCCATTACTCTGGCTTTCCAGGATCAGAGAAATGGGTTACTGTGTTCCTGTACTGCAGAAAAAAAAAAAAAAAAAAAAAAAAAAGTTACATCCTTCTGCAAGAGACACAGCTTTTACTCTTAAACAAAGCCAATATTATTACTATTAAATTTAATTTCATTAAGAACATGGCATTTCCCATGGATTTGGCCCAGTTTGGCTTCTGTTATACTAAATGTTGTAGAATTCAAATTATATGAAAATATGCATTCCCTTTGCAAAATTCACCTTGCCATGGGAACTGTGACTCAGAAAGCAAGTCTAGCTGCACATGCCATGACTTGGCTGGCTATGACCCACTTTCTGCTGGGTGACTGGTCTCTGATCCCCCACTACTGAATTCTCCAGTGACCAGGACATGCTAGGATCTTGGAGAGGGGAAGCTTGGCTCTGCAGTATTTGGTGGGTTAAGAACACAATTTCTCAAGATTGATTGCAATGTGGTGGCAGACAGCTCCCATTTATAGACATCTTGGCTTGAGAAACATGCGAACTGTGAGGCTTCCTTGTTGTAAAGCCAGTGTGAAGACACTTAAATAGCAGAGTTTTATACTTTGTGTTTGAATTACTTGGAGGGAAAGTATTTAGAATAATAATTTCTATTTAAATGATGGGAGCCTTAATTTCTCATTATTTTGAATAATTTTCAACTACCCATATGAAAGAGCTCATGTGCTAGATGATGCAGAACATCATAGGTCCTTCAATCCTAGTTGTCTAAATATTTTCTTCACCATGTAAGAAACCTGTGCCATCTGCTTTACATTGTAAAGAACTGATAAATTATATAGATAATAATTTACATGTGACTGTAGATTTCAACATTTGCCAACCCTGGTCTCTTAATTACCATTGTTTGCTTCAGGTTTGTAATAAATAGCTGTTGAATGAATTTTTGGCAAGCATGTTAACCATTTAAATAATTATTGTATCAAGTAATTATTTTTACTGCATCCCTAGAATTCACAGTGCTATTGCTTGTTATTAAAATGTCAATCCTTTCTCTTTTGTCATGAATAATGTCTCTCAGTTAAAATAGATCTATGATTTTCCTACAGAAATCTGATTATATAAAAACAATTATTTATCACATGCTGGTTTAGAAAAGAAAAAGAGAACCCCTGGAAAAGAAAGACATTTTTAAAAGGAAGAACAAAAGAGAAATCACAATTCAAAATTGCTTGAATTTTGGTAGAAATATTCTTCCTTATAAAGCAAAATCTAATGCTGTGTATTTGAATATGGAAGTTCACAGCTTTACTTGTCAGTCTCTTCAAATTACCCATGTTTTTTGTGTAATAACATTCAAGAAAAAATTCTCTCAATTCTCTCACTGTCATAGACACAATCTTAAACTAAATTAAACTGACTTGCTTTACTTTCATGGAAAGCTAATTCAGTACTGAGAGGAATTTTGTAAGTAATTGTGACTAATGTTGCTGTCCCTTTAAGACTCCTGAAAAAAAAAGTAGAAATTCATTATTAGTTTTAGCCAATTTTCACTTCTAACAAAATGTATGCTCAATTTAAATACATTCTCCAACAAATTCCTTACCATTATCTATTCTGAGCATGGATCTGGTAGTTACATTGTTTTCATACAGTAATGTATTGTTATAAAACATATCTGATGGCTAGATTATCCTTTTTGGTCATTAATCAAAAATTAATCCCAGAAGTTTAAACATAATCCTAGATTGAATTGAATTTTGCTAGGAGTAAACAGAATGAATGCTTTCCAAGCAAAAATATGGCCTTCAGAAAAAAAACATTTTTTATCTAATTAAACATTTGACAAAAATTCAGAAACTCCTAGATAATGCTTCTGTCAATAATTTCCCTCTTTGCCTGATTAGGAAATGCTAGAGTCAAGAAGAGGCATATGAAAAAGGAAAGTAAGAGATGGCATATCAAAGATACGAGTATTTGAAAATTCTGTACTGTCTTACAGCTCCCTTACAGTGAAATGGGAAATCACAATTATAGTAACTCTAATGTTCTTAGTAGATCTTAATATGCGTTAGGTGAATGTAGAAAAGAGTGAGGTGTTAGGATGGTACAAAAAGACAGCTCATTTCAGACACAATAAAACAGACACTGGGTGCAGGCAACAAGCAATCCGAAGGTAATATCAGCAGCAATTCACATTAAGGGGAGAGTGATTCCATGGCATTATGACCACAATGAAAGAAGTTGTGTAATTGTGTAAAGAATGGTTATCAACATATTGAGTTTAAGCACAGACAGGAAGCAGTAATGAGGCTAAGAGATGTGCAGAGGTGTTTGCCTCAGTTTATTCTTCTGAGCCTTTGCTTTTTTGTAATGCACCTCTTCATTAGTAATTAGAATCAAAAACTATCACAGAAATTGCAAATAACGGTTCATGTTTTCTTAGGTAAAGAAATATATAATAAAACTTCCAGCATGAAATCTTCAGAAAACTCTAATCCAGTCCAAGAAGGTGAAGGTGAAGAGGTACTGAGAGCTAAAATATCTACCCGTAGCAGAAGTCCTGTTTTCCAGAGCTTTACCATATAACAATAATAATAATAATAACTACAAAAAAGGAGGCCAGCAATGAGATTAGTTAAAAACAAGTTATTTTAAGCAGCAGTCAAATTTTCTAAAGGCCTTTATGAGGGCACCTAAACATAGTCAGAATTTTCTGATGTCCTCAGTAGCATAGATTTTGTGTTATTATCAAAATCCACATAGGATCTCCATTAAAAAAAAAAAGGCTTTTTTTTTGTTCTAGCTGTCTAGAAAGTGGCAAACCTAGTAAGAACTTGCAAATGCAACCTAAAGAGTATCTTTGTTGAATTTTGCAGTACATCAAATATTCTAATAGCAGACACTAGCAATGTCTTGACCTTGCATTATTAAAGTCAAGAATCATTTCACCACTGGATTCATAAGTGTTCACTGTGTTCACAGAGCAGTGAAATGTAGGAGAACTGGCAATTAAATGCAGAGAAACTAATTAAAAATAATCAAATGGGACAAAATTAGAAAGGAGTCAGGCGATACTAGAATAAAACGAGATGCCACACACAAATCCAGTCTGTCATTCTCTTCTGCAGGGAGAGCAAACATCCGGCTATTGCCTTATAATGTATAGTAGGACATAAGTATGCTCAAGGAAATAAAATAGTAAAAGGGAAGTTAGCCATCTGCTCGCTATTAAGCAGGAAAGAACTGGCTTTCAAACAGCATAGAATTATGGAACATCCTCTTGTTTTCTCCTCCTCTCCCTCCTATAAAATTCTTTTATATAAAAACATCACAATGTGAGATACTTTCCTACACAAGCAGCAAGCAAAAAGTGCACGTCACAATGGAAATTATGGATAAAATAAAGAGGAGAAATTTAAATATAAAATATAAAAAAACTTACTAAAATTCTTAGAGTGAGTTTTTGTCTCAGACTAGACACCATGTAAGAATAAGTTATGGCCTGGAGACATCCAGCCAGCACTAAGACAGTCTACGCAATAGTCATAATTGGAATATGGATATATAGAAAGATAGGAGAGAAATGTGAGGCTAATGTTTATTTTCAGAGACTTCAGAGCAAAATCCCCATCAGCATGTATGTCAAAATCTCCTTCAACAAAGAAAATCTCCAAATTGACAAAGTAAATAGTGATTGTTGCTCACACAATCAGTTTACTACAGACTGAGCTACAATCTGGATATTTCTGAAGTTTGGGAGTTCAAAAAATTTTGACTAGGAAAAAAAATTTCTTCTTCCTGGGAAGAAGAGAATAGCAGCTTGTATTTATGCCATAAACATATTCTTTGGAATAGGAAGTGTAAATTTTTTTACATTTTCAAGTATAAAAGATTAAATACAGCCTCCTCTCCTGGTGAACGTTGTTCTTCATTCTGTGTCTAGGAAGTTTTATTGTAAAACTGGGAACAAAATTGCAGGCTGGGAGAAGAGGGGAACTAAACCTGCCAATTGTACTGTTTCCATAGATGCTTTCTACTAATATCTGTAAATAAGACAGGGATCAATTATTTTGAACTTTTTATCATAGCACAAGCATGTACTGCTGGAGCACATTTGCACAGTTTGGGCTTTACCAACCAAAAGCATCAGGGAGGCCAGTGCAAGGACTCCAAAGCTACTTCTCTGAAACAATTTCTAGTGCCATCTTAGCAGGTCTTGTTAGTATATACATAAAGCCATGAACAAAATAAGGGGTTTTTTTTGAGAACTAACAATCAGAACAACAAAGATGCAATAGTCCCACTGTTACAGTCAGGAAAGAGCAGGTTTGTTTATCTTTTGTTTCTCGTTCTCTTTTGGCTTCTTTTTTAATAGTCACTATCCTGTGAGGTTGGGGAAGAGGAAAGAGCAAACACAGAGATGAGGAAGATGGTGGCAGATTAAGCTAAAGTGGCAGGGATGTCTGCGGAGGACTGTTATATGCTGCCAGGATTCATCATCTTTGTAAGATAATGGGATGGGAGCTTGAGGACATATTTCCGTGTACCAGGGGAGGTATGTGTTGTACATTAGGAAGAAGATCTTCACAGACAGGGTCATTGGGCATTGGAATGGGCTGCCCAGGGAGGTGGTTGAGTCACCATCCCTCGAGGTGTTTAGGAAAAGGCTGGAAGTGGCACATAGCGCCATGGTCTAGTCAACATGGTGGTGTTAGGTCACATTTTGGACTCCATGATCTCAAAAGTCTTTTCCAGCCTAATTGTTTCTGTGATTCTGTGCTTCACCGTGTACATTAGATTTCTGTATTCAGATTCACCACCCAGGAAAAGTTCTGCTGTTCTTACTAAAAAACTCTATAAGTAACACTAAATGAAAACTTGACTGCTCTGTAAGCTACACTGGAGACTCGGCTCTGTCTGTGATAATTTCACAATTGACAGAGTTTTAGCACAGACAATTTCCAAACATATTTAGGTATTAGGATATCTAGCACTGCATTTCTTTATTGCTAAATAAATCTGTACAGCTACCATTTTTTGTTAGTGGGAACCCCCACTGGTAAAATATATGGGCACCTCTCTCATGCATGCTAGTTTAAGTAGTTTCTGGGTGCACACTTTCTATATTTCTAATAATGACAGACAGAAACTTGAATTTCAGATCTCAATGGTATGTTCAGTAGAAGTAGCAATTAGGAAAAAGGGAACAGATCTCCTGTGAAATAACTGAGAGACTGTGAACACGGGATCCCTATGGTTTTCTTTTGGCTGTCACTTTTCCAATCTGCACTGCAGTTTAATGAGACCAGGTTTAATTTTCAGACATGAAATCTGAATCAGCTAACTGATAAAGGAGTCTATGTCATATATTTTCAGTGTCCCATTTGGGAAGCCAATCAATCAACTGCCGCTACATTACACACATTACAAAGATATTGAAATCATTCTTTATTCTTATAAACTTATTGCAGCAACATCTAGGGATGCCTCTTGTACTAAACAGCATTTTTTCTGATCTGGGTCTTGATCACATGTTTGTCTCAGGCTTATTTGAGAACTCCACATTTTTCATAAGCCTTCAAAATGAAAATCAATTAATGTGAACAGAAAAGAGAATTATATTCATATCTGTTATGTCATTTAAAACTTATGGTGAGTAAGATTTGCTAGCAAAACAGATGGGAAAATTATGATCTTTTTTATGATACATCTCTTGCTAAAATTTTCAAATTTTTTTTAGGCTGCAGTCAAAGCTCTTCTATTTAAGAAATAAAGTACCCTTCAGAAGTCCTTCTTAATATTTTGTATTGTAGCTGTTTTATGTGTAGCTAAATATGACACAAATGTGATCCTCATGATCTGCAAGAGTAAGAAGAGTTGAATGATTTTTGCTACTCAAAAGATTTTTAGAGTATGTGTCTTTCACAAAATCCTGTAAAGAAAAGGGTTCCATTCAAAACAAAACATTTTTGGTTTTTTTCAAAATGGAACAGAGTTATGTTCTCTGGATTTTTCTTTCTGTGAAATTCTGTGTGCACATGGGCAGGAATGTCCTTAAGATGATCTGCAGGGTGTGTGACGATAGCCTTGGTTGTAAACTGGAACTGCTCCTGTCTCACATCTGTGTGCTGTGATTGGTGTCTGCCAACAGTTCTCCACAAAGTCAATCTTGCAGCCTGTAGAAACTTCTGGGAGGGACCACAGTGGGGTTATCTGGTCCAGCCTCCTCGGAGATGATGATACTGACATGCTGAAACCATGATATGGGAACAGGTAAGGAGATGCATCTTCCTGATATTTTTTTTCCTTCCATTTAAATTCATATATATAATTTCAGAGAAAGTCAGCTTACAAGATGAACAACAGAGGCAGGTTTTTGAACTTCCACAAAGTTTCAGAACACAAATCACCCTTCTCCTGAGCCCTTTGTCTCAATATCTCAACAACTTTCATTATTAATTCTAGAAATTTGTAAGTATGTTTAATTTGCCCTCTAGCACCAAATGGTCTACATTTATAAGATCAGGCTTTCTAACCCTGCAGCATGTGGTGGTCACACACAAGCTGCTTGTGGATAATGGTCTCTGGCCTGCATCAATTCCCTACTGTTGTCCAGGAGAGGCTGCTGCAAGTGCTAATAGAACATGGCAAAAAAGTGCCATAGATCACTCTAATAATTTAACTGTATAAAAGATGATTTTCAGTGGCTAAAAGCATTCCCTGGCACTTTATTTCTTTTACTATTACAGACACAGCCTATGTCAAATATCAGGTTTGCCTGCAGACCATGCTGTTAAATCAATGAGAGCAATACTAAAATCTGACTTACTGAATGAACATTGTGTGCTACACGTATGTAGGCATTAAATACACTTTGGAGGCATTTGCATGCCAAAGGATTTGCTACTCTGTGACTCCTTGACCTGCTCACTTTTTCTTATATTTGGGTCTTGGCAATTATAGATCTAGGGCCTTTTTGCAAAGTCAGGGCTTTGCTGTTTCAATTTTTTCTTCAAACTCAAGAAATTGTATCTTATATGATTTCCCATATCACTCCTCACATTCTTCTAATGATAGCAAAGTTTTCTGCTCAATGTTAGCTTTGATCCATGGTTTAAACTATCACAGGCCAAACCTTTGTTTAGATGTACTTTTCTTTCCCTGCTAGGGAATGAGCTGCTATGAATTTTAGGACAAACACATACAAACATGAAGCCACCCAAGGACTCATTGGGAGTTCAATAGTCACATAGTAACTGTGCATGTTTCTATCACTATAAATTATTCAGGGATGCACATAAGAAGATTACCCTACGAATTATTAAGACTAATTAATTAATTAATTAATAATTTAAATTAAGAAAAAAAAGACATTTGTTTTTGCATAAGATACAAATGCCTTAAGATACTTTAAATAAAGCCAGCAAGGTAAGGGATCAGGTGTGATAGGGAAATGGCCATTAATAGTAATGTGTTTGCATTTCTAACTTCAAGGGAATGTCGCAGTGCTTTTACTTCCATACCAATACTTTTTTTGTTCTCCACAGAACAGGCATGCACAGCTAAAAAGGCAACACATTCAAAGTGAGCCTGAGCTCGAACACTGAACTATAATGCAAGAAATGAAGAAATCACTTACATGGTTCTCCATCACATTACACTGTAGAGGTTTTCACATTACTTTGTAATAGACTCGATTCACCAACAATGTGTTTTACTCTGAAGGAGAATGCCCACAGTTTTACAAACCTCTTCTATTTGAAAGAAAGGGGGTGAAAGATAGCTAACGTACAGCAGCTGCAGTGTCTGTACTAAGCCTTGGCATTTTCATTGCTGCTACCACTAAATCTAAGTCATTGACACTGAATGTAAAGACAACTTCTCCTCAAGAAGTAAGCCTGCAGAAAGCCTTTTGCAAAATTGTTCTCTTGTAGGGAAAATAAAATAAAGAGTAGTTGGAAGAATTACAAGATGTTTGTGCAAGATCCAAACTGATGGGCAAATCTCTAGGAAGCTTTGTAGTTTCTAACTATATAAATGTTAATAAGGAATGTATCTGAAAATCGTTGTTGACCCACTGTGCAGCAGCAAGTCAGCTGGAATGTAACAGAAAACAAACTGGAATCAGTTAGAAATTAGAAATATATTTCATTTTTGCTGTATATGCCCTTCCCCTGCCAAGTGAAAGCAATGGATTCACCCAACGAAAAAAATAGTTACCAGAAGTGTAAAAAGGAAACTTTTACAGATTTTAAGTAGGTGTGCACAGTGGAATTCAAATTGGAATGACAATACTTTGTGTGCTATGTGTGGCACACCAAGAATGAATGCCACAGAAGAGTGATTTTTCAGGCTGGGAGTTGTAATTAATCCTTAGAAGAAATTAAAAGTTCATTATCCCTTCCTCAAACAGCATATAATACAAAGGCATCAGCATTTCATTGTAGCTGGATCGGTTGATTTGGAAACCATAAAATTCTTTTGTATGGAAACACAAAGCAAAATGTTCCCTTTCAATGATTATTTCATAGGAGGTAATAACAAAGACAAACTAGTGCTTTCCCTTACAACACCCTGATTTTAGTCATTCATTACCTTGCCAAACTTCAATTGATTAGGTGTAATTTCCAAGCCATGTATCTTCCAATGTTCTTTTTGTGCTGTTTTTGTTTTTAGTTTTGTTTCGGATGATCTAATGTTGAGCATTTTTTACTGAAAGCAAAGAACTCATTTTGGTTTAAATTTATAATTTAAATGGGTTTACCATTTAAACAAATATTAAAGAAAGATAACCTTATTTTACTAGTATAATGTAGGGAATTTTTCTTTGTATAATCCATCATGATTGTACATTTGTGCACTATATTGTATTCACCCAGAATTTTTAGCCACTCCTGTGCAAAAAGTCCCCAAAGTCTGACATTTTAAGCTAGCTTATGTTTTTCAAAATATTTCATATTGCAATTTCTGAGTAAAATTTCTATCCTTCCTATTTTCTGATGGCAAGAGATAATTGTCACAAAATTTGCTCAACTTGATGTAATTCCTAAATGTTCTGGAGAGTTGTGACTCAGATGCTTCCAAAAGACAATACAAAATATGTGGGCACTTTGTCCTGTGCCACTTCTGCTTAGGCCCCTGCATAGAATCAATACTGATTGATCTTATTGTACTGTCATGAAAACACATTCTTTAATATCTAAGAAAGATCGAGATATTTTGTATTCTGATGAAAGCACAATAGACCATTCAGGTATAAATTAATAACTCTATAGTGGATCTACTTGAATCATTAATAACTTCATGCTACATAAATAAAAAAGTATTGATTTCACTCAATTGATTCAGGTTCTTATTAAAAAAAACAGCATCAGTGTAAAATGCTTTTGTAACATATGTGCACAAGAAAATGTATTAACATTTTGAAATATAAGTGTAAGTTTACCATATTCTAACTTTTGAGTGGTTAACTTTGCAGACTTAACAAACATCATGCTTACTTCTATCTAGACAATGATACACAAGAGTGATTCTCTAGATGTCAAACAGAACGGCCTGAGTAAAGATGAATGGAGCTATTAGTATTGAATTCAGTAGAACTGAGTGTAAAATAAGAACAAATTTATTGGATTCTTCTGCAACTACAAATAAAAAGGATCAGTGAGGCTTGGGAAGAAGACACCACACAGAGTGAGTGGAAATGTCTATTGTATTAGAGACAGATGACAAAAAAACCCTAAACAAATAAGCAAGCAAGTTATTTACTACTTCTGTATGCTGCAGATAAACTTATACCAAAGGTTTTTCCAGACTATACAGCAAGCCATCATTTCCACTTTTTTTATGGATCATCAAGAATTCATTTCTACCTTTAGAGATAAAGGAGAAAGAAAGTTTTCAGAGACAACAACCCTCAAAATAGAAGAAGAAGATCCACCTTTGCAGTCCAGCTCTGTATTTTGGGCTCTTTTAAATCTTTTCAGTGCAGTGGCCAATCTTTTTTGTTGCAGTCTAATAGGTTTTGACAGCTTTATGTATGGAAAACAGGAAATCTACATTGGCATATCTAAGCACTAGGTCTGCATTCTTAAATTTTCAATAGACTTTTTAAGCTTTAAGCTATGATTGATTAATATTCCTGCCTTTTGACATTCAGAGTTAGTCACTTAAAAAGAACGAAAAAAAAAAACACCAGAAGGGCACACACACAAACAAAACCATACAAGCAAACAAAGAAATCCCCTATCCCTTTCTTTTAACCCCTCCTTTTTCTTTCTACTTTTCCTGCAGATGCTATAGTCAACCTGAAATTTGTCAGCCTAAGTCAGTCCTGCAGAGTTGGCACAACCCCACCAGTACTCGGGAGGCTGCCAGATGCAGATTCCATGGGCAATTGCACCTGTAGTTCTTAATTGTCCTTAGAGTTGGTTATGCATCTATAATGTCTTTAAAGAGTTTGCAAGGTGAATTTAACAACTTTAGGTAAGCACCACAGACTTTGCAGTACAAAATTAGCAAAGATGGTGAAGCAGATCACTTTTCTTATTTGTGAGCTGTGACCTGTGGGATCACAAATTCCAAAATTTTTTCAATTCACAAGAAAGTGAAAATCAAATTTCAGATGCTGCTCACTGACAGACTCATGCAAAGAGTAATAATAAGCAGGGTACCTGCAAGTCACAGCTTCTACTCTGCCTGAGTTTCCAGCACATGATTTCACTAAACTGCAGTGATTTTGTTTCCCTTATGTGTAACTGAGTGATCTTTTGTTTGGATGTCACAGATAACTCCTGGAGAAGTTCCTTACTTACAGTTCTACCAGTTTACTCCATGGTGGAAGAATCTCATATATCAGAAGAAATAAAGTACAAACAATAAGTAGGAGCTTTTCTAAAAACAGTTTATGAAAGGGGAAAGAAATGCTGTAAAATGCTTTAAGCTTCCTCTTTTTCCAAAGCTTATTTGGCATCCTCAAGCAAGGGGAGAATATTTCCTTGGTCATTTATGTGACCCAAATTTACAACCATGTTGAAACAGTCATAACTGACAGGTTTTCTAGGGGCAGAGGTGTGGATATAGTATGTGTTGTTGACAGCTGAGTGTCATTGAAGATGAGAAACTGCAACAGCAGAGTAAAAAAAAATTTTTTTACATGTATGAACTGACATATGAATCTTACTTAAAATTTATCTTATATTTGGAGACATCTGATAAAATAAAATTATAGGAGAGGAGAGGAGAGGAGAGGAGAGGAGAGGAGAGGAGAGGAGAGGAGAGGAGAGGAGAGGAGAGGAGAGGAGAGGACAGGACAGGACAGGACAGGACAGGACAGGACAGGAAAAGGAAACTCTCCCAAGACAAGTTTAACCCTTTAGAAAGATGATATAAGTGCACACAGCTCGTGCCTGCTTCTATGCCTGTTTTTAAGTTTGCAATAGTAGTGCTTGAGTATATTTGCAATGTGTTTATACTCATACATTTGCACTTACACATGACAGACAATCAGTGGATCCTGTGTGACAATGTAACTGATTTCTTCTTCTGTTATCTCACTGCAGCACGTTTTGGAGGAAGACACTTAGCTATTAATTTCCCAAACAGTAAATGGACTACCAAATAGCTGCAAAACGTAATGAGTTTAGATATAGAACAACTAGACAATTTCTCAGCCAAACTGACCATAATCCATTCAGAATTTATAGCAAAAGGCTACCAATATTCTGAGTGTTTCCTACACCCTTCCATGGTCCTGTTTGTATTGTGGGAAAAAAGGTTCCTTGATGGACATGCTGTACACTTAACATGTAGCTCTTTTAAAACTTTTAAAAGGGGCCATAAAGTGAGTGGAAAACTCCTGATTTAGGCTTTTAGTTTTTAAGTGCAAATAGTATCACTTGAAATATGTAACAGACATTCTTTTAAAGAGCACCGGAAGAGCAAACCTAAATTAAAATATTGTTGACATAGTTAAGCACTGAGAAACAAGTAGGAAATATTATTATTCTACAAACAAAACAAGCTTTTAAACATCTAATGATCACAATAACCAGGCTAAGGCATAGATAAATTTTAATTCAGAAATACACTGGAATCTTTCTCTGGACTGGTGTCAAGATATTTTTAACTATACTGATTTAATTGGTTTGCTTTTCTTTATTTTTCTTGAAATCATCATGGACTTGTAATCTCTGTAGAATTAAACTACTCTTATGACAGAAAACTTTTTAAATGTTTGTAGAATTTACGGAGATTTTCTACTTAAAGGAAGTTTACTAAACAAGCAAGATTCCTCAGCTTATCAGATTTACACCTAATGAAAATCTTGAAGAAGAAACATCGTATCACCATGTAATTAAAGACAGTATGATAATACATTTGCACAAAGGAGAGTTTGGATGCAAATTAGGTTCAAACATTTTTAATCTTGATGTTATTTAATTATTGACTGCTTATCATCATAAGCTCAAAATGAGCTTTTATGTTTATATTTTTACTGTTGTGTACGGCATTTATGTGAGTGATTAGCACGGTAATGATTTGTGGATCACAGCCCTCAAACATGAAGTCCACTGAGGACTAACAGCACAGAGGGCGACAACTGACTTTATCCTCCATTTTTCCACTAGGACTTAAGATGTAATCACTCCAGAAGTGACAAATGCTACTGAGGCATTCTTTGCTATTATCAAGGTTAGCTGTCTGGCCAACCTTCCTTACTTTGTAAGGAGGATATCTCTCACTCTCTGAGAATTACCTTAAAGCCAACCAGGCACATTATAGGAAATTAGGGGGGTGATGTTTTGCATTACTTAGGGATACAAATGTGTAATAGTGTGTTGAACACTATGAGAAAGATGGTCAATATGACAGTAATTCATTTCTGATTTGGGTTGATGGATTTTTTTCCACATCACTACATTGATTTGGGCTAATAGGGTGATGCTGGTGGAAGCAAGCAGTGGAGTAACACAATTGTCTCCAAACAAACACTCATAGGTAATTACAGGGCAACTGAAGAAACCCACAATCAAAAAACATGTTAAGAGTGAGTTGAACCTGGGAAAGATTATAATCTAGAGTGAGGACCTTTTAAATTAGATATTCCCCGAGAATATAGAGAAAAGGGGGTTATAAACTAAGTGATGCTGAAGACTGAACAAAGATTAGTCTTTGTAGAAAAATTAAGAGATATTTGCTAAATAACTGGGTGGGGGTGGGGATGTATTTGTTTTTTAGCAAAATGTTTTACTTCTATTCTGGTTTGGAAGTAACAAGTTGAATGGTAATAGACATCTCTCTCTCTGCAGAAGTACAATGCCAAGTGGTGAATGCACAGACTCTCATGACCTACTTCAAGAGAATCACTTCATTCTGTGTAGATCCTGCTCATGGCATAAAGTTCAGATAACAATAACCAAAGTTGAGGAAGTTAGAAAATTACTTAGCTGACCCACCAACTTTGACACCAGCCTCAGAAAGATCTCTTTTAGCATGGGCTGGATTTGACCTAACAAGCTAGAGGTGAATGCTATACATCCCGTTACCAATCTCTAGAGATCCAGTACATCTTTTATATCTTTTATTGGAAGTTAATGGCCCTGTAGGACACTGCTAACAGATTTATAAAACCACCAGGAATTCTTTATTTGAGCTTCTAAAGTACTCTACCTTCAACTTCTGGCCTCCTAATTTTGGTTTTCTCACTTTGTGTGACTTTCAAAGGTGGGTCTTAATATGAAAAGGTTCAAGAACATTTCTAGATGAAGCTTTAACCCATTCCGTAGTTTCTGTAACAGTGAATTAAACCCTTCTTTGAAATACCTTTAAGCAGTGGAAAATTTCACAAAACTTCACTGCCACCCCATTTCAACTCCCCCTTTGAAATTCTTTCTCCCACTGTGATAAGTTAGTAATGAGCATTAAATTTTATTTCAGACCACAGGCTTTATATAAGCCTATGGTAAATTAGTCTTTCTCTTTTTACCTCCTTATGGTAACACCATAAGCTTCTGGAAAACAATCTGCATTGTCATGAAATACTACTGTTTACGAAGCTGAAAGGATAACTGATTCTTTTAGGTGAATACTTCTGAATATCTCTTCACTGGTCTGACTCAGACTCCAGTTTCTTTGGCCAATGCAGCAATCTATTGTCCCAGGAAGCCCTTGCAATCTATTGATACTCACCACAAAGTAGCAAACTTGCCTTTCATTTTAGTATAAAGTGTGTTGGGCTTTTATGATGATTTCCAAAATGCTTCTGGCTCCACTTGTGAAGATTATTTACTGTAATAGTGGGTGAAAAGGGAGAAAGTCACTGCATACTAGAGATGCAAGACAGAAAAGATGGGGGAGTATGGAATCAGGGTTTCCCTTTACCTGCCAACAGTTAATATAGATACTTTCTTCTAACCTTTTTGCACTGGCAAAATCCTTGAGCAAAATTATCTGCCCTCAATAAAGACTGAAAACAGAACTAGAATAGCTGAACAGTGAAAAGTGAAGTGGAAAAACCATTCTATTGCATACATCCCACTAAACTCCTCTGCCAATGCCTTCACCTTCCTCTTTGGGAAAAGAGTCCTTCTCTATCATGGCATTATCATTGAAAGAATTAGAAAAGGAAGATGACCTTTCTTTTCACTTCATAGCTTTCTTCGTGCCTGTTTTACAGAGAGGATAAAAGTCAGTGTAATGAATATTCATTCTTCAATGTAGGTGATCACGTTATGATTTGTTTGCTCAGTCACTGCTGTTAATCTACGATAAAGATGCTCATACAGCCCTCACTGCTCCTTTCCCTGATCTGAGAAAGGTACAGCTGCTCCTGCCAGGCAGAGAGCTCCTGTTCACTGAAATTTTCTGCCTTACTCTGTATTTCTAAGGGGTTGATTTTTCCATGGTCCTACTCCCTTCAAGGGAAAGTACTCTGGCAAAAAAAAAAACAAAAAAAAACAACATAATGAGTAGGTTTCATATTTTTTAGGCCCTGACCCTTTCAAAAACTGCCTTTTAGGACTTTCTGGGAGATTTATATACTTGTTTATTTTTCCACAGTGTTTGTAAGCTCTAGTTTTGCAAAATGTTATTATACAATTTTTCTAAGTAAAAGCTGACAGGCTCCTGTGACCTCACTCATGAAAAGGATCTAAATAAAGAAAAATACACTATAAACAGGAATCCAGCATATATATATATATATAATAAAAGAGTAAGGTACTGTTAAAATCCCCTTGGAAGTATTTCCTAGAATTATTTTGTTTTCTGGAACCTCCTAGGATATATCATCATCATCATTATCATCATCATCATCATTATTATTATCATCATCATCATCATTACCATCATCGCAAATCCTCTCATATTATACATTGACTTCACTGTAATATTATCAGTATTAATCCACAATAATAGCCCAGAATACAGCTCCAGACCTTCAAAATAAATAATATCCTAGTTTACACATGAAAACCTATTTCTTAAGATTAAAGTTTGGATAACAGTTTGTATTGCCAAATTTTCACTAAAAATCTACCTTATTATTCAAATAAATTCCAGATGCTCTTTCCAACACTGTTGCTACAACTGTGATACCAACACACCAAATTTTCCCAGTAACAGCTCTGCATGCCAGAATGATGCATTCATTTCTAGGCAAGTAAAATCTTATGGGTGCATATTTACATCAGAATTAAAAGTGTAATGGAGGAGGTAAAATTTAGGACTGCTTTTTCAAATTAGATCTCATTAAAACCAAGATAAATTTTCCCCAATAAAATGTGAATGTGAAGTAGAGATTATATTCCTAAAACGTTATAGAAGTAAAGCTTTTAAGAAAGAGAAAACATTCTATTTGTGTGCATAAGTTCAGGATGTCACTTGGAATTTTTTTCCCAGTGTGCCCCTGTTTTTCCTTACTATTGTGTTTGTAGACAATAAAAAGTGAACATGTGATATTGAGAAATTAGTGACAACTTTTAAAACCTCTTAGTCTGCTTTGGCTTACTCCTCTAAACTGGAGTATAAAACAGAATGACAGTGCCAATAATGACATTTAATGAAAGCAACACTTTTCTTCCTGATTGGTGCCTGAGAGATAATATATGGGTCAAATTGAACAGTAACAGGCGCAAGTTAAATTATTCACGGTATTCACTGAGGAGTGACTAACCTACTATTTATATTCTTTCTGAATATATCATTATGTCTCAGGCTCAATTTGCAAGGTTCTATTTGAAGTCAATGGACTCCAGAGTATACATTTTGTTAATCTAAAAAGTCCGATAAGTCAAATTATTGGGTTATTACGTAGATTGGGGAATAACTGAAGTAGATTTAACTACCACCAGAGTTAAATTGCAAGAAAATATATTTATATGACATATTTGTATTTAACAGATTTACGCAAAACATTTAGACATATCTGCATTCAACAAGTGGTGGAAGGTATGTTGCATTGATGAATTCTCTCCATTGAACATCTAGAAAATGGACAGTAAGGGACCAGATTTGAAAAATAATATATGCTTTACCCATTTCATTATTTTAAATACAATTCCTGGAGAGAAAACAAGCAAACAAAACATACATTTAACTGTTTCTATTTTTATGCCTTTGTAGCCATAGAAATAGGACACGAAGACTGCTGGCATAAAATATTTGGAAAGGTTTCCTCTTTGCAAGTGAACAAAATTAAATATTTAGCCAATCTTGCACTTATTTTTATTAAATAGAGAGTGTTTCCTGAGATAAAAAATGCTAATTTTACAATTTAAATATTTACTTTAAGTATTTTGATATTTGAAAATTATCTAGAAATAGAACATACTGCGATAATAGCTTTGACCTTGCTACCAATTACATTAATATTTAGTTTGGATGCAACAGGAATGTTTTTGTGTGTTGCTGAAGTACAATATGAAGTGTTTGCCACTTCAAAAATCATTCTGAAAATTTGGTATTCAAGATGAAATATACTTCCTAAGGATTCTGCTCTTTGCTTCTCAGTATTCCTCTTTCTGAATAATGTCTATCTAAAAGGAGAACAATATTTTTAATTAAATACACCAAAAGGGCTTAAACTAATTTTAGAACAAAATCTTAGAAGAGGGACATATAATACAGAGATTATTTAAAGATATTGGTTAACTCCTGATGTCTCTTTTACTTAATCTGGAGAAGGGATTAAAGGGATTTTATAAGGAAAATGCAGTATCACAGCCTCTCCTTTAAAATGTGCCTTAAGCTGAGAAAATTGCAAATCTTCAAGCATCCTAACCAGAGCTAAATCTGACACATAACATGAGGGGCATCTTTCCCCACCTCCTGGATCAGTCATTCCCATTTCTGCACTGCTCACTGTAGAGGATCAGACTTAAGCGTGCTTTGTCTCAAACATTCTGAGTATTGCTACAGGAACAGAGATTCAGAGGAAAGGGTCCCATGAATGTGGAGCAGTGCTGTTCTAGCCAACTTCCTGCACTGCCTTGAGACCTGTGCTCAAGACCATCCTGCCTCTCTCAACTCACTCCCTGGAGAAGAGTTGGATGTGCCTGCATGAACAAAACAGCATGAAAAATCTAGTTTGCATAAGAGATGTGCACCAGGTTAATGATAAAAGGAAGCAGACTGGGAGCCCTCTCTCTTTTCACTGGGTCTCTTTCTTCTCTCTTTCTTTTTCTTTGTGTCCCAATCCCAACTCCAGAGCGTCCATGTGGTAGGATCAATGCAGGATCTAAGGACTAGTCTTCCTTTTCTTTGCCTGTGCAAAACACAGCTATCATATTCTACCCCACAATTTTGTTGTGTGAAGATGTGTTGAGGCTTGTGAGCCAGCACCTTTTGAGGAGTTTGTTGTGGGAGCTGAGAACTCAATGAAATGTATTGTAGCATATTAAGGGCTTGGTAGACAACACCTTTTCAGCCTAAATAGTGGGCTGGATGCTGGAGTTATGTTTTGACTGTATCATAACAACACAAGTGTTCTGACACATAGTCAGTGTCCAGCCTGATGAGAATTTATAATGAACATAACAACCCCACTGACTAGTAGTGGCACTCATTACTGCAGCCCATGAGCTCTGGATGCTGAGGGTGAGGCCAAAAAGTGAGTCGAATTTCCAAAGGCACAGGCTAACATCCAGTAGCTCATCTTGTCTTTGGTCTTGTCTGATGTCTCAAAAAAAAAAAAGAATGTGTTGTTAAAACCAAAGTTCTTAGGCAGTGTCAGACAGCATGTTATTTCTAATCATACAACCAGAGAAATAGAGTACTTCATTCAGTGCCAATAATCTTCTAGGAAAATATAATCACATAGCATCAGTGTGGGCTGTGGCATTAGGAAAATACATTGGGGTGTCTTTTAGTGAGAAAGTCCCAAAAAACACATCCTCTTTTGTACAGTCATTTTTACATTTGCTTTATTTTTATCTTGAAAACAAGTTATGCTGCATATTAAGGTATTGGGAAAGACAACATTCTTTAAATAATGCAGTCAATGAACACGTCCTTCTTTGATCTGATTACATCTCTTCTAATCTTATTTAAATACATTAGCTGCTCAGTTATGATGAACTAGAAATGTTCCACCCTCTGGTACTTTTTTCATCTAAATATTAAATTTCTAAATTGTCCCATTCAAGATGCTAATGCATTTTGCATTAATTGTTCTTAAAATTACAGTTGACTTCCTAAATAACAGCTGGTTCTAATCTTGTTGCAAGTAAGAACTGGTTTGCAAGGGAGACGATATAGTCCTTAATCCTTCATTAGCACTGGTCAGTGCTCTCCATGCTGCAGGACAACCAAATGTAGCTGAGCCTTCCCAGGGGGTCCATCTCTCCCTAATTCATGGCCAAACCTTGACTACCTGTCAATAGTTTCTGTAGCTGACAACAGCCACCTCTTCCTTACAAATGTATGGATGATCCTATTTTTTAATTCATATTTAATTCCTGATTAAGATTTCCTGCTATTCCATTTAAACTGGTCACAGATTATCTGTTTCTTACAGTGTAATTCTAAATCTTGTACCATTGGAAATTGTACAATTGGAAATTTTGTCTGAAAACCTACCATAGATATAAACCTCAGCTGGAAGATAATTATCAAAATTGTCTTGACACACTCATCTGTTTTCAGCACAAAAATGGTATATATGAATCACAAGTTACTTACATATATTTTAAGGTCATGGAAGTGCAAAAAGATATTTTTTTCTCATTTTACAGCATATAGCACTATGTGTTCAGGTATTTGGGTAGACCTGCTTTATGTTATTATTATTGAGTGATGAATATTAATATTATCTAGGCATTACTTAAGCGTTCTAGCATTCTTTCAGAAGGCCCTGCATATTGCTTCAGAAGGCTATGCATGTCACATACACACTAAGGGAGAACAAAAGAGGAGGAGAGAGAAAAATAATGCAAGTCCTATTAGGAAAACAAAAATAATTATAATAAAAACATATTGTCTGGTAAAATTAAAAATTAGAAGCTAAAACACAGTAGTACCTGGTTTGAGTGTCTGGAAGATAGTTTTCAGCAGAAATGTTTCATTTCCTATTTCAGCTGCAGTATAGAGCTGTTCTCTTTAGCTCTGTTCTCTATTAAAGATTACAACTAAATTCCCATAAAGGAGGCAGCTCTTTAAAGCTGGACTATTCACTTATTTATACCTATTCTTTTTGCCATTTTTCCTTGTTTGTGCTTCATATTGAAAAAATAGACTCAGGCTAAAAAACACACAAACAGACCAAGAGAATTGGACAGAATGAAATAGTAGGCAGTTTTACTGTGAAGCAGAGAGCAGAAAGATATCATTTTTTCTGCCTCCTCTGTTCCTTTGAAATGGTTCTCCAAAATGGCTTTCCTGAAGTAATTTTTTTCTTTAGAGCTATAACTGTGGGTATTCTGTCAGCTTCCCTTTTCTTTTGTACAGGTTTATAGTTCTCTATAAGCAGAATGCTAAAAGCAAGTACAGTAAAATGTCAGGGCTGCAGTCATTTCATAGATACGGCAAGTTGCCAGGCTATTTACACATAACTCTGAGCATTTGCTAACACGGGAAAATTCATCCTTCCATAGCTTTAAAAACCTGAGTAGTTGAAATATATAGATACAAATGGATGAAAATAATATAATTCAGCAATTATGCTTTATCTAAATTAGATACACTAATGATTTTTTCAGATTATGCTTTTTGGAAGACTTTCTATATGCGTTCATAATATAGCATTAAAATATCATAATTCAGTTGTGCTTTCTCTTCCAGATAACAAATGAAAGATTATCCCTTCACATTAGAATATCCTAAAACAGGAAAACATTATCTGAATTGATGAAAAGGATGTCATGAACCTGCTCTTTACAGAGTATACCCACTGAAAACGTCACTTGTCTGAGACATTAGATAAACATCACATATCTTTCCCCAGCCAGTATGGGAGCACAAGTCTGTCTTGTTCAGAAATAGAGCCCTTCTTAGCCCAGGTGGGTGCCAGCAGTCACAAAGCTCTGACTCATTGTCATGTTTATGTGATAGCTCAACAGTGCTTAAAAATTGGTGATTCATATCATGTGGACAATAATTACTTATACAATAGTCTGCTCAGGTCAAAATGACTAAAGTCATAAGTCTAGATATATTGAGATCTAGATCAGCAAAATTGATTAACTGGAAACTTCATTCAGAAGAAAAATACAGTAGCTCTGTTTCAAGCAAATAACCAGTATTCCAAGCTCATCTGATACCATTATAATAAATGGTTAAAAGCTTAAGTAGTTAACAGTAGTAGTTAAATTTCTCTCCCTGTCTGAACAGGTAGAAAATTAATCCAAGACCCTCTCTCTGAAAATTTCTTGTTCCCTGTACATAAATTCAACGTGGCGATTGCAGGCACAAATATCTCATGAAGTAAAAGTATAGAATAAATGTCTTGAAAATTCTTGAATGAAATGAGAGGTTAAAAGCCATTATAAAAATGATGCTATTATAGTAATGTAATTGTACTTTTCTAATGTCATAGTCACATCATAAACTACAAGATAAGCTGATGTTTCATTATACAAACACTGCACAAAATAGTGTTGAGCCATGATTACCTCAGTTCTACCACAGCACAGACAGAGCTGTGTTTAAGCAATCTTTCTCTCAACACATTTTCTCCTATTTATACTCCCTAGTAATATCCACCTGAGAATGCAGTAATTACTTTAAAGTTTGAGGAATTTTTGAGGGAATATGGTGATATACCAGTGTATACCTGACAACCAGGCTGAAAATATATTCAAGCACTGGCCTGTGTAACTAGAAAGAAGAAAAAAGACAAATGGATTCCCAAATTGCTCCATTTGAGCCATCTTGCACCAGAGCTTGCACAGAAGTGCTATTGCTCTGGTGGGGAGAGGGTCACACAGACAGGCAGCTGGCAGGAGCTGTAGGTATCACAGCCCCAGGCAGAAGGTTTGGCTCCAAGTGCTAAGTGTGGTGCTTGCCCCTCCTCAGTTCACATGTTCAATCTTCCTCCTGCAGCTAAGACTCTCCAGTCAGAGCTTTCCAACCCTGAAGCTTAAATTTAGTTCCCAAGTCATCTTTAGGATTTATATGATTAACAAAAGTGCTGAAGTCTGAGAGTTGCTGCTATAATCAGGTCAATTCCTACTTCCTGATGCTGCTAAATCACAGCAAACATCCCTTTTGCCAAAACTTTTTTGCTGACAGCAAGTGATGTGAAGAAGGAATATGCTTATTTATATTCCACCTTCTCCTCTTACAGGTGCATAATGCACTTAACCATAAGCAGCACTCCATTATTTCTCTGTTAATCTTTCACTGGGAGCTACACAGGGCAGGCCTACAGGCAGCTAGATGCCTCTGAGATGGACAATATTGCCTTGTGCTTGGATGGCAATTTTTTATTCCTCTTGTGTTACATCACCTTTCATGACTGCAGCTAATGCATGTTGACAAAGCATAAGAGTCTGTGTCTATTGCTTGTCTTCATTATCCATTCATTGGCTCAACCTGTCCTCTCAGACAGGCATAACTGCAGGAATACGGCTGCACTGTAACACTGTAATCCTTTCTTGTAGAATTTGCTTCTTGATCAGTAAAGTATATCATTAAATCCATGTACACATTTTCCAGAATAGCTTTGACTTCCTTTTTCTTCAAAATATGTTCTATTTTCTTGTGCAAAATGTACAATAAAAAGTTCAATTATCATTAAACAAATAAAATCAGCAGCATATTACTTTAAGTAAATCAACTCTCTTTAGAAAAATAATCTTTAGAAAAGTTTGTCATTATGTTAAACAATTGTATGTGAGAGACTGTAATGAAAATATGAAAGCTCATCTATGTAAAAAGATTCCTACAATGTTTAAGTTTTCTCAAAACCTGTTAGGCAGTCAAATACATCTCTCAGCACTTGTCAAGAAAACAAATATTATATTTTGCAATTGTAATTTCTATAATAAGAGTGAAAATAAAAAGGAGAAAAGCATATTGACATCTTTGCAATGAATGAGATCCTGTTCTCTCTCTTTTTCCTGGCAATTTGAGAAATTACAATATTTAACTTAGAGACTTGGAAGAAAATTGCTTCTTGCAAGTTCAAAGACTTAACAAGATTCCAACTGTTGACATTTCAATGGTGTTTCCTTAGTTCTACACTTCTAAGAGAATAGAGCATCTAAGAGAAAGAAAAATTCCTGTTTTTCCTTTTACATATTAAATTTTCGGATCAAGGTATGAGCTTAGATACTTTCCAGTATAAGGGGGGGGGGGGGGAAAGATAAATAAAAATTTTAAAATATCATTTCACAACAACAAATATTACTAGCAATACTATTAATCACTCTTTATTTGATTTACTCATGTCTAATTCAAGCTGACGGGAATGGGATACATCTTAACGCCCCATTTGGGAACAGTGATGCTGTCAAGGTTGACACCACCAGAATGTTTTCTTTACCTAACGGAAATCAACATTTATTTTCTTTTTCAAATGGCATTTAGTGCTGACAAATGGAGCCTACACATCATTCTGGAGATGAAAGGTTTGATTTAAAGCCTGTGTGGGGTCTTTTTATCAGGCTTGGTGTGCTTTGCTTGGATCAGGCCCCTGGTCTTTCAGTTACCTCTGGTCAAAGAGAATATGACAGGGGGTTTTCCCTACCAACATTCCCCCTAGGGAGGGAAAGCTGTGTTCTGCCTTTGGCCTGACCTTGACAACTGGTATGCTCTTTTCAGGGACAAAGCAAAAAATGCACAGGACATTTAATATTCCTTAGAAGCCCCCAGTTCCAAGCTGAATAATACATCTCAGATGTGTACATTCAAAAAGAGTTGCCCATATCTCCCTTATTCTGAACAGAGGTTTTTCAGAACAAGGCAAAAAGTATTAGTTGGTTTGCTTGAGGTAGTCTTAAATAAGAACAGGAAAATTAAGTCTACCTTTATTTTTGACTTTTTTGTTGGTACATCTCTCATCTCCCAATGTATTCCATGACATTTCTCATTACCCACAACAAAAATATTTAATGTCAGGTTTTGTTACATTTGTTCTCACTATTGTCCAGTGGTACAAAAAAAAATCTTTTCTTCTTAGTATCTTTTGTATCTCCAAGAAAACTCATGTCAGATATTGAAAATTTCTGTATCTGTACCAAACAAATCATATAAACTTCTTTTGTCCCAAAACATCATAAAAGCTTTGTATCCACTGGATGAAAGCACAGTTAAGAAAATTGAATATAGTTTCATGCAACCAACAGAGAAATTTGCAACCTGGTCCATAGGGACTGATAGTCTCTAAATTGAAGATTTGCAACTAAGTTTCTAAATGGGTAAGATGTGGGGCAGGAAGGGGTCCAGGGTTTAGTTATTGACAAATCTGCTCCACTGTCCCAGAGACACTAACATCACAGAGTGGTTGATGCAGAAGGCACTTCATTGCTGGGAATGCAGTGCAGCACCATGGGGTCTTTTCCCACCTATTTGATGCAATGCAAGAGGGAGAAAAAGTACCTTGTAGTGACAGCATAGGGTGTTCTTTTAGCCTGAAATATCATTAAATACAGTGGCAGCTGGACATGCCACAGAAAAAGCATAATCTGAGCCAGAGCAGGTACAGCTAGAGCTATGTTAATCTCATTTCTTTTTCAGACTGATGAGCTTTCCACTATATATCAACCTTAAAAGATAAAATATTACTATTTAAAATAGAAGCAGTAATAGCATATGCTGTGCACAACAGAAATTTCAGGACTTGCACATGTATAGCCATGAATAAGAAAGAAAAATAGTATATCAGCTGGGATTTTCCATTATTGTATTTTACATCTAAAATAGCCTGAAAATATCATCTGCATGCAATAACACATGAATAAAATAAAATTTAAGATGTTAGCAGCTATATCCTCACCAAAACAAGTAAATCTTATTCTTTTTACATTGTTTGATTAGGACTTTGATCAACCTGGTCTGTTGGAAGGTGTCCCTGCCCACAGCAGGGGGGCCAGAACTAGGTGATTTTTGTGGTCCTTTTCAACAAAAAACAGTCTGTGTGAATCTATGATTCTATGATAATTTTACAGAGCACATTAGTTATGCTTCTTCTCCATTTACAAGAAAATGCTTCTTTTATGATTTATTTCCCTTTGCCTTTTCTTAAACCCTGGGCAATTTTTGACCAACACCAGTGATGATTAACAAATTTTTTTTTCTGACAAGGTAGATAATTCTGAACATCTCATCTGTTTTTCCTTATGTACAGCTAGTGTTGTCGCCCCATGGAGTATTTAGCTGCATGCTATGGCTCCTGTTTTTTGAGTCATTCCTGCTGTCCATGCCCACTACTGAGAAAAGAAATAAGAAGAGAGTAGAAAAACATAGCAATGAATATATGAATTCCTTCTTATGATAATTTCATGGTTTAGTTTTCATGGTCTTCGTTTTCCCATTTAAAAGAGTGGGAGTTACATTGGGGAAACCATTCCTGAATCACAAGTCCCTCCCCTGCCCTCTCTGATGAAAGACAAAAGGCAGAAGTCATAGGTTGAGATAAGAACAATTTACTGGAAAGAGCAACAAGATAAGAAAATGAACAGTAACAGCAAAAATGCCAATAACAAAAACATATAAAGATAGGATGATTTACATCGAAAATGTTCACCAAGCCCAGGACAATGGAAAAACAATGACAGACATGCTCTCAGTCCACTGCCTTTTCCAACTAGAAAATAATGTCTTTTCTTCCAGGAGGTGAGAGAGAGGGAGTCCCTTTCTCTCATCCCTGGCAATGAAGATTGGGGTCTTGGCCACATCAACATGGCTCCAGGCCCTGCCCCCCAACGGTTACTGAAAAAAATTAACCTTGTACTTGGCCAATATGTTTCTATGGACCTACCATACATCTGGACAGCCAATGACTGTCCAGATGTATAGTTCAACTAATTTTTCAGCTGTGGAGGAAAATGAAGGGAATGGAACAAGAGCTACATCAAACTGCTGGGGCATTCAGTGAAGTTTGACAAGCAGAGCCCACAAAAAAATCCCAGCCTTAGTTTATGAGATTATTGCTATTCACTCAACAGGGGCACTCGTTGCAGAGTCACAGCCCTGTGAACAATGTGGTACATTAGAGCTAAATTATGCACCAGCACTCTGATTTATGGCTGAGAACTGTACTAAATTAAGTAGAAATTCTAAATTAAGGAGAAAATCGGAAATTAAAAGGCAAGCCTAATTTATTAGAAAATCATTTGCTAACCACCAGTATTATGGAAATAGATCTAAAAATAAAGCCCCAATGGAAAAATATATAACTAATGTGCAAGATTTTGAAATGCAGGAACTCTTGCAAAGTTTAAGGGCTCCCTAGGGAGATGTGCTTCCCCACCCCCAGATACTGGATAATAACTTAAACTTTTACAACTATGATTTTGATAGAGCTGAATCTTAAGATCTTTGGAAACTAATGTAAAATCCTAATAAATCTTGGAATACTGTGGAAATTCCAGAGTAGTTGAAGTAAGCTAATTTTCTTCTAGTATTTTAAAAGGCTACACAGTGACTCAAGTAATTATAATCCTGTCATCATAGCATCATTTATAGGCAGAAGGATGGAACAATTGGTATGAAGTTTAATTAATTTAAAACTAAAGTAGGATAATAATTTAATTTATATCAATCAGATCTTGTCAAAATAACATAATATAGGGGTTTTTTTTTTAGATTTCTAAAGAGACTGATAAAAACACTAGTTTTAATTTAATATGCTGCAGTAGTAATGGAGCATAGATTAAATAGTAAATGAAATAAAATCAGGTCAGCACATCTGTAAAAATAAATGTAAAGGATAGAAAGTTTATAACTTTTATACAAACATTGATTCTCAGTTCTATTTTTTTTTCTTTTTTAACCATCTGAGAGAAACTATACAATTGTTTGTGGTCAAGTTGGCAAACAGTAATGTTTATGATTGTAAATAATAAAACCAGGCCACTGATATTGAACAACAGAGATTTTATAATAAATTTCTTATTAAGCATAGGGATCAAGAAAAAATGCAGGGTCATATAATTAGGAATAAGATTGTTAGCTCTACTTAAAGGTTTCTGAGAAATTTCAGTGTTTCTCATCAATAGACAAAATTTAAAGAGTAAAATATAAACTACAAATTTAGCACCTGAACACATAATCAGAATCATAAACCAGAGAAATTAAGTTATACAATTTCAATTTCTGACATCATGCCTTGTCTTTTGGTTACCTTCAGATTTGATGTTGATAACTAAAGATGTGTGTTCATAAACTGGAGTTTTAGAGAAAAATCATAGAAAAGCCAGGATACCTGGCAATGAGTAAAGATTATTTTATTTTTCAAATACTAATTTAGCAACTGGGGTTTTTTTTATTTTTTTATATATCTATGCACAGATGGAGGCCAGGAAATAACTTTCTACTTCTTTTCCTGCTTACCATACCTGTTATATAAACATCTCATGTCCACATTTGAAATAACAGAAATTCATATTGGTTACAAGAGATGTTTTTTCTAAAATAGTAAAAACTTTATGAGTGTTGGAAGCATGGCATGAAAAGATTAATATTTTCACAAATTATTTCTTTTTTAATCAGATTTTTTTAATAAAATATATGAAATATTTCAGAGATTAATTTAGGAAACTTCAGTGATCCTGGAGATATTGATGAAATCATGTTCAAGGAGCTTTATGTTTCACCATTAAAATCTATTAAATTGAATTAAATCATATAAAATCTGAGGAAGATGGCTTCGTATTGATCTTTCATTGTCTTGCACTTTCTGTACGGCTTGTGTGACTTAGTAAGCTTCTTGTGCATAAGAAACTTTAACCTATGAAAAAAACTTCACTAGACCTAAGATTCTTTCTTATAGTAAATAGCATTTTCTAAGACCAAGCCCATTTTTCTAGAGAGTAATGGGCAAATGATTTAACCATTTGGAAAAAGTACATTGGACTCATATGATCTACACAGCCTTTCTTCTGTTTTCTGTGGCAAATTCTCGGGTTATTTAACTCTAATTTTTGTAATGGGAATTCATAATAAACTTTCCATTTGCAAGGAGTAGTTATACTTTTCCAGTCCAGTTATTCTAATTTATCTCTCTTTTTTTTTCTTTTATTTCCTGAGACTTTCTCTTGTATTTAGAATTGTTCAAAACATAGTGAAGACAACAAGCTCTCAGAAATGGAAAGCTGCAGAAAACAAGATCACAGCTATTAGATTGTGACATCAATCATGTTTGCTAGTCGAGATAAAAGTAGCCAATAAGAGGCAAAACGCATGCTCCATAAGACAATTCATTTAAATTACAGCAAATTACATGACATAATCATGCATAACATAACCTATAAACAAAATCATGGTGCGGTTGTGTGCAACTCTGGAAATACTATCCAGCCAATCAACACATACAGGTGGCTGGATAGTCAGAGTAAAGATACTGACACTGAGTATGGTCATAGATTAGAGGATCTCTCTGCTTATTGCATGCCCTGATGTCTCCGTGTTTGTTCAGTTTCTTTAAAGGAAAACTCTAAGGGGATCTTTGGGATAGACATACAAGCCCAAAGACTTTTGCACACAGCAGGGATTCTGCTGCCTTCAGAAGGAAAGCTGTGGTGGAGCAGCAGATTGCATAACAGGACTCTTTCAGAAAGGAGTTAACATATAAAGGGCCTTTATACAAGTGGATAACAACATCTTTCTTCTACAGGCTGCATCTTAAATAAAAGGGAGTTTGGGTACTCTTCCAGGCCAAAACAACTGTAAGGGGTTGGGGCAGAAGAAGAGTGCTCATGGGACTGAGGAAAAATGAAGTGCATGAAAAACATACTGAGCAAATGTATGAGGTGAGCTATATACAGGTCACCTACAATAATCTGCAGAGAAGTCCTGAGTAATATAAGGGCAGATTTTCTAAACCAGAGGCATATTTGAACACATTTGTAGAGCTACTCACATTTTGTAGAGATAACAAGACCAGGCAGATCAAGGTGATGTGTAAACTGTGTGTGTTTTCTTTCATTTCCATTTTATCTGTACTTTCATTTGACTGGAGTAGCTCATTCCCCCAAAGTGAAAAATTAACCATACTGTAGTGTTTATGCTACCCACAAAGTCAGGTTAGACAAAAAGTGACCCCTTAGAAGATGGCCTTTCTTGGGCTAATATGTCAAAAAAGAAAATTGTATACACTAGGAATAGAATAACTAGGAACAGACTTGTCATTTTGATATATTTCTTAGAAATAAGAATCACAAAGTTCACTGGGAATTGATAAAAATTGCTAGCAGACCAGAAAATTATTTATTCATATGTATTTGTGTTGGAAACAGGAAAGTTGTTTCTCAGCCTGCTAAATATGATCTTTGCTATCACAGAGGGAAATACAACTTTAAGTTTTTGGGTCTGCAGTTTAACACGTTACAAGAGTAGAAATGAAGCTTAGGTTGGCAGCGCTGCAAATCAGAGTGAAAGTGATATGTTGGATGAGTTTTTATTTTCTGGGGAATAAATCCATATTGGTTCATAGATCTGCAAATACAAATCTGTTCTTCAAGAACAGATCTCTTCCTTTTTAAAGGACAGATCTACAAAAATACCCTAAGCATTAGCAAAGCACTTTAAACTCCAGCATCTAAGTCATCTAAGAAGTTATCAAAATGCCTTTAGCGTTTACTAGTAGTGGATGGGAAAGCTCATTTGAGCAGTGATTCAGCTTTGAACAAGGGGTCAAGCTCAGTCCCAAGATGTGAAATCAATTTGTAATAAATTTCCTAGAGAAATGGGCAATTTACTAAAGGGCACAAAACACCAACTTGTTAAGAAAAGCATTTTAAATATCCAGAGAAGGATCAATCCTGCCCATTCTGTGGGAGATGACATGTAGTACAAGGACGCTAGGAAAAAGAAGAAGAGCAGGGAGCCAATATTTTGAAGTAGTTTGGCTGTTCTGAGTGTAAGGGATGAGGATGTAAAGCTGGAAAAAATGGGCAAGATTATGCATTTGTCAAGGTGTCTGGCATGGTATGTCTTTTTCCTCTGTGAAGGCTGGCTGCCAGTCTGGTCTACAGGTGGTCAATTAAATTAGAGGACAGACTATTTAACAACTCTGTTACTGCTTACATGCTCCTTCCCCACATTTCCTGATGAAGGGATCACATAATCCATGACTTGCAGTAGTGGAATTGTTAATTGTCTAAATACATTACTGTGTAAGATGTCCCCCTCTGTGTCTTCATGAGAGGACCTTAAAACACAATACACTGTTACTGACTTTATAGTGTTTAATTTATGGTCACCAGTCACCTCCCTCTCCAAAATGCAAGGAAAAGGTTTTGAAGGGAGTATGAAGCAATGCTGCTACAGAAACAAAAGGATTGTGTAATATTTGTTTACAATCCTTTTAAAAGCTCCACATTAAACTGAACTTTTCAAAGGAATAAAGATAAGCCTTGACATAAAAATCCAATGTTTTCAGCTGGTCTATTTAACATTTTAGTTATTTGGATTAGGCAGTTTCTAATTTAAGTTTTTAATTTAAGACTACTGTATAGTCCGATGTGTATTTATTAGAAGCAAAATTGCCTCTCAAATAGACTTTATAAAATTTACAAAATTAACTATACAAACCAATATAAATGCACAATCATTCAAAGTCAATGTTCTACGTAGGAGTATTCTGTATTTCCTCTACTGGAAAATGGCCATGCTCTTACTGCATCATTCACTAAAGTTTTGGTTTATATCTTGATTACTATTACACTTAGTTTTCCTTTAAACGTGGGCTATATTTATTTACAGAATGAGAAGGTTTTAATTTTAAATTGTGTTTGCTGAATTCTGGGGCTGAAGGCAACAGACCATCCACTTGTACATCTCTCACCTTTCTTCCTACAAAATTCTATTTCAGAAAAAAGACATAGCAAATTACATCTCATTATTATTTGTTTCAAGAATTGTAATTCAGAATTCAGAAAAGTCTTTAATATTCCCCCTAATAATAATGAAGAGCATTACTCTTTAATCATTGCTTGATGGATTACAATCAGTATGTCTAGAAAAAGTTCATATTTATATCCTAGTAAACTATCAAGAAACAATTATTCAGCTTTTCCATTTTTAATAAATAAATATTTACTTATTTATTTAACAAGAAATGCTTTGAGAACTCAGAAGTTCACAAAAAACCATTCTCAGATGACAAACAGATCAATAGTGCTACACCCTAAATTCTTTGGAGGTATCAGGCAGATGAAAGAAATTAAGCAAAGAGGTAATTAATAGGAATTTTTACTGGTTTGATTGCATTTGATTATCTTATCCTGTGTAGAGAAAATTTAAAGAATTCCCTTCTACATACAGAGAATATAAATATTTTCATATTTCTTGTACTCGTGTATTGAATTTAGTATCACTGCTCCCCTTACGCCTTTTTGTAGAGGCACAGGGCAAGACCTAGCATAAATTCCAGTTATATTTTATTGATTCTTCTCCACACAACAGCTTTGCACAGAGAAATAGAATGAGTCCAATCTAATGTAATGTAATAGACAGTTTATTTCTAAAGTCAAATGGCTTCTTTTATCATTTATGACAAAGAATCAGAAATAAAACCTCTAGCAGTTACTCATATACTGAGATTTTACTAACTGTCTTATTTTGTAGATCTTGGATCATTTACTTCTTATTTAACTTCATTAATTTTACAGTGTTGAGAAAAAAAATCAAAAGACATTTATAGATGTCTATAGCTAAGACTTTGCACTTGATTTTTAAAGATTTTTTTTAACCTGTTGAAATTTTTTTAATTTTTCATTTCTTTTGTGGTATTTTTGGGGAATATGCAATAGATGAGTAGACAGAAATTCAAAAAATAGAGTCAAGAAGCAAGACTGTAATTTGAGTGTATGTCTGAAGTTTGGTCCAAGAGTACTTGACAAGATTCTGTCTCCTGAGACATGTCTTTCTACGTGTTTCAGAGATATTATAAAGAGAACACTGTGAGGAGCAGAAGAAGGTATGTCTTTGCTATAGCACTAGGACATACATAAAACTAATAGAATCATCAATTTGCTGAAAATCCCCTCTTCCTCATTCATTTAATTAATAAACTTCTCTATATCCATGCTCTGCTGTGTATTGTTTAACAGCTTGCATGTATTGACCCTACATTAATCTGTGTTTCGAAATATTGTGTGTGAACAGCTTGCATAAGTCACAGAATGATTGAGGTTTGAGGTTTTCTGGTCCAAGTCTCCCTATCCAGGGATGGTCGGCTTGGCAAGGTTGCACAGGAATATGTTCCATAAGTTTAAACTTAAGTTTTGAGTATCAATATAATTGGAAACTCCGTGGTGCCTCCGGAGAACCTGCTCCAGCACTTGATCGCACTCACAGTAAAGAAGTGGTTTCTTGTGTTCCGGTGACATTTCCTGTTTGGTTTTTGTTGCTGTTGTTATTTGTGACCAATGCCCCATCCTGTCAGCAGCAAGAAGCCACTGGCTTCTACCAAGAAGTGTCTGGCTCCCTCTTCATTCCCTTCCATAGGGATTTATCTACTTCCTCCCAAGCCTTTTCTTCTCCAGGCTGAATGGTCCCAACTGTCTCAGCCTCTCCTCACATGAAATAGGTTCCAGTTCTTTAAGAAGAGGTGAGGCAGAAAGATGACATCTCAATATCAGAGGTAGAAGAGCTGGATGCTGTATTTGTTTATTTGTTTTAAAGATTGATTGAAAAGTCTTTTTCTTTCCAGTGCTATGGATTGGAGAAGCCAAATGAAGCTCAAATTTGCTGTTTGTGCCTGCTGCTCTACTTTCTGTATTCTAACCAACATTTTTCCGCTGCCCATGTTTATGTTCCTAGTAAGTGATTAAATGTTTTCAACAAAATATAAAGAGTGTATTTGTGTGTGCATTTTTTTTAGTAGATCTCAACCACTTTAGCTGCATTTTGGCAAACTTCATTCACTTCATCTTCTTGGCATTTCATTATATTTTGTGTGATCACAAAATCAACTCTCCAGCAACAAAGCAAAACACGACTCTTTGAAATAAATGTTGTCATTAACAAGCCATGCCAGGCGCAGTGACAGATTTGCAGCTGTAATGAATAACATTTCCCGCAAAGTTCTCCTGTCTGACAGAAAAGCTGTGACATTACTGCAGGCAACAGTGCTGGAAACTAAAAGATTGATTGATGCAAGTAGATAATTGAAACCTCAGCACTGTCACATGAATGCCAACCTAACAACCAAGCTACCACTCCACAATAACATTTATCATACAACAGCCTCTCCATGAGTAACACACACACAGAAGAAAACATGGAATATTTCTTCATGACCATGACTTACTGCTAATTTATCCTAACTGACTCATTAATTAAGTCTTGATCTCTAAAACAAAAATCAGTTCATTTACTTCTGGTATCTCAAGTTCCCAAATTTGTCTCAGAGCTGTTGTCAAAAGCCAAGAACACTTGTAGGAATGAGGTGAGCAGCACTCTACCTTTGAGATGGTAAGGATAACATCATTGTCACATCTGAGTTCCCGAAGTTATATGCGATAATCCATATTTACTCTTGCCTAAATAAGTCAGTGACTGTCAGAGATTCTGCAATTTGAAAAGTTATGACTAACTAGTCCTTATGCAAAAATGTTTCATGCAAGGCATCTAAATGATTGGATTATAATTTTATTATTTGTTTGAATGGATTTCAAAACACCCTCAAATTTTGTACCATAACCATAGTTAATTTAGATTCCCAAATCATATTTGAACATTTCTGTAAGGATACTTAGGATAGTTTGCTATTTTTTTCATAATCCCATTTAAACTCACAATAGACATTTGCTTATTTAATATAATTTTTCCTCTTTCACAGCTACAATTAAAGAGTGTTTTTATTATATGGCTTTCTCTCAAGAAAACTTACAAACCAAGTAATATCTAACATATACCATCCTTGGAATAACAGGTGTACAATGGATCTATGTGAAGCCATTGGATCTAGTACAATCACATTGTTTTGCAAAATTAAACAGTAAATTGCAAGTTCAGCTACATTTAATAAGTAACTGATGAAAAATACAAGGGCATTTAGAAAAAGACCACTGAGTATGTGGCATTAGCAAATTATCACATAGTAACAGACCTGATGTGGCAAATGTCAGTGATAGAACTACCAGTTAAAGAGGACAGAAACTATACCTGTAAATCAGAAATAAATTTAAAAGAAACATCATTTCCTTTATATATATATATATTTTCACAGCAAATATTTTAATTAATACTAAGGAAAAAACTAAAATGTCAACCTGTTATTGTTTTATATCAGAAAAGATATGTAATCCCCCTAACAAAATGTGCCCTGAAATAATACTCCAGATAAGTAGTATAGCTTTTACCCTCCTACTGATGTTAAATGTAATATATTTTACCCTTTGCCATGATTCTATAATTTATTTACCACTATTCAACACACATGTCTGACAGGAACAGTCCATGAGATGGGTTAAATTGTCAGCTTCTGCTGAGAATCTGGCCTGTCTCTTTCTGTTTTTGTCTTTTACTGATTGTCTCTCTAGACATATCTTTCCTCATGTTCCCCTTGGGCTCCTTTCGATCTCCTTAAGATTTTTTTTTTCCTCTTCTCTCCATGAGCTTTGTTTCAAGTGTTCCAACAATCTGTTGACTGATTCCCAGAGTTCTTAAGCATTCATCACATTCTAAAAAGCAGCTTTGGTTGACTTCACCAAGGGCAGCACAATTTTGCCTGTGGTTATTCACTTTTCCTTACATTTCCGTTCCATTTCATTTCATTGACAGGAAATTTGATTCCATTTTTTGCTGCTCTGGCCTGGCTTCCTTCATTTCTACAACACTTTGCTGCTGTCTTTATCCATTGTTGTTTTTCTGTCTCTCTTCTCTCCTACTGACAGAGTAACAGAAGAGTACTGAAATAGGAAGCAGTGTTTTGTTTGGGTGGAACCTCTAAAAGAGTGAGATAAATACTGCCTGGGCTTAGGAAAGAGTGAAGAGTCATAGAGAAATTTCTTTCAATGAAATGTCTTACTTCCTAACTTTAAAAGTAGTTAAGACATTGAAATGCTCGATGAAATATCTTCAGTGTCCTTGTTTATTTTTAAGGACTTGCTAATTTTTATGCTTGTTTTGGCTTACTCTTTCATTACAAGCGGGGAGTTACATTGCTATTCTCTTTGACTTTGAATTTAATTTCATTCAGTCTATTTTACTTCATACTCAGCTAAAAACTCCTCTAAATTTTATAATCTGATCAAATTATCTGAAGTCCCTATAAGTCAGAAAACTGTCAGAAATTTGTTATATGAGCAATATATGTAAGTTAATTCAGATTGAACTTAATAAATGGATCAACATACAGTTGCAGGGCTCAGTCTCAGCTGGCTTTGATGCTTCCCTGGACACAGCTCCAGAGTCCCTGTCTGGTCCTGTTCTGCAGCTGCAAATCTGCAGGTGGAGGAGGAGCCACCCTCCTGGAGCCACCAGCTCCCAGTCTTGACCATCGTGGGAGAGTCCATTTTCCAACCTGATAAGCACAGACTATCTCCTTCACCGTGGTTGGGGGTTCAGACTCTGGATGCTGCAGGGTCTCAGAGAAGATTCATCCGCTCTTTCTCCTTGTCTCTGATGTTGCACAGTGTGCTGATGTCCTCCCAGTTTCTTTACCTGGTGGCATAGATCCCTCACCAGCAGTACTCAATCTCACAGATCTGTTGGGAAGGTAAATTAGAAAGCATCATCTGAGGGAAACCAGGAAATGCTACATCTTTTTCTCAGGAGAGGTTAAAAACCTTGCCTTGAACTCTCCTCTCCTCTATAAAGACTAATTAATTGGACTCACAGGATGTGCTGTGGAATATCCTGTCTCTGAGTGTACTTTAATTTCTCCATTTCTATGAAAAAAAGTCTACAAATGGCAACAATACATGAAACTAAGAGTGTGATTAGTAGTTCATATTTTTAAATAGGAGACTGCAAGTACAAGAATAGAATTCAACATGATTGCAATGAGATAATATGCATGCTGTATTTATAAATAACAAATTGAATATAGAGCGAAATAGTCATTAGAAAAGCACAATACATTATGTGTTCCTATAGAAGAGGCAAAGTATGAAAAGGTGACAGTAGGAATCTCTTCTCTTTGCCTTCCTGCGAAGAGGCTGCCTTGACATCAGTCTTTGTATTTTCCTTTCACTTCAAGTGACTACCCAAATCTTCCACCATCTGCTCACGGCCAGCCCTCAAACTGGCAAAAAGCAGACAGCTTTCCTAGAACTAAGCCATAAAATGCCCAATGCCATATGAGACATAAAACTCTGTTTAGAAAAAACATAAAGCTCCTATGTACTAAGCAAAGTAATACAATAAATAGATAGATAAATAGATAAATAAATAAATGAATAAACTACTCTGTGAGAAATTAACTCTTAATACCATTAAAGTAATGAGGCATAAGGTCACAGGAAAGGAAACGAGATTTTAAATTAGTATTTTCACTGTGGTGATGGAACCACTGCTGAGACCCCTAATCCGTTCATGCTGACAGACCCATTATCTGCAATTATTCTTTATTCAAGTGTAAACCACCATTATGCATGGAGCTGTTGCTACTGCAATACAAATTTTTAAAAGCCCTGTACTGTAAGTAGCAGCTGACTTCACCAAACTGCAGGGGCCTAATGTAAAAAAAATATCCTTCCATTTTCAATCATAACTTGTGTTTTATTTTGTCCTTTTGAGTAAATGAAAATAAAATACTTAAAGTCTCTGCTTGAATCTCAAACTTGCACCAAGGCTTAGGTTCAAAGTTTATCTACCTCTACCGTCGGTATCTCCATTCAGGTGTGTATTCATGTGTCTTCTGAAATGTGTGGCCTCATGTGAGGCTCATCGCTGAAAAGCAGGAAACAAAGGTGGGTGTTGTGTTCTGCAGTAGGCACAATGTTTTTGAGAGTTTTCTTTTGAGAAGAGGTGGTCCTGTCAGCTTCCATCGTCCTCAAACCATTATGGGTTGTTCCGCAGAATGAAAGTAGCACTTCTTCAAATTTTCAGTAGTCTTATTCCTTTCCAGTCCTGACCCTAAAAAGATTATCTAAAAATAGAGTGAAATCAAGAGGAATATTTTGCAAACCTAGGAGAGATTGAAGAAACTGGCTTTCAAAGAAATCATTGGCTCAACTATCTAAAGCTATTGCCAAGAACAAGAAAATATATTAAATTACAAATAAAAGGGAAAAAAAAGAGACATTCTTGTTATTTAAAAAAAATTAAATAAATACAAGCCTGCGCTATGGCATTGTTCCCATCAAGATGTCTTCCAACATCTGGTCAAACCATAAAACATGATTTAGCTAGACTGGAAAAACTAATAAGCTTATGTGAGCGTTCTCATTTCTGACTTCATTCCTGGGAAACAAATAAAAATAAGAAAATTAAGTATGTAGACAATATAGAAGTGTAGAATTGTTACCAGGGCTAAATATAGACAGAATTATTGAAAATTAATCAAAGTCATATTTGCTTGAAGGCGTAAAGTACACATAGAGAGAGAAATGTAAATTATGTCAGAAAAAATTCTCATACATAGCTGATACAGTTTTTGATCTCATGATGAGTATTCTGCCCTGTATTAAAATCTGTCACAGCATTACTATTGCATTTCTAAATCTGAGCCCAAATCCTCTAATAACATATTAGATATAGACTTCCTTCCTGATACCAGAGAGGTCCTGTCTGAGCAGAACTAGTTCATATCATGGCCATTGTGCAAAGACATATTGCATCAAAACTAATATATGGGAAGAAGGATTATAAGCAACTCTGGAAAAGTAATAAACTGAAGAAATAACACTCCCTTTTGAAAACTCTAGCTTTATTATATTAATTTCTTAACTATACAATCTGAAGATATAGCCTTTGTCTGATTTTTATTTCATTAAATCTTCTTCAACCCTAAGGATGCCCAAGAGTGAGACCATCTCCTAATCTTAATTTCTTTTGCCCAGTGGTAGAAAAGATCCACTCCAGTCACAGAAAGGCACCAAGGTCCCTCTGTAAGGAAGACAGCAGTCACATGTGCATACAGAGCTTGTCCCTTGGGTAGATTTGGTGGAAAAATTGTGTAGGCTTCATGTAAATGGTGTCTCTAAAGATCTTGACTTACACAGGTTGAGAAGTCTGGTCTGAACAGCTTAGTCATATGCAGGCACATTTTCACCTATGCAGCAGAAACCCCGTCCTAGTGTGCAAAACATTCAATTCTCTCAGTCACTAAGGATTTTCAATGAAATAAGTAAGAGTAATTTAACAAGCAAAGCAACATACTCATTTCTAATTATATACTTAAAAAAAAAAACCCTGGGTTTCTGTGGAACTGCTTCTAAAATTCTCTGTTATGAACTGAAGCTAATCATGGAAGATTTCAACCTTGATTTAAATCTAAGTTTAGCAGAGTTAAAGTAAAGTAAATATATGAGTTTGCTCTGTAAAGTATCATGCAGCCTGAACAGGCTGAATCTACATTTCTCCTGCCAAAAACAGACTGTCAAACTAAGAGAGCAGAAAGAAAAAACAAAAGTAATTGGGTATCTCCCTATTTTTATACTTCTCAGACCTTCTTTTCTTGAATATATGGCCCTGAGCATGACAGAGACATTTGGACTTTAATGTACATCTTAAAATTATTAATGTCACCTAGTTAAACTTCTCCATCACACAAGGGTAATGGACAGTGGAAATAGGCAGGCTGTTCTTATGGCATTCAGTAAGATGGCTTTAAAATATCTACAAACACCATGTTAAGCATGATTTCTGTTTAATTGTAGTAGGTCTGAATCTATCACACCCATCTCCCAAGCACCTTTGCTGCTGAGCACATTGCTTGCAGTCATCTCACTGAAAAAAAAGGAAAGCCATTGCTATAGTAGCCATACTGACACGAGATATCATTTTATAGGGAAATAGCCTATCCAGGAGATGCAGTTTGAATTCTCCAGTTTCATTTTTTCTTACTTTTTCAGGTAATAAAAGCATTTCTGAGTGTGTTAAATGTAAAGCATTCAATAAAGGAATATGAAATACAATTCCTTTGGGTATAATATGATATGATTTCACAATTCATTAAGCAATGCGTAAAAGGTCAAACAAGCATGAAAATTGTAAAGGTAAAATATCAGAAATAGGAACAATGGCCAAATGTAAAAACAGTAAAAAAGATAAAAGATAGGTAATTTATACAATTTATATGAAATCCATTAGATTTACTGAGTAATTTTTACATGCAGTTCTGTGAAAATCCAGAACAATCATTCCGTGAACTCAAAAAATTCCTAGGATTTCTGCATTCTGTGCCTTGCATCTTTCCCTTCCTATACTGAAATGGGCAATACAGAAATATACTTTTACACTGAGGAGGTATATTGTGGAAATACAATATAACATTTCAGAATATTAATTTCTTACAGGATTGTTTCTGGTAAAAGTGCTTTACTCTGGCCCCTGTGGGACCCATGGTTGAGGTTTGGACCCTACAAGGTGTGGCTTCACTCAAGAAGTGTTGGTGGTGATGGCTGAAAGACACTCCAGTGAGAGTGTGATGAAGTCATCAATGTAGTGTTTGTAAGACACAGAATGAAGGATAAACAGAACAAAACTAAAACAATGACAAGTTTGATGACAAATAATTATGTAGCTTTTATATTTATTTTTTTTAGAGTCTTCTCTCTCCCATCATCTCTTTCATTCACTGTCACCACTTGGCTAGTTCCCTATCAATCAAAACCTCTGTATTGGCTTTGCTTTAGTGGTTGTCTTTTTTTTTTCTTGTAGTTTGGTTTGATCTTTCATCCCAAGAAATAGTCATGTTAACCCATGCCATCTGCTGTTAGATTTGTCTCGAATATATTATAGGAAAGAAGAAAACAGAAACTCATATTTCAAGGACTTAATATTTTAGAGATTTTATTCCCACAGTGTAAACTGGGAATATTATGTTCTTAGGGAGCTGATTGCTCAGTATAGTAATTTATTACTTGCACACCTATGATTTATGGTGCCTTCTTATATCCACTGCACTTTTATTACCAGTCATTGTCAGACAACAGCTTTTCCAAAGTGCTTTAAAGAGGCAGGTTGTTTTCTGAAACACAGTCAACTGCAGAAGCTAGACAATCAAACCTGGTCAAGATATTTTCCAATATTACCAATACTGAAGTATATGCAGTTCCAAACCAAGGTAGAGGTGACTGCAGATGATACTTGGATTAAAAAGGGTGTGATTAGTCTGTGACAAGAGGTGAGTGAGCTGAGTGACGCCCTAGGTGATGTTTTGTGCAGAGTTAAAAAAATTTAGTATCTGGCCTTTCCTGTGCAAAGGTTTCATTGCCTTGAAGCACTTGGGCTCTGGATACCTTCAGGAACAGCTCTCCCAGCATCCACTGCTACACTCCCAAATTCTGCTGGGGCTGCCAAACTTCAGCTTTGCCTTCAGCTGTTTTTCACCTCATTCATGTGCCCTGCTGTAGCACAAAGCTCTGGAAGAGCACCAGCATGCTCTAAGCATCCTTCTAATCTCTTCTTGCTCAGCCTATCTACAAGGCTACTTGGAGTTTCAACAGCCTCTGCTGCTGTATCAGGGGAGTGGGCCTAGGGTGAACAATTCTCCCTCTTTCTTGGCAAAGGACGAAACAGCTGAAATTGAACTTTTTTCTACACCAATGGCCCAGGCTGTCTGACAGCAAGAGAAAAGGGGAAGCAACTGTCAGGCAGTAACCTAAAAGAGCTGTTCCTAAATAGCTGAAAAAAGTTCATTTTCCAAACAATGAAAAGCAACATGAAAAATGTTTATTTTTTAGACAGAAAGAGAAAACTATTGCACATCACTGTTATAACCCAGGGGATTCCTCTGATAATAACCTGTCTGATAACATTCATGCATTGTTTGCTCATCCAGCTTACCATAAATACACATTTAACTTATAGAGAGGTGACTAAAAGCTACAAATCTTGTAGAGCAAGAAAAAAAAAGAGTGCATGATTAAGTGAGCTAAATACTGCTTGGCAAGTATTTGACTGACTCATCCTGTAGCTGGGATCCGATAGTTTCTTTGAAGGAAACACAATCAATCAATTTGCTTGGCACCCTGCTCCATTCCTTTTCTCAACTTTTGTCTCAGTTTTTTCAGAAGTTGCAAGACAGTTGCTTAATGCCCAGAACAAAAATGGGAGAAAAGAAAATCTTTACTTTTTTTTTTCATTCTTTTTTTCCCCATAGGGAACAAGGAAGTCCTACAGGTAACCTTTTGAACCAATAGAAGCAGATACATAAAGTTAACTCACAGAGAGAAAATTACTCTCTCCTCTTAGAAAGTATGGAAGTCCTACTACATCTTCTTCAACAGCACACCCTGGAACATCCTCTCTTTTATGAGAGTACTATCTCACAAGCATTTACTTTCTGAAATTCTCCATTAACCTGTCTCTCTCTCCCTTGCTGCAGCTCATGCAGCAATTGCTATCTAATACTGAATAATTTTTCCAGTTACACATTTTCTCATTTGGAGTTATGTTCTGCTATAATCTGTGTTAGTTTCTGCAAGACACTGCTGTACTAAATTGCAGCTGTGACACAGTCCCTTTCTTGCTACATGAAGGTCAAGAACAGACTCATTTGTTTTTTTCTAAATTACTCTACTTAATTGCTCTTCCTTTCCTCATTGATTCTGTGTGGGGTTTCCAATTACATCCTCTTATTATGGATAAATGCAGTGGGTGACAGAGCCCAGCTTTGCAGGTATCCTCTGAATTAGTCGGTCCTCATCAGTCTACCTGGGACATGGTTTTCTGTGGTATCATTCAGATTCATTAGTCCATCTTAATATAAAGAGAAGTCATCCTTACAATTCAGTTTCTTATGTTCTCTAATTCCTTTTCACCTTTTTTTAAACTGTCCTTGGAACAGGAAGAATGGATCGCAGAAAGGCAAATGCGCTATTCCTTAGATGATCATTGAAAACCTAGCGAAACAAAGAGAGCAAAAACATGGATCAAGGTCTCATAAATTTTAAACAAATAGAAACAATTTTAGACAAAATACATTTCACACTTCATAATAGTATAGATTTTTCTAATAAATAGAAACAAATTTAATTTACAGCAAGATCAGGGCTTTTGAGACATTTTGAGTTTTTGAGGCATTTTTTTCAATCATCTCCCTGCAAATTCATTTACTTTTCTGATGAAACAAAACAGGAAGTTGACACTCAGGATTGCAGTTAATAATGGATACTCACTGTAGAGTCTGGGATTAGGAAAAAATCTGCAGTAAAGCTCTCAAGCCATGTGGATGTCAGATTCTCAGCAGCAGTGGTTTTCCCTTCAGATCCTCTTGTTTTGCACCATCTAGCTTACTAATTTAGTCACAGATTTTCTGTGCTGCAGTCTAATAACACAGTTAACCTTAACTGTTAAAAACAGAAGAGCTACATGAACAAAGCTCACTGTATTGTTTCCACCATGCTTTAAAATGTACATATCAGCATCTGATGAAAACTAGAACTAAAATTGTGGAGCTAGAAAGTAAGGAATTGCAGTGCAGTTACACCTTTATGGTCCAGGCAGTTGCTGCTCCTTGTGCAGAGATCTGTAAGAGTTTTATTCGTGAAATAAAATTAGATCTAAAATGTCTAATAGTCTGTGTGAATAGGAAAGTAATTTTATCTAAAGCTTTACAAGTAAAGGAGACCAGAGGACAAAATGGAGCATTTGAACACAGAACTGTGTTGTAAGGAAAGAGCAAATGCTAACAAGCACTTTATATCTTTCATGGACTATCCAGTCCAAAATCAAAACACTTTCAGTGCTTTAATTTTAAAATGCCATATTATTTTCTAGATTGGCATTGCTCATTTACATTTTGCAGAAACACAGGAAGGAAAAATTGAAAACACAGATATACAAGAAAGGTAGTTGGTGGTCTTTTTTCAGCTGAAAAGTGAGTTGAAGTTCCTACAACAATCAACTGTTCAATCATGTGAAACCTCTTTCATGTGGTAAAATCCTTATAAATGCAAATCCTAATCATAAAATCAGACAGTAGGAGCGACTGTCCTGCAGGGAGCTTTAAATACAGCTTTTAATAAATGCTATATCCAAATTGCTAAAACCGTAAGTCATTGTAGTGTCCCCACTGGTCTGACTTAAACAAATGGTCAACATCATGAATATTTCAACAGAGATTTATTTCTAAATCTTGCTCACTTTCTCTCTCCAGAGATTGACAAACAACACAACAAACAATTTTAGTGCAGAAATATTTTTGTGAATAAATAAAGGAGTAAAACTTAAGGATTCATAGCTGCTCTGTAGTAAAGGTGGAATTTCTTAAGGCTAAAGATTAATACAAAAGCCCCAAAGATGAAGTCATACAAGGATTTGAAAAGGAGAGGACTGCCATTTTTACTGCCTGGTACTGAAAGGAACTCTGTTCATGCCTGGTTCAATCTCTAGGTATTCTCTTTTGGTTATTCTGACAACTAACTTATGGACATGTTTTAAAGGCTGTGAAAACTATTTCAAAACTCTCTTACGGGTGAAGTCCCAAAGACTGTTTACATTTTGAAGGGATTCCCTTCATGCTATAAAGGAAATTTCTGTGATAGATTGGCTCAAATGCCTTGAAACAAGAAACTGTCACAAGGTAAACAGTCAAATTATGGAATTGTTATAATATAGAACTAGTATGTATCTTTTAAAAATTTGTTGCACTCATTTTAAAATAAATATATTTAAAGCTATTTCTTTCTCATATGTTTATTTTTCTTTAAACAGCAGTTAAGAAGTGCACCTTAAACTTCATGTTCAAATCTATGAAGTATGTAGACTTTATGGCCTGACGATCAATTGCCCTGATGCCAGCCCCTCTTCTCAGGTCAACAGGTCCCTGGCATTGCCTCTGTTAACCCTTGCCTACCAGGTTTGTGTCATTGTACATTTGTTGGAACTCAGGACACTCCTCTGGGTGCCCTGGGTGACACGGGGCTGGGGAGTCCTGGCAGGAAGCCAAAGACGCTTGGGATTTCGATCTTAATCCATGGAGCAAATTACCAACCTTGTATGAAGAATCACAAGTCACAGAAGTTTAAGTAGAGTAATAATGAATTAATCACTGGGTAAGAAATGGGGTTTTGGGGATTTTACTACAGGGGGTCTAGGAGGCAAGATGGAGGGATCTGGGTGTTGTCCTATTCTTCTTCCTTCTTCTTCCTAGCCTCCATCTTCTTGGTGATGGTGCCACATTCAAATTGGCCTAAAGTAGTAGACAGTCTAACATAGATGATAGGTATTGGAAAGTAATGATAAATAAAGTATATGTAACTCATAGCATAAAATGTAGACAGTAGCCCAGGGGCAGGCAGTGTGCCCTTGACAGACCTGCAGATCAGATCTCTGCAGGTCTGAGACAAAATATTTCAGATAATAGATAATAAACAACCTTGAGAACATGAGCCAAAGAATCCTGACTCTCTCTTTGGCTGGCGGGCTGGGAAAAAGGGACTCTGGGGGTCATCCCAACAGCAGAAAACCTGAGATACATTTTTTGTTTATTATTTGCCTCCTTACTTATTATTCCCTTTACAACTAATTGATTTTCTTTTACTAGAAAACCATAGAGAATCTGCTGAGCTCACCTTCCACATACCCTTACAGGAACCTCAGCAAGTCATCCCCAGGGTAACTTGTGAGTTCTCAGGTGGAGAGCAGCCCAACTGCAGAACCTCCTCCCCCAGGTCTCCTCTTTTCCTTTGGTTAGGCAGAGCTCTGATAAGGAGAAAAACGTCCTTAGATAGTTTTGATATTTGACCCTTGAGACCAGTAATAACCACTGCACCAAAAGACACAGGGCATGATGTCTTAGGCATGCTCACCAATTTTCCTATGTCCTCTTCCTGCTGCTCTCTGATTGCTCTGCCAGCAATTAAAAACTTGGATGTTTGAAGCCACATAAAATGGCTAAGCATATACCACTGAAAGCTCTCACAGTGGGGTCTGGATAGGGAAAGAATTTTCAGTTTATCAGCAAAGAAGACAATAGGATCACTAGTTAAGAACATAATTATTGTTATAATTAAAATATAACAATTTTTTACTTTTAATTTACATTTTTGAATAATTATACTCGATTTTAAAATTAGCTGTTTTGTAACTATGCCTAAGAAGATTAGTGTAGTTATCTAAAGAACCTTTCAGATCCTGTTTTGTTTCAGCTTTTCAACAAGGATAAATTTCAACTGCTTATAAGTGGTGGCACTTGCTCTTTTTGTGAAAGAAGAATTATTATTTCATTAATAAAGGCTAGTATTTTAGGTTCAGACTTATCAGAAATTCTGAAAACAAAGCTCAGTTCTATCACAGCCATTTTTGTTGCACTGGGCAACTCTCTGAGATGGCTTTTAATGAAATCTGTAGATGACACTACAGACTTTTAGGATTCTTCATAGCTGCCAATTTTCAAGGTTAAAGGAACTTCATTTTAACGTTAAGGGGGTTTTACAAAGGCTTAATTTTGACTCAGTGCTTCAATTTAAAACAGCAGTCCTCATTTATCACTAATTACAGATGATTCTGTTAATATTTTATGGCACTTAACAGAAGAATGATGCAGATACTGATTTTTTTTTTTAAGTGTAGTTATATTCATCTGTCACATTGTACTTCGATACTGATTTTGTGAGCAGCACTTTAAAAAATATAGCTTGGCCATTTTCTTTCTTTTCTCTCTTCTTTTGCACAATTGTTTTTGCTCTGTTTGTTTGCTTTTTCTGAAACTCAGCACATGTTTAAAGCTGTTGCCACAAAAGACAGAGGAATTGCAAACTATAATATACTTTGTTAGCACTGTACGTCAAAATAATTGTAACTGCTGTTGAGATTCTATTAAATCTTAAAATCGTTGCATACATTTTATATTATCTTGTCCTGTTTTGCTCTGTTTTATGGGGTTTTTTTCTGTTTGGTCACTTGGTTTGGTGTGGGTTTTTTGTATAAGTTCTTGCTTCTCAAGTTAAAGAATATTTGAGAGAGATCAGGAGCTTTGCAGATTGCCTTTACTTCTTGGGTCAATGTCACAAAGGCTTCAGTTACTGCAGATATCTGGGACTATAAATCTTTGCTGTCCTTGCAGAGTGTTTGTTAACTTTCAAAATAACCTTTCAAAGTCATGATAGGATTATGTTTTAAGCATCCTTCTAAATTCTCATCAAGGTGTTTTATAGTTTCATTAGGGAACCCCGTATTATGTCAATAAGCAGCGCATACATGTTATTAGGGTGTTAGCATTGCTAAGTCTAAAATCCACAAAACCTTTAAACAGTTCATCATTCTCCAGATTTTTTCAGTTAAGTTATAATAGAGAAAGCAACTATTCTCTTTCTTTCTGTTAAGCATTGCCAGAGCCAGTAGACTGACAGAGGTGAGGTTGCTACATCTCCATATCCCCAGGCCAAGACAGTATTGAGGCTGAACATGTATTCCCAAGAGGAACACATACAGAAATATACACAGGGGAAGTCAGCCTCACACAAAATTAAATATTCAGTGCTACCACAAACACAGATATCATCAATGGCTTCATTCCATTCCCCTTTTTGGCCAAAACCAGTGCAAAACAAGTAGTGGGAAGAACCTACTTTGTCTTATCCACGGACACACACATGCAAACAGGTTGTTCCAGCTTCTAGCCCAGATTCATGACCTTAACAGTAGCTGACCACCAGATCCCATGGTCTCTCCAGCATCCTGGACACTCCAGTAGCTATCACACAGACACTCTGCTTTCTACAGTATCTGGGCCAGATACAGAGCTGTTCCAGTATTTGGCTCCCAAACCTCTTACCTAACTCACAGGACAGCCTGTGTGATGCCTGCCAGTGGTCGCACGGTGTGTCTGACACCCATGGCTCCCTGAAGCTGAATCCACAGCATTTACATAAACACACACACACACACACACACACACACACACACACATTCCCTCATCCAGGCAAACTGGTAGAAATGGAGTTCAATGAGAAGCCAGGATGAAGCCAGGACCACTGCAGGCACCAGGCACAGGGCACAGCTGTGCACACAGAGAAGTATATAACTTTGTTGTCTATTTACACCAACAACCCTGTTACATCCTGTTCTCTCTACTTTCCCTATTTTTTTCCTTCTCAGTTAGCTCTGATCCCTCCATTCCTCGCCTTTGTAATCTGCCTAAAATGCCATAATTTTTGTACAATCCCCAAATGCTTTCCGCCAAAATGAGCCTGTATGACCAGTAGTGACACACCCACACACGTCTCTTGCCCACTCTGTTGGTAATCTCAGGACAGCCTGTCCTAGTGGCTCACAATGATGGGTGCCATTCCAGATTCATGGGGTTAATGTTGTCCTGGGATGCCCTGGAAGGCCAAGGCATGTGCATATGTCTCTGACTGGGTTATTAAGCTTGGCACTTTGCTGCTCCTTCCTGTCTGGAGAGACTGGATCAAGTGTCACTCATAGCTTCCAGAAAAGCAAGAAAACAATACATGAAACTGTAGGAAAAGAGCTTCATTTCAGTCCCTGGAAACATGATGGTGCAAATAACTCTGGAAACTACAATATATGAAGAATAAAGAAGTGATCAGGAGTAGCTGACATGGACGTATAAATGGGAAAATTTGCTTAGCATACTTGACAACCTTCTACAATGGTGGGAAGAACTTGGTGGATTAGAAGAGAGCAGTGGTGCTTCTATGTGTTTTAGTAAGACTTCCAAAACTATTTCCCATAACATCCTCACAAACTAATTAATCTAATGAAATCTAGATGGCAGAGTAGGCTAGACTAGACTCGTGTCTCAGTGGTGGACAGTGGGCCCAGCAGGTGGTCATCAGAGGCAAAAGTGGTGTACACAAGTCTGTGACTAATCCTTTGTAAACTCTTCATTAATGATTTGAATTGGACTCAATGACCTTGGAGGTCTTTTCCAACCTTAATGATTCTATGATTTGGATTAAGGGTCATCTCATAATGACAGCAAGCTTTCCTGTGTTACAAAACTAGGAGGTGTGACTGATATGCCACAGACTGCAAAATTGGGCAGACAGGAACCTCATTAAGTTCATGAAAGGAAAATACAAAGTGCCCACCTGAGAAGTAACAATTTTGTGCTCCAGTACATATTTAGAGCTGCCCAGATGGAAAGCAGCTCCACAGAAAAGCACCTTGGCATCCTGGAGGACACCAAGCCAAACATATACCAACAATAAAGTCTGATATCAAAGAAGGCCCAAATGATCATGGGCTGCGTTGGGAAAGTGTTACCAGCAGGTCAAGGGAAGGTGTTCCTTCATTTCTACTGAACACTGGTGGGACAGCACCTGAGGTGCTGAGTCTAGTTCTGGACTTCTCTGTATGAGAAAGACATGGACATGCTAAAGTGAGTCTAGCAAGAGCCACAAAGATGATTAAGGGGCTGGAATATCTCTTGTAGGAGAGGCTGAGAGAGCTGGGACTGATCAAGATGGAGATTCAGAGGGGATTTATCAATCTGTTGCTGGGAGGGAAGGAAGAAGAGGGTGGTCAAACCCTGGAACTGATTTCTCAGAGAGATTAAGGATTCTCTCTCCACCAAGACAGTCAAAACCCAGCTGGAAACAGTCATAGACAATCTAGTTAGCCCAACCAGAGCAGGATTGAACTATGTCTCAAGTTCCTTTCAACCTGAATGATTCTGTGATTATATGGGATGAGTCTTTATTCACAAAATCTAACACTTTTAAATTAAAATGTCCAAGTTGTTAATGAGAAAAGTGCTCCGCTTCTTAAAATTCTATTTTCATTATCCAGGGAGCACACTAGTAATTTTAAATATCATGATATATTCACAATGCAGGCACATTTACAGTACTACTGAGATGTACCAAATTGGTGTATTTTTGACTTTCAGTCACTACAGATTTTTCTTGGAATCTACATTATCTGTGTGGATTTGGAGTTGTATAGTTGTACAACTTTTAGGAAAAGAATATATGGTTGAATTGAAGCAAAAAATAAGAAAAGGTGGCAGAATACTTTGGAGAATTGTAAATTTACCTGACATCTGTCCAGAATCACCAAAGCAGGAAAGAAAAGGAAAGCAGGCACACAAAAGATTTAAAAAGAGAAAATCTTACTTAGCTGCCTCATGCTAGAAACAACCAAAAAATACTCCAAGTTGTTACTCTTGATTAAAAAATCTGAAAGTATTACAGCTTTCATTATATTATTAGCTAATTTCAACTAATTTATAAGGCAACTTTTTTCTTTTGTAATCAGTCTGATTCAGTGTGAACTCTGTGCCATATTCTGCTTGGTGAAGTCAAGATGAATGCATGACCACAATACATTAGTTGAAATGTTTCAGCCTAATGGATGTATAATCCATGAACCAAATATCTTTGAGATATCATGATCTTAGAAGAGTTAGATATTAATGGTACCAAGGGAGCTATTATGATCTAGTTTGCTAAAAAGAGCATTCAGATTAATCAGATTCAGGGCCATTGTACTGTAGAGAGTGACTTATACTTGTGCTAATATGACAGTTGAACTCCCTTCACATAAAGTTGACTTGAAATGCTGTGAGGTGTATTAAAGGAGACTTCAGATATATAAGCACAGTGAGGATGGTTGCATATTTTGCATTTTTTAGTTAAAATCACATTTGACTGGAGGATAAAATCTGAGTATGAGACATTACAATTCAATTACTATTTTATTCCTTTACTTACTGTTTTAAGCCATGGTTTGGCAAGTACTTAATTTTTTTTCAGTGAGGTTACATTTTATAGAAAACACTATAGATTAAAATACCATATAATGCATTTAATAACTGATTTGCAAACAAAGACATGCTTTTTATAAAACTCCTTACATTACATCAACAAGAGACTGATTTCTGCAAAAGGGCTATAAAACCCTGCAATTATAATCAGGTTAAGAATGATGTTCCCATTTAATTACAAATCTTCATTAGAGTCTTCTATGCTAAGTTCTCTTTAATATTAAGATTAAATAATGAGCTCCATAAAAGCTATCCAGTTTGCCTGACCTTTATATAACACTGGGTTAGATACCAGGATACTGTGAAAGTGCCTTTTATGAGTCTGTTAGTTCAATCTGTGTATCAACTGTATTTGAATTCCATTAATGCATCTGCTGCCAGAATGCAATCTAATAAAATAAAGGATGAGCAGAGAATGGTAAGAACCCGATTTTCTCAGTCTTTTGACCTAGAAAACTATCCTAGGGGAAGGCCACTAAGTAAATTAGGGAATTTTCAGACATATGCCTGTGTCTTGTCAGAGATGCTTGAATTTTACACGAAGTATGGAGTTAATGCAGAGAAGTATAATCTATCTATAACAATCCTCTTTAAAATTAAAGACTATTTTTAATCTTCTTAAACTCATTGGTTTAATTTTAAGATTCATAAATTTAAACATTTTATGAAACCAAAAATGTTAATACAGTAATTTGTCTGCTGGGAAAAAAAAAAAAAAAAAAGATAAGTGATTGTTTTATGAGCACTCATAAAATAAGGAGTAAAAAAACCCATTGAGAAAAGTCATGCTGGAGTTGTGGTAATTTTCACAATCATTTCAATGACAAAGATTAGCTTGCAAAAAAAATGTCAAGGTCATAGGCAGGTAAATTCTGGAAACAAAGTTTAAAACAAGTTCACATGAGATCTGCCTGAAAATTGGCAATGTTTCATAACATAGAGATGTAATTAGCATTGAATATCAAACACAATTACAATGTTTTTAAGTTCAAAATATAGTGCAATAACTTAACATAATCTCAAGTTTTTATTTTCAAATGCAACTAGCAGATACTCTGGGGATTAAGATTGTTCCTGGTCATTTTCTCATGATTCTTTGGTCTTGGCTTCTTTCTTCATCAAAAAGAAGCTGTGATTAAGAAGTACACTTAGTAATTCTGGCCAGCAAATAGGAAGTGCAACACAAGACACCGAGCTGCATTTCCCATTAAGTATCATTCAAGTATGCTCAAAACTGCAACAGTTCTGTTTTCCCTGTCCATTTTCAGCAGAATTTAAAATATTTAATTTAAATGTGTTCAGTGTTTTCAACAACAACAACAAGTATGCTTTTTCCCTGACAACTGAAATTATTTTTTTAAAAAAGCATATAAGCTCATTTGATTAACACAGATATTTTAGTCACAGCAGTATAAACTTGACATTAAAAGACTGGGATTCATGAAGTCCTATTGTAGAAAATTTTTTTCTTGTAATTCTTTTATTACAGAAGACTGAAAATGGCCCAAAACACAAGCTGCCAAATGAGGACTTGTAAAAAAGCAGATCTGGCATTAGAAAACATAAAACTATTTTTACCAGACATTTAATATTGGTTCAAAACCACCAAAATATGAATTTTATTTTTTTTTCATTATGACAACCTGTGCCAGACCCTTACCAAGGCACAGAATATTAACTATAACTAAACCTTTTCTTTCAAAGCATATTTGTGGTTGTAAAAGTTTGCAGTGCCTATTGCAATTTCAGCCTGCAGTTCTCATGATTTATGGTAAGATTTTATGTCTTAGTAGAAGAATGATCTGTAAATCTGATCCTGCTGTAAAATTCAGCGGGGAAAAAAAAAAAGATTGTGTAAATAGATCTCTTACTTGTCTGAATAGCAATGCTGTTAATGAGTTAACTTCTGACATCTTTACTTTACTTACCTTTGAGTCAGTCCTATTACAAACAATTAACTCCCATATTCCCTCACTAGCAATTTTTCTTCATTAAAAAATTTCAAATTTTTCTTGTATAATATTATACCTAAGCATGTATAATTTGACCTCTTCTGTTGACAATTGTGAGGTCCCTTTCAGGTCTTTTAATATGTTTATATCACTGAAACCTCTGGACTGATCAAACCAATAAAATACTACTGTGGAATGTATGTCAAGCTGAAAATTCTGAGGGAATTCTGGGACTGGGTGCCATTTTGAAGAATCAGCTGTTCTGAACATCATATTCAGCTTGAGACAAACCTGCCTCTGGAACTTGTTTTCATCTCCATAGATTGAAAAACCAGAGTAGGAACCTATCTTCTAAGCATCTATCATTAGCTGACATGACAACTTGTTCTAAATGATTATTCTCTCCAACACCTCTTCTCTTAAGCCAAGTGACATCTGCAGTCAAGGGGCTGACTCCAATGACTTTCATTTAGCTCTCCCTGAATCCTTCACACCTGTCTGGGTTCTGGTCAGGACAGGGTTAATTTTTGCAGCAACCAGAGAGAAGCATGGCCAGAACCTGGAGATTATGGTGTACCACCTGAGGTCATGTATGAACCTCTCCCCAAAAGGGAGAGGAAGCAGGGAGAGACACCCTCCATTCAGGTGACAGTCTTCAAGCTGCCTCCTTATGACAAGTGAAGATGACAATGAATAAGACCTCCCATGAATCACAATATTAGCATAACATCTTACTAGATGACTGAAAGCACAAAGAGATTCTTGAAACTCCAAAGGGGTCAGCATTCTCTGTGTTTGAATTGATGAAGTAGGTGCCTTGCCGTGACAAAAACATGGGGTGAGCTTTGAGCACAAGCTGAAGTAGATATCTAGATGATCTGGGAAAAGCTAAATGCTATGGTGTTGAAACTCTTTTATGTTTTCAAGATTGCAAATAAGATGCAACAGAGTTGTTATAATTAGTAATCACAGTGGCACCAGAATCAAGTACAAAATCTGAAGAATGACTATTTGTTTTAAAACAACCATGCTTAATCATCCTGTGATCGCTCAAAGAATGATGAGACCTTTTAGAAAATCATTAGCAGTGCTGTCTTGGCCAGCACCTTAATTAGACTTTTTATGAACTTGGGAATTTCAGTAAAGGTGACATTTGCATCAGAGAATTTTCCCTTTTGTTTTTCAATATATGATCATTTAAGAGAATACAGATCATTTATGCTGGCATTAAGAGCTTTTCATTCTTCTCCAGGTTCCAGGTATCATTCATGCAAATTAATTCATACAGCCATTAAAAAGCCTATTAATCTCTTTAATATCCAAGAGCCTACTGACTTAATCATTTTTACCTTTTGTTATGTTAGAAGAACTTGCCAGTTTTCTTGCTATTAACCTACAAATTTCATGATTTCATCAAGTTAAAGCCCATTCTTCCAGAGAGAAAGGCAAGGGTGACACAGGTAAGTTAAATTATTTCCTTCTTAAGCATTGATCTTTACTTTGAGGTCTCCTTAAGTTATGACATTCTTTTTTCCTTCTTGCTGTGAATGACATTTCTGTCACTGCAATTCTAATGTAGGATGGATCTTCATATCCAAAAGTCTTATATAAAAGGAGTTTATTTTTTTTTAAATGTCAGTTAATAGCATAGAATTGAAACAGAATTTCCTTATTCATATGTTTTGCTGAAAATAAAATATTTTTATGACAATGATCAGGATGAAAATATTAAAAAAATCTATTATGCATAGAAAACATCCAGAAAAAAAAAAAAACAGACACAGAAAATATCAAAAAGAAGAATTTCAAAGATCATTGTAATTATAGATTTTTTCTCTGCCTTGGCTTTGTCTACTGCTGCAATACATATGTGGACAGCACAGCTCCAATGAATAGGTTGTCAGGGTCTCTGTAAACAAGATCTGATTTGTTTAATGTTTAAATACAGATTCAGGGATGTTTCTTTAGGTATTGTGTTTTAAAAATATTGTTTCAAGTAAAACATTGCTCTGTCATGGTAGGTGACTGGTTACATCTTCTGAGATATTTTGGAGCCATTCTGATCATGAGTTCCTAATACTGATAAAGTTTTGTTTGGCACAGAGGAAAGCACTACCTGAAATACATGAATAAATGTATAATGGGTAGTACCTATATTAACAAGTGACATACTGCTTCAATATAATATAATATAAGCTTGATGTAACTACTTTTGTTGTCACAGGAAGACTCATTTAAAACACCATCCCCTGCCTTTTTGTAGGTTTTGACAAATGAAGATTGCTTCTCAAAAGTGTTTATATAAAAAGTATACAAAATAAATCTAATATGATGATAAAACCTCCTGCCAGTAGCCTATAATGCAGAATGCCTTTTTAGTCTTTAGGGCTGCTTAACAAGGCTATTCAACCCTTGTGGTTTCCAGCAAGAGGTTCATTCAGTATATCCAGACATACCAGTTTAACACAGAAATTATGAGTGATTCATATAAGTACAGGACATCCCACTCAATTCAAATTTCAGGAAGCATGGGGAGGATAAAGGCAAAGTTTTTAATGAGGTTCACTCTGAAGTCATGAAGTTATGGTATCTAAAACAGATTAAGAACTAATATTTGGGTTTTTATATTCCTTTCACAGTTATGATATTCCCATATGAGTGGAGTGATGGCATTTTTTTCAGTTACATGAGCACCACTAATGGTACAAGGCAGACAGCAGTGGAGCATCAGCCTGCAAAAATAACACCCCAGGTAATTTTGCATAGATTATCTTCTTCTTTTTTTTTTTTTTTTTTTTTTTTTTTTTTTTTTTTTTTTTTTTTTTTTTTTTTTTTTTATGGCTTTGTTTTGTTTGGGGTTTTGGGGGGGCCTTTTTGGAGGACAGGGGCATAAGAGTCTTTCATAACTCCATTATTGCTATTCTTAAAATCTTCCTCCTTGCCTGTATTCCTTACCTACCCTATCCCCTCCCAAGAGGTTTAAACACATCCTCAAACATCTGGCAGCTTGAAGAATGGAGATACAGAAGCATAGCAATTTGCCAAGGGTCAAATATAATACCTGTGGTGGAGCAAAGAATCATATCCAGGTCTCCTTGGAGCCAGATTAATGAGATAAACATTGAACTGGACACTCTCTCTATACATTATCCATTTTCCATAGAGAAGTCTCAAGCAACTTATTTTCAGTGCCAGAATAGTTCTAAAATATAAATATAAAATCATTCAGCACCAGCAGTCTCATTAGGATGCCTAATAATAATTTAAATAAGACAAAATGGATATATGCACATATTGATATGTCTATACATATATATATACACATATATGTATACACACAGAAGAAGAGAAAGAAGATATGTTTATTCAAAGCAAAAAAGTATTAAATAAAAAGAGGTAGCTACTGCTTTAGAGACATTAATGCAAATAACATTTAGCTTCATAATATGAGGCCAAGAAATATTAGGAAATTCCATGTATGTTGATTTAAATCTATATGTAACTTGAACAAGAATGCTTGGGAATTGCTTTGGTTTTTTGTTTTTTTTTGTTGACCAATGAATTCATTTATCCATGTGAGTGAAATACTATAGCATAAAAAAATTAATTTTAATTCTAAAATCAAGAGTATATCATGCTTTCAGCAGGCAATTGTTTTCTCACCTTCCAGCTGCCATCAAAACTTTTATGACATATATGATGTGAATGTGGCAAAGAAAAACATTTTGATTTACATTATTTCCAGTGCTGTTATCCTGTTCAGAATCATAAAAGGGATAGCTCAATGAAAAAAAAAGAAAATAAAAAAGAAAATAAAAAAAAAGCAATAAGTCAGAAAAGACAATAAAGAAATAGAGGTAAAATGGTGAAATTCCGTATGCGGTATAAGTCTTTCATGAAATGCTGACTAAGCCAGTGTTATGTCTGATTAAATAAATGGGTAATATTTTTTAAACTTTCTTGTTCCAAATGACCCTAACACTGTAGTTAGATCAGGACCTAACTGAGCCCTCTATGTTTCTTTAATCAAAGTCTAAAATCTGATTCTGAGTCCCTTGAAACCAATAAAAAGAAGATAGATTATTTCTTTGACCTGTAGATCTCTATCAGGATCTTAATAATAACAGTGATTTCAGCCCACTGTGTTTGATTGTTTACTATTGGTTATTTCTGCATATGTTGACACACACATTCTCATGTTTCATAACCCATTGAAATAGCTGTGCTGAAATACATATCCCTCTGAAAAAATTAGGGGTGAATGTGAACTTTTTGGTTGTCACCATGGCACTAACATTAAGGCCTTAAGACACACAGTGAAACAAAAGGAAAGTCGAACTTTCTCATCAGCTTTTTTCCCTGGAACAATTCAAGAGAGAAAAATGTCACCACAGTTAATAGTGTAAAGCCTCTGAGTGGCCTGAAGCAAAAGCACCTGTCAAAATCACAACCACAAAAAGAAAGGGTCACCAGAAGGACAAATGCTGTAAGTATGTAGTTGAACAGCATTTCTCTGAAAATCAAGTTTGAATATGCTTGATTTCCACTATTATACAAACAAATACAAGTTTCTTTTTTTTTAATAAGAAGCTAAATAATATCACAAAGGATATGAAGTCAGTGGGACTCGAAATGAAAATCACTACACAGTAGGCAAGTTATATTGCTGAATGCCAAGTTGCAGTATTGAATTTGTGACTAAACTTGACTTAAACCCAAGAAAATATGCAAGTGGAATTTTAAATTCTCGTGGAAAAGAATTAGATTGTTTTCCTACATTTAAGTGCCAGACTACCTAATGGATTTACTGTCTTCTATTGTGAAATTAGAAAAACCAAGGAGCATTGAGTGTTTTCAGCAATAAGAAAAAATATAGAACAAAAAGGCACCCCCTTTATAAAAATTACAAATTCTGCTTTGACTGGTGGTGAATAAAGCAATTTACTAAATGGAAAATGTTGGTTTATCATAGCCCTGGAAAAAAAAGACGCAATTTTTGTTTCCATCCCTCAGCCAGAGCTCAGCATTCACTTGAACTGCAAAATAGTCTCATGCAATCCTCCTCTCTTATTGATCAGGATTGGTATGATATATACATCTGTAACTAGAGAGAGATGAACAAGTGAAAAAGGAAGCAATTGTGTCAACTAAGTATTTTTGTTGCTTTTTTTTTCCTTCCAGGAAATTTTTTAAGATCAATTTGGTTGAAGTGGTGGGTCAATCAGAAGCCAGCTGCTATGACAATATCTTTGAAAAACCCACAGGACCTGACTGGGTAAGGACTGGTATGAAATTTCTTTGCATTTGGGTTTCATAGACATGAATTGGACAAATCTTCACAAACAATTACTCCAAACATTCATCTAGCTTTGAGGTATTGAAATATCACCTTCAGTTATTGCTCTTAACTAAATTTTATTTATGGTAAATACTATTTCATGTCAAAGAAATCAATAACTGGACTAGTTCAACACAAGAAGAAAAAATAAAATAAAATGTAAGAAAGTTGTGTGACATCAAGGGTTTACAAACTCTATAGAGAAAGTTTTCAGTAAAGACTAAATCTGCTTTGCAGTGTGAAGCCATTTAACTCAGGGCTCCAAATAACTGAAGAGCAGCTGCCCCTGGGGATCTGGCTACCACACCCACAGCCAGCTCTGCTGCTGTGTCAGTGTGAGGTGCAGCCACTGGAGTAGAGCTGGGCTGGGAGAAGTCTGGCAGCCAGGCTGCTGGGCTTTCCCCTCACTTAGGAGCTGGGATTCAGCCCCAGCCCTGCTGCTGCTCCTTGCCTGAGCTGCACCACAGGCCCCCTGGCACTTGGCCTTTGGATGATTTTCAGGACCCTGAGCCACCAATGCCACTTCCCCAGCCTGACCTGAGGGCACCCTGAACTGGACACCATGAATTGTCTCATGGTCCAGGGTCCTGGGTGGCCCTGGCCAGTGTCTGCCAACCTGCCCTGCTCTCCTGGCCTGATCCCCCAGCTGCGCCCACCACTGACTTGCTGACCTTGTGAGCCAAACCTTCCTGTGGCACTGAGCCTTGTGCCCATGATGCAAACCCAAAGGTTGTCTCAGAATTGGGTTTTTTTGTTCTTAGAGCTTCTGTGCAACCTTAATGATAAAAGGTTTTTTAATGTGATAATATCTGATTACCTTATATTCACAACCTGCAATTTATCTCTTTCATTATTTTTTTTACCTAGCTACTGTACTAAATTATTATTCTTCCCTATAATATTAGATAAAATAATTTCATTCTTGCATCCTAATAATTTCATTATTGCATCATGTAAACTCTGCATACTTTGTTTGAGATAGTCTTGCTACTAGAAATTCTTAAAAGCTTTCTTTTCATAATTAATCTTTTTCTTTCTTGTCAAACTTCCTTCTCGCATAGATGATGCATGGAGTAAATTTCTATGCCCAAATGTTGCCAAGCTGAAATAGCTGACTGTTCTCACAGTCCAGTGCTTTAATCTGAAATTCCATCTGAGAATATATTACTAGGTTATTCGGTAGAAGGCATAAGAAAGTATAAGGATTGATGTATAAGCTCAGTTTTGGTCATTGGAAGTCAACAGAACTGTTCTCAGTCTCCAAATTTAAAAATACACTGAAATTTTGTGTCAGAATCCAATTCATACATATGTATATTTAAATTTAAGCACACAGATGTGTCTTTTCATGATTATTTGGTTGGTGTCTAATACATAGCTGACATCAAACTGGAAGGGGAAGAGCAAGCTGTAAGAAATAAAAATTACTTCTGCCCAAACTTTTTCATCTATATATTTCAATCTTAATGTGGCAGGTTATTTGTATTACAAGCACTTTATGATATTAAAATTAATATATTTAGTTTCACAATTCATTTACCCTCCGTCATACCATGATAAACTTCACCACTACCCAGATTAACAAATCAGTGCTAATAAGAACAGAGATTTCCATCCAGCTCATTGGTCTCAAACTCAACATCTGCAGAAAGTTACCACATCTGATTTATGAGGAAAGTGCCTACCAAAAGGGTGGCAGACATGGGTTGCATGACACCATGTAGTGGTTTAGTGCTGGCTGGATGCCAGTCACCCACCAAAGCCTCTCTATCACTCCCCTCCACAGCTGGACAGGAAAGAACAAATGTAACCAAGTGTTCATGAGTTGAGATTAAGGAGATGTCACTCACCAAATACTTTCACAGGCAAAACAGGCTAGAGTTAGTGATATTGACTAAATTTATTTCTAACAAAATCAGAGCAGGATAATGAGAAGGAAAAAAACCACCTTCCCCCACCCCTCACTCTTTCCCAGCTCTACTTCCTTCCCCAGCAGGGCAGGGAGACAGGGAATGGGTGTTATAGTCAGTTCATCACTCATGGTTTCTTCTGCTGCTCAGGGAGAGGAGTCCTGCTCCAGCATGGGTCTCCTCCATGGGCTGCAGGGGCATCCCTGCATCCCTGTTGTCCTCCATGGGCTGCAGGGGAACAGCCTTCTTCACTATGGTCTGCACCACAGGCTGCAGGGGAATCTCAGATCTGGTGCCTGGAGCACCTTCGCCTCCGCCACTGACCTTGGTGTCTGCAGAGCTATTCCTCTCACTTGTCTCCCCACTCTTCTCCAGCCACAATTATAACTGCATAATAATCTTTTCTTTTCCCTTCTTAAATCTGTTATCCCAGAGTGGTTACCACCATTTCTGAGGGGCCCAGCCCTGGCTAGTGGTACACCCATCTTGGAGCCAGCTGACACTGGCTCTGCTGGATATGAAGAAAGCTTCCAGCAGCTTCTCACAGAAGCCAGTCCCGTAGCCCTCCTGCTACCAAAGCTTGGCCACACAAAATCAATACACATCACTCCTAAATACTCTGTAAATCATAGATGTGCTAATACTGGAAAAAAAGCAGTTGTGAAGATTTAGTGTCTTTAGAAACAATCTGACTAGGCAGCCCCTAGAGAAGAAATGTGAATAACCTAACAAAAAAATGCATTAATTGCAGTGAATGTAAGAGGGATCCTGAATATAAGAGGGATCATCAACCTCTTGTGACCAAATGTACCAGACACTTTTGGCCGTAGTTGTTACCTCCAGAGCCAGGAAGCCTGTGATCTAATAATGGCCAATTATTGCATTTTGTCACATTTGACAATCGCGTTGTTCAGTTACTGGTGCCAGTTCTGATTGTTTTGTCCGGTCTCTGGCTTCAAAACAAGATTATCTCTATTTTCTCTGTATTGCAGAGAAATTAAATACTTCAGTGTAAAGAAGAAAAAAAGAAATGAACACTCTATAGCAATCAGAAATCTCCTTGTTAAAGAAATATTTGTACATTTAAAAGTCTATATGCATCTGGAAGAATCTATGAATAACAGCAGATTCAAAAAAATAAATTAATACAGTTTATCAACACCAAATAGAAGGCTGATGGAAACAATGAGTTTTCTGTTCCAGGTGTAGATATAAAATCTGAAAGAACAGGGTCCAAAAATTAAATATATTGCATAAACTATCGCAGTCTAATAGTCCTCTATCGATATTTGAGATCAAAGTACGTGTCATACATATTTGCATCTGATACCAGGGGAAGTTCAGAAGGAAGACTCCTACCTCCACATAATGACACAATGATAAGTGCATCCAGTGCTATTTCCAGTCTATTCCCACTTCTCTCCTTCCAGTAGGGGTAGAGAAAATATGTTTTTAATTACAGCATATAGACAGTTCCCATGCTTAGAGTGTGCCAGACACGTTCTCCTGGAGTTATGGGTGCAAAAGGCAGTTCAGTTCCTTTCTGTCCAGAGGAGTGAGAGACCTGACCTTTAACACTTATTTTAAAGTTGAACATCACGGATGGATACACAAGGACTAGATCCTCAGGTGGCAGCTCCCTGGTGTCTGTAAATCCTACTGCAATTCTTAATCTAACTGACCCCTTTCCTCTCTTGCCACTATGATCATTGGTTGATTGACAGTGACCAAAAGCAACCCCTTCAGAGCAAAGTGCTTTGTAGCAATTTACCTAAGAGTGTGTACAATCCACAGAAAACCAGGAACAACATAGGCTATTTGTACATTTTCCTCCTCCTAACGCCCATTCTTGCCTTGCACATTCAGTAATTTCCATTCATCCTACTTATTACCAATTTTTGGACGAGACTACTCCTTCCACACATTCCCTTTCAGAGGCTCCCATTATTTCCTTAATTGTGCCATCTAGTCTATTGGGAACTTTCTGAAGTAAATGATGGTCTTCTCTGTATATCCAGCCTTGGCTAAGTGAATGTGTAACACTTCCCTGCACCTGGAAAATTACATTTTCCAAGTAAACTGTCTAGCTGTTATAGTCTGCCTCCAAATTTTGCACCTTGGTTTCTCATCTCATTATAATTTCATTTTCTGTTTGTTATCAACAAACAGAACACGAACATGAATTTGTAACAACAAATTTGTTATTAACAATTCCCTTCTGAATCCAATGCCACTAGGAAGGATAGTATTAAATATGCAAACTATTTTGCCATTAACACTAATTTAAAAGAAAATATCCTGGTATTAAAATTATTGTCTATATATTTGTATCCAGCTTGTTTCCCTTTTTGTGTAAGGCTGTTTTTCAATTATGGAAGTCTTCTTTAAGAAGATCATTTATTATGGAATGATGTTATAACCAACAATACAACAGCACTGATAAAACATATATGATTGCCCTTTTTCAGTTGTCAAGGACTGTTTTATGTCCAGCAGGTCACACTGTCAATGAGCTTGATCCCAATTAGGAACAAGATGTTCTTCAGAGGTTGAATCAGTCTTATCATATAGATTTTTCTTGAATTAATCTTTGTGTTATGGTTTCTAGTTTCTGTTTCAGAACTCAAGGGAACATTTTTTCTTGTAAGGTACTTTTTTTTCTACAACAGCCCGCTGGGTTATCAGCAAGGCACTCTTCTATCGATTCTGACTCCTCCATTCAACTGTTTTCATTACTGAATTTCATCTACTCTCTAATCTTCAGTACATGTTGAGCTACTGCATTTCTAACAGGAAAGAGGGCACATGCAGGGTAGTTCTTGACATGCTTAACCTGGAATGAAATACTCCACATTCCCACTTCTCCTGCCTCAAATCTGCCATTTTTCCCAAAAGAGAAGGCACCCCTGGCCATAAAACTCCCACTCATTTCACCCAGTGAACAGTCTCTCTTTTCACATCATGTCCCTAGATTCATTACCTCTCCAATGTATTAATAAGCCCCTTACCCATACCTTTCCATTAAAAGTACCCCAACGTTTATGACTCCCAATATTAAAATATGAGAGGGGAATTATATATTTTATTTTAAAATTATATTTTAGAAATATATATGTATGTTCCTAGTGTTACTTTGTTCAGGTTCAGCTCCCCAGTAACTCTCTCCTAACCTCCCACTTACTATATTCCCCAAGATCCTGGTGCTTGATGCCAAGGATTGGTGACAGCTGAAGCCAAGCCAAAAGTGTCACATGGCCCTTCTTGCAGAAAACAAGTGTTTCTGGCAGGAATATCAAGTAGACACTTCTTACAATGAATGCAAACAGCTAGGAATTCAGGAGCTGAATAATATAATGTGTCCAAAAAACCCACAAACTGATCTATAATAATTTTAAAATCCTAAAAATTTGAAATAGCCTAAAGGCCTCCAAATGCAATTGTACTTCATCTTGCATTAAAAACTCATATAATCGCGTACTTTAAAACATACTTCTTTGCAAACAATCTGTACTTTTTAGCAAAACTTTAGGTTTAGTTGTTGTTTCTTTGAGGTATTTTGTGTCAGCTCTAGAAGATGTGTATGAGCAATATTACTGGCTACATTTATGTCAGTGTACATTCCTCAGGGATCTTTGTCGATAACAGCTAACACAGTTAGCTCAGTAAATTTTTTCCACACCATAAAATAAGCCTATTCTTTTCTTCCTCTGGTATTTTTGATTAGAAATCTCCATTTCTGTTTAACAGACACTATTAAGTCAGGAAGATTAATTCTCACCCCCCCCCCAAAAAAAAAAAAAAAAAAGCCAACAGATATTTTGTTCAAATCTGTAGGCTTTATAAGTAATTATACCCAGAGTGGATTAGTGACTTGGAAATATAGTGACTCAGCTACCTTTCCTATTTCTTCACTACTCTGTATTGTTGTCACACTCCACTGTGACTGAGTCTCATCAGGCACATTGGGCTTAGCAAGTGATCTTGTCAAGTAAGCTTCGGTCATGCCTAAGGCTCAGAAGCTTGTTGCAGTCAGGCTGGGCTGCTCTGTCAGCACAAATTGGAAGTAAACCTCTCACTTAGGTTTTGAATCTTTTGACCTGACTACCTCGAAATCTTTTGACCTGACTACCTTTTTGGTCAAATGCTGCGCATTCAGAAAGTGTTAGTTTCCCTAGTTTGGCTTTTATCTTACACATATTGCTTTTCCTGTAACACCTCTCCTCAGAGGCACTTGAAAGAGAGAAAACTGTGACCAAGATACAGGTAATTCTTGAATTGTTGAAATAAGAAAACAAAAGGAATAGTACCTCTTTCATTGTGCTGAATTACTTGCAGATCAACTTGAAAACAGAGCTGGTTACTGCAGCATTGACTAGGTATTCCAATAGAGGGATTATGCATTTCTTTTGAAGTGAATGTACAGCTAGGAGCAATTTTGGCAGTAAATAAATGCAAGAACTGCTTGAATAGTTTGAAAAATATTTTTAATTAGGTAAACATACAGGATATTAATGAATCATATTCTCCAGTTGTACTTGTATCCTTTACATCACTCAGTAGTCAGGAGTACCTTCTGGACCACATCCTTCATTTCTGAAATGACAGAAGTTTCATTGCACATGCTGAGGTAAGGGAGGAGTACCAGAACAGAAAGGATTTATTTCTTTCATTTCTGCCTGTTCTCCAGTGGTTTATGCGCCTCAAAGCAAACAGCAAAGAAACCTGATCCTAAATAAAAATCGTTTCCTGAAAATTTCAATTGCATTTCTCTATGCAGAGCTATGACACTGAACAGATATCTCTTGACATTTACTCTTTTGTTTCTTGTGCTTTTATATAAAAAAATTAATTTGAATAAAAATTGGAACCTTCCTTATAATTTAATGCCCTCCTACTACATGTTCCTTGTTGAAATGTTCTTCAAATGTGACAAGTGTATGACAATATAAACAGAAGAACATCTTTTTGACAGATAAGTAAAGATCATTGATAGAAAAAAAAATACTTGGCAATAAGAGTTCTGTGCTGCAATTTTTCTGCTCTAATCCAAGTCTTCACCCCTGAAGACTGAATTAGCACCAAACTTCAAGAGGTAGCACTAACACAAGAAGAAATATAGTAGGCAGTTAAACTCTGAAATTCTTTTTAAAGCTTCCAAATAAAATCGTTGTAAGACAACCTTATTTCTGAATAACACAGAGTAGTTACATAAAGTAAATTATAAATTAATAATCACAAGTGTTCTCAGTGAAAACTCAATTCCCACTGAGTTTCCTGTGAACAGAAAGAACATGACCTACTTTGCTAGTCAAAACAATTTTTACTAGCAAATACTTCCATGGAAGTCATATGGATGCCACAAGTCCAAGTATCTTTCTTGTTAGAATTTGAAAAATTAATAATTTTTTGCCTTTCTTGAAAGTAAAAATACATACATGCTCACATACACATTCATATGTACTTGAATATGTGTGCATTTTAATATATATTATTATCTTAATTACAATTTAGTAACAGGAAAACCTAGACTTCGTCACTTGTGCTTCTCTGTTTTGTGAAAACTGATAGGAAATGGGCTGGCAGAGTATGGGTGAAGACATTCAAGTATAAGATCATTTAATTCACTCCTTACAGACTGTCCCCCTGTGCTTGGAGACTTTGGACTGACTCAGCTGAAACCATGGCAGGTGTCCAAATGATCTGGCATAAATTTTAGTCAACCCTCTCATACATCTGCCCATGCTGTCTCTTCTCCTTGGAAGCCAAAGTAATGATGGGTGTCTTTTCCCTTCACTATCTTCTCTGTTGACCTCAGCATCATGTAGCCCTTGAAGAACTTAGCAGGCAACTTTCTCCCATTCATTCTTTTCTCCATTGTTTAGGTTTGTATGAAGAAAGCCCTGCCCTCTTCCTCTCAGTGACCCCGATGTGTTTTCATGTGCCTGGGTTGTACCCTCAGACTGGGGGCTATAAAGGCATAGAAATTCTCTGAGGCACCAGAAATTAATTCAGGATTTCTGAAAAAGCAACCCCAAAAGGCTGGCAAATATTTTCATGAAAAATTGTCTTAGCTACATAGGAACACAAGCTTCTGTCAAACAGTTAAAATTATTTCACTAACATATAAGATTATATTAAGCTCTGGCAGTTACACTTTTGATTGTGTAAGGAAATATTTATGTTTTTTAAATAAGCAGTTAAGGTTTGTGCTTTTCCAGGAGGCGCGAGCACTTGAATTTGAACACACTGAAAAATCAATTAGTGATTACAAATGCTTTGTAGTCTAGGAAATGTTTATCATTATATTAATGACATTAATTTAATATTTCAATATTTCGGATTGCTTCCTCATGTATTTTTCAGTTTTTGGAATGATTAATATGTGGGAAAACAAGCACACAGGTGGTAACATATTTGCCTGTTACAATGACTGTTCTATCTATCCTATGTGCCAGTCTTTTCAATGTGCTCCCAGGCTCAACTCCAAACAAAGTTATTTATAGCTGTAACAAAAAGGTAACTGGTCTTTCATAACACTGTGCACAGAATCCATGTTAGATGTTGCAATATAGCTCAAATGAGGAAAAAATACAATATTTCATGTGTTTTTGAAATAGCACCAACATATGAATATAATGTAATTCACTGGTGTTTAAGCCTCATGCCTTAGAGATGACCAAGATAAATAGCCAGAACCATGTTAATCTTCAAAAATAACTTGTTCTTCATGTCATGAAAAATCCTTTCGTTCAAGTGATGGAGTTTACCTTGTAAATTAAATCTCTAAAGTAATGGAAGAAATAACCCATGACACTGGTGGGGGAAATTAAATTAGAGTCACTAATAGCAGGTCAGCACAGTACAACCAGAGGTAATAGAAGTGACCACATGAATGATAAGCAGGCATTCCCTAGGCTGTGACATTTGTGTCCCAGTGACTGTGACAAACATTCATCCATGTGGCAAGAAATTCACAAGTCAGGTACTAGCATGTTTACTGTGCAGTCTGACACTGGTGAAGCCAAAGCATGCCAGTCTTTCTCAACAGGATGCTCTGATTTCCTAATGAAGACCATTAAGGCAAGTGAAAATCTTTGACCCCAGTCTCACTGCTAAATCAATCTGCCAGTGCTCCAGATAATCTTTTTACTTTATTTATTTATTTATTCATAAGCACGGAAGATATTTTCTGAACTAATCCAATTCCCATTCCTCCCAACATTGCTAAGTTAATGTAATTCTACCCTGGAGCAGTAAAATAAAAGAAAAAAAAAAATATGGGAAAATATAAAGAACAGATTCTGGTTTGAATTGTAAAAATCCTGTGTATGCTTTCTCTTAAGATTTTACCATCACTGCAATAGCCATTGGCAAAATAGCAGGGTGAGATTTTAAGGTAAAATGGAGTTTTGAATGTCATACAAAGCACCTTTGAAGTTCATAGACTTATTTATTTACTAATACCTGGGCATGATCACTGATCCTCTGATGTAAACCTCACAGTGTAGTAAATAACATATGTCCAGAGAAAATACAGTTTTCTATAAAATACAGAGATAAAGGTTAAAATCATATTCTACCACCTCTTTTCTCTGCATTGAAAAAACTTGTTAATACACAACACTATTATTAGCAAATATGTTCATCAAGAAATAAGGATATAGACAGAAGGAGGGACAGTAATATGACAAATACCAAAGTACTTGGTAAAGTAAGCATGTAAGTAAATAAACTAACCTTATAGCCCATGAGCCTCTGTTCAGAAAACAAGAGGTTGAAATAAATGTTTGTTTACATTATCTACAAGATATATGTGATCTTAACCTCTTAGTCATTATGTTGAAACAAACAACATATTAAAATAGAAATTTCCCCAGAGTTAGTGATTCACAAAGTGAAATAATGAACTTCATATCTCTCGTTTACTCATACTACTTGTTTCCATTTAAGTGGTGATTATGCTTACTCAGACCAGGCTTACTGATGATCATTTGGCAATATTATTACGTGGCTTAAAAATCCAGAGGTACAACAAGGATGAAGTACTGCTAAAAATGCCAGACAGTGTTTTCTGGGGCTGCTGTAGAGTTGAGATTTCCAAACAACATCCTAGTACAAAAGCTCCTCTTGTTCCAAGGCTCAGGCAGTCTTCAGAGGTAGAGTACCAATCTCTCCAGCTCTGCAACACCCTTCCTTACTGCTGAAAACTTCCTCCTGTGGGCACACTGCACCCTCCTGTGTGCACTGACATCTGTCCATTATAAACTGGTGTAAGGTCAGAGACCACTGATGACAACAGGCGTCCTGAAGAAATGACCAGCTGAAGATTCATGAACAAAACAAAAATAAGGTATAGTATGAAGGTCAGACAATACCCCACAATAAATTCCACTAATTAAATCCCACTCAAAGCCCAACTTTTATATATATCATAGACTGGATTTCAGAGCTTACTAACACAGATTCTCTTAACTGATTTTTTTAAGAGTTTTAACAACCAGGTCTAGAATCCATAAACTTCACAAGTAATAATATTCTTTTTCTCAAATAAGTATTCTGACAAAAGTACTGGACTTCTCTTCCAAGAAGACTAAAGGAAAGGTCTACCACAGATCTCCTTAGAACTAGTTCTTCAGGATTAAATTAAAACAAAACTAAACTAAACTGCACATCTGTTTAAAAAAGAAATTTGGTAAGGCAACTTTTCAAACTTTTACTGACCTACTATTACAGATAAGGAAAATTTCTGGGATGACCAACTGCAGGGTAAGGAGACAAACAGTTTCTTCTGGAAAGTTCTGAATGTCAGAAGAGAAACAGCATCAGTAAAAGAGGAAAAGCTGAGGACCCCATGTTTTCTCAATTGTTTTAGGACTGAATTTTCTAAAAGCAATATTAACCCTTTCTGGGTTTTAACCATAAGAATTGTCCTTGTCAGACAGCCCTTTCGTAGGTCTGAGAATTGCTGCTCTGCTGCTTCCCAGCATTTCCAAATTTACTACACACTTCATCTCCTTCATCAGAGAAATTAAGACTGACTCCTTTGTGAGTTAAAAAGAGGAAAATGGACAACATCAGTCCTTCATCCTTTCCCCTGGGAAGCCTGTGCTAGAAAACAGAAGGAACTTTGAACACAGAGAGATTTCTTTACAAAAAAATGACAACAGAATTTTTTTTATTTTTTTTTTTTTTTTACTGGATGCAACATTCAACACTTGAAATTGTCCTGGAGCTGACTCATGTCAGAAGGCTTTGGGACTCTGGGAGCCCATCAAAAACAGGTGTGGTGGTGGCCATTAGCCAGAAAACAGGGACAAGTACCAGCTTGTTTAAACCTTTTGCCTGCCTCAACATGAATCATAGTTATCTGGGAGGACAGACTATGTACTCAGACTCCCACAAACATAGCTGGACAGAAACAATTAAAGGAGACAAATATTTAATCTCATTCATATTTACTTTCTAATGTTAGTTTGATAACAAGTAAAAGCAAGAAGATAAACAAAAGCTCTTCTGAGCTCATGGTTCATTTGGGGTACGGAGTCAAAGCAGACATGGTTCTAGTCCATAGTTAAGTGGAGATTTGCATGGAAGTCCTGTGGCTGAATAACGTATTCTGTAAGAAGAGTGTCCCTTTTTGCCTTCAGTGAGAGACGCTTGGCATACAGAAGTCAAATTACTCCAAAATACCAAGTCCTGTTCATTTTTGGAAAATAAAACTTTGATCCCAAACTGATCTATTTGGAGTTGGTAAAAAAAAAATACATTATAAATATTAAAACTAGTTGAAAATGTCTTTCTCATGTCTCCTTTTCCCTCTACATCCAAATTGAAACCTAAAAATTAAGCAATAATGGAAAAAAATCTGACAACATGTCTAGTTATTTGAGTATACTCTACACTGGCTTGAGATCATAGTAATTTTTAGGGAAACTTAGCTAATGATGTAATTTAAAAGCCAACCTAATTCAGTTCCCTATTCCTACAGTTGTGAGCAAGCAACATGTAAAAGGTGAGTTTTGAGGAAAGGAGCTGTATTTTAGTTCATTAAGGTTTAAATGATACACGGGGAAAAGGACAAAGTGAGTGGGCACTGGGATAACAAAGTCCTCGAAGAGAACTCCCACACTTAAGTAGTGTGGTGTATACAAAGATGATACCCATGGTTTGAACTTTAAGATTTTACAGACAGTTTTGGCTGATCTAACTGTGAGTTGGAGGGCAAAGAAATTATCTGCTTTATTTACCCATCCTCAGGCACAGCCTCCTTTTGGGCTGCCTCTGGATAGTGTGCCTTTGGGATGCTTCCAGGGAATTTAGTCTAATTTTAAAGGATTTTTTGGTGGTTGTTTGCAGACCAGTGATGAATCACATGATGACAAACAGTGTGAAGAGAAGACATGGGAGTGGAAGCACATGAGGTAGGATTCCCCTTTTCATATGGGAATAACCTCAGTTCAGTGTGTTCAGAACTTGAGACCTGGGTGGTGTGCTCTTTGCACAGGTCTGATGGATTTCTGGAATTTCCTCATAGATCCTCATCCCAGAGCAGAAGGTAACAGTGTTGGGGGCTTACACTAGCCTAGAACCAGGCCCATAGCCATATGCATGGCCTTATCAAGGTATGTGTGTATACATTTCTATAGATCTTCACAGTGTGATTCACAAGTTTGTCTGTGTATGTTTATAAATATGTGCCTATTCAAATACATACAGATCACATACAAGATATACACAGATATTAAACATTCTTAAAAGCCTGTTCTTCTGAACTAACAGCTGACTATTTCCAATATTACTTTAATTTGTAACACTTCTCTCACCTTCTGAAGACAATTAAGGAGGAAAAAGTTGCACATTAAGTAGCACCATTATGAATTAATTTCCTGCATTTTTTTCATAGCATAGAGAATTATGTATTAATTTTGTATTCAAGGAATGCTCATTTCAGCCTCCAGTAAGAGTTCCCTAACTAATGCATCATTAGTTAAATACACCATCACAATAAAAAACCAACAAAAAAGGCATTTATTTATGTTGCTTTAAATAATGGCCAAAAAAAATCCAAACTTTATGTTACTTTAAATAATGAGCCCTCAGAGAAGCTGAATTAGCACTATAAATTAAGAAACGTTGCATTATGGTAAGAATATATTCTTTAGGTAATGTCAGTTCACAACAGCAACAGCCAAGGTCAGTAGTTCCATTTCCCAGTTTAATTGCACAAAAAGTGAGAGAGAAAAGAGAAAATCCTTCTCTGGGGCCCACATATACTCCCCCATGTGCCCAGAGGGATAGAATGAAAATCATATATTCTAGCTTCAGTATTAAAAGAATAAATGCCAGCCACCTACCCATGTGTCATTATCAAATTTCATTAGTATACACCTACTTGTGTGCCAAAGCCTTTAATAGAAATATTACATAAGATTACATTGAAAGTCTATCCAGGAATGAGTTTCCTTCTCAGTACAACCAACTGGACAACTGTCCTTCAGCTTGTTTCCTAATGATCTGTGTACAAATTCACCAAGATTAACTTTACAACATAAACCTCCTCTAGTATATTAGAAAATCATCTACAGTTCTTATTGTTTGTGCCACTGGTATACATAAAATGCTGCAGAAATTCAGATATGTTTATCCTATATATTAGTGAGTCTCTAAAATATTATTAAGGATATTTTTACTATTCTTCTTGATACATCACTGTTTTACCTAAAATTTTTGTCATCAAGACTGAAATTTTTGCTCAAATTTCAGACTGCACCATTCTACAGATTGCATAGATAGGAACAGTGAACACTTGCCCTGATTTATAGGGATTTTGATAGATTTTTTTTAACAAAAAAATAATCCAGTTTAGCTAAGAGATTCAATGAGCCTATGAATATTTAATTTGATGCGCACCTGCTCACCCACGCACTGATGTAGACATACAACTCAATAACTAACACTGGCAGCACTAAGCACAGAACAGGACCAGGCTGTAAACGCAGGCTACATCTATGCTAGTGAATTAAAAACGCAAGTGAGTTCCATGCTGTAATTTTCCATACTGTTAAATGAATAGTCCAGTTTTGGACTGAGCCAACCACTAATATCCTTGGGTATGCCCAGGGTATTTCTAGAGTTGGTCAGGCTGGAAACTATCAGGCTAACAAATGTGTTCACTGCAGAAAGGAACAGCCATGTGAATTCAAACTCTGCCATGGCAGCCTCAGAGCCAGAGAACAATCTCTGATTTATTTGTTGTGTAAATGTAACTAGAGGTTTGTACCAATAGAATGAATAAACCTCCTAATAGAGTTGTTCAGGAATTTCCAGTGAAATTATTATGTCATGTTTTTCTCTTGAGAAGGTTCAGATTCATTAAAACTCAGACTTTTTGCAGGAATGATCATATCAATTTCAGCAAAGATAGAACAGCTGATCAAAATTAGAGACAAAAATGACATTAGCAAACAGAAAGGTCAACACTGATAGGATATTTACTTGGCATGTGAGGTAATGGAGTTCAAGTCCCTGTTTTGAATCAGCTAGAAAAAAGGCTTGTGCTTCTTACTCAACCTGCACAAATATTATGAACTAACAGCTAATCTGAAATTAAATATTCATTCATGAGATATTTTTTTCATTCCCTATTTTTAACCTGATGAAATTTAGGTTTCAGTCCATGGGAAAGAGATTTTTAAACCATTTTCCACAAAGTTCTAAGCATAAATTATATCGCCATCTTTACCTATTCTCTTTTTTGACATCCACCAAACTCCAATACAAAAATCTGTAAGTTTTTCTATACATAGCAGGGGCTAAGCTAATTTTGATCCCTGATTTGATTCTGCAATAGGATTTAAATATAGGTCATAATCAGAAGTGATTGACAAGAATGGCAGAATGGCACAAAAAAACCTTCCCCTAAAGGAAATGTAAGCTGTGCCTGGTTTCTTAGGGAGATCAGTCAATAACTTATGCACAAAAAAGGATAAGGTTCTGATCACAGGAGCTACTCAATAGGAGATCACTGGAAAAGTTTATAAGGCATGGATGTGGACACTTTCCTCCAAAAAGACACCATTTCTCTTGTCTTGGGAGTCAGGAAACAGGATGACTTCAACAGTTCAGGCGCAGCCAATACTATCACACTAAGCAGAAACAAAAATAGACAGAAAAATTGAAATTACACACATGATTCAGTGAGGTTGTACAATGATTTGTATTAAAATGTAGTTAAGTTTCCTAAGTTTATGGAAACTGTATAGCAAACTGTTCTGAAAATGTGAAACACACAAGAGTGGTTCTTTTGCAAAATGTTGTTAAAGTGATAGCTTGCTTATTCTGTTCTGTTAGGCTCTGTTTACTACCAGAATCTATAGTAATCTAATTTTTTTTATTAGATATAGGTATTTATATTTATGCTGGCTAAATTTAATTGCACGGTCAGCAGAGTTTGTGCTGTACCCTGGTCCCAAAAAGCTAATGTCTTCAAACTCATTCTGAACTGATGACATCTGTTGATAATCACATCTCTTAGTAATACATGTACAATTGCCTCATGCTGCTGAACAGGAGATTTAGGCAGCTTATTCAGAATAGGTCATAGGTTTACAACATCTCAACCACCTCCAGTTTTCCATCACAAAGATTCAGAAGGTTCCTGCTCCCCTTGCCTGTATATGAGGCCATGAGATGTGAATAAAAACAGTCTTTACGCCTTTGCATGTGCATATGTCTTTATTCTATGTGCAGTTTTTTCCTTTCTTATATTTTTTCTACTTTTTCCTTTTTTCTTTTTTTGGCACAAAAGAAGAAGAAGCTTATATCTGTTCCTTTTGTTCTCACAGTTTCATGCTCTCAAAAAAAAAAAAAAAGAGGACTGAGATTAATGCTTCTGTATTAGATTTAGCGTGCTTTTCAGCCTGTCACTAAACTGATGAAAGGCAGCACAACTACACACTTTTCCCCACTGAGCTCAGATAGGTTTGTTCACTAGAGTTCAAGTCTCCTGCCAACAACTCACTGCAGTTCCAGAGTATTCTCCTTACATATTCAATGTGTATGTGTGGATCAGCCCATGCCCCTTCTTCCAGGCCATAAATTTGGCACTTTTAAAGATTTAATAGCAAGGTTGCTGCAGTGACAGCTCTATTTGTGGTACACCTCCCTTCCCATAGTTGATAGAGGTCTGCTGATCAGTCATAAAGTTCAATTCTCCAACTCCTTATCAATCAGCTTCACTGTGTGACCCACTTCAGGAAAGATTTAAACGAGGTAGTGCAGATTCTTCACAGTGAGTATAATAATTGGAGGGAAGAATAAGTCTTACATTGTTCTAATACATCAATTCTTTCAATGGATTGTTTGGCTTTGATATTAATTCAAAGATGGTACAGAATTTGGAATCTGTGGAAAAGTGGAAAAGTGCAATAAAATTCTTAAATAAATTTTAACTCTTTTTTTTTTCTTTTTTTTTTTTTTTGGTGAATTCTAATGGCTGGCATGGTCTAGGAACAGTACTCCCCAGTTCAGTGCCCCTACCAAGACTCTTCATGTGCTGTTCACTCATTCCCCTGCTTTCCCCTCCTCCTTCCCCTGTAGGCAGGATGGAAAGGAAAATTGGAGGCACAAAAGATGAATGTCATGGGTTGAGATCAGAACAATTTTCTGGAAACAGCAATGAGATAAGAAAATGAGCAATAACAGCAGCAATATTCATGACAGAGGGTGCTAGAGAGGAATAGTCCACACAGAACCCCCCTGGCTCCTTCTGCCACAATCACTCTGGAAGGAACCTCTTCTCCCCCAAGAGTTCCTTTTCCCCACCTCCATCAATGATGTGATAGAACGATGTGATAGTATAGGAAAACCTCCTTGTCCCAGCCTTGCTCCCTCATGGCTTCTGCAAAAATAAACCTTGTCTTGAGCAAAACCAGGACATCTCCCAGCCTTAAATATCCTTTTCATGCCACGAAACAAGCAGCATCTTCTGTCCTTTTCATTTCAAGCCAGCCAATCATGGTTCCCACTTTGAAATTCAAAAATATTAAGTTTCTATCCCAGTCTTGGTTTGTGTCTGCTGTTGCAGAAAACATGAGTGGGAACAGATAGGGAGGTATTCCAGTCTTGTTGAGAAGTGGGTTTCTTTCTCAAGAACAAAAGAAGTTATCTGGTTTAACCAATACAGATTTCCTTTCTCCCTTTATTAGTCCAGGCAGGGCATGTTTAATTTAACTTGCTAGGTGGGGCTGCCTGGGATCTATTCTGAAATAACTTCCTGAATAAATGAATTTCCAGAGCCAGAGACTGGTAAAAAAAGAGAACATTCAGTCTCCTAAAAAGGAGGCAAGGGACAGTGCAAGCACAAGCTGCAAAACTCTCATCTCCTTCATCATAAAGATTGCATTGAACTGTTTGGAAAAGGAAGCAAAGTTGCCTTCCATAGTTTCTACTTTTAGACCTGCCAACCACTGAGCAGTTACAACTGTTAAGGAATACATGGCCATCTATCTTAACAAAGGATATGACAAAACTGTCAGTATTAGGAAAACAACACTCACAAACCAAGCTGTAGACAGAAGAAACACACAGAATTTCAATCAAAACCTACTGCTTTGCAGTTCTACCTTTATTTGCATCTTTCAAAATCCTTATTGTCAAAATCCTTTTAATCAAGAGTATGTCACTCCAGTTTTAAGGGTAGTAAAATTGTATATTTTGTAGTTAAAATTGCTGATAAGAAGAAATCAGAGAAGAAAACTAGAATATTAAGCAAACCAGAGAATAAACCAAAATATTCTTGCATGATGCACTGAATTCAGCTAATTAACCTCTGCATCTTGTCCATTTCACATTCTTGCTTAGCCTGCACTGTAACATTTGCAGCCTTTGGTCAAGCTCCTGTATGCTGTCATGCACTCTTCTCCAAAGCAGTCAAAAGGTTAAAACTTTTTTACAGTTTATTTAGTACCATTAATCAAACAACACAGTTTTAGAAAACTCTAGATTCCTGGGGTTTTTTAATAAATGTCCATTTTGGAAATACAAAGAGGAAGAAATTCAGATCCAGACTGCTTTCAAAGTATGAAACGTAAAATAACAAAAAAGTGGCAAAGGTTAAAACCAGTCCAGATACAAGAGAAAGGGTGTAATTTCAAAAGAAGAATCTAGAGAAAAATTTGAAATCGCATTTGAGGGCAGTTATGTTGTACACTGACCATTTGCTGAACTGCCACAATAATTTGAGTCAGATTCAGGCTCTGCCTCAAAACAGGTCACTCATTTCTCAAGTATTTGAACCAATCATTGTATTCCAGCAGTATGGTTTCTCCAGTGTCCAGGGAGAAATAGAGAACTGACCTTAAACAATGAAGTTTAGAATATGAAAGACTAAAGATCCCAAACACAGTGAGACACCAAGGAGAAATCCTTGCATATCTTTTTCACTAAGTAGGGCATGTTGATGAATCTCTCTTTCTGGGAATATCAGCCCAACAAATCTCATAAATTTAGACTCACCAGTGGTTATTTTAAGTGTATATTTTCAACAGTTCTTATGCAACAAAAGACAGATGACTTGTGTCTCTTGAACATATCGGTGTAAACATTCCCAGCACTGTGGGACTGTGGTACAGAAAGTTATATGACCCATTATTAATGTTAGTTGCATCTTCCTTGCTGACCTGTTCCTCAAAGAGAATTAACACTTCTCCATTCCACTCTTGTTATCTCAAGTCCAAGCCATGTATCAGAAACTTCAAATCTAATTCAAATATAATCTAAATTTGCTTTTTAACATGTGTGAGATAAAAATAAGCAATTTAATGTGAGAATGATGGAACAGCAATTTTTTTATAGGAAGAAACATTTTGTGAAATTTTACCTAATAGTTAGTGTCAATTCATTAATCACAGAATTGATCAGGTTGGACAAACCTCTGAGGCCATGGAGTCAAACCTGTGATTGAACACTACCAAGTCAACCGGACCATGGCATTCAGTGCCATGTCCAGTCTTTCCTTAAGGATCTCCAGGGACCATGACTCCACCATCACCATGGGAAGTCCATTCCAATATCTAATTATCCTTTCTGTGAAGAAATACTTCCTAATGTTCAGTCTCCTGTCCTACTGTTAATTGCCTGGGAGAAGAGGCTTTTTTGAATAGCAGTTCATTAGGAATGACCCATTAACCAATGTTCTCCTCACTGTCATGCATTTTTGTTAATGAACTGTTAAGTCCTACATCAGTTTAGAGATACTGATTGTATTAATAATCAATAGCTGAAAGTCCATCACCTGTGTAGTTCTCCTTGGATACACCCTGACACCAATCTTGTTTCCTACTTCCATGAATTATTTCTGGTAGCAGTCCTCAGATCTCAATCAAGTGACGTGGCTGCTTGAGATGACGAACAAAATTAAAAATAAATGCTTGGAAGAAATTGAGAGTGACCACACTGAAAGGTCTGAGGCTTATGAAAAGGAATGAAAAGTCAAAATAAAGCAGTTGTTCTAGCTACTTTCAAAACAGAAAAATTCTGCACAGGAGACTCAGTTCTTTCTCATAGGGTCACAGAAGAAAAACAAGTTTCTGGAAGAAAAAATACATTCCACAAAACTCAAAGCATCTTTCCATGAACCCAAGAGCAATAGTTTTTCCTAACTACTTACTTATATTTCTTTCACACAGTGGCCCTCATTTCTTTTATTGTCATACTTCACTCTGTTTTGAATCAATCATGTTGTATGTGTTGATGTTGTAAAAACCATTTTCATGTATTTCACCTCCCTTCAATTTCACTGTCTTTGTTATAGAAAAGAAACACACAAAACAAATCTCCCTTGAGCAGGAGTCTTTGACTTGATTTTCAGAGATGCTAAATACTCACAGTTCACATTTCTGAATATCATGTCATTTATTATATTTCATGTCCTTGCACAGTTCAGCAAGGTACTCATTTTCTATTTCTCTCCATCACTTCTATTCCTCTGGGTTTGTTTTATTTTCAGTATTTTTGTACTCTTTCAAAGAACTTTGTAGTATTCTTTTACATTTTCCAGAAAACTTCTGTGACTTTTTTATTACATATTCCATTTTGAACCTGGGAAACATTTCCAGGAGAATGTCTACAAATGGGTAAAATTGATGCAAAAATATGTGTCACTATTATTGGCATATTCTTTGAGCACTGGTTAAGTTCCCTGCTGTCAACCAAGAAGACAATTATTACATGCACCCCTTCACAAAGGCTATAAACTGTACTAGACAAAACAGCCTCAATGGAGAGAATTTTTATTTAGTTGAATTTATTCCAAATAAACACAAACAATGTATTCACTGATTCCAGTATTAATTTTTTAAAAAATCATTTTTTCGGCCACCCTTTACAGCCTGTCCCTCCAAATTGCTTCAATAAGGTGACAGGCAGCACAGAAGTTTGGGAAGGAGTGTATTGGTTTCTATCTGCTGCTTTTAATGTCCTAGTGGCTTTTCCCTGCTCCTTTGTGATCCTTACTGGGTTTCCTACACTCCTCTGTGCATTTTAGTATCAGTCAGTCCATATGCAACAGTCTTTTGGGGGAGTACTTGCCCCAGTTTGGGTCTACCTGAAGACCAAAGTCCCTTCAGACTGGAGTGCCTCCTACCAAGTGTGCACCCTGGGCTGCGTTTTTCCACAGGACTGCCCCATCTATCTCTCTGTGTACTTCTTTGCATTTCTCCCAGTGTAAGTCACCACTCACTTATCTCCTCATATGCTCCTCCCCTTGTGGCTGCTGCCCCTTCTTAGCAGGTTTGAACAGATGCCCCATGTGCTTTCCTGGTTTACTGAATTTACTGAATTTCTGGCACCTGATGGGTTTGGGCATATGGTTGATTTATTTTTAAAATAGATAATATCATTGCCACACTTTGCATTCCTTTTCTAAAATTTTCTGAGATTAAGAAATGCAGAAAGTCTCCAAAAATATTAAAATAATTCCATGGATTAAGCATCAGAGTTTGCTGAAAGGATTATTCTGACCATGCTCTTTTGTTTCCAAACTATACATCATAACATTAATTTGAGGGATGTCCTAGCACTCTTCCTGCCTATGAAGTCTACACTTAGGTCACTCCCATGTATCAAGCTTTTCTGTGATGAAAATATAATTTCTTGGCGTAAATATTTTTTCTTAGTTCTGTGCATGTTGAAGTTTTCACATTTTAAATTTATCACATACAAAAAAATTATAGCACCCCCCGCCCCATCCCGAGCCTCCTCAAATAAAAGTCCTAACTAAAATCAAATAAAATATGCATGGAAAAAAATCAGGCACAGTTGAAATTCCTGTTCCAAACTCTGTCTCTAACAGTCACTATCAGCTGTTTTCATAATGACTTCTCAGATTTAAGCCCAAATCACATCACATGGCACTGACTCTTAGAACAGCAGGTCAGCTATCCATCACTACAGCACCCAGAATCATAAACCCAGGAATGGGCATCAGCTTGTCAAATTCTCACAAAATATGTCCAGCATGTCTCATCAGTCACAAACAGTGAAGGACAAATGCAACAACAGCCACCTGGTCAAAGTGGTTGAGAAGAGGGAGCAATAAAATTAGTTCAGTTTCCTACTTTTCACCTTCTCAGCTAGAAGGTTTTCATGTTTGCAAGATAAGCTCTTTGTATATTGCACTGACTTTCAGAATTAAGGATCAAAGACATCTTCATCTTCAAATACCCTTTAGTATTTTGCTTATAATGTCTTAAAAAGAAAGGAGGGAGGAGGCAAATCAGTGCTTTCTCCTAATCTCTCTAACTGGGTGGAAATCCATACCAACAAAGTCTGTGGACAAATGTTATTTTACATAGTAAAAATACTATTAATCTGTCATCCTTTATCATACTTGGATGATCATTAGCCAAGCAAGCAATCTGTTAACGTTTACAATATTTGATATATCCAAAAAATATACGCAAACTAAGAGGAGGAAAACAACTCTAATCCTCCCCCACTGTCAATGGGGAATAATTTCATTCAAATAAATATGTTTATGAAAATAAAGAAAAAATCTTTCTGCAAACAGCTGGTTAAGTTTGACTTGTTTCTTTAATTCATCCAAATAAACCATTTACACTGGGTGCAGTAATTGTTCTTCTCCCCCTGCTGTTGCTTTGCTAATTGCTAATGTTGGTGTGTGTAAATACCAATTAAATTTGCTCTGTTTTACTCTTTTTAACTGGTGCTTAGATTTTAAGGGGAAAAATGGCTTTTTAAATTTATATAGACAGTGTGTGTCCTTCGTGATTTTCACAGCCTGTTCCAGTTAACAACAAATGAAGATAAATACGAAGCAAAATCTATTTGGTTCTTCTGTAGAACAAATAGCCCCATTTACAAGGTGTTACTGAATACCTGGCATGTTCTCATCCTTTACTTATTTATATTTTGATGATTAAATTCTAACCTTTTAGCCCATTTGGTCACTTGCTTGTGATTTCCTGTGTATCAACCACAGAAAAATGACAACACCAAGGTAAATGTTATCTCACCAATTTACCTCAGTGTTAATTGCCAGTGCTTTGTTGGTGAAGGGTGACAGTAATGACAAAGGAGGTGACAAAGAGAAATGAAATGCAAGTGGAGCTAAAGAAAGTATGAAAATGCCTCCTTGGGTTTTATGTGTTTTACTTGACCCAAGTAAGCATCATTCCTTTAAATCAACATTTCAGACTGCCTTCTCTTGACACTCAGAGGATAATTTAGCAAGCTGGTCTGGTAAGGATGATTGACTACAGATGTAATACTGGGTACACCAAACCAGAGGTGAAGTGAAAGGAATAAAGAGAAGGGGGAAAAACCCCAAACCCCAAACATTATTTCATTAAATTCACATGGATTCAAGAATAGATTACAAATAAAAACTATATGACACATTTTTACTTAGCTATGATTAAATGGTGAAAAACAGAAAGGAAGCTGAAAATTAAGTTTGCTCTGCAGCAATTGTTTCATTAGATTTAGAGTGGTGAAGATCCATCACAGAGTTTTTGTGTTCGACAGTCCCATCAGTGCACCTTATTCCTGATCTATGGGGTTCAGCCTAGAGCAAAGAGTGCCAGGAGCCACACAGAGATTGCAGATTCAGCCAGCTCTGAGATAACCTGCTGCTGAGGGCAACACTGGGAATTGATGGGCAGCAACAGAGTGGAGTAATGAAATTAAAGGAACTTTTTTCACACTGGATTCCTCACAGCTATCTGACCTTTTTTTTTGCTTTTGCTTTTGGGTCAGGGTTTGTTTTCAACCTCCAGTCATTCATTGGGGTTGTAACTCTGCAAACTGTGTCTGTGCAATAGAACAGCGCTCATTGCACTTGCTTAAACCAGAAGATAAGGTGGAGACAGCAAAAAAGATACATTGACTTCTGCTCACAGAAAGAGAAGCAGAACTCTGGTTTCTATCAGGGACTAAGATGAAAAAATCTCAAACATTCAACAACTCTATCGCTGGTTATATAGTTGTGACTAGTTTCTGATAAGCAGAGCATTTACTCTAACATTTACTAGCATTTACTCTACCATTTACTATAATTCACTCTAGTTTCAGTGCACTTCAAATGCAATCCTCTTGGTTCACTTCTTTCTAACATCATAAATCAAGATTTACACCACTAAAGTGTGTAAAACACTAAAGTGTTCATTTTCAAATTGACTACCCCTGCTAAATGTTTCTAGTGGAAATGGAGGTATTTGATAGCATTTTACAGGTACAGATAGTATGATTGTTTTTCTTTTATGTTCAATGAACGCTTTAGAAGGATTTAAAGGATACATTTTAAAGCAGAATCTGAGAGCTCTTCTTCACTGTTTGCATAAAATTTTAAAAAGTTGCTAATATCCAAACAAGGATATAATATCCAAACAAGGATATAATAAAATCTCTACAGCATCACAAGTTATGCAGTAATTTACAACCAAAATACATGCTGGTTTCTCTGGTGGGAATTTCCAAGGCTTTTCCTCAAGGGCTGGGCTATATTATGCTGCAGCTTTTCCTTGTATTTTGTGAACTCCTAGGTTAGCAGCACATAAGATCACAGAATCAGAGAATGGTCAACTTAATCACTGTCTACAACCACCTACATGGAGGTTGGAGATAGGGGCTGCTCAATCTTTTCTCCAATTTGACAAAGTGATTAGACACGAGGAAACAGCCTCAAGATGCACTAGGAGAGGCTTAAATTGATATTAGTAAAAATACTTCACCAAAACTATAGTGAAACATTGAGCCCAGGGAGGTGGTTGTCCCTGGAGAAATTTTAAAAATGTGTGGATGTGGCATTTGGGGACATGGTATAGTGGTAGACTTGGCAGATTAATGGTTGACTCAATGATCTTAAAGGTCTTTTCTAACCAGAAGTATTCTATGATTCTGTGAGTTGCTAACCAAACAATTTTCTTATGAAATTTAATCCCAGTTGGCAGAAAAGGTTCTATTTATTTCTCACTCATCCCTTTAAGCAAATGTGCAGTCCTTTTCTACTTCTTAATAACTTGTAGAAACCATATAAAACAATATATTAAGTAAGAGAAATCAACATCACATCATGTATCCCTGTTTTCCTCTTTCCATTTTCACCATCTTTTTCTCTCACTGATGAGGAAGGTTAGTACTAAACCTTCTGTTAATGGCTGTCAAATCAATCATGGTTTTCACTGCTAGAATTATTCTAGAAAGAAGCAACACACTTTAGAAGAAATCAGAGAAGGGTTGAATGAGATAATGTAAAATCACTTACACAGACACTCTGGAGATGGAACCCGGTTTAATATTTAATATAGTCATTAACCTGAGAGTGGAAGGAAGAGGGTAATGGATGGCCTATTGCTTTTACCTACAGGACAATTTTCTGAAGCAAACTGTCTCCCCTGGGGCAGGGATCACACATGCTGAAAATCTATAAAGAGGGTCACAGATGAAAGGAGACTGAGCAGATTCAAAATTCCCATGGGAGCACGGTGGAAACTGCAGACAGACCAGGTGGTGAAACTTGTCATACTACACACAGCCCTGGGCCATTGCCATCCAAATGCTCAATTAGTTTATTATGGCAACAGACACACCATGCTGGTCAAATAACCAGCGCATCTGCAGAAACTACAGAAAATAATCAATTATTGAAGAAAGCTATCCACAAGTAACATTACTCTTACCCTTTCTTGTTCTTCTGTTTCTTTCTTTTTTCTTCTGCCTAGATGTCCAGCTGTTAGAGATTACCCCAGAGAGCCAGAAATCTATGAACCATATTTAGATATGAGAAACATGGAGAGAAAGGGAGGAGAGGAGGAGCACTGATGAGGAAGAAGGCATTAAGTTTGGTTGATTGGCTGATTTGGTATGGATTTTTGGGGTTTTTTTAAAGAAAAACATTAAAAAAATACATTAAACAATTCCAGGTGACCTTCAAAATACTGTAGACATTTCCTATGTGGAAACAGCACAGCATACAGTATGTTGTTATGCAGTGTAGCATAATATATGTCAATATATATATGTAGGTCATAATAGACAATTTCTGACCTGGAGGAGAGTGAAATTTTTCAGCAACAGGAGTGTAAAATCTTTTTTAAAATGCACAAATAGTGGTTTGGGGTGCTAATATTTTATTTGCTTTTACCACAATATTTTATATTGTACTAAGTCTGTGTAATAGAGCTAGTTTCTTCCCTTAGGGACTTCCTGCTGTAGCAAACAAATGCACAAAAGTCAAGGTCATTCATTGTCTTGAATTCTTATTCATTATTTTTCAATGAATGGATTAGTTTGGTAAGCATTAAAAAAAATTCTCTACAAGAAAAAGTCTAGTTTTCTAAGAATTATCTCTTCTTAAAGAAGTTTATCTTCCACAGAATCAAAGACCAAGGTCCTGTATTTTAAAATCTCATTATTTAAGAAGTCTAATTTTTAAAAATGTATTTCCAGAAATGAGACGAATGTTAATGTAAGTTTTCAGAAGAAGCAGCAAAACAATTTCTGTCTGATATGCCTGAGAATCCAATAAAGGAAAATGCTAAGATGGGTCTATCTACCAGTGCTTTCACATCTGAAATCTACCCTGTAGGCAGCTCTGAGATGTTACTGACTTTGTTCGCAAAGATTCTGGTACAGCCATACATCTACAATTCACTGTTCTTTCAGCTTTTGTGGTTTCCAGACTTCACTGTTTACTGTTTTAGATAATAAGTGCAGCATGTTGAACCACAGCAATAGAAAAACTATAAATCATTAAATAACCTTAAGAAATTATTGTTGAATTCAGACATTTTTCTAATGGTTTAGTGAATCTAAAGTAGAAAATAGCTATATTTCTGTACCTGTAATTTCTGTCCACATATGAAAAATGTTAAAAGAGGCATAGGTCAGACCCAGAAGGAAAGTGGTCTTTACTATGAAAGAATTTTTTATAGTAATAATTAAAGCTGAATTTGATCACTAAAACACACTCTAAGGTCAACTGTGTTATCTAAAATTATGGTAAGCAACGGGGACATTAAGATGAAACTCTTAGTACATGGGGGAGGGATAGAGAGGTTATTTTAAAGCATGAAAATGAAAGTATACTGTTTATGTGTTCTTTTCTTGAAGTTCCACTTGAACATGATAACTGCTCTTAATCCTGATAAAGCAGCAGAATTTTATAGCTTACACTGCTCTCATCGTGTTTGTCAATTCATGGTCAGCTTTGGCATGTGTGAGCACAGGGCATAGTGCCAGGAAGCTGTTGTGGGTTTAGGCTAAAGACAAGAACATAGATGTTTCAAATTAAAAGGTAAAACAGCATGGTTAATATTATGTTTCATTTTAAAACTAAAAGGAGATGCTATACAGACAGACAGGTAGAAAATATTTGTAGGTTTTTTTAAGAATCGTGGATGGCCCAGATCCAGACCCATGAGTGCTGAGGCTGTCTTAAGTCACTGTGACACTACTTTTGATAATCTCTGATTGATCATGGCAATTGGGACAAATATCCATGCACCCCAAGTCTCAGTACTGGGTTTGGTACCATTCAGCATCTTTGTCCATGATCTGGATAGCAGGTCAGTTTGATGAGGATACAAAGCTGGGAGGAGCAGTGATGTGCCAGACAGTCATGCTGCCATCCAGAAGGAGCTCAACAGTCTGAAGAAATGGGTTGACAGAAACCTCAGGCACTTTAGCAAGGAGAAGGAGAAAGTCTTGTACCTGGGGATAAGCAGCCCCAGACATCAATATATGCTGGGGATAACCCTTCTGGAAAGCAACTTGTGGGAAAAGGACCTGAGGACCCTGGCTGAGCAGGCAGAGTGCTCTTGCTGCAAAAAGACACAGTGGGATCCTGGTTTGCATTAGACAAAGTGTTGCCAACAGGTCAAGGGAAGCAATCCTTCCCCTCTGTTCTGTGCTGGTGAGTGCACACCTGGAGTGCAGTGGCCAGTTCTGGGGTCCTTAGCCCAGGAGAGATACAGAGCTCCTGAAGAGAGTCCAGAGAAGGGCCATTAAGATGATGAAAGACCTTCACATAAGAGGAAAGGCTGAAAGAACTGGGACTGCTCAGCCTGGAGAAGAGGTGGCTCAGAGAGGACCTTATCAATACTGGGTGGAGCCAGGGTAATTTCAGTGGTGCCCAGGGACAGAACCAGAGCCAACGGGCACACACTGCAACAAAGGAGGCTCCATCTGAACATGAGGATACACTTTTTATTATGAGGGTGGCTGAGCATTGGCCCTGTCTTCCTATAGATGTTGTGGCCCTTCTTGGGTATATTTAAAAGCCTGGACACAGTCCTGGGCACAGTCCTGGGCAACCAGCAATAAGTGGCCATACTTGAACAGGGGAGTTGGACCAGACAGCCTCCTGAGGTCTCTCTCAACCTCAATCATTCTGCAGTTCTGAGAATAACCACTTTTGCTCAGAAACAGATGCAGGACTTCTGCTTTGATTTCTCTAAAGTCACACTTATGTCCTTCCAATGGTTAACATATTACCCAGTTAGGTAAAATATATGGTGGATTTGGTTCTTTATCAGGAATGCAAATTTTTTTTAAAAAGAGCTGTAGGAAGTGAACATTCTTATTTACCCCCAATATTATCAGCATGGAACAACATGCAGGCTGGCATTGTCCATATGTCAACAAAGGAGCCCAGTCACTTCAGGGAGAAGGACTAGATGCACAAATAATGAAAATCATGTGTGCAGTGAGTCATCTATATCAGTGGACATGACAGCAGTCATTGTTTCAGTGCTCAGTCATCAGCGGCTAGGCTAATAATGTGTTCTGTGAAATAGCCTTTATAATTTTTCCAGTCCAAGGACAATTCAGTATAGGTGTCTTTAAAAATCTTAACTATCATCAGTAGTTCATTTTCCAAGAAATTTATCTGGTTTTCTTACTATATTTTTCAAGGCTAGTAGTCATGGTGGTCAAAATCCAACACCACAAATATATTTCCTTTTCTCTTACAATAAAGTTCATTACATGATATCCATGAAGTTTTCATTATGGGCATTTATTTACGACACTTTCAGAGATGTTGGAATTGATGTCATGAATTGCAGCTCATACTGCATAACTCAAAGAAAAAAAAACAGAAGCAATTAAAAATATAAAGTAAGGATTGTGCTACTAGTAATTCTTTTATTTATAATTAGGACAATATAATCCAACCAATATTTTCCCAAGAGGAAAAATCAAATCATTTAATTAAAATCAACCCTTATTTTATCACAAAAAATTAATAACAATTGAGTATTTTTAATAACAGCACAAGTTCACTTGCATTATTTTTATCGACAGCAACATATATCATTTTCATTCTTACATGCTAGCAAAGAATTAATCTGGTGATCTTATGTTTATATATGAATATTAACAATTTAAATTGCTTGAGTTGCTACAACAATAGGTTTACCATGGATAATTCAAGTAAGTAACTACACACTCTTTTTCCCAAATAAAACTTGACATTTAGATAAAAAATATTTCATCCTTCTTTTGGCCAGTGCTGCTATTAATCTGAGATGTGATGCACTGAATATAGAAAATGAAAGCATTGGTAGAGAGGATGTTAAATTACCTGTAGGAGCAAAAATAACAATTATGAAAAGAGCAGATAAGTTTTCCACTATTACTTGATCTTTATTTTTCCAAGAGGCATTTTTATCTCTATACTGTAAATAAGTATGACATATATAAAAAACATGTCTAAACTAGAGTAAATACTTTTTTTTTTAATGAAGCACATCTAAACCGGTGGTCTAAATAAATTTTTAATAAGCACAAGAAAACCGTAATTAAACTATCCTCATTGGTGCTCAAAAAATAATCTTATGGTGCAATGAAAAGACACAAGGAAAAGGCTGAGCTAGGTAAATTGAATTCACATTTCTTATGTGGTAAGAAAGAGCTCAAGGTTCTGATTATACTTAGTGTTTAATCACCTGTCTAATTCCTTTGAAGCCAAAGGGAGTTGAACATGTGTTCCTGAAGAAAAACATGCATGAAGAATGCATGCACTCAGCTCAGAGCCTGTATGAACACATTCCTGTTCATCTTCTAGAGCACTGTTGGGACAACAGTGTGATGGAGACAGCCTGGAGCAGCTGTCTGCATTCACGAAGTAGACCTAGGATATTTCATGCTTGCCCACTCTATGGGATTTACATACACAGGTGAGGCATTTTAGTGATAATACTAGATCCCCAAGCCCAAGTATAGGCCAGACATGTAACATTTAAGTCCCTATAGTAATCACATTCATCTGAGTTCCTCTGTGTCATGCTGTAATTTGCAACTTCTTTCACTGTAATAACAAGTCCAGTGTACCCCCCTTGTCCATCCCTGATGCTGATGCACCAGCAGGCTCATCCTAGCAATATAAGCAACACAGGGGAAAGATAGAGTCGGAGAAAACAGCAAGATGCTAGCTCCCACACAACTACATCCTCTTGTGCAGATAACCTGGTAATTATCTTATTACCTCATCTCTTAAGTTTGAGCACCAGCCTTGCACCTCATCCCAGGCACACTAAACTGTATTCCCCCACAATGGCACCCTTGTGGGAAATCACATCTCGACCTTTTGTATCTCTACAACTCCAGACTCACAGCTGTAGGAAGCTACAAATGTCCAAGAACAAAAAGGCATTTTTGTCTGTGTTCTGAGACAAAGGGAGACTGATTGCATCAGTCCTACTTCTACATCTAAACTCAATCCTGAATGGAACAGGTATTAGCCTTTGGAAGACATCTATACCAGATATGCGCAGAACCTGCAGAACAACAATTGTATCAGGAAGTCTATTGCTGTGGAGTGTAAAAAACCATCTTCTTTGTGATCTACTTCTCTTGCTCATCTGTCGCCTCCTAAACATCAGCACATCCCTAAAGTAGGGAAGTCAATTGCACCAGAAGGCTGATAAGACACTCTGATCCAGTATTTGCTAGAGAGGTTTGAAAGCATTCTTTGATTCTATTCTGACTCTAAAAAAAAATCAATTACAAGTCTTTTATGCACAGTTAGACCAGTTTTAGAGGGCAAGGGCAAAGGCAAGACATCTGCATATTTCAGAGTTCAGATATATCTTTCCCCATGCTACTCTTGCAATATACTGCATGGATACTGATAAGGTGAGGAAGACTGCCTGCTTTGTTTTGTTGTCCAGAGGGAAAGCTTGCCTCACCTGGGAAGATAATTGCTTTCTCCTGGTATCCACACAGTAAACACTTGTAACCAAAACACACAGAGCACTCTAATGCATGCAAAGGAGTTCGGGATCCAAAAACTGTATCAAACAAAAAGCATTTTTTTTCTTTGCATTTCACCTTCACCTTTCTGCCTCACCCTGAGGGAAACTGATTCTGTTCATAAGGGGAAGGAGGAAAGACATTTCCAAGGTCTTACTAATACCTCTACCATCTGTTTGCCATTCTACTATTACATCATAGCATACAAAATTATTGGACCATGACCAATGTCTGCCTAGAGATTTTTCAGATACCACTTCCCTTCTTATGCCCCTGATGAGTCAAGTGTAGCTGCCCTAACATCCTTCTTCCATTCTTACATCTTTTGTCCATTCTCTTCCATTGTATGAACCTTACTACCTACTCCCACAAAAAGCTGCTGCTAGGTCCACCTTGGTGCTGCAGGGGGAATTTCATTTCTGCGGGTTTTCACAGGTATCGATTTAAGCTAACAGATACACATTATCCGCTGTAAAAGAGAATTACTGTTTTCATTACTAAGAAAACACTTTCCTGTTGTCAAAAGAAAGCAGAAATTATGTCCTTGCATTAAAAGGCTTTTAGGAAGAAAATAGGCATTGAAATAGGCATTGAACTCCTGCTTGCAGTCTATTTCTTATAAGACTTTTTGTTCTTTCAAGTGTGAAAAGGCCAAACTTCCTTCATGCCTACTGAGATTAAATGGAGCCTGTATCTGGAGAACATATTCACATAGGACAGCTTATTTCAACAGGGCAAACTCAATTTAGCCACAACGCTTTTAAAGGCATGGGATGGGCCTCCATTCCTGCAATCATTTAAAATCATACATATTCAGGCCTTCTTGTGGCCTCTTCGGAAAGGGAAGATAAGAAATATGAAAACACAGATTACTCTCACTTAGCCCTTAAAATAGAAAAGAGTTGTGATTACACCAACATAGTAAAGAAGAATCTGACACCTTGTTGTATTTTTTCCTTTATGTTGGAGGTGTTGGAAAACCAGTTCTTCATGTTCAAGGTAAGCAATAATATGTATGACTTGTCCCTAAAATATGTACTTACTTTCAAGTCCAAGGGAAGATAGAGAGGATATAAGGATGGCTTTAGGGATGAGACTTGACCCTAAGAGTGTGTCATATTTCTCCTGTGTCTTCTGTTTCCCCTTGTCTAGGTGCAGTGCTTAAGAGCTGCAATGCATTGTGAGCCCTTCCAAGCTTTCGTTCCGCTGTCTGCAGAATGGGACAGGCATGCTTCTTGGGAGGGAGTGAACAGACTCCAACAAGGATATGTGGTGTTTTCTTTCAGGTTGAGACATGGCAAATATTCCTTGGGTTCCCAACTTTTAGGAGATCTGCCTGTAAGTCAACACAGTCTACTTCAGAAAGGGTCTCAGTGGAAGCCTGCTGGCTTATGAGAGGGACAGGCAGCCTCCCTGGGGGGCCATCCTGAGGAAAGGAAGTCTGGCTGCTCTATGACATGGATGGGGATAGAGGCTTAGCTGTAGATGCACTTAGTGGTTGGTGGTCTGTGGTCTCTTTTCTGACCATCCTGTCTGGACTAGCAAACTGATTTATAACAGATGGAGTCTGGTGAGTGAAAAGCCTACTGATACTTTGAGGTTTCACTTTGCCATTTGCACACTTCCCAATTGGAAGTGTCTGCCATTGAGTAGCTGAGAGTATTCTTCAATGTTTTTCATTTTCTTTCAGTCTTCCTCCCAGATCTAAAGATGATTCTGCTGACCTGACAGTGCAGCCCTAGATAAGGTGTGCCTATGATAAGAAAACAAAAATAAAAACAAGTAAAGCACATAAACACTATCACCACCACAACCCCCCTTGTCCCCCAGCTCTATCCATAGCAATAATTTTGTGGAAGAAAATCTCTGTGTTCTCCCGTACCAGATAATTTTGCACAGCTGAAACACAGCTACAAGTTTGCTCTTAATCATTGTGCTATGAGAGGTGGAAAGAGTGACATCAGGTTAAGGCTATTTATCAGTATCATGACCCTCACATTTATCTCATTCAACTTAGGTGACTTTTATCTCATTGAACTTAGGTGACAAGCTAAACCTAAGTTAGCTGTCCAGGCTGCCTCAAAAATCAGCACTCAGAGAATAACTCCTTTCACTGGATGGTTAATCTCTGGCACCAAACTTGGTATAGACTCTAACCTGTACGTACTTGAAGATAAAGATGAAGAAAGCCCTCAATGTTCTATTCAAAATTTTCTAGCAAAATTCTTATTAGCTGAAAGAGAGTTCTGGAGAATTGTACTACTCTAATACTATACAGAACACTCTGGAGCATTGGATTGGTGTACCAAAACAAGAGTAAAACACACAGTCAAATAAAAGAGCAAGAGATCCTTTAAGCCCATCTCAATTTGAACTGAACTATTAACTTTCATTCCTTCTGGGGTCTGATCTGTATTGTCCCAGTTCTGCCATTTACACCAACATCTCCTGGGATTTTATTACTCATTGACCGTGCTGTATCTGCTGAGACATCGTTTAAGGCTACCAAGAAGTATGTAGCAATATTCCTTACACCCTTGCAGAGCAATGATGAGGTAGCAGTCTCCAAGAGCCAATTCCAATGTAAATATCCAGACAAATGCTCCTCAGCAGTGTAAAATACAGAACGCAGAACACATTCAGATGCATTACAGAAACCGAATGATAAAGTATATTAATAAAAACACTCTGGACTATAAAAATTCTGCCATTTCAACAATGTTTTGTCATTACACCAAAAGGGTTCAATCTGGTTATTAAGAGCTTGAAAAAATACATCCTGTTTAATATAATCTTTTGCTAAACAAGTTAATTAAGGTGAAGAAGTGCAATCTAGCAATTGTATTCTTCATAAACACTATAACAGAATAACTGCTGAACATCTGTAAATCATATTCTTTTCAGCAAATGCACCCACAAAGACTAAAGCTAAGCTTATTCTGACAAATTCCTCATCATGTTGAAGTTCAACAAAAATAAGTGGGAAGGAGATTACAAGCACTCCACTAATTCTATCCAGAATGGATATGAAGACCATTCTGTATAGCAAATCAATCTAAGATGTAAGAACAGAAGGATAATTAACTTCAAATTAATGGCTGGTAAAGAATTAGGTACACAATAATATGTACCTTGTCAGCTATGCAAATTGGCAAAAATGTAGAACCTGGTCTGCTCCATGCCTCATAAATCATTGCAATTATAGACAGTAAGACTAGAAAACAACATTCAAAGGTTGCTTCATTTACCCCCTGCCCAAAGGTGGGATCATTTGTACTGACGTCATTCTTCACAAAAGCTTGTCCTGTCTGTTTAAGAAACACCCAGGAATGTGAAGTTTATAACTTTTCAGCAGTCCGCTCCTATTCTTAACTGTGAGAATATTTCTTTCTCAATGTCTAATCAAAGTCTTACCTGCAATGAAACCATCCTTGTCCCACAAACATCAAGGGAGAGATTATTGCCTTCTGTATCACAGCCATATTTTACATACCTTTCTGTCTTTTTTTCTCTTTTTCTCAAAACCATCTGAGATATTCTTTCTGAATCAGCCATGGTTTACATATTATCTTTTTTCTACCCTCTGATCTTTCTCACTAAATTCTTAACCACAGAGAAGAATTTCTACAATTACTGAATACACTGAACCCACTGCATAGCTAAGTCTGCACTTTGTAAAGGTACAGGCCTTTGAATTGCTAGAAGGTTCTCACACATTTTGAACATAAATACATGGATAAATAAATCTGAGAATCTGGAGTTCAGCTTCTCCTGATAGCAAGTATCTGTGAATCTCATCCTTCTGTTTCTTAAGATTGAAATTCACCGAATAATGCCAACTCTTTCTATGAGAGTGAGCTTATACACAGAAATGTGTGTAAAAGGATATAACTATATTTTTTCCCCAAATAGGATAGAAACAATTTTTGTGCTCATATATTCTGATCTGCTCTGATACTCTTCTTTTCATGAAGGAGTTAGTTTCCTTACTAGAGACCTTAAAATTCTTTCAAGTAACACATCATTGCCTGCTGATTCTGATCAGGGTGAATTTAATCCTGGAAAAACAGACATTTGAATTCTGATACTTGCTATGTGATAGGAATGTATAATCCCTCATAATCTCAGTCTGTCATAGTGTAGTAGCGAGGAAATTAAAAGGAACTGTTAATTATACTTATTCAGTTGTGCAGTGTTAAACCATTGCCTTTGCAGAATAACCTCAACTACTACTTTCCCTCAAAAATGGAATTTATTAATTGATCATCTGAATTCTCTTATTGCTAGACATAACCAACTTTTCTTTATGGACTTTTTTTTTATTTTGTGTTAGATTTTGTTACATCTCTACTAATGAGGTATATCCTTCCTGCTTTAAACAAGTGGTCAAGATAACTACTTTGTTCATTTCATTGATCTCAGAAATACACATTGAGGGTAAAGTCATGCTTTCATTACCAGGCCGCTCTAGATTTTGTTGGGGGTGAGGCAAAGGAAGGTTGCAAGCCTCCCCTGAAATTATTTTTTCACAAACACCATTTTTTGGCAAAGTTTGCCAGGCCCACTCCTTTTGCTTTACCTAGGGGCTATTGTTCATTGTATGTATGTAACTTTTCACTCCAGTTATCACACCATTGTACACATGTTAGGATGCCTTTAATAATTCCTATCAATCTCCCTGTATGGACTTAAATAAACTGCATATATCATCCTAACATCCAGGAGTTAAAGCCAGGGCGAATGCTTTAAATGTAGCACATTTCTCCTGGTCCTTAAGTTAGGTCTGGCTATGTTGATCTTTTAAGAGCACAGCAACATTACCTCAGACCCTGAAAACAGTGAACATTTACTCAGATGTAGTGTTGTGCTTATTCAATTCACAGTTCAGGGTGGGCCTGTGCAATACTAGCTCTGTGTGGAGCATCATTCAGAGATGTAGGTATTCTCTGATATATTTCCCTTTAGCCAGAGGAGTATCCTCCATTCAGTTCCAGATTCTCTTAGTGTACCACTATGCATCTAAACTGTCTTTCTGCAGTTCTGAGGGAATAAGATACCATCACAATCCTTCCTATAGTCAAGCCCTGATTCCCTTGGGAAGTTGGAAGGGTTCCAACAGGGAAAGAAAAGTGCAAAGGTTAGAAGTCATGTATTACATCCCTCTAGGTTTCCCAGACTGAACAGTGAAATTCTGGGACTGCAGGAAAAATTCTCTCATAAGCATAATTTATTCCTGTGTTCTTTTGGGTAGTTGTCTTTTCCATATGATTCTTCATTAAGAATGTTTCTCGCTGAAAACACCTCAGCACTGTTTTTATACCCCAGTGCATTTCTTTGCTATCTTTGCTTGAAACATTCTTCTTATATTCATCTTACCAAGAATAGCCATTGCAGACACACACAAAAAAGAGAAAAACTCATTTTTCCTAAAATCCTGGGCTTCTGCATTTGCACCTTTTTTCTGCTTTTTTTTTTCTTTTCTTTTAATTTCCTTACTTTAGAGACAGAAGGAATCAAAGCAAAAGGCTTGTCTCACCCCAATATGGAGTTCCATGGGTTGGATATCCTTGCTATCTGACCAACAGCTTGACTTAAACTTCAATATTTAGTTCCAAATGTATGTTCTTAACTTGAAGATTACAAATAAGAGAGAGTCATTATCTTCCTAAATCATTCAAAATGGTTTTGAACCTTCCAATTCAGAATTTCAGATAACCCACTGGAGGACTGAAATCAATTTACTTTACTCTTAGAGTAGAATATGCCCCTGTGATAAAATTGGGCTGATAAGGTAACTAGTTCACTTTCTCTGAAGCATCTTGCATTCTGGGAGAAAAAAAAAAATTAAAAAAGGAAAAAAAAGGGTTTTTGTACTGTGGAATTTCCAAATTTCCTCTGAACATACCCAGAAAGACCTTGAAGACAAACAGGCATTTCAGCAGTCACTTTAAAGATGCACTGATATTTAATTTGTCCAATAAAGAGTCAAGTTAAAAATTGAAACCTCCTCAAAGGGATGATCCTCAAAGATAATAGATGAGAAAAGTATGTTAAGACAAGTTGTTATTATTTCTGCCAGCTCAGAATTATTCTCAGCACAGCACTGCTGGCTGTAGTGTCCAATGTACTTTCCAAATAAATTGATTGAATTTCCACCATTTAGTGGATTGGACATGAAGGAAAAAGGGAGAATTGAAGCTTTATTCTACAGCGCATCAAGGGACGTTTTTGTAAATATATTTCAAATCTTCTTTTGGTTGATTCATGGTAAATACAGAATCATATTCTGGGTTCACTGAAGCAAAAGCTCAAAAGAGAAAGTTATACCAAACTTTCTGAAAAGGTGAGAGAACTGACCCAGGCAAGAACAGAAGTGTTTAACCACTGGTACTGACTGTGTAAGCCCATGGCTTACCCATAAGCACTGTGTACCCCATAGCTTATAGGTATAAGCACGAGGGGAGTAGAGGCAAGGGTTAAAACATCTCTTTCAGTGGTTTGTTTCTGCCTCTGCCATTCATGTTGCTTTTATTATCTCACCAAGCCCAAGGGCCAAGAAGGAAAAGGAAAAGGCTCTTAGCTTCTCTAAGACTTTCTTACTACTACAGACTCAAAAACAATCCCAGCTTTTGTTTCCTCCCTTGACAAACCCAAGTTTACCCAGCATCATTATGTCCTGTTCAAATCTTATGAAGAAAGTACTTCAAAGCTTCAGAACAAGCACTAAGACAAGCCTATACTTTAAGGACATAGACTCTAATCCACATTTCTTGGGTCTTCTAAAGGTGGGAGAAAGGGAAGAACTGGTGAAGGGCTGGGATCTTGCAAGACAAGACCTTCTGGGCCAATATCTTAACAATTCAGCCACCTTCCCCAGAGTAGGTATTTTTGCCAAAGAAATGTCCTGAAACATTAGTCTCTGCCTGATACTCTTAAACTGTTTTTGTTTGCTGTGTGAGCTAGTGAAGATTCATGAATGGCACTGGTGACGAAGCATCTTGACACCTCCGTCTCTGGACACATTTCAGAGAAGCCAGCATACATAATCATGCTTTCGCTGCAGATCCTCTGCAGAAAGATTTGTGAACCCACTGGCTCCATCATGTGTTCTCCAGAGAACACTGCAAGGGAGAAAACACTCCTTGGATTGTTCATGTTTCCAAGCTTATAAACGAAAATATTCCAGTTTTGAAACAAACCCTTTGAGTTATGAAAGGATCTGCAATGCCTCTGATGACTACACCTGGCTGACTTTGAATGAATAGTCACACCTGTTCTTCATTATAAGAAAATCAACCAAAGTAAATAGACTATCCTTTGGTTTTGTGTTCTACTGTCAAAGCTGAATTAGAATTTTTTTAAACTTACCAGTATTTTAGAATAATGATGATTTTAGTTACCAGATTGAAACATGGCTGCTACAGTCAGGATCAAGCCTGACTCTGGTTCTTTTTAATTAGCTTGCTATGGTTTTGTGCAAGTCACATAATTTTTGGCTACGATTAATCTGCTTTTGGTACTTCGTCACAGGAGAATCAAGTGTGATAATATATGTGTGCAGGTCATGATAGAGATTTAGAAGATCTTGAAGGAAATCCAAATGTTACAATATGCCCCAATAAACAGACAGTATTATTAAAATGTAATGTACTCTATTAAACATTATTTAATTAATATTTTTTGTATATTTTTATACAAGAGAGATAGAATCACTGACTCTTTTTGTGAGTCAAGTGTTATGTACTTTGCTGAAAGAGAAGGTACAGAAGGTCATAATGGTACTTAGGACTACATTGCTCAGAATGTATACTAGCTGCCATTTCTGCTTGGTGTGACATGGTTAATGTAGCATCCTACAGGCAGCACATTTTTTAACTACTGTGTGAATGCAATTAATTAAACACAGGAGTCACCTGAATAAGTGCATGGTGTCAACAAATGTGTATGCATACATCTGAGTTAGGCCCCCTAGACTCTCTTGTAGTCACAGAAAAAAAAAAAAGCGTCTTTAGGAAGTGGTCCATCCTGATCTGAGACAACCAACCAAACCATACCACATAAAGTACAGTCTAAAACTTCCTTCCCATGTCTCTCCAATAACTTCAAAAGGAGCTGCAATGATTAGTCAAACTGCAAACATTGAGACTGTTGTTATCTAAAGGCAGGTGAAGTGAAATCTGCATCAAAAGTTGGGATATGTATACATAGGAACTCAATTCACAGTTCTACCAGAAAAGTATCAAGTGTTCTTTAATAATTTGCTCTATTTCTTCATTTAAATAAAGGTGATAATGAGATTTATTCATTAGGAAGACTCTTGCAGAACTCAGGTGAGGGAAAATGTTTCATCTCAAGCAATAATAACAAGAAAGGGCCGTTTTCACTTCTCTTCTGAAAATGTCTGTTTTGTTTTCAACTGCATGTCAAAGATTAAATACTCACTTCAGTCACTTCTTATCAGGTTAACTCTTCTCACTGAACATTTCCTGTTTAATCATATTAAATAAACTACCTCTGAAAATATTAAAAATTGTGATGCATATGATATCATCAAAATTACTTACCTTCTTTGAGCCAACCTGTAAATATTGCTTTTTCATAGCATGGGTCCTTTCAGCATAACACAGGCATTCATTACAAATAAAAGTCTGGATCTAAAGGCAATATATAAATGCTAATGGAGGTGTAACATCATTTTTTATCCCCTTCCAACAAAATTGCCCTAAATTTATATTAATTGAGTAACACAATGAAATACAGCATGAATGAGAGAAGGAAAACATACAATTTCTTACATGACATTGACTCAGGCCTACAGGTATCCTGTCATCTGAGTGTGAAAATCAGAGCATGAAGTTTAGAATGTGTACTAATTGGAACACTAACAGAAATGTTCTTCACTGTTCAAATTAAGTACAAGAGAATAAGCATGTGTAATAGAATTTTAATCCAGACACATTTTATACAACTCCCTTAAAAGCCAGTATGCCAGTAAAACATATTTCTGATTCTGATGGTTCCTCTGGCTGTCTCACAGTAAACAGCATTGCTCATTTCAGGTGGTATAAACTGCCACCCAAAATCTAGAACTGTCTGTATGTGATGTGTGTGAGACTTCAGAATCTTGTCAGTTTTGGCCGTGGGAGTGGCTCAGAAGACACATTATACAAGCATTGCATTAAAAAGCAACACTGTCATTCTTATAGCAATCACAAAGGTTTGATTGCTAGTAAACTACATAACCCAGAAATCACTCTGAACTTAAATAGAATACTGGCTACATTTTATCAAAGGGAAGTTGTAGTTACTTGAGGAGATGGATTAGTATATAAGGAAGAAAAGAAATCACGTTGAGCTGAGAGCTGATCCAGCTGGAACTTACACCAAGTAGAAAATTCCAAGCTGAGTGGTAACAAATCTCCAATCATGTGTGGGTTTTGTTTGCTTGAATTGTTTTGTCTTGGTTTTAGTTGGAAAATATCTACATTGGAAATAAAAGCACAATTTTTAACTTAGTTCTTTTTAGGACAGATTTTTGCATTAAGTAATTCTGGTCAAAAATAGAATGTAAGGAAGAAGAAAATTGACATCTGTTAGGCAGTCACCATGTAACTAAGGTACTTCTCTTAAATAAGGAAGACAAAAGTCTCCCATTGTACTCTTTTGGAAGATAACTGAATCTTCTTCAACTCAGATGAGCTGATTGCTTGAGTTTTGGTTACATTCTGGGCTGAGGTGAAGATAACTATGAAAAATAGAAAAATTCTCAGTAATCTGTAGGAAAAGCATTTCTGAGTCAGGTTTTCCAGGGCAACAATGATCCTATCAGGATAAAATAGCAGGATTAAGTTTTAACTGACTCTGCGGTGCACACAAATTTTCCTGGATAAGTCAAAAACCTCTCTCTTTCACATGTCAGGACTACCAGCACACTGGCTCATCTGGGCTAAAAGACCTTAATCCTGATAGATGCTGGGAAATGGGGGCATTGCATTGCAGTGGGGAATGTGTATGGGTGTCCCTTGCAAAATCAGATCATCCCATCAGTACTATTTTCTGTCATAAATTGTTAGTCTTACGGTAATTTCTAACCTTTCCCCAGAATAAGGAGGAGTTAAAGAACTGCAATCTTTTTGCATACTATGGGATCCACAATCTCACACATTTTCAACTATAATATGTGTTTACCACTTCCCTTTGCACCTAAAAAAATCTGGATGGACATTGAATAATTAAATTTTGTGCATTAAATTGAGATTAAGCCTTTTAATGAAGGTTGATTGTTTACAGATCTCACTGTGACTAATTCATTGCCTTTGGTAATTGAGTACAATTCTTCTTTTTGGCATAGAACTAAAAATATATGTTGAGAAACAAGTGAAAAAAATTAATAAGTGAAACAGATTAAAATCATCATTCCTTCTTTACATGTTGTAATAAGCAATTTTTGGGGGGATGTACCAATCTGACTTTATTAGACAGTGAGTCTGTCCCATTTTTTTTTCCACAATTACCTTTTAAAATTTGTTTTTAAAAGTGACTAGATAATAGGGAGACATGAAAATACGTGTGTTGTTATTATTATCATTATTATTATAATTACTGAATATATTTTATCTGTGCTTACACTAGGAATAAAATTAGAAATCCTCCACCAAGGGAAAAATAGGGAAGAATGAACCAGGAAAAGAGCTATATTTTATCCAGGCATACGGACAGTAAACCACCCTCCATTTTCACAATACTCTCCTCTGAGAGCCTGTTGTCATATTTGTGCTCACATGTGCTGGTTTCCATTAGATCTTTCTGGAGACATACAACACTTAAGATCCATACATAAAAGGCCACTAAAGCATAAAGAGCAATAAAGGGCTTACCAGGCAGTTTCAGAATACAAATATCACAACTTATGTATCAGAGAAATTAAAAGGTAAGCATGGTCTAACTACATACACTGGGAGTTCAGAATTTGGTTTTCTGCCTTTTATGAATTTTGTGACTTCTAAATAATAAGACCAGACCAAATGGTTTACCTGGTAATCAGAGTTGTGAAGCGGCTCTAGACAAATCTGCAAAAGTTCTCAGATCTTCCAAAAAGCAGCTCTGAGCCTCAGGGTAAAAGATGTATTAAGAGATAAGACAGTCCCCAAAGGTGTTGGAACCCAGGACGTTCCTCTGACTGCCCTGGAGGACTCGAGACCCTGGCAGGGGTCTCAGAGACCTTGGTACGGAGTCAAAAACACCTGTGCCTTTGATTTCAACCCATGGAAAAAATTACCAGCCTTGTTATGAAGATGTTATGAGAGTTTAAGTAGAAGAATAGTTAGTTTGTCACAGGGTGAAAAGGTAGAATTTGGGGGTTTTTAGAATGAAGGTTCAGGAGGCAAGATGGAGGGATTTGGGTGTGCCCTGTCCCTCCTCCTTCCCCTTCCTAGCCTCCATGTTCTATGTGATGGTGGCACTTTTAGACTGGTTTAGAGTAGAGACAGACTGTCTAACATAGGTGAGAGGTATTGGAAAACTATTGTAAATAAAGTACACATAGTTTTTGGTATAAAATGTTGACACCACCCCAAAGGCAGTCGGTGTGCCATGAACTGACCTGCCACACAGACCTCAGTGGGTCAGAAAATGCATGTTATAGATAAGGAAAAATAAATAACCTTGAAAAGAAGAACCGACACCTCTCGGCTTCTTCTTTGGTCGTGGGGCTGGGGAAAAAGACTCTTTAATACCTCGGGAGCCATTTCAGCAACACAAAACTGGACACAAAGGTGGTGATTACATTTTTCCTATATCTTTTAAGGCAATTTGGACAGATTTCAACATATATACAGTAGAAAGATTGCCCTCGACTTCAGCCTGGACAGGTTGATCCTTTGGAAAGGGAAAAGAACCAGGGAAGCCTCTTCATCTTTGACACCTTTACCACCTTCTTTTACATGCCTTGTCCTTGTCAGGAGACCTTGAACTGATGAAATGTGTTCCCTGTGTGTGCAGCCAGAATCAGACCCCCATGCTTTGGCCCGCTGTGTTGTGGTCCCAGGTAGGCTGGCAGCCCAGCTGGGAAAGCTGGATCAAGAGTCCAGCTGTGTTTTGGAGCTGACCTCAGAGTTCATGTCTGCTCTGGGGGCAGCTGACCGAATAGCAATAGCTATTCAGCTCCTTTATACTCATCCAAAAGGGACCAAGAGATGAGAGGGCCTAGGAAAGGTTTGAAAAAAGTAAGAAAGAAGTTATCTAACATTTAAATCCAGGGTTTTAAGCCCAGAGATGACATGCAATGTAAATGCAGCTGTAACATTTTGAATCCTAAGATTTTGGATTGTTTAGTGCTAGTCCAACTGCAGTAGATTTTGACGCCAATAGTGTTTACACATATGCAAATAGATATTTATTGATGGAGTAATTAGAATTACTACAGCTGTAGAAAAGTAGAGAAAGTACAAAAGCCTTTTTGCAAGCCATCAAAAGGTTACTAATTTTGTCTATCTGGCATAATAAAAAGCAATGTCTGCATCTACAGACTTTATCCAACTTTGCACACGCACTTTAATCTACATCTAATAGCAAAATCCTGAAATAAACTGTTGACAAACCTTTATATCCTTGTAAATGGATACATTAAAATGCCCCCAAGATACTTCAAACCCAAAGACTTAAAGAGGTACCAAATTCACTACTTTGAGTCCATTGTTGCCAAAATACTCACAGAGGGTGGAAAAAACCGTTTTCATTTCATGATGAATTGATAATGTGACTACAAACAACTCACAAACACTGAATTCTCCTTCCAAAATAGATGACTGCCTAAAAATGTGATTAAGTCTAAAGGAGATCTCAGTTTGTTCATAAATATGGTTAAAAAGTAAAGAGCAAAATATAAATACATGGTCAGCAACATATTTTCTAAATGTGTGCCCATTTCATTTGATTTTGTGCTGATTTATTCTTTTTAATGATAAACAAATCATGGTAGAAAGTCAGTAAATTTCACACTTTCTGACAAAAAAATCACGTCTTTCCCTTTTTATGTTGCATTTTACTTCATTCATCATCAATTTAGGAATTTTTCTGTTACAGTCTTTAAAAACTTGACAAAGGAGAGATATCTTGTTTAGGGAAAAGCGAAACACTACACTCAGTTTCTTTTTTGTTTTGTTTAAAATTTCAACAGGTTTCCACTGCATGGAATTTGTTATTTTTGTTAATTTTAATAACAAAAATATTATTAATTAATAGTTTGTTATTATTAATGTGTAATTTGTTATTTTTGCTGTATTTTCATGTGAAACTATTGAGATTTGTAGGCTGATTTCTAAATATTTAATAGTAGTTCTAATGGCATTACTTTCTACAAATGAGAAAAGAATTAAATTGGAATGCCATCTTAAATTACATAAAACCGTGGGTTTATTCATGCTTCTAAAGAAATATAAAATTTTATAGTTCAGATAAGTTCTAGATAATTCATTTGACCAAATTATCTAACAGTCTTGGGATTCCAATAACATAAAAATGTGATTTTTAGGTGTCTAAACATTCACTTGACTGTTTTAATTTCTTTAGGGGAGTTGGAAAATCTCTTAGAGATTATCTGTGCAAATCAAGTTGTTTAAAGGAAAATGGTATTCTATCTCTATAGAGATTCTAAGATTTTTCCAGTTGGCTTATTATTACAATGAAAAGCAGAAGTCCTCTCTTTGTTCAGAGCAAATTTCAAAACCATTAGCATAAAAAGAAGTGAAGATGTTTCTATTTCTAGTGAAATAAAACATTTTAACATCTGAAGTGAATTTAATATTTCGCAATAGTGTTAAAAATCATATTGACATTATAAGACAAAATAGTTTTATCTGGATACACATTTTTAAAAGTCCTCTAATCAGATTGATTAAAAATTTGGGAAAATAGAAGAATTGGTGGCGGTTTTTTATACTAATATATATATTTCAGATTTGTGTGTATGTGAAGAGGTTTTGAGTAGTTCTGTAGCCTTTCAGGAACAAACAGTATCTAAGGTCATCAGAGTCTCAGCCTGAGAAAACTACTAAACTCTTCATGTTTAACTACAACCTGCTCAGCAAACTTGTGCCTACCAGCAAAGAGAAAGTGTCATTTTCAAGGGCATCATGAAGGACAGAATACTGAAGAGCATGTAGAGGAATTCCAACAACTTTAAAGGGACAAGAAATGATCAATCCTTTCCCTTCACACACTTCTTCTCTGCATGCCAGGCACTTCCCTCTGAATGCAAAAGAGCTTAGAGGTGGAACTTCTGGATAGACACCAAGAGTTATAAACCTTGCAGCTAGAAGAGTTTTCAATTAAGCACTTCCTTTGTCTCCAAAACCTGGCCTTTCATTTTTTTTTTAAGAAAAATTCTGAGTTACAGCAAAGAGTTTTGGATTTATTTTTTAGGAGGATGTCTGTTTTCACAAAAAATAAATATTACAAAGAAAAACAGATATAAAAGAAGTAAAATGGCATGCGTTTTTCTGGCCTGAATGACCATAAACAACTACATATTTCAACCATATTCTAAATTATAGGTGAACAATTAAAAACATTAGGAAGTCAGGTGAAGGTTTGAAATTAAATATTGAGTTAAAATCAGAAATAATTGAAGATTTACAGAAAATCGAAAAATAAAAATTATTTTTCCACTGTTATGTAGTTGTCTATTGAACCCACTGAACACTAATCATCACACAAAGTGAAAATTCTTTAACACATAGAAAACATTGTGAAAAATGTCATTCTTTCTGCAATTTTCTTGTCAGTTAAAAAGTTTAAGAAGCCCTAAACTACACTAGACAAAAGTAACAAAACCCACCTTTGGCTAAAATAACCAAACCCCGGTATTAATACAACAGTTACCATAGTCTGGCCTCCCATCCCCAGTGCTTTGGATGTGTGGATTTTTTTCTCTGAATAGAGCTGAAAGACTTTTCTACCCCACAGCAGAAATTCTGCATATAGACCAGTTTCAATACATTTGAAGATTAAAGGTGCCATACTCTGCACAAGACTCCTTGATTTTCTTCTGTATTATTATTTGGAAACACTTTCTCTCCCCAGCATGTTTAGAAAGCCAAGAAATTGAAAGGTGTTTTTCAAGTTCTCTGAGACATGCACATTCACCCCAGACATCACACCTCAGCTGAGATTCTCCATAGGATGTCCCTTTTCATTGTACCACATTCCACAATTTACATCTACACTTTCTTTTCTCCTGGATTCTCTTGAGCTTGATGTTTTTCCTGGATCACCAAAATTGAAGCAAGTTATTAATATTATGCCTGCTTTACGTGTCCATTAATGAATATTGTTTAAAGTATTCCATGTTTAGGCAGCAGCACATCTCCATTTGCCTTACCCAATACTTTGCAATGACCTATCTGGCTCAGAACCCTATAGTAAGTCTCAGGCACTGGGCTTAAGGAGAGATGGGAGTCTGTAATTTAAGCCCTGGCAGCTGGCACCACCTTACATGCAAAATAAAGTACTTTACAGTGATGCATCAAGCAGATCCAAGGGCAGAATCTGGCCCTGTAAAAACAATAATTTTGAAAGCTAGAAGACAACATCTGCAATTGTTTCCTCATCTTAGTCACAGAGAGACATTCTGCTTTCCCAGCACTTTGCGTTTTTATGAAAGCCATAAGCATTAGATAAATCAAACTGCATTCCCCACAAGCACCCCTGGATAAGTTGCTTATTTCCACAGCTTCCAGTCTGATTTGCTGGAGAAGGTCTGCCAGCTCAGCCTGCTCCATAGCTATCCCCGTGAGTCATAACACAGCAGCTCCAGATGGAAGACAGGGCAAACATCTCCCTCCAGAGTTATCACCAACTCAGTTCCCATCAATCAACCAGCAGCTGGGACTGAAGAAACATTCCCTGCTTTGCCTGGATCACTCATGCCAAAGACTCAGCATGTTAGAGCTGTGCTTTCTCTCACATGCAGTCCTTGGGGGTGAAAAATCTTGAAGACTCTCATAGATTTCCTATGTGGCTACTCACCCTACTACCTTCAAGAATCACATCAAACTTAGTGAACAAAACAGATTTTGTCTTAGCACTTTGATTTGGTGTTTTTAATTCAGCGAATGAAGATTCCTGGCTTACAGGTGAGATCTTGTCAGTCTCACCTCCGTCCAAGAGGCAGAGGAGCATTACATGTACTATCCTAAAGGCACAGGAGCAAGTGATTGGCAAGCTAAAGGCACGTCTGGGTTAACATGTGGGAAGCCTGCACACTGAGTAAATGTGACTGCTCATGCCCATTCTGCAGCTGGTAGAAGTAGTAGGAGTTGGCTGGTGAACTGCAGTAATGGTGGGAATCCAGTTTTTGCTCTGCAGTAGCAGACATTGCAAGAGGTGGCTGTGCCTTGAGCCAAGACAAAAATGTAGAGTGAACAGTTGGAGCACTCCAGCAGCAGAGTTTTGGCACAAAACTTCACACAAATGCTGCCTCTTGCCAGGCTGACCCACTGCGCTGTGCTCTCAGCCATCACCTGCGGGCGGGGAGGGCTGCAGAAGCAAATACCTTGGGGGATAAAAAAGAAACAAAACTGTTCGGCAAACAAATTCTTGGGTGAACAGTATCCTCTGATCTGTTACAAGCACAAGCTGCAAACACCAGAGAGTATTTCTTTGATCAGAACTACCTGGGCTGGCCTAGATTTCCAGTGAGTTAATAGCCCCTCATTCCCAAACACGGATGTTTGCTTTTATAAGAGATGATGGGCCTGCCTAAGTGGGAACAGGGACCTGCTCTGCAGGTCTGTCTGCTGTTTTCAGAAAGGACACTCAGTGCCCCAAATTTGCGCCTTCATGCTGTAAGCAGGCCTAAAAGTCTGAAGTCTTCTTTTGTGGCATTAAAAAAAATAACCCAGTATTTTCTGGCCATGCATTCAATAACAAGAGGGAGCTAAAACAGATCTATACCATAAAATTTAGGGTCCATTTTAGGAGCATCTATTTCATAAAAATGTAATCAAAGAAATAGTTTTGAATCTTACCTTTGGCTAACTATGTGAAGATGTTATTTTCCTGTGCTGCCTGGACAAAGTGGGCTGGATAACTTTGCAATATTTTAAATGTATTCATCTATCAAAAATTTGATTCAAATAATATTGGCATTGTGTATCTGAGGCAAAAAGAAATAGTGAAAAAGATAAAAAGAAAATCATACGCTGCAGGACTGAGAAGAGAAAAAAAGTCAGCCCAAGAGGGACAAAAACAGTAAAGAAAGAAATTCAGCTGGGAAATGAAATCGTACTATACACAAATTATATATGGAAAGAGAGAGAGAAGGAAATCTACTTCTGTAGGCTGGCCTTTTGTGAGTATCACTTTTATGCCTAGCTTCTGTATAGGTAGCACACTTTGCTTTTGCAGAAAACCTGTTTTAGGAACAGAAAGCTTGAATCACCTATAGGGAAAAAGAGAAAGGCCATAGGGCTAAATCATGGGAGTCAAAGATTTGAAATATTGAGCTAAAGCTACAAAGCCAAAAAATACAGTGACAAATTCATGAATTTTACATAGTTGCTCCATTCAACATAAGGTATTGTTCACTGTCTCTAGTCCTGGGAGATATTTTATTCACCTGGAAAATTGCCTCCAGTCTGTCCAAAATAGTATTTTAGTTCTAAGATATAGGGATGTCATTAAATAGAGAGCATTTGACATTGCCTTAGGGCTTCCCAATTGAAAAAATGCTCTATCAAATAAGGGAATTTGGCACCATTGTATTTTTACTATCTACTGAAGCTAAATAAAAAATTACACCTTCTTTGCACCTCTTATACTTTTGAGTCTCCAGGGAAATCAGGCAGATCACAAACAAATTAAGTTTCCAAATTGTCAATCAGAAGAATAAGTTTTCAACATTTTAAGTTGGGCAAGTGGATTGCTCCCCAGTTTTAGCCAAAGGAGTGAAATAGCAAAGAAGCCCAGCTGGACTCTGACTCTTTTTTTTTTTTATTTCTCACAGTAGTACTGAACAGAGCCTTTTTAGCCTACTGAAAAGAATCTGTAAGATTTTAGTGCATCCTGTTCCACCCCCATCTCCCTTTTTCCCAAACTCATAATCACTGGAAAATTGTGTGCAACTCAGTGATAAAGCAGGCCTGCCTGTAGTTTAAAACAATGTATCTGTTTCCCTACAGCAGCGTTCTGCTCGCTCTTAAGCTTTCTTCTCTCAACCCACCTATCACAATTCAAAAATGTCATGTTGATGTTTTATAGGCAAACTCCTTCTGGATTCTTCTTAGAAACAGCAGCATCCTTGAATAATTTATACCAGTCTGTTTCTGCTCTACTTTTTTCCTGCATTTCAGTAAGCTTCCATGAAGGAGGGGGAGAAAGAATCAAGTAAGCAACTGCTGGCAAATGTCTGCCTCTACATCCAGTATGTGTCGTCTGTCATCCCCATCCCTCTACCACATCAGGAAAGACAGGAAAGGAAATTCTTCTCTCAGAAATGTTAAAGGTTGAATTCAAGTTCAAGACTAGCAAGGCCTTCCACAGCTACAAGGATCACAGCAGGTAAAGCCAAGCTGAGCAAATACCTGCATGTCAATAGTGTATGTGGCATCATAACTGAAAGATGATTTAGTAAAATTTGGAGTTAGGAGACAGTTTGACCATGCCAGGGTCTCCACACAGAGTTTTAAATTGCCTCACAAACTGTTCTATTACTTAAATTTTTTATACCTTTGATGGAGAAAATTTAAAAACAAAGCAAAATCAAGCCACACACATACAAAACATAATCACACACTCACCACCTCAAAAAAAAAAAAAAAAACCCAAACTAAATGTAACCTGCAAAGACTGCAGGACTGCTGGAGTGTTCCTTTTTAATCTGAAACACTGAGCAAGAGAAAAAGCAGAGGAGGCACCAGGGTGAGGGCCAGGCTGGAAAACCCCTGCTCTGAAGGAATGAGCTTCTTAGTCGCATTTTCTGCAAGCATGAAAACTAGAACTATACTGTTATTTTGTAGCTCCGTATTCATTACAGCAGAACCCAAGTGGATCATGTAAGCTGTCAGATGCTGTGAGGTGTGGGTCTGCCCCAGCTTTGCCCTGTGCCAAAGAGCCTGGAGACAGAAGTGACTGTTCTATAACTACACATATCATTGCTGCACTCACTACAGAGACTGTGCTGAAGGCTTGCTGCTGTTATGCACCACATAAACCTTGGGAAAGCCTTTAGTTAATTTTATTCCAGCACTACTACCTCCTTTACCAACACAAGGAAAGCCAGTCAAAATGCCAAAGGAATTTGTGCCTTTGATAAAATTTGATGGCTCTCTTTGAATTAATTTTTCCTAGCCAAAATAAACAAAGGACACACCTAAATCCTACTAGACTCAGAGGGTGTCACAAGGAGACCCAGCCATTTAGCCTCATTATATTGGAAACACCCAAAGGAGGACCCCAGGTATTTAGTGTCATGTTCTTGACTGCAGTGCTCGTCTGTAGGCAGGAACATTTTATCCCCATAGGCATTCTCACTCTTTGCTTTTCTTTCAGTCCTACCTTCACCCACTTAAGGCAGACAAATTATTTTCAGTAGCTTTCACTGTAAATCAAAAGTCTGTGTCTTGTACAGGCCAGTCCTCACCCATTAACTGCATGCAGTAGCAGCATCTGCAGTAACACAGGGTAAAAACAGCGTTTTGCTGAACACCTGCAGTGTGCTGAGCTCCATGTCACCTGTGATAGGTAAGAAACATTTTGAGCTATCTCTAAAAATGCCACTTAGGAGTCTCTTAAATTTTCCTCTTCCACTTTTGAAACCAAAGCACTGAGCATGAATGACCAGGTGATAAATTCTTCACCTAATCAGTTTCTTAATACAGAGAATATATATCTTAATTGCAGTTATTGAAACTTCTGCTAACCTACTTGATATAGCTTCACTAGCTAGTGCAGGCTAACAGGGAAGCCAAATCATCACAAAATTGCAGAGTCTAACTTGGTGATACATTTTTCTACCTTTCTCAGTAAGGCTGGTAATATGTTCTAATTTTGTGCAACTATTTGGTAATGGTACCAAGTTACTTTGTGATGTGAATCTTTCTCTATTATGTCCACAGAGAATGAAGTTGCCCCTTTGAGTGCAGCAGAGAAATACCATAGAGAAAAGTGTTATTTCCTAATTTCAAAAAGCCTCTTTGAAGTGTCAGAAGGTTTCTAAGCTGCTTTCATAGCCACAGAAATTAGTTCATGTAGATTTTTTAAATGTGTTCACTGTAAATTTTAATTTTAGAAGGACAGAAGTTTAATTCTGCTAATAAAATATAAAAGATAATAAAGTAAGGGGTCAGATGTTTGTAGCCTTAAGAAACAGCACCAGTATTATTTAGATATCAATCGTAAGTCAATGCCAGATCAATATTTGACACTTGCACTATATTTAAATTATATTGCTCTAAAGTACATTAAGAATTCACTGTTGAGAATACAATTATTCCACAGATCAGGCTAACGAAGAACCAATATAATAAACAACTTATAACTGTATGTTTCCTGCAATGATGTTCCAAAACCCATCCTAAATAAAGCTTTTGTAATTTATCATTACAACTCATTATTTAGTTACATGAAGAACTAAAGAAATAAAATATGGTTCTTCTCTAATTCTCTGGATGTTTAATCTCTACCCTTGAGAATCATTTCACATGATAACTGATGGCTGCAGCCACATTTCTTATATTAAGCGTGATTAAGAAAAACAAAATTATTTTAGAGTTTTGGGACCTATAAGAGGATGTGATAGGCACTTATCAGACCTCCAGAAGCCACAAGTATATGAAACCTCTTATCACTGTATGAGGCAGGGATTAGCAAATACCCTTCCTTTATTAGCATAACAACTGATTAGAGGAAATCACACCTACATGGCATAGTCCTGAAATGGAGAGGGTAAGTGTTTTCAGGAGACAGACATGCAGAGATAAATCATGTACCACTGCAGTGCCAGGATGGGGAGAGTTCTTGGATCACCCTGAAGCTGTTTCATCTTACCAGTGACCTTACCCAGGGATCTGTAACATTGCTGGGCTGTACAGGGCTAGAGCTACAAGCTGGATAGGAAATGAGCTTGGCATAGGAGTGCTTCCAACTTTTATCTAATTTGGTCAGTTTGACACTGTGAAACTTTGCCAAACTAAACTAAAATTAGATAGAAATTCTAGACAATAGTAATGGCTTTGGTTAGAAGTTGCTTTTCAGGGTTTGGGGGGAGTGGGAGCAGGGGCAGAAACCCAACAAACTTTAGAAACTTCCAAGTTTAAAGGGTAAAACAAAATATCCATAGAAACCTGAAGATTTAAATTGTTAAATTATTCAAAACCCAATTCATTTATTGCTCCAAATTCTCTGCTTCCTTTTTTATCTCTTATTTATTTTGTCTTGAGAAACTGCTAACTTAGGTCATTATCTACTTCTGCTGATGCAGCAAGTCAATGGCAGTAGGACTGGGTCTTCTGCTACTGCAACCTGAGGTCTCATAAAATCTTGCAGAGATCATGGAAAAGCAGCTGAGCAGGGTATAAGGACTTTCCAAAACAAAGCTTTTCCCTGCACAATTTCTGAGACAAGAACACGGTCTTGGTTGTGTGCGAGCTCCAACACAAACCACTATTATTTCAGAAATCAGATGTTTCATCCACATCAAAAGTCAGAATAATCCCAATCATGAACAGCTGTTTTCACATGCCATAGCCAGATGACAGCAGCTACTGAAGGCAGACAGCTGAAGCTAGTTGTGATATTCTTACACATATCCAGAGTGTGCAAACAAATACTCAAAGTTTTTCACCGGTGTTTGCCTTACAGGACTGTAAGGCAGAAGTTTTCTTAAAGCTTATTGACAGTAGTGAACTTTCCTCTCAGTTTTGGTCTCCAGTGTGTGTGTTTGCCTTTTGAGGCAAACAGCTTAGGAGCCAGACCCTCCTGTAGTCACCATACAGATAGAAAAAGATTTTGCCAGCCTTCTTGTCCACCAGCCATGTTTGCAGATTTATGCTTTACTAACACCTTAGATTAGAGTCACACCCTTTACCACTGCTTTTTCCTCCACCAAATTCTAGTCCATTTTCTAATTCTAGTTGCATAGGAAAATGCCAGATCAATATTAAGACCCTAGTGTCAGGAACCATCCCAATCTCTTGTGCCCCACCATCAATGAATTTCTCTTTCCATCACCCCTTTCCTAAAGAAACAGGCCTGTGTTTCTCTTTCAGGGAAGGCTGCTGTGAAGTTTGTAAAGTAGCAGCTCTCATACCTCATCTTTTCCAAATTTGAGTACATTATTAATCTGACTATAGTAACGTTATTCATTCATAGTTGAGGGTTCCCAAAGATTTGTCTTGAGTCATTGAGTCAGCTCCAAATGCAGTCTGTCAGCTGCAATAGGAATCTATGTTATTACTGTAATCTAATGTCCGTGTGCATGTCAGAAGGACAGTTAAATAAATCAGGGATGACTTCTAGATTTCTAACTTGCTACTGCATACTTGCTAACTTGCTACTGTCTCTCTTTCCATAACTGATCTGGTATCTGGCAGAGATGATAGCATGGATGAGAGCCAGCTTGCTAAGGAGACAATGCTGATGGCAGAAGAGGAGACAGTTATTATCAAAGTGTTGTGGCAAAAGTGCGGCTTCAAGTGACACTCCTGACTTTGGAGGACTCATGCCTATGTTTGGAAGATGAGGTAAAAGAAATGATGAAAGGTACATTTTTCCAACTTTTTATTTTTGGTGTAGATTAATCAAGAGTTAAGGAGTTCTAGAAGAACAAACAAACTCAGGTTCCATTCTTCTGGCTTCTGAGAGGGCTGTGCAACTAAGACGCTGGTGATGATACAGAGCAGACAGCTATTTCTTATAAGAAGCTGCCTCAGACGAAAACAACCCACCAAATCTTTGTGTTCTTTTTTGATATTTTTAAATCTTTGGCAGAGTAATAGAGCACTTTGGAATGTGAGTGGGTTTTGCTCTTTTCAAATGTAAATAAATAGATCATAGCATAAAAACATCCAAGCAAATGTTTTTAAATATCAAGGACAGAAAAAATTAGTGGGAGAAAAAATAATGTTGAAAACCATGAAAATCATCATGACCAACAAAAGAAACTTTAGAAATTTTTTTAAAAGGTAGTTTTAGGAACAATCTTTATAGCTCAACTTTTTCTTTTTCTTTTTTTTTTACTTTAGAAAAAGAACAGAAAAAACCTCTTTATCTCTCAGCGTAACTAAAGAGTCTTTTTACTCAGTGGCAATTCTAATCTTCCTGTAATGATATCAGTAAATAAATGGGGGAAGAAGAAATTAAGATGTTGTATCTGTCTTCTCCATATCTGCTTAATTTTGGAGAATTTATTTGGTTGGAAAGGTACGATTTCTATCACAGTTTTCAATTCTAGTGATGCTGAGATGCAGAAATTGGCTAAAATTAATTTCTGGGCTACTGAATGCTTCAAACATACCTTTTAATTTTCTCTATACCAAACTAAGGCCAGACTGACTCCTTCAGCCTAATATAGCTGTGAAGATGAAAATGCCAAAGTACTTTTCAGTGATTTCCCCAGCTTGCTCATACATGCCATTGATTTTTTTTTTCTTTCACATTAGTCTTTCCTGAAAAGCCTGAGACCAAAAAATAAATTACATGGACCTGCTAATAGTAAGCGTGGATAGAATTAAGTCTTTTTTCATAGACCTCATTTCAGTATTTTGTTCAAGCATAGACAGTTCTTCTGAGCAAACTTTTGCAGAAGTGGCTGAGGCACACACTAGCCCAGATCTTGTTGCAACAGAATGAAAGCCATGCAGTGTTCCATAAAAATATACCAGACACTTATACCCCTTCAAGTACAGTGGAGCAGCTCCTACATGCAGCATTTTTATTTGCTCCAAGATCTATACACTACAAGTAGCTGACCAGTCACAATGGCTGGGGGGCACTCAGTGGATGAGTTGCTACAGCAATTTTTAAAGACATGAAACAGAAGCATGTGGGAGAGAGAGCACAAGGAGCAATCACTTGAATAAGTCATGTGCTCTATTTCTCTGCGCTGATAATTTGTTGAGTCTGAACCACCACAAAATAATGCACTCGACTGGTTCAGTTCCTTGTTTGCTGTAAGTTACAAAAATACGCAAAGAAAATTTCTGCTCAGAGTCAAGTAATTTGGAGAGCAAGTATGGCATACAATGGACATTAAAAGAAAGCAGTATGAGAAACAGAAGGTTCCCTGTTACCCTATCATGTTTAATACCCCTGCGTATGTTGTTGAGTGCAGATTAAGTGAAATGAGTTCTCCAACAGAAGTAAAAAATAAACACCACAGACTCTCTAATACTTACTTCTCAGTTGCATTGTTCCATAACTTTCTGAGGAATGAAGAGTTTAAGAAAAATAGAGGTTCTTTCTTTATGGTTGGACATTTTTAAGTTATCATTTGTAAAACCACATAAAATGATTTAGTTGTCAAAGAATAACTGAATTACATAAATAAAACATTACATAAAAGACATCTCAGTACAATTTATGTGAAGTGAATTTCACAAGAACCAGTCTATTGTAGAAAATTCAACTTATCTCTTCCTGATCCTTTTATTCTATCTAAACATAGAAATTTATGTCAGTTCAAAAAAAATCTATTACTGTTTCTCATAACTGAATCCATTATTTTCCCTCCATGATCCATCAGGTAAAAACAAGTGCAATAGACAGTTCTAGCAGAGCCTTGAACATAAAAGGCCTCAAGAATAGAATGAGATCTGTTAAACCTATCTTGCTGTGCACTATAACTGGAAATGATAACCTTGAGGTTTAATTTAAAACAAGTCATAGAAAAGACTTCTAACTGTAATTGTTATCTGTCACATAAATAAAATTATTATAAAATGGAAATGGGCTTGAAAAGGTACAGTTTTTCTTGTTGCATTGCCTGTAAGCAAATTGAACTCTGTGAAGGTTTATCACTCTTTGCTGCCTTCTTCCTCCAGTCTTTCTTAATAATGGATCCATTCAACTGCAAAAATATTGAAAGAGCTGGAAAACAATTATTAATTTTCCCTATTACTTTTTATTTCTAGAGCTTTACTGATTCTGCTGCATTTATCCATTTTTGTCTCCTTTGTTCCCCTGCTAGCCCAAGAAAAAACAAAAAAATCCAAAACTAGCCCTCATATTAGAGTGGCAGTATCTCCCTTGTATGGCAGCACTTTCCAGACAGGCAAAATGAGGGAATGAGTGCAAGTGTATGGATTAAGCCAGAAAAAGAAACCAATGGATCTCAGACCAGCACCTGTGGTTCCCAAGCTTGGCCTCCACTGGATTGTTCACAGTGGCAAAGGAACTCTACCAGGCACCAGATTTAGTGTAATTAGAGCACGAGAAAAATGAACAGCCTACTTTCCTTCTTTTCTTTGCTTTTCAATTTTCTGTGAAAAGAGAGTGCACTGGTCTCAGGACACATAGCAGTGAGGTGGAAACAGAGCTCAAGCTTGGAAGACAAAGATTCACCACACCTTTTCACCTACAGTATATTTTGGGGAGGCCAGACATGCACAGGCTTCCTTAAAGATGAACACAAAAATTAATTTTCTTGTTGTAGTGCCTATAATGAGACACACCAAAACGAACCTACTTGCTGCTTTTCAGACAGCACTGCAGGTCTCCCACCCTGGGCCAGCACATAGGAGAGGCAGCTGGCAGGCCCAAACTCCATTAAGCAGCTGCAGCTGCGCAAGCACACAAAGAAAAAGTGGAGATAGAGTGGCAGGATGCAACAGGAGGGAAAGGTGCCTGCTAGCAGCAGCCCATTGTGCCAGGCTGCATCACCTGGAGGCCATCACATGCAGGTGCCTGCTCCTCACACAGCTCAGCAGGGTGCAGCTCACCTGCAATTTCTGCTCTTTCAGCCTAAGGTGGCTCCTGAGGCCTCACTTAACAGAAGGAGCTTGAAACAGCTGATTGCAGTTTGTAGCAGGTGGGTTATTACATATCCTCCCCAGCAAATTCCTTCACAGCAGTAACCACAGATAACCCTGCCAAGGGTGCTTCAGAGGAGAAATGAAGTTTTGGGGCACTGATTCATCATCTCAAGGAGCCTCTCTCTTCTTTGACTATAGGAGAAATTAAGGAGATGAAGAAGTCAATTTAGCTGGACAAACAGACTTTCTACTCCATAAATGTTGGTTTCGGAACATATTCAAGTGGGATTTCTTCAGAATTACTGATGTCACTTCAGTAGAGTTCTGCAATATCCTGTTGACTTCCACTCAAGGACAGAGGCCAGCACAGAACAACTTAGATCAAACTGGTGTAATTTGGAATTCTGAAAACTTTCCCAGGTGTCAATTTTTTTTTCCTGGTAACTTTTCTCCTGTAAAATACACACATCTGTGCTGATCTTTCATCAGCAGTTTTGGTTTTTTTGGAGGGGTTTTTTTTTGGTGGTTTGGTTTTTTGTGTTTTTGGGGGGTTTTTTTGTTTGTGTTTTTTTGGTTGTTTGTTTGTTTTTTGGAGGGTTTTTTGTGGTTTTTTTTTTGTTTTTTTTTGGGGGGGGGCTTTTGGTTTCTTTTATTGGGTAAACTCAGCTTTTATTTGTGACATTCTTAATGTCATAAATCTGAAAAATCAGGTTAGAAATACTGCTTGAACAGGAAGATCACAAGTTTAATGCAGAGATCTTTCCACATAACAGCATCCATATTATCAAAGAAACCCACTCTGTGGGGTTGGTTAACTTCATGCTGTAGCAGAGTTAAACACAGCTCCTAGCTAGACAAGAGATGCATGGATTAATGGAAGTTTGATAATCATAAATAACATCTTGTTGACGCCATGAGCCAGAAGCTAGCACAAGCCTCAAAACAAGCACAGACAGAGGACAGCAGGAGATTTTGCCTGGGAATCTCCCAGGTCCTTCCATGCCAACTCTTATCAGATGGGTTTGGCAAAGTCATTCAACCTCTTCTTCTTTCAGAGTGGATGATTACTTTCCAAAATCACATGGATGCTATGACAGCTAATTAATTATAGCTGTATTATGCTTTACAAATTTAATTAGTATAAAGAGGGTTTAGAGAGAGAAACACTGCACAGAAAATTAAGTTGAACACAGACACAGTGCTGGAAAGCCACTGTAGTGAGATAGAAAGAGAAGAAAAATTATAAATAAGGAAAGGGCTTTTGAATAATGAGTACTTAAGAGATGTGTATGAAAGAAATGAGCAGTGTGCTGCCATCCAAAGGCACAGGACGGGGAAAGGATATTAAAAATTAGAAGCAAAGCAAGCAAACAGGATGAATAGATTTGAAATATAAAGTGAAGATAATCATTTGGAAAAGATGTAATAAAAGCCACACAGATCCAGTAATGGATCTTTCTGATATTAGAGGAAAATGGTAGCACACTTGTGTTGACCTCATACAATGTTAACACAATACAGCTCTTAATTCCTGAACTATGTTGTTAAATAATTAACTGATGAATCATAAGTAAATAATTAAAACTTGGTTCTGTAAGCCTCACAGCTAAGAAAATAAAACTGTCACAGTGATACCAGATTTTAGCAGAACTATATTGTAGTTAGGGAAAGGACAAAAAATATTAACGTCTATAGCTAGATATACAGACTGCTAGAAGAAGCACCTGGACTGAATTTCTCCATGAAAGAAAATAAAATGGATCATCTATTACTCAAATCTCCTGTATTAAAGTTGAATCTGAAGAAGGTTACTCTGCAAAATACCTAGACCTGCCCTGTTGGAGAGGGTTTGTGATTTGGGGAAGCAGGATTGAAAAGGCTGTCACTCTAAAACACTGAGACAATCTTGAGTTCACGTTAAATATATTTTCCTCCAATATCCCTAAAATTAAGAACCATAAAATAAATACAGTTCGATGGACAATAATTCATAGATATTTAACAATCTTAGGAATAAACAGCTTCTAATAATAATTCAAAATAATAATTTTGTTTATTCTTGTAAAAGGAGTACAGTAGACAAAATATAAAAAGATCAGCCTGTGCATCTATAAAACCAAATAATTCCTTGTCTCCCATGAATATCTGTTTATTTTCAAAAGCACATGTACTTCAATTCTAAGCAAGGCAATTAATTTGGATTCTGCCAAATCAGAGCCATCACAGTCACAAGATTACTTTTATTATTTTTTACAATGAAAGGACTCTGGGAGCACAGATCCTGCTGTGTAGAGCTATCACATTCCTTCCCGAGAAATTATAGGAATGAAAAGTCTAACAGTAAATAATTATTTCAATAAAGAAATGACAAAAAGCTACAATAGTTACTTAGCTAGACTCATTTCAATTGTTTGTTCTTGCAACATGTCATTTTAAAATAAATAGAAGAGTATTTTTTAGAAACACCCACCCTCCAGCTTCCTGATGCTTTGTTTTGCAAAACACTTGCCAGCAGCAAAAAATTTAAGTCTTTGAAGATCGGGGAGGAGGTGAAGTGTACCAGGATTCTTCAGCACCCTCAAATAACCCCACACCTGGGGTTAGGCTGACTCCACAGCCTCCATTAGCCAAGTTGGCTAGGACATGTCCTTTAGGAGCATCCTGAGGGTTCATGTCCCTTGGCCTGGGCCTAGGCAAAGGAATAGAGCTCGTTGTTGAAGTAGTTCTCCAGCTGGTCGCTGAGGGCCTCAAAGGTGGGCCGCTCCTCGGCCTCCGCGCTCCAGCACTTCTCCATCAGCTTGTAGAGTGGCGCTGGGCACGTCTCTGGCTGAGGAAGTCTGTACCCATTTTCCAGCAGCTGGATCACTTGGTGTCCTGGCATACCTGCAAGCCAAAATGAGTTCATCAGGTTACTCAGGGTGCCATGTGTTCCTCTCTCTTCAGCACAGAATCACCACAGAATGCTTTGGGTTGAAAAGGACCTTAAAGATCACCCACCCTGTTAAAGACTCTGCCATGAACAGAGACACCTTCCACTAGACCAAGTTGCTCAAAGCCCTTCCAGCCTGGCCGTGAACGATTCAAGGGACAGGGCCTCATTTCTTAGTGTTTACCAGCAATTAAAAAATCACCTCCAACATTTCCTCACCACCTCACCCTGACTGTGCCAGCTGCAAGGCATTGCAAATAGGTTTGTCTGCATGTGAGGCTTTCCTTCTACCATTCGGATTTCTTAAAATTTCTCTGACATCTATTTAGCTTCAATAGTTCCTAAACACCTCTAGTCTCAGTGACTACAAAATCTCCTAAGAAAACCTGACCAGCTGCTGAATTTTCCTCACATTTAGAAACTTTTTCCTAAAGACAGCCCTCATTTCTCAAGGGCAGCTGGGCAATGGTCTCCCCCCTGCTCCATCATCGCCAGCTGTGGAGAAGAAACCATTCCCCTATTTTTGCTACACCTTTATATGCTAAGATTATTGTCCGGTTCTCTTCCAATTTTTTATTCTTTAAATTAAATCTTAAATTGTGTTAACTTGTTTTCCCTAGATCTCTGATGGTGTTTCCTCTGCACATTATCCACTGCCACCACAAATCAACATAAACTTCTGACTACTGAGAACAAACTCCTGAAAGTAATACCAAGTAAGCAAATAGTAAAATGACATTTTCTACTTTCAAGATACAGATAAACTATGCCTTTGCAAAGGGGTAATACTGAATGGGTTTTCAGACAATATCCAGAGCCACGGTGTTACATATTTTTTATACTAAAATGATGTATTTATGTGTGTGTGTGTCCATATGCACACAACTACAGTTTATATAAGACTTCAGGTTATTTTGCTTTGCTTTTTTTATTCCAGAACAATTTTGCAGGAGGTGAGGGTGGGAATCAAAAAGCAAAATCAATTTTTCCTTTTACAGAAAATATCAGTTTGGGACCCTGTGAAATGTATTTTATGGCAAACGCACCACCCCTCAGGCCTGTACAGACACAAAATAACTTCTTTTCTGCTTTAGTTCTTCCCTTGTGTTCTACTCACCAGCACAAAATGAGTCACAGTCAATCATCTCACTGATATCTTGTGTTATTAGAGCCACAGTTCCTTAAGCATTTCTCACAGTACTAGAAATAGTAGCTGCTCTCAGACTACTATATCTACTTTTGAAGTTGGTGACATTTTATTTTTTAATTATTTAATTATTGTGATTTATTCCTTTATGAAGACTTTTAACAATCACATATGATGGAGAGGGGTAAAAGCACCCTGATTTATTTTTCAGACACTTTCTTTCTGAAGTGCCTGTGCAGCACTTCACACATAATCTATTCTTCTATGAGATATATTAAAAAAAAATTCAAAAAGGGGAGGTTGGGAAACAAAAAATCCTTCTTTTATTTCTTTCCTTTTTCACATTCCAAGAATTGGCATCTTTGATCTGATGATGGAGGAAAATAGCCAGCTGGCTTAGGTGCCTGTGCAGTGCAGATTGACTCCATCAAGAGGAAGCTTGAATGTGTGCTAAGCACAGCCTTTTCAAAGCTGCCAGGAGGCCCAGGGAAGCCAAAAGGTCTGCCCCATTAAATGGACCTCATCTGACCAACCTTCTTCCTCTTTTTAAAATTTTAACCCTTTAACATGCCCATAGTACAGGCATTCAACCTTCTTTTTTGTATTATTCTGAAATCAAGAAAAAAAATTAGACAACATTCTTTAGATAAAAGTACTTACCATGATAAGGCATCTGCCCATAGGTAATTATTTCAAACAGAAGTATCCCAAAGGACCAGACATCTGATTTAATGCTGAATCTGCTGTAGCGGATTGCCTCTGGGGCTGTCCATTTCACTGGGAGTTTTGTTTCAGTCCTAGCTTCATATATTTTTTCATTTTCTACCTATCATGGGTAAAACAAAACAAGCCTGGTTTCAGATCTGCTTCAGCAAAGCACTTAAGCATCTGACTAAGCTCAGCATGTGCTTAAACTTATATTTTAACCAAACTCTTATTTTTCATGTAAGTACCCATTTTCTGAAGTCTACCATTGGATTCAGCTTTGCAGTTGAAAAGTGTGGAAGCTTCATCAGAGGCTTTTCTAAAGCATTTATGATTTCAAGCAAGCACACAGCATTGGAGTGGCTCCTGATTAATTATGACTTGCTGCTGTGAATTCTGGACCTGGCATGCAAGATTTCAAAAGTCTGTCAGGAGTGGCAGTGTAAGCATCCTGCTGACACTAGAGACCAAATGTCTCCACGTCTGGTCTACAGTAAAGAGAGAAGGCAAGAGCAAGAGCTAATGAATTTCAGAACCTTTCTTCTGTGATTTATTGTGATGTTGAAGGGTCATTGACTTTGATAACAGTGGCTTAAGCAGGTTTTTGGGGAAGAAATAATAAACTCTGACTGATGTGAGCTAATTAAGGTAAAGTGTAGATGAAAAACACAAAAAAAGTGTTGAGTTGCAAATTTGTGGAATCATGTCCTTAGTTTTATCGCACAGACATCTAAATTTTGTGAACATTTCTTCTCTCTTTAATCCCTACACGTAATTTAGTGTACACAAGTCGCACCTAAGCCTCAGTCAAGTTTTTCACACGCAGATCCAGACATACATGCACCAGATTTTGCTTTTTTGATTGTTTAAATACAGAATACAGTATATTTCCCAGCTGCAATGCTCAATAGTTTTGAAAAGACTGGTTGTTATTGATTTCGATCTCTATACTTATACAGTTGGCATCTTGACCATAACACTAATCTTTAGAAACAAGAAACATATCCATAATTCTTCATTAAAAAATAAATACTTTTTATGTTAAAGAACTTGTAATATTAACTTATGCATATTTACAACAATCAAAATTAAATTAAAAGCATTTTCAAAGTCCCTTGTTGCCTTTGTTATTATTCTATACTTCAGTATGTTACCCAATTCTGTTATGAACTTCAATTTCTGCTGTTTGAATGGAAAAACGAAATGAGAAGCAGAAGACTTTTTTCTGTTTTTCCTTCTCAGTGCAAGAACATAAATAAATAATAAAACCCAAAAAAACACAGATTCAGAAATCATGGATTTCACACTGAAATCCATAAAATATGACTAAATAAATCTTTCCAACACTGATCAAATCATTTTCAGAGGTAAGAAATCTCATTTCTAAACCAGACCTCTTCCATAGGGATACTCTGGCCAGTGATCCTTGGCATTCTCTGCCTTCAAGGACTAGAGAAAAAAACAAAACAGTGCAGTGGGAAAGAATTTGCAGCTGCATCAGGCTTAAAGCTCTGAGAGCTCACTTTATGAACTTTGCTGTTAGCTGTGGAGAGGAATAAGGTCCTTTTATGATTACCACCTGTGATCACAAGCACTCTAGAGGCAGAGGGGAAGTGAACAAGGCGAGAGTGTTTGTCCATACATTTTTATGTGCCTTCCCTTACAGGCCCAGGTGTACAATCTTTCCATCATTCCTCTCCATGCTGCAAACACTGTGGATAAAGCTGGTCCAGTGAAGGGTATTGCTTGCCAGGATCCTTCCTGGGTGGCTAGGTGGGAAGTAGACCCTAGGATTCTTCAGATTGGCACAAAGACACAGGACAACTTCTAACCTTGCATGTGATAATGCAGGTAGAAGATACAAGTGAACAGGTTATGGGTCCTTTTCTCCCTGGGCTTGCCTTTGTCTTAATCCATCAGTTCAGGGCTACAATTCATTCTTTACTTGGCCTCTTCCAACTTGTTCTCCAGAGTTAAGAGCAGGGATGATTAACCCTTTCACAACCTACCTTAAAAACTCTTGCAAGTCCGAAGTCTGCCACTTTGTAAACATTGTGCTCACCCACAAGAACATTCCTGGCTGCCAGGTCCCGATGGATATAGTTCTGAGATTCAAGGTATGCCATCCCAGAAGCCACCTGAGCAGCCATGTCTATTTGATGTGTCAGGGAGATTTGAGAGCCTCCATCTTCTGTTTAAAAAGGAGATGACAAGAACATAAGAACAAGAAAATTCTGATTTCAGACATAAATAACTGAAAACCTGCCTGGTTCAAAAAGCCAACACAAATAAACCAAACCATGCAATGTAATAAAGTAACAGCCCAGACAAATGACAGGGATTACTGAATGACATTACTTATTTCCCAATAACTGAGTAACAGTGTTTGTCCCATCTTCTCTAAAAGAGTAGATAATACACGCAGGTGTTAATCTAGGCCAGGAATGAGCTGCTGACACAGTCCAAAAAGAAAATATTTTATCTACTGATAGTAACACAGTATGCACCTTTCTGACATAAATGATTCATAAAACTGTTCCAAACTGTGAGTAAGAGTTAATGTCAGGACCCAGTGGTTGTAGCCAGAGCTTACTAAAGATGGAAAAGCACAGAATTACCCTTGTTCCCTGTTCTCCAATGATTCTGACTAGGAAAAATACCCTCTGCTGTCAAGTATAACTCATTTTCACTTTCCAGTCCACTTGACTGCTTCATGCTGTTATCTCTGTTGTTGCTACTCAAGAGTAGGACTCCTTGAGATGCTTTTCAAGCTGCCTCCTTCTCCAGTAGAACTTTTTGAAGCAATGTGCTTGTCATTCCCACCACACCAAGATAAGCAACTTTCAGAAATTGAGATTTGGAAATCAAAGATCATTGTTCAAACAATGCAGCAGATGAACTTTGAGCTGAGCAACTTTTCTCTACAAATGAAAGAAAGTCTCAGGCCATGAAAAACTGCAGCCAAAAATTGCAAGGCAGGTAATGAAATAATAAAAAATTAATTGGGGTATAACATATTAGAGTACAAATTCAGGGCTTTTGTGGCATTTTGGGGACAACTAACCAACTTTCTCAACACAAAGAATTTAAACCAGGAGGTAATTGATAGTAAACCAAATCAGTATTACATTCAAGGACCACTTCACCCAATCTCAAATGCTGCAGTGCTGAAGCATGGCTTTCTATCTCTGTAGCCTCTAACACCCAAAACCATTTCAACTTTGCTTCAGAACCTTAATATCAAAAAGCTGAATCCTTGCTGCTAGGCTTATTGGCAGTTCTTTGTCATCAGGCTGGTGACTTTTTACTTACTGCCTCTGTGTTAGAGAAATAAAACTTTTGTAGCTGGCAGTTTTCTCTCACTTACTTTTAATTGATTTGCAGTGATAGTGTGTCTTAGCATTGTTTTAAATAGCCTCTTAGCATTTTTTTAAATAGCCTCCTCCATTTCTGGCATTTTATTTGATGGAACTTTGTCATCCCACCTTATGAAGAATGTGAAATGCCATTGTTTACACTAATGTATTCTGCAATCCAGGCCTTGAATTTCCTGCTCATTTGGATGCTCTGATATAATTAGGAAAAAAAAATGCATTTGTCCTGTGTGTGTCATTTTTAAGGCTAAAAATTCCAACACTAAGATTATTTACTTTTATTGTTGACTCAGAATGTCTTTTCCTCTCCTACACATATGTTTCATACTGCTTGGACTTTTCAAAGAGAGGGGTACAAAAATTGAGCTGTGTGAAAATCCACTCAGTCCACAGAATAATACAACACTTTGAAGATTTTCTGTTCTGATAACTGGCAGACATCAACATTTATTATTCATCTTCTTAGACAAATATATAAATCCAAAAATTATGCTCATGGTGTATTTAATCAGAAAATAATTAAATGTTTTCAAGCACCTTGCATTAGTACTTGGGTTTTGGAAGTTAGCCTGTGTCAGTCAGCTTTAAATATTCCCCTTTACATGACTTCATCTGCATTTGTTGTGAACTACCTGCTGGTGAGACCAGACAAGGATGCCAACAAAGTTGAGCACAGGTTTGTCACTGGTCTGCTGATGCTCCAGGACAGCCAGACTTAAGCTTGCTCCAAGAGGCAAAATAAGGCAATGCCACAGGAGAAAGGGGTGACTCATCAGCCTCGAGTTTAATGAGATGCTTCAGTGCAGAATAGGAGTTAGAACTGCTAAACCCCCCTGTTTTATTCTCTACAGATACTCAGGTGTACCATGCTAAAGGACAAGGTTAAGATCCACCTCTAACACTGGAGTGGCACCTCAAAGACCATTTCTTTCATTAGGAATGAATGTTTAGACATTTAGACCAGACTGGGCTGACCTACTGTCTTTAGCCTGTGGGCTGAGGGAGGAGAAGAGGCCACTGTTGCCCTGGCTGCTGCAGTATTTTTTGGATGATCTCTCTGTAAGCTGGTTCTGCACTGCAGTTGTTCTGGAGTGAAAGGGAAAGCTTTAATGAAGAGCCTCAGTGACCAGGAGCTACAACTTGTGCACAAAGACAGAGGATGAAATCACAGGTCTCATTGGGATCTGAGGTGTAAATCATGTATGTCTGTCTCATAAAGATTTCTCCAGGCTGGGCCATTCAGAGCACACAAGTTCAAGCACAACTTCTCTGGACAAAGTATCCCAGTACCTCACCACCCTCACAGTGTAGTATTTCTAAGAATTACCTAATTTAAACCTACCATCTTTCAATTTAAAGCCATCCCCCCTTGTCCTATCACTGCCTGGCCTTTTTAAAAGTCCCTCTCCAGCTCTCCTATAGGCTCCCATTAGGTGCTGGAATGCTGCTCTAAGTTTATATCTAGCTAGCTAGCTATAGCTATAGATATGTCTACATAACTTCCACACTCAAAATCAGGCACTACTGCTGAATTTATAAATTTATAAATAATCCTATGGATTATTCTTTAACTGATCAAGAAAATGTGGTACCTCCATGTCCTTTTTTACTAATATTTTTTTTACATAACCCTCAACCTCATATGAAAAATTTATTAGAGAAAATATTAAAGAAGTCTTGGGGTCTGCACCCTGTTCTAAGCAATCTATCAAAATCGTTCATATAGAAAAGACAGGAAAATATTCTCATTGACAGATATCTGACAATAAAAAAAGAGAAAAATAAATAAGCAGCACTTTCTCCAGTGAGGGCATTGCCTCCACAATAATTCACTGAATTTCAAGACTACATACCTGCCAGAACAAGCCCCAGGCCCATCAGAATTGATAAAAGCACTCATACATTTATGACAATTTCATTCACTTCCAATAACAAAGAAAAGTTTTCAGGTGCATTTTTCTCATACTGGTGGCAGCTCAATAACTCTGCATAGCAGTGCTCATCAAGAACTCTCCCAAAGTACATTTACAGTGTGCACAGGGAATTCCCATGTCCATCATTATTAAGTAGCTGTCATTATGGGGAAATGTGATAGTAACTGTGAATAAAATATTAGGGACTTTTAAAGCTGGAAAAGCATACCATATAGTTCTAGGAGGGGAATAGGAACAAAGAATATCTCTGGACTTTTCTCCACTCTAGTTTGCTTTATTTACCCATCATCCACACAGAGACAGAAGCCTTCTGGAAATATTTTCCTGTTTCCTGCAGAGGTTGAATCTCAAGAAAACTTACCAGGAGCTGTGCACTCCAGTTGATATAGATCACTTCCAGTCACAGAGCTCTATACAAGTTTCAAATCTCCTTCCTTATTAGTCTCACTGACAGAAATTACTTTTCTCTGACCACAATATGTATCAAAACCCTTGGACCTCTGCCCCCACCTCTTAGTCCTGTGCACTTCCCTGTGCATCGGTCATCAGACAAGGAGGGATACCACTAGACTGGGTTTCAACTGGACATTTTTACGGATATCTTGATGGCTGTCTAGAAACCAGCTGACTTTCTACGGCTTCTGATGAAGAGCTGCAGGAGTGAGCACTTAGGCAAGGAGCAGGATGCTGTGCATATGCTGGCAACTGATTCATACACAGGCTGCAGCCCTGATATACTCTGGACATGTTTACTCTGTGCACACTAACAGACCAATTTTCACCTCTGCAATAGCTGTGACTCATCCTGGCTTTTTCAGGAGCTATTTCTCCAGTGCAATAAATGTTTCCATGCACAGCAATCATTCCCTGATGTTCCAGGCTCTTTCAATCATATAAGCTGCAATCTGCACACAAAGGCACCAAAGATGAGAATTTGAAGGAAATTTGTGCCTTGCTACCTCTGGCCAGCAAATGCCTACAAAACTGTGGATGATCTGGCCCAAGGTCATTGCAGATCCACTCTGGGCAGTTCCTGGTAGGGCTGTCTCTGTGTCAGAGATTTCTTTAGCTGTAATTGTGCATGGACAGACCCTCAATTAAAAATGGTTCTGCAGAAAAGATGGGGGAAGGCATGTGTCATGGTAAATGCTGTCTGTGGTATTACACAGGGCTTTGCTTTATGGGCTGTAAACAGAGAAGAAATTCAGCATGACAACCATGGCAAACATTTTGTCTTCAAGAAATCATTACAGCTTTAAAGACATTTAGCATCTCACAGACATCTGCTAAACTGAAAATGGGTAACAACACTAGAATCAAGCATTTCCCAATAACAAGAGTGAACTTAAAAGTGCAATCATTATGCTAGTCTGTTCCAGGCTGTACAATTTTATTTTTAATTATTATTTGCCTTCAAAAGAGCACTTTGAAGTGCTACTGAGATAAAAGCCCTGATGAGATAGGCAAGGGACAAATTTGTAGTGAAAAGCTATCCCTGACTAGTAATAGTTTTCAAAGCTGTTAAGAACATTTTGTGGAAGTGCTTCTATTTCATGTCAAATATGATGACTTATCCTTCTGGATACTTATATTTTTATTCCTTTGTGTGTGTTCCCATCTACTCCTAAAATGGATGAAAAATATGGGTCATTATAAGGCAAGAATCAGACTGTGGATGTGATCCTTTCCTACTTTTCAAATATTTCAGTTGTCAAAAATTCATAAACCTTTCTGCTTTTATCACCCCACACATGGCAAATAATGCAGCTTTTACATTAAACCAGGGTGTTGTACCTCTGTCTTTTATGTTAGTGTATTTACTAAACTGCAGCATCCTTAAAATGAGTTTAGAGTAATTTGCTTACTTTTAAGGTATTCTAGAAGACTTCCATATCTCATCAGCTCAGTAATAATATAAATTGGATCCTCCAAAGTGCAGACAGCATAAAGCTGTATAAGCTTGGGGTGTCTCAAGTTCTTCATTATTTGTGCTTCCCTCAGAAAGTCTTTTGGATCCATTGAACCTGAAACAACAGCATACAACAAAACTGAGGTTATTAAAGGGCTTTCTACCAGCAATCTTAAGGGAGAAACTGATATTGTTTTCTGTCTTTGAAAGTATATTAACATTTCAAATCTTAACAGTTCCCACAGAAAACAGACAGTGCAGCTGAAACAAACATTTAATGAGTGAAGCATGCCAGTTGTGTAGGGACAGAGAACATATGTGTACCAGCCACCAGAAATATAAAGGCTAAAATCAACCACCCCCAGGACTCCCCCAAACAGAAAAAAAAAAGTGAGGCTAGAATATTAAGGGATACATTTTAAACAAACAACTTGTTAATGAAAGGATCAGAAACTGAGGTGAGAGTGTCTAGGTAATGAACATAAAATTTCTGACAGAAAACTAGTTCTGCAATAAAAATTTGTTGCACTATATTTTCAGCTTCACCAATTAAAGCCTGAAAGCACTGAAATCAGTTTAGCATATGCAGAGATGATGTGTGCATTTTATGTATACAAAAACAAATAGCTATTTATAACGATCATGCAATAGCAACCCTATCACAAATACCAATGTATGTGCAGATGTAACATTAATTTTACAATCCCATAAATGCCAAAGTGTCTTAAGAGCAAATGATGCCAACTTTTCAAGCGTTACATAAGATCATAGCATCTCTAGTTCTATTCACATATATATATATAATGAACAAATGCAGAAACTATGTCAAAGAAGCAGTCAGAAATGGCACAGGAAGCTAAAGTCATGGCACATGTGGTTTGACAGGTCACGTGTCCTGAATAAGAGATTGATTGGGAAAACATGAACAAATAAAGAATCAAAGCTTTCTAGATGAATGATCCAGTAGTCATCAGATATTGTCAGATGTTTGAGGAAGTTGGTGAATAATGTCTCCCTCAAAATGCCTGTGCAAGCAAATTTGAAATTATTCACTTACTCAAATGTCTCACAAATCAAAATACTTTAATTAAGAAAATATTACGGTTCAGATTCAGGAGGAAAATGTCTAGTTATCCAAGTTATTCTGCTCTATGCCATGTTTAATAACAAACCCATCTTACTCAGTAAACAGACTAAGTAGTTTGAGAAGCCAAGGCTGCAAGAGTAGGAGTCTTCATGGGGTTTTTCTATATTAGGTAACGTATAAGGTTCATTTGGGAGTTTGATTCTGTTCCAAACATGGATGTTTAAATTAAGCTAAACTCTTGGAGGATATTAAATGGCTCAGCAATAAAATTCCAACAGAAATCTGTTCTACAAAAAAGGACTAGAAAATCAGCCTCTTCACCCAACACCTGCCTTGAATGCTACCTCCTGAAAAATGCTCCAGCCTCTTTCCTAAAACATAGGAATGATGTGTGATTTCTTATCCTCGTATCAATACAAGAGGAATGATTCAGAAATGCCCTTGACATTACTACTTGAGAGAGCAAAGATTACATTACAAGGAACAGGTACTTCTCACTTCTGTTTCCTCATACTTCCCTTGGCAATTCCATATTGCCCACTTTGGTGAGAATTTATAGGATGTCATTAGGAGGAGTGGTCAATGTATTTGGATTTCCATCAATAAATGGCAAGCAGCCAATAATACAGCTCCTCAACAGGTACAAGCTATACTAATTTTCTTTTCTCATTGTCAGAGGAAAGTGGGGGCCTGCACAAAGAGTAAATGACCACACCTGGTCTGGATAAAGCAGAGATTATGACAGGGAGAAAACCCAAAATATCTGTGATGCTTATTCTATATCCTTTTCTTGTTTAGAACAGCACAATCTTTAGCGATTTACTCAAACTTTCCACCAATTCTAGATTAAAGAAATAATTTTAAAGTCTAGGGTTGTCTTTATAGGGTTTGGACTCACTTTGATATTGATTTAAAATTTTGCCCCATTTGCTTACTTGTTTCAAGATACATGCATTATCATGAAAATCAACCTAAAATCTACAGAAAAGCTGCATGGTGTGAAGCATTCTGTCTCCAAAAGCAAATGCATCAGCATGACTAATGATTTAACATCAGTGCCAAAATTTGACAAGTTGATCCTAAAAAGGATGAACTACTTGCTCCCTTAGAGTCTACCAAATCATGGACCCTCTATGGGTCTCTATACAGGATTTCTTCACACCATAGAATTTGACAGTCTGATTTGTTCCTGCCATCAAAGTTTGCCTACAAGGAATTTCTCAGTTTAATCATGCTATAAACTTCTCCCAACAAACTGAAACCAAACAACATGTTTTTTCAGGTATGACAACTTTCAATAAATTAATCAAGAAGGAACTATTCCATTAGCTGAATAGCTGCAAATCTTTTTCTACACTGTAAAAGCAAATAACAGTGACAATAATGATAACAAACCAGAAAAAGATGAATAAGTATTTCCTGCATGTTTTACAGAGCACATGTAACCTTCAGTTTTATTTAGTTTATCTCTTTAAACTGTACAAGTAGCAGACAGCACCCCAATCCCCCACAGGCCTGTAGATCTTATATTGTACTTCATAAGATTGGATGCCAAATGAAAAGAAATTAAAAGTGTCTTTATGAGTGTTCTGCCTAAGATTATGTTTCAGCAACTGAATAAGCAAATTAAAAACTGCCTCTAAAAGCAACCAAACATGCTTGTTACAAATTAGTTGGATAAAGCCTGTCACAATAGTGGCAACATCCCTTTGGGGCAGGAAACACTTGCCAAATGGAGTTTCAAATAACTGAGGGCATTTTAGCTAGCAGTTGAATATGTTTTTCATGACATATACATTTTCACCTGTAAGTGGCAAACACAAGATAAAGAGCAGGTTACTGTAAGTAGAAATTACTTGGTCATAAAACAATTAATTAACATAAGCCTTTATTGAAACAAGTGGATGTTCCTTTTATCTAAGATACCAGTCTGGGAGTGAATTTATCATGACCTGAAGAAAATATGGTCTTGATAATATGTTTTTTGAATGAAAGATGTTCTTCTAAATGTCAAAGGCATTCTTCAGAACAAAATGTTGGAATCTATTTCTTTGACATGTTCTATATTGTGCTGCTTTGCCAGGAATCACTTCTGACTTATGCCTGTTTAAAACAGATATATCAGTTCTGACTAACTTCTCTTTGAAAATATTTTGTTCTAGATCGGAGGAAGCGTCACATTCTAAGATAAACACTGATATTCTGGAAATGAGTTAGAGAGGAAGGTCAATTATTTTCCAGATTCCACTGGCCTAAATGTAAATGGCCCTTAAGTATTTGATAAACCCATCACAAGACCCTTTGTTTGCAACTTTTCAATAAACCTTCCCAAATTGCTTCAAAGTACCTTGGTACTTCAGAGGGACCTAGTCTTCTAAGTAAAGTTTATAGAAAATTAATTTATGTGGAGACTGCATTAAGTATATAACTATGATCTTCTGAAGAAGTTTATGAGTAACAAAGAAATCACACTTAAAAACTAAGTATTTTGCAATACAAGAAACTAAAATAGCCTATTCATATTAACAGATGAATAATATATGTTTCTGAACATTCTGAAGAACCTTTGTCACCATGCGGAAGTAAACTTACAAGTCAGTACAAGGCCACATTCTGAATTAAATGGAATTTAAAAAATCTTTCTTTTTCAGGGAAACAGGGATACTTCCCTGAGTGCAAATCTTTTTGCACTGCATATGTATTAGAAAAATTAGAGAAATTAAAATGTTATGAAAAACTTCACTGACAGTACCAACCCAGACAATATTTTGGAAAAGCCTCATGAAAAAAAATCATGCTTGGACAGTTTCCATGCAGAGAGAAGCTTGGAGATGCTTTAGAATGTGATAATGACAAATGTATGCGTCAACTCCAACAAGCATAAGGAACTTTATCAGATACAATTAATTGGTGATGATAGATGTCTGCTTCACATGCTGACAGCTGGAGAAGCAAGCTAGCCCAGACAATAGGTTCTAGAAAATCCATCACACTCAACATAGGACAAAGTGCAAATCCCTGCTGCAATGATTTTCACTTAAATAGAAAAATCCAGTGTCTCAGTGAGGAAATAAATACAGAAATGTGAAATGACATGTTCAGGGACCTGCATCAAGACTGTGCTGTGCAGAGCCAAAACCAGAAATAGCAACTGCTGGTTTCTAGACTGTTTTCCTATCTACTGATCCCTGCACCTCTTTGAAAACCATGGGTCAGCAGCTCAAAAGTCAGAGATGTTCCTTAAGGCAAAGATGTTCTCATGTTTTGTTTTTTTCATTCACACATTCATGGCTATGGTTATGGCTGATAAAATGTCACAGATGTCTCCAAAACAGACAAGTGAACCAGTGAACAAATAAGAGAATTATCTGAATGAAAGCACCACATTACTACTGCTTTCTGTTTACAGTCACACTGATCAACAGATTGTAAACGGAATAAGGAGAGGTAATGGGCAAGACATTGCCAATTGTATTTGAGAGCAAAGAGTGGAATGATCTCAGGGAATTTCAGTTGTAATAGTGCTGGAGGGACAAGAGGTGGATTTTGTGCAAATTGTTGACTTTGGTTTTGTGATTATGGTGTTTTGCTTTTGATGTGGGGAATTCTTTTTCTGGACACAGGATTTGAGGTGTGGCCTCACCAGCACTGAGCACAGAGGGACAATCACTGCCCTCGTCCCCCTGGTCACACTATTGCTGATACAGGCCAGGATGCCATTGGCATCACTGGTTTTAAGCCTTTTAGTAGCAATACCTAGAGATTAGTTTAAGTCCAGAAAAAAATTGTTTGAGAAATGAGGACACTATATAACAAGAAACTGCATTTAGCCTTTCTAAAAACAACTGGAAATTGGTTTAACCCACCCTGTGTTTACCTCCAGAATGGAAAGAACAATTAATACATTCAAATAGGCTTTTATTTTATTACAAGAAGACATACCAAGGGTTAAAGAGAAGACATCAGGCAAATTCAAATGTGAAATTAGGTGCAGATTCTTACAGTGCCTTCATCTTAGGACTAGAGGACTTCTCATTATTGTGTAGTCAAGAACAAGCTGTGTTTTGATTAAATATAAATGCTAATCTCAGCAGAGGGATGATGTGTAATGGCATATAACAGCAAATTATTCTGACTATATGTGGTCTAGAACAGATGTACACTGCAAAATAATGCTCAACAGAAAAACCCAAAGTAATAGAAATCCTTTCTGGCCTAGAGGTCTATAAATCTATGACATTCTGATTGCATTATACTCTTCTCTATTGTTCACCATATGATTACCCTTGATCAACCTGCTCCTGCTTGGTAATAAGAGCATTGTTCCATTTCACAATTTCTCTGCTGGCAAAGCCTTTTTAGCAGAACCTTTTCCATTTCAGCCCCTTATATCTGCCAGATCACTTTGAGTTTAACACATTCCTCTGTTTTTCTGATGACTTGCTTGTCCAGAGAGTCTACAGTGTAAAACAGCTTAGTGAAAAGTCTGTAGTTTAAAATACACCCCTCCTGCCCCAGTGTAAAGACAAGAAATTTAGGTCTTTGAGCCAACAAACAGGAGAGGCGTATTTTACAGTGTGTTACACTTGAAGCCTGAAACATTGCTTATGTGAATATTGGAAGCTTCAGTGATCAACACAATGTGTTTCTTGATTACTCATTAACTATATTATATATTATATTTTCCATTCATTTATCAACTTTATGTTATGGTGAATGAAATTACCAACCCTACCCTTTGCTGAAATTGTATTAGTACCAAGGTAAACGTTTATTACTCAGATTAGGGTGAGGGTATTGTGGTTTGACTTCAATTAGTGAATTGTTATTCCTCATGAGTAACAATGAGAATAAGCTATGGAAAACCAATGTGCTGATTACTGTAAGGCACTCCAAATGCCTTTCACTATACAGCGAAAAACAATGTATAGAAGATGATAATTCCCTGAAGAAGTGATACTACAAGGTTAATTGCTTACATTTGTGACTGTTTGAACTGTTTTTGTAGAATGAGATAGTTCACAAAGTACAGTGATAAGACATTCAACATTAACTACATAATTTATCAAGATGCCTTTGGGAATCAAAGTCTTCATTCTGAGCAACACTCTGCGCGACTCACGGCTTCCTTATCGCAGTGTTAGGTCAAACTCTCTGCTATCCAAGCACTGCATCCAGGTGGGGCTTCTGTCTGCCCTAACTCAATACAACCCAGCATGCAATCAGTGAAACTACTGCTGTTGACCTTAGCAAGAGTCAGACTAGAGTGGGAAAAAATGAGATAGAAAAAATATTGATTAATCGACCCCTTTTCCCAGGTGAACTATGATACTACAAAAAGAATCACAGTTGAAGGAGTTTCTTCCATTATACTGTGGTAGTCCATACATGATAAGTTTGCAGTGAGTCTTATGTTTATTCCAGTGAAAAAGAGATTTCAAGCTGGTTTCTGTTTGCTGAGTCACTAGGGAGATGTTCACTGAAAAAAGTATTGTCCTTCGTATGAATTATAGAAGGTCTTTAGTCTGAACAGTTTTTATATTTTCAGTTAAGCAGAAAGAAAAAAAAAGGTGTTTATTTTATTTCAGTTTGCATGTCCCAAACTATGAAAGATATCCTGATACAAGAGAGCCTTAAAACATATGCTTAAATCCCTCCCTGTTCAGGAGACCATTCAAGCAGTGCTCAAGCATATTGATGTTTTATTGAATCAAAGGTCTGAATCTGTTCTACTTCCTGAATCAGGCTCATTAGTGCCCAACACAAGCTTTTTCAATTAACCACAGATCATGTTGTTATCTCTTTTTAAAAAACATATATCTCATCCAGGCTGCCTCTCTTATCTATGTGGTTCTTGCCATCTGCTGGCAGATATTTTATGTTGTCAATTGAAAATGCACAAATTACTTGAAGTTAATGAAACATAATTAAGAAAAATGCTAAAACCTGTATTAGTTACAATCTTATATTACATGTAGATAGTGGGTATAAAGGTTGTGTACCAAAAACTTTGAAAAATTTGATTCAGGCAATACTAAGATTAAAGCACTCCTTAAGTAAAAATTTAGCATAGTAAATATTCTATATTACCAAAGAAATCACTGCAGTATAGCACCTAATCACTAGAAAAACCCTACAGATAACAAACTGCTTCTAAATCAATTACTTCACCTACAGATTATTCAATCTACAGTTACTCATTTCCACACAAACAATACTGAAAAAAATAGGTACAACCCTTGTTATGGTTGTCTTTTTATGTGATACAGATGTTGAATTAATTCAGCTCATCTAGAAACAGAAAAATGTATAAAATTCTAATTCAAAATACCAAAGATTATCTAGACCTAGACCTTTACTAATCTTCATGTCTAGGCATATGGATTTTAAGAATGAATTCATATATACAGATAGGCTCTGTTTGCTGCAGCATTTAAAAAGTAAAGGAGCACTCTTGCTAATAGCTCATTAACATTTAAGAATAATTTACATACCTGGTTTTAATGTTTTGATTGCCACGGGGGTGGTATTATTCCACAGTCCTTCCCATACTTCACCAAACTGACCAGACCCTAATTTTTTCACAAATTTCAGAGATCGTCGGTCTATCTCCCACTGATCAACAGTTTTGTAAGACAAATCAAAAGTAGCAGGAGTTTGTGTCTCGTAAAAGAAAATAAATAATACACTTCAACAACATATACAAATAATTGTTAACTATTTCATGTAAAGCTGGAACAGATATAAATAATGTTTCCTTAGAGTATACACATGCAATACAGTGAGCCAAGAACATAAAATACAACCCTCATACTGGGTGCTCTTTGTTAGAAATAAGAAATATGCTAAAGAAAATATCCTCCCATTAAAAGCAAAAATTAGAAATTATCCCTCTAGCATGCTTTTTGAAAAATGACATACTGGTTGCCAGCACCTTGTGGTTTTGTCTTAGTAATTACATATGGACAGCTAGAGTTATGAAGTTGGAGATTTCATTTCCATATATATTTATAAAAAGGTATTAATAAATCATGATTGGGCATATTTCCCCCACCCCCAAACATTTGATGATTTTTTTTCAAGATGGCATGGTACTTTATTATTAATTTGTCAATCTCAAGAACAAAACTGTAACACTACCCAAAACTTTCTGAAAACATGCAGATCGTTAACACTCTGAAATGGTAGAAGCAGATATGGGGTCAACACTTTCTGACAGATATCTAATGAGCTGGCTCACAAAAAATACTTTGCACGGTGCAGCATCCACGCCTTACCTTTAGGCATGGCCGTCCAAGCAACACGCAGAGGCCATCACTGTTCTTGCTGTAATAGTCAACCAACTTATTCAAAGTTTGAAAAGTTTTCCTTCTGGTTAGGAAAAAGCTTCCATCCATCCTTTTGATCCTGTAGTGCTTCACAGATGTGCCATCAAAAACTAAAAATATTTAAATAGATTAATTAAACTGAAGTGGTGCTATATCATTTATACCAAAACCATCATAATGTTCCTAAATATATTTATATATTTATATTTAAAATAAATTATTTTAGTTCCAAATATGACAACTATAAAAAAGCCTTTTTCAAACCAAAACCCATTGTTCACAAGCTTAACATGTCTTGTTTATCAGTCTTCAGCTATTCAGATTTGGAGATTCTCTACCAAAAGAACTGACACAGAAGTATAAAAATATATCTTCTGTGAGGCAGCTCATGTTTCCCATGTTTGAAGACACCAAAGCCAGCCAAAAGCATCTAACTGACAGCAATCTTTGAGTCAGTTTTTAATATTTTCTTTATCCTCCTTTATTTTAGTGTTAACATTCCAAATAGCAGCTGCTGGGCTGACAGGCATTTTAGAGGAAACAGATACACCCTCCACATAACCATGGCTCTCTGAAAAGTACTCACGTCTTCCAAGGGTTTTTTTACATTTTTTGCATGTTTGGAATATGTAAAAATCAGGTGAATAATGCTGTGTTTCAGGTAGTTGATTAATTCCTTTTCAGTGGAATGTTTTTCATTCAAATCTGTTGTGTCTTAATCAACAAGACTATTCCTCACCTCCTGTAAGTTATCTGCTTATAATGACAGCCAAGTGTCCCTCCCTGTCACCATTGGAGCACTCTTTAGATGTGTCAGAAAAATGGGCCACTGCATGCTGGGGCTAGACATGGATCAGCACAAGATCAGAGACAAAAAATGTATATAAATCACACACACACAGAGACACACACAGAGAAACAAAAAGTTTGGAGACCACTAGTTTAGAGATCTTTACAAAGGAATATCAGTAGAAGCAATTGCAGGCTCACAATCATCAGAGAGGGCAGTTCAGAAGAGCTGAAAAGGTGTTTATGTGGGTGTAATTTCCTAGACCCTCTATTATTTAGACATCACTGTCCATGTTCAGTGGGCAGTAGAGAGTTTATACTACATACAGAAGGGTAACTGATTGAGGTCCAAACATGTCCACAGCTGTTAGCTCTAACATGAACAGTGTTCCACAATAAACACAGAAGGTAGATTCTTTATACTGTACCATTGCGTGCATCTTGGCAATAACTATGGTTATAATAACAGAAGAATACATGGTTGGATATTGTATGTAGAAAGAATATAGAATTAGTTGCATGAAGTAAGCAAAGCTGATAGGAAGAATAACTTCTCTCACCATCTAAGTGGTGAAATCAAAGAGGAAATCTCTCCTTCCTTAAGCACTATTGTGGGTGGTCAAATATTTTTGCACTGTACTGTGCGATTGTTATCCAAGACCACCAGAGAGCAGACAGGAGCTTTTCAAAATATTCCACCTCAGGTAGTATTTTTAGGAATCTGAGAATTTACAATTCTGCATGAGGACAGGAATGAGAATATTTGTAATCAAAATCCATATTACATTGCACTTTTCAAATTATATTTCTTTTTGAATTAACACCAATAATTACTACTTTTTAACTGTAAAATTTATGGATGTTTTTGTGATGTGTCATTTGGAAATGGTGCTGAAGCAAAATGAAGGAAAGAGTAATTCAGTAACAATAGACTGAAAATGTAATGACTTTTCCAAAGTTCACAGGAAAATTAATCCAGACAAATTAATTAGTCTTTATGATGCATTGAACAAAAGGCCAGCAGGATTACTGTGTTAATTCAATCTCAGTTATATATCACAAGTAATAGTAGTTTGACTACCTGATTTATTTATTAGCAGTATTATAACTATTATTTGTGAAGTAGCTAACATTAACAATGCAAAAGCTGGTTTGAAGGATGTGCTCTAATTTCTTAAATGAGCCTTTTACAAAGCCTTGTGATTGACAGTATGAAGGTCAGGTGGTGATTTGTATGGAGAAGGTGGAGAAAATTTCTGCACTGATCCTGTCTCTTCTTGTAATAAGTGTATTAAGCTGAGACTAGTGTAGTATTTGACTGGCGGTTGTTTACTTTTATTTTAGGGCTGAGTTTGGCTGTACAAATCCTGCAGCACAAACTTGGAGTTCTGCAGCATGGTGTGGTTCCTCTGCCAAAATTATACAGAGCACATATCACTCAGGAAAGAAATATCCTGAACCCCTTCCAGTCATCTCTACATCCATACAGACTACTACATAACCAGGACAGGATTGTAATTTCAGTCTCACACAGCTTGACAGTAACTTGGTTTGAAGACTGCAGAGGCTTTCTCCTCAACTTGCCCTTTCCAAAAGAATTATAGCTCCCCCTTGGATTTCTACATGGCTTCAGTCTAGCAGGATTATCCTCTCCCAGCTATCCATCTTCACATGATGGATTAAGCAGAAGTAGATTTTGCCACCTGAAGAATGTGAATAAAATAATTTACTGCTGTTTCCTCAAGGCACAAAAATTTATGGTGACATCAGCAGAGTCCACACCTTCACTAAATGAGTCATGGAGACACTAATGTTCCATTACTGCCAAAAACGATGTGTCCCAACACAGCTCCTAGGAATGCCCTCCCCCAGCACCTGCCATGCAGCACTGCCACCAGCACCACTGCTCTGCCTCCATGCCCAGAGTGGATGAGGGAGGAGGGTGACTCATGAGATCACTCTCACCAGCACAGAACGGGTGCAGAGGCAGATCCAAAATCATCCTCTTAGTATGGCCATGATTTCACCAGCTCTGAGTCTGCTGCCTTAAACAACTACCTGTTTTTCCTACGCTGGAACCCAAGAGGAAAACACACAACATTATTTTGGGAGCATGGAAAAAAAAATCCTGAAAAAAACACAAACCATTTACATTGTTATTTAATGCAATAAGTATTTTAGATACCATTATTCAGTAATGGGCTAAGTACAGAGCCCGCTGCCATCATTGGCAATGACACTCAATTAAGCTGAGCACATCTAAATTATGGTTTTTAATTAAAATGAGGCAACATCTAAGATGGCACCAACATGTTTAAAATTTAATGCATTTCACACCAGATGCCGGAGTCATCAACATAAAAATCTGTCGGCAACATGTGCATTTTTAAAATGGGAAAACCTATTTTGAAAATGTCAAACACCCTAAATTTATAGTAACACATGTCAGGGGCCTATCTGGCTTGATGAGCTTTCCATTTCACTATTCACAGATGATAAAAACCTTTCTGAACATGAATTTTTGTTTTTAATTTAAATAATTATTTATTATCCAAATCTTAAAAATTGAAAGTTTTCCCAACAAGACAAGTTGGAGGTAAAAGTAATTTTCATGAAAGATTGAATTTTTTAATTTTTATTTTTTTTACTAAGGAGATTACTTGTCTCCATTAACATTAAATCTCATATATATCATTGTCCATATGAGTATGAAATCAAGCACAAAAGTCATAAAATCAGTTTATGGGTTCTTGGGTAAAAGAAAAAAATTATTCCTCTTCAACTTCTTTTTTACCTAAATGGCATGCGGGATGGAGAATTAAAATATTTTCTTAAAGACCTTCATTCTGAAAGCCAGGTTTTCTCTTCAAGACATCTACTCTGCAATGAAACCAAAACAGCAATAAAAGTTGGACAAAACCAATCAGACCTACAGAAGATGGGACTTTTGAGGTCTAATGTTTCCGAACTGAAAAAACTGGAAACAAAAATTAGGTATTCCAAAATATCCGGTTGTGACCTCTCCCTTGTTAGTGTATCAGCTACCACGGAGATAAAAGTCATCCTTCTGCCTCATAATTCTCCTTCTGCCTTTAGTGTCTCATAATTCCTACTGATGGCACAGACAGGAAAGATTCACTAAAACTCTTTTCTCCACAGAACCTGGTGAACTGACCTACTTTCTTTCCTACTAATGCTACCCACAACACAAACCATTTCATTTTTTGCTTTAGAATGCACTAGCTTACCAAGAAGTAGACAGTAAGAAATGAGATTATGGACCTAAAATATCTAGACCATGCTGTATACTATTGGGTTGGAAGCAAAATACAAACAGATGCCATTCAGCTAAGCTGATTCAGTAAATAGCAAATAATATTTAGCTCTTTGGGATGAAGTAATACGTTAAGGATAAATTATCTTCAACTCTGGGAAGCTGCTAAAGAATACAGCAGCACTGGGAAAGGATGCCACCAATACTGTCTACAGATTGCTTCAGTTTATCCTATTTCTTTGCCTAAAAGAGCACAAACATTTAATAAATCTGAGATGATACATATATTCATGCATACATTTTCAGAGGATAACCCATGTTTGTGTATGAAGGAGAGCCGGCTCCTGCAGCTGGAGCCTTGCCTCTGTGTATATTACTTTATTCAGCGCTGCTCATATCTTCCTTAATCAAACAAACCACCATGAAACAAACCTATACTGTTGGTTTCATATCTTGCTCTTATCATTCATCATCAAATCTCCTCTTAGCAAATAAGCTTATAAATATGTAAAGAAATGTCTACCACAAGCTTTCATAATTGAATCAAAAATACTAGATCAGATGGAATAAATCTTCTATCCAAAACTCATAACAAAAAAACTAAACAGCAGCAGCAAAGAATGCTTTTATACCACTACGAAAGCTGGCCTAATATTTATTTTAATTGTCTTGGATTTTTTTCTAGTTTACCTAAGATACTTCTACTTTCCTGTTAGAGAAGAGGTCAGCATGCAGGATAAATAAATAATATTTTTAATCCTTCTTAAAAGATGAGAGAATAATAAAAAAAAAAATTGCATTTCCACCCCCAGGTGCACAAAAGAAAGATTTTTCATTGATGTTTAGCAGTATTTACATGCCATAATTAAGATAATACATGCTTGTCTTTCCCTCCCTGCATAATACCACCCTGTCACCAGTTTAGCCCAGTCTTTGGATGACATCAGTTCACTGATGAACTTGAAGGAAGCTGAAACATGTGACACAGCAATAAGTTGGCACATGTAGAGAAAGCATTTTGAAAGGTCTGTGGCTGTAATATAGTCCTTGGGTAAAAGTGGGCGCACACAAAGGGGCCAGTTCTGTCACAGCTCAGCAGCAGTCTGATTCCTTGTTAAAGGTAGTTTTCCTTTAAGAACTTCATGGCAAGGACCAACTTCCTTGAGGGCAAACTGAAAACTGTGGAATAACCTCTCCCAGTACTGTAAATATCACATTTATTTCAATAAACATCCCTGTATTTCACATTTCTTTGTCTTGGCAATAAAAAGCATTCCTCACATTACCACAAGACACTGCAGGTACATACACTTTAGTTATAATTGGGAAAGTGAAACCAAGAATATGTTTCTTCACAACCTTAAGCTGTGATTCTGTGTATGTTCAGAAGGTGAGTGACACATAATCATGCAGGCAAAAGAGGAGTCAATATGAAAGAATCTGGTTATGGACAAGGTGCCTCTTATTTCACTTACATAATTCTGTGTGTGAATACTCATGTTTTTTTCACAAACATCAAAAACATTTCCTGGCTCTGGAATTAGTATAGGTAGAATATATTAGGAAGTTTGGGTGTATAGCCCTGTTGTCTCAAGTACAACACTATACTCATGACTCGCAGTTGTGTGACAAGTTTGATGGGAAATATTCACAGAAAACAACCAATGAAAAATCACGTTTACTATCTAAAATGACAAATATGTCAGCATGAAAAAACATTATGTACTTAAATGTGAATAAAATTATTAATGAATAAGTGTCCTAATTTGATAATAATTCAGATTCAAATAAAGGACTTAAATAAATTTCAAAATTATCATCAATCTAATTTTTTGCTGAGGTTTACAGTGAAATTTTCAGTGAAATATCACTGATTCTAAAGTACAGCTTTAAACACCTTCCTACAATTTTATTCCTGAAAACAAATAAATACAGACCTAAGTGTGAGCTCTAACAGAAATCTCTTCTTTAATTGCAGATATCTGTCAACATGCTTTTATTTATTTTTTTTTTTGTGTAGTCAGAATTGTAGTGTACAATTTTAATGTAATTGTTTATGCTTTGGTCATGAAAATATATTAAGGCAGCTAGAACACTGGAAGTACTAAACATAAAAAAGTTACTTTCTGTTCTGAGTATATTGATAAACAAAGTTCATAAAATATAAACTCAAATTACTTTTGCCAAGTTTTCTTTATATACGTCCTGGGGAAAAAAATCCCCATATTATTATGAACTTAATTTCATTTTCATACCTGCCGTTTATTGAAGAGGAAAAAGCCCAGACCACCTGAAAAAATTTTAAAATATTGCTTCAGATGAAAAACTAGAGTATACCTGAGAGTGAGTATTCGCCTTTTAGACTTTCACTTTCTCGGATTAGGAAGGCTCCTTCTTTGTTTTCAGGGTACAACAGTTGTCTCTCGGCATCTGCTCGTTTGATTGGGCCAAAGAACCATCTGAACAAATAAAAACCATTAATTTTACCACTCAGTGAAACATACCAGGAAGACAGTTCAGCTTTTATAAACATGCTGCATATTTACTAAGAGATAATCTGTGCTATGTTAATTAAATGTCAATAGTATGGGGGGAAAAAAGCCAACAAGAACTACAGAACAAATTTATTGCTAGAAAACATCGCTTACACATTTGAGTGAAAGCTGGATTTTTATTGCTGATGAAAAGTCTTACTGCTTTCAAGGCACCAAACATTCAGAAGTGACAGACTGATCTTGTCCCAGAAAAAAAATCACCAAAAGAAAATTTGTCAAGGCTACAAGGGCAGAAATTGATGCCAAATCCATTGATGCCACTTGAACTAGGTAGAGGTGCAGGTATGTGCTAACAACCCAACATCTTAAAAGACGAAAATCTCTCAAACTACAGAAGAGTTCTCAGATTCCAAGGTGTAAATCACCCTGCTTCCCCATTCCACTGCCACGTCAATACCTCAAATGAGTTACCGGCAATTCTTCAGCTTTGCTGCTTTTTGACAAACAAAACCAGTGCATCCCTCAAGCCATTACAAAAATCTCAGTACCAGTGTTCTGTGAAAACCTACTCCAATCTATGGCTTTTAAAACATTTTTCCTCACTTAGCCCTGTAGTTTGCAAAGGCTTGTTCAAGCAATAATTTTAATTTGCTCCTCTGAAGAGAAGATTTAGCTCTATTGCTGCTTTGTGCTGAGTTTAAATTAAAGAGAAATAAGACAGAGATGAGTCAGCATTTTCAGCTGGGGTGGTGTTCATCTTCCTTGCAGAAAACATGCAAAGCTATTTCCAAGATTAGCTCCACCTCTTATTTGAAGCAAATGATGATAAATAGGTACCAGAAAGATGCCATAAGCTCATAGGAGAATTCCTTTTAAATTAATCATAGCTAAAACTATTATACAAACTTCAAGTATAAATCAATGCACCACAAGTAAGTCGCCTACTTGATTTGTAAATTACTAGTGAAAGTACAGATGGAGTCATCAACAAACTATTTTAGTATCTGCAAGGCTTGTAGTCATCAAGAGGAATGGAGGAAATAAATGAGAATACTGGGTGATGCCTTAGCTGATCAAGCACGAGGACTGATAAATGGGTTTGTATTAACAAAGAGGAAATAAAAAGAGGCAAATACAGACAGCACTAACCCACACTGAATATGCTTTATTACCAAAAGAAAATTAAAGACAGATTTTTCCAGACCATATTCCTGTTTGCTGAGCTGAAGATGATTTGGATGAAATAGGTCTTGATACATATTTGGCAAGCAAGTAATCTCACCAGAAAACTGTAATGTGTTAGAAGTAATTTTAATTAGTGAAATGTGTTCATTAATTCAACTAATTAATTAAATTAATTAATTCATTAGACTGCAGAAAACTAAGTAATCAATAAATGTTCAAATCCTTAACGAAGTTTCTTGTCAAAGGAAGGAGAGTACAAGTTCAACTGTATTCAAGTTGCAAAGAAAATCTGTCTGCCCTAAAATCTAAATTAGAATCTTTCTGAAATTTCTAAATATATCTGTTCTGAGAATAACACCTGAAATCTAACAAACTATACAAGCAAAAAAAAAAATTCATATTTTTCCCCTTGAAGTACTAGCTATCATTCAATCATGTTCAAAGTGACTAATCTTCATTAGAGTGTATCAGAAGAGTTGTTTAATTTTTTGTCTCCTTTCTTCTTGGGTAACAAGAAGTATAGTACCATTTCAAAAGAATTTAATTTTGTACCAAACCCAAAAGAGCTTCCAGTGCATTGTTAGCAAGACTGGATTTTATAGCCATAGTTACAATATAGTTTTTATGTGACTCAACTACACTGTTAGAAGCGCAAACTTCTAAAGCTGAATACTGGAGCAGTAATACAATCTATGCAACTAAAGGAAACTGTTGGCTTATTTTGAATATATTAATTAATATACTATTACTCTGTGTATGTAAAACCATGTCAACAATATAAACCATGATTTGGGAAAATAATATGCAAATAAGTGCATCACATTTAGCACAAGTATCTGCTTCTTTGATTTCAAAACATTTCAACTAATATGCTTATTTTTATTAGGCTGGAAAAACTTCACTTAAATCAATATGAAATTACCATTAAAGATTATATAGAGGATATATAATATGTAGGTTCTGACTCCACATAAGCCTAGCAGTTAAAAAGATCCTAACTTGCAAAATGATATCATTAGAGCAACAGTATTAGAGGAGGTAAGTGTGACTGAAGCAATTATTATGGAGGGTGAAAAGTGGATACATATTGTGTATTACCTCATGTGCCTGACTTCATATGATCTGATTAAAATGTTTCAGAAAAATACAGGGAAAATTACTTTTAATAGCACTTGAATATTTGATTCTTAGTTCAAAGCCATTCAGTTTGCAATAATAATTATACAGTACCAAAAGTAATACTGAATGTGAAAAAAACAATCTCTTAACTTCAAAGCAAATAATTTAATTTGTTTTTCCTTTTTTTTTTAACTAAAGCACATCTGAATTTAAAGTACTATTTTCTGTGTAATGGAGGTTTAAATTCCTGTTATAAAGCGTGAAGAGCTTATTTCGATTTCTAGCAATTGAACTTCTGCTTCAAAAGGCATAACATTTTACTTCATCCAAAAGTGTGTATCTTAGAGGGAAAAGTGCTCTAAAAAGTAATAATGAATCAAAGTAATTGCTCGCCACAAGGTATTGCTCTGCAGGATAGGAAGGTCAGACCAAAACAACATCCAATCCTCAGTAAATCTATTCATGTTTTACAGCTCAAAGACAGATGAAACTTTTAAAAGAGAGCACTTGGAAAACAAGAACTAAAAATGAAGCACTATCCACTGAGCTAGTAAAGTAACTTTGACTTCAGTGCAGTGTGTCTGTTGGCAGCAGACAGTCCAGGAGAAGTTTGAATTAGCAATTCTTACAGTCTCAGCCTGAACTTCAGCTCACAGCCAGGCCACTTTGGGTCATGACTATTGGTAGGTTGGATCAGTAGATTACCAGGTATGGCACAAATGAGTGCATTCAGAATTGGGCACAATTTTCCACTTCTAGCAGGAGCTGTCTGGCTAGCACAGCAATAGTGCTCTTCTGTCAGCAAGACCCAGGAACATGCTTTCTTGGCCAACACTGCATCCAACACCCCAACTGCTTTTTAAGTGTAGGATGCCAGATCTGGTTTTGGGGGATTGCTTCTAGCAGCTTCCTCTGAATTCCTTGCTTATACCATAATTCATTGCTATTGGGAATATGTTCATTAAAAATTCCAGGGTACTTCTAGGTCATTTAGACCTTTGGAGCCACAAAACATGACCTTTGCATAGGTCCACAACAAACACAGTCCTCACTTGTTGCAGATGATGTTCAATACTGGAATACCAGTGAGATTTGTTATGGTTATTGAAAGCGTAGTAATCACCTCTGTTTTGGCCATCAGTTCCACTAGCACTTTTATCATCACCATATCACATCATGGATCATAGCAGGTTTTGTCATGGCATGTTCCCTGACTGTGACAGTATCACTGCTGAGACCTCTAAAGACGTTCTTCCAGCAAAGAAAATCTTCATCTAGCTGAATGCTGGTGGTTATACCTGAAGACCAGTTTTTTTAAGAAACAGAGATCACATCACCTTACACTCATTCCTGCCTACCTATTCAGCCCAGTTTGAGTTAAGATGGAGTCATGAGCTCAAGGGAAGTTGGTAGTGCTACCTGGCTCCACCACTGCCTTTCCTGAGAAGCTGTCTGTCCTCCACAGTGCAATGCACTGCTGATGTCCATCCAAATGTCAAAGTCCCATTTACCTGGCTTTGCTTTCTGTCTCCCTGTGCTTTGCCACATAAAAATCTGCTAAAATAAAAGTAGTCACTCCTACTTCTACACTTCTTATAGCAGGAAGATATGGCCAGAAGAGAGGAAAAGTAATATGGTCCAAGAGTTAAAGCAAAGAAAAATGTGGAGGCAAAATTCTCCAATGCTATATCACTGGCAAGATTTCCAGTGCCTAGTAACATGCCTAAAAAAGGATAAAAGCCCCAGTGGAAAAAACAAAACCCACAAATATTCCCATAACAAAGAGTATGCAAATTAGTTTTCTTCCATCTCATTAATGCAAAATCCCCCTCTGATCAAATCTGTGCAATGCACTTCCTTATCTGAGATAGACTGAAGATTTTACAGAAGATCTCAACTAATCTGGGAACTATGGGCTTTTTCTGTCCTGTAATTGACTCTATCCAACACTCAGAACTAATCTCCTCCCAGAAAAACAATTCTCAGCCATGCTCCAGATGAAAATGCTCTCAGGGGAAATATTTTTTGGCAGCCTGCCATTCCTTGGACACCCCTTTCACAGGCCTCACACTTCCCTACATTCAACCTGTCTTCTTGGTCTCTTCTGAATCCCTAACATGCTAAATCCTGACTCTAACACAAGGTGTGTGCTGAGCCTTAGCCAAAGCACTCATGGGCCAGACAAAATATTTCTTTGGACATGTCACTCCTTGGACAGATCCTTCACAATTGTATTCCAACAGAAACTCTAAATTTATGATTAAGGACTCTGTGAGCATCCCCCTTTGGGATGTGGGTAAGATGGTCATGACCAAGCTAAACACTGAGACTGAAATAACAGCTGCAATCTTTAACTTTCTTGGAAATCCCAGCAGATCCCTCAATGCTCTTTTGTTATTCCCACTGAAAACCAGCAGAGAAAATGATGCAAAAGTTTTTCACCCATTTCCTTTAAGGCTCACCAGTTTCCCACTTTTATCCTCTACCATTATTTAGATTTAGTATGCACAGGAGAAAAGTCAGAATTAACTCTACAATGTCATATCTGAAGTCACTGAATTTCCTTAAGTAAGCAGTTGTAGCTGGGATATGGGGAGATTATTTCAGTTTTTCATTCAAGTTGCAGGACGCTGGAGGTAAGATAAGGCTAAAAGCAGAGGTCTGTGACATGCTCCTAATTTTCTTAATGTTCAGTTAAAAGCAAAAGCCCTGAGGGCTGAATCAACAGTAAGGTAAAACCACATATAGAAGCTGTGATCATTACAACAGGAATTAAGAGGGAGGAAAGGGCAAAAAATGCTGAAAAATAGTAAGGAGAAACAACAGAATGAATAACAGCAGATAAGTCACATAATATTCATTTTCAGAAATTACTGAAGATGTTAAAATGAACTACACAATCCTATCCTGGATCAGCACTTTGTGGCATAAGGGTATCTTGCTTCTCGCTTTTCATAAGTGCTTACAACTGGGACTTACTTTCTCATGTTGCAGTAAGTCTCTTGAGGCTGTTAAATGTCAACAGCTGAGAGGGTTTGTTGAGATTCCTGTAGTTCTCAACCAGAAGTCTCCATTAGGGAACAAATGGTGCTGACAAAAAGGTTATCTGGCCCTCCAGATTAACTCAAGTGTGTTAACTGTGTCTGTAGTACTAGGCTGAAGACAATAGGTTTCTTTGATTGAGAAAAGCAAAGAATTATTGCATTTAGAGCAAAATTCTTGGGTGAAGACAAAAAAAAAAAAAAAAAACAACCTAGATACTCTCTATACTGAAACCACATATATCCCAGTTTCTTCTACAATGAAGAAAGCTTGTGTAAGAGCTAAAACAAATACAAAAAAGCTCCAACAGCATATGAAGTTTGCATTTTAAATTCCTCAGAATCTACTGTCATAGAAAGCTCTAACTGCACACTGAAGTACTTCAAAGTTAGGAGATGATAATATTAATATTGCTTTCATGGCATCCACTCAGCCATTTTCAGAAGATCCACTGTGATACCATCTTTAATTACATGGTCATATCCAGTGCTCCCTACAGTGTTAATATGAATGCTCCTCACAGAATAGTTACCCTCTATTTTGTTTTGTCATTGCATAGATAGAGTTCATTTACTGTTTTAAACAATTTACATTGTTTAGCATCTGCTCTCCATGCCAGTTACAAAATTACATGAATGGCTTCTTTCCTAGCAGCCTCTGTTACAGTGTTCATTACTGTAATATCCAAATGCTCTACAAATATGCATTAAATTCTTTTTGTGGCTCTTTTCCTTGTAATATACTTTCTGCGGTGGTGAAACAGCCCAGAAAGGGACTAAGGCAATATGAAAATTTTGTGAGTATTTTCTACTAATTTTGGATGTCCAACTTGAAAAGTCCAGGGCCTGCCTTTCAGGACTTTAACATTTGCAGTATGTAGTGGTTTATTTGGACAGCAATAGGCACTAACTTCTGTGTCACAGAAGACAAGGAGACATCACGGAAAGCTGAAGAGAGATCCTCCAGGGTCTTATTCAACTACTTTCATCATATGACCACCCTGTGACCACTGCCCTTACTCAGCACATGGAAACCTGAACAGGCTTGTGTGCACCACTCTTCTCTGCTGTCATCCATGCAGGACAAAGAAGGCTGCTGAACCAGCTTTTAATCCATGCCATGTTTGCACTCTGCTGTGAGTAAAGAATAGTGCAGAAACAGGGGCAGAAGTTTACCAAGGGAGCCACCAGCAAGTCCTCTCTACGCTGACAGGAAGGCTCTAAGCACTTTTGGGTTTTCCCAAAATATCAAAAATAGAGAACGCAGCTGTCAAATTTTAATAATATGTTCAGTTACTACTATAAAATATAATTTTATTTTCAAAGCTGTGGTTATTTTGAAGCAAAGTTTTCTTAGATAACAAAAAAGCACATACTTTTAATGCACCAATCTTCCCTACTAAATATCAAGCCCTTTCTCCAACGTACACGAACAAAAAATTTCTTGTATTGTTCTGAGCCACATTTTTTGTTTCCAGACAGAGGAAGAGGCACCCTGTGCCTCATCAGTGCCTGGTATAAATCCTGGGATCAATCCTGGAAAATTCACACCCAATCAGGTAAAGCCAGGAAAAGTTAAAAGCAAATAAACAAGCTCTTCTGATAGAAAATATTAGGTTGTTTTAATTCTAAGACTAATGAAGTAATAGCATTGATTCAAGAGCTGATTTTTCTAAAAATTAGGAAATATCACTGCATAGATGAAAGCCTTCCAGACGTAACATACCTAAAAAAAAATGTGCTTTACAAATGATGAGGTGTATGAATGAAGGATAGAGTGGGAGATGAGCGCTGGCTGATTCAATTTTTCCCTGTATAGTCTACAATGAACCTGATGACAGTTTCCAGGGGAAAAAAACAACCAAACAAAACAAAACAAAAAATCAACAAAAAACTCACACAAAACAAAAACAACAGCAAAACAAAAAAAACCCTAAAACATATGAGATAGAACCAACCAAATCCAGAAAAATCTTTAGTCTGGTAAACCATAAAGATGAACACTTGCCAGCAAGATTCCTTTCAAGACCATTTTCAAAAACACAGACCTTTCCATAAATGGGCTAAGAATCTAAACAGCTGAAATTCAGGGATCTCTCTAGGGCTTGCAGACTTTAATTGGGCAGAATCCAGAAAACCTAAGATTGGTTTTCAGGCAGAGCTCTTCCTCATTACTTTTCTACAGACATGCCTGGGATAATTTTTAATTCTGTCATTTACTACCAGATACTGAAGGGTACATGGGAGGACAAAATTTAAGAGGAAGGAATCTAAAGCTAATGGTAAAGGAAGTCATAGGACATTAAGGGAGGAAGGAAGAAAACTGGACAGTAAAAACTCAAAGCTGAGAGGACCAAAGAATTAGCAAGTGGATGGATAGAGGGAAGAAAGTCAGAGTTAGCAGACAATAATGAGAAAAGAAAGACATAGCTGAGGACTGCATTCAGTGCCCAAGGGCTGTAGCCTGCTGCTGAGCTGCTGCACTGCTCAATAAATGCTGGTTTTCATCTTACCCTGTTCCCACAGGGAGCCTGGCCTTTGGCAGACATTTCAGTCCTACTTGGGAAAACAATTTTACAGAATATCCCTTAAACAATTTCACAGACTAACTCTCTACTGTGAGGATTGCTCTACACAGATTTTTTCTCTGTCACTTTCTTAGTTCATCACACCACTCATTTTTGTACTTGCCAAAATAATGATTTGACATTAGTTTTCATCAGATATTTATTGTCTAGGAGTCATTGCTTTAAACCTCATTCACCAAAGTACCATCAGCAAAAAGTGAGTCAGGAGAGGTTGTGCAAAAACATTTCTATAACAACACCCTTCTCTGTCTACATAAGTAAATCATCTGAGATCTTAACACATTGCAGAGAGTACCTGACTTAGAGTTGAATGAAAAAAAATTTAAACTGTTTATATACAGTGATACAGCACAATTCTGATTACTTATTTACCACAATAAGAATCTAATTCCCTCCAAGTGAAACCAGAAATTCAGGTTTTCAGGAACAGTTATGTCAGGCATCACATTTAGCCTTTGGCAACTACAATGAATTTGCTTCATATGGAAAGAACTGAGTCATGCATATTGCTCAGAACCCTGTTGCTGAATAACTTGTCACAAACTAAAATGAAGACTATCTTGTGTGCATTGTGTGTGGGACTTGGAGCTTCTGAGTCTTTTCACAGTGGATGGAATAAGTTTGTTTTCTTTCCACAGAGGAAAACACAGAACATGTGAATAGACATATATAAAATAGTTGTATAAAAAAAGGGCTCATTTCTGCACCATGTAAGCAGCAGAGATCTATCAAAGCAACTGAGCAACACTAGTTTATGTTTTTAAAAGTCTGTCTGTATGTTTGAAAGTGACTGTCTGTCGTAACACGCACTAAGTTTTGCTGTATTTTCCACACTTTGAGATCAACATTGCGATTTTTCTTTGAATAACCATTACAGTGTGAAATACAGTTTTGGAAAATAACAGATCCCATTTTGCTCTTGGCTTTTGGATAACATTTTCATAGTGTTCTTGTCAGCAGATATAGCTGACTGGTTGGTGTTTTTCCAGAAACACTAAATTTATGTTAGACTTGAGAGATTTTTATTGGTGACATGGCAGAATATAAGAGGCAATATGAGAAGAGGCATAGAAGCAAAAAGGAAAAGAGAATTAAATTATACTTCTCCATCTATTTTCTAAACAAAATATTATAGTTGAATTTGAGAAAGTACTCCATTTGAATATTTTTAAAATGTAAATTTTTTTTGTTCTATTTTCAAACAGAAGTTCCAACAAAATATAACAAATTTTTTTCCTTTTAATTCTGTTCAGAAGTGATTAGGTTATCTGAACACAAGACAAAACCAAGCAATATTCTTTACATTATTTCAGGGTATACTTTGATTTCATACAAAGCTAAAATGAAGGATTCTTGAGGAACCTCTCTGCTTCTTTCTTCCAGGAGAAAGGAGACATTTTTCCTTTCTCTCGTCCTATACTTATTTGATAATGAATATGTGCACTAGAACACAAGTGATATGTTCATCCACATAAAAGGGGACCTTTAGCTAAAACAAGGCAATTTAAACCTATGTTTCTAATATATTATAGTCACTATCTTGCTGGAATTTACAATGTGCATAGATGCTTAAATACTGTAATATGGAAGGCATAGGACTTTAATAAACAGAGGTAATATTTTGGGGACAGAATGTCTCTGAGCCTACCACCAAAATTAGGCATTACTTTTGCTATCATTTCTTTGTAGCAAGATGGGAATTTGCAGGTTATTGCCAGAAAAAAAGTCTTTATACTTCTAGACTGAAGGAGGAGATTCACCACATTTTCATTGTGTAGTGTATGGTTGTGTTCAAAGGGGTCCCAAGGTGAGGTGAGAGATGAGAATCTTGACTCCATGTTTCAGAAGGCTGACTTATTATATTATGATATTATATTATATTAAAATGTTACACTAAAACTATACTGAAAAGAATAGAGAGAAAGGATCCATCAGAAGGCTGTAAAGGAAAGGAATGATAATAAAATCTTGTGACTGTTCACAGCCTCGACACAGGTGGCTGTCATTGGTCATCAAGTAAAAACAATTTCACATGCTGGGTAAACAATTTCCAAATCACATTCCAAAGCAGCAAGACATGGAGAAGCTGAAGCTTTCCAGCTTCTCAGGAGAAAAGATCCTAGCAAATGGATTTTTCATAAAATATGTCCGTGACAGTAGTGTCTTTAAAAACAGATGGTTTCAATTTACTAATCACTGACAACTGGATTGTAATACTGAACACTAGCTTACTCCACACAATCCCAATGGCTGCAAACATAAAACTCTCACCTACCCTGCCAGACTGACCTTATGTGTATCTGAGACACAAAAGGAGCCCCAGGCTTCACTAACAAATCACTGGGGCAGAGATGAAGAAACAGCAGGAGATTACTTTCTCATGTGAAGAGGGCAACAGATATGTCAAAACGGACTCTGAGCCTCTAAAGTCTGTTTTGGTCCAAGAAATATCTTTGTTTTCTGTTACGCCACTGTTTTCAGCGTAACAAATAAAGAGCTGTGCCCCAAATAAAGGACTCTAAATAGAGCACCCTAAATAAAGGGCCTGTCAGGGCTTCACCGGCTTTTACAGTAAAGTAACTGTGTGGGATTGTTTAGAAGAGGGAAAATTCAATAGCAAGCAAATTGGTTTAAGCCCATCACAATGGCAGGCATTTCCTCTTCCAGTCTAAAGCAAATTTACTATCTTGCAAACATAAATACTAAGATTACTTGTGCATTAGTCTAAAAATCTGTGGCACATTTTGTGTAAACCTTTCCGACAAGGACATGGTGGGCCATGACCGTACTGTCACCTGTTGTAAGGGATTACAAATAATACTACACTCATTTTTCAGTAGCTGATAATGGCAGCTGATCACGCTGCAAACATGGAAATTGATTTGCTCTGAGTCTGCTGCAGGATGACAAACCATTGCACCTTTGGTCACTCTTGCACTCAGTAATGACTGGAAGTGACTGTTTCTCCTGCAGGAATAGTTTTATGAGGCCAAGGGCATGAGCTATGTAATTTAGCATAGCTCACCCAATACTGGGTTCACTGCACAACAGGAAACAAATCACAATCTGATAGCATTAATTTTTGGAAATATCCACAAATTCCTCTCATTTTGTGAGTCCCTGTTTAGATATTGTGTAATTACTTTTAACATTTGTACTCATTCTCCACTATATTAGTCATCTGCATGCTGTATTATTTAATCTGCTCTGAAGTTCTTCTATATGAGAAAACAAATAGTAGGTGAAAGTGATATCATATTGCTTTTTGTGATGTTTTAGTTACACAAGTCCCATTTCAGAGATTAAGTTCAATTGTACACGTTTATTCTCTGTTGTAGTTTTGCACCTGAATAAGAGTTCCATTGCACTTAAAGCTTGCTCTGAAACGACTTGCATTTGGAGTCAATGAAAGGCTACCACTGTCTTTAACACCCATTACTTTAGGATTTGGAGTGTGAAATACAGCCATATAATCACCTCTTTCAAAAAAAAATAAAGAAACCCAAACTTAAAATACATTCTTGAGATCCTATTTCTGTTGCATAGAGTCTTTCAAATTAAAAAGTAAAATCTAACATAAATGTTAGTAGTACTTGTACACATTTGTACTTTTACACTGATATAATATACTGTAAAAGTAGCAATAACTCTGCTGTTCATAACCAAGGAACAAAGTGGAAATCTTGAGGTAGCCTTAATGTTAACAGTACAGAGAACACAAATAATATGAATTGATTTAACACCATGGGAAACTCAAATAGACAAGAAAATTTTCAATCATACATGCACTTAAACCATTACAGCTTCCAAAAGCACTCAATTGATTTTCTTGAGAAAATCTTTCCAGAGAAATTATTTTCTTTTCTCACAGAGAAACTCAGTACAGAAATAATACAGAAACCCTGAGAAACAAATAGCCCGCATGCCTGCCCAAGACACTGGTGGCAGAGCAGATATCTTCATCTGTATTGTGTAGAGCTCTCTCTTGGACATTCAGTTGGGTTCACACTTCGGACTATTGCCAGAAGTCTGGTAGACTTGTGTCCTCAGCCAGGTCAGCTTTCAGGGGAGGACAGCCAAGACACTCTGTCCCCAGAGGGACTTATAAAGAAACTGTGCAGTCTGGCATCCTCAAGTGACTCTAAGTCAAAGGACAGGTTTTTTCATGGGGGGACAAATTACTTAAATAAAAGGTCTCCCACCTTTCAAACTATCCTTTTCAGGGTGACAGATGTGAAGGGTGACACAATACAGATACCTTTGACTTCCACAAGTAAAGCTGGAGCACATCGAACTCCATATCAGTGTGTGTATTATCAGACCAAGACCCTCACACAGATTTCTTTTGCAAGATATTGCCACACCATGTAAGAGTTATGTCAGCATCACAGGAAGTTTCTGGGTGATTTTTCAAGTACTTTAGCTCTGCAATAACAAGATCTCATTTTCTCTTTTCTTTCCTTGCACATATTCAGAAAACTAATCATTATCTTATTATAATCAAGTTATTATTCTGGAATAACATCCTGAACCCCCAGGTTTACATCCTTACCAGTTGCATAGTCCGAGTTTGCCTGTCATTTCCTGGTAGCTCATCAGCTGGTGTGACTGACTTTATGTCTGCTTATTGTCTTTGTTAACATTAACTTGCCAGTTTTGCTGTCTGTTTGTCTCCCTCCTCTTCCTTGTTGGCAAGGTCCTCAGATAATCCTAAAAAGAAATGTTCCCACACTCCACATACCCTTCTCTGTCAGTGCAACTGAGCAGCTCCTCTTCATCACCACCACCTCGTGTGCCTCTTAGGTTTGTCTGAATGTTCTTGTGTATGGCTCCCTTCACTACACACCCTTAGAGGAGCAAAGCTCCTTCCATGTTCCTTTACAGAGACTGAAAAGATCAGTAATTTCAAAAGGAAAACTGGGTTAGTGAGTTCTCAACATTTCTGAAATTCATGGTATATATTCATTCCCACATGTGAGTCTTAGATTTCTTTTTTTTCTCTTCTTTTGCAGTTTTTTTCTCTTCTTTTGCAGAGGTTTAAGAAGCTGTGCTGCAAAAGTTTTTATGGTATAAATACAGGGAAAAAATGTTAATTAAGCAAGGAATATATCTAATTTAGTGAGAAAAAGCTAAGGAAAAATTCTTACTGACATTACTGCAGATAAATTTATAAGGTTAATTATTACAGAGTACACTGTAATACAGAAGTAGTAGAATGTCAGTTACTGAAATCCTTTATGGAGCTATCACTTATCACTTAAATCACTGATTTGTTTCACCAGTTTTTATTGATCAACATTAGTGTACCAGCATGAAAAAAAAAGTATGTATTTCTATATGGTTTAAATGATAGAGAAAACTGCAAAGATGTAAATTTCCGTTCTAATTTCTTATAACACTCATGGCTTTCTTTACACAGATATGAGTTGAAAACCTGAATGTCAACATTTAAGAAAATTCTGATGAAGGACAAACTTCTTATGTAAAGAAGTTTAATTACTTATTTTTAAAGATTTAACACAAGAAGGGTTTTCAAATATATCCTATATAGTATTGTTTAAACATAACTGAAAATTTATTTTTCTTCTTACACAGAGTAGTAAATATGTAATAATATTTTGTCCTTTTTAAACAATATTATTCAATAAATTATATTCTTTCTCTACTATGCATACCTTCTTGAAAAAGAACAAAACATTTTACTACAGAAAAGCATCTGAGTCTGATGAATCATATTTTCTCCACTAATCTATTTTTAAATTAAAGTGCAGGTAAATTTTGTGTCATCTAAACTATGCTGCTGGAAGGTCACTCAGTATCAAGATCTTTGAAATGTCTGCTATAATCTCATGTTAAAACACAATGTCTTTAGGATAATAGCAGGACATATTCTGGGTTTGACACTGCATCTTTGGTAGGGAGCAAAATAATTAATGGATAAATCTGTGAGGCTAAAGTCATTGATGACTGCAGCACTGGGTTGACTTAGAGGCATTAGTGTGGATGGGGGAGATAGGTGAGATCTGTAAAGGACCAGTCCCTGAATGTCACAGGGACCTGTGCAGCGCTACCATTTCCTTTTGTGCCTATTTTCAGCATGCCTTTTTTTGTGTCACTCATGACTAAGCAATCAGCAATCTAGGAAAAAAAAAAAGCCAAACACTTGTTTAGAAATATAAAATGTTCCGCAGAGATGAGAGGGTTTTTTGTGAGGTTGTTTTTTGTCCTAATGGCTTGGTGGTTGCCCACCAACAGAAATACAGAGCTGTGCAGTGTCAACACCTATGGTTTTGCTAAGCAGACTTGACAATAGGTCTGTAATTAGATGTGGCAGTGATGTACCCTTGACTTTGCTTATACAACACTTCCAGCCTGCGGTGAAGTACAAAGGTAAGAGACCAAAGAAAGTAGATGGGCTTGTGCACTTTTCAGAAAATCCTTTCTGAAAGCAATGGGGCTAGAGAGAGCCATTGGTTTAACCTTGTAGGGTATCTCTTATGTTTTTATGTCTTAATCTCTCCAGTACAGATGGAATCTTACACAAAGAAAGTCTTCTATAACCAACAGTGCTTTTCACATGTGACAAAATAATTCTTCACAGAGATACCTGACCTAGTTTGTTTAAAATGAGCCCAGCTTTGGGATTTCTTAGCCTGGCTGAACTGTTGGTTGCCATTTCTCAGTTCTAAACCTGCTCAGAGATCACTCAGCTCTGCACAGCTCTGTTTTGTCCTGGGCAGAGAGCCATCAAAGACAGCTTTTGAAGAAACACTGTACAATACCTGGAAAATGTTTTTGCCAACAACATTACTCAAACACAACTAGTCTATGCTAGCATGCACAATGTTTATTCCTACTGAGTCAGAAAAAAATCCCCACCAAACAGGACTATCAAGTTGTTATGACCAGTATGTGGCCATTTTTTTTCCTTTTTTCTCTAAGATGCACTGTAAAGGCCACCAAACCTTAGGGAAAGCTAACTAGCTGTGTTTACAGGATGTGTTTTAGGGACATTTTTTTTGGTGTCCACATGATTCATTGTCATATTCTTCATAATAGGGTAATGAAAACTAGTAGCTAGTGATTATAGTATATAATACACTAATTTTGAATAAAGACAGGGTAGAATAAAACTTCCTAAGTTCTCAGAATTTGAATAGACACATATATTTAGGAAACCACATTGCCAGAAAACGGGTGACCTTAATTAGACAAGTTTTCATGAACTGAACTGCTCATGTACAATGCCATAACTCTTTCCACTTTTCTGAGCAGAGACACATTTTCTGAACATGGATATGCACATGGATGTATAAATAGTACTGGCACATGAAAAAAATGTGTCATTTTACAGTTTAGTAAACCGTTTACCTCTGTGTTCAATATAGTCTTTGAATATTTAAGAAATAAGCAGATTTTAAGTCAATGTTTGATATGTGCTTGAAGACAAGACTGGAATGCTTAACTACCATTAAAGAAGTTAAATTATTGATTTAATGGTCATTTTGCAGTACTCCATTCTTTAAATTCAAAAAAGGCACTCCCAGGTCAAAAAACATCAAAACCATGATCTAGCTTAGCAATACACACCTCATCTCACAGGGCTGTATTGCAAGATCTTAAAAACATCAGTCATATAAACTTTCTCTATATTGCATGTACACATGTATGCACACACACAAGAAACCCCCATGGATAAAGTACATCTATTGAAAGAAAAGATGGAATTTCACATATAGGCTTTTCAATGTTTCATACTAAAGGCATATTTTGGTGATAGACACCTTTTCAACAAAAAAAAAAAAAAATTAAGAATTAATTTTGTACTTGGCAGGTTCCAAGAATGTGCAAACAAACTACTAGAACTTTGTGCAGTCATTTAGGAATGAACAATTTTTACAAGTTCATTTCAGTACAAGGGTCAGTGGTAATTCTGGTGGTGTCCTCAGGAGTTTGTACTGTGACAGAATAAGGAACTGCAAGAGCAAGAGAGAGGGAGCACACAGAAGCTGCAGTGGATTACATTCAGTTTTCTGAGGTATTCAGTAGAATCCAAGGTTTCACTTTTAAAAAATTCTCTAGACATTTTGACTGTAAATACCACTTTGAAAAAATGACCCACATGAACCAACGAAACCCCAAAAGCCTGACTTCACAGGAAGTCTAAAAATGGTCAGCCCAGTGAAAGCTTTATTGTTCTCATACAGTAACTGAAATTCAGTCAATGTATGAAATAGTTAAAGCTGAGGCAGGTAACAGAAGGTGAAGCAACTATGGAGATTGACAAAAATAACCTACTAGACACTTCTGCTTTCAGACAGTTGTTTATAAAGCTCACTGTGGAATTGGCTGGTGAGGTTTAATTGATTAGGTCTGGGGCTCAGTTTCCACCAGCTGGGAAATACCTACATAACATATAAGAGATAAATATTTTTGAAACTGAAAAAAGTTAAAAGTAATTGCAATGATCTTTTTCGACCCAATCTACTAGGAATTTGCACAAATTTGCTTCTCTCAGCACAGCAGTCTTGTGTCAATAATGCTGGCATGAACACATGGAATGAATGATGGCCAATGGCACCCTGGCCTGTATCAGCAATGATGTGGCCAGCTGGACCAGCTCTGTACTCAGCACTGGTAAGTCCTGTGTTCAGTTTTGGACTGTCTCATTACAAGAAGGACACTGAGATCCTGAAGCATGTCCAGAGAAGGGTAGTGGAGCTGGGGAAGGGTCTGGAGCACTAGGAGGAGGAGCAGCTGAGGGAGCTGGGGTTGTTTAGTCTAAAGAAAAAAGGGCTCAGGAGTGATCTCATTGCTCTCTGTAACTACCTGGGAGGAGGTTGTTGTGAGGTGGGAGTCAGTCTCCTCCAGATAAATGACAAGAAGAGAGGAAAAGTTGTGCCAAGGAAAGGGATTGGTTATTTTAAAAAATTTCTTCATGAAAAGGATTGTCAAGCACGGGAACAAGCTTCCTGGAGAACTGGTGGAATCACTATCCCAGAAAGTGCTCAAAAGGCATGTGGATGTGGCTCTTGGGGCCAGTGGCAAACACAGTGGTGCTGGGTTAACGGTTGGACTCTTAGAGGTCTTTTTCAACCTCAGTGATTCTATGATTTTATGATTGTAAACTGTCTTTCAATAAACAGACAACAGGTCCATCATGATGGCAGGTGAGAGCCCCCTCCAAGAACAATCTGTCTTTCCTCTATCAAAACCAGAATTCATGTCACTCCAAAAGTGAGGTGTTTTCTTTTATTTTGGCTTTATTAACTGTAGAGCTGGGCTGTATTTCTCATCCAGAACAATTTGCACTATGTCACTTTCTTGTTTAGTTTAAACAACTGGCAGTAATAAAACACGAGCAGGTGAATATGTTACTATGGTTCCTGTTTGTAGTGCAGAATAACAGACACAGAACAAGAGCACTGAGACAGGAAGGTCACACTCTTTGCCAAGAAGATCTCTATTTTAATTCAGATTTTGGTATTTGTCAAGTTGTTCTTTCTGAACATCCTTTGTTGGATGTGCAAATTAAATTATGTGATTCTATCTCCAATAACATTTTCTGCTTTCCAAGTGTTATATGTCTAAACACAGAAAGAAGATAATTCCAAATTCATGGGATGCAGCAGATACAGCCTCATTCAAACTATCTTAGAAATGAAAAATCTGTCTGGCTCATGGTTTTGACTGCTACCTGTGACACAGAAAGAAGAAAAGCACCAAGTGCTCTCACAGTTTCTAATTTATCATTAGCATAGTTTGTGTCTGCTTTTGGTCAGACATAATATAAAAGAATGTTTTCATGGTACCAGATTTATCTCCTCATGAAGAGAAAGTTCACTATGTGACTATGGTTTGCCAGATTAATGCTTCCACTCCCCAGCTGCCTTGTAGCCCCTACCCCAGGTGAGGCCAGGAGAATACACCTGTCTCCAGAGACACTAAACACAATTCCTTCATGATCTCTTCACCTTACAGGTTGTTTTTGGTATAAGAAGTACAGCAGGTGCTAAAAGAGCTCAGCAATGAGAAGATGCTTTACTGGTAAATACAAAAATGAAAGGCCTTTTTTCCTCAGTCTGTCCAAAACAGACTTCATTGTAGCAGGTGTGCACTTCTTGGATGTATTTCATCTTGTACAGCACATGTTTGGACTGAAATGATGCAGCAGACAGAAGTCAAGCCATGGATTTACCTTTTTTTCCCCTATTCACACAGATTGTTACTAATTTCATCCAAGTCATCCGCCTAGAAAGAGATCACTTAAGCCAAAGGAAGGAAGAAAAATGACATTTTTTTCTTAGTAAGAAATCACGCACAAATAAGAAGTGTTTGACTTTTGATATAATTTAGTTCTATTATATAATATAAATATACTAGCAAAATATAAAAAATGTCCCCTTCAATTGTAGCATACAACTTCTACCAACAACCTTTGGTCAAAAGAGAACAACTGAGTAAAGAAATCTCATTCTTTCTTAGTTCTGATAGCCAAGGATACATGAAAATTGCCTTTGTTCTGAATAGTGTTTATTTTTTGTTTTTCCCAGATGAGATATTGCAAATCCTTTCTGCCCTTTCCCCCAGGCATTGATCCGCCTTATCAGCTCTACCTCAGCCATATCGGACAGTCAGAGACACCCGGGAAGAAAAAGGAAGTTATCTAAAGAAGTTTCTTACTTTCCTTCTTGCTTTACTTCATTCTCTTTCTTACCAAGGAAAAGTAAAAAAAAAAAAAAAAAAAAAACCAAAAAAAACCATGCCTTTCTCCCTGATAAAAATTCACACACAGCAAGCAGACAAACTGGTCTGCCGCAGCACTTGTTGAGAACAAGCAATGACCCAGCATTATTCTCTGCCAGAACTGACAACACAGTGCCAGATGGACTATCTGATCTCTAACTGTCTCTATAAGAAAGACCATGTCAATATGTTGATAAAAGAGGGCAAGATAGATTTGCTTGTTAATACCCTTGAAGGTCACAGACAAAACTGAAATGATAAGCAAAAGAAATTTGACTACTCTGCACGCAGCTCTCAAGCATTTATTGGCTAAACTTACTGAGTGGCCCTGTCATCTCTCACTGTAGAACCTTTCATGCCCCTCTATTCCTTTGTTTGAGTGACTTTACAGAGTAACCATGCATGCATATGAATGCAATTTTTAAAATATTTTCTACACAAGCATGTTGAAATCAGCTGCTAAAGAATGTGATCAGTCTGGTTTTCTTTCCAAGCTTCCTAGGAGTCATACCATGAATTAAGTCTGTTTCTCAGAACAGAATAGCCAGTGTTTCTTTATCTAATGAGATGGAGATGCAATTCGGAAATAAAATTCCTGTTGTCTCCGCAGATACACAGAAGCTGGCTGGTGCTACAAAATGTGATTCAATTAAAGAATGTTGATCAACTATGCCTGGCAAATATTGCAAGCATAAAACCACACTGCAAATATATGGTAAATGAGCATTTTGGCAGGTAAACACAAGATTGTGAGTCTTCCATTCTTTGTCAGTTCTGTGCTGGGACCATAAAGGACCCTGCCATACAGGATGCAATGATGCATTAGAGACTTTGCATATTTCCACAAATGTCTATAACATGGCCATGAAAAATTCGCCAATACCAAAGGGAATTAAAATCAAAATAGAGAGATGAGAGAAGATATACTCAGGTTGGGGTAGAGAGAATTATTTAATCTTTACATTTTAATAAAAGAGATACTAGAACAACCTTTTTTCTAATTGCAATCCTTAGGGAAAACAAAGGGTGGCTCTTTAAACCATCATTATTTTTGTTCTTACTGTTTCGCTAGGATAACTGAGGTGTAAACTACAGAGGGTGGGTGAAAGGGAATTCTTGGGAGACATTGTAGCAAGGGATCATCCAATTTGATAAAAAGCAATAAAAATCCTCATTTTGACAATGAATAGCTCTACTGGAAATGCCTAACAAAGCAAAGAAGTATAGCTTTATTTTGGCCATGTTTGAGTTGGGATGACTCTTCAAATGTCCTGCAGAGGTCCCTTCTAACCTCAGTTTGTCTATTGTTATATGTGTGTGGGCTGACAGGCTTGTACACATGTGAAGATCACTAAAGACAAGTGACTTAGAAAGAAATCTGAGAAAAGACAACATGTTTAAGCCACATTAATCTTGCTGTGAAATAAAAAGCCCATTTTGAAGAAATTACTTCATCTGAGAGCTGGAAAAACTCTCCATTGTTTCCTCTCCAGTGTTCTAACAATCTGTAGAGAAAAAATTTTTCTTGTAACTGAGTCTTTAGTATAAAGGGAGAAAGGTATATAAAGAAAAAGTAAAAAAATAATAAAATTGATTCAGTAACAAGTAAAAAAACAGAGGTACACAACAATGCACTTTGGCAAACTTAACTCTGTATTTGAAGCTCTAGATAGAGAAAAATAAGGACATTAGGAGCTGAGATGTTTTATAACTGAGAAAAATTACTTTCAAAGTATTAACAGCATGAAGAAATCTAGTGACTTCTAAGAAAACTAGCTCTTGAAAGAGAGCAAAGGCCAACCTGAGCTAAATTACAGCCTAACACCATTTATCTAGTGATTCAGAAAATGCCTTCCCTGCAGATTAATTTCTCCAGTTGGAAGAATTTTTTTGAACACGACCATTGAAAATGGTCTGCCTGAATACAGAAATAGAAACAGCTGGACAAACTCTGGAAATTAAGGTCTTCAGGTTAGAGATTAATCTTAGAGTTGCCCTAAAATGCCTCTAGCAAAAATCCTACAGCTGATAAAAGACTGGTATAATCATATCTGAGCCAATTTTCCTAGCCTGTGGCAGTACAGTGGGCAGATCAGGTTGAAGATGATGTTTCAGGTTCAAATGAGATTTAACAGAAAGGCTGCATCACCATCCCTCTAAAGTCAACATTCATTCTGAGACTAATAATGAATGTCGCTTATGGCATTTTTTTACAAAGTGATAATTTTTTTTCCAAAATATACCTCCGGAACTGCAGTCAGACCTATTTCAGCAAATGTTGACTCTGACTTCAACAGACAGAAGTAATTGTGTAGCCCAGTCTGATTCAGACCTTACTCATCATTACTAAGGAGAAAAGTAACTGATTCTGTGTGATTCTTGATCTATTTCAGAATATTTAATAAGATCTGGCACGCTTTGAAGGGGCAGAAGAAAATGGGATGGATAATTAAACTCTGTGAAAATTTAATAACTTCATGTCTACTCTGTTGTTACATCTGCTTTTGCCCTTTGCAGTACTCGCTGCAGTTAATTTTGTCCTGAGAGCAGAGATTTGCCTCCAGAGAAAATGCACATAGTCTAGAAGGAATCATTTGAAACTTATCTGCTAGGGACTCGCCCATCATTTGGAAGAAGATGAAAAGGTGTAAAGGTAGCTTGCTTTGACTGATTAACTGGTAACTTTGCAACTGGTTAAGCTGAACACTTACTCAGGGCAGGGGTCATGTACTTCTACTCTCTGGGTATCGTCTGATACACATTTACTCTTATACAAATAAAATTAATGAACCATCACAGCAGTAACCAACTTGATCTTCCCAGGTGATTTTTAAACAACTGATTAGTGTATATCACAGAAGGAAATTATTTAAAACAAAATAAAACCCCTCCACACTCTGCCATCAGTAATTTTATCTTCTTGTGCCTACGGTGTCTTTTCCTTGCCCATGCCAACTAGTGCTACCACCTCTAGGACCACCAGAGGTTGAGTGTGGGAGGGTAATACCCAGCAAGAGAAAAGGCCATGACCTCCTGTCTCAAACCCATTTAACATAACAGAGAAGAGTTTCATTTCACACAGGGTGGGTTACTCACGGCTCAGCTTCGATGCTCTGGTCAGCAGCTATGTAGTTGGCAGGGATGTAGCCCGTGAGCTTGCGGCCAGGACACACTGACCCCTCTGGCAGGAGAAGCTTGGCATACCACCATCCCTCATGGGATGCATTCAGCACTTCCAACTTATCCCCAGCTCGGAAGCTCAAGTCATCCTCAGTGCGAGCATCATAATCGAACAGTGCCACAAATTTGCAAATGTTTGCTAGCTCCTGGCCAGGCAGTGGAGGTAAAGGTTTCTCTTTTATCTTACTCTCTAAGTCCTTCTGTCCTGCTTGGAGATCAGGTTTTATCACAGCAAGGTTGGCAAAGACCTGGCCTCCTTTGTCTTCCTGCTCACCATTTCTCCCAAATAAGCAGGGAAGGTAAGGCTTCAAACAGGCACAGTGCTTCCGAAAGAAGTTTCCCATCTTGATACTTTGTTGCTTCCTCTGCTTCTGCTTTTCTTTTGCTTTTCCTGTTTGCAACACCCTTAGACCAATTTTTGCACCATCCACATATTAGCTCTTTGTAGACTTCTTCTCCCCCTTCTCCTTTGACATAAAATGAAACGACTCTTGGCACGGCTGAAAGCTCCTCTCTGGGTCCCACGGAGAGCTCATTACAGACGGCTCCCAGTTAGGGAGTGAAACCTAAGCACTCAAGTGCCAGCACACGTATGGAGGGAATTTTTCACTTCCTCTTCAGAAAAAGGAAAGCAACACAACAGCTGTGCTGGGCTGAGCTCTGAGAACACCGACAAAGTGTGAGCCTCTTCTGTTACAGCACAACAATAAAGCCAGAACATGTAAATAAGGGAGGCTTTTCAATTCCTTCTGCTCGGGATGGGTGTTTTCTTATCTCGGATGTGGTCTGGTCATATGATCAGTGGTGAATGTCTGTCTTGGCAATGATTAACCAAACTGACCTGCCTGCTTCCTCAGCAATCTGACGTGGACAGCTTGAATGAATATTTCTTTTTGCTTCCCGGTTTGCACTGGTTTCAGTTCGCAGTGGGAAGCCTTTGCTCGCCTGAGACAGGCAGACGCCCTCACCAGGAGTGCACCTGTGGCTCCTGCCCTCACTCACACCCAGGCGCATTCCCTGCCAAGTACCCGCCCCTCAAACAAACTCTATGGCTTTTTTTTCTTTTTTTCTTTTTTTTTTTTTAGCTGGGTTGGGCACTTTTTACAAGGAAAACCAAATAAATACGGCTTAGAGTAATAAAGCAGTATATTTCAAGGCATTCCTTATTCTGCATTTTAAGGAAACCAAGGCACAAGCCAAAAAGCATTTCTCTAGGTGACTGGTTGATTAAATCAACCCTATATAAAAATAATGGCTGTCAGCTTGTAAACAATGACACTGCATTAACCAGTATATTCCCATTTCTAAAGTATCTCTAATCCAGCATACAGACCAAGCCTGGGTGTCTGGATACCGTGTGGCTGTGGCAAAGCAGGCTGAAGGGTTGGCCGTCCTACCACAGTGGTGCAACCCAAGCTTTGTAACTCCTGGAAATCACCACAGCCAGGGGGACACAGAATGATTGGAACAGGAACAGGAAGCACTGAAAATACAGTGATAGCCTGTTTGCACACAGTGGTGGCATTTCAGTAAGAGACAAACTCTTACGGATCAGAGTCTATTTATTGAGATCAATCAAAACTCACACATGGACTTACAACTTCCTGGTGATTAAAAAACCAAAGTCCTATATTTTTCTTTTCTTTTCTTTCCTTTTTTTTTTGGTCAGGAAGCTGACTTCTGTGGTTTTTATTTTACTAGAAAGAAAACACCTAAATAATAGAAATCAAAGTCACTTGCTTTCATCATGTCTCTCATTCATTTGAGTGAAGAGACCAGTAGCAGAGGCAGTAGGCTACTGACAAACTAAAGACTGTGGGCCGACTAAAAGATATCTCCATTGAAAGTGATAATGTTAGTATCAGGTGCATGTCCACAGAAGAGGAATGGGGAACTGCTTAGACACACTTCTGTAATGCTGCAGAAGAAATTAAATAAAGGAGGAAATACCATACACATAAGTCACCACTAAACCTCATCATCTTTAGGGTCTGATAGAAAAAAGTTATGCTGATTTGGCAGATTATGATAATCTTATTTCATTTCTGAAGCACCACTGGAGATGATTTTTGTCAGCAATTATTAACTGCATAATAGTAAGAACACAGATATCCAAGAGATATTTGCTTTTCCTTGGTGTAAATAACACTATCTAAAGGAAAGAAAAGCCTATATTGATAGAGAAGCTATCCTTATTAATCTTGTTTAAAGAATTAATTACATTTACTGAAATCAAAGAATATTAGAAACTACTACTAAGTAATCTCACAATTTTCAGTATAGCATATTTGATTGACTTTTCCTGAAATGGTTTTGTTCTGGGAACTTGGGCATTAATTTGACAAAGCTTTGCAAACTAATTTACTGCCCAGAACGGTTTCATCATGACAACAAAGCCATTTGCATCATACAGAATCAAGCTGTACAATGCACAACCATTTTCAGGACCAAGTCCCACCTTTACACTCAGGAACCAATATCCAAACACATTAGAAATCACACTGCATTCACTGAGACCACTCAGATAAGTATTTATAACTGTAGCTACAGCAGGGCTTAAGCCTACAAATAGTTGTGTATATGACTACCTTATCTCAAAGAGCTCCAGACATTAAATTAATCTTCTCCCTCAATATGTGTCCCTGCTTGGCTTTAGCAAAACAGAAAGACTTTTTCTGGAAGTGATCAATAACCATAAATCAGATTCTTGTCATCCTGATCCTCAGGACCAGTTCTATATATTAACCAAGTAGACTTTAACAAATAGCCATTAAAATCATTAATCAGATTTAAAAGACTTCTCAAAAAGAGAGAAGATTGGAGTTGCTGAGAACCACTGAGCAGATTTCCCATCCCATGTGGGACGGGACAGTAAGTGAGCTGTGGTGGCCACACTGCAGCAACTTCTGAAAGGGTCTTTGTTCCCATCCTGGTGACTTTATTGAGGATTCACTGCCTTTTTGAAAACTAAGAAGTTCTCTTAATGGTTAAGAGACTATATAATTTTATCACAGGCAAGAAAAGAAAATTAGCATGTAATAAAAATGTTCTTGCTGGTTTTACAGAAAAAAAAATAAAATCTGATAAATCCTATAATCCTGATTTTCATATTCACAGTTTGGAACAAATGAGGGTAATCATATATATTCAGGGCTTTTCAATATAAACTGCTGTCCAAGTCCTCTGCATTTGTATTACATATAATTTAATAGAATAATCTTTGCATTACCTATTCCTTGGCTAAACTTATTTCTTTTGCCTTGCTTCCTACTATATTCTCCCTTTTTTTGCAAAATTAGTCCAAAGAGTTCTGCATTGCTCTTTGGCCTTCTGTATCTTTGTTTAATTTGTTTAGAAGTCTGAATACCAGAGCAGAAATTGTTCAAAAAAATAAGCCACTGGAGGTAGAGTGACTGTAAAAGACTTAATCAGAGATATTGAATGATTTTATTGGCAAAAGTGCTTTAAGAAGAATGCAAGGGTCTCACCTCCTTCATGCAGCCAGCACTAGCTAGCAAAAAAGATAAATTTATTATAACCAGAATGGCACATTTACAGCATGAATACTGAAATTTAGTATTTTGGTCCCTATATTACAAAAAACTGTCAAACTCTAATATTGTAAGTAATTTCTTAAAATATGCAACACCTTGAAACAAAGATTGATATTTTAAAAGCTGTGTCTGACAGGACTATACAAACTCAGACTTTAAAAAATAGAGCGAATCTATTCAATCAAGCAGTACTTCCCCCCGTCATGCTAGGTAATTTCCCACTGCTTTTAATGTATATTTCCTTGTTCCATAAAGAAAAGAGTGTACACTGATGCTATAGGTTTGAGGATGACAGATATCTGAAGTTACTTTTTATATTCCATATATTGCCTATAAAGTCCATTATAAGTAGGACTCTTGCAAGGAGCCTTGCATCTGCTTAAACAATTAATTTGAAGTTCTCTAAATCCATTAAATCAAATTCTAATTAACTTAGAGTCAATATCCCTTAGGCCTTATTCTACAAAACAATCCCGTTTAAATGCAGTGGTGAAACATATTTTTCTTAGTTGACTGAATGGACAGAAGAATAATGTGCTAACATTACATCCTTTAGTAAACTCAGTACAAAATTAATGTGCAACACTGACATTAATTGAAGTGATCTTAGAATCAGGTCCTGCTCTGCATGAATTAATGTATCAGACTTAATATACAAATTAAGTTGTATAAGTACAGATAAGATTTGAATCCACAATATTTCAAAAGCCTTGTTTTGACAGTTCTATTTTTCCTACATGCCTTCAAAAATTATTTTGTATGAGTTTGCATTACAGATATTTCCTACAATTATTGGTTTTTATGTGCTCTATATGGAACTATTGACATGAATACATAAAATTTAGGAGTTTCAGAAAAAATGAACCCTCCTTCAAATCACAAATATGCTGGTTCATATTTCAGAGACAAGGAGTGAACATCACTGAGACTCAGTCTTCAGTACTGAGGATACATGGTGTTTGAAACCATTCCCCTATGCCATGCAGAGAAGAATTGTGGTCTGAACAGTTCTGCTGGAGAAAAAGGAATATTCCAAGGAAATGTCTGTGAACAGTTTTTTAATGAAATATGAGTCAGTTGAAATTGGAAATTGAAAAAGACAGTGGTTTTCCTTAATGAGATCATGACAGAAACAAACATTTTCATTCATAATTGCGTTGAATTCTGCAAAAGGAAATAAAAAACTCCATGTAAGGAAATGAGAAATTAAGGTATAAAATACAAGAATTGTAATTAAATAATCTATGATGCCTGTAGCAACACTTTCCATAATCTTTTTCAAAACAGAAGCTATACTGCTGCATTTAATGTATGCTAGTTTAAATATTCAACATTATTACCTTGCTTAGAAAAACTTCATAATACATTACGATAAAGCAAGTCAAACCTTTCAGCAAAGCAAAATATTCAAATAATGTGATCTTTAAAGAAGTTAGCAGAAAACCAAAAGCATATTGCTTTAAATCTGTTCTTGGGGAATAATTTAAATGACTAACTATTTTAAAGTTGTGTCGTTTTTTTAAGGTAACAAACTGAAATAAAGCACAGTGATTTTTTTTATTACAGCTGTCTTTTCAGCCATATTTCTTTCCATTTGCAAATTAAAATGGAACACATTACTACCACTTTGTTGCTTTTTTATATTCCTTTTAATCAGCACTTCCATTTTGTTTCTCTAATTTGCAAATCGCCTTTTTTCAGAGAAAATAAATTATGTGCGTAATTTTACTCTTGACAAAATTGTTTACTCTTATTGATTAATCACTTTCCTGGTTTTGTCTATTATCTTAAACCATAAATCCAGGAAGACATTGAGTTACATTTGATTCTGCATTTTCCAACTTGAAATGTTTTTGCATTTGTAATGAGAAAACTCTGGCTATTTATTTCCAAAAGGCTGATCCAGTAATCCATCTCTACCCTAGAAAAACATTAAAAGTATACTTTCAAGTGCTTTGGTGATGAGGGTTGCTTATTTATTAGCCGAATTTGGGGCTGAAACACACTGCATCTGACAACAAATTAACAGAGAGGAATAAGGTTCTGTCAGGGATTGACAGAATAGAGACTTCCTCTATTTGTTCAAACAAACTGATCTCACTTTGCTCAAATTTAATGTGAGTTTTGCCATTATCTGCAATGGCACCAGACCTCAACCATTATTTTTCATTTCATTGTACATTATTCTAAATTATATACAGCCCACAGTGTTAAAAATTGTAACTTAATTTGCTTTCTATGAAGCAGCTTTTCTGACTAAAACAGAGCTGTGGCTCTCTAAGGCATGAAAAACACATCTAATCAAATTTATCTCTGTGTGGGAAAAAATATGGCAAGTGGATGACAAAGAATTATCAGCCAACATGACTTTGCCATTCTTTTAAGAAAATGTATTCCAAAGCTGACCCTGCTATGAATAGTTTTCTAATTTAGAATGTGTATTTATTTATGAAGATTTTAGGATGGGTCAAGATCGTTTCTCACATAACTCTATCAAAGTCTGCATATTAAAACATAGATGACTTGTGAGCATGATTTACCACTTATATCTGAAGTTGGAATCACATCAAAAGAAGTAGAGAAGTCCAAAGAGAGATGGATATAAAGGAACAGTGCATCAAAGTACTGTACTCATTGTTTCACCTGTAAGTGAAAATGCTCGGGGTTCTTTTTCCAAAACTAAAACCAGCACTCTCTCCTGAGCTTCACTGTACCTCAAAAAGGCAGCACCTCACAGAGAGCTGAAAGTTACTATTAGAATATATTGATGCACCATATAAAGGATCACATCTTATTAATTACATTAGATTACTGAAATATGACATGCAAAACCAGTAGAAAAACTTGCTGTTAATTTTAGAATAGAATAGAACAGAACAGTTCCACTGGAGGTGACTTGTAATGATCATCTGCCTGACCACTTCAGGACTGGCCAAAAAGTTAAAGCATGTTTTAAAGGACAATGCCCAAACATTTCTTAAACACTGACAGGCTACTGGATCTCAGGGACAAGAGATCAAAATCTCTCATCCATCTTACTTTTATTCTTCCTGCTAGATCGTATTTAAACAAAACTCATTTCCATGAACTGTGCATACATTAGGATTTTATATATCTAAAATCTTTCTGTTGGAAAAAGACTGGCTCTGTAATCATGTTCTATGACTATATGAATCCTGTGCATGGTCCACCCACCCTCCTGACTCAGTGTTCCTCTCTCTTCTATGTTTTCTAGATAGTTTTCTACTTCCTGTTCTCTTTCTGCTGTACTTGGCTTTCACAGTAAGATGCTGTATAAAGAACATTACCCAAAAGACACTCATTATAAGCCAGAGGAAAAGGAATTGAAAGTGCCCCACAGCAAACTCAGGACGTGTACTTATATATTTTCCCTATGAAAAGAAAAGGATAGGCAGAAAGAAAGCTATAAAGCTGGAATATACTTCAAAATTATGTTAGGAAGTAGCAAACAGGTATGTGTTAAATTCTGGAAACAAAAACCTTAAACACCATAGTTTAGCCATGGCCAAGGGCAAGACTGATTTAAAAAACATTATCTTATCTCTGGCTTCAGATACATGGGTACAATGTGAGGGTCAACAAATATCAATATTTAGATTACTAATTTCTATATTTGATCCAGCATAAAAGGTCTTAAAATCATGTTTATCTTACTGATAAGAAGTGACAAGATACTCACTGGTTTAACTGTGTTTCAGCATCAGTCTAACCTATTTCTGTGTGTTCGAAATCCAAAGTTTCACAAACTGATACAACTTGTCTTGCAAAGATGTATTTTCTTACTGTTCTTCCTTTTCTTTTGTTTCAGTATTCTTCTCTCTCTAGAGATGTAGGAAATTTCTGTATAGTTTCCTGCCTCCTCTTTTCTTTCTGCATGTCTTTCACAGATGTACAACAAGATGATGTACAAAGAACATTACCCAACATGCAAGACCTGATCTTTATAAACACAGGGAAAGGGGATAGGAAGCCAGCAGCTTTGGTGATACTCACTTTCAGTAAGGACTTCTGATGAAGAATTCTATCACCTTCTTTCTCTGAAATTTTTTTCCCAAATTCATATTTCTTTGTGTTTGCTTCCACAGCTTTAAACTTTATCATAATTGCCTCTCTCCCTGTCAAGAACATAAAGGCAGCTAAATGCAGACATAGTTTGCCTAAAAACAGAAGAGGTTTCTCTGACCTGCTTCACAGACATACATAGAAACAGAGCATAGATGTTTCAACAGTTATATCAGCATGATGGACTTTTCTTGATGCTTAGTATACATTCCTCTACATCACCTCCTTCTTATCAAAATGCAGCACACGTTTTTTTTATCCTTCCATCAGACCACTACTAGACATCTTCTAGAAGCAGAAACAGAACAGTAAATATAAAATGTAATTTATATTCAAAATAATCTCTTGTATTTTAGATTTATAAGCATTAATATTAGTTTTTTGTTATTGCAGCTCCAAGAAATATCACTCTCATTATAATCAGCAATGCACACATACAGAAGAAAATATGTATTGAATAGAAGATCAAATGCTCCTTAAGAAAGAGGGTTTATAGTTAAAGAAGGAAAAAATTCTCTCTACTTATCATAGCAATAGGATAAAATCTGGTCTTGAAAATCCTAACATGGTAAGGATTGTAATTAATTAAGTAACTTTTATGTTAGTTTGAAAGCACAGATTTGTGTTACATTAACAGAAATGTGTTACATTACAGTGGGTTAAATTTTTCTGTACTCAGTTGTAGTAACTAGTTGTAGTAACCAAAACTAGAACAAAGTGTCCAGTTTTTGTTTCTGTATTCCAGAAAATTTGATAGTGACCAATTTGATAATGGACTGATGAATGAACATCATCCAGACTGAGAATCAAAGACAAGCAGGCTCAAAACCCTTCAGCCTTTAAGGAAGGAACTTAAACAATTAAACAAAAAGAGTCAGTGGAAAAACATGGTAGCAGACTTCAAATAGATGGAAGTCTGGTGCATGTGGTTCTCCCATCTGTTAGGAATAGGACACAACACAAGAAAAAAAAAGATGCATTAGAGCAACAGAGACTTTGTTTTGAAATGAAAGGAGGGAGAAAACTCTGTGTTCTGCATGTAAGAACTATTAAACACTGGAAGAAATTGCCTCAGTGGCTCTTTCAAAGGGGTACTTTTAAAGAAGTAGACAGTTGACTTCTAAGGATGTTTGTAGCCGGATTGATCCTGTCCCAGGGCAGAACATGGCTGTTGTTAGGTCTTTTCTAGTTCTGTTATCTTCATGTCTGCAGTGTTATAGTTGTGGCATTTCCCACTGGCTGTTCGATAGCTCTGTTCTTTTGTGCAGACTGAGTATTGGAATATATTAGACTTTTTTATGCAATAATCAGCAAATGTCAGGCTTGAAATGCACACCTGTAACCTACTTGGACTACTCAGAAATCTTCAAAATGTCTGAATTAGACATATTCTTGGTTTACTCATGAAGAAGTTGAAGCCATAAGCAATTTGTGTTATCTGTCCATGACTGCATCACAAATTAATGGAAAATGAGGACTGAAAACTGAGTAATCTTCTGGATTTTATACTTCACATTGTAAACATAAGAGTAGGCCCAAAAGAACAAGAAAAAAAAATCCCAAACACAGAAAAAATAAACAGTGTCCCATAGATCATAGAAACTGCACTGTTCTCTCACTATTAAATACAAAAAGGTGTGTTTTGGAAGCATATCTTCCCCAAAAGCCCATATTTCTAGTGCAATTTCTTTTGACTAAATGTAACATTCACCCAGGTCAAAAAGAAAAATCTTTCAAAGTACCTTTAAACAACTGTGCAGAGTTTTAAAATATACACTCACTAAGGGCCCAGCAATCAGTCTTGGTTATTAATCATTCTGACAAAAAAATTGATTTTCATTTCCTTCTTTCATGTTGCATGGGAACAGCCTGAGGTAGATTACAAGATCTAAGAGAGATGATAAGGACAGTAAGAAGGCTTTTGAGAGACTCTGAGCACCTAGTGGATTACTGTCTGTTTAACCTTTTGATGAACTACTGAGTTTAGTTTTGGGAGCCTTGTCTGTTTAGCATCCTGATTTTCATTTCTATGCTGCTGAGATAGAATGTAGGGAATATAGCACTGAGGTGCCAGATGTAATCAGATGTCCTAATCCCAGCAGGACACTATAAATTTTATGTGTGTAATTCCACTAGAAAGTTGATGTGTCCATATTTTGTACCATATAAAAATGCTGCTAAATATCCCAATAAACAGTAAAACTTGAGAAGTCACTGGAATTTAATGGAATATTAAATCCTGATCAATACTTAAGTATATTCACCAAGCTTCTCTACCTAGTAACAAGGCATCCTGTGTGCCACAGAGGGATGCCTAGAAGATTATATAGTATTTTGTTCGACTTTTAAAAGTCTACTAAAGAAATAGTTAGTGCTAGAGACAATTTTTCAAAGAAAATATATTCTTGACAGATTTCACTGTCTTGCAGAGACAAAGGTTATCCTTAAAATAAATTAGTGTTGATAGACCTATGTCTCCCAAAGTATCACTCTGTAAAAAGTCATAGCCCTACTTCTGTATATCCTGAATTTATTCCTGTGATGGTTCCTAAACAAATGTTTCATTCTTAGTGTCTTAAACTCAAAATCAAGGAACCAAATCCAACAGTCCTGTTTAAATGCACGAAGAATCCCACTGATACATCATATGTTGCTTCAGGGTGGGGATGCTGGGCTGTGAGGCATTCTTATACCTGTGCACTGAACAATTACATGGGTAAAAAGCTAAATCAGGTACAAACCTGATGCTCATATTTTAGCAGGGTGCTAAAATTAAATATACTTTTAAAAAAACCAAACCCCAACACTTTTTGGGTTGACTAATGTTACTCCAAAAGTATTTTCATGTTTTTTGAAAACCAACAGGGAAAAATCTAGAATGTTCTGACCTTACTTCTGCATAAGAAGGTGTTCCTTGTCTAAAATGAAAACAATCCATATTTATTCAAATTCTTATTTTCACCTATCACTATTAGCCTACTCTTCTGTAACAATATGAGAGCCCCTCCTTTTTTTTAAACTGAAAAAACCCTCATAGCCCTCGCCAAAATAGACAAACTACAACTGCATAGCTGGGACAAAGTCGACTTGCACAGTCCTAGGACAACACACACGAAGTTTAAGGGAAGTGAAGTAGACTAAGGAGCACACGGTTCCCAGAAAACTCCGAGGGATGCTCCAATGCATTGTACTGCTGCCCCCTTAAGGACAAAGAACGCGAGGAGCTGCGCTGCTTGTCTTGCTCAGGGGCCTACAACTTCTGTCCTCCAGCAGGATTTTGACACAGTTCTCATGCCTTTATGTACATTACCACACTCAGTTGTGTCCCGTTTCCTCTCCAGGCCATGTTAGTGCGCTCTCGTGCTTTAAAGCTACATGATGTTAGGAGCCTGTTCTGCATGGAAAGCAGGTATGATGCAGCACAATGGAAACCAGAATGCTCCTTTTCCATAATTCTAAAAGGCTTTGACATATCAATTCTCCCACTTCACACGTTTCCTGCAGGTTGCTAAGGGTGCTGAGGGTGTGCAGAAGCCACTGCCTTCTCCTGCTGGCTCCATGGGGGTCTGTGCATCAGGGTCTGAGGGCTGGAGAGGGAATGTCCCTCCAAGCAGCCGCAGATGAAGGTTTGCTGGTCTTCAGGTGTGCCACACCACAAGCAATTTTATCTCTTTACAGAGTGACCAGTTATTAATTTCTCCTACTACGACAGGATTTGTGATGTTTCTCAATTTGCCAATTACCACATATTTACACAATAAAAGAAATTATTGTGATGCATAACTTAACCATGGGGCAACCTGAAAGAAATTCAGTTAGGACCTGACAGCCCAACAGTTCAACTTCAGTTATGTGGACACCTCTGGGCATCTCATGGTGCCATTGAACGTGAAGGATACGGCTGAAAGAGTGCTGTAAACACAGTAAGGTGCTTCAGTTTTTGCAGAGGATTTTCATCAAAGGCAGCTCCTTTCTGAGAAAGGCCCTAGAATGGGATGTCAGTATATTTAAAGAATTCATCTGAAAGGAAGAAACTGAGAGACAAAACACTTTTAAGACAAAAGAAAAAGAAATAAAATGTCGTGTATATATGCTGAAAGTAGACGGCCTAGACTATTACCATGTTTGTGCCACAAATACTGAAGATAAAGTGTTATTCTCTCACTTATCTTCTCTTTCCCCAGAACTGAAAACCAATTCTCTTCATTAGTATTCTCTCTATTTCTTGTTGTCAAACTTCTGATTTAATCTTCAGCTTCAGGTATCTGAAGTTTAACTTGCTGAATCCCTCCATGGGTGAATATTGTTCCCTACACAAAATGGTTTAAGATAAGTATGATTAGTACTATTGTGTTGTAAATTTTATGATTGCTTATCATTGCTATCAATATAATTGTCCAGCATTCACAAAATCTGGATGTTCAAGATTACATTCAGCTGACTGTGAATACAGTGATCAGAGGTTGGACTAGGTGATCTTTTAACCCAAAATATCCTATTATTCTATCAATGAATACATAATTTTCAGTATCTATTCAGATGTTTCAATACTTCAGTGTGTTAAGTTGGTTTTTTTGGTGAGTTTTTTGTATAAAATGCTTTATTGGCATACAAAGAAAATGCCATAACCTAAACACTATTTCGGAAGCTACCTGAATCCTTTTCAGAGGAAAAAAAAAAAAAGTAATTGGAATAAGATAGCTGTACTGATATAATCTGCAAGGCAGACAAATTTTATATAAGAATAGCATGAAACACTAACTGTGGGTGACCTTTTGGACCCTCTGATGTCAATCAAAATTGTGGCCATCAACTTCAGTAGGACAGGAACTTGCTCTGTGTTTTCTGAAGTGAGCAGCTTTAGGAAGGTAAATTGTCTTGTGCTTTCAGTTCCCAGCTGCTGCATCATCTGGATAGTTATTACCCCTATTGCGTGTGAGGTCCTGGATGTACTTTTTTGGTATGTTCGGGTTTCACACATGTTAATTTTTTTTAATGTATTTAGGCATATATGTATTTCTTTAACATATGTCTAAAACACATGTATGTATCATTATTTATACATAATTTATGGCGAGTATACATATATAATGTATGGTGTGGGTATATATTATATAGTATACATATATATACATATATAGACATATATTAGAAAGTATATTGATGTCTGTGGGAAATTCTGAGAACGCTTGAGGGAAGCTGCTGTACAATGGGCTTTGGTAAAATATATGTGTAATCCATTTCTATCTTGTTCTGACACCTTAAATGCTCATCCTGCCCTACTACTAGAATTTTTGAACTTTATTCCTAGTTTCTATATATTTTACTGTCTAGTTCATTTCTCAATCTGATACTGAATTTCTCAGTGGAATTTTTAAATGGATGTGAGAGGCCATGCTATTAAATTTCTCTCATCTGTGTCGACCTCAACATAGCTAACTGAATCTTAATATATAAGTACATTGTAGCTCTTAATATATAAGAAAATTGTATCTATTTACTACTTTAATGTATCTTCAAACATGTTTTTCTCTGTAATACCAAAGTATCATTAAGTGATCCTCCAAAACTCAAACCAAAATTTGATATAATCAAAATTTCTGGTGCACACTACTATGGTTATAAACTCCAGCCTATCCACCTACAAAGCACAGCACTTACAGCTGTGCAAAGGTAGACAACACTGGAAAAGATGACTTGTATTAAATGTTTTTTAACAATTGCTCTCAATTCAATTACCTTTTATACTATTTTATTTATAGCCATATAGAATCACAGAATTTCTAGGTTGGAAGGGACCTTTAAGATCATTGAGTCCAACCCATGTTCTAACACCTCAACTAGGTCATGGCACCAAGTGCCACATCCAGTCTTTTTTTAAACACATTCAGGGATGGTGACTCCACCACCTCCCTGGGTAGATGATTCCAGTATTTGACCACTCTTTCATACAAGAATTTAAATTCATACAAGAATTTTAAAAGAAAATATATGTATTTCTAATATATTCAACTAGAATTTTTCATGTTTTGTGAATCAAAACAAAGTTTTCATGGTGTCATTGGTCTACTGAGACAAAAGAATTGAAGAATAAGGAGGTCCTTCAAACAAGGCTGTCAAGCCCTGTTGTTTTAGCATCCTGAGTCCAGCCTTAGCTATATTCAAGTTCAACCACTGAGAACAAGCCTACCTCAATACAACCCTCATCTGCTCGCTTTTCTCCACATACAGTACTTTCTTTCAGACAGCACTTTCTTTCTAATTGCTCTACAGCATTATTTATTCAACAGATACCTATCAAAAGCTAATTTGTTTATGTATTCTGGACACAGACTGTACTCTTCTTAACATTATTCTTTTTTTTTGTTGTTGTTGTTGGTTGCCAACATTGTCAGTAAATGAAAATGTAGCTATGGAATTACCTATGGCATTTTGGTTTTTCCACAGCCAAAAGCACAACATAGTGTTGTTTACTGTATACAGTACACCCCGCAGGGACTTTGATACATAGGATCATAAAATGGCTTGCCTTGGAAGTGACCTTTAAGATCATCTGGTTCCAGCCCTCCTGCCATGAACAGGGACACCTTCCAGTAGACCAGGCTCCTTGGGGCCCCATCCAACCTAACTTTTAACTATTCATGGGATGGGGCATCCATGACTTCTTTGGGCAACCTGTTCCTGTGCCCCACCACCCTTATAGGAAAGAATTTCTTCCCTTCATCTAATAAAAACCTACCCTCAGTTTAAAGCCCTGTCCCTCTCCAGCTTTCGTGTAAGTTCCCTTAGATACTGGAAGGCTGCTGTAAAGTCTCTCTGAAGTCTTCTCTTCTCCAGGCTGAACAACCTCAGCCTGTCTTCATAAGAGAGGTGCTCCAGTCCTCTGATCATCTTTGTGACCCTCCTCAGGACTCACTCCAGCAGGTTGCACATCTTTCTTATGTTGGGGGTCCCAGAGCTGGACATAACAGGAGTGGAGTAGAGGGGAAAATCCCCTCCCTCACCCTGTTCCCCACATTTTTTTTTTATGCATCCCAGGACACAGTTGGCATTCTGGGCTGGAAGTGCACACTACCGAGTCATGCTGAGCTTCTCCTCTGCCAGGTCCTCGTCCTCAAGGCTGCACTCTGTCCATTCACTGCCCAGCCTGCACTTGTGCTTAGGATTGTCCTGACCCAGGTGCTGTATCTTGCACTTGGTTGAACTTCACGAGGTTCAGACAGTCCCACCTCTCAAGCCTGTCAAGGTCCCTCTGGATGACATCCCTTCCCTTCCCTCCAGCGAGTCGACTGCACCACACAGTTTGGTGCCATCACAAACCTGCTGAGGGTTCGTAACGACTTAGTAGAGTTTTTCTACTTTTATATATGCTAATCGTCCCCGGTAGGGCCCTTGCGGTGTGGCAACGGCTGTCCTGTCACTAACCAAGGCCTGCTCCCTGCTCATCAGATCCCAGCACACACGCCCCGAACACTGCCGGTCTACCAGGGGAGCAGGAGCCCTCTGCTCCCATGCCGGCTCCCATGCGCACAAAGCCGCGGCGGGAAGCGTGTTTTTCGAATTCGAGCGCTTGGGCACGCCTCCGGCCATCCTCCCTGCGTCCGCCCCTCCATCCCCGGCTCGCCGAGGGCTGTGCCGCAGGTGAGGGCGGCCCCGCCGGGGCGGGGCGGAGCGGGCCCAGGGTGTCCCCGGGCCCCGCTCCGCTCTGCCCGGCTCGGCTCCGCAGGAAGCGCCGCCCGCGCTCCTTCCTCCTCCCGCCTCTTTCTCCTCCTCGTCCTCCGCCCGCCTGCGGCGGCGGCGGCGGCTCGGCGATGCAGCAGCACTTTTCCCTGGCCGAGTGCGACGTGGTGGGCTTCGACCTGGACCACACGCTCTGCCGGTACCACCTCCCGCAGAGCGCACGGGTGAGTGCGGGCGGCGCGGCGCGGCCGAGGGAGCCGCGGCAGGGGCCCCGCTCCCGCCGCATGCCCCGCCGAAGGCAAAGCGCCGGGGCGCGGGGCGAGACCCCTCCGGCGGGGGCAGCGAGCCCGGGGCCGGCTGTCTCAGACATCCGCGGAAGATAAGAGAATCGCAAGTGCATCCCTCGCCAGGCGCTTCCTCAGCAGGCCTCTGTGCCCGAGCGGAGGGGAGAGCCATGTCGCGTTCCTTGAAAATGCTTCTTCTTTCCTGGCCGTAGCGGCGATGAGGAAAAGGTAGAGCCCGCCCGCTAAATCCGGAGATGCTGCAGAGTGAGGAGCCCGCAGCGCTTTGGACCATTGCGAACTTTCTGGTGCTTGTAATAAAACGCCGAGTTCAGAGGCAGGCGGCACCTCTGACTTAGCCCTGTGGTCTCTTTCGAAGAGAAATTGCTGCCTGTGCTGTGCGTTCCCGCCCTTGTCACTTTCGTTTTTGAACTCGCTGGTAATCTTGCATTGACTCGTCCTTCTCTGTTGATGTCACGACTCTGTTCCGGAGCTGTCTTGTGTCGCGGATGCTCATGGTGTCGCACTCTCCCCCTTTCTTTGTCTCCATTCACTTACAGTACATTTTGCACTGCACAGGACTCCCACGCTAATTGCAAGATAATTTCAGGATTTGGTATAGAAACAAATGTTTATGAGCTGTCTCATTTATTAATAGACATCCTGTGCTGAAAAAGTGCATTGCTTCCCTTAGCTATGTGTGAACTTAAGTGGAGAGGCATCTTGCTTCTGAAAGAGGATTCAACAGTAGCAATAAAATGTATGAGCTCTTAAATTTCTAGGTGGAAACTGTGTAACGCTAGGCTTACCTTCCGTATTCTTGCCATACACAAACATGTTCTTACTGACACAAATTCTGTCTGTTGAAGGCAAACATTAGACAATTGATAACTATAAGAGTTTTTTTTAAATGCTAACCAACCAATGAACAAAGTAGAGAAAAAAATCCCAAAACTTTTACTAAATTTGGTACACTCTTCATCTTCTCACAGGAGACAGAGGCATACTGACACATGCTTGTTGCATGCCTCCTTATCTCTTGGAAATAGGAAATACTTTAAAAGGTTGACAGGCCCAGCTGAAGATGTAGTTAGTTCTTACTATTCCAACATTTTCTTTCATAATTTTTCTTTCTCAGACGTTATTCATAGTTAATTCCAAGAGCATCTGTTGTAATTAAAGAAAAAAGGTCAGGGAACAGCTTTAATGAAAGAACCACAAGAAAAAGAGAGCAATTACTATTTTTGGGTAGTCTTTAAGGACATGGCAGCATCTCCGTAGAGCTTCTTGTAAAACTTTACCAGCACAGTACATTAATGCATTGCTGAGTGTCATGCTAGGCAATTTGAACTTAGAAATAATTGTTTATTCAGTAGTTGCCTATTTTCTTCAAAATTAATTCTTTCAAATGCTTTTAAAATGCCCCTAAGGATGAATGTTTACTGGTTTAGAAGCTGCTTGTTGAATCTCAGTAACATTTAAACATTTAAACACAACATTTAAAATTGAAAAACAAAAAGGATAATTGGGGAGGGGGAAATAGTGACTACCCTTTAAGTACTTACCATCTTGATTTCCCAACAGTCTTGAAGAACAGGGACTGTAAAGTAGAATGTTGTAATCTGGGTTGCATTGCACCAGAACTCTTGTATGTGTTCCAGTCGTGACTGAAATAACCTCAGGCACTATTTCCCAGTGGAGGCAGTGGGACAGGGCCCCTAGCTCCGTGGCTGGATTTTGCTTAGGAGGCATTAACACTTGCATCTTGCCACTTTTCAAGAAAGCAGTGTCTTTGATCTCACTTAACTGATATAATGAATGCAATTTTTTTTCATTTGTAGCTAATATATGATAGTTTTGCCCAGTACCTGGTAACAGAGAAGGGATATAATGAAGACTTGCTGACTCTAGCTCCAGACAGCTTAGACTTCTGGTGAGTACATTTAAAATAATGTCATTCCTTTACACTGTAACTTTTTTACAAAGCTCAGAAAACAGCTTCATTTATTAGGCAGTTGATGTTATGATTGTCAAGCCCAATAGATAAATCCAAAATTACAGTTTCTTGTTCTAAGAAGTATTTGTCATGAGATACTTCTAACATGGTATTTCGAAGAGGGAACTTAGCATCCAAGCTTGCTGTGTCTGTGCGTCTAGCTGTTTGGACACAAGCCTTTTAGTCTCACTTTCTTATTTTATGTATCATCTTTGTCTTCTACATTCTATTCAACAGTAACCATCAGATTTTAGTCATTGTTACGTCAATAGATGTCGTTTTGTTTGTGTAAGGCAGATTAATCCCAACAGCCTTCTGAGAAGCCACGGAAAGGTGACATGCCAACAAGTAGTCCTTGGGTGGCAAATCAGGCACAAAAGTGTGATAAAAAAGACTGAAACCCAAGTTCCTGCTCTGAACTCAGTCGTCTCTGAGCAGGAACTTAACTTGAATCTTGATCTTTTAACTTTATGAAGTTATTATCTAGGCTGTGGGGGTGGAGACTTGAAGGCCAAATAATCATTAGATGTAGATACACACGGATTTTTTTTTAAAGAATGTGTGTATTCTTGTGTAATGGTTTTTTACAATTCAGTATTTGACTGGACAATTTCCAATGAGATTGATTTCAACTTCCATGAGACAAGCAATGTATCTATTTATCATATTTTGAGGCCTATGATGCAAGAAATCCTTTTGTCAGCTCTAAATATCTTGGGTTTGGTCTCTTATTGAAACAGGAGGTTCATTAACATGGACCTGCAAGTCCACAGTGCTGGTAGCAAGTGTGTCATTACTTCTTGCGCAGGAGTCATTCCTGAAATGTTGGCGTCTGCTTGCCAGTCTGCAAGACAGACTCTACTTTTTTTTTTCCTGATAGCTCTCTGAAGGAGCTTGGAGGTGCTAAGGAAAGTCAAATCTCATTAATATATCACAGCGTATATTCTTTCCTTTGGGGGCCTCATAGAGGATGAAGGTGCCATTGCTTCCTCAGTCTTGTTTATTAATTTGTATTCTAACCGCTGAATTCTGAATTAATTTTTCAAAGAACCTAAGCAAATCTGGAAGATAAAGATTTATTAGGGAGAATTAGAAACTCTTGCCAAGTGTCTCCAATGCTGTCAGCTCTTCCCCTTGTTTGTGCTGGCTAACATGGCAATGCTTCTTGCTTCTGCTTCATGTGTTCTTAGCTTATTGAGTTGCCTGATTTAGAGTGAGGTTCTACCCCTCTTTTCTGTAATAGGTGGTGTAATCAATCAAGTAATAACTAGAGGAGTTACCACCAAAAAAAAAAAAACATTAATAGAAGTGACTTAAATATCATATTTCTTAGTTTTATATGTTTAGACCTTAAACCACCAACCAATCTATATCAAGTCCCTAAATTTACTGGACATGGAACTGGGTTTTTTTAGTAGGATATTGCTATGTAAGGAAAATCCAGTCCTCGTTGTAATAATACACACTTTCGTATAGAGAGAATTGTTCGAGCATGGATGTATTGGAAGGGTTGTGACTTGTTTGGTTTTCTGTAGCATCATAGCTACAGAAGCACCATAACTTCTGTAGCTGCATATCACTGACAGATAAGAAGACAGTCTTCTGAAAGCATTAATTTTTTGTTTCTTCCTTAAAATTAATTTATTCTTAGTTGCAAAGGCTTGGTGTTGGACATTGAAGAAGGAAACTTCCTGAAACTTGCAGAAGATGGAACAGTTTTAAGGTAATATTTTTAAATATATGTTGTATTGTTAAATACACTAACATTTTATCTCCTTTCTAAATGCGGTCTCTCAATTTTATAAATATTTAGAACACTTATTTCAGCATGCATTCATTTATTAGATGTAAATGATTAAATACTCTTTGGTATTGTGGTGCTTAGTTTCTTTTAATGTTACATATGGAATCTTTTGGCAATGTTTTAGTGTTAGCCGGTAGCAAATATCTCATTTTTAATAATGAGTCTGAGACTATGAGGACATGTTGATCTCAAAAGTTAATTAATTTTTTTGGTGGCTACCAATGTACTGTTTGTCCAGTTCTGCCAAAATCCTGGGTAAGGTTTTTCTTGGGATTGAGAGTAACCTGGCTTGGGAGGCAGTACTAATGACTAATACTAATGACTGGAATGACTACTTTCTTTGTGCTGTAGACATTCAAAATGCTGCAAGTTTACAACTTACAATTTAAACAGCCTGAGATAAATTATCCACAGAAGCTGATACATTCACTTTCAGAATTCTGGGGGGGTTTCCACTTAAAAGCTATTTTGCTTTCAGTCGTCACTTTCAGTAAATCCTTAGTGTTTCTTTCTTGCCTTCTTCTTTTTAATTTTTTTTTAATATAGAAGACTGCTATTTGGAATCAAAAATCTGAAAAGTAAATATATCTAAAATATATCAATCCTAGTTCCATTTCTCCCTAATTTTTTTTGCTGAATGAAAATCTGTGTAATTTAGAATGCAAGACAGACTCTACTTTTTTTTTTCCTGATAGCTCTCTGAAGGAGCTTGGAGGTGCTAAGGAAAGTCAAATCTCATTAATAGAAGAAAGAAATACTTCTGAGTCATTGCTGTGTATCTTAAAATTAATTTAATAGCATGAATTTTGGAGTACTAAATGCAGAAATCAAGATAACAAGGTATACCTCATTAAAGGGAAGAGTGGTACAGGGTTACCTCTCTTGGCATTGCCTGCATTTGCTTCAAAATGGGACCCAATTTCATGGTCCAAGTAGTTAATTTTTAATGCCTAAAAAGGCTTGTGTGTACTTACGTATTAAAAAGCTGCTTGCAGGGCTCAAACTAGCACTTTTCCATAGTTCTACCCTGCATTCTGTGATGTTGCAGGCTTCAGAATGATGTATAGGCTTTCTGCACTGTGCCTTATTGTGCAGTGTATATTGATAGCTCAAGTATAGCGAGTGTCCTGACACAATTGAAAACATTCGAGCAATACAGAGTGATTGTGTTAGCAGGTGAGGCACAGTAGCTGTGCCCCCAGCCAACCAGACCTTTGTGTAGTAAGGCCTTTATCAACAACTGGAATGTGTATGATAAAAGCTTAGTAGGTCCTGGGAAATTTCTAAGCTGTAAAGAGAGTCAGTTTTGATCAGCTTGCATGCACTGTAATTCATTTGCAGTGTGTTACTTTGCACAAGTTGTAATTTGGATGTTTCAACTCTCTTCTGTTTTGTTTTGGTTTTTTATTTATAAACAATGCATCGAACAGGGCAAGCCATGGTACAAAGAGCATGACAGTCGAAGAGATCCTGGAAATATATGGAAGGAAGGAGTGGAAGCATTTTAATACAGTCAGTGGAATGGTTTCACGCACAGGTAGCTATACTTTAGCATGTCCTCTTCTTTGAAATTGTTCTGGTCCCGTCAGTGCCTCGTACTCTTAGTTCTTAACACAGATTTGTAAAAATACTTGAACTGGGAATTACTGGAACGGGTAAATATATTGGGGAAGACTTGGTTTTTATGTTTTTTAACTTCTAGTACTAGAATTCACCTTAAATTTATTTCATGGTATTTATTTTATGGTAAGACAAATGAGCTGATGTTATAGGCATGTTTTGGTTGTAGTGATGGGCACAGTGTCTCTTGATGAAGTAGACTGATAGAACCAGTGTCATGATTTAACCCAAGTCAGCAACAGAGGATCTCACAGCTGCTTATTCACTCCTGCCCTGCCCAGGTCCACTGGGCAGGAGAATCAGAAAGAAGGGTAAATCTCATGGGTTGAGAGCAATTTATAATTGAAACTAAATGTTATATTAATAAATATACTAATAATTATTGTAATGATAAGGAGACAGAACATCAGAACCCAAGAGGAGCAAGTGATGTACAATACAATTGCTCAATACCTGCTTACTGTTATCCTATCTCATTTAGGACAAATCTTAAATTTTTCTTCATTGTTGACTTGTTGCCACCAGTCCCATTACTGGAGGCCTAGGTGCAGGTGCAAAGAACAAAGCAAGTCTAGAAACAAAACTTCTCCCCTTGCATTTGGAGTTCCTGTGTTTAAGATAGGAGTCACTTTGAAGGAGCTGTGGCTAGGTTTGTATTCATGCTCTGTGTTTCCTCTCTGTTTGAGTTTGATCGTGGCAGCTGAGAGTAACACAGGAAGTGATCATTTAAGTGATCATTTTGTTATGTAATGGAGATACTTTCCTTGAGATTTTGCTGACTGCAAATGCAATACTTATTCTAAACTGCAGGTAATCTTTTGCAAAACGAAGGAGGAGAGAGGTTTCCTGAGGTCATAGAGGAAAAGTGCTTTTCTTTTTCACTGAAACATGCACTTGGTCTCTGTTGTGAATGCTAATCCCCATTTTGCTGACTTGTTCTTGAATATACCTAAGAGACAGCACAGACAAGATCATGAAAAAAAAAATCACTGGTGAAGTAATTTCTCTTCTTGAGGAGACTTAGCTGAGCATGACCATAGTCTAAGAGGACATTTGCACCCTCTTGTAATTATGTGAGCACACTTCCCCTCGGGCCAATGTGCTGTCCACAGCATGTATGTGCAAAGTACATGAGTGTGTCAGACCTGTCCAAGTGTCGGTGAACTTCTTAAACACTTTACTTGTGTTTTCATTGCTAAGGAAATAGATATTTTGGAAGAGTTGAAAGATACTGTCCTGAATTAAAACTCATGGTTCTCCCCCTTTTCTTTCACCCGGGCTTTTAGAATTTTAAAATGTCTTATTGAAATCTCACTGCCTTCATATAGGTAAACAACTTTTATTTGCCAGTTATGACAGTCAGATGTTAGCCTTTGTTAACAGAGATTGGGAAACAGATAATACTTATAACCAGTAAAATCCAAATAGGAGCTTATATTATTACCTAAATGTAATTTTATTTGTGATTATAGCATACAATACAGGGGTGTTTAAAGTATATTTTTTAAATTATTTTTTCCAGCTAAATACTATTTGTATGATAATTATTTTGACCTGCCAGGAGCTCTTTTGTGTGCAAGGGTTGTGGACAGCTTAGATCAGGTAAGAACTGAATTGTTTGAAAATTATGTATTGCATTATCTTTTTCTTCCACCACCACATCTCTTACGTGCATTATTAAATGCATACAAATTGGGTAGTGAACAGCATCAAGGTCTTTTTCTGATTCCAATATGGCTATTCCATATTGGACTTACTGTATTAAAGTTGTCTCTGACGATAATTGTCAGCTACATGTCATGTTCAAACTAAAAGTTCTTCCACCAGAGGGCACAAATAAATAGGATACTAATGGAAATGTGCTGTTACCTCAAGTTTACCCTGTGGTATGCACAATGTAGTTCTTAAGGTCTCCTTCAATTATGCTTGATTCTACTTGAAATAAATATAGTATGTTTCCTGAATTACACGATTTGCTAATTTGCAAGTTGTTAAAGAGTGAATGAAGCTTCATTTCATCCTTTTTTAAGCTTGTTTTTGTCTTAAATATGTTGATCTTTGTCACAGATATAAATACATCTCTGGCATAGTATATTTTATTTTTTTTTCCTCTGATAAACAGTAAATTAAATTCTTAACGTGGAAAATACAATTGCTTGAACCTTTTTTAGTGCTTTTTAGGTAACTAGAATGTCCTAAATTCTGCTTTTGAAATTTGGTGGTAGTTGTTTTGTTGTGTAAAAGAAGATTTGAGTGTTTAACTTGCATGCAGCTGTAGGTAGGAGAGAGTTCTTCTCATAGAGTAATGGTGTTGGTGTCAAAAGAGTACTGAGATAGTCTTCTGGCCAGAGGTACCAAAGCGCTGCAGGTCTGAAAATTGTCAAGACTTAACCTTGTCTGCAGAGTGAAAATCCAAGCTGTGAGATGAGTGTCTGGGGTCTCATTGCATATTAGGTGGCTTACTGCTTTAGCCTTCGCTCCAAAATAGCTTGCTGAGTAGATTGCTGCCTAAGTCCAAGTGCTGCATGAAGAGTTAGCTAAAACTAGCTTATCAGGGAAGCATGCAGGACAGGTGCTCGGTAAGACTCTTAATTTTCTGCCTGATTAATCTCCTTCCCCTAAGCTGTTCACAGATTGGAAACCTGTTGCAGTTGTGACACCTATATTGTGTTTATATTTAATTTAGACTCAGCACAAATCACCCACTTATTAAGAGAGCAAGCACATCATAGCATGTGTGTAGTAAGTTTCTCATCCAGTTACGAGTTCTCAGGCTGGAGCGCTGACCCCGGATCAGTGCCATGTTCAGCCAGAGGGAATTAAACCCCTGCTGTTTCTCCAGAGAGCCATGAGAAGTGGGTTATGCAACCTCTTTATCTCCTAGCAGTTCTCAAGTATTTTATTGGATGTCAGCCCTGTTTCAACAGGAGGGCTACAGTAATTTCCTGGAAGGTTAGCATCAGCCACTTGAGAAAGATGCAAGGCAGGAGGTGGTCAGCCTCTTCAGCCCAGAATTCATGCCTGCAAAATGCTGCATTCTAAGGATTAGAAATCATCACATTTTCTTCTTCCACATTTCTCAAAGAAAATAGAGCCTTCTGTGTCCCGTTCTGTGAGCCTGCTTAAAAAGTGCTATTTTTTCTTACCATTTCCAGACAACATTATAGATTCAGGAAAGCTTTCTACTGGAAGCAGATGCAAGAATTACTATGTTTGGATTCAAAATGGGTTTGGATGTGAGTTGGATGCCGGACTACCCTTCACTGTTAAAAATGTATCTGTTTTTGCTGTGTCCAGAGCTAGAACTCTTACTGTTTTCAGACAAAGCATAGAAGCTTCTTAGTGTTTTTGATCTTCACACTGATGAGCTACACAAAACAGTGCTTTGTCTTGATGGTTCAACTAATAAAATCACACTTTGTAATCACACCAAACTCATGGTGGACTGGATGGCCGTGCATACAGTTTTCTCTCTGCTTTTTGGAATTGGTCAGTTTTTCCTTTATATCTTGTATGCAATGGCTGAAGATCTGCAAGAAATTAGTTTAAGTTATTTTAGTCTCCTCTGAGTTCAAATGTTTTGAAGGAAGTATACCCACTTTTAAACTAGTATCCATCTGCCTTCAAAACAGCACTCTGTTTGGATTCAGTTCACTGATTTTTTTTATTTTTTTTTAAGAGAAACAAGCAAAAACCCCAAAACTCCAGACTAATGGCTAAGTCAGCCACATGGAGTGTGAGGGGAGAAGACAGTTGAATCTATCTGTCTTGAGAAGCGTGCTAGCTTAGACTACTTGCATTGCCCCTAGAGAGATGGTCTCCAGTATCTTCTATACATAGCTTTGAATAATCACCCTTGGTTAGTATCCTTGGCTAGCTGAAGCTGACATATGAAACCTTTTCTCTTTATTAGTTCTTATATGTATTTCTGTAGCAGTTTGCTATAGGAATGGATTAAAAAAAAAACACTGAAAGCCACAGCACCATATCTTTCCTGCCCTTAACTTGTAGAGCTGATGGAGATAAGCAAACTATGCCTGTCAGTTATGCACAAAAGACCTTGTTTGTGTGGCTTGCTGATTGTGAAAGTGAAGGCAGACTGTTCTCTGGAAGCCTCCATGACAGGTTTGGACTGAAATAGCAGTTTGCTTCAGTATATATAAGCTACATGGTTTTTGTTTTTGTTTGGCACTGATAAGAGTTTGGGTTTGGAGTTTTTTTTCAGTTTCTGAATATTTCCCTCTTTACAAAATGCTTTATGCTTACCAAATGGCTCATTATTCAGGTATCAGTGCAGGTTTTAATGCAGAGAGGGCAGCAGTGCCCTGAAACTGCTAACAGTTGCCCTGAAATTTATCCTGATGTGGAAGGCCTATGACAGCATTACAGAAATACTTTCCATGACACATAAACTCAAAGACTATACCACTTGCTTTACTGCTGCCAAATTACTGTGTAACTGAGCACCTCTTACAGGATCTGTAGCTAATCCTCTGCTCTGTAATACTGCCTAGCTGTGTAATTGCATCTGTTTCATTCATCACTATTAAAACTTGTGGTGTTTGAGAGTGCTGTAGGGCTCAGCTGGTTAGGGTTTTCCTCTCCCATGTGAGAGGCTGAAGGGGAAGCTGAGGTCAGCTGGAGCTCTGCTGTGCCTGGGAAGCTTTTTAGGAATGGCAAAAGACTGTTCACAATCATAGTTACCTTCCCTTGTCCTTCTACTAGAGCTGGGGTTTGGCAGTCTTCAGAGCACAATGCCATGAAATACTGCTCAGCCAGGCTTCTGGATGAGTATTTTATACCATGTTTGGGGTAGGGTTCTTGGCAGAAGGGCATTTCCTCTAATTATAGCAAAGGGATTTGCCAGTTCTTAAGGTGGAAGGTGATAATGTCAACATGCTAGTTAAGTTCAATATCTGCAGCCCTGGACTCTTCTTTTTCCCAAACGTCAGTGGGATGGGATGCTCATTCTGTAAGTTGCTGTTATAGCTGATGCCCCTTTTGGCTGTAATGTTTAAAGAGTTCCTCACAAATATTCAGCATTTCTCCTTTTCCCTTCCTCCTCCCATCGTAACCATCTAAGAGAGTCATAACTTGTCTGCAGTTACCCGCAGTTAATCTGGGTACTACTGAATCCTGATGTCCTGAATCCTACTGTCTTAAGGCTGTCTTATTCCATATAATGTTGTTAATTCATAGCATTTCTGTCACTGTTTCAATATGAAAGCTTGTAATAGCTGATACTTGATATAATGACTAGGTTCCTTTTGACACTTACAGCATGATGGTCAGAAAAAATATGACTTCTGGAAGGACATGGTGGCTGCTATCCAACATAATTATAAAATATCAGCTTTTAAAGGTAAGTGGGTTCACTGAAGACTCACTAGAACAGCTGAAAATATTACATGTGCTTGCCAGAGCAAATATGTTTTGCAAGTACACTGTAGGCTACTCAGCACAGCTTTTACTTTTCAAGTTTATGAATAGTTTTATAGTAAACACATTTTTTTCCTGTAATAAAACATCTTTATCATAATTATTTCAGTTTCATTTCACTGCTTTGATATCTTTAATAACATTTCTGATGTGCTATTTCACTCAATATTTCAATTTTTATTGCTATTTCAACTCCTTTTAGAAGGACAAATGGTTTCTTACCATGATTGATATGGTGATGTGGACATCCTTGAACTATGTTTTGAATCTATTCCTTATGATCTTGTAATGATATATAAAATCCAAAATTAAATGGGGAAAGAAATTCAAGTACAAATATTTGATGGTTTTCTTTAGGACTCTTTTATTAGAGTCCTAAAGATTTGATTTGAACTCTTTGGGTTTTGTGTGTGTGTGCGCGCGCTTACACTGCTCCAGTGGACAGGTTAGATTAGAATTCCTCATGTAGTATTGACACAATAGAGAGGTTTTGAACTTCCTAACGTTTGCAGAGGACCATTTTTAACAACAGTGTTTCTCCACCCAAAACCAGCATTGTAATAGTATAATATAAATTAGAGTTGGAAAACATCTTGTATACTGTTCAGCAAGAAACTGTTTTCCTTCCTTCACAGACATAACTTCAGAGTTACTCTCAGGCATATGAAATAATAAGTTGATAATAAAGGCTAACCATTATTTGTGCATGCAGTTAGTTGAAATTATTTTTAACAATATTTCTTGTAAAATGTTTATATACAGCTCAGTTCTGAGTTCTGCACTACTATTAGAATTACCTTGGTTGATGCAACATTCACTAAACACAAGATGTAGTTTAGACTTTCTTAAAACACTTTTTTTCACCTCAGCTGTCCCACTCCTTTCAAATGTAATTGACAAAATTGTTTCAGAGAGATTCCAAGCAAAAATGGAAATTGATACCAGGATGCAAATGGTAAAAAAACAGCAAGATATTCCCAAACTGCTTTGTTTGTTGTTGTTACTGTGTTTCCATTGAAGCTTAGAGTGTGATTGGTAGTTCTGAATTTCCCTGGGAACTCATTTGTACACAAAAAAAATATATCCTTTCTTTTCTGCTGATACAAAATCAACACTAATCAACTGTAATAATTTTTTTTAGAATTTTTGTTAATTCTTTTCTTCAAACTGTGACAGCTCTTTTTTTTTAAAAAAGGTATGGTCATGCAACAAAAAGCATAATTTTTAAAAGTGTTCTTTGGAAATTAATGAGATCCAAAAAAAGCCTAAACTTTGAAGTCAATTGCTTAGTTTTATTTATATGTGTCTGCTTGTGTGTACAGATATGTGTTGGACATATCTGTTTATACCTATCAATCAGGTACCTGCTTCTATATGTAAATCTGGAATCTGCAAACAAAATTTGCAATATGACTTCATCCTTTCTAGCGTCTGTCAGAGGCACATGCATGCATAAGAGTGTTAAAAATACAGGAAAGTGTAGTAAGTGATAGGAACAAGTTTTCTTGGATAAAGCTCAGTAATATCAGAAGTGAAAATACAGATTATATGCACTACTCAAATATTGTAATACAAGAAAGTGATGTGCTCTGTCATGCGTCACTTTGAAAGGCTTCACAGTGGCTTTATTTTCCATTTAGTAACATAGTCCAGTAGCTAAAGCACTGAACAGGGAGTCAGAAGAACCAGAGATATTTTCTTCCTGTGTCACTTACATGTGATATTCCCATGGAGCATCTCTTTTTGCTTCAGATCCCTCTGTGATACAAGAACAAGGGTACTAATCTTCTATCACTGCTGACAAAGTGATTTTTTTTTTTCTCAATTTTACATGTTACATAACTTCCTGAGGAAACTCTCAAACCTGGATCCCAACATCTACATACCAGGAAGCCGCAGTGTCTGTCATAACCCAGAGTCTGGCCTGAAAACCACAGCCTTTTGACTTAACTCCATGTCTTGTAGAGGGTTTAACCCTTCAGAGAAAAGCAGTGCTCATTAAGAGTTAGTCAAGGTAAAATTTCAAAGGCAAACTTATTAAGTGGTCAGTTGAGGGGACGCAAAGTTCCCAACTCGAAACGCCGTCCTAGCGGTGCCATTGTCAGTGGCGGAGCAGAACGACTGACCGCTTTATTTTTTAAAATCCATTGAGTGTTTGCAGTTCACTTTGATTTGTTGTCAGTATGCCCTTGTGTCTCTATGTCCCTTCTCTTTTTCACAGGATTTTTTTTGATCATAATCAGGTGTCTGATGGATTTTGCTTTTCATTGTCTTAGCTATGGTAATTGCCTTAGATAATTGCCCTATGATATTTTTCTTGGATGGCTCTTTCAGATAGGCATGATTGTCCTGACTCAGCTTGATGAGGAGTATTAACCCACTCTTCTCCTTGTAAAGAAATGAAGAACTGAGGCTTGCAAAAGAAAGGGGGTTCCCAAATAGTCTTGTGTTATTTTAGACATTCTGTTGTGAAAAACAACTCAAAGAAAAAGAAAGGAAAATCTATGAAATAATTCTATCAGAAAAGCATGGTGTCAGATAGTAATGAGCACAGATATTTGTAATGTGATCATTTCTTACCTAGTAATACCTGCAAGCGGGCTCTCTGCAATTGCTATCCCAGCTAAGCATTACATTTCTTGAGAATCCATTTTATTCTCAATACTTTATTCTTACTACTGGAATAGTTTGTGACTGTAAGGTGATTAACATTATCTTGACTGTGTTTGATTTAGTGGATGTTTTATAGATAGTACTAAAGAGCAATTTTAAAGAAAACATCATGGGGCAATGTATTTTACACTGTCTAGCTATGTGGATGTATTATGGAATCAAAGTGTGCTCTTGAGAGGATTAGTAAGAGCTTGAAGTACTGTATAATTATTTCCTTGTGAAAAATTTCAGATTTGATGAATTTTTTTTACAGAAAATTGATGACTTTTTTAAGGAAGTGTTGCCAAATATAGCTTCTTAAAGCAGAATTTTGTAACATTTCTTATCATGAAGGCTACTTTCTCTCCAGAAGACTTATCTTTCCCTGTAATTTTCCTAACACTTCTGGAAACTGTAGCATCTATGGCTGTATAGTTTAAATTTGTAGTATTTTCAATCAGTTTATAAGATTGTATTTAATTTTGAAAGTTAAAAAATCATGGCTAATATGGCAGTAGACTTCATAAATTCCCCATAACAAGGCTTGTTAGGATACATGTTTTTGATCACAAGTTTATGGTCTTGGCAGAAGATAATGAATCCAGATGTCTGTGATGTGTATGTTTTCTCTTTACTATGCAACTTCATATGTAAGAAACAAAAATCAAAGATGCTTTTCTGTCCAAAATAGCAGTAGTGAGATATCTTTATTTGTCTTAATTGTGAAAACTGCACCAAAAAAGCAAGTGAAAAGTAAATTTGTTACATTTCTTTGCTGTGTTTTCCAAGTAAATACAGAAGGGATTGTTTGAGTGCTTCTTGTTTTTGATCACTTAAGACTTCAGAAATTTCAGTATTTCTTTGGAAGTCATTTTGTACAATAACAGGCTCTCAAGTTTTCATTTGAATCTCATGTTGGATTTTCTTTCCTTTAATATCCAAGATGCAGAAGAAACAGTGGTTTTGGAAGGGCTTTATCTTTAGATAGATTGCTGATCTTCTTGTGGAGAAAATATTAAAAAACAAACTTAAAAATCTTACAGACCTTCTCAAGGTCCCCTCTAAACTGAAAATCCAAAGCTAAAATCAAAGTATAAGTTGTGTTTTTGCCACAATTTTCTGTATCATCTCTAGCTTTTCAGTTTTAAGAGTTGCTTTCTTAGTGACTTAATATCTGAGACTTAATATGAAAAGACTTAAAAAGCGAAGCATGAGATTCCACGCTGTAGACTTATTTGAAGTCCCACTTTGAGGAACAAAGACAAAGCACAAAACCTGATTTAAAGTGGATGGATGGATGGATGGATGGATGGATGGATGGATGGATGGATGGATGGATGGATGGATAATAAGGGTTAGTGAACTGTGCTTTTAAGAATGCTGCCTGGGCCCAGTTTCTTCTAAGTTAATTGGAATCACAGGTCAGTGTGGTCCTGAGCTGCTGAGCACCAAGCATCTCCAACAATTTCAAGCATGTGCTTTTGCATAGATTTCATATGTGAACTAGTTAACCAGAAACCGACTATTTTCCAGCTCCCATATCCAGTCCCTCTGTTTCTGAAACAAAAGTTCCACGTCGGTACAGTGGATGGGCAGCAGGATGTGCTGTGTTTGAATACTGGGAAGTGCTGTTGAACTAATGTTCATTTATTGTTTTACTGAATTATAGCCTAAACCACAGGTTTCCTTATCCAGCAGCACTTAAAAGGAGGAAGAAAAAAAATTCTTCAAGTTACTTTCATGGTGGGTCTTTACAGTTTCCAAAACATATAGTTTTGCTAATGATGGATCAACCATCAAACAAAAGGTATCCTAGCTTTTTTTATTAATTCCGGTGTATTATCAAGTATTAAGGATATTACTGATTTCAAATGTACACAAAATAACAAGTTTCAAGTTCTGCTTTCATGAAGAAATGATAATATCACAAAAATTTTAAAGATAACTACATGCTTCCTGTGCAAGTGATTAAAAGCTTTTGTTTAAAAAAACAGCTAACTATAGTAGATTTAAGGGTTCATAAGGTTTTGATGTATATGGTACTTTTAAAGCACATGAATGGCAGCTGTCACTGGAAGAAATGTGTGATCAAACTGTTAAGGTTTCATAACTCGTAAACTAACTTGTCATAGTAGCATAACAAGTTGATGAAATGACAACTTTTTGTGAGACATGTTTGTATGGTAAATATGGTTGTGTCAGCTGACTAATTATTGCCATCATCTGATAAATTTGCCAAATACATAAAATATATTCCCCACACTATTGTGTTTTAAAGGAATGAACTGTTCAGGAAAAATCAGGACAAGGATTAGCTCCAGTTTTGGGGTGGTAAAGCTGTTCTGTTTTTTTAAGTGTCTGCATGCTTGTGAGGATATGTTTTTAAGGTTTGAATTTGGTCGATGTTATTTTATGGTACTCTGAATGTTACGGAATGTTAGGAGATTTAAAAATATTGAACTAGTTTGTTGCATCAATGTGCTTTAAAGAAACTGAGTGGATTTTTAGGCTTCAAATCTGGTTGCTTTTTCATATTGTGAAACTTTAGATCTTCAGTAACATGTAATAATCTGTAAATCCACCTTTCTCCAAGGTAGTTAGTAATTAATAAGAGGAGCAGAACTAAATGAAAACTGTGTTTATGACATGCACTCTATTAGAGTTGTCATTCTTGTCTCCTGTTGGATAGCTTAAAGATGAAGCTGGAGGTAGAATGTTCCTGAAGTGTATTGTCTAGCTTTTGAGGTGACTGTGGTGTATTTGAGACCATTTCCTTGGAATAAAATGCCTTCATTTAATTCAAGTACAGTGAAGTATGATCTAGCATCCTTTATTGTGTTATGAGGTGTGATAGTTAGACATTCTGATTTTCCTCTTAAAAGAAAAAAAAAGGAAAAAAGGACAGACACTGGTGCATTATATTATTTCATAAAATTTTTATGTTGCATTCAGTCAGACAATTAATCATCATTCGAAACAATTATTTTATGACAATTCTCTAAAAACATACAATATTATTCTACTATGTTTGAACCACTCTCTTCCACTTTCTCACTCCTTCCACCATTCCTCTTGCAACATTGAAGTTGCATGACAAATCAGAGCAGTACCTGGTTAACATGGTCTGAAGGAGAGTGTGTCAGGACAGGGTAAGTGGGATATTAGATGTGAGCAAACAGGAAACCTGAGAAAGAAGAGTGAACATAGTCAGAGGAGTAGAGACCATTAGATTCTGAATTGGGCAGTTGGAGCCATACTTGGTCATTCTCCATGAGATCGATGACAGCACTGCCAGAAGCCTGGTCAAGGTATCCTTTCTTGTACTCATCATAGGTGTACATAAGTGGGGAACCATTTTTGTAGAGTGCAACCCAAACATTTGTTCCTTTTGCGTGTACATGGTAGGAGAAATAGTACAGTCCAGGGGTCCTGCAGGTGAAGATTCCTGTTCTGGGGTCATAGTGTTGCTGCCTATTGTACAAGATTTTATCAAATTTGATGGGGACAGTTGCTGCAGGGTAGGCTTTTGAGAGGATGACACTGAAAGCAGACACTGGCATCCCTGTCAGAGCTTGGTTTACTCCACCTGCTTTAACATAGCCTTCGGGCATCTGTGGGATTACAGCTTGGCCAGGGGGACCAGGAGGACCTGGGGGGCCGGGCAAGCCAGGCTCACCACTGCTGCCTTTAGGACCGGGGGGTCCAGGTGGTCCCATGGGTCCACTTAAGCCTTTCGTGGAAATGCCTGCTGGGCCTGGCAGTCCTGGTGCTCCTGGCTCACCCTTCGCACCAGGGGCTCCTGGCAGGCCAGGGGGGCCAATGGGACCTCTGATCCCAGGTATTCCTGAAGGCCCTCTGGGGCCTGGCTCACCGTTGGTCCCTGGCACTCCCTTGGCTCCTTGTGGACCCATTGGACCGGGCAGCCCAGGTAGCCCAGCAGGGCCTGTGTCACCTTTTGGACCTGGGAGACCTGGGTGTCCCTTAGGACCAGCAAGACCCTGCTCACCTGGGTATCCCGGTTTTCCCTCTAATCCTGGTAGGCCTCGTTCCCCCTTGGCCCCTGGGAATCCCGGGTGGCCTGCAGGGCCCATGTCACCTTTGGGCCCAGGTAGGCCGTTCTCACCAGGCAAACCTTTGAGTCCGTGAGGGCCCATGTTCCCAGGTGGCCCAATCGGCCCTGGTTCTCCTGGCACACCAGCTGGACCTTGGTCTCCTTTAGGTCCTGGAAGGCCAGGAGGACCTTCAGGCCCTCTGTGTCCCTTCATCCCTGGCAATCCTGGCTTTCCAAAACCTGGGAGTCCTGGGGATCCGGGCAACCCTGCAGGTCCAGGATGTCCCTTGGCTCCAGGGATACCTGCTGCTCCTGGTGGTCCCATTGGCCCAGGCTTGCCAATGCCAACTTCTCCAGGTTCACCTGGGAGACCCTGGGGACCTGGGAGACCAACTGCTCCGGGTGCACCTGGAAAACCTCGGTCACCTTTCAGACCTGGCTGACCTGGCAGGCCGTTTTCACCAGGCTTCCCTATCCCAGCAGGACCAGGGGGGCCCCGGGGTCCCTGTGGGCCTGGAAGACCCCTGCCACCTGGGCGGCCTGGAATTCCGAATCCGTTTTCTCCCTTTTGTCCATTTATACCTGGGATCCCTGGCTCTCCCTTTTCACCAGGGGGTCCCCTTGGCCCCTGAGCTCCTGGAGGGCCTTGAGGTCCTGGCTTGCCAGGGACAGTGAGTCCTGCAGGGCCGGGAGTGCCGGGGGGCCCTTGTGGTCCTCTTGCTCCTGGGAGTCCAGCAGGTCCAGGTTCTCCTTTCTCACCATTTAGTCCTCTTGCTCCTGGCTTTCCTGGTAGACCTGGCACTCCTGGCTTTCCGACTGCAGAGAACCCAGGTGGTCCTGGGGGACCAGGGGGGCCTTGGGGACCTGGACTTCCAAACCCTGGCTTTCCTGCAGGACCTGGTTGTCCTCTTGGTCCAGCGGGGCCTGGGGGACCGGGGGGTCCTTGTTCCCCCCTTACCTGCACACCTGTGAGAGAGAGGAAACCAGATCAACCAAGGCATCTACAACATATTTGCAGGCAATGTAGCATGGGGGTAAAATATATGAAGGGTTAATTTAACTTCAACTTCATGGAAGTCAAGTTTCAGCTGCTGTGTTTGTCATTGAGAACCTGACATTCAGAGTAAAAGTGTTCCACAGCCCTTACAAGCAACAAATGCAAATTTGTTGGAAATGTGAGATATAAGGCCTCTAGAATTTTTTTTTCTGTTTCAATACATTCAGGGTCATCAAAGAGTTTAAAAAGTGCTGTGCAAGTAGATGCAGACTATTAAATAAGGAAACAACAACCTAGACAGGTGATCAGACTTGCTGAATGAAATCACAGGTAGCTGTCTGTGCAGGTGCAGCAGCTTTTTGGAAATAATTTAAGTAGTGAGAATTTAGTTCTTCCCTGCCCTCTACTTCCAAAAGTGGCCCATGGCACTAGTTCTTGTGTAAAGATATTAATGTTATATTTTCAGATATTGTCTGAAAGACTTTGTCTGTCATAAAAATTACACACTATGGCAAGGTCACAACTGATAATTCATTTTATTGCTGTCAGAATTCTGGCATTGTTATGGAGTATTTTAGTACTACTTAATTTTCTTAGTTACCAAAACAGCAGGTGGAGCCACTTAACCAAATGTCACAAATAGAGGAATAAGCAAACAAGCTCACTGCTTTATTTGTGTGTGCTTTGGAGGAGCCTTCAGCTTTATGTTGAAATTAGCATGCTGATTTGTTGGACATTACATACAAGTTTAACATAGATACTGTGAGACTACAGCAGTTTGCAACAAGTGGCAGCAGTATAGAACAAAATGACATATCTGTGATGGATGTTCATTTAAGAAGTAATTTTAGAAATAAAAATTGAAGGATACAAAAAGAGCCTGAGTTCTGGTTTGTTTTTTTTTTTTAATATAATGGCAACATATTCTATTGAATGCTTATTTAGCAAATATTATAAATCTATCAACAATTGCATCAGCTACAATTTTTCCTTTCAGTCTCTGAAAAGACCAGTATATGTGTATATATATATATATACACATGAAAGTTTATACCATGACTATTTGGCTGTCTTTTAGATAATAAACTGCATTTTCCAATATGTGACTAGTCCTGTTGAACAAAAGTGAGGTGAAGGAGGAAACTATTTTGTGTATTGGTTTGTTTTTGTTGTTTTTTAAATAATAGAGGTTATGAAAATGAAATACATTTGATTTTGGTTTGTTATTGGATCTGCAAGATTACCTTCTTCCTGTATTGACAGGGAAATTGTTCTTATCTAGAAAATGCAGAGAATGCATTTTCTTTTCTGCTGATGCATAAAATGAGCACAAATGCATATCAGCTTATTTTGCATATCTTCCTATCTCATCCTTCTTAAGGCTGTGAAAAGGAAGATAGCTGTTAAAATCCTACACATAGAAAACAAGCATGGCCTGTGATTTATTTGTGATATATTGATGTATTTTTTGGTGGCAAATTGCATCAGACTTTAGCTCAGAGTGTATCTCCTTATTACTTTTACCATATTTTAGATGCAAATATCAGTCCTAGGTTCACAGAGTGGTGGGTCCTGCCGATTTTGCCTAAGATGTTAAAGGCATTGTCCACACTTAAGTTGTTATAGAGATTTTCTGGGAGCGTATTGTTCCAAAGTTGTGCTGCTTTTAGATTGTAATTGTAATTTTAATTGTGCAGTCTAAAAGCAGTTGTTATTCCTCTGAGGAAAGGACTGCTAAATCTATTAATGAAGTAGAATTTATACCAAGAACATTGAAGTACTGATTGGCTACCCTTTTACATGTCTTAGTACATACCTTGATGCAAAATTAGCTTACATTCTCTAGTACAATCAAACCTCATATATGTATTGAATTAAATATGTAGACTTCAACATAACCTGCAGAAATGGCTTATTTAAACATTGTTGAATAGTGAGACGTCATTCAATTATTGTTTTCAACTTGGGCTTTTCAAATATTTGAAGCCATACTAAAAAATTATGTTCTGGAGAGCTGTCAAGACCATGATTTTTTAAACAATTTCACCAAACTAGATGAAGCTTTAATAGGCTTTAGTTGCCAACAGAAATTGTGTGGTCTCTTTTATGTTGTCCTGACTCACTAGTTTGGGTTTAGACTGAAATTTCAGTTCTAGGCTGCTTTTTGACAAAACTATACAAAGTAAAAAGATAATTTATTGGTAGTTATATCTGTAGAAGTCAATGTTTTGTGATCAAATTGGACAAGTAAGCTATGATGAAAAACTTACCAGTGCTACTTCAGATACTTGCAAATGGAACAACTCACTAGACAAAAGCTGGATTTATTTGGTTCTGTAGGCTCCTGTTTTATTCTTCTGAGATCATCTCAGATTAGAAGTGATGATCTGTAGCAGTCTTCCCCCTTTAAATTATTCTAAAAACTCTCTATAGGATGCTTGTTTTCCAGACTCAGGAATAACAGTCCTTCTGCAATACTTGCTCACCAAATCAAAATTTGTCAAGCACTTTTGAATGACTGGACTTGCGTGTCTGTAAAAATGTAGGCTGTTCCTGCTATTGAGGTCTAGTCTTCTGTTACATTTCCTAAATTGAGAGCATTTTAAGCTTCTCAGGTTTTGATATAATCATTCACATTCTAAATATGAATTTTCACTCACATTAGATTCTGTGTTTGTATATAAAGTGAAAACTTAGTTCAGGACAATTCATTTCCCCCTTTCACACCATTTTCTGTCTACCCTGATTCTTTCTTACTTTGTTGCTGGTTTCCCTCTTCCCAAATGTTTTCTACAGAGGAGTAAAGAAGAACCACTATTAGGAGAAGTGGGTGAATTATGGTAGAGAATAGCCAAGTAAATATTATCCTTCAGTTAAAAATAGTTATAAATATGTAAATTATTCTGAGTAAACTCACGGAAAAACACAAGAAAAGTTAATGAGGAAGAAGGAAGGAAATGCAGCATTAAACTCATTAAAATTCTAGTTGTATGTGCATGTACCTAAATTTGATCTGGGAGTGCTAGAGTGCCAGAAAGTCCTTGTGCTGAAGACAAGGGATGAAACTATGACAATATTTTGGTACAGCCCGGGAGAGTATTTTGGGAGTTAGGTTCCCAGCCATGCTGCTCTCACTTGTTTCTCACTGCAGGGATTCCTGGAGCATGTGGGTTGGAGCTGATTGGTATGGGGCCAGTGCTGGTATGAGACCAGAATTTCTTTGGACTCCATGTGCTGCTCATGATCAGACAGTCCCTAGGATCTGTCTGCAGAGCTATTCTGAATCAAAACCCCCTGAATGAAGGTAATGTGGATGTGATGCCCTGAGCAGCAATTCTGCTCTCCAGATTTGCCCATGTCCTTTTCTGGAGAAAAGCTTATTTGCTAATGATGTTGTCTGAGCCCCTCATCCAGTTTCCTCATTTCCACCCAAGTGTGATTACTACAACTAAAAGTGGATGGGATGCAGCAAAAAAAAAAAAAAAATAAAGCTATTTTGAATAGCCTGATGATGGCTGAAAGAAAATAATGCTATTCTCAGGGGGTAAGGTATTTACAAGGAAGATTCACTACTCTTAATTTTAGTGATAACAATTTTGAATAGTCATTATGGATCAGAAGCTTTGAGTTCCAAGTTTTTTTAAGAAGATGTTGGCCTAAGCATGGAAAAATAGAACAGAACTCAAATATTTTCAAACATTAGGGATAGTCGCCTGTTCGACTTAAAGGGACAGAGAGGATAACCAGAAATAAGATGAAACAATGTAGCATTACAGTTACGTATTGCCTATCCAAGCTGCCATAAGACTGATTTATGCAATGAAGAGGGTTTTTTTAAAATATATTCAAGCTAAAATTATTATATTAGTATTTACTTATGCTGACAATTAAAACATAAATCACTCATGAAAAACTATATAGAAGTTTATGACCCATTTGTACAACTATATGTAAGTTTGTTTCATATTTCTAGGCTTTAAGAGAGTCTTCATTTGCCCATGTGTATCATATATATGTTTAAATTCACACCTAAGGTCTGTCTTGGATACAGATAACATGACAATGTAAAAATTCTTCCTGAATGTAGGTTTTAGGTGACAGGTCTGTTGCTAGAAACTCCAGTGCTGAATCAAGAAGTTAATAATTAGCATGTTGTACATCATTATGCACACTATCATGCTGTGTTACTCCCACTATTGAAGCAGAGATCTGGAGCTTTGTTTCTGCTCTGTATGCCTTTGGTGCTTATTGTGTACAACATTTGTCTGACAGGTGTGCATCTTTGTCGCTAGGAGGCAATACCAGAGCCACTGTAAATTCTTTCTGCAGTAATAAAATTATTTCAATAAACCTAAATTGTTAGTGAAATTTGAATATCAGTAGTATAAGCAGAGAGTGCTTGTTCATGTATTGAACCTCTAGAAATAATTGTGTTAGTTTATTATGAAAAAAGAGTAAACTTACCTTGACTCTTTACATTGTATGGTAGAAAATGTGGCCCCTTGATGCTGGATTGTTTCTGATATCGCTCAGAATAATATCCATCACCACCATGGACAATGTTCAGACAAAACAGCAGCAGTAAAGATACTTGTAAATGCATGTTTCCAAATTTGTTCTGTGTTAGAAAAGGTAGAGAAAGTTTGTTGTAAGGAAAAGCTGTTTAGCTCTGGTTTTGGAGCATGAATAGATGAGTTTCTTAAATTAATGGTATTAAAAGTAACAATATTTTGTGCTTACTTCTATCTGCTTTCACTAGTTTTGAAAAATGCTCTAAGAAAAAGGAAATCAGCATTGCTATCACTCTGAAGGATGGAGCTGTTGCATAGATAGATTAGAGGCAATAGTCTCACTCTTAGGAAAAGAATAATTTTGATTGGATGGCAGCCTATTCAAGACAACAGTATTCAGAAAGAGTGACTATTTTAACTAGACCTCCAAAGTAAGTTCAGGAGCTCCATATACCAAAACTCCTGAAAAGAAGAAAAGTTATCAGTGAAAATACATAAACACTTCCAAGATCTTATTACTTCTGTCTAATGCTGTGGCAAATGAAGGATGAAGTCCTGGTTCCTTCAGCATCAGTGGCAAAAGTCTCATCAAGGTTGAAAACTTACAAAGAGGCAGTGAGGATGCTGTCACTGGCCCTTAAATATCAACCCTCTTCCCTCCCCAGACAGAAAACAGGCATCCTGAAGAAGTTACCTTCAAAAGCAAAGAGAATAAAATGAAATAGTGACATACCATTGTGGAGCTCCAAGGCGGAGTAGCAGAGGAGTGAATCCTCCTCTACTGAGGAGGAGTTCTGCCACTGGAGAGTGAGCAGAAGCTGATGATTTCAAGTGCCACCCTTGAGTATTTATCTGGTCTTCCCCTTCGTTGGGTGACTGCTGGACATAAGCTCCTCCCCCAAAATCTGTAAGCAGTAATTACCTGTATGTGTGTAAGTGTGTTTTTTAGGGGTGGGGGAGAGCTATTTTGAGCAGTCATCCTAGATTCTCTTAAGGGCTTTTTTGGTTAGTTTTTTTTTTTCCTCATTATTTTATTTGATTTCTTATTATTTATGAGGTTGTATTGCTCATTACTTGTTTTTCCTAAAATTTTATGGCCCCTCTGTTTTAAGAATTGATACTGGTAACACTGGGAAAAAATCATGGACTAGTAAGTAAGGTTAGTAATTCCAAGTGTTCGTTTAAATTTCTCTGTGTTTTAAGGAAAGACCTATATACTTTGAACTTTGGTGAGCTGTTACTTTCAGGAATAACCCCACTAAAGTTTGTCGATACCATTTATGTGAGTAACTAAAGACTACTTATGTGAGAAATTGTTCGCTGTGATACAAGTGAAGAACTTCAACTCAATTAAGGTGGTAATAAGGGTGTTGTCAGAAAACTTGATTAGTTTTAGGTAGTTATTTTAGGAGATTATCTTCATGTTATATCTCTAGGCTTCTGTTTTCATGTTTGAGGTATACTGCTACATATATAATGCAAGTAATGTTTCTGTATTATGAAATCTTACGAAAATTATGAAATGTGAGTTCACCTTACAAAATGAGAACTTCATTGTGTCCAGTTGTAACAAATGTACTGAAATCCACCCTGCTTTATTTTGCAAATGTTAACACAGGGTGATGTTTTGGGGTTTCAGTTTAGTAAACTTAAACTGGTGCTGATTTTAGTGTTGGTGCATAAAACCTGGTTATAGTTTTAGCTCTTAAGAGATTTTGTTAAACTGGTCTTGTTTAATGGACAGTACCCACAGACTGCAACTTCTTTTGTTTTTTAATAAATCTTACAATGATTCAGCATCACTTTATTGAAGTTGAGTCCTAAATAGGCAGTAACTCTCAGTTTTTGAATTGTTTGTGACTCTGAATCATCTTTTAAAACTGAAGGTTAAAGTAAGAGGCAAGAAACAGCTTTTCTGATTAAGGATGAAACTGTAGAATTAAATATGTGGTACACTTTGCTTTAAGAAAAAATACCTGCATATAAATTACATGTATTGAAACTCTTTTGCCAATTGCAGATTTCTTTGATATTTATATATGTACTCAATTTTGTGGGAGTTATAGGTATACTAATAAATAATGTATACTACTGTCAATTCTCATGCATGGTAGGTACAGAAGGAACACCTGTTACTGTTCCAACCAAAAGACTGAGCTGGTGGCCCTGAACCCTGTGGCTGTCCTCTGGAATGACAGGTTAACGTGGGCTGAATTTTACCTGCTCCATGTCTTTGTTTAATTCCACACTCTTCAGCTTTTTTGGCTTTTATGTGTTATGGCAAACATCCTAGAACACAAGTTACTGTACTGAAAGGGACCAATGGACCATCAAGTCTGTTCTGCTTCCAATTGTGCTAATACCTTTGCTTAGTAGACGACTGGATTAATGTTTTAACTTACACTAATAAGTGCAATAATTTATTCAATGTATTGTTGAACAGTTCTTCTATTCTTCTTCCTAGCCATCCTCTGAACAACACTGTTCTTGTACTATTTCTGTAAATAACCCTTTTTGCTGCAGGGGTCTTCAGACTAAAGCCTGCTTTCTCCATTAAGTTTGCATGCCTGACGTGGTCAGTGATTTTCAGAGAGTTTGCATATCTGAGATGGCATTTCTACTCCCCACATATGCATTCAGTTTCTTTTAGTCTTTCAGAGAAAGAAACTCTGTCCTCAGGTTTTTGTGTAACTTCTCAAGGTTCTTTATTTTAAAAATTAGTCTCTATAAACTCAAATGAGAATCCAGTCATCCACTTTTGACAGAGGTAGCAAATATTTGGGCATAAAGTTTATTTCCTCCTTGAAAAAACACAGCTCCAGCCCCTTTTTTAGTTTGTATAAATCCAAAAATAGCTTTTGATTTTTTAAAGCATTTAAATATACAGCCTTCAGTGGGAAGTGTGGTTGTTGCTAATTTGATAATATTTGGTTAAGAACAGCAGGCGACAGTTTAATGCACACACAGTTTTGTGCTAATTTCTTGCCTAATTCATAAATACCCCCAAAGCAGGCACACTTATGTTACAAAAGCACCAGTAATTCACACTGATATTTGCCCAGCAGCCTCGCTTCCTGCCTCTTAGCTCCCTCTGGGCAGGAAGGTGTATAATCTCTATGTGTGTCTGCATAAATAGGGATGATTGTGGGGTCAAAAGGTATATACAGGTATATACAGGCAAACCCGTTGTCCTTGTGATTAACCTGAGCTCCACCCTATTGTGATATCTTACTCCACTTCTTTGGCTTGAGGTTTTGTTTTTTGTGAGTGTAGGAAGTTCAGGTAGAGTTGGAGTTCACAGGTTTTGTATGTTTTCCCTGTTGCTGTGGCTATTTCATATTGGCAGAGCACTAATATGCATTTAGTGCTAAGAGTGCATATGAAAGGTATGCTGTGGTCTGTATTTGCCCTTGCAAAAATAAGTGCAGCAGACACACTTGGGTATCTCTATTTACAGTAACAGCACATGGTAGACTAGAAAGGTTATTTGCAAAGCTGTTCTCAAAATACAAACTTTCAGATGCTTTTGTTTTATAGTAACACGTTTAGAAAGTTGTTTTTGTTTACAAACGAAGGTGTGTTCACTCCCTCCTCCCCACAAATGTAATAGTCAGGAATAAAATTTGATCCATTCTTCTACTTCAGAACTTTGTTTTTAGTAGTGTGCTGGCTGCATCTTCCCATTTAAAGGTAGTCATGTTATAAAGATGCAATAGCTGAATTCCTAAGCTTACCTGCAATAATGACTCCAAATAGTTTCTATGGACCACATGAATGGTACTGAAATCAAAGCCTCCAGTGCCATTTGCAGCAGTCTGCAGTGTTTCATGAGATTTGCTGACTGGGTGTTCCAATTGTTGTTGAATATTGCTGGAAAGGTGCACTTACTCATGCTTTGCAAAACTCCTTTTTGCTTTGGTCTCTTACTCCCACAGAGTGAGTGGAAACGTGTAGCATGGAAGTGACACCATGATTTGGGAAATGGGAACTGACTTTCCTCACAACCCTGCAAGTTACTCACAAAGTGACTTGAGTGAGTCCTACAATAAGCAACTCCTTACAAGGAAGAGGCATTGAACATCTTAATTAAACATAAGTTGTAATAAAACAATAAACCACTCCATGTCATGTACCCTTCAGTAAAAAAAAAAAAAAAAAAGCTGAGAAGCAAAACTCCAGAATAGCTTGTGCTAGGTCCATGCAGTAGCTGGGAACTGGCCAGTTATGGTCTTGATGCTGAGGATACTCAGTGTGAATATATTTATTGTTTTGACTTGGAGTATGTGATCTTAATTTTTGCACCATTTAAGCACAAACCATGAGCTTAGTTTCAAATAACAGAGTTCTCTGAAAGTAATAGCTCACATCTTTAACTTGAGATATGCCTTATTTTTAATAATTGGCCTTTAGTCTTAATCCTGATTTTTTTTTCTTAAAATTGCTGTTATGGATTATAATTACTGTTTATGGTTAAAAATGGTACTTAAGGAACCTGGTCTGTGGAGGGGTGTTTACTCCCTTTATTTGGATTAGTAATCTCAGTTGTGAAGAAAGAGTCAAGAATGTGCTGGTGGGAGATTTTTCCTTTAATTTAAAAAGTAGAGTGAAAAATGGGGAGTAATTTGTTATTGACGATATAAAATCAAAACACTGTCAGCAACAGGACACAGTGCTTTTGCTGCTTCTGGCTCAGGTCCAATTTTCTTACCTGTTTGAAGTAACCTTGAAGAATGTCCTTGTCTGTGACTAGTTTTCTTCTATTAAAATGCTTGTACCCAAAACACGTGGTAGTTTTGGAAAGGACTCTAACAGCAAAGTACTCTAACAGTGAAGGACTCTAACAGTTTCTAGCACTATCTCTGGTGAATAAATTTTCCAGTCTCTAATTTTAAGTTTTCAAAGAAAGGTGTTTAAGAGTTTCCACGAGAAGTTTGAAAGCCTGCCATGAAATTAAAGGAATAATTGGATTTTCTAGTTTGTGGTATGCTTTATGGCACTTTGGAAACTCCTAAATCATGTCAGCTCCATGGTTTAAAGCTGTTCTCTATCCCTTTCTGTCACAGAGTGGTGAGAAGTGTTCTTATCCTCCCACAACAGCAGCCAGGTAAGCCTTCAATGGGAGTGCAGAGCAACAAAGTGTTCCACTGAACCTGACAGGCCAAGCTAATACAGAGGGGTTTCAGCTTTTTGTTACCCACAGTCGAATGGACACAAAGGAATAGGAAAAGGGAAAATTTGTTACCTTCATAGCTGTGGGAAATCTGGGTGGTTGTTTGTTTGTTTTGTTGCTGTTTGTTTTGTTTTGCATTTATTGTAACATTCTATTTACAAGGAGGGTATTTTCTAATCCAAGCTAGCTACTTGGACTACACAGGACTAGAAAACATCTTGGTGAAGGAAATATTTATGTTTCTAATTGAAAAATAAATAAGATTTATTTTCAGTTTTAGAATGCATGTTGTCTTTTTTAATTAAGAGGCTTGTCAAGGTAATGTGTAGGGCTGTGCAGCCCTATCTATATCCGTATTTTGAGATACAATAAAGAATTCTCTTTAAGCAAACAAAGCAAAACAAATTCTGTTACTCCTACAGTCCTGTTGTACTCTTTTTATAGACTTTAAGACCTTATACTCTTTTAACACTTGTAATTGTGGTTGAGTAAATTTCTTCCTTTCAAGTAGTAATGGAAAGATGGTCTGTATTTTTTCTGGCACTGCAAAACTGACTGCTGACCAGTTTGTTCTGTTCAGCTCAAGTGACTGTTGATCACAAGAGCTCTATTTAGTATAGCAATATATTTAAATAGATGACACCCAGTTAAATATTTATAGTTGTATTCTGACTGAGTTAACTTGCAAAGACACTGAATAACCATGTTGAAACCTCAAGAGAAGATGTGTTCTGTATAGCTTATAGAGAAAGCTTTGAGACGGACATTAATTTTTGATGGAACAGTCCTCTGAGACAAATAGTATTATTGATTATTGCTTTCTAACAGCACTACATTGTTTATCACCATGTTCACTAGGCTTGTATAAAGATAAGACAATCTTCAACCATCTTAGAGAATTTCTGGTAACTGAGTAAAAGATACCAAACAGAAGTACTGATGTTAGAAAACATATTTTCCTTGGGTATCCTGTTGGCCTGACATTATTCCTCCCTCATTTTTATTTCTCCATCCTTTGCTTCTGAAAGTAAAAACAATATTGTTTAAATGAATGAATTAATTAGAAACTCCTATCAGATGCATGGGTTTAATTGAAAACCAATCAGTTTCAAGATACTGAAAACACAAAACTGGATTTATATATTAAATATTCATCCTTTCTTTCACAAATGCTTTTCTAATTAAGTAGTGTAAATGTTTAATTATATTTGGTTTTGTATTTTCACTAGTTCTGTTTAAAATTGCAAACATGCAGCTGATGACAGGACTTGCATGGAGAGGAAGAGCAGAAATATTTTGTTAACTTGTTGCACAGTTCAGGAAAATAAAATTTCCAGGATCCTGGTCACTGAATAGCCTGAGTAAATGCAAAGATTTTGCTCTGGATTTTGACAAGGGAGTTCCACAAAACTCTTTCTAGAGCTACTTAAACATAACCAGATAAAGAGGTTTCCAGTTCATTCTAGCTGAAGATGCTAATTTTCAGCCTTCTGGTTGATGTTGATTACACACCCAGTTGTGTCAATATAATGGTTTATGGAACTTTTCTTCAAGAATTTGATTTGGATTAAAATCAGTCAGACTTTCTTGGGAGTGATGGAGGATGGAGGCTTGTTTTCTGTAGGTCCATGTCATTTCACAGTGTGTTTAAAATTATTTTTAAACATGTTAAATAGATCATTAGCCTTCAAAAACTGCTGCAGGTCTTCTTTCTATTTTAGTAAGTACCTGATGTTCTTGTTTAAAAAGAACATTCACATAGAAATGTAAATTTGCTAAGTAGTCATACTTTCCCAGTAAGGACTATTTTTATTCATTTTTTTAATTCATGCTCTATTTTTTTACTGATTTTTATTAGATTACTTAATATCTTTCTCTACCTGTGTGCTTGATGGACTCAAAGTTTCTGTCAGAGTGCCCTGAACCACAGTGAATAAAGTAGAAACCATAGAAAAAAAGAATGGGAACCGCTTCTGCTATCCCAAAGGTGAAAAAGTTCATGCAGCTTCCTTTGGTATCCCATAATTAGGGAAATCTTCCAAATACTTAGTCAAAAATAGGTTTAACTGAGCTACTTTTTCAAGTGTACCCACTGGAGCATGTAGTTAGCCTGCTGAATAGTCTTATTCATGGACTATACTACCTGCTGTGGTTTGGACAATTGGCACAGAGTTGTTTTTAAACTTCCATGTTTAAAAACAGGTGCCAATGGGGGAAATCCAGACTTTTACAACCAGAATAAATAAAAAGTTGTCTGAGTTAATTTTAAAAATAAGGGATTTGTTTGTTTTGTTAAGTCCGGCATTTTAAATATTGCTGGTTTCTTTTAATTTATTTAAATTGAAACTTTGAAAAATTCTTTTGGTGGGTGCATGTGCATATGGCGGGTGTAAATCCTGTGAGGAGTAGTTGAGGAAGCTGAACTTGTTTAGCCTGGAGAAAAGAGCCTCAGGGTGGACCTTATTTCTCCCTACAACTATATGAAAAGCAGTTAGAGTTCCAGTGTCTTTTCCTAAGTAGAGAGTGATACAACAAGAGAAAATGGCCTCATGTTGCACCAGAAGTGGGTTAGATTGGATATTATGACAAATTTCTTTACCAAAAGGGTTGTCAAGCATTGGAATAGGCTTCTCAGGGAAGGAGTGGAGTCACCATTCCTGGAGGTATTAAAAGACCTATAGATGTGGTGCTTAGGGACATGGTTGCACTCACTCATGGTGCTGAGTTAATGGTTAGACTTGATGATCCTAAAGTCTTGTGAAATCTAAATGATTCTATGATTCTATAAATTTTTATACTCTCTCACTTATGCAAAATAAGCTTGAGTCCATGAAGCCTTAGTGTTCCTGATATTAGTAATAGACTAGTTTTCATTTCAATTAGCTAAAATTGAATTTTTACAAGCATTATATTGTCACATAGGAGAGTCACAATTGCTTGCTTTTAATAAAGCACTAATGCAGTGCCAGCTGTTATTGTTACAGAAAACCAGGGCTACAAAGTTTTATAGGTGACATTTGCCGTATTACCTAACTCAAATGACGAGTTTCGATGTCTCCTGTACGACATCTTCCTCCATAGGAGGAAAATCACATGAATATGAGGGATGATCTCTTTTTATGAACTTTACTAGTAGGCTTTTGCATTCAAAGCTTTGAAGACCAAAAGAGAATTATATAAAGAGATTCATATAGCAGAATATAGTGAAAATAGATACTTTCCAAACTACTGATAAAAAACCATATAGAGATACCAGGAACAATAGGGACTCCTAAACTCATGACAGACAGCCTGACCAAATTTCATATTGTTTCCAATTTCCCTGCTGATACTGTACTAAATGGTGTAAAAACAAAATTGAAAATTGGACTCCTGCGGGAGGTGATGTGAAATGACTTATGCACCCATTGACAGTGATCTCCACAGATCACAGATACTCCACCAGTGTAATTCTGCTACATGTGAAAATAAAAGTGGAGATAGGAAATGGGGTAAGGAGGGAAAGATTCATTTGTCCATGTCACATAGTCCAAATTGTGATGTGGACTCTGAATTATATTATTATCTCATGCAAAATCTTTCTTTTAAAAGTCTTATAGAACTTCTGGATTTGTCCTCCAAAAAGCTGTGGATTCCAGTTTGAGAGCTACTGTAAATATTTGTCTGCAGTCAGGAAAAGTATAATATGGTGATTAGGGGGAGGACTTTCTAACAGTAGAAAATAAGGGTTGCTCTAAATTAGTTTTCATCCAAAAATAAGTGTGGAATCTGGGAAGCTGTGGCTAAAATAAATGCTGTTACTGATATGATATCGATGCTAGTGTCATCACATCATTTAACATTAAATCTGGTACATTCAATACAATGGTTCTATTGCCATTGCATGGCTTATGCAATTAGTATCTGGTTATCCCTTTCTGCACTAGAAACAAGGCAATGTTCTATCTTTATGTCTGCATATTTGCAATCTCTGTCTACATGCTAGCTTTCCCTTTTTTTTAAAGATACCTCACATTTCTCCAGCAATAGACTTCAGTATTAGATTTAGATGTAGTAGATTCAAAAAGAAGCCTTATATGCAGAAGATCCATGTGCAAATTCAGAAGAAGTTACAAGAATGAGATTTAGAATTTTATTTTTGATTGAAACTCTTTCATTTACCAGCTTGAAATATTTTTAAATAAAGCTGAGAATCTTGAAACATTCTCTTTATTTCAGGACATAAACATAACACTATTTGTCTGTTGAAATATTAGTTCACCAAGAATGCATGTTAGTTCATTCAGAGAGAGCTTATTGTTTCAGAAAATAGACCTCCTGTGTCTATAGACCTGTGGTGGGATGTATTTGCTTACTTAAATGTTAGTAAGTAAAAGCAAAATTAAAATACTACAATATTTTTCTTCTGTTTCCTTTTTATACCTGTCTAAATCCAGATCTTTTCTGGTATGTCCTGTGTACATAAATTGTATTTAAAAATTGGCTTTCATAGTTGGATTCCACCTTTGGCTGTGTTGATGACCACAGGATGTTTACATGAACTATGGCAGACTTTTCCTTCTGAGCCTCTCCTGCAGTTCTGTATCCCCGAGGCACTCAAGTTGTTTAGAACAGGGGGTTTTGTTTGTGCACCAATAGCTTGCAGGTACTTGGAGGGAAGATATATTTAGGCTAGTCACATAGGCAGTGCCAACACTGTTGGAAAACTGAGCTGGCAAGAGGATGAGCAGAATTTATTTGATTTGTGAAATAATCTCTGGTCAATGTTACAAACTATTTCATACTGATATAGGATAATTTTACTACCTTTACCAGTTTCTGGAGATACAAAATGCTAAATAAAAATAAGATAAACTTTTGCATTTAAAAAGCAAGGTCTGTTTTACAAACTGAATTGGAATAATGGACACAGTTTTGTCACATTATTTCTAAAACTGATTTGGAATGTTTAAACTTTTATTGGATAATCTTTTAGAAGGAGAGAAAAACCTCAGTATAAAAATTTGATTAGGAGATGTTGTAGTGATGCTACCTGTGAATCTCACAGGGCTAAATTATCTCTTGGGAACAGAGGATCTTGTTCTTCTGACAAGGAAAAATCAAAAATAGTCATAGATGTAAAGGACCTGCTTCTGTTGAGACTTGGCAGATTCAAAAATAAAGAGCAAATTAAAATTCCAGTATTTTTAAACCATTTTTATATGGAATGATAATGCAGGATGCGCTACCATCCAGCTGTTCTGAGGGAAAACTGCCTCATGGCATTTGTTCAAACTTCTGACATAACCCTCTCTCCAAAGTTGTTAAAATGCTCCTTACAATCCTTCATTCCTAAGTTACCTGAAGGACAAATATGACACCTCAGATGCAGTTGATTTTTTGTGTCTAGTAGTTGGGAGAAGTTGGCTTGCATACAACTACAAAAAAGTGATGATCAGCAAGACTACATTTTGTGTTTGGAGTTATTTTATGGCCTACATCTAAAATGTCTACTTGAAATAAAACATGATTTTTCCAAGGTTTACTAATGTTCAGGAAAGGACTTTAGGCTGTCCAAGTCTCAACCATCAGCTTATAATCAAGGTCTGATGGCTTCTAATTACATTTCAGGTGGCTGCACAGTGGCCTGTGAAGTAAAATATTCTGGTTTTGGCACTGGTTTATGCAAATGTGGATCAGGCCTCTATGTTTTTTCAAGGATATATGCCCTAAGTCTGTATTTAACGGAAAATGAATTTATAAACAGTCTAACAACAGGTTCTGGGTTTCTGCAGTTAAGCTCATGGCCCATTAAAGCTTAATCAGCTCCCTATACCCTTCAGCACAGCATTTTTCCTTGACTTCTGCATTTATGCCACATGCCTGGAAGGCACATAGGAAGCATCTCAAGTTTCTGTTCTTGTGCTAGGAGGACAAAGTAGATGTGATTATATTCCGTCACTACCTCTTCCAAAAGAAACACAGTCTGTTTCTTTTGGAGAGTGCTCCATTAAGCAGCTAAGTAGGTGTGAGATCTTGACACTGAAGGTGTAGGTATTTAGCTGCCAAACTCTAACAAGCCTTTATTGTGCCAATGCAATCAGAAATTTGTAATAATTGCATAAAATTTTGTGGTAGTGGCAGATTGGATATTTTGCATGTTATATCACTATGTCCCAAATTCCAAACCTATGGAAGGAATTCATGCCTTGGAGCTGCTTTGCAAGATGTATGTACAGGACTAGGGTAGAAACTTTTTTTCCTGACTTTTTATTAAAGGATGAACAAACAGTTTTAAACAAATATTTTTGAAAAAAACAGCATGAGGTATAAGAAGTTGCAGTTATTGCGTGAACAAGATACTGAGTTGGACTGCTGAAAATTTGGTGGTGTTTTATCTGAAAACCTGATCCTGATGAAACCTCACAGTTCACACTAAAGATGAATTGTATATATTTCCTGTTATAACATCAGTTATTTATTTTAATGCTTAAACTCTTCTCTCAATGCTTTTACAATTCAGGGCATCAAGGCTGGGGTTTTTTTAAGGAAAACCATTTTCACAATCTTTGCTTTTTATTTTTAAAGATCTAGTATTTTATATTGTTATTAAAAGCTGTTTGATCTACGAAAACTGGTATTGAAAGTTGTAAACTATCATTCAATTGCCATGAATTAAAATGAAATCTTCCCAAGAAAAAAAAGGCAAGAATGCAAATGTTTCATATGTCCTTTGTAGTACTGTAATTTAAAGCATGTTCATGGCTTGTTATCTCTGTTGTCTTGTTGAGAGACTTGTTGTCTCTGTCCTTACTAGTAACTGTATCCCTCTGAGATCCTCTTGCCAAACAGATGCTAGGAGTAAAAAACTAGTGCTTTGGAAAAGTTGAAACTCATAACTAAACTAGCTTCAGGCTTGTCATTTCCTCCCAAAGGCATTTTTTCCTTCTTCATTCCAGATATTTATTAAGTTTTCATTTGGAGAACCTTTTAAAGATGAGTGTTGCAATGTTCCTGGCTCTTTTGGAAGAACAGTGGATTTTTAATTTTTTTAAAGTATGAGAAACAATGGCAAAGTCTATAAGAACTGTATTTTTAAATTCTGTTTTCCCAAGGTCTGTCATTTGTTTTTCTTAGTCTAGAACAGAATGTTTGCTCTGAATTTCAGTTATTGTCATTTTAAATGACAAAAAAATTAGAAAAGCCTTCTGCATTCTCTGTGGTTTGGAGCTGATTGGACTGTCTGTTATTGTGACCCTCCTGTGTATATCAGAATAAACTATAGAGGACTATGTTTAAGAACACCAGTATATCTTTTGGGTTGCATCCCATGGGGATACTTTCTGAAACTGGTTGGTCATTACAACATGGAACTACAGAGAGAAGATTAGGTGTTTAAAACGCTGCATATGAGTGTGCATTTGATTATTTTTAGGACTCTTCTAGGGTTTTTTCTCCTGCACTTTATTTCATTATGGGTATTGTGATTAGGCAGGGATTAAGGATTGTCATGATTACACAGACCTCCAGCTTTTCTTAGTGTCCTCATGACAGGAACCTTGCATGCCAAAGGCATATATATAGTGGAAAACATAACACTGACAGGGATTTGAGTAACTGTGGCTATTGTAGAGTCTCACAGCAGTAAAACTGATTCCTGGAAAACCACTGCCTTGTTAGCACCACACATTCTGGCATAAGTTTTGAAGGTGTTTGAAGTACTCACAATATTACCTCTGTTTAGGCAGTGCAGCCCATGTGCCAGACAGCCTCATCCTAGGTGAGGCATCCTCTGAATACCACTTTTATAGAGGCAGCTAACTGCTGGAGATAAGAATTCATTTTCTCCGGTGACTGACTGATGTGTTCTGACATTCAGTATACTGTCAGAAATCCATTCTTAAGTATCTGATTGTGCCATTATTTATGTACTTATTATATCTATTATTATTCAGTACTGAATGCTCTTCAGTAATGCCTGCATCTCTCTGCATCAGGCTCTTAGTGTCTGATGATGTTGAATGGCATCCACTGCCTGTAGGCAGAATAACCCAGAAGGACTAAATCAGGCCAGGTGCTGTCCACATTTTAGTCAAACCTTCCTAAAATGCAGTTTTAAGTACCTTCATTGATGGAGGATGGTAAAATTGTATAGCTGACTGCATTTCTATTATAGCTGCTATTTAGAACAGTTAGACAGTAGAAGATAGGGTGATTATTTTTATTTCTTTGGACTTCAGCACAATGTTGGGTTGTAGGTTTGTAGTTTGGGGCAGGGGGATAATAAAATAATACATTTTAAGAATAGCCCTCTATCCCTTTACTGCTATTGCTGCTATTTTTTTTCTCAGCCTGTCACCTCTTGAAAGTTGCTTTCCAAAGTTTGTAAAATGGCAAACCATAAGGAAACAACAAAGGAAATCTGTGTTGCTTTCAGGCTATTCTCTTTCCTCTTTCCAATACCACATCAGGATGTGGTTTTACTCCCTTTAGAGCTGCAGGACTTCTTCTCCTGAAGACTCTCTAGGCTGGTGGAAGTGGGTGTAAAGGGAGAAGACATTTAGCTTGTAACTAGAAATGCGAAAAACATGCAACCAATATGTATGGAACTGAAGGCTTATCTCATTTTTTTGTGATTTTTTTTCTGTGCATTTCTTTCCAATTTCCCTTTCTTTAGCTTTTCTTTGCTCTCTGCTTTTTCTTTGCTCTCTGCTTCTCAGTGTTTTTGATGCTTCCTCTTACTATTGTACTCTACCATTCACCATGGTGTGGGTGGGGTAATAAGCTCATGCATTATGAAGCAGGGGTTCCATGGAGCCAAGCAGCATAAGTAGGGTGAAAGGTAAGGCCAAAACAGAAAAGGAAATGCATTTTTGAAGCTGGCTAGTACAGAGTCTTTAGGTAGCAAGAAACTGCTGCATTGTATAAAATGTTCTTGCTGCAACTTGTCCAATCAATGTTGACATAGAATCACTGCTTTTAAATGGAAAAATTCAGCTAGAACATAATTAAGGTCATATTTTATTTCTCTTCAAAAACACTATATACAAAACTCTGTATTTAGTATTAGACCACCAAAAATTATAGTCTGTCCATTGAGTCACTTTAAAATATTTTCCTCTAAAAATGCAACTTGAGACAAAAAGTCAGCAATCCTAAAACTTCAGACAGAATCACTGTCTACTCTTGGTGAAGGCTTTGGATTTTCTTACTTTGTTTACAATTTCATGCTGTCCTAGATCAGAATTTTCAATGTGTCTCATTGCAAATACCATATTTTTTATTCAATAGAACTGAGGATCATCTGAGTTTGAGTCCTAGCCTGCACATGCTAAATAAAAATCAGCTTTAAATTTCCCACTCATTTTACATGTATAGATGCAAAATGAAAAACCTGCTTCTTGGCTCTTAGCTCCAAGAAGCTGCAGAGGAACTCTGGTGATGAAATCCTGCTGTAGTGACAGCCCAAGAATGCTGTCCACTCCATCAGGTCAGGGCACTTCTCTTTTGTTTGTGTCTGTGAGCTTGAAAGAAGCTTTTTCCTGCAGGAAACAAGTATGGATATTTTTATGATATGCCTCTTGTTTCAAGTTCCTTCTTGTATTTGCTCAATACTTGTTTTCTTCAAATTCATTTAAACTCTTTGGGACTGAAGAGTCTTCTTGCTATCTGAGAAATCACTATCAGGTTTCCCAGTAATTCTCTGGAGTCTTGACATGTGTCTACAGCTTATTCTCCCTTGAGAAAAATGTAATTTTAAATATTTTCAGTGTCTAAATCCAAACTGGGTCATTACAATAATTCATTCCTACTGTCATACCACAAGCCAAAGAAGCTTGCCCGGTAGCTTCTGCTTCTACCCAAAGCATTTTGTCAAGGACATAACATTCTATCCTAGCCTTTATGTAGCTGTGGGTTACTCCAGTTACTTTACAAACTGCTCTCGATCCTGTTTCACACCACAGAGAAGAACTCCCTTTGTTGTCACATCTTTCAGTTATTTATCAGGTGTTTCTTTTCCATCTCTTTTTTTCTTTGTTTTCCTTTTTTTCCTTGTTTTGTTTTGTTTTGTTTTGTTTTCCCTCTGCATTGAAGTGTTGTACAATACCATTTTAGCATGCAAGGAGCTATATTAACTTGTTTTGATTTGGAAGAATCTAAGCATCAGAAACTGTCATAGATAGCTACTATAGACACAATCTCTTCTACACATCCAAAAGAACTGTCTTAGTTTCGTATTTTGAGAACACCTTTCTCAGTTCAGTGGTTTTATTTTCTTATCTTTTTCTCTTGATCAATTTCTTGTCCTGTCATCTTCCTGCTTGTTTGGATATGTTATATATTCTGTCTTTTGGATTCAGCACATATGTTCCTATGAAAAAATTCATGCATATGTATTCATAAACTGTATTATATGCACACTGAATGGATAACAGACTTAAATAAAGTTTAAAAATACGTCTTTTCAATAAGACATCTTTTGTATATATGGAGATGAAAAATTATTAAGTATCACCTAATTTTCAGAATTTAATTCCAACACAATTTTCAGGCCATATATAAAAATCATACATTTTCATTACAAAATACAAATTAGTTTTTGAAAAGTAATGTAAAAATTAATCCAGATAAAATTATGAAATTGCATTAAAAATGTCTAACCATTTTTTTTCTAATCTCTGATTGCAACTAGTTCCTGACTTAAAAATTCAACTTTTATACTAATTGACATCCAAGAGATATCTGTCAGAATTGGGTATGCTATAGAAAAGCTTTGTAAAAATTCTGTTTAATATCTTTGTCTGCAAATTCAAAAGAAAGAGAAGCATTGTTTCCTTATCAGAGGAGGAACATTCCTTGAGCTGTTCTCTAAGACTTTACCCTTAGGTGCATGAAAATCTTTACTTTTCCAAGTGTCTTTAATTTCCTATTTTCCAAAGTAGTTTTAAACAATGTAATTCTATTTTGAGAAATATTAATTGATGCTTTCATATATAGAGCTCAATTAACTAGTATGTTGTGCATCAGAACAGCATTCATCTCCTTTGGAAATGATGGGGAGCAGAATGACAGACTGTACTGTTCACCAGAGCACATGTCTGGACTGGTCCCCTGCATCTGTGAGTAGAGTCTGTTGGAACCTAACTTCATCTGTATTGACAAAAGTCCTGCCTTTGTCAAAGGTTTTCTGTTGGGGTAGTCTGCTAAATTAGCCTGCAGTGTATCTTTCAAGCCAGAAAATTACTTTAAACAGGAAAGGCTAAAGTAGAAATAAGGCTGTGACTGCAAATATGAATCAACAAAGGAATCTGGCTGGCCCAAAGCCTACATGACCTACGTGAAGCCCTTCAGAATGTTTCTGTTGACTGAACTTGCATCTGGCAAGTCCTGCTGAGAGACACCAAAGCAGCTCCATTTTTTGTTGACCAGAAGAGTGGGTATAAACTTGCCTTTCTGTGACTTGCCAAAGGTACACAAGTAAATTTGAGATGCCAATTTCTATTTGTGTCTGTGGTAGCAGGTTGTACTTTTCCTCTGACTGTCATTTATAAACTCTTCACAAGTACTGCATTCCATCTTCCATTGCTGATGTCTAGCTGACCCCGTGAAGATTTGTTGTACTTGTATTTGGGTTCTTGAGAGATGGTTTTTTCTCTAGAAGCTGCAGCTTTACAGAAAGGTGCTCCTCATTATATTTTATGCCTCTGGCCAGCTACACAAAGCAAATTCTGCTTTTTTCTGTTTGAACCTCTGAACACATTGGACGTGTTTATACAGCTGGTACCAGACTTTTGCAATCCTGCAGAAGCCAAGTGGATGTGAAACAGGCCTTACTGGAAGCTGTGTGACCATCTAGAGTGGTACAGCACAATAAATGTGTTAGCAAGGGGACATCCATGCTAATGCAGCTCTGTGTGCAGCCAAACCAGGATATAAGCAGAGCCTGGTTGCACCTGCCTGCATAGATAGCATTGCTGTGTCCAAGAGATTGTGTAGAACTGCCAGTTCTGGTCACCTAAAAATAAATTATCAAATTACCGCAAAAAAAATAGTTGTACTGTTGCAAAATACATGAGAGTGGAAAAAAGAACATGGCTGGAAAAGGAAAAGCTTTTTTTTTTAACACCAGACTATTTCCATCAAAATGCCAGAACACACAAAACTAGGATTTGGCAGGAGCCTTTTCCACACAGCAGTTCTCTGTTGGATGCTATGGGGAAAGTGGCTTTGGAGCTGGATGAGTAAGGAGGCTGGAAATTCTATTGTGTGTGCTTATGATTTTGAACAGAACTTCTTCCTTCTGAACTGCAAAATATGGCAGTTGGTATGTGGCAAATTGTTGGGTTTGTAACAAATATGCATAACCAATTATGGAGTATTCTATGAAGCAGTGGATCTGGAAAGAGCAGCTTTGGTGTCTGTTACAGTGCGTTCCTAGAACTTCACTTGGTGATTGAGCGATTTTAAAGAAAGTGAAAGATAAATCCTTCCACACCCATTGGAAAAGCAGATATTTTCCGTTTAGCAGAGAACATCTGTTGTAGTTAAACTTATATATTAAATACTTATTTTTTGGGAAATCAGAGCAACTGCTGTTTTTACACAGTAAAGACTGAAGAGATGAGGAGTGCTTCAGTATTAAAGATCCTCTTCTATACAGAACATAAATGCTTCTGTTGTGTTGAGATTTTACCTTAACCTTATATCTCAAGATAACATATGAAATTACCACATCCATAATCTCTGATTCATATAAATTTAGAGAAAGAAAGAAAGAGAACAAAGACATAACAACAACAACAAAAGACTACACAGCCTCATTCCCACAAAGAGCTCCAGAGCTGGTCTTTCATCATTTTAAACAAATGTAGTTTGTATTAGTATTCTGGAAATGTAGGTGTATCAAAAGACCTGCTTTAAACAGCAGACAATGTGAAAAGCTAAATATTTGTGTAAGTGACATTAGGTAGCATTACTCTTTATCTCCTAAAAAGGCTAATACATATAATAGTGTAAGAGCCACCTTCTTTAGCTCAAAAGCTGACTCATGCTTTTAGTTACTGATTCAGCTGAAGAGGTTCTGCTTACAGCACACAAACAGCCCCATAGAATTGCACAGACTGCTCACATGATTCAAAAAGTTATTATCTTTTGGTTAGTGTGATGGTGCTTTTTTCCCTCCATGATGAAGAAGATCAAGAGTCACAGAAGACAGTTTAACTGATCTTTGAGAAATGTTCGGTGGTCTACTGATAGAAGCATTGTTTTGGAGCTGATTTATGGCAGGAGGAACCTCCAAACATGAGTTAGGAGAAGCAGTGGCATCTACCAGAGATATTTTAGAAGATTAATTTTGGGACTTAAAAGTGAATTTGATGAGAATTCCTTTAAAAAATAAATCCAAGCTAATGGTTTCTGAGGACTTTTAAAACTTTTTCTAGCTATTGCAGTTAGATAAATAAGTGTAGTTATACATCAAAAAATGTGGAGGATCAGAAAACACTATGAGTGTCTTGTTTGAGGACCAGTCACAGCTTTGATACTTGCGACATTGACTACAACTTGGTGCTTTATACTAGCCTGACTTACTTCATTGGATTTGCCCAAAGTAGGTATTGATGAAAAAAGGAAAAAGGAAAAAAGTGTCCAAATTTGGTAGTGCTGCTACAGCTAAATACCTACTTCAATATATTGTTTTTCAATCAATCTATGCACAGCTTTTACCCAGTCATAGATTAGTTAAATCTACCAAAATTAGCCTAAGGGAAATCTAAAGTAGTGGTTTACAGTGGTGCTAATGCAGTATGAGAAGTGAACTGTTGTACCTTGGAAGGGCAACAGGAGCAGTTATATGCAAGATTCAGTTGCTTTCATGTGAGATAAAATTGATAAGGTTGATGAAGTGAACTGTTGAGAAATGTTATTGTATTCCTCTGTAACTAAATTCCCTCTGTCCCTCATAAATGGAAACTAATCTCAATTATGTTTTAAAATTTGGGGTTCTTCTTAAAAATCACTTCTTATGCCAAAATACTTTTGTTGGAAAAATTTTAATATGTTTTTTCCTGAAAACCTTTTATTTCCCAAATCTTACTTTGAAAGACTAATTTGAATTTTGTGGCTAAATTTCATATGTTCCTCATTTTCTTTTACTAAAAACAAATTAAAAGTTGCACATATGTATGTGCATATGTGAATTTATAGTGAGAAAGGGAGAGGAGGGCAACCTTCAACCTGGAAAAGGTGACAGACAACTAAGAAATATTTTCCCATCACTGATTTAGCCATTCCAACTTACGGTCCACTAGTAAATTTCTCTTTCCAAACTGGCTTTTGCTAGTTAAACACAAAATGTTTGCTTTGGCTGCAAGACCTCTAGGCAGGCATGGTATGAGAGGTAGACAGTGCCAAGTTAGTTGAAAAGTCTGTTAAAACATTTGGAAGTGGCCAAGGAGGAACAATACTACTTATTTATTTGAACTATTCGAAGTATTAAAATATGAAACTGCTTTCTGTGTAGTAGAGAAAGCGTACTGTTTTCTACCTGTGAATGCAATACAACATTGGCAGACGTCAATTATTTGTAGACTTAAAAAAAATCATTATCTTCTTATCCTACCTGGAGATCTATTTTGTTTATTTAGCAGTTTGGAAAAATTAAAATTCATATTAATGCTGAGGATAAAGAAAATGTTGACATTATTAACAGTAGTTTGAATTTAGTCTGGCTTTTCTGCAGCTGGAATGTAGTTGTTTTTCTTCTGTTTGCATGAGAATTGAGTCCATAAATAATTGCAGCTCAGCTGATCTGCAAATAGCTTTTCATTTATAATCATAATGCATAAATTGATATCTTTATCATTGTAATGTGAGTTTTAACCTAAAAGGTAAAAAACTATATAATGAAATAGAGAAAAATAAGATTTTCACAAGGCACCTCATAAAAAGAAACAGAGCATTGTGTCAAAAACCAAGTAAAACAGTTGCACTATATTTATCCTTTATCCATCATTGTCACCATTATATACCTTTCATCTCTTGTTAATCTCTTTTCCTTGTGGTTTCCCTAATTTTGTCCAGATTATCATTTTTATTATCAGCAGCGTAGTTCATTACAGCCTTTTTTTTAAATCTACATTTGTTTTTCTCATTTTCCATGTGTAAGGATATTTATATATACTATTGCATAATTGCATATGTAATTATTGCATTGTCTGTTTATGCTTCCTTAATTGAAAAATGGAAACAAGGCATATCTTTTGTAATCAATATAGAATGAAGGAAGCACCTAAATAGAATGAAAATATCACCTTGTTGGAATTGTGTGTTGAGCACTTTCATGCTGTTGTTACAAATATCAGAAGTTTGCTGTTTGCTCCGACTTTGCATTGGTTTTAATTGTCAAAGGTTTATGTGCAAAGGACAACAGATATTATATTTTGATGAAAGCAGAAGCATTAACTCTTTTCCAGAATTGGAAGAGCAGTGTGTTTGTAAGAGATAATAACTGATATGAAATTTTGTTTTAAGTTGGTTCTGCCTAACAGTACAATTTCTCTATGTGACCTTTTGAACACCTTATGTCCAAGTGATTGTCCCTATTTCAGCTGGACAAAAGTGTGTAGTGAACCAAGATCTCCATGGCTGAAAAGAGGTTTTGTTTATGGCAGCACACCCCAGCCATCATATCAAGGCAGCTTCAGCACTGTCAAGTAGCATTCATATATTCATATTCATATTCATAATAAAAAATATTCCTTATATTTTTTGTGTTATTCTTTCTCATTATAGTAAGAGAAATGAACAGAGATATGTTCATACTAGGTCAGCACAGGGGACTAACACATCAGAGTTTCTCTTCCTGCCTCCGGACTCCTCTCTTAAAGAAAAAAGTGTTTGTAAAGAGTAAAAATAACTGAGTGCTAAAGATATTCTAATATTTCTATTTAAAACCAAAGGTGTATCTGAGTTCCCACAGATACAACATTACAGTTACCTTTAATAACTCAGCCTACAATTTCATGTGTAAGTGTTCAGTCCAGCACATGGGACAAGAGATACTGCAAATAGAAGATTTACCCTTTGCTTACTGGAATACCAGATTCTTGCCCTTTTTTTTCCCAGTGACCATTTTTGTGAGCAGTACTAGCCTAGCTAGGAAAAGGGGGGGTCACAGTTGAAATTGTAGCAGTGTCATTTGTTTCACAAAAAATTTTGTTTGATAAGAAAAGAACAGAAGTCAAAGGAGATAATATCTTCAGCATATGCAGCATTTTCTAGTTACTTTCCATATTTTAAAAGTGTTCCATCCCTTTTTCTTTGTAATGTAATGCTGCTTCCTAATTTAATAACTTTCCAGATAATATTTGGCCTAAGAAATGACTGGAATACACCAAAGAAATCTGTAACACTGAGACATTTTTGCAAAAGTTAACCTTAACATCTAAAATGCCAAGAGAAGAACTTTCTTCCAATTTTGACATCTGTCTCTTATTTTTAAGCAATGGCATTAAATAATTTCCCAGATGTTACACTGCATTTTTATCAAGTCCATGTTTTTATACCTCCTAAATTGTATCCCCTGCATTTCTGCAAGATATGTGCTTCTTTATTACTCAGTGAGCCTAAATTTTTTCCTCCTCACAAAGTGTTAGAATCATTGCAATGGTTTATGTGTCTTTCCAGGTACTTGGAGGTTAATCTTTTATGTGTAATATGTGGTACTGTAGTCTGTTAATTTAAAGTAATTTGGAGGCAGAAGGAGAAGCCACATGTGGATAAAGCCCAAATCACAGCACTGGTTGTCATCCCCCTATTTCTGTGCTTTAATTCTGCAACACACCATGTAATGAATTATCTTGCATCAAAACAGAAAGATGTGTATGTGCACTTAGTAGTCTGTGGTAAATGTGGAATTAGGAGTGTTATCTTTATGGGCAAAGCCAGAGTTTCACAGCTGAGCTCATCTACTTGGCTGCTTGCCACCAAAAGGTCAAGTTCTCTGCCCAAGTTCAGTCCTTTAGTCCCCCTCATTTCCTTCCACCTTGTGTGGCAGTTGTCAGGTTCTTCTGGCATCTGCTTTAGCTAAGGTAGGTAAAACTAATCCAACCTTTTTACTGGTTTAGTTTTCTTCCATTCTAGAAAATTGAAAGAGCATTTTAGGGACGTTCCATCAGCATTAGGTTGAAAGAGTAAGCAGACGAGGAACGGGTCCATAAATCACTTTGAATGCTCCACAGTCCATATTTTTAATTCAGGTATTTGACTCTAGACATGAGTACAATTTTTTTTTTTTTAAACCTGCACCTTGTGTATGAAACAGAGACATTTGTTGCCTCATGTGGTTAAAGGTAAACTGAAGTCCTGAAAATGAGCTGTGTTGCAATTTATCTTCTATGACTTTAAAAGGTTGATTATATCAGTGCAGTCTAGATATTTGAAAAGTTTGGATTACTTAGCAGTTTGAGACATCTTGAGTGAAAATGTGATGTTCTGCAGGAAATCAAACTGATCTGGTTCAGATTCATAAAGGCTAGTTAATTTCAAACTGTTTCTTACTGGAAAACAAGAATGAAGAGTTGTGTGTGTTGTAGGAAGAAGTCAAACATTTTTCATGTCTTTGATGTTGCACATTGGGACACTTTTTCTACCAGAAGAGCAAACCAGCTTAATTAACTTCAGCACTGTGTCTTTTCCTTTGCAGCTTTTTGAAAGGAATCTGATACTTGGGTAACTGAAATGCTAATATACTAAAAAGGATGTAATAGTCTTATTTCAGTTACACGGATTATTTTTAGAAAACCTTGACCTAATGGCTTATTGTTTTCATCTGTTCCATGAAATGGGGTCTGACTGTAATTGACTGCCCATTTTGAGAGTAGAATAAGCTGTCAATCTCTATTCATCCAGACCCCAAATTACAAGCACCTGCCAATTCCTGTGTATTATATTTGCATGTATACTGCCATCTGCAGAGTGGCCTAAGAGAAGATTACAGTGTCCTTAATGCCACCCATCTGAGTGGCCATCCTAAAAAATAAACAGACAATGCAACTCAAGGTAATGCCTTAAGCACATTGACTTCAGGCACTGCCTGCTGCACTTCCTAATAAACACCAGGCTAGCATCTAAAATACAAATTAATCACTTTATGCTCATTTTGATTCTGACTGCTTTAGGGTTGATCATGGATTTCAGTTTTGCCCTCCCTGGCCTATTCTGTTATTAAAAGAATCCACTGTGTAGAGTCTTTTTTCTTTCACCTGTTTTGCTGCATTATGGGGGTGACAACTTCTATTATTCAAAGAATCCATATATCCTTTGATGCTGGGGCAGGAAACTGTGACCAGTGGTACTTGTGAATTACTACCTCCTCAGAATTACTACCTAATTTTATAGCCTGAGTCTTAAAAGATTATGTCCTAATGTATCGCTTAGTACAGGTTTAAAGGTTGTCTTTGCAAAAGGCAGACATTCTTAGTTTGGGGTCTAGATGTTTTCTGTTTTCCCCAGCATTGTCATTGTGGTTTGTTTCCTCCTTGATGTAACAAGGAAAAGGCTGGAGATCTGCAATTTCCCACATGCTTACAGAAAGTCACCAAGTTTGAAGTGAGGCTGTAAAAAAATTACACTAGATAGCAAGCTCTGTAATGAAAAATGTTGTCATGTAAAAAAGATGTCCAAAGCCAAAAAAATATTTGACAAAATGATGTTAATGTGGTGATTCATAAACATAACTCCATATAAGGTTAGTTTTACTATGTCAATCCTTTCCATAAATATATTAGAAAGCTTTATTCATTATATTCTCATATAATAGCTTGAAGTAAATTGAGAGCATAGCTCTAAGTTGTAGTGCACTGTAAATGAGTCAGGTCATGGTAGAATAGAAATATAAATGAAATCTGAAGTTCTGACTCATTTATGCACTCCTACACTTTGGAGGTCCTTTAGACTGCCAATGAAAGATATGCTACATCTTTAAAAATTGTATTCAGTAACTATTTATTATGGGAAAATAATGCTCAATCAGCGTTGTGTTTGGGAGAAACAATATTGTCTAGTTCATTCCTCTCTCACTCTATCTTATATTATTATGGATATTCTCCTGTGATTTTTGTCAAAGTAATTTAGGGCACAACTATCAAAATGCACAATTTCTTCTTCCAAGCTTCTTTTAAGTGGCAGAATTACCAATTTTCATGGTAAGCCATGCTAATCTCTTACCAACCACAAAGGTTGAACCTTGGATTTTAGGGATTCCTGGTACATCTGTTTTAACATGTTACATCTTTGTAACAACTGCTTAAGTCTTCTGCACAAATAAACTTTTTTGTAACACATTTAAAAATACGTTTGCCTGCTTTATATGCAAAAATGTGTTTAAAAGTAAGTGCTTTTAAATTCTTAATGCTATGTGAAGACAAAACCAAATTAGGCAGAAATGAAGGACATTTTTTTGGGGTGCTGTCCAGCTTTCTTTGATTTTAGTACTGCTCCTGTTGGTATGGCTGTGAGGATAAGTGTGGAGGTAGGGCTCATGGTCAGTGTGCAGATCTTTGCAAGTGATGATTACCTGCAGCAGACCTTTGGATCCTCTACCTCATAATTGAGGAGTTTCTAAGAACATGCCCCAGCATGTGGCATGTGGCATGACCTGGTTGAACAGACCTCCTGCAAGAAGTTGTGAGCAGTTACAGAATTAGTATTATTAATATGTCTGCAGATGTCTGGAAAAAATACTATTAATTGGCTTTTTTGAAGCACAAATCCTAATACTCAGTCTTGAGCCGTGAGTCAGCCCAACTAAGTTTCGGGGCATGCCTAGCTTCAGAATTGTTGATCACTTTCTAAAAGTGTCTTTGGTAGTTTTATTTTGTTATACATAAGTGAAAACACAAAAAGTAGTGAGCACATTGAGCAATATTGAGTAATTCAGTCTCATGGCTACAAGACCAGTTTGGTGAAAGGTGGGGTTTGGTGTTTGTAGAGTTCAGGTACAGTGTGGGGTTGGAAGAAGTGGGTCAGGAAAATAATAATTTTGTGTGGGAACATGGATGCCACAAGCTCTGTGGGAGAGAATTTGATGGTGACACCTCAGGGGAGATGCAGACTTAACATTAGAACATATTTTACTCAGTTAGTCAAGTACTGGAATAAGCTTCCTCGAAAGATGGTCAGTGTCCCCAGTGTCCCAGACCTGTCAGTTTTTAAGAGGCATATGGACAATGCCCTTAATAACATGCTTTTAACTTTTGTTCAAATCTGAAGTGATCAAGCAGTGGACTAGATGATCATTGTAAGTCCCAGCTGAACTAGTCTAGTCTAGTAGATTCTGGTCTATTCCAAAGAATTGGAAAGTAACTGAATGTAGAGCGGGAAAAGCAAGAGGGTTTGAGAGAGCATTTGGAGAGTGGAGCTTTCGAAGGCAAAGCGTTGGCGCTCTGGGATTAGGAAGGTTAGATTTGTGAGGAACTAGAACAAAAGATATTAAGCCAGAGGCTTTAGGGAGAGAAGTCGGGGGGAGGAAGACTGGAAAGATGGGAGGCTCTTCAGCAAAATGGACCAAGCCAACATCAGATTCTGGTACCGGAGGCAGTTTTCCTCTCCCAGACATATGCATAGGTTTGAAATATCTTTGCCCTGACTTTTTGCCTTCATAAAGCCCTATATTTTAAATTCCAGGGACTTTTTAAATTGAAACAAAACTCAAACAGCTTTGTGATTCTGATTTTCCTTAGATTGCAAAATTAACAAACAAACCCAGCATTGGTATTCTGTCCTCACTCCTCCTATATAGAAAATCTACGGAGCATAATTGAGAGCTATAGTTGTGACTTTATGCTTTTACAGATGTGTTTTGGGCATGTTGATTGATGCGTGCCCTGGTGTGTATGTTCCTGTATGAGAATAAGATACATCTGAGAACTTCTGATAATGAAAGTTGTAGTACAACTGGGTCAAATGCATTTAAGTAAATACACTACAGATACAACACAGTAAAAAAAAATCATCTGCAAGGAGCTTAGGTGTGAAGTACATTGGTTAATACTGAGCAAGCCAATTCTTCTGAGTTATCACCATGCATTATTTAATTTAATGTATGAAGAAGGTGTTTGGCAAAGATAAGCCCATACCTGCAGTTAAAAATACAAGCTATAAGATAACGCACAAAAGAAGTTGTATTGGTGGCTTCTTATGCCAAATCTGGGCCTTTCTCTATTAATGTATAACACAGTAACTCTATGATAAGAGGGCTTTTACTTTATTAAAGTGAATACTTTGAAAATATTTCAGTTTAGTCTAGCTGTGTCCATAGATTGCAGCGATAATAGTTGGCATGGTAAGGGTCATCTGGAATATTCATTGAAAGTTAATTTTTGCCCCTTCAAAGGACAGTTTTCAAATCTTAAAATTTAAGTAAATTAAGACAAACACCACAAGTGGCTGCTGAGAGCAGTTCAAAGTACTATTATGGAGTAAAATTTATTCATTAAAAATTACTGTGTAGACTGTGAAAAATACCTGAAGCATTCTCTCCCCCTAAAAAGAGAAAAAAAACCCAACTTTTGTATAAGCTATCTATTCAAATCTTGTTCAAAGGAAAAAAAAAAAGTTAGAGACAGATTTTAATGTAGCCTCAGTTGCAAAGCTGTGGTAAACTTCTTCCCCCAAATAAAGATGATAATTTTTGTAACCCTGTTCTTACACTTTTTCATGCAGATACATTTACAGTGTATTTAAACAAGAACAGCAAGCATCAAGCACATGAAAGAAAATTAAGTATTTGTTTTCAGTCTTAAATTTCACTGCTTTTTTGCAACTCACACTTTTGTAAAGCTCAAGTGGTTTTGCCTGCTTCTGCTCTAAGTGTTACAAGGCTACTTTGGCATATTTTAAACAGAAGTCTTTTGAACACAAGGAAATGTTCATTGTTAGTAATTTGTTAAATGATCAGGCTAGTAAAAATGTAGCATATGATTAATCTGGGAGCCAAGTAGTATTTTTTTCAATTGGTTTAACAAGTAGGACAAAACCCCTTTTCAAAATACATTGCCTTGGAAGTGTGAGTGAATTACAGCAGAAATAGTTTTCTGATTGTGTGCATTGCATGGAGGAATATTTAAAGCATTGGAAGGCTCAGCTAAATCATTCTGCAGTTCAAGCACTGACTATAACTAAGTGGCATACTTAGTGCTATTTTAACCTTTTGTATCATTTTCCTAGACTTGAATGGAACGTCTTTTTCCAACTTGCAATAGTATTTATTTCTCAATTATTCAATGTTGGCTAGTATAATTATAAAATATAAGCAAAAATCAGCATATTTTATGAAGCATCTATAATCAGCATTTTTCTTTTTATAGAAAACACTATGTTTGAAGGGAGAGTTGCAATTGCTATGTATTTTAATAATTCATTTAATTTCTTTTTGGTGTCCAGCTACAGGAATTGGTGTTTGTCCTACCTTTTAGTTGAATGAAAGCTGTCCCTCGATAGAGGGAGTGTCTGCTTGCCAGCTGCCACCGAAAATCCCTGCTTTCTTAACTCAGATGTGCTCCTCTTGCAGCAGGCGTGATTTGCAGGAGTGCTTAGTAGGCAATTCAAAAGAGTTAGAAGGAAGCTGTCCTCTCATTCAAAAACCCTTTTTTGGTGACTTTTGGACTTTCTAACTTATTGAAAAGCTGAGCTGAATCATATACTGGCTACTGACTGATGGGTCTGCCTTCTGATTCGCTTCCAGGAGAGAGTAATTTTTTGTTTCCCAGCAGAAAATGACTGTATATGAGAGGTGGAAGGGGATTGGGATTCTCACTTATTTAACCTCCATGTTCTCATTTACCTGTGTTAAAGAGGAGCATGAAATTCATTTGACATGTCTCTCTAACAGGTTGGGCTTTTTTTGAGAATAGAGAACAAATTCCTTTATGTTCTGTAACCAATAAAAATTCCTTTTTATGAAAAAAGTTACAGCATTTTCCTGAGTTTTTCAGTCTATTCATATTCTTGTAGCAAAACTCAGATTTCAGAAAGGGGAAATAAGCATCCTGGAAGATCTTACAAAAATGCCTTCATGTCTGTCATCCATTTCTCTGCTTCTATTAATGTGAAGGTCAAATAGCAATACCTGTGATTTTTTTTCCAAATTGAGGAATGAGGGTAAGTCTGAAGTGTTAGTGTTTCCTGGAATCCAAAAGAGTAATCTCAAATCAAGATATTTTCCTCCTTTTCATTACCACTTCTGAATCTATTAGTTCCGGTATTGAATTTGGATGATTTGAAAATTCCATCTTCTGAACACTGTTTTCATGGCTGTGATAGTCCTGTAGCTGACTTTCAAAGATGACTATGCTGTGCTTTTTTGAGTTTGTATAAGATCTGTTATGCTGATACTTTACTTCATTTAGCCTAAACAGTTCTTTGTTATCAAAGGCAAAAACCTTGCCTTTGGAGTAAACTCACTCAATCTATAGCCTTTGGGAGGAAACAAACAGAGAAAAGTATAAACCTTGAAGATGACAGTGTAGGATGTTAATTGTCATCATATCCCTTGGTTGAGGCCGATTCATCTTTTTTACAGTCATGGTTTCATTTAAATATTTCTCTGATGTGAGACAAGCAACTATGACATGATGTGTGGCATTGTTTTGTTGTTTCAAAATGCAATGTCAGAAAAGTTACATACATCTATTAATGTATATAGACAACTAGTTGTCATGTTCCCAGCACCTTAGCTTCAGAGATACTTCAAACCATTTTTCAAAACTTTCAAAAATTCAAAATTTCACTTCATGTTTTAGGTATCAAAATTTTAGTCAGCTCCATGGCCTTGGATTTTATCTATAAAACCGATATGGGAAACACTTTTTGCTGTTGATTCTTTTGGGCAAGTAGCCAAAATCATGGGAGTAGTTTGTCTGCACTTTTTGATCCTCCTGCTACAGGGAATGAATTCTTTGAGAGCTACTAATCTGCCTGATTTAGTTCAGTTTGAGTCTGTCCACTCTAAGGATGAGCCAGTTTCTGAGATAACATTAACTTCATTCAAATTACAAGTCAGTTACGACTCTAAACCTAAAACTCACATTTTACTGAAAATTCAAATTTAGTGACATAAAGAAGAGTAAGTGGGAATGCCCGTGTTAGGGCACTGCTGCTCTGGGGGCAGTGATCCCTTTCATTTCTATGGAATTTTTGACAGTTCAGGAAAGACAAGTTTTTCCTAAACTGCAGAACTTCTCCACATTTAGAGGCACAGGGTTTTCACAAGGCAAACTTCTTTCCAGGTGATCCTTCATTTTTTGCTATACCTTTTATCTCATTGTTCAAGGACTGAGGGCTTGACATGCAGAAGGGCAGAACAAAAGTTCATAGTACCATTAAATGGGGTTTCTCTTTATTAATAGGTTTGGAAAACAGTAAAAATATCGGGGAAAGGGGCAGCCAGAATTAGTGGATATATCTGTCTACCTCAGTGAACTGGGGATTTTTGTAGGATGGGAATAGCAAAATGCCAGTATCTCTTAGGAATCTGATGAATGTTCGTAAATGTTTGTAAAACTCTTGGATGGCGTTAATGGGTGGTAGTGCTGACAGTCATAAGAAAGCCAATATTGATAGATTTGTGTGCAGAGTATAAATGAGCATGTAAAAAAAAAACATAGGGAATAAGGTAGTGAACGTGACATATTAAGAGGAAGGAATATAAGATAATTTTTTCAGAACTTCATCCTCTGGTGTTTGCTTTATTTAAAGGATGCATGCCTTTATTTTTATGATAAGTCTTATCATGAAAGTGACATTTCCTGTCAAGTATTTATTTGGCATGTATCTGAACTTCCTTAATGCATGCCTTTAAATTCCCAGCTTAGGACTGCAGTATCTGCAGTCCAGAGTGGTAAGTGTTGCAGGAGTATTGCAAAAGACAGAAATTAGGAATTAATAAACTATGAATTTCTGTGTATAAGGTTCTGAATTCAGTTTAGGTCAATTCTGAATTGTTTTGAGTTGAATGCACTTTTACTTGGCCTTTCACACAGCATTGCTGGGTAGTTAATCTGGCTTGTATAAGAACAAGATAAACCATCATTCCTTTGCAGTAAATCATTGCTTTTCCCCCCTTCCCTTTCATGTTTTCCTGGTCCCACTGTCTTTGGGACAGTTTCTATGTCTGTTTCTTAGAAATTTTCACCCTACTTCAATGCAAGATTTGTAATCTTGGGAGACTTTCCTCTCCAGTATACCAAGGGAGCTGAGAACTGAGAAGCTCATTGCTTTCGGCTGTGGCTGCTTCTCCACTGGGAGCAAACTTGCAGATGAAGCTCACTTCATGCCTCAAGGATACTTGCATTGAGTTTATAGGCAAGAATAGTGAATTATGTAATCCTACTGGCACAGCAGCACTATGTGAGAATAGAAAATGCATAGGAAGAATGGAATCTTTGAAGAGTTATATTACCTAAATGCATAATGCAAATTTCAGAAGCATTTTAGATTGTTGCTGAAGTGCAAAACCAGAGCACTTCAACACCAGGAGACAGCTTGTGCTGTTACATAAATTTTATGGATTTATATTATAAAAGGAAGTCTTATTAATATGATTTTTAGGTACCAGTGGTTGTTGTTCCTCTTGCTTAAGAAGTTTTGTTTCAAGTTTGCTTTATTAATTATATTTTGCATCATGCCTATTTATACCACCACATGACCAACTCTAGAATATTTTTCACAAATGAATGCCCTTGAGATATGTAATTTTGTCTTTCACCCTTACTATCATCTGTATTTATTTTAGCTATAGTAATTATTTCAAGTAGATGGTATTTCATTCAAATGGTCAAATATTTTTCAGTAGACTAACTTCAATAGAAATTGGTCTTTCTTAGAAATTACCCACGTGTCTTCTGGATCTCCTTCTATTAAAGAGAGAAAAATCTGTATGTCTAAAACGATCAAATAATTACATCTTTGCCCTGTGTTTTATTCAGTAAGTCATTTTAGACTATCTTTAATAGTTAGTACGAGAAAATAATATTTAAAACTTCTTACTGTTTACAGCAAGATTTAGTTCTTTATCTGTTTTGCAGTAACATTATCCAAAAGTTAACATTTATTTCTAACATCTCAAAAAGCCATGAGGCCAAAATGATACTGATTTTATAAATTTCTGAATCATGATACAAATATTCTTGGTATCATCTTTGTTTCAGTGAAGAAAGAACCTTTATTTTTGCACAGAAATTGAAATGACATCTCAATAAAGATTATTTAATGTTCTGTTCTGTGGGAAAGAAAACTGGGTGTTTCTTCAAAAGTGGAAAAACTTGTGGTCTCTCTAAAGCTCTGGTTGCAATTTTGTCCTCAACTTCACTTTCCTGTACTTAACTGACACTTCTTTCATCTATATGCTTGAAGACTGCAATTCCATTCATCCATCAGATATGGTCCTCCCTTATGTGTGTTCTTATTTCCTTTGCATACAACCACCTCCCTTCAAACAAGCACCAGGCTATAAATGCATAATAAATTATAGCTTGAAAAAATATTTTAGGTCCTTAGACAATCCTGGAACTTAAAATGGTTAGCTTGATCCCAGGCTCTGGCTTGGCCTATGCAGGCTTTTAATTCTTTGTGCCATAGAAAAATGCAAATTAATCCTGAAAAAATAAACAGATCTAGGGGCTGGGTATAGTCCTGTGGTTAGGAAGGAAAGAATATACAATACATACCCAAAAAGAGCAAAATAAAAGAAATACTCTTGGGTTGGTGCAAGCACTGCTTTTCATCATTTCCAGTTACGTGATGATAAAAGCTACACATAGTAAAGTTTGCAAAGAGGGAATGATGCTGCAAAATGTTTCTGACCATCTGCTTTGCTTAGGGAAAAGCATCTGGATAAGGAAGTATCAGACTGGAACTTGTAAGTTTGATAAGCTTTTAATATAGGTTCAGACGAATGTACAAAAGCTGGAAGAGCAAGATTATTATCTGAGAAGAAGAATCTGTGCATTTCTTGATCAGGCTGCTGAGCATTTCACAGCCATGGCAATAAACAGTTCTAGCCCAAGGATCCCAGTGCCTGTTACCAGACAGAGTCCCATAAAGCCCTTGGCAGGTTTGGAAAATAAATGCACTGGCATTCATAAAAAATCTAGAAATTTCAGTGAGACTCTCCATAGAAATACAGATAGATAAGCAGGAGGAAAGAAAGGCACACAAAGCTTGAAACTGACTTTGTCAGTGGTAAAGAGATTTAAAGGTAGGGCTTAAAGCATTTGAGTAATTACCACATGATATTGAAGCATTGTAAAACTAATTAGAAAATATAGGCAGATAGACAGGAATGAGATAGTAATGGCATGTATAGTTCAGTCTATATTTTCTTATATTTTTTTATTAAAAATATGCAAACTATATTTTTTTCCTGAATGTGTATGAAATGTGAACACACTGACACTTGCAATGATTTTCTGCTTTCCTAGAAAATGTACAACTTTTCTTCGAAAATTAGTCTTAAAATATTCACTTGGCATGTTACAACCAGGGTTTGACACATCATTTAACCTGAGAGTAGCTCAGTTGCTTGGAGCTAATAATACCAAGATTGTGCATTTGATCCCTGCGTGGGCCATTCACGTACAAGTTGGACTTGGTGATCCTTGTGGGCCCCTTCCAGCTCAGGATATTCTGACACCAGTTCACATCGGCTCTATTTTAAAAGAATTTGTCTATCAAGGATACACTTAGTAGGTAATACAGCTAATGACAAACAGGGATCCAGCAGTGAAGACTGACTGTCTAAGTATTTGTTTCTCTGTTTTGGATAAGATTGCCCCTAACAATCAGATCTTTATGTCTTCAAAATGAAAAATTACTCTGTAACTTCGCATGAAGGAACATAACAAATTCATTCCAAAATCAGTTATTACCTCTTCAATCTGTGCCATGTTCACATGATACATTTTTGTTATTCTTATTTAATATGCAGTGTGGAAAAGCACTCTAGTTGCAAAATAGTCAATTGATGTTTATTGATCTCTGACAGGACACTTTTTGCACACTGATTTTTCAGGGAACCTTTGCCTGCTATTCTGCCTTGCTATGAAATCTTTGCTCTTCTCTGTCATCATAAGTAGATATCACATTTCTGTACATTTCTGGCTTTAGATCATCATTTCACTATTATACTGATCCTTGGCACCTTTTGAGATTGGCAAAGGAATCTTGGATGACATTATTTGAGGTCTTTTCTCCTATCTTTAAATGTTTAGCCTGACTTTCTAAGAAAACCCATACGGAGTCCATGCAAGCACAAAAGGGTAGCTTTGTGCATGTCACAGGGTAAACTGAAGACCTTTGGGAAATTTCTAAGGAGTTTTACAATCTCAATTGTAATTAAGTTCCTTTAAAAATTTTGTTGTGAGAATGGAGGGATCAATAATGCATGAGAGCAAAGCTTCAGGCTGCAGTTAGGGCAGGTTGGCCTTGTCCCTGCATCATCCGTATAGCTCTGACTGCTTAAGAGTTACTGCATCTCAGCGCAGGGCAAGCAAGATCTGTGATAAAGATAGAAATCTTTATGGCCAGGTTTAATAGTCTGTAGAACAATACAGCTAAAATAATTAACTTTAAGATATACATATCCTGTGAATAGTTTAATTGATAATCCTGGGTTTGTTGGGCTTTTTTTCCTTGGTTGCGACAGCACAGAGAAATCAAGAGATGTCTCGATTTCTACCTGTATTTTTGCTTTTGTGGAAAGCTTATTTGGATAAGCATGATTTCGGATAATCCACTTTTCATTTTTCCATTTCCATTATAAATTCAAGATTGTGTATATTTGCTTCAAAGGACTTTTCAAAGATGTATGAAAGAACAGGTGATTTATCAAGTGTAATGTATTACCGATACCTTTTTATAAATTCTCTGCTTTTTCTTTGGTGAAGTAATGTAGGTTGGGAATTAAAGACTAACAAATACCTTTTTATATATACATTTATTTTATAGTTCCAGTATTTTTATCATTAAATGTTCATTTCAGCATGTTTTTCCCCAGATCTGTGCTACAAGAAGATACATTTATAAGAGAAGAATAGATTCAGTCCTCAGATATTTGATACTACTAAAACTGTGACAGGCATATGGCAAAATGACAAAGTGAGATTTCAGTTCCTAGGGGAAGAAATAAAAGCTGATTATTCACAGTCATTGACTCTTTACTTACACTGTGATGATTTGAACTGAACATGCTACAAAACTATCAGGTATCTGTGTAAATAAATGTTTTTCTATGAAACTCTTCAAACTGTCTTTCAAACTTGCATAAGAACATCAGAAATTAAATAGCTATGTCTCAAAACAAACTTTAAACCTCCTATTTTATATGAATTGCAAAAAGTTACTGAAATGAAATCAAGTTGTAATGCTTATTTTAATATATTATTTTACTAATTATTTACTTTGTTTAGGAATCTGTATATACCAGAAAAGGTCAAGGAAAAAAGAAGTGAAAAAAGCTCTTTAATAAAAAGTCCACGTGCTTGATCTGACCAAATGAAAAATTATATGAATCATTTATATTGTACAAATCACTTTTCCTTTGTTTCTTTCTTAAAAAATAAATAAATAGATAGATCAATAAACAAAATCAACAACCAAATATTTTATATTAATAAATTAACACACCCCCATAAAAAGGAATGTTAACTTTGAATTCAGACATTTGGTTCTGTTACTGTCATCAGAATTGACAAATCTGTCACTTCCTTTTGAAAACTGTATAAATATACTAGGGTACACTGGAAAAAATATTTTAATAGCTTGGAAGGTGTTTTTTTCATGCTGTTAAAATATAAAATAAAGGTTCTCAGGGAATTTCAGCCCATTTCCACGTTATAGTTAGGAATTTAGCTTTTGAGGTCTTTTTTCAAGCCAAAATAAAGCTAGCAAAATTCTTCTGGCACACCTCTTCTTCTCAGGCCCTGCATCATATAATTGTTTCACAAAACCGTCCAGGTCACTTAAAAACTCTTCAGGTTTCTGGCCTTCAGTAGCTCTTCTGGAAGGCACTCCCACAGCCTCACTGTTCTCATGTTCAAGAAAGTTTCCAGCCTAAATTTGTTCGTGGCAAGTTTCTAACCTGCTGCTTTTGAGGGTTTTAAGATGAAGCTGTCCTTCTCCCTTGTGGGGGGGGGTGGTGTCAAATGAAGCATGTGACTATTCATATAGACTATTTGACTATTTTATTTGACTATTCTTGCTCTTGCATTTTTTTCTTGCAAGACAAGCTGTGTTCTCAAAGACTCTTGCAGAATATGGACAGCCAGATATTGATTCAGATGAGATTCCACTAGTATTTTTACAAAGAGTTAATACTCTTTGCTGCTTCAATTGAATTTATCTTGTGTAGTATGTCTGAAGAAGTTATTTGTGTTCTATCGAGACCTGGGTCAGAAAAGAAAATTGCATGTTTTTCTCTTACCTGATTTCTGGCCGATGAACTACTGAAAAGTAGTTTTTCAACAGTCTTTGGGAAATTTTTTTTTTTGTTTATAATTAGGCACCTAAGGAAGGCTTCCAAATATACCTTGTGAATGACTGTAGAAAGGTGGAAGAATCTCCAGACAATCTCCATTCATCCCATTTAGACATGGGTCTAAAGTAGATAACATAAAATATGAGTGGATTTGTTCACATCTTTCTATTATACAAAGAACTGGGAAGTTAGAATGTTTTTAGATAGCTTGGATGAGTTGAATACCATCTCAGCTGGGGGGCACTGTACTTTGTACTTCCATCCCATGTTTAATATGCCGTTCCATTTTTTTCCTTTTTATGGTGTTCTTCTCCCTGTCAATGCTTCTCTTCTTTATTCCCCCCCCCCCCAAACTTTTTGTGTTTATTTCTGTTTTAGGGGTGAAATCACAAAAGTAAAATAAGAAATAAAACTAATATCAAGACTGCTTCTGGAGAAGCTCTACTGGAGTAATCTCTTTTAGCCCAGAGATTTCCCTTGCAGCATGGTTCATTGGCATTCCCTCTGCAACAGTCACTTTAATCATCACCTTCACAGTCTTTTTCTAACCTTTTTTTTTTCCAGTTTATCAAGTAATCTCCATTGTGACACCTTACCAAATGTTCTGCTGAAGTTCAGATAAAATCTAATCTCTCTGTGCAGTTCTTTTGTCTGAAAAATCAGGTATCCTATCAAAGGAAAAAATCAGGCTAGTCTGACATGACCTACCTTTTCTAAAGCCATGTTACATTTTATTCTATTGTCCACTTACCTTCAAGCCTTTAATTATTTTTTCCTTCAAATTTCATCATATGATTAATATGGAGCCTGAGGTGTGAAAGGATAAGAAATTTTGAGTAATTTTTTATTCTCCAGTGTTGGCGCAGGTGCTATTATGACTTCAGCGTATTTTTTAGCCCTGCCTAAGTAACATCTTCATTAAAAATCTTTCTGTTGGGTCTGGTATTAATTACATGGCCACTTTTCAGAATTCAGAGATAAAAGGGAGGTTGAGAGTAGGCTCAAGTGCATTAAGCTGTTTAAATTTTGCTTGTTCCTTGACTATGATTATGGACATATACTTACATCACACATTGACTTCACTGAAGACTTCCATTTAACTTGGGAATCACATTGATTTCTACTGTGGTATTGCAACTACTTTGCTAGAGCTACTTTTATTCCCTGGTAGGTGAAAAAGTTGTTGGCATTTTCTTGACCTTTTTTTTCTTCAAGGAGCAATTAATTTTGCTATTTTAAGTTATTTCTTTGTATCAAGTCACTTCAGGCTTTCTGCTTTTTCAAATACTGTTGTCCTTCACCAGTGGGTTTTTTTACCTTTTTTCCTTTTTTTCTGAGGGGACTAATATTTTCAAATAAATTTCAAGGGAGCTCTTGAAAAGTTGGTTTAAAGTATGTCCTCTCTGCCAAGTAGTTATTTTCCCAGTAAAATAAATAGCTATTCACTTTTAATAGTAAAAATACGTTTATACTACTTGCACAATTTTAAGAGAGCTTCTGGTTAGTCAAGCTTGTTTCCAGTGACTGTATCATTTCTTAAGTGGGAAGAAAAAGGCCTTCATCTTAGTGACAGGACAACTTTTACAAAAAACTTTGACTAGGATTTGAAATGACTGTTTAAAGTCATTAAAAAGTAATAGACTTAAAGACATTTTGCAAAGGAAATGTAAGATAATACTGCAGTGGCACCACATTACTCAGTAGCAGTCACAGAATTACTGTGCTCTCGGTTCTCCAGATGGATGTGGAAAGGAAAAAAGAGCAAATGCCTGTAAAAACATGCCCAACAGTTGTGGATGTGCTTCTCCCATTACATGGGGCCTTTGGCTGTCTACATTTAGAAGTGCTTTGAAATGCCATCGTGTTGAGCCAATTGCTTTACAGGAAAGGAGAATTGCAACTGATTAATGCCATTTTGGACTCAAGCTCTTTCATTTGTTTCTCGTAACTGAGTGGACCATGATCCAAACAACTTAATTCAATAAATAAGGTAATACAGTACAGTTACAAAGACCATCCCAACTGAATATTTTCTTATGAAATTAAAATACCTTACCATCTGTTGGGTGTATATTTTTACTTCTGTATCAACTGGAGAGAAAGATAATTATTTACCTAGTTTGTTCAAATGTTTAGTCAATGAGGTTTTGGAAAGTTACTAATGAAGTAGAGAAGCCCACATTCTCTTTTGCAAGTGTTAAAGGAGGCTATTATGTGCCCCATTGGGAATATGTTGCACTATTTGGTGTCTGCAAAAGGTTCTTCATGCCAATCAGACATCACCAGTTTCTTAATCCAGGTTATGGAATGAAGCAGAAACAGCTGTTGTTACCTGCTGCGGTATCCTGATGTTTAGGACTGGGACCAGCCAGTTACTCTGGGTTGTTTGTTTTTTTTTAATTCAGTTTAACCTGATCTTAAAGAGATTTTAATTTTATCTAAAAGATAATGATTTGGAGAATTTGCAGTAAAAGACATAGTAAAACGTTTAATGAGAAAAGTCAGTGCAAGTAAAAAGAGTAAGCCCACATAATTTTGCTTAGCATTAATGTTGGTTCAAGGGTTACTTTTATCCCCGTGGCCTCTGACACTGTCTGTATTCAAGCTAAGACATCTCATTTAAGACATCTCATTTTCCCCAGATGATGGATGTTTGCAAAAGACAGTTGGAGATTTGGGGCATGTCCTTTTTATCTGCATAGTCAATGTTCATCTTTCATGAAAGAGAGGAGGAAGATGATAGAAAAGTAGGTAATTTATTTTCAGACAGTCTTATGCCTCTAGTCCTTTGGTGTTCATCAATCCTATTAATTCTAATCATTGCTGTTTGTCCTGTTTTAGAGATCTTCATGTTTAATTAGCCCAGCTGAGCAAATCACATCCTTCCAGCCAGACTGGCTTTCATGCAAGTGAACTCTGGACATTGACAATTAGGCGTTTGTTGTCTAGATTACTTTTTTGGAGCAAAGGAAAGAAACAGGCATTTGTTGAGTGTGACTCACATGGTCTATTTTAGACATCTGTGTACACTCAAGTGGGAAGAGCAACATGCTAAAGACACTCGTTTGTCTCCATCGACTATAAAAAAGGCCTTTCCATCCTGCACAGATTTAGGGGTTGTCACCCTTAGGTGGGGTGATTCTCATCCTTGAGGACTGTCCTTTTACTAGGCTAGGTTTTTTACCCAACCAGTGATTCATGATGAAGTCCTGTCCTCGTCTTGCAGAGCTGGGAAATTTCCATGTCCCAGAGAAAAACTTCTCATTCTCCCTCTTTGCTTACCCAGCAATTACAGTGTAGCCATACATTATGTAGCTGGGACTGTGTGTGTAACTCAGGAGAGAGCTCCTGCTTAGGAACAATCTTGGAAGGGCCCCCTCAGTGCTGGCATTAACTGTTTTGGGAGGTTTTGGCTCTTTTTCATGGCACTGGGGTAAAGGCAGTGAAAATCTGCCCTGCAAGACCTCGGCCTCAGACAGGAATTCCCAGCACTGCTGTTCTCCGTGATCTCCTAGTTTCAGGACTTTGCCAGCATTCCACTTGCACCTGCAAATGTTCCCACAGCCAAGGGAAAGAAATTGAGGTAATCTGTATGGAAACTCAAACAAAGCAAAGCTTTCACAGAAACAGTGTTTGCAGTTAGTAGAGCATTGCAGCTACTCCAAAACTGGTGCAATGGTGGACAACTGTAGAAGGGAGGGAGCATTTAGAAACATCCTTAGTGTCTGAGTATGAACATCTTCAAACACTTTCATTTAAGCTGAACCTGAATGTGTGTGCTCACATTCAGTGATGAACTGATGTTAGCTTAAGGCTCCTATGGTCTCATGCAGAACATCACATTAAATAAAGCATTGGTGTAGGTTGCTGATAAGATTTCTCCTCAAAAATATCATCAAGGTTAACTTTGTCCCAGCAGACTTTCTTTGAGGTTCCTATCACTTCAGCTTTTTAAAGCATCAGGTGTTTGATCTGCATTTAGCTTAAAACCAGCATGAAATCATAATATCAGCATAAGGAGTTTATTGTAGTGAGCTTTGGGAAATGTGGGAAGAAAAAAACAAAAAGTGATTATGTCCACACCTGACCTGCTGCAAAATTTTATGATATTGGATGACCTGCCAGAGGACAGATCTGATATTATTGTCTGTGGAGCTTAGGTTTTATGCCACGACACTTCTGTGAATTTACCTGCTTATTCCAAAGAGCATAAAGAGATAGTGATAATAAACTGCCTAGTGAAGCTATTAGGATGACAAAGGTGCTTGTATTGCAACTGCAGTAGTATTTTCTTCCTCAAAGTAAAGCTAAATAAACTTTTTGTGTGCCTAGCAGGAATAATAAAAAGGGGGCATTCTCATTGTAATTAAAATTAAAAGAAAAAAATTATTTTAATAAAACAAGAGTGTTAGTGCTTGATTTATTCATTTTATATCAATATTTCCTAGTAGAAAAAGAATCAAGGAAAAGTAGACATAGAGTCTTTACTGCTCCTTTGTGATTCAAACAATAGTCCAGTTTCTTGCAGATGTAGTTTTCATTAATTAAAAAATCTGGTAATATTCTCAATATCCTAGCTATTCATCTGTGTTACAGAGCACACTAGGGTTTTGGTTTTGAAAGCTAAAATATAGCAAGCTGTTAATGGAATTTATATTTGTGCTCCCAAGAGGTTAAAATGAAGTCTTGAGGGTAGCCACAATCCCTGGCGAGAATTCTCTTTCTTATTAAAGCTAACCTGGACAGGACTTGCTTTCAAGCCACACTGAAACTGTGTAGAGAAAAGGAGACAGCACACATTCTTCTTGTCCCCCTGCCAGCCTAGCATAGCACTGCATCTTAGTCATTAGCAAGGGAGGGAAAGAAACCAGTACTTCCCAGTTCTGGAAAAGAAAACCACTGAAGAAAAAATACTCTTACTAGATTCCACAAACTAATAATGAAAGAGCACTGCTGAAATCCTTGAAGCCTCCTGTGCCTTTGCACCAAGTGATTGCCTTACAGAGCTCTGAGCAAAACCAAACAGGAAAGATCTTAGACCTCTTGCACTGCCAAATAGTTTGTGGTCTCCGGGAGCTTGAGAGTTGAACTGTGAGACCTGTGTGGTATGTGAGAGGGCTGGAAAGAATTGTTTCAAGTGGGGAGGCAGTGACAGCGCTGCTGGATCTCAGTAGCCTGCTGAGGTGCCAGACAGCCTCTTCCTTGGAGCTTAAATAAGATGAGTGGAGTGATCCTGCTTCTAGGTCAGGTGAAGTACAAACTCCCTAATTACACTGCTTACCGAAAGGAAGGGAAGACACTCTGTGAAGTTTGCAAAATCAGAGTTATATTTTCTACTTTCAAATATACTCTCCAATCTTTAAAAGTTCACTGAGATAGTTTTCCTTTTTTCATCCTGTACTTTAGAAGCAGGAAAATATTTTTTGTCTAGGCATTAGAAATCCTCCTAATGCTGCCCAAAGGTGGCCTGGAGCAATAAAGCATTTTCTGATTTTTTTTTTCTTTTATAAACTTTTAACTTACTTAAATAGAACTGGAGGGTATGTGAAGTGCTGTCATTTAGGCAGATTTTGCTTGCTGCTTGCACCCAGATATTTGTTTTTTGTAGTAATTGTGATCAAATCCTTGGGATGCCTTTCTCCCATGGGGTCATAACATGTTTGGAGTGAAAGAAATATGTGCTGGTTTGCTGCAACAGTACCAATCAGACCAGTTTTAAAAATAAAAAAAACAACCCTGTTACAAATTCTGCTTTTGGGTGTTCTTGCTGTTCCTTGGCCAGCAACTCTACTCATTCAAGAGGCTGTTCTTTTCCCCCTTCTCCCTCTGCTTCCTTGGCTTAGTCCTATGACTTTCTCCTCTCCTCTCCTCCTCCCTCTTTTCTGAAATTCATTGTTCTTAGATTGAAAGTGGACACCGAAACCACCACAAACTGTTTTCTTTGGTTTGAAACAGCCCTTCCTGTGCATTCTGTGTATACAGAACGATTTGCTAGGGGTTCGGATCAGCCACTGTTCACTGGGGAGAACAGGAAGGACTAAGACCTGTGCATGCTGAAAAATTCTTTATGAGAAGAAATTGCACTAGTCATAATGTAAAGACTACTCCTGACCTTAGAGATCCCTCAGGAGCAGGGCACCAGCTGTGAAGAAAGTCCCTTGGGATCTCACTGTATCGTGGCTGGCAATGTCTTCTGACCAAACTGGACGCAGTGTAATGATATAAAAGAAATTTTATCCCTGATAAATTTCAGACTGTATTAACAATGCATGCATACATTGCCACTTGATCAGTCCTTAAGAGCAGCTGAGAAGTCTCAGTTCCCATTTAAGACTCAGCAACAAGGTCACTTCTGAGTGAGATCTAGTTTTTTCACATGTGAATCATCAGAAAGACAACTGATTTGGGGTTTTTTTTCCTTTGAGCTCTGCTCAATTTAGTCCCTAATGAAGGACAAGAGAATGTGGTTTTTCCAAGGAACTCGGTTCATTTCATGGTGGATTTTACTTTGATCATATCTATTGTTCTTTTTTTTTAGTCTTTTAGAGGGATCTGTCACAACTGAGTGTGATTTGTGCTGTGAAGGAGGAGTGTGAGTCAGTTTTTTAAAAAACAATACCAAAATAATCTTTATTAGGCAAATACATCAAGAATGTTAGTTTTTCCTCCTGTAGTCAGTAACAGAAGATTTTTCAGCTTTGTGAATAAAACCGTACAACTGCCTAAATGATGCACATCCTCACTTTCTCTGCTGTTTGGGGCTCCTTGTCATGCATTTCATCACAAGTTGAAGGGCTTTGCATTGAAGGGCACATTCCAGCCACTCCAGGTAATCTTAGGACTGAATTCTTTTCTGTCCTTCTAAATGATGAAACACAGTAGCCAGGAGGTTGCAATAAAGCATTCACTCCTCTGTGAAACTTGCTCCCTCTGGCGTTTCAGCAGAGCCAGTGCTTTGTGACTTTTAAATCCAGTTATAATTCAATTACATTATAGTAATGAGGGCATCTGTAATCTGTAAAATTATTATAAAAACTTACTGTATCTTACTTTTAAAAAAAAGCAAAAAGAACCCCACAAACAAACAAAAAACAAACAACAAAAAAATTTTGTTCAGTCAGTGTTTTCATAGAAACACCCAGGTGTCATTGCAGTGAGTACAAAAAGCCACACACACACATTTTCATCTTGAATGCCATCTTCCCTATATATAACCCTTTCATTTTTCTGTAGTATTTCATTGCATTCCATAGTTTTCTGGATTTAAAGTAAAATAATTTGTCTGATTTTGGAAGCTTTATGTAGAAAGCACTTTTTACTTGTTTTTTAATATAATGTAAAGCTATGTGTAGCTGTCAAGCTAGAAAAAAAATAGCATCTAAGCATGCTTCTGATTAAAATCATTCCCAGTTCTGCTGTATTAGAACTTGGACATATTCTTAAAACTCAAATAAGATTGACTGGATAAAATATGAGGCACATATCATGTAGGCAAGATTTGTGCATAGCAATTGAAGTGTTTCCTGCATGCCTAAGATTGTAAGTCATTCAGACAAGCTTCTTACTGCACTGTGGGGAAATGCTGCCACCTGTTTGGTTTAGTTCTCTGCACTTAATAAGCCAGAATGCTTTCTTCAGTCTAGGACTCCTGCAGTCTTCTTTATATCCATTTTGTTTGGCTCGAGCAAAGGATATTTTGAACAAGCTGGAAAGGAAGAGTTTAAGCTTCCCAGGTGAGCACTGTGAAAGGTGTTTTTAGACTGGCATGTTGCAGGGCATGTTGCTGAGCTTGCAAGTGGCATAAAAAGTTACTGCCTGTCAGGTGAGATGGAGTGACTGATTGTATATGTGTACATTAAACCTGTCCCCACAGTGAAATAAAGCACTCGCCTCAATGAGGGAGTAAAGAAAGCAGGTACAGGTTCTTGTCTGCCAGATGCTTAGATTTGCTTATTTGATCTCTTGTAATCATCTGCAACAGAAATTAAAATGAGAGCAGGAGCAGGAGTAGGAGCAAAATCAGCTTGTCTCTTTTGAGTGAAGAAAGTACTATTAGCTAATGCTCTGTTTCTTATGTTGAGAGTAAGATCGTTGTAAACCCTTATGCCACTGAAGTCAGTGTGAATTTTGTCATGGGACTATGAACAAATCCTTAAGAGGCATACTTCTATCAAGCTATAAAATATCTTACTGTAGTGCACAGTCAGCTATGTTCAAATAACAACCAAGGATTTTTATTACCCCAGTGTTTCTGGTGAGCTAATCATGAAAGAGCATGAGATTTAATAAAAACTCCAAGAAAACTCATATTATAAACTCTCTATATTTTTTCTTTTCATAACAGCTGTACTCATACTTTCCAGTAATGCATTTCTGTAGATGATTTTATATGTAGAAAAAGCCATAAATAATTCAAATGCCTAATAATTAAACAAGCATATAAGACTTTATAGTCCTTTCTCTAAAGAATCTTGAAGTCTTTATGTACAAGTTAAAGTTCCTTCAAATATAGTTTATACTGTTTTATTCTATCCACTAGCCTATAAACTTAGAACTATAATGGTAATAATGGCATTTGCCATGTAAGTGTGTTTATCTTTCTCTACAAATACATCTTGGATGCATGTGTGTAATATATGCAAATTGGATTTTGTTTTATAGCAATTTTTAGTAATGAACACAGGAACAAATTCTTGAGAGAGTATATCAGGAATATAGCTGTTATGCTATTGTCAGAGTTATGTCTTTGATACTCAAATGGTTTCTAATGTTTGAAAATTTGCACTTAAAAAGGAAAAAGAAAATATTACTTCTACTTGTCTTTCTTTTTGTTTATCTTGAGTCCTTATACAGCAGAGAAATTCCTTTTAAAATGCAGCTGTGATGTAGCCACTATTGTTGATATAATTTAACATTGGTCCTGATATGAGTGTTTTAATGAAAAAAAACATACTTTGTATCTTATATCACTATAAACTGTCTAAAACCAGCATTCATTCAAGAGACATTTCCATACTCACTTAATTTCTTCCAGCAGAAAGGTAGTAATAAAAGAAAGCACATAAAACAAATGGTATTAAGATAATAATCTCACATTAATGTTCAGATGTCAGTCCAAAAAAATAAATGAATGAGGATGTTGTCTGATTTTTGTAGAATGTAAGGTGCTGAATACAAACATGGTGTGCATATGTCATTGGCTTTGGCAGGAATGGTAATTTAAAGACTAAAGGAGAAGAGGGTCTCCTTATATGTCTGTGTGCTTGGAACTTAATAACCAGTCTCACAAACTGGGAAACAAAAGAGCTGTTTGTGTGTCATCTGGTTTCTTCATAAATATTCAGGGAAGACTTTTGTTGCTCTGTGGAAACTGCCTCTACAAACATTTTAAATACACAAATACAAATTGTTCATGCAATCTTTGCTTTCATAAATACTCCATCCTGTTTGGCTAAGCCCCATGTAAGGGGAATTTGAATGACAGGACTTCCTTCCTTGCAGTCTAGCAAGGGTTCGAGTGGTGAACAGGCACTTGCTTTTTGCTTTTCCTCATCAAACTGTTTAATTAAGGTTCTAGTGAGAGAGCAAGAAAATTACAGTAGGGCTGTTGGTGGTGGAGGTGCATGGAAACCCTCCTGCTCCACAGCCTGCCCACCCAGGAGAGCAGCATGCCCAGGAGTGCCCATGCTGAGCAGAGTGGGTTCCCAGCCACCCTCTGCCAGCTCTGCCAGCCCGCAAGAAACCTGAAACACTGAGTCCTGGGAAGTCTGCATTAACAGAAACAGCAGCAACATTTTAGGATATATGTGTAAATACACTATAAATGTAAGAGAGACTCTGTAGTCACTTAAATATTTTGAGGGAGCTATGGAACTACGTGATCTTTAAGGTTCCTTCCAACCTAAACCATTCTATGATTCTATTATTTTATATCAAATACATACATTGCCAATAATTTCCAGAATTTCCTGCTAGTAGCTGCAGAGATCCATACAAAAATGGCCTCAGAAAGCCAAGAGTTCTCATCTGTTTTATGTGTTGTTTGGATAATGTTAAAGCAGGTGAAGAATGAAACCAGAGATGGGAATACAGAGTCACAGAGCACCCAGAAAAATTTTCTTCATAACTTTTAAATAGATTTCTGTGGACTCTCAACTCCAAAATTCTTGCCCCCAGCTTGACCAGCAATGACTTTTTCAGTGCTTTTGGTATAATTTTAACTAATATTTTCTTTTCCATTCTCCATAAAAGAGTGATGAACTCAGCACACAGTCTCTGCAGAAAATAATTTCATTTAGTTGTGCCATTTTTTAAGCATTTTTAATGGAGGCCACACATCTTGTTAAATTTCTGGGAAGCAGCTTTTTTCCTTTGTTCTCAAGCTGATGGCTTGGCCATAAAATAATGTAGTCTTTGTGTTCATGAAGATTGCATTAGGGAGTGCTCCTCTCAACCTTCCTGTGGCAAATGAGCTGGTACAAATGGGAAAGAGATGGTCTGCAATGAAAGTATTGTGAAGTCAGCTGTCTTATCTCTATTCTTTGGGTACGTTTCAGACTTCTTGTTCAGGTTAGCAAAAACTGTGATTAACAGAGCTGTGCTGTTGCTCTTTTCTAAATTCATTCCTCTTACTGCCTACTAGTAAATTTTTCTGATGTGACTATAAGTGTCATTATCCATATCACATTGATAAATGTGAACACTAGCATCACTCATTAAAGCAATGGATGGAGGTGGGGACACATTCATTGGTAATATGTAAACACAGTACTTCAAGAACTGTAGAAAATAACTTGTGTTTAGGACACCACAGCCAAAAAGGTGGGTTAGGTGTTTTAACAGATGGCTTTCTAGCCTCTTTAAAAAGACCTGCACTGACAGAGATTATGCAACTTCCTTGGCAGTTTTTCCAGTGTGTCAGTACCAGTCAAATCAGAAACCTTCTTATCATTTCTAATATTTTTTACAGAAGTGTAAGTTTATTGCTTCTTGACTCGTTGACCTGTGTCTCAGAGGACAGATTATTCCTTTTTTTTTTTTTTTTTGCCCCAAGCATGAGCTTTCTGCATGCTTGAAGACTGTTATTATTTCCCTCTTAGATTTATGTTTAAGCCGTCAAATCGCCCGGTGTTTTCCATGAAGCCTTTCCCCCGACACCCACGCCCTGACCTGTCACCCTTGCTGTTTGAGGACCGCTGCCATTTGTGGCTGTGGAACTCCACATTTCAATTCTGTTCCATCTTTTAAAAGTTTTGTCTAGAAATTTAAGAAGGTTTCACTAACTAGAGAAAAATAATAGCTGGGACTTGTGCTCCCGACAGCCGTGGTGTCTAAACCAGGACACGGTTCTGGGTAGCAGGGCGGCTGCGGTGCTGCGAGGTGTCCGCGGTGCCGGTGCCGGTGCCGGTGCCGGTGCGGGTGCCGGTGCGGGTGCGGGTGCGGGTGCGGGTGCCGGTGCGGGTGCCGGTGCGGGTGCGGGTGCGGGTGCGGGTGCGGGTGCGGGCCGGTCCCGCGGGGCTCCCGGGCCCCCCTCGCTAGATGGCACCACCGGACCGACGGACCGGCAGGGAGGGAGCGCCGGGAAAGATTAGCTCCTGCTCCGGGAAGCTGCTCTGTCTCTCCGCTGCCGTGTGGCCGGAGTATTGAGATGGAGAACAAATACGCACACGTGGGGGCCTTGCTTCCTCCAGCTGTGCCGGCTTCTTAGAGATCCATGAACGCCTTTACACTGCGTTTCACTGTGCAGTCTGAATGCACCCTGACTCCTTATCATTTAAACTCTTTGAGTCTTATCCCGATGGCCCTTCTTGGTACATCTTCCTGTTAATAGTTCTTTAATACACAGGGACTAAAAATATTCTTCTGCAGCCAGATCTGTGCAGCTCTGTAGGCAAGAACCATGGTATGTGTGTGTGATTTGAGAGCTGTATTAACAGGATAGTTGGGGTGAGATCCCAGGCAAGAAGAGTAAGGCTTTCATTTTATGTATTAAAATGTGATGGTAAGCATAACAGCATGTGGTACATCACCTGCAGTACGAGTAGTACTTGTTGAACACTACTTTTAAGTTGTAAAAATAATGAGATCACAGAAAGCATGTCACTGGTAACTTTGTGTATACACAGGGTAGTCAACGTGAAAGGAGAATAGCCTGTCGCAAATCTCCCCTGGTCACACTCTTCTGTAACGTCTTATTTTTTTATTGTATTTTCTGATACAATTTTAAATGCCTCACTTTACACAGAGTTCTTCTCCCTTCCCCATTCTTGTGGTACTTGTTGCTTGAAGTTTCCCACTGCCAGTCAGAAGTGTACATGTGGCATCTGTATAGGAATGTTATGTAGGAAGTAAAATGAGTCTGCTTACAGCTCTTGGTCCATCTGTACCCATTTGGAAAGTTTGCAGCTGTAGACATGGAGGTTGGAATTAACACCATTTGTTCTTGTCAGTGCAGTGTCTTGGGAGACAGAAAAGGATTATTTCTTCTTTTAAGAAAAAATATCGTTTTTCTTTAATATACATATGTATGTATCTCTGCGTGTTAATATCTACATGTGCAAATATAAGAGGTGGATGATGATGCTGCTTCCAGAAAAAACATTTCTGAGAACTTAAACTTTTTTCTTACTGTAAGAAGTACCTCAAAGTAGCTGGTCCATTCAAAGCTTCAAAAAGAGTTTCATCTCTCCTCCAGAGCTCTTTTGAGATCTCAGAAGCTGGGATGTCTTCTTGGTAGAGCAGGACAGCTGAGTAGGATTTTAATTTATCAGCAGCTGTAGTCTGTGTCATTGTAAGATATTTATCTACTGTATTTTATTTCTTTATTATGCACTTAATTTCCACACCAAGCATAAAAGCGCATTTTACACAAGCTTCATCAGATTCATAACTGAATGTTTTACCTCCTGCCATATTAGACTGCAGCAGCATCCTGAACAGATCCCATTTCCCACCTACTTAGCTGCATTCAGTTGAACAGAACAATTTCCTCCTTCCATCCTAAATTGTTTTGCAATTTTTTTAGGATGTATTTTAAAGGTATGTATATTACTGAATATTACCCCCTTCTTCCCCCTGTGTAGCAGGGGGTAGATGTATTTTAAAGGGGATGTATTTTAAAGGTATGTGAATTGACAACAGGTAGAGTTTAACAGGCATCTAGTTAAGTGTGCAAAATTTGTTGGGAAAATTGGTGTTGAGTGCAAATAGTTGTAATGTATGTAGAAGAAAAATCTCAAATATACTACTATGGCAAGTTTGTATGATAAATATGTGTATAAGGATCAGTAACTTCAGCAGTCTAAGTATAGGTGAAGATGGAGATTTCCAGAATTTTTGTGGTAATTTCCCATTGATAGGTTGTCTTCTTGTAAGTATTAATACCATGGCAATACTTGTATAACAAATGATCATATAAATCTTTAACAGGAGGAAAAAGTGTGGGTTGTGTTGCCTTGAGCAATCACTATGCCACCTTTCAGTCTTCTACTTCAAAGCATAAATAAGTGTGCTGCATAAATCCTATTAGAAGACATTCTTGACAATGGAACAAAGCAGATTTTTCCAACTACAGATTATTCACTTTAATTTTTCGCACAGTGCACTAGGGAGGATCTGGAGAATCAGACTAATGTAACTGAATGTTTGTCCAGCAAAGAATATTTACCTCTGCACAAGTTTAGTGTTCAGCCTGTGGGTTGTGAGAGTGTCATCAGAAATTGATTGTTTCATACAGTTTGATAAATCTGGTCTGTTATGCTGCTAACTAGCATGGTAATGTAAAGCAAGGAAGTGAATTCTTTTGAGAAATAAATAATTTCCTCTAAAATATAGCAACAGATCCTGTCCTACCTCCAAAGTACATCCTGCCTGCTTTGTAGTGCTCTGGGAAAATATTGCTAGAAATAAATATAAATATATATTGATATAAATATTAACATAAAAGCAGAATGAAAAGAAAAAACAAGGGAAGAAAGAAATACTCTCTCCAAGACTTGTGTGTATAAAACTATGGAAGGTCATTCAAACTACTTACATCAAGACAGCTTCCTTATAAGTGTCATGTGTCAGCAGTCACAGTGAAGTCAGGCTGCAGACTTTGCCACATACCTGTGCTTCTCATAACTTCTTTTATTTGTGTTCTTACCCTTTTCTAAAGGACGGGATTTGCGAGCTTGGGATGAGATGGGGCAAGGATTGCAGAGTGGAGCTTACTCTGACTGTGGGACCAGTTAAATCAGACATTTGGGAGCACCAGTAAGAACAGAAAACACATGAAAATAGCCTGGATTTCTCTTTCAGTGTCCATGGACCTTAGTAAAAAGTAGGAATAACACTACATGCAAAAGCCATGCCGGCATCTGGCTGTGGCATTGCATTCCTAGGAGTCTTGATTGTTCTGCATCCAGGACACTGCCAGTGTGGTGAGAGATGAGGTAGAGCTAGCAAGCAGGAGGGTGAAGATTAGGGGCCGATTGAATGGGGTTCTTCTTGATAGGAGATGGTGGGGGGTATCAGGAAATTGTACTTTTAAAGCTTGCTTGAAAAGTTTTTGGGGAAAAGTTGTTGGCAAGCTATGTTTCCAAGAAATTATACAGCCTCACCTTGAAGCTGACTTTGGTTAGGGCCAGCCCTTAAACCTTGCACAGCCTTGAGGTTCTGGGCTGTCCATCAGAGGTCTTTGGTTCTACCCCCTGCTACACAGGGGGAAGAAGGGGGTAATATTCAGCTAAGAAATGTCAGAGCAGTAATAGCTTCTAATTTAGACTTTAGGACTTCCTTTTAAATAGCTAAAGGTCCTGTGCTATCCTGACAGCCTTTGTCATGGGAACCTCATGTCAGAAAGGAGGGAGAGTGGTGGTCCCTGCATTATAATATTAAGCCAGAAGAAACAACATCTCTTAGCTTCCTTAGGAAAATTCCTAGTCAATTGGACCCCTTTTTCATTGGAGACCTATCTTTAGCTACCAAAGCATTTTAAATCTTGCAGTAAATTTCTCATAGGCCACAGGAGTAGAAAATAAGTAGAAGAGGAAATGACCCATGAAATATTTGCAGAGGTGATGTTTTGTGTGTTCTGCTAAAATGTTTCCTTCAGTGTATTAAGTGTTTATATAGCACTGCAGCCACTATTAATCCAAGTAGTCATGTTTTTCCTAGCCCACCACGGACCCTTACCTTATGGTCACCCCCTTGAACTTAATCAAAGTGAGCACAGAGTTGTCATCACTGGAAAAATAGTTTATTATTTTAGAAAATGTGATCTCTTTCTGCCTGAGCAGAGCTGGATGTTGCTAAAAATATTGAGAATGTTAATGTTACATGGGCGGTAAACATCTTCTTTAACAGATACACAGGCAAAAGAGGCAAATGAAGAACCAGTTGATCCTGTAGTTCAACTGGTAATATGTGATTAGTTCAAAACTCAAGTGCCACATGCAGAGGGCTTACACTGTGATGATGAAAATCCTGACTTTTCTGAGAATACAGGAGGAAAAGTTTTTTCTTTAATTTGATTGGACATCCTAATATATATTCCCTTTTTAAAAGTGTGCACTATTAATAGAATGCAACCTGTCCTTAGTAATGGTTTGGTTTTCATTTCTCCTCATATTTCCTACCTCCTCTCTTCTGTCTGATTTTCAGGTTGTTTTTTTTACCCTTTTCTGTCCCATTTCTGTTTCATTTGTGTATGCAGGAGCAGCTTGAAAGATACTGGTGTGTAAGCAGCTACTCATATATCTGGCACATAAGTTAATTCTTAGCTACAACAAGCAGAGGTTCATTGGGTTGCAAAGTTCAGCTTCATGAGAGACAAACTCACTGAGGTGTTATTCTGAATTTCTGGTCTCCACTGGCCAATTTACCCATGCTCCTTTTTTTCCACCTCTTTTGTCACAGAAATGATGCATCACTCTTTTTTTTTCAGGTGAGAATGAGAGATTTGGTACCATAATATTAAAACCACCTTTGTCTCCAAACTTAGTGTCCTCTTTTCGTGTCTGCTCCTAATAAATGAAGAAGTGTAAATAGCTGGTGTTCTTCCTGCCTGAACTGGACCAGGATGTTTAACCCTTTGGCCTTTTAAGAAAGGGCACGGTTTTTCTAAAGAATTTCTCAGTCTTTCTAAAGAGAAATTGCAGAAAACATAAAAGCTCAAAATATTTGATCTGTCATTCTTCATTTTTGCTCTTATGACATTTGTCTCTTCCTAACCTCCTATCTTCCAGGACCGTCATCCTTTTACTGTTTTTAAAAGTTTTTATGTCCTGGGGGAAGGAGGGGGTGATTTATCTCTTCCTGCTGCTCCCTGTTCCTGATATCTGCCTCATCCCAGGCCTCCAGAATGTAACCATATTTTGTCCAGTCATTCCTGTGTCACCCTTCATTATCTTTTCTTATGTTGCTTTGTGTAAACATTTCCTTCCCTCTGTCTCTCATTTTGCTTCTGCTGCTCCTACTAGAACACACACTTCAGCTTCAATGAAAGGCAGTAAAAGAACTTGCCAGAAGTCATTTTAACCATCACTCCCTTTCTCCTCTACTTGCTTTCATTAGATGAAAATTAAGTTCTTTTGCAGAATCTTCCATGATGAAGTTACTTTTTTGTGTTTCTGTTGAATGTTCATGATAGGTGTTGTATTAGTTTATTTAGACAGGAGAAGAAGACAGCAACAGTGGTCAAAGAAGTGTCTCTGTTCACTTTAAATACATTAAGTGCTGTAAGGTCACAGTGGATAGGAACATACAATGAATATAGTTGACTGTATTATTGCTGATTGTAACATTTATTGCAGCTCTACTCTGTTAAACCAAATTAATAACTGTTACCTGCAAGTCAGCATTAAGACAAAAATTAGGGAAGAACTAGAAGTTCTTTCTCATGGCAGAGATGTAGAGAATTTGGCTATGGTATTAACAGCTAAGCTATCATACTGCCTTTGAATTTAAAAGAGAGAAAAGTCACATTTCCAAATACTACTTTTATTGTAAGAGATTGTTGGTTGTTAAAGCCACTAAATACAAGCTACAAATTGGTAGTGTAAAGTTTATTTTTCTTGGCTGAATTCTAGGGATTTTTTTTTTAGCCTCATACTTCTCTGCTTAGCTAAACTGTATAAATAGCAGAAGAATTCTTTTTAATTTAATCAAGTAGGTGCCCCTTAGAAACAGTGACAATACTGAGAAGTACACTGTTCCTGTGTTTTAGTTCTGGACTAAGGCCTTGCCAGAAAGGTGCCTCTTGAACATTTGCCCACTTTATAATACAAATAGCAGATAAGGGATGAAAACGGCAGTATCCTGGCAGTGCAGATTTACTGACACTGAATCCAAAGGAGTCCAGGGCCAGGTGGGTGTGAACTGACCCTGCCAGGGAGAAGCAGTGTAATGCAGAGCACAGGTGAAATCCAGAATTATTTTTTTCACAAATACAGGTATTATATTAGAACATCAAACTGCATACTTCAATAAAGTAATTTTGTGACTGTAGTAGAGGAGGGTCATTGGCTTAAGGACTGGATTATTATCTGTGCTGGAAGACCCTACAAGCATTGTGCAGCCTCTCTCTGAGTATGCTCTGGGGGTTCTGCATTTCCAGCTACATAATTCTCATCACACTTGCTATCACAGCTCTCACACAGTTAAACTGCAAGTCAGATAAACTTATTAAAATTGTTAAATTACAATGTCAGATAAATGTCAGATTAAAAGTCAGAATAAATGTCAAATTAAAACATCAGATAAGAAAAAATTAGCTCCAAACTGGACATGAAAGGAACCTCTGGTTAATATAAATAGAGGAAATGATATTGCTTTGAAAATACACCAGGATGTTGATCTGATAAGAGGCTCTGGCAGGACCTTCATATATGGTGGTTCTAGACAATTCATTTTGATTGCTTCTATTTCCATTTTCAGCTTAAAAAGTTGGGGTTTTTTTTCTGAAAGTATACTTGGTAGACTGCAAAAGCAATAATTGTTTTTGAAAGTATATTTGGAAGATTATTACAAATCTCTTCAGAGGCTAGTTGCTAATTTTCTGTTCCAGGCTGTATTTTAGAGATTTGAGATAAACTTCAAGTTGTTTAGTAACAAGAATGGAAGCTGAAAAAATTGCATTTGTTCCATGGTGACATATACATAATACGTTCCAAGGCTGTGTATAAAATGTTTAGATATTCACTTTCCTGCTCTACACAGTTGGATTAAATTTTCTCATAAAATCACAGGAGGTAAATATGTTAATTGTTATGTTGAATGTCATGGGCTTCTTGTTTTGATTTTTGTTATTAAATACTTATTTGTATTTTGTGTAAGTGTTCACACTGCCAAAGAGCCAGAGGTTACTAATGAAGGCTTTGGCATGCTTGAAGGTAACAGAAAACAACAGAGAATTTGAGGTGAAAGTTGGAACACTTGTTTTGTTAATGTTTTGCTTTCACTGATTTATGAGTATGTATTAATATATATGTCCATATAGCTGTATGTTAAGTGATATTTGTAAAACAGAGAGAAAAAAGTAGAGCTTTTATTTTAGGCAGTGTACAGATAACAAACCATCAGTTGTAGATCTGGCAGTGACCACAAGTTCCCCACTTTGATACAATGAATTTGTGGACCAACAAGTTTGCTTATATTTCCATTTTTTAAGAGTATTTTCCAATTTGGATGTCCCATAAGCATTATCAGGGAGATTTTACAGGCTAGAGAAATTTCTTATTTCTACAGAACAGTGTTATTCTGGTGAACTACTTCTTTGTTTTTCAAGAATCGAGCTGTGTGACAGTTGCATAATCACTCATTTTTGCTTTCCTCTGTTGTCTCTGATAAAATTATTTATTTTCTGATTTCTCACTGGTGCTTTGTTTAATAGAGTTTTCTTCTTATTTTTGTTGTTTGTTTACTTTAGAAAAACATAGTAAAACCTATGCCGTAATGAGAAAATGGCTTCATTGGTCATTAAGAAATCATTGCATTTGATTTTGAAGGCTTGACACGATGCTATTTCTCCATCACATGTTAAAGCTTCCACAATTCTTTCTGCCAGCAAGGTGCCTGTGGCTCTGCTATACTCGTCAAAATTGGCTCCTGCCCTGGGTTAATGAGCAAGTTTTTTGCCTTTTATTTTATTTGGCTTTCAATCAAATCTTGCAAGCTTTGGTGATTAAACTCATTTACAGGTATGAGTTTGTATTCCACCAAACTGTCTTCACCAGACACAATAGTATGTTAGGAATTAAGGCAAACTCTGCTTTCCTGGGCCATGCTGGCCTAATTACAGTAGAGTATGCTTTAATGAGGATTCTTCTGAGCTGCCTCTGCCTGATATGGCAAACAGCCCAGAGGAAAATTTCAGATCCCAGTGTCAAGAACTGATTCATTGCTTGTCTGCAATTAACAGCTGGGCTTCAGGGTCGAGATAGAAAGCTAGAATAAGACTCTCTTTCAGCTCATGTATTGAACCCAGAGTTGTTGACCTTTTCCAATGCATATGTAGCTCAAAGGCTCAAATATAATAGATTTGTCACATAGAAGATACTGCACAGATTATGGACAAATCAGACTGTTTTGATTAAATTAACTCAAAGGCTTTAAATTGCACATAAAATAATGGTCACAGACAGTGGAAGGGATTTCATAAGGACAGAAAAACAAAGAGCATCCAGGAGTAAAACGGATCTTTTCATCTGAGAGTGATAAGAGTGATAGGTCACTGGTTATATAAATTAACTTTGCCATCTTTATTTTAATTGTTTGTACCTGTAAGAGCTAATGCTAGGCCTGCTTTGTTTTGTGTCCCCCTTCCTTCTCATCTAATGTTGTGCGCTTTCCAAAACACAAAAAGAAAAATTATCATAGCATAGCATATGAAATATTATTGCTAGTTATAATATGGAGGAAAAAAATGCAGATTCTGCTCCTAGAAACTCTGTTGCTCATCCCAAACAATATTCATGCCTCAGGAAAGAAGGAGGGAAAATACAACAGGAAACCTCTTTCATAAATCTGCTTTGTTTAATCAAAAATATCATTGTTCTTGGCTAGCTCTCAAGGCAAATGTCATGGCATCCCATAATGCCGGCTGCAGGAACAGGCTTGTATCCCTGGTAGACACTGTTACACAGCCTGACCTAAATACAGCAAAGAACTGGAAGAGTAGCCTGGTTGTGAGTTGAAAGATTTTGTTTGAGAGACTCTTCTCAGATATACCAGTCTACTTTTTTGGAAGAAATCTGCCAGTTCGTAGTACAGAATAATACATTTTTGCCTCCTGTCTAATTCCAGGGATAACAGCCAATTTGAATCTTCTTTTGGAAGACTTTTGTTCCCTGCCATCTGTAGATGTTTGAATGTGTAGCGTATGGAACAATGTTTAGCACCCAGCATCTTTCATTCTTTCTTTGATACTACTGTTTCAAGCATGCATGTTCTCTTCCATTAAATAGCTAAAGTTCAAGTGGTTTAAATCTTATTTTTTCAAACTAGAGAACAGCATTACTCACATACCAGAAGGCTAAGTAATGTCTGGGATTTATTAAATCATTCAGCAAAGTTGACCACAGACAGTTGCATATAGAACAAGTGCTGGAAGAAAAATAATCTATGATGATGTTCATTATAATATAACACACACAGACTGAGAGCCAAATATTTGGTATCATTTCTGTCTCTACAATTATTATATTTCTTTTTAAACCTTTAACTAGCTTGACAGTTTTGGTTATAGAGGGTTTGAGCACAGAGGAAATATGTAGAGAAATTTAATGTTAATTTGACGTCTTGGTAAAGCAGCTATGGCTATAACAAGATGAATATTTATTGGTGACTTTAATGAATAGGTAACTTGCACTGCCAAGTTGGTGTTGTTGCACACGTTTAAAAATCTTACATTCCAAGTGTATTTGCAAAATTCTATTGCTGTTTTATTTGGCAAAAAGAACATCATTGAAGCTGAAATTGGAACAGGGCAGTTTTTTTTCATCTGTTCCTAGCATTCCAAATACTTACAAGTCTTTGCCAGTTGATCAACCTTTCATAGATAAAGTGCTACTTGAGAAAAATGCAAGAATAATAAGATGGATGTTACTGATCAGTCAATGCTAACGTAAAGTGTCAGAAATAAGCGAACAGGTGTTCTTTGGAATTTTAGGCCCTTACTACTTTCTAAACATTTAGCTCATTTTACAATCACAAACTGAGTATCCAAAAATTGAGCAAAGGCAAAAAGAAATAATTATTTCCTGCATGGAACTATAATTTGATTTATTTTTTTTTGCTATTAACTGTTATGAGCAAAAGAACATCAAATAAAATCATTATGAAAATTCCACAATAAAAAAGCCATGCAAACTTATTTCAGTGAATCCTCTTGGTTTGACTGGGGGTTTTGGTTTCTATTATGTTACAGCCCAGAGAAATTTTTAAACTTTGCTTTGCCTTATTTTAATTGTGTTGTTTGCACATAAAAGGATATTTGTTGTGTGGATTAAGTGGTTTGTGAGCAAGACTGGATAATATAATTATGTTTTTATTTTTTTAGAAGACTGTGGGATGTATTTCCCAGAAGTGAAAAATCATCCAGACAAATATTTACAAAAATGTCCCGAGTCTGTAAAAAAGTGGCTGAAGCAACTAAAGAATGCTGGGAAGATTCTGCTGTTAATTACCAGTTCTCACAGTGACTACTGCAGGCTTCTGTGTGAACATGTTCTTGGGTAAGTGCATAGTCCATTTCAAATTATATCTGCTCAACAGCAACTGGAGATAAGCCTGAGTTATTGGGAAGCTAATTTGAGTTTTGTTTATGTATGGTGAATTATTCGGTTCCAAGTTTTCCGCTGGACCCCTCTCTGGTAGAGTGTTCCAGGGTAGTTGAGACAAAGAAGTCCATCTGTGAGCCTGTGAGCTGTGTCTGACCCACAGCACACTTATAACCTGCATCCTTTTGGAGGCATCGTGATGGGCCTGAAGATGCCAGGGAATTATCTTTTTTTCAGGTCAATATCCTATACACCATCTAATCCCTAATTTTATTGTAAATTTTTGCTAGACTGTCTAATTTAAGCCACTTCTTTCTTGCTTCTCCAGCAGTGAATGCAACTAGTAGTACTATTGCATTTCCTTGCAGTAAATTTGCAGGAGAATCTTACAAATACTTTTTCCCATTGGTGGTTTTCAAAAGATGCATGTGCTTCACCACAGCAGAAAAGATAAAACAGGCAGTTCATTGCACTTGGCAACTGGCTAAGATTGTAGTTGCTGATCACAACAGCTGTTTTTAGCATAATGTTAAGAACATGGCTGGTCAAGTCAAATTCAGTGAAATTCAGCAGAACTATTGCTTACCTAGAAAAAGAAATTAATCAGTGATGCAAATAGTGAGACTGTTTATTTATTATTAATCAAAGAAATAAAGTAGTTCAATGTCAGCCTACCTTGGCTATCAGGGTATGCCAGGGAACAGCAGAATGAATACAGCAACACTGTAAGAAAACCACAAGTAAGGTAAAAGACAGAGCTGCCTTCCAAAACCAGTCCTGCCACTATCACTTCTCTTTTGTACTCTCTAGGCTAAATGCTAAAATGAAGCATCAACTGTGCCAGTTCTCACTGCTTTGCATGAGCATCATACTTGCTTGTTTGAGGGACAAATCTACCTCCTGACAAAAAGCAATTCTCCTTTATGAGCAAGATGCCTGTGAATTAATTCTTTTCTGTAAATCTGTCCAGTTATTTCCTAAATTAAAATTTGGTACAAAAGTAAATTCTTGGCCACATATAGTGATTTTGGCTTTCTGTTCCTTGGTGAATAGTGTTCAGCTGTTGAAGGTAGCTGAAAGACAGTAAGCAAGATACCAGAAATTATCAGTTGCCTTTCAAAACACCAAAAAAGATACCCTGCTAGAAGAATACTGTGTCGCTCTCTCTTTCCACAAAAGTGTAGGATGTTCTATGATATTTATTACAATCTTATTTTCCAGTGATTCATGCAGTGTGGCTTCCAAATAGCTTTTGGAGAGCTGAATACTCCACTGTCTATTAGACTTTAGTGAAGTGGGGTTATTTTCCTGAAAATCTGAACTTTTTAGTAGTTTTGTTTGTTCCATGCCTCTTATATCAGATATAAAGACTCTTTGTACCTGTGCTGCTTTTTGCTGTACTGGAATATAGTTTCGGTTCACACCTATTATCTCTGCCCTTAACTTTATTTGACCAGGATAACTGGTTTTTATTCTTGACATCAACACTGCATTTTATTCTTGATATCAACACTTATGAATGGCACCTACATAATCCTTTATTAATTTCTGTTCCCACTCCTTTCAGTTAATCAATATGATACTGAAAAGCCCAAAATTGTATAGTATGAAATAAAAAAAACCCATAATGATAAATATGAAAAACAGAGATGCATGTACAATTTTAGCCTCTTACTCCTAATATCCTTACCTTGTAACTGTTTACTTTTTTAGTAAACAGTTTAACTTTTAGCCCTTTATTAAAGAAGCTCCTTTTTGGTGAAGAAATTACTGTCTTCATAAAACCTGTGCTGGGAAATTCATGTTTACCATTTCATGAGCAAAATATCCCAGTTGTGCTCATCTGACAAAATTGTCCTTAACTTGAACACGTTTTGGTCGGGAGAGGAAATATAAGAAAAAACTTAATTTTGAAATAAAATGACAGCTGTTTCCCAGCCAGAGCACAGACATACTACTGGGATCAGTATATAAAACATGTAAACCTTAAAGAGCAAGTGCCACTTCATTCACACAGCAGCATTATAGTGTGACTTTTCAATCTTACATACCACGAGGATGCTGTCCAGTAACTGAACATTTAAGTGTTGGCAGGAGCCCACCTAAAGATGAGTCAGTCATCACATAGTCACTGAAGCCAAGAGTATTTCACTTTTTCAGGAATGTTAGCCGCCTAAAAGTGGGGAACTTTTTGAAGCTTGTCATTTTGTTTTCCCTCTGTGGTTAGTGGAGAGAAACCACTGGGCATTATACTTGGCAAATCCTTCTGCATTGTAGAATTATGTCTGAAATAAGTGGGATGAAATACCTTTCAAGAATGTGGATGTTTCTCCACTGGCTCTGTCTGTGGCGTCAACCACTATCTGAGTTCAGAGTGCAGTTTTTAGAAGGAGAAAGTTATGATACATGTATAAGATACATCCTGCCCATTGTGCTAGCTACTTACTGTAACCACAGGCCACTCTACCAATCACAGGCAACAAGTGGAACAGATTTGCTGTATATGTGTAGTGTTACATAATAATGTAACACAAATTCCCTCATAAAAACAGTAGCTTTGTACATGAGATTGAATATATTGTTTCAAAAAAGGCCACAGATAACACATCTCCTCACGCAAAGCAGTTTTTCAACAATCAGTGAAAAGTTACCAATTCTTCTGAAAAGTCTGTTTGTTCTGTTTCAATTTTTTTTTAAACAAAGCACTTGCCACTTTTCTCACAACTCAGAGAATCACAGAGTCATTTAGGTTGGAAAAGACCTTGAATCCAAGCATTAACCAAGCACCTCTGTGTTCTCCACCAAGCCGTATCACCAAGTGCCATATCCACACATTATTTGAACACTTTCAGGGATGGTGACTCTACCACTACCCTGGACAGACTTTTCCAATACCTGACCACCCTTTCTGTGAAGAAATTTTTTGTAATATCAAATCTAAACCTGCTCTGGTACAACTTGAGGCCATTTCCTCTCATCCTCTCACTTGTTAATTGTTCTTTGTTGTGCTCCTAAAATGCTTGCTTTTTTTGCAAATTCAAGCTTAATTTACCTGTAGATAGATTATTTACACCAGCTGCTAATTTGAAAAAATTACCTCTGTTGATACTTTTCACCCAAGGACAGAATAACCCAGCAAACCCTCTTTGCTCAGCATCTGGAATTTTCCACATGGAAGCAAATTTTAAAAACACATCATTGTAATATTTGATACTGGTTCTTTTTAAAAGGCAAAGGTTTACATATGGTCACAAGTGGAGAAAAAATAGACAAAGCTAAAATTTCATTAGAGAAAGGAAATTTAAAGGACTTTTTATTTTAAGGCTGGAATGTAATTTTGAGCACAGCCCAAAAGCTGTCTCTCATAGAGAGAGCATTCAGTTTTTGATAAGATATCTCAGTCCCATAGAAGATCATGAATTATTTGAAAGTGATATAGTTAACTGGTTTACTTCCAGCAAACTTCCTCTACTGCTGATAGCATTTCAGTGCCTGTGTCCATCCTGGACTTGCCATCTGTGATTCCTGTGTTCCGTGCAAGAGTATCCATCTCGTTTTGGATGTTGTAGGCAATGAAGTCACCTAAGCAATGAAATATGTCTGATAAAATAAAGTGCATCACAGATGAGGAATGTTTTCTTACATACCTTGCTGAGACATTCAAGCCCATTTAAACTGATGGGATTTCCACAGTTCAGATAATAATCTGTATATATGGATCAAATGATCTTCGAAAATTCTGAATTTAGTTATGGCATTCAGCTGGCAGATGAAGAAGCTGGTGGCTGTTTATTTGTGGCCACATGTCCAGCCTCCCTGTAACCAGCAGGGATGTAGTGAGAGCCAGCAGAGTCTGAAGAGGGAATTCAGCTATCAAAATGATGCTTCAGTTTTGGAATATGTGAGATTACACTCTAGTTTCCATTGGCTGTAAATTAGATCTCAGTTGTCTGCCAAGGGCATCTTAGGCCTGTGCATGCCTTCTGTATGGATACCTGCAATATAAGCACCTGTGTTTAAGTGTCTTCAGTTACTTCCTACCCCATCACTTCAGATATTCTTCTTTGAAAAGAAAATCCCTCATTTACAAATTTTTGTCCGTGTCTGTATATATGTTGCCATCTTGGATTAAAAAAAATGTCATCTGTTCTCCTGAGATGAAGGAACATCTTTTTACAAATAATGAGTGTTCCCAAAGATAACTCACTGTGGGTTTGACTCTCTTTTGACAGCCTCAGGAAAAGAAGAATAATTGTGACATTGAAAAAGCATTGAAAAAAAAAGTGATAGAAGCAAGTGCCTTAAAGAAATACTCTGATATTTTCTTAAGTCTTTTAGAGTATTTCATGACATCTTAAGTAATTTGTTAGTTTAATTAATCACATTTACTTTACTTTCTAGGAATGATTTTGAACAGTATTTTGACATTTTGATCACAAATGCTTTGAAACCTGGTTTCTTCTCTCATACACCAAATCAAAGACCTTTCCGAACTCTTGGTAAGTTGCAGCTGTAAATCCCTTCTCATCTGCTTACTTCTATGGAAAAAAAAAAGTAAAGAAAATTAAGGCAACTGAACACTGGCAGGGGTGTGGGAAGTGGACTAAAATTCTGTTAAGACTGAGAAGCACAGAGAAATTTAAAATTACAGTGTTGAGGACAATTAAAAGGCGGAGCTGTGATAGTAATTAAAATTACATTAGGGCTCAGATATTTCATCATTAATGAAAAAGAATCTTTATTGTTTTCACAGGGTCATGTACAGGAAACAAAATTTAGTACTGGGAAAAAACAAAGCAGAAATGTTTAAAGAATTTAAAGGAAATTAGGAGAACTGTACAAATAAAATTGTAAAGCTGAAGGAAAGAATTTATGATGGAAATCTAACAGCATTAAGTGTGTTTCCTTTGGCTAAATAATGAGAAAGCAGGTGAAAAGGAAGCGCCCCTGTACTCACTTAATTTAATTAAAACAATCTGAAACACTTGGCAATGTTGTCAATTAGGTAATTAAGGTTGTAACACAGGAGGTTTATAAGAGCAGTGTTCATTGAACTACAAATAACACTAAAACATTGCTGAATACAGTTAGTTTTTCCGTATTTTGGTAAATACCTTTATGATTAAGTTACCTGAAAATTAATCTTATAGCCAAAATGACTTAAGTCAGCATACACTAAACCACAGTTCATCATTTATTCATGACAGGAGAGTCACGGTTCCAGCCCACAAGAAACTTTGCTTGTGGAACTTCTACAGTAAAACTGAAACAAGCAGCAGAAATACAAATTGAAACTATATTTTAATGTTTCACATATTTATGTAGGAAAATAAGAAGTATCTTAGGTGTGATTTTTAAAGGATTAGTTCAAATAGTTGCCAAGTTGACAATTTGAGAAAAAAGTAGTCTCAGAAGGGAAGTTGGAACTATTTGTATGAAAGGAGAAAGGGGAGTAAAATCATAAAGGATGAAAAAGGCTTAGTTCTGCAACCATTTGATTTAGTTTTGTATAAGGCAAATGGAAATTAAAATGTAATTCACTTTGGATTTCTTTTAAACAATCTGATTAGCCTGACTTCCTGAGGAAATCCTGCTGTGTCCCTCTGTCAGTAATCCAGCCAGCAGCTTTTGGACCTGTTGGACAGTTTCAGTAAATTTAATAGACAGCCAAAAAGCTCCAGGATACTTTGATGAGGTGGGGGGGTTTTTGTGCAAAAAAAGGGGCAGAATAGAGGGAGAAGACCAAGTACTCTCTCCATTGATAATATGTAGCATTAGCATAATCACCACAATGTAGTGTAAGGACCAGTTTTCCTGAAGATGTTTTCTTTCTCTGCTTTCAAACAGGAACAGCATTATCTGGAGTCCTCTTATTGACTTAGTGGTTTTCATTCAGTTTATATCCTGACAACACAAAGGAGCTCAAATGTCAGTCAATCACTCATTATGCTAATACCTTATTAATGCAAAATAAAATGTAGTTTCTGTTCTGGACACTTCACCATCTAAATAGATAAAGGACACAAACATAACTGAAGTAATAATCAGATAAATAATTTGTTGAAACTTCTAACCTGGGAGTGTATTTTTTTTCTTAATATGTTTGTGTTCCAGTGGCAGTAACTGGTTTCTTTTGAAAGACCAACCACAACGTTCAAAGCAAAGACTTATACACATAGGACAGGTTTTTAGAGATATGTTTAAAAGTACTGTAGAGCTTGTTTAAGAGTATATGAAGTTTACATCATAAAATTAGGAGCACTTATATGAGCAAATTCTGAAAATAATAATACATTTCTATAATGTTTATTTTGCTGCCCTACCTCTGTGTTCCTCACAGCAACTGAAACAGTATACAGTGAAGCTTCTAACACATTGATGAGGATCTGTTTTCCAGTTTTCAGAATTTTTTAAGGCTTTCTTTCATATCAGAACCACTGAAAATTCAAAATTTCAGTTTCTAGTTCCTTTCTTCCTTTCTACAGACTTCAGGCAGAAGAATTTGGCCACTGTGCTGCAGATCAGGGGGACAAAATTTTCATATTTTTCCTTTGAAAAATTAAAAATCTGTAGGTGGACATCATAGTAAATATTTTCTTAAAGCACAGACACTAAACTTTTGCTAGGGTAATTTAGGGAAAAAAAACCCTTGTTCTAGGAAGAAGTGTGTTGTAGGAAATGAACTGAAGTAACTGCTTATCATTGTTACCCATTTCTCCAGGTCTGAGTCTCAGCCATGTTCTTCCAACATTAGGTCTGAGCTGCAATAAATTCCTAATGATACCATATATCATAGTGTTGTGAATGGACTTAAGCATAAGGCACAAAATATGGAATGTGTTCTTAATTTCAAATATCCCAAGTGTTGCATTGTGTACTGGAGCTAAATGTTATTCCTCTATAACAAGAATTATGCAACAGATTTACTGAAGGACAGGTTCTGAAGTTTACTAAAGAGAAGGATAAGTTCTTTTCAGTGAATAAGTTCAAAAGGCAATTGTATTCAGTAGGCATTTGAAGGAGAACGAGAAACAGGACAAGATGACAAAGGAGGCATTGTCTGGAAATCTGATATTGGGTAACAGCTCTGAAAAAGTGTTTTTTTCAGCAGACAAGTAATTTTAGAGCTAACCCATTTGGAAACCATGAAAAATTATTTTAATTGATCAATTAAAATTGCATCACTATTTTATTTTCGTTTCAAGATGTGCATCATTTAAAGCAACTAAAACACTGTTTGAAAGCCTAAAAGATTTGTGTGACTGGGGCACTGAAAAGCGCAATGATTATTTATTTAATTTTGCATCATTTTCTTTCAAAGTGCCATTCTGTTAAGTGAAGGAGCAGTGTATATGTTTCTTTACAGATTTTAGGACAGCTACATTTATTTTGATCTGACAAAACTGGTTTTATGCTTAGGGTAACTTATGTAGCAAAGGATATATTTTGTAAAAACAGTGCTTCACATAAAAATACCCCCAGACTTTGCTACCATAATATGAATACTCCATAACTTACTTGTTATTCATGAGGTTGTGTTTTCTTTTACATAGGAAAAATTCTTCTCATGGTTCTTGAAAGTACTAATAATATCTTGAGCTACAAGAGCTAAGGATCAGGTTGAAAATGTCTGCGTAAATCCTATGTTGACAAGAAAGGATTTTCTTTGCTTTCAACAGCTACATCCAGCTTAAAATAATTTCTCATTCCACAAAGGGCTTGAAGGAATATAAATAGAAAAGACAGTTGTGAATTATATGATAATCTGCAATACATGAAGATTTCTGTAACATTTGACAACAGAGCTTTCCCTTTATCACATCACTTTTTAATGCATATCAAATTACTAACCTGACTGCCAGGCCTGATCATTGCCAGATATATCTTATACAATGCAAAATTATAATTGAAATGCTAAAGATAACCCTTAATTTCCTGGAAGCCTTCTCTAAGTCTGTATTCACTGGGAAGTCTGCTTGGTCTTAAAGAAGGCTTATATATCTTTTATTTTCAGCTCAGGCACAGCTGTGTTTTCTGATCTGGTTTGTTTTTGTTTTGTTTTGGTTTTTGTTTCCATAGATTGGAAATGCACTGCTGACTGTTCAGTGTCTGCATTTAAAACACACACTTAAAAACGTATGTGTAGCCTCATGTGTATGTGTATGTATCTGTACAGGCTGGAAACAATCCTACAGATGTAGTGCCAGTGAATACCACTTTCAAAGCCTGCTTTCAGTTACACTTCCAGGCTGTCTTCCTTCTTCCTGAACTTGAATTTCTGTCCATCTTAAGGTTCCTCTGCTGCAGAATGTAGCTTCCCATTTAAGAAACACCCAGTCCTCTAATTTTTTATGGTTTTCTGCTAACTGCCATTGTAACAGTTCTATACAGAAGCTTCTTCTCCACCCTTCTGAAAATACAAGAAAATTCTGTAAGCTGAAAGGACCAATTAGAAAAGAAAATGTGAAGACAGGATGTAAAACACCATGTGTCTGGAATGAAGACTATCTTTGGTTATTAGGGACTGCAAGACTTCAGAAGGTGGTGATCCCATGTCTGCTACTTGAGTTTTCTTTTGCCATTTTTTGTGAACAACTGGGTTTGTCTACACCAGAGATGGGCTGGGGGATCCAGCTGGTGGGGTCACAGGAAGAGGGAAGTAGAGTAAGAGAAGAGCAGCACATGGAAGCATAGAGAGGAAAGGGATTTCACACTGATGGAATTTTCTGAATGTCAGATCTTTGCTTTTTGACTTCTATTGTCACCTCAAGGAGGACCTTTGCAATAAGGCTAGTGTGTCAATCCTAGCTTAAAATGATGTACCCGTGTCCTGGGCTGAATAGGCTCTCAGCTGGCCACATCCTCCAGACACAGCAGGGGATGCAGCACTGTCCTCCCACAGGTCTCAGAGCTCAGGAAGCCTTTTACAGGGAACCCCACAAAGGGCCTTGCATCTCTCAGGAGGCACAAGCAGAATAACAACAGTACCAGTAAAGGGCACCTGTGTAATTTTCCTTCCCCTGCCTCAGGGTATTCCTTTACCTAATGCAGCTGTGCTTGTTGCCATTCTTCTGGAGATGATGCCTCTTCATATCAGTCTGTGTGGATATGTTCTGTAACATGAGGCCACATAATAATGCAGTTTTACTGGGAGCTTGTGGCAGAGTGGCATGTAAAGGGTGCACTGGCTGCACACTGCATTATTCAAGAGCTATCAAGTCTATACCCATTTCCCCTATCTCCTCTACAAGAAGATGCCTTTATATTGTCATAACATTCCATAGTGCCATATGGCCCTTAAAAGCCATGCTACTCTTTTTAAGGGAAATGCTGTTTAGCAATTCTTTAAATTGTATTGTCACTGTTGTTCATGTGATTTCCAGCTTTTTAGGAAAGACAAAGGATTAAAACTAACAAGTAATGGCATTTTGTACTCCAGTTTTCTAAACTCGATCTTTTTGTATCTCACAGTACATAACATTAAGAATCTCTTACTGCAATAATATCAGAAACAGATTCTGTAATAAGCTGACAGTAGGAGGTCCATGGTTGAAAAGGATAAAGCATCTTGTTCTATACCCAAGCCACCACTGAGAAATAATTCCCTACTCTAATCTCAGCCAGGGATTTTCATTTGATCCATGATTTCTGAGAAAAAGGAGTTTCTTTTTAAGCAACTGGTTAGTATAGCTGATTATGTAGACAGATCTTCATATTCAGTGATAGAACCTGACTGGTTTTAATTTTTATAATGAGAAACCAAAAGGATTATGGAAACACCTTATAAAGATTCTTCCTTCAGGTGACACACTCTTTGGCAACGTGATCAGTGTCTGACTCCACTTTCTGAAAAGCAGACTCGGACAAGCCCATAGGGCTGACAGTGGGAGACACATACAAAGAAATTTCATCTCATATACCAGGTTTGTTACCATACAGATATTCATAATCCACTGGAGTAGCTCAGAGATTGTTTAAAAAAATCCACAATGTCAGGCTTCTTGGATGACTGTTTCACCTCCTATCCTTTGTTTAAATGATCTTAGTCTAAAACTATTCCACTTTGTGTACTGCCTTTGCAAAGATATCAACCAATCCACAGATTTTTTTTTCTGACAGTGTAAACAGCTGTCTCAGAGACTACTGGTTTCCTGATATTTATGTCCTGTAGACAAACATTTTAAAAATCAACAGATGTTACCTTGTAAGCAAAGGGATTTACCAATTTATCTTTTTAAGATTTGCTATATAGTACCTGTATGTAGTTTAAAATCAACACTTTGGGAATCATTTGAGAACAGAGGTGATAATTTCTTATCATGTCCTCAATGTTTGTAATTAAGCCATGGGATACATAAGATGGGAGTCATTTAACTGTCCTGATGGATTAACAAATTCTTTTCTAACAGTTAAATTTTATTTAATTTTTGATAAACATAATCTTAGTAGATGGTAACAGTTTGGATTTTGGGTTTTATGTGTTCAGTACTAAGTTCTGTGTGAAAGCATTTAAAACAGGTGCAAAAAGCAGAATAAAGTTGGGCCAGCACATGCTCACATCCTTTTGCAGAGCAGGTTGCTAAAGTAATTCTTTCTTTCTGATAGTTTCCAAAGTCCTCGGCTACCATATTTGATGGTCTTTGCCTCATAAAAACAAATGCTTTGTACAATTTTGTTCCATTACAGAAATAATGAATTAGAACTTGAGGACACACAATTGATCACTAACTGGCAGTGTATCATGTATAAACCTTTTGTGGAATGCAAGAGACACTGCAGTTTACACTGATATTGTGTGTATGCACTTCTGCAGTGACATGGTTAAACTGGTGTAAGTTCTTCAAGTTGTGACTCTGTAGTAATTAGACCATGTGGGAGCCAAGGAATGACTTTCCTTTACAGTTCATTCCTCTTGGCAATCTGAGCTGCAAAGCCATTCCTTTTCTTAGGAAAAGGAGTGGAATGAGTGTGTTTTGTTCTGTTTTTTGGGGTTGGTTTTTGAATGGGCTTTACTGGTACTTGCTTCAGAAGTGCTGGAAGGCCAGATTGTCATCACATTGTTTATACAAATTTATTTACACAAATGGTGGGTTTCACTCAGGCATTTTACAGCACATCAGAAGCTGGAGGCTGAGCAGCAAAGCTCTATTTCTGTTTTTATCAGAAGGGCACTGTGTTGGCCTGACTACAGCAATTGACTGTAAACCTGGAGCACGGGCCAAGGGCTGGGATTTCAGCTAATGCCTGAAACTGACCATCGGAGGTATCTGGTTATCAGCTGAACTGGCCAATGAAAATTTAGTTTGGTGCTCCTTCTTGAGCTCCTTTGGCTCAACCATATTAGCCAGAAGAGCTACCAGGACACAGGCTGATTCTTTAACATTTACTCTGTTTGCCTAAGCACTGAGGGTTATGCAATCTCATGGTATGTGTGGGCAGGAATTTCCACCCATCCTTTACTGCAAACCTCTATCAATACTGCAGTTTCAACCACATTTCAGTCTGGCCTAGCATTCTACAAGATATTACACCCTCAGCAGGCTGGAGAGGAAAAGATGGGCCTATCACTGCCAACGCAGGGAAAGGCTGCAGTACAAACTTCCCCTTGATTATCCCCAGATATCTGAGTATCTATCCATGAGAGCCCAGCTACAAATGACCCAGCTATGGAAAATCACCCATGAGACCCCACATCCTAAGAGACTTTCAGTGAATGCAACAGCACGAGAAAACTTTATAGGAAGGTAGTCCATATTATTTCCATTGCTGTTCATAAATAACTCTTCTTTCTATTTAATTTTTTTTTTAAAGAAAAAATTCAACAGTGTTTGAAGTAAGGCATCTCTTTGTTGCTGAGTATTGAGATGTGTTCTCCAATGCCCATCCTTCTTTAAAAGAAAAAAACTTACAGTAAATATGTCAGGCCAAGGTCCTTATATGTTTGCATAGTGTTCAAAGTACTTCAGAGGATAAAAGGAACAATAAGTTATTCATCCAAAAATCAAAACAGTGAAAAACTGCAACTTGCTTCTGCATAAAGACAGCAGGGGTTGCTTCAGCTGATTACCTTTGATATTAAATAGCGTGTTTGGCACAGAGCTGATAAGACTATTAGAGAAAGCTAGTTCAAAGAAAGTTTAAACTGCTGATTTCAAAAGCATGGTATCTACAATATTCCTTTTGTTAAAACTGGAAAACATGTTTAGCATATTTGCCAAGTACTCCAAAACAGAATTATTTGTGTATAGAGAGCATATTTTCATTTTTAAAAGGTGTTACAGTAACTACTACAGTAACACTGCTACAAAATCCTAGCTATTGATTACATCATGTTATATTCAAGGCCTTGAAGGATAAAGCTCAAAACCCTTTTCTTTAATCTGTTGTGTAAGGATGTGATAAGTCACTTTCTGTCTTCTAGGAGCCCACAGGCAGACCAGATAAACAAATGTTAGAAAAACAAAAGCACTGGCTTTTTTGTTTGAGCTAAAGAACCAAGATATTGTGTGACCTCCCCTGAATTGTATCTCTGGCAGATATGCATGTTCACCTAAGATATCTAATGTCCTAATCCAGAAGCAATGAAGAACTGTAAACTGAGTTTGAATAAAGACTCATCAGTCTTGATTGTTAAAATCCTTTTAGCTCTTTTTAAAGATTTAGCATAATGGGAAAATTGACATTATCTCAATTAATTCTGCTAGATTTAATTTTTACGGTTCATTAATATTCCTTTGTAATTTCATGGAATTGGACCCATGAATTTTATGTGTTCTATATTTAAATTAATCATATTATTCTAGATTTATCCAGCAATTATTCAAATTATTGAAAGTGATAAGCTCAATTAGTTGTTTATTTTAGAAGACAGCTGCATACCAGTGGTTCAGGCCATGTTTGTGTTTCATTTTAATGAAAGAAACTTCCTTCATAGAGAAGCATGCCAAATGCCTTGAAACACACGCACCATGCAATTGGGAGGTCATTAAAAGTCAACATCTACAGAAAATCCTCAGTCACAGTTCTGTGATCACCTTCTGGTGTTGTTTCTTTATCATCTTTTGTTTCAGGCCGCTAGCAGAGAGTAGAACTGTGGTACAGTCTGATCTGGATTATACCAGACCAATAAGGCAGGGAAACCGCCACACTTAGTAAGCCAAATTAATCTAAAAAAATGCAGCTTTTTTTACAGCAGAATGAGCTAAGGGCCTGTCAACCCAACCCTCTCCAGCCAGTGGGTACCCACAGAACATAAATTGCCATAACCTAAGTCTGTGTTTTCAAAACCAAAGCCAAAATGCCTAAATGACCACTTTGTATTCCAGACAAAACTGTGTTCGGCAAACACATTATCTGGCTTGAGGGAATTCTTCTCCAAAACAAGAAAATGTTATTAAGAGGAGATGATTTCCCTTCATATTTCTCTTTCCCTTCATATTCTCTAAGAAAAACAGAGAAGCTGTAGAAGCAAAGCAGTGAGCACTCAACTTAGACTACATTTATAGTGTGATAATAATATGTGATGCATAAAAATGTTTGGGATTCATGGAAGATTTTACACTGAAAGTGGAGACCCAGTTCTGTATGGAAGATAAAAGCAAATGTATATTTCCATACATGAGCAAGGCTTGCCAAGCCTACTCTTATTAGCCCTGAGATGAGCTCAGCCGGTTAGAGCATGGTGCTAATAACACCAATGGGTTTGCTGCAGCAGTAGTAGCAGCCATTCTGAAATAACACCTTGAATTCTCATGTTTATGTTTCCATAGAAATGCTAAAGAATGTCCAGCAAGTTTTTAGATAGATTATTTGATTCAACACCCACAATTCTAGACCAGAAGGGTGGGATTATGGTTATGAATGTTTTTTCACCTTCATTCTGTTTCCCAGCACATACAAGAGTGTCCATGTCTGGGGGGAAGAACTAAATTGAAATTTCAAAAGCCTGAAAGAAACACTACGGAGGCAAGCCATGCACAACTCAGCAGCTGTTCTGGCATTAAGAGAACACATATTTCCATTCTATTTGTTTTGTACAATTTTATTATTAGATGGTTAAACAGATACATTTTATGTTGTCCATGGAATAATAAATGTCCCACTGGAAAGCTTATAAATTTATTTAGATTATTACCAGACTCTACTCCTGTTTCTAAGTAGGATGTTACACTCTTGGTAGCTTATTCAAAATCTGGCTTTTTTACTTGCTACATCTGTATCTCTGTAGAGAAATGGATCATTTTAAGAAACTTTTTTTTTTATATGGAGTTGTAAGCCTCTCACTGTCGTGGTTTCACCCCAGCCAGCAGCCAAGCCGCTCACTCACTGCCCCACCAGCAGGAATCAGAAGGTAAAAGGCAGAAAACTTATGGGTTGAGATAAAGACAGTTTAATAAGTTAAGCAGTTCAATAAGTTAACTTTCGAAAGTTAAAGCAAAAGCTGCACACTCAAGCAAAACAAAATAATTCATAGCTTCCCATGGGCAGGCAGGTGTTCAGCCATCCCCAGGACAGCAGCACCCCATCAGACGTAACTGTGACTTGAGAAGGCAAACTCCATCACTCTGTGTCTCTTTTCCTTCTTCCTCCCCTCACTTTATTTACTTGGCATGATGTCAAATGGTCAGGAATATCCCTTTGGTCAGCTGGGGTCACCTGTCCCAGCTGTGTCTCGTCCCAAACTCCTGTGGCACCTCCATCTTTCCTTGCCAGCATGGAAGTACTAAAAGCAGAAAAGTGTTAGACTCTGTGTAAGCTCAGCAATAACAAAAATATTTTTATCTTCATTACTGTGCTCAGCACAAATCCAAAACAAAGCCCCCTACCGACCACTTGGAAGAAAATTAACCCTCCCCCAGCAACAAGACAACCACCACGCTCCCTGGAACAAAAATTGACTCAGAATTAGGTTGTAAAAATCAGATGTCTGTTTTGAAACAATGAAGTACCAGGAATAGATACAGAAACCAGTGTGTAGAAACTGCTCTGTCTGTCTATCATCCATCCTCAGCCACCTCCCACTGCTGGCAGTGAAGGGCCAGCAGTCCTGGTCCATGGAGGCTTTGCAGTGCCTGCACTGCACACAAAACATTGGCCACTGACCCAGAGCTGTGTTTCCTGTTGCAGAGCCTTCACACTGTGTTTCTGTGCCTGGGTCTGAATCCCAGCTGAGGTGTGCTCATTGCTAATCACAGAACTGCAGTGCTGAGCAAGAGCCGCAAGGAAGCCAAAGGTCTTGCAGAAGTGGCACAGACCCTATGGAAGATGGAGTGCCTGAGGGATGAATCAGTAGTACAGATTTGTAAACTTTACTGGTCCACTAACACTTAGTGCAAACCTATGAGAAATAGCTTCACATTCTAGTTCTTAAAATGATGTCTAAATCCAAACAGAATTCCTGGAAGAAAGAAAAATCACCTGTGAAATAGGGGACTTACCAGTATGACTTTTCAGGACAAAAAACATTCTTTGACATATATGACATGTGCATAAACAATTCACTATAGAAGTAAGGGGTTTTTTTTCTCCATGTAATTGTTTTCATCTGTAGAATTCAAAAGAAGTAGATGAGCAGACAGAGAACCTCATAAAGAGTTACCTTGTGATTTGATTCGGAACCAATTTGGAAATTTAAATCAAGGCAGTTTGTAGTAAAGCAAAAATAAAATTGTGTATGGTACATTCCTGGCAAAGCAAGAGCTGGTAACTGATGCAGAAAGCTTCCCTTCAGCATAGTTTCCATGAATCTGAATGTGCTGGTTTTGATTAAAGAGCTTTAGAGTTCTCTTGTGTGTTCTCCAAAATGTCAAGCTTTTATTAAAGTTAGTCTGTAGAACTGGTTTTTGCAGAAAGCACATTTTGCTTTTTTGATCTGCTATTGGAAGCAAGTCGTAAAAAGAGCCCTAGAAATTAGCTGAGAGCATGTGGAGGAATCATAATCAGAGCCTGGGTTGAGATCTGCTTCAGTTTGATATGACAGTTGATCTCTGCCTCAATTTCCCAGTCTCTAAATACTGCAGATTACCCAATGCTTATGAAGCAGCCAGGACAACTGCAAAGGGGTAAGTGGCAGAGGAGACCTACAACGAACAGCAGATGTGGATTACACATGAGGTAGATATCAAGTGTGTAGAGCATCACCTTGTTCAGGAGCAACTCTGCCTCTCCCACTAAGTACAGTGAAATAATAGGTCAGAAAATATAAAAATTGACATTTCTTGGTTGGTAAGCAGTCGTGGAACACTGCATTGTTTAGGTGAGCCTAAGTCTTCCATAGCTGATGTTCCAAAAGGAATTAGTTCTTGCAAACTGAAAGTTCAAAAACACAGGTGATGTACCATCTTCTTCCTCACTGTCTTTGTTCTTCAATCTGTCTTTATTATTCACATACTTCAATATGTATGCTGCATGTTTTGCTAGGTAGAGTTAGGAACCCCAGGACTTTTTCTCTTCATTAGCAAACGTGTTCATTCTAACTTGATTCTTATTTGCTATGAAACCACTTCATATATTATTACTGTCCACAGACTGGGTGCCTCTGTGATACTGCCAGACTAAGGCTGAATGCTCCAAGATTATTATTTCTTCTGGAATAATAGTAGCAAGAGATTTTTATCTGTGAAATTCCTGCATAGAGAGATCTGGCACAGTGCCCTTGGTTCTGAGAAACAAGATAAAGCACACTTTCATATAAACACGCAAGTGGTTTTGCAAACCATACAAAATGCACAGATAAGGATTGGGAAAGGTAATCATAGATTGGAAGGGGACCTTGAGGATCATCTAGTTCCAACCCCCCTGCTGTGGACATGGACACCTTCACATAGACCACGTTGCTCCAAGTCCCATCCAAGATGGCCTTGAACACCTCCAGGAAAGGGGCATTCACAACTTCCCTGGGCAACCTATTCAGTGCACCACCACCCTCACTGTAAAAAATTTTTTCTAATATCTAATCTAAAGCTACTCTCAATTTAAATCCATTTCCCATTGTCCTGTGGCTACATGTCTTTGTAAATATTCTTGCCCATCTTTCCTGTAAGTTCCCTTCAAGGCTGCAGTTAGGTCACCCCATAGCCTTCTCTTCTCCAGGCTGAGCAATCAGAGTTCTCTCAGCCTTTCCTCATAGAAGAGGTGCTCCATCCCCCTGATCGACTTTGTAGCCTTCCTCTGGACGCCCTCCAATAGGTCTGGTTTTTTCCTGTGCTGAAGATCTCAGAGCTGGATGCTGTACTCCAAGTGAGGTCTCAGGAGAGAAGGATGTTGGGGGGACGCTGTCAAAGGCCTTACATGAGTCCAGATAAATGACATTTGTAGCTTTTCCCTTATCCACTGTTGTCGTTACTCCATTACAGAGTCACTAGGTTGGTGAGACAGGATTTTCCCTTGGTGAAGCCATGCTGGCTAGCTGGACTTACCTCCCTGTCCTCCATGTGCCTTAGGAAGTGTCAGAGGAATCACTTCTCTTTTACTTCTTCAGAAGACTCATTACTACAAATCTTTTCATGTTAGTCTTCCCTTCAAAGGGTAACTAAATATACTTGGCCAGAAAGGAATAGTTTCCAGTTTTGCTTGTCATCTCCAGACCAGTTGCATTGTTCTGAGATTTACAGGGAGCGTTTCACACGTAAGAACTCTTCCTGTTTGCTAGAACATTCATTTCCTAATATTTTTCATTTTGTTGATTAAATATGAAGTTGTACTGTCAACAGATCCTACTGGAACAAAGTTTCATGTTGATTTTCATTATGGTGTCACCTGACACCTGGCTCCTTAGCAGACCTCAAACAGCTTCTTAAATCTCTGCCAGTTTTTTCTCAGCCTGTTGTATTCTTTGTACCTCTTTCGAATTCATCCATGAATGTGATCCACAAGGCCATGAAATTGTCCCCAGACCTCAAGAGTGAACTTGTTGTCACATCTCTGTCTTCCATCACATACTAACACCTTCTCCTTCTCTTCTTTTGTAATGTCTTTATCTAGAAGGGATAGTAATAATAGAAGATGCAGTAGAGACTAATAAAATCATTCTCGTTCCAAAAAAATTGCAAAATCACCATTAGGGTTCATTGATGATACGTGAACAGAGATATGACTCCAAGGGGAGAGTCTAAAGTGAGTGTTAGGTCCCAAACTCTTTCAGTGCCTCTTGAACAATTTCTTAAGCAAAGGTAAACAATATATAAGACAGAAAATCTATCAGGAAAAAAGTGTAATTGCTGCTGAACAAAACCACACAGTGTTATTGTGGGTATGTTTAATACTCTTTCGTATCTATGATTTTAAACTATTAGTGGCAATTGCTATATTTTCTGGGAGAAAATGGCCCTTAACTATTTAATGCTATTATATTCTAATATTATATATTCTGATGAAATATATAATGCTATTATATTCATTAGAGTAGAATAGCATTATATATTTCATGTTTTTTTCTTTGACTGTTACTTGAGGTGCCAAGTATTATAAGTAACCTAAAAAACTACTCACTATTTTTAATACATATCTGAAGCAATGCTGAGGTAGTGTCTTCCCTGACAGCCATATTCAAATGGGTTTAATATCAGTACAATTTTTACATGAGCAATGAAATGTTTCTCTGCTACCATGAGATAAAAAGAATTCTTGGGTCAACAGAAGCCAGAACCCCTCTCTCAGATGTTAGCTTTTACTTCCAGAGGGGAAAAAAAAGGATTACTCTAAGGCATCCTGTTCTCATAAGAAATACTGGGTTTGGGTGGGGTTCTTCTTTTTAGTTACTAAAGCTGAGCAAGGCTTTATTATCCACAGTCTGCATCTATACTTGTACAGTTACTAACAGGCAGAGAGCTGCGTGGGTTTATTTGTTTATTTATTTTTAATTCCCAAATTTATCTTTCTGCATTTAGAATCAAATCTTAAGTTAGTCCTTAAAGGTTGATATTAAAACTGTCCCCCCTTCAGAGACAGTCAATATTTGGAGCTGGAACTTCAGACAGAATAAATCAATAAAATTAAAGTAGGGATTTGAGACAGTGTAATAAGAGAGGGAAAAAGAATGGTACTACTTATAAATGATAAATCAACCTAGTTGTATAAATAGTTTTCATATAAAATTTAATGAAAAAGTCTATTGTGTATTCCAGGTAAATCAGTATGTGCAAAATTATGCATGCTCATGTCTCCTATGCAATCATTATTCCCTTTGAAATAACATATTTTAGGGAATTGAAAAAATGAAAAGCTAAGGACCCTTGCAGCAGAGTCCCTATATTGCTTTATGGGGATACATTTTTTCAGGATCATTGTCTATTCCAGTTTTCATATATATTTTATACTTGAAGTATTAAGATATAGGGGAAAAAGGTCTTAGTTTTTCTGTAACTGAGGATTAAAGAACTTTTGTTCTTTTTTTGGTCCTTGGTGTTTGTTATTTTGTTAAGTCTAAGGGCAAGGTAAGTGATGGCAGGGAGTTTTTCCCCAGTTTTTCCCCAGTTCAGTGTCAGTTTTCAGTGGGGAAAAGTATGGTCGAAGAGCAAATTTCAATATGCTTTATTTCAGGAGGTATTACTAGAGAGACTTAAAAAGTTCTGATAAACTGGAAGACTACAGACTACACAGTGCAAAGAAGATGCTTTGTGTTTCTCACTTTGTTTTTAATTGAGAAATTGAGACATTTTTCTGAAGTGACAGGTTAGGTCAGAACTGTCTGGTGGCCCTCATCTCATCTTCTCTGTTTCCCTCCATGTTCTGCTTCCACCTCATGTACTCCCTGGTAAGACCAGCTATGGACAAGTGCTTGAACTGACCTGTATATTCCTGGAATGTTTATATCAGGGGTTTTTTCCCAATTACCTACCTTTCCTAACTTACTTTAATTGGAACTGCTTTCTGGAAAAAGCTGTCTCTCTCCATAATTACATAGGGATCTCTAGGAAGACTATAGTACTAATTTTAACATGACTATTTTTTCTGAATATTGGAAGTTCCTCATTTATAAGACTCTGGATCTAAAACTAATGAGATTCAGAATAAAACTGCTCTAGAGGGAATTTAGTTCTTTTCATTCCATTTTGTACCTTTCCAAGATCCCAATTTAAAAAAACAAAAAAGAACAAGAAAACCCTTGCAAAATACATGCAATGGAGAAGTGAAATTATGTATTTATGTCCATGTTACCCTTGCAGAGTGTTTTCTTTTTTATAATCGCAATTAAATAAAATTACAGAAAAGTCTTGCCAAATTTGCACATGAACTACAATTAAAAATGAACTTGTAGGAGAGTCATTTTCCAAAAAGTGATTTTTCTTTCCTGAGAAAAAAAATGGCCTTGCTTGTATTTCATTATATCAGTGTTTCAAACAGAAAGTCTTTGTTAGCCACACTGTTTCTAGGAAGGCAGAAAGTTAATGCTTTGACAGTTTTGAAAACAAATTACTGTTATTTTCAGTTCTTGTAACACAGCAATCAAAACCTTCTAGAGAAACTTATTTGCTGATTCTTCTCTAAAGAAACTACTGACTTTCTTATAAACAAGTAAAACTTCACAGGAACTGAATTGCTGACGTCTCTAAAGGAACTACTGATTTTCTAGTAAACAAGTAAAGCTTCAATCTTATCTCTGCATAGCCTGTTACTTGGCACAATTTAAGCAGTAAGGCAAATTTTTAATAAAAGTGTAAAAGGTTTTGGTAAAACTAAAAAAATTTTTTTTTTAAAATTTCTGTTCAGAAGATTCTGTGGTTTTTATATATGCCCAGGGCAATTTGAGAATTGGTTGAGACTAAATAACAAATATAAAATACGCATAGAAATACTCAAAGTACAAATATTTTGTACTTTGGTTTTACCAGGCCATGAAAAATAGTGGAAAGGCAGAAGTCCTTCCTGAGAAAAGTAATTGTTGATAATGTGATAAACAGTACTTATGAATTATTATGAAATAGTTTCTTTTTTTCCACAGGGTGGTATCTGTATTTTTTCCTCAGCTTTATCTGTGGTGTTCTTTCAGAGCATTGCCAGTTTTTGGTAGTACTGTTATTTAGTCTTCCATATGACCGAACACACTCATTTTGGGATTGCTAAGCACAAGAAAGATGTATCACTGCCTATGTAAATTTTTAAATCATGTTCCAGTTTTTAAAACTGAATTTTTACTTTGATTAATTCAGCCTCCATCTCACCAACTACAAGCCACCCCAAAAAAGGCAGAATGATGCACAGAAAGGGAGGTGATCTTCAGGCTTTTTCTGGGGTGTGGTGGGGGAAACAAAAAAACCCCACAACAAAACGAATTGGACAGCCAAGAACGGAGATGGCTGAAATCACCAGTCACTTTGGGAAGCCTTAACTTTTCTTTCAGCACATCAAGATAAGGGAATATTTTGTTCTTTATCATTTCCCTGCAGTCAGACAGGGGGCTGGCAAGTGTTGGTGCACAGGCAGATGGATTTCACAGCTGCTTCCAGGGCACAGAAGTGATTCAGGGATGGTAAAACATACCCTAATACCTGAGTGAATTGTGGAAACCACACAGCAAAGTTGATTGGTCTATACATAGGAGTTTTGGGTGATACACTAAGGGTACCCACAGGGTATGAAGTTTTACCTTCAGTAATCTTGTAAGTGCTTGCTTTCTTCATGGAAAACATGCCCACAGGGAAACTCTACAGCTTATGTCATTCCATCTTGTTATACCTTTACAACTAGAAAAATTCACCTGTGCAGGTCCCTTTGTCTTGTCCTTGTAAAATGATGCACTTTTCTGCTCTGATTTCTCTTTTGGAAAGGAGTTTGTCTTTCTTAAGTGAGCTCAAAATGCTATCCAGAATCAGACTGTGTTTGCGAGTCTGGAACATAACCCATTTTTTATATTAATGTCCTCATGGTCTGAAATGGCATTATTTTAAATTGCAGAGAGGGGTATCAGTGTGATAGTTGTGGACCATAGAATGGATTTGTTTTAGAGTAACCTCCATGTTGGTAACCAGAGCTTCAGTGTGCTGAACACATGAGCTCATCTGCATGAGGTGCCTGCAGGCAGAGAGAGCCCACCAGAGCTGCCCATGGGCAAGAAGAGGCAGGAGCAGCTACAGGCACGAGCAGCTACATAATTGTCACATGGTTTTTGTACTACTGTACAGCTCAAAGGGAATAAAATAACCCTAATAGACAGTCTATCTAGGTCTGTGTGGAAAGAGGTTAAAGGCTGTCCAGAGAAAGGCAGAAGGAGGGGCTGTAGTGGAGCTGTATGTACGTTGTAGTTAAACCAGCACACTTTCAGTTGGCAGGACCTCTGGGCACCTGGAATTGCTTTCTTGCCCTGGTGTCTGCCCAGTCAAGTTGATGTGAGCTGTCCTCGGGCTCTTTGGTGAGTCACTGGCGGGTCCTGGCCCCAGTGTGCAGCCAGCACTCACTGCAGGGCATGCAGCCGGAGGAGCAGCACAGGTTGGTTCCTCAGGGGTGACGAACTGAAGAAAATTTACCTGGGTGTAGGCGTGGCTCAGTGTAGGTGAGTAAGTTTTGAAGCATAAAGTTGCCCTCATCTTAACTTCTCTCTTAACGTCCTGCTTCCCAACCAAGGGCCCAGTCCCATGGCCTGAGGTCTAACAGTGTAAACAGCAGCCAGGCTGGGGATAGATCCCCAGGTTCAGACCCTATCCATCTCAGCAGGTATAACCCGTAAGAGGACACAGAGCAGATGGCACTAAGCAAGCTGTGCAAAGTCTTTCCCAAAAAGTGAGTCTTTGCCAAAGTAAATTACCCTCAGTTGTCATTTAAATGAGAATAAGCTTCACTGATTACTTTTTGCATAATCATTCAGAATGAAACCAGATGTTCCTCAGGCCATGCTTTAAAGCTGCAATGCACATTTAGAGGTAGGCAAAAAAATTCTCACAAGAAAAAGGATATTGAGTCTTGTTAGTGAATTGGTTTATCTGAAAAAAACTTACCTTTTGTTGGTGATGAGAGTATATTTCTGAATCAGAAACCATTTCTCAGCTTTAGACAAAGCTATATGGAAATTGCCATCCCAGCAATGTTAATATTGCCCCAGCATGAGTTAAGCTTTCGTTTGTTTTTAAAAAGGAACAGTAACTTCCCTTCAGGAAGACTGCTCTGAATCACAGTTAGGTTTGGGTAAGTGTTTTAATAGAATGATTTTCTGGGTTTAATTATTTTAATTTTACTTGCTTGGTACATTTACATTTCTTGACCTGGCACATTTTCAGTCTACAGCCGGCAGTCTGGTCTGCAGTGTTGTATGAGGCTTCAGAAGGAAGCAAATCACTCTATCTAAGTCATCAGAAAAATTCTTTTTGGTTATCCAATCTGTTTGAAATTGTCAGGACATCTCCTTTTCCTCCTAGCTTATAAGACCTAAAGCATCCCCCCTATGTAAGTTTCTTCCTGCTGGAAGAATATTTATAGCATTTCTGACCTTTGAATGAACTTCTAAGAATCAATAACAGCAAACTGGAAAGCAGGGCAGCATCAGTTTTCCTCTTGACTGAGTGTAGCCAGTGTTCAGCTTGAATTATCTAATATTTATTAGGAACTACCATAATCACATTTATGCAGCATTTTTGCAGGAAACTTGCAGATTTCTTCAGCGCTGTCATGTAGATACCATCTGAAGGATACAAGACCAGAGCCATTGGTGTCATTGATGGGTTTTTAAGTTGTTGTGTATCAATTTTTTACTTGGCAGAACTTCTACAAAAAGCCTTGAGAAGTAGTGCTGAAGAATAATTTTCTTAACTGTATTTTGCCACTGGACAAATGTAAGCAAATTAGAAACTGTTCTCGTTAATGACTTGTCATAGCTGAAACACCATCCATTTCCTTCCACTCCGGATTAGAGTGATAAAATTGACAGTCACCCCTCGACGTGTGAGCACAAGCAGCCATATGAGATGGTTCAAGACAAGATTTGTCCATTCAGAGTTGTTATCCCTATGACCCTACAACTCAAATAATTTAAAGGACCTTTCCTAATTCCTCAAATTTATGAAGTTCCTTCCAAAATTGAAGTGTTCCCATAATGAACTAGACATTGCAGTGCTATTTGCTGCCTCCTTCTAAATAGGAAATTAATTTCCCTTTATTTCATTGCCTAAAATCAAAGTTTTTTGATTAATTAAATCCTTCTCCAGAGCTGGCACCCTAGAAAATTCTTGTTGCACCGTCTTTTGCTTACCACAGTTCCTGGCCAGCTAGTTCAGATTGTGGAGCATTAGAAGCCTAAATTCTAAATGCCTTAAGTGAGATGAATCCCATTGCTAGGGGAGACAGTAATAGCTCTCACAGAGAGAGAGGTCTTCTACCTTGTAATTAGAGTGAATTGTTGCAGCCAGGACTTCCCCTCATGCCATTCCATAGAGGTGGCAAGCAGGGTTTTGCTCTTTCCTGGAGCCTTCTGAAACTGCTGAAATACATAGGGCTTCTGTTTGCAAATGCAATGTCATTATTTAAAAAATACCTCATAAAAGCTTAATTTAGTCAATTTTTCTGATTGACTAAATGGAGAGACAATGACAACTATACAAATCTTCAAAAATTTCAAAAAACTTTATAGCATCTCAAAAGAGTTGTTTTCATAGATTTCTTTTTCTATGTCCATGTCAGTTGAAGATTGTGTCTACTTGTTCAGCCAACCATCAAAATATGTCTAAAAATACAAGGAATATAAAATAAATTTACTGTTACGGCAACTTCTGTTTGTTCAGAAGCTGTTTGATCAAAGGTTTTAATAGTCAGGAAATTAAGGGGTTTTTTTAACGGATGCCATCGTATTTATTGTTATTGTAATTAGTGTTACATTCCTGAAGGAGAACAAAGGAAAACATTTCCACACAAGTTCTACATGAATTGTTAATGTCTACTTTGAATTTCCTTGTTTTTTCCTAGTTTATGAAACAGCCTTAATATAGAATAATTTTGTCTCCATTTCTTCAAATTTGTGGAGTCATAATACTAAAGAACGGTTTCATTCCTCTCTCCACATACCCATTTCCCTCTTTTTGCTTCTTTTTAAATTTCTTTCTAAGATAATGTATTGTGCCATGTACCTCTTCAGTTCTCTTAAAACATAAAGCTGTCTTAGCATTTCACTGTTCTCCAAAATTTGCATTTCAGCTTTCAGCAGTCTCTAACCACATAGAAGTTGCTCTTTTCCTCTTATTCCTAACACATTTTAAGTACTTTGAAAAATTCTGTAAAGCAAGAGAAAAACTGAATTTTGGATGTTACACCTAAGTCAGATCTAAGTTCTATATTGGTTTCTGACTCTTCAGTCTCTAGCATAAAATTAAGACATGGTTGAGACTAAATAATAAAATCAACCTTTTGTTTCACCAGTTCAATAGACAAAAGACATTCATATTAATACTTCTGATGAAATTGTTGTTTCTCGGTTCATTGAGACTGCTATTTTGGCTCCAGCAAGAAGCTAAATTCATCTGGCAATAGCACTTGGTTTTGAAAAAGCAACAAGGTTATGTGGACACTGAGACAGATCCATGCTTTGAAACTAGCCAGAGACAAAGCTTATGGCAGAGCTGGGTAATGACCAGGGAGTTTCAGTTTCTACTGAATTTTCTAATTTGCTGACACTGCCAAAGTGGGTGCATGTCTATTTGAATTATACCACCATCAGCAGCACTGGGGCTGTTGTCCACTCATCATTTGTCCACTCATCATTTCTTCAAAACAGTATGATAACTGGAACTGCTCATTGTTTGTGCTGATCCAAGGCTGGTGAATGCCCTTAAGAGCTACTTCCATCTGTTTTGTTGAGTTTTTGTCAGTGCTTAAAAACTGTGGGTTGTTTTTATGCATCATGGTTTCACCTTCATCTGTAAGTCCATGAATTTAAGTCCTTAGGTCTTCTTCTGTAGCCAATGCACACAAGGCTCAGCTGCTTCTTTTCTCACAAGTGTCTGCCTGCCTCCAGCTGCCAAACACCTTGACTGAATCCACAGTCAGTACCAGAACTTGAGCCAGACACTGGAGCTGGTTTAATGTCAAAATGGACCAGCTGTGCACAGGCAGCTTCTCACACATCTCACGAGTACAGGAGGATGGGCTGGTCTCACTAACAGCATGCAATTTGGCTTGGTGATTTCAGAAAATGACGAGGAGCAGGAGGCTCTGCTGTCACTGGACAAGCCTGGTTGGTATTCCCAAGGTAATGCTATCCAGCTTTATGACCTACTGAAGAAGATGACTGGCAAGTTGGATCCCAAGGTATGTTACAAGTGAGATTCAGTCTTTCTGAAAAAACCCTGTTTCAGTCAAGAATTCACCAAACTTCCATTAAAGTTGTTGATGTGATTGGTCACAAACTTCTGTTTACACTTGCTGCTGTCTAACAGCCTGTAGCCCAGAGCTGGAAATAGCATATTTGTCTTATTGGTAGAATATGTAAACTTTCTAGATGTAAACTTTCTGTATGCAGGGTAAACATTTCAGCAGCTTTGGGAAGAATCTGGTTGAAATCAGGAAATGTCCCTGAGGAAATAGATCATATAGATTAAAAGATGGCATCACTGAAAACTAGGAGTATGTTAAGTACAGGTCTGGATAGGTGAAAATGCCACAAAAGATGGTGTAACGGCATTTTTCATAGTGAATAAATTTCTCCCTGGACACAGAAGAGTTTTGAGTCACCAAGAAAAATGTTCTGTCTTGTTTCCAGTGTAGTCTAGAGCTTGTTCCAGTTTAGTGTATTTTTTTGGTAGTCTTTCTCCTGCTTCCCGTCAGGCTGTTTCTGTCAGCCAAAAAACTCACACACACTTCCTTTTGCTGGTCCCTGTTAGGCATCCCTCTCCAATGGCCCTGGAGGGTGAGAGCAAGGAGGTGTGTGGGGCCAGACTTTCCCTTATGAAGCTGGTTGAAGATAAAGCCCTAAACTTGACATTAATAGGATCTCTGCATGTCTTGACCAAGTGTAAACATGGAGGAATTTTTATTAGGTCATTTTAAGGCTCTTTTTTTCTCTCTGAAATACAGTTTGCTTTTGTTTTCCTCATGTACAATGAACTTCTAATTTGCTTCTTCCCTCACAGGTTGTTTATTTTGGTGACAGTATGCACTCAGATATTTTTCCAGCTCATCACTATAGCAACTGGGAAACTGTCTTCATCTTAGAGGAGCTTCTAGGGGACAAAGGTATAGTGCCTGCAAAAGCTGAATCCGAGCCCTTGGAGAAGAAAGGGAAATATGAGGTAAGGGTTCCTGCAGATGTTTTCTGGAACAGAATAAAGTAAATTACAAAAAAGCCTCTTGTCACCTGCACTAAGGATGAACCTGCTTGTCTTACCAGGGCACTGGCAGCATCAGATGTGTCCTCCTTGTCTTACCAGGAGGATGCTGTTCTGTCCCAGCTCAGCAATGTGTGGGTGACACAGCATCTCTACCTAGAGCTAAACCAGGGATCTCAGAAAAGGAGCTGTGTGTGCTCTCCCTTAGCAAGAACCTTTTTAGTAACAGGATCCCTCCATCCCACAGGGAAAAATTTCAAGCCCAGTTATCACAAGTCCAGTGGCTGAACTCTGCTGAGTTCATGGCATTTCCTTGTGTGTTGTGACCAACTGTAAACACAGAGGAATTTTTATTACATTGTTTTGAAGGTTGCTTTCGCTCTATGTGAAATATGGTTTGCTTGTGCTTTCCTTATATACAAATAACTTTTAATTTGCTGCTCCCCTCACAGGTTGTTTTGGTGACAGCTGTGCTCAGATAAGAGGGATGGCTTCAAAATCTGGCCCAGTGCAGACTTACTGATAGTTACCTCAGATAAATAATATAATTTTCAGGTTGATCACAGTTGGAAAGCAGGGCCTTAGCCCTGCTGTTACCATTTAATTCTCCCTCAGAAGGTGGAAAGTTACTGTGATTTATCCTTTCCTCTGCTGCCGAAGAGCAGAGTGGATTGGAAGCAGCACTGAGATGGGTGATGAGGCAGCACTGTACCTCCAGCATGTCCCATGTAGGTAGGAACTACAGTGAGGCTTCACTCTCCATTTGGAGTGTCTCTTCATTTCATATGCTACTAAATAAATAGGTAATTTTCTTCTAATTGCAAAGAAATACAAATGCTTATCACACTTTTCTTTGTAATACACTAAACTTTATTTTTCTTTTAAGATAATTACTCTTCGTGATTAAAAGTTAACTTACCAATAGAAAAGATTTGGGGGTGCATTTATACTTGGTATGTTTTTAATCCAAGTGTTATAAAAGCTCCTGTTTTTAATGGAGAAAAGGGTCTCTTCAATGGACTAAAACAATATAGATGTGATATCTGTATCTTATTTTTTTAATAGAGATATCTCATATTTTCCCCCACTATCCTGATTTCTAAACTAAGGTCAGACAAGGATATTTCAGTCACTGAAATGAGGAAATGTAATCATTAATGTTTAGGCTTTTTCCTGGCTTGTAAAAAAAAAAAAAAAAAATTCAGTATCCTATCCAGAGAATGTGTTTCTCAGTAGGAAGGGAAGGTCAGGGAGGAAGAGCTAGTAGTACATACAGGTTAATACCATTTTATTTAAATAATTAATGCTTTGAAAACAACTCAAATCCTCCATAAATTTGTTCATTTTCTGACTGGAGATTCTGCTGCATTGCTGCACAAAACCTAAGGTTTGGGGGATTTGTTCAACATGGTTTCTTAAGCATGTTCAATATATGCTTTTGAAGCACACATTTTTAAACAGAGAGGCAGAAGGTGGTTCTTTTCATGGAAGTCCAAAGAGTAATGGGTTGATTTGTTTCCGAGCCCAGGACGATGATTTGGTTTTCCCTTGTTGCTACACCTCTGCTCGACTGCTCACAAGATCCATCGTCTCTATCGCAGCAGTTGTCAGGCAGCAAATTGAGACTTTTAGACAGGTGCTTGACATTTCACTGAAGCTGTAGCATTCTTGACAAGCGATTGCAGTATCTCAAGGAGACACCACCCCTACCACACACAACCCCTGTTCCGTTTACATCCGCCAGCAGTGACAGCGAGCAAGCAAGGGAGAAATGAATTGTGTTGATTAAAGGAACCTGAACCAGGGGGGCCGTGGCAGGTCAGTGGTGTTATTTCATTACCATGCTGCTCACTGGAGTCTGAACAACAGGTCACATCCATATCTCTGCAGTTGACTGGGCACCACTAACTTAACAGGACTAGTTCAAAGGGACTCCCTTTACAAACCTATGAGAGTTTTATTTTCATTCCCCCAAGCAACTTCTCCCATTAACCCTTTGGTTAAGAAGGGAGAAAAGCCAATTCAAAGGATTTTACAAAGTCAGGTGTTTCTGGAAAATTAGTCACAAACAGATTAGATTTCATCTGGTTAATCAGCCTAAGCATTCATTGGCAATAAAATACAGTACTACTGTAGACATTCCATGCCATGTGCAGTGTGCAGAGAGGGACTGAAAATTTAATACATGATGCAATTCTCAATTCTATCACTCTTTATTAAATACTATTAAAGTAAGAAAGTATTACTTTAATTGGCAATTGCATCTTTCAGAAAGAAATTACAAAAATCTGGTTTTAGTTATTTGACTGGTGTTTCATCACTAACAGTGTGAGGAGAAGAAAACAACCACCTCACACACCAAGTGGGAGACTTGTAATTTCCATTTTCATTTGCAGTTTTTGTCTTTTCCCTTCAGTTAAATGCGTGATATAAGCCAGATACACATAACTGTGAAATTATGGTACCAACTGCAGTTCTTTTAAGTACATGAGTCATAACCAAATAAGCAAGAGAATAGCAAACTAAAAACTATTTATGCAGTTACTTGGCTCCTAAGTAAATTGCAGCATGCAGGGTGAATAAAAATACAAGGCATTGTGTTGAAATAAGATTTCCCTCCTTCCTAGAATTGGGGGTTTGTTTGTTTGGCTGGAGGCTTTGCTTTTGCATTCTGTTCTTTAAATGTGTGATCAGTTCCATCAATGAAAACTCAAAAGGAAAGCTGGAATTTGTCCCAGGATTTTGAGGAAGATTATTACAGAGGAGCTGCCAGTGTGTAAATGAATGGCTTATATGAATGAATGGAGCAGAAATCAAAGAATTAATTGGTGGATATAGATGATAATTTTGTAGTTAGAAGGGAAAACCTAATTTTTACAATATTGCCTAGTGACTGGTTTGTTGTAGAAGTCAGGGCTGTTACCCCCTGTATTTCCATTAACTCCCTTGGTGTGACCATAGACAAGGTGATTTCCTTTATTCCTTTTGGCTCTGTTTGTCTCTTTATTCCTGTTTATCTTTGGCACAAATCTAACAGTAGTTCCAGGAACAACCTGATGTGCTGTTGTGAAGCCTGGTGAGTTAAGCAATATTCCTAGGGCAACACCCTGAAGTGCAGCACATTTTATTTTAAATTTGCTTATAGTAATCCCTGTTGTAGTTTAGGTGCAATATTCATGTGTGAAATGTTTCATATTTGCATGATGTGTAGGAGGGCAGGTTCTGTGCAACAGAATTCAGGCCAGTGGCTGGCTTGTCCATTGGTGTGGTTCAGGAACATCCCATTGTCATGGCCAGCACAGCTGTGCTGACAGAAACATCTCAAGCACTGTTATACCAGAAAAATTGTATTTTGAGCATTGCTTTTTTTTCTGGCATCAAGAGTCAGTGGTGTGTAACTACCTCGGGACAAAGCATAAAATCATCAGTACCATCATTCATATTGGATGCAGTAGAGTATTCCTCTGGCTCTGTACTTGCTATGGCATAGATGGCAATTCTGCATCTAAATAAAGCCCTTAAAAATACTATCAGCTTGATCTTCCGCTCCTGTCTTCTTTACATCTTTCTTTCTTTCTTTCTTTTATCCCTGTACTAAATGTAGAAAATTTCAGAGCTTGGCTCCCTGCTAATTACTATTTTTAAAAGGTCATTTATAAGCTGACAAATCAGTGTTACCCAAGGGTCCTATTAACAGTAACTGATTCTGTCTGTTTTATTAACAGCAGAGATGGTAGCAAGTACTCCAGGTGTTTTGACTTTGTGGAAGGAAGGCCCTGGAACTTGGGAATTTCTGGTACCATCCCTATTTATCTGAAGTGTAGATGTTTTTCCCAGTCCTTGTACCCTCAACTGACACAATCAACATCTGACCTGCTGCTGTCTGACCAATATGCCAGAGAGCAAACCCATATGCCTGGGGGATTTGCATGAGAAAGAGGGATTGCCCTGCACTTTCCAGGGTCTGCTGTCCTGCTGTGAGAGCAAATTCTGTGTCTGGGGACTGAAGGATTGGCTGATGCACCTTCCAGAGCTCCTCAGCCCTGCTGCTGGGAATGTGCCTCCAGGCATGTGAGCAGGCACAGTGAGAGGAGGCTTTTGCCTCATTTCACAGACATACAGATTCATGGTGTGTGGCCTGTCCTTCATTGCAGGCTACAATGTGTGCTGCAGGTGAGATAAGGACATCTTCAGAGCATCAGTTAGGGATGGTAGGGGCAGCAATGTCTGATGTTCCTAGGGATGTGTTCAAAGTTTTGACTGCTCTTTCCAAATCTTAAATCAAGATTTAGCCTACCAGACCGGCCCTGTCATGTGTAGATAAGCCCAGCAGCAAAATGATGGAAGCTCTACACCAAGTGACTTGATGGCAAATCTCATATCTAACTGGGCTTGATTTCACTAAGGGCTTGGGTTGTAAATCCAAAATTTAACTCCCTCCTCCTTAATAAGGAAGAAAATCCCACTCTAGAATCAAATTTCTGTAAAAATTAGTTCATTTCCTCAGGTTACATTTTTAATTGTCTACTGAACAACCATTCACTTCAGAAAGCAGAACCCTCACATCTTTTCTCTTGTCAATAAACAGGACCCTGTCTTTTGCACAAATGCTTTTGTGGGCCAGTAGTGGAGTTGTTGTTTTGATTAATCACCTGAACAGCTGTAACAGCCTTAAGAGTTTTCTGCATGTGTCATCCAGCCGGCAAACAGATTTTAATTCATCAGAGCATCTAAACTTAATTATAACTGATGTAAAGTCCTGGGATTGGCATGGAAAGATAAGATTTACTGGGGGGAAGAAAGAAAGTAACATGCTGTCCCTTTGTGTAAGGCATTAAAAAAAAAATTTAAAAAAATTAAAAAAACCACCAAAACCCAAAAAAAACCAAAACAAAACAAAACCCCCCCCAAAAAAAACAAAACAAAAAAACCCCACAAAAGCCCAGGTCTTCAGTTAAATGCTTATTTTGAAACAAAAGATAGGAGTTTTTTCCAATTTTTTTGCTTCAGAAGACAGAAATTAATATCCACATGTGTTGAAATCAGTACTTCCCCCCTCATCTATACTCAGAGGAAAAACTGTAGCACAGGCTCAGGGAGAGAGTGGCTCTGTGTTTACTGGTGTGGTCTGTTCAGCTGCCTCAACCACTTCCTTGTGATCAAAAGATACAGACCTCTGTCATAAACACAAACAATTCCATCAGATTCTCAAAACTGTTAAGAGAGAGGTTAAATGGAGAATAAAGTACGAAAATTCACAAACCTGGAGGCACAAACTGCAGTACTTGTTCTGTGCTCTGCAGGTCTGAGCGTTACTTTGCACACAAATTACTTTAACAGATTTTCTATAGTGTAGTTTTGTTTCCCATTTTTTCATCTTTCTGTAGCTGTGTCCTGGCATTTTTTTCTGATTGCTCGTGGCAGTTTATAGCAGGTTTCAAGATGAACTTGTAAAAAGTCAGTTTTCCCAATGCTGCTTTAATGGTTTCTTTAAAAAGGATGTTGTTGTCTGAAAATACACATTAAAAAAATTAGTATTTCAAAATTTTCTAGGCAACCAAATGTCTCTCCATGGATTCTGTGGCTCTGTTTTCACTCATTCCTCAGCTCAGAAACAGATAACACAGGTGGCATGATGCATTCTTTGCAGTTACTCCACCCAGCATGAGGCAGCTCCTTGTCCCCCAGGAGGAGATCCCAGCTGTAACACAGCCTCTCCAGCAGAGAAGGACAGCAAGCAATTCACACTATCATAAACAGAAAAACAGGGAAAATAGTAGGGGTTTTCTTAAAAGGTTTAAAAAATATTTACAATTAACGTTTTATGTCCTAGGGAATCCATAAATTGTATAAACAGGAACTTGGGCACTTTTGGGAAGAAGATTGTTATTGTATTGTTATTGTCTTTATATTTTAAAGTTACATTGCTCCTGAGATACAATATAGGCTTCCCAGAGAATCAGAAAAACACTAGAGTTCCCTAAACTAATGCTTGTGGATAAACAGAGATTTTTTTTTTTTTAAGCTTACATATTTATTTATTTTTCTTTCAGGGAGATCAGCTCAAAGTTCCTTACTTCGTATCTAAACAGTGGGGCTCTTTCTTCATGGACAGATTGCCAGGCCTGGAAAATGCAGAGGAGACCTTAGTTCACACGTGGTCCTGTAAATGTATTAGCACTTACAGCACTATTGCAATCCCTAGTCTGGAAGCAATAGCAGGTAAGGAAGATGTTTGGGCTTTTTTCTAATGAACATGCAGCATTCATAGTAAGTTTGCAGCGCTGTATATTTTTTGAGATTACATGTATCTAGAATACATTCAAAATACTCTGTTCATATGATGCAACACTTAACACTAGTAGCCATTGATTACTTTGATGTTTGTGCTTTTAATGGTTGCCTGATACACCAGGGGTTTTGTTTGTGCCTGCAAATAGGAGGTGTTTAATTGATTCACTATTGGGGTGCAACATTTACTGGACTGTAGATTAGTTCCTGAATTTGGTCCCTACTTCCCCACTGTGATGTGCTGTTTCTACTTTCAGTGGTGAGATACATTCGAAACAAACAACATGCAAAGTTACTTGGGACTGTTATACTTACTCACTGATCTGGCTTGTTACACTTCCCCTATCAGTTTACAATAACTTTGCAGCTACAGAACATACCTGGGATTACAAAATGACGATGAGGACCCCCCATGTGCTCCATCTATCATTTTGCATTACGGAACTGTGTAGATACCCATACCCAAAGGAATAAATGAATTATTAAATGAATGAAGAACACAGCAAGCATTTACTTTATTAACCCCTGCATTCAGCATCTGTTGCCTGCTTCGTGCATAAGACCAAGGAATAAAAGGTTTGTTGCAAGAGAGCATTTCAGGCTTGCCTAGCGGTGACTTCTGCAGCAGGACATGTGATAGACCTTTTCTTGGCAAACATATTTTACACGTGTACTTACATTGTATGGATATCTCAAAACAGAACAATCACATAATGCCACAATTTATTTTTGCCTCTGATATTTGTCATTTTACAATCTATTTCAGCCTAAAGACACAAAGCACAAACATACCAAGAGAAAATGCCAACAGAGAGATAATTGCCATAAAACTCCCATCTAATACCCTTTCCAGAGTCGTGCTGTGGCTTGCTTTGGAAGTGTTGACCAAGAGAAAATGGTCAGCCACAGTCTGAAACTCGCCTCCCAGCCAGATTCCCACCAACCACAGCTCAGTTTAAAAGACAAGCAAGGCCTCTCAACCTCACAAGTATGACAAGCTTTCCAGCTACAGATGACAGGGTGCAAACCCATAATGCATATCTGGGCAATTAGGGAGTAGGATACCTGCCTGCCATCAGCACTGGAGCTCCTGCAAAGCCTGATTCTCCATGAGGAGGGACACCATGTGCTGTCCCTCACTGCACTGAACCACTGCTGGGGCAGGGAGTCATGTCTGTAAAAGTTAAATCCCAGTGCTAAAGGACAGGGGAGAAATAATGTTTTAAACTTGCAGCTGTGTGCCGGACAGCAGACTCAAAGTTGAAGGTATGAGAACATCTCTGCTTTCTTACAGAGAGCAGTACTTCTTGTTTGTCTATGTGAAAGAGCAGATGTTCATTATTATGGATGTTAAGGAATTCCTGACTCCTCTTGAATACCTTGTCTGACTCCTGTCACAGCAAGCTGTTGAGAACCCCTGCTTTGCCAAGCCCTGAAGTTTTTGGCTGCTGCTGTAAGTCATGTCTTAGCTACAGCTATTTGCTAGAAGAGATTGAAATGGGTTATGCAAGTTTGATGCTCTCCAGCTTTTCCTTTCCCATTCATCTGCTTCAATTACCAGCAGAGAACTTCCCAGTGCCAAGCTGCAAAAACTCAGGCCTTTCCTCAAGATGCCCTGAGCCCAAGCGTGCAGCCAGGCTGCCACCATGCTGACCACATGAGCCCAGCTCCCAGCCAGCGATGTGTGAGCTCAGCTCCGGCTGGCTCAGCCTTGGCAGCACCTCGCTCAGCCTGACCCAGCCAAACAAGCTGCCACCTCGCTGGGGTGGACTGCAGCCTCTTGGGAGCTGGGGGTTGACAAGGGCTTCTCTATCAACAATGTTTACCTGGCTTTTGTACACCTCCCTGAGCAGTAGTAAGTGCCACGTACAAGTCAGGATGTTTGTGGTCTGCAGAAATATTTGGTGAAATGTGGCAGATGGCTGCAGTGCTGGCTTTAAGATTGATTCTTGTCATTTGGCTGCAGTGAGTGTCTGTGCATAAAGAACAGCTTGGTTTGCTTCTCAAGACATATTGAAAAAGATTATTCCAAAGACTATTCAATGTAACTTAATGCTAGTAACTCACTTACTCAATACCAGTTCAAAGATGCATTAGCTTCAATCTCGCCTCTGGCGAGGAGGGTGTTACTGGTATTACAGACTGTTGCACCACTGTTCATCATCTAAACTCTCCGCAGATTCCCTGAAGAGAAACTGGCATTTTCTTTGTGCATGACAGAGTATATTTCATTTATTGTTAAAATTCCCCAAAAGAGACCTTCTACAATTCCTTCTCTGCACTTCTATGGGTTTGGATTGGAAATCAGATACATGTTATATTGACAGTACATGGTTAATAAAATAGTGGAAGCCAATGTCCCTGCTTCTATTTTACATGCCTGACTCACAAATCCATCTGTTTCTCCACTTTTCTGCTGTTGAGTCTCTCCTCATTTACAGCTCCCTTACAGATTTTTAAAGCACAATGATATCATAAGAGAGAATTTCCAAACTGGGATCCATTACCGTGGGAATGTTGTTTTAGGGCTCCCGCATGGAAATTAAAGGTGTAGGGGTCTCTCTGAAAAATGACATTCTGCATAAACCACAGTTTCCAGCACATCCTTCTCCACTTCAGAAGGTTAGGTGTGAGCCAAGTAGAGGAGGATTACTCTTATCTTTCCTGCCTGAATAATCTGAACTTCACCTTCAAGGACAGCAACCTCTGACCACGTGACCACATTTTCAGATCCCCATGTTAATAATTGTATTTCCTGCATCATACAGGTATTCCAACAGTAATTTCAACAATTTCAAAAATACCATTTCTGACAGATATTTGATTAAGAGTTCTTCATTGAAAAATATGATACACATATTTCAAGCTAATGCTTTGCCTTTCAATCTCACTATATTTGGTATTTTTATAAAAGCCACACTTCAAAAAATTCCATGAGGAGTTTTAGAGCTATGGAGGGGATTTTTGTAAGGGTTTTTTTGTTTCCTTCATTGTAAAGAAAAGGTTAAGAAAGTGGGCTCTAAAATGTAATAAGAAGAACATACAAAACTTTTTTTCTAATTTCATAATTCTTAACCTAATGTTGTAAATTTGTCTCATAACCTCTGACTGGTGAAGTTTGTCATAGGATTAAAAACTACTGCAAGCAAGAAAAGGACATTGAGCGATTTTGCAGCTCAAGAGAATTTCATTTCGGAGAGGAATTAGTGCAAATATAAATGTTTTATGGAGACAGAGTTCATTTCACACTTTGGAGATTTGATAACCAAGCTTGTGTCATGCATGAGTATAATGCATTTTTTTTAATCTTGCATGCAATATGAAATCGTATCAGGGTTTGCCCATATGGGTGCATAAGTTTTTCTTCATGCCTTATTGTTATTTCAGTTAGCTAGAGCTAGAGACAAAATCTCCATTATAATTAACCAAAGCTGTCTCTTTAAAGATGCCTACAGATCCCTGCCACTTTCTGCGGGAGTTTGAATCGTCAGCCTGCTTGCTGTATAAATATAATGATAAAATTGCCAGTGAACCATGACAAAGAAGTTCATGTTTCTGCTTAGAGCTGCAAATTATCTGCACAATGGGAAGCTCAAGGCAGTCGTGGCTGGGGCTCCAGAACTGGCAATGTGCAGGTCGCAGATACACGGGTCTGCCCAGCAGAGATCAACTACAAATTGCAAACTTCACACACCATCTTCCACATGTATTTTAAAGGTGAATGCCCTGGAGGAATCAACTGATATCATGGAAGACATGAATTTCCCTAATCTTGTGATACACTAATCACTGATCAGCCATATACTACACTAATCAGCCATATACTGATTTCTGTATCCTGAGCAGCAACATTTGTAATTGTTGCTGAAGTGAAACAAAAAAAACCCTCATGTTTTTGCACCTTAGTTCTATGTTTTTTGTTGACATTACATCACCTAAAGTAAAATCCAACTCATTTGATAATTAAATTAGTCCTTCCTGTAACTAGACTGAAAACTGCTCTTATTCAAATGATACAATAATATATAATTCCCTTAAACACATAGAACTATCTATATTGTGCATTGCTAGTTAGCAGTAACCTTTCATATTTAATGCTTTATCTTACAACTGTGCTTTTGCTTGCCAACTTCAGTGTGAGATTGTATCTATACAATAGCATCTAAACACTAAGTTTATCAAAATGCTTTGAGAATTTAAACTGCTTTGGGAATTTGCTGTTACAAATAATAGTTGGTGCTACAAGGCCAAAGAGATAATTTTTATACGTAAAGTTTTTATGCAAAAAAAAGGTACTCTTACACCGGGTGGAAAATTGGTGTAAATATACAGCAGTAACATTTCTGAGGTTTTCTGGCCCTGAGGTTTCATACAAGGAAAAAAAACCCAGATAATAAAGATAACTGAATAGAGAGAAGATATGTGTTCTGAGTGTATAAACCGTATCTTGATCTATATGTCAGTTGAAAAGCATCAGATAATGTAAATCTGATTCATCTGTTCCAGGAAACTAGTTTCAGTGTTCTCCTTTTAGAAGAAAAAAGAAAAAACATGCCCAACTTAACCAACAAATATAAGGCATCTATTTTTTCATCTGAAAAATACAGCTGAAACTAAAAATAAACAGCCTTTTAGCCATTATAAAATTATTGTTCAATAAATCAGGACTAGTTTATAAGTCTTCAGGACCTAGTTACTTTCAAAATGGTCTGAGACCTCATCTTTACCACAGTGTTTGACCACTTGATAGTGATTTTCAGTGTAGAAAAGACAGTATGAGTGTATTACAGTTTGGTCAGGCTTTCCTTCCTCCTCCAGAAAGGTGTATTGACTTGTGCCCCTGAAGACCGTGTCAAATCATGCAGAACCCAAAAGATTACTTCCTAGCCAATAGCTGACAGAAATGTTCCTGCCGTCGTTATTCTGCTCTATGAGATGTCAAAGTACAGCCACCTCATAAAGATTAAAGGGAGAACTCATGAGCAACTCATTAAGAAAGGGGAAACCACTCAGTCATTTCTGCTTTAAAGTTATCCTTCAACTCAGGCAGTATAATTTCATTTGCAGGCTGTAACTAAAGGTATAATTGGGTTTTGACCAGATCACAGGCTTATGGGGTGGGTTTAGATTGACACTTTATAAACTCTGGTTGGAATACAAAGTGTTGATAATTTTTGAGTGTGAAAACTAAGTAAATAAGTAAATCACCAAGTATTGAAAATACTTGTCTGACCAGGTTGAAATTGTACATAACCTGCAACCTCACATGTCAAAAAAAACATTGCTGGAAGAACATTTGTGTGCTCTGGACTGGTGTATAACATATTCCCTCTAGATTAAGATGGTCACACATGCACAAAAAGCTATGTAGCCTTGTCTTCATGTGTGTCTGTGGATTTTTATTTTAAGGTAAACAATGTCTGTCACCCCTCCAGATAAAAAATCAGGGAACAGGAAAGAAAGCATTTGTTTAACGAGAGAGGGGAACATGATGAGATTAACCCATCTCATGAGTTTGGAGAGGAAGGTTGATCTTGGTGAGTTTACCTAGAAATGAAAGTAAAGGGGTGTATCATCTCTACATTTGTCTTAATGTAGCTCCTTCACAGTCTCAAAATGCATCTCTTTTTTGTTTGTTTTTTTTTTTTTTTTTTTAATCAACCAGAAATGCCTGCCAGCTCAAACAACTGTTTGTTTCCAGGCTAACTTGTTGAACCTACCTCAGAACCCCCTCCTCCTGCTCTAAGATCCAGAATGAGTCATTCATACACAGAAATTAATTAACAGATCCCTGAAAGACTAGCACACACTGGTAGGATCTTGGCATTTTGTCAACTTTTTTTATTTTAGCTTAAGTCTTCACCTAGATATTTCAAATTATTATAGTCCAATATTTTCTTCTGATCAGTTCCATATCAAGCAAAGAACCACACGGGGCTATTTTCTTACAAGACTCTCAAAAACCACTGTTTAAACTAAAACAAAAATGAGAAACATTTCTCTCACATGGAAATAATGAGTTTTCTCATGAAAACCCAAAACAGCAAAGGAATTTCTAAGGCTTTCCTTCACTGCAGACCCTTATCAGGCTCAGCTGCGAGTTAGTGCACGCCTTGTGCACAGCTGTTTTGCTCAGGAAGGGGTCAGCAGTCCCTTGGCCATAGGGTAGACCCAGAGTAATGTGACTTGTTATTCCCAAGATAATTACAGTAAAATTGCACACCACAAGCAATCACAGCAGCCATAATGGGACAGTCATTCCATTTCCCCAGGCACTCATCCATCTGCAAAACTGTACTGAAGCTGCTGCTGCACATATCCCTGCAGTCTGCCACTTGAGTTTTCTCCAATGGCACTGTCTTCTGTGTTAGATACCACAGAAAAGTAACCAGTGACAAACCTCAGTGGCACTGAAACTCTGGCTCAGGCCAAGCTCGGGCCACAGATGTCTGCTGGCAGTGCCACAGGCATGATCTCCAACCAATACACCTGTGTTGGCAGAAGCTCTTATGTAAGTGCCAGTAAAGCAGCAAACCTGCACTTTGACTGAGAGTAGTTTTAATCTTTATTCCTGCATGGCCAGGGGTAAACTGCACTGGCTATATCCAAACTCAGAAACTTTCTCCTGTGGAGCAAACCTATATTGAGGAGTCCCCCCTCTCCCTTACAACACCTCCCAGATACTCTCCTCCTCTTCATCTTCTGAGTTATGGAGTATGCAGACAGCAGCACTGACAATCATGTAATTGACGGAAGAAATGCTTTTCTCCTGCTGACTTCACTCTTTTGGGAGCATTGCTTTAGTACAGCAAACATCTGACCTCCAAGGAAAACCAACCTTAGAAGTTTTTCTAAAAATAACTGCTATCAGAGAAACCTATTTGTGGCCTTGGGATTTTTTTCTTTTTGCCTCTAGTATGCTCTCACATCCTGAGCTTCTAGTGCAAGTGCTGCTTTGACTGTTACAAAATATAGATGGGTCAGGAGATAAAAGACATTTAGCATTTAAGAAAAAGCAACACCTGTTACAGGTTACCCACAGACTGGCAAGCCAGGTCACTCAAAGGCACAGCCAAACTGGTGAGCTCCCCCATAGCAATTGTACTTACTCCACTGCTAAATAGTTATTAGAGGTTGTTATCATTAAGAAATTAATATTTTCTTTCAGCAGTGACTTTGAAATACAATGAAAAATTCATGATAAAGCTTCTAAGCCAGCATTAATTATGGAAAGTCCTGTAAAAGGAAAAGAATTTATACTAGCTGATGGTTTGTCCTCTGCCCCTATAATTGCCTCACCCGAATGGTGAGATGTAAGACAGAGCTGTGATGGTGTTTTCTGAAATTTTGCACAATTAAGCAGTGTCAAAATATTTTTCAAACTTGGGTATCACTAACAAGGTTTTAGTTCTCTTCCTCGTGTCTTTTCCTTGGTGACAATCAGAAGGATATATTTGGATTCACTTAAGAACACAACCCTGCTGTTTACTAGGAGGCTTCTGCAGCATCTGGCGCCAGCCCTGCTCACTGGCAGGGAGCAGACCTCAGGGTGGGAGGGGGAGTTCTGCTTTCTGTAGAGCTTCTCACTCATCCCAGGGATGCTGCTATGGTGTCATGATGAAAAAATGTTGGCTTGGCTTTTGTTGGTCAATACTGAAAAATGATTCCTGACATTTCTGATGTGTATTTGGGGAGAAATCTGTTTCAGTCTTGGACTGTGTTTTTAATTGAAAAACCATGATATCCACCTAAAGTCCTTAGTTAAGATTTTATTTGTTTAATCTATTGGTTTGTTCAAGGAAATGTTAAAAAATTAGAGTAGTAAGTTTATCAAGCAGGCCTATGTCTGGATTAAATTAAAATTGTCTTCCATTCAGTTACTCAAATACTTTCCTGATCACTCATTGAAAATATTACATTTTCCCTTCTTCTTGTGGTTTCTCTTTCTTGCTTGTGGGTGGAACTCCAAGTCTTCCTGTGATAAAAGCTTGTGGCATTGATTTAGCAGGCCTATACTAAGTGCACAGCACATGAGACAGTGAGATGTTGTAGCTGTGACATAAATCCATCCATAGCTCCTAAGTATACGAATGGATATGGGTAAACTTAAGTATCAGGACACAATGTAGTACTGGATCTGGATAACTGGAACACAGTAACTGACAGTAGCTACTGTTCAGATACCATTATTGTAATTTTGCTCACACCAGGGATGCTGGACGCCTGTAGGGGAGGCAGGGCAAGGCAGGAGCTCTTCTGAGCTCAGGTGAAGCCACGTAACCTGTGAGGGCTGCCCAAGCCATTGGGAAATGCTGGCACCACTGAGTGGTCACCATCAAGGAAAGCAGTCTTCATCACTCACTTGCACTCAGGCTGATGTGGGAGCAAAGAAAGGAGTGGGACAGGAACTCAGGGGGATACATCTGATAACTGGCATTTCTGTAGATCTAGGGTCTTCTGTATTCCTCTGGAACCCTCTTGGTATCCTTCATGTCTGATTTCTAGGAGTCTTTGGCTCTTAAATGGAATATCTTCTTTGCCTTGGGTTAAAAAAAAAAAAAAAAAAATTAGTCTGGGTGGAATTACCTAAGAATGATAGAAAAATTCTGGGACTGTGGTTCTCAAGAAATTGGGTAGAGTCAGCTAGTTCCTTCTTCCAGTCTCAGGCTGTTTTGTTTGTTCAAGCCTATTTAGGGCTTTTTGTGATAGTGGCAATATTGGATGAGTTTTGTGCTGAATTCATTATCAGTGCAGGTTAGGACTCATTAGAGCCTTGTTGTCAAACTGCTCCCTTGTTGTCATATCTACCCCCTGCCTAATTCATGACTCCCCATCAGGGTTAGGTGCCAAGATGCAAAGGTCTACCACCACAGCAGCAGCTGTGAGCATGCACAACAGCAAATGCTGAATAATTTACTGGGAAAAAACATAAGAAAAACAACAACTTGGAAATAAGCAGCTATTTTTTCCCAAGATTGGCTTTTTTTTATCGAATACTGTATGGTTTTGGTTTTTTCCATGCTTTTGTAAAATGCATATGGATATTTTCCATATGCATTTTACAAAAATAAAAGTTCATCTTCCAAAGTCAGCTTGCTGAGACAAAAGCAACATTTAAATTGATAAACCGGGGTATGAATATATAAAAATGTGATTATTCTCTTTTTGAACATTTTGCATTGTATATAGAATGGTTTGGGTGTTTAAGCTGATTCTTGTAGTTTACCAAGAAATACTAATGACATTACCATTTTGATCCTGCTGATTCTTTTCCTCAGCAATTATCAACTCCGTAGCAAGTCTGCCCCATTTGTGCTGCTCTTTGATTAAACTACTCTTGGGAAACTCCAGACTGCTAGATTATTAAGCTAGTAAAAGCTTTTTTATGAAAGTAACTGTATGACATTTGATTTTTATAGCTTGTAAAGATATTTGGAAATATTTGCTTTCTTTTTCCATTTAGTTTGTCATTTTTGAAACCTTTGTGTTAAACGGAGTGTCATAAATAGACTCAGCAGCCAGTAAATCCACTGGGCCTTCTGCATACTAGGAAAACATCTGCCTGTTCTGCCATGCTCACAATGAGCTCCAGAGATTTTCCTGACTCAGACAAAATGAGAAAATTAACTTCTTTGACAAGCTAAAATCACCCACTTAAATAATTCTCTTCCAATTATCTTTCCTCCTATTCTTACTTTATTCCAGCCTCTATCTGATTTTTCAGCTTAATCTAAGTACTCATTTGTTGCTGTATTATGTTTAATATGAGTTTGAAGCTGCAGACCTGGATGCTGTCCTGGTGCCTGCCTGCGAATCACTTGTGAGACAGAACTGGATTTCCTGTTGTTTTTGCCGAAACTACTAAAATTGTGGGTTTCTGTTTCATAGAAGCTGTTGAGTGGAGGGGGGGCCGGGGATTGCAGCATGTAGTGACAGGGTGTCACTTCTCCAAATTTACTCCAAATTAAATTTTAAAAATTGCAATTCATAAGTTATTGTACAGATAAGCCTAGTAATCGCTTTTATGCATTACTTTGGTTCTGTACAGACAACCTGGAAAGGAGCTAACGCTGTTTGAGGGGAAGTTGTTTTTTTCTTTTCATTTATTGGAAAGGGAATTTTCTTGAACTAAGTTTTATTTATATGTTTTTTAATTTGGTTTCTTGAACTTTGAGTACGAGGTGAGCACAGGAAGTATCAGTTTTCTGGCTGTGAGGGTGGGTGGGACACTGCTGGCAGCAGAGGCTTTTGAAAAGTTACAGAAAAGAAAGCTTTAACTGTTCAGAGCTATTTTAATGCATTCAGTGTTCTTTACAAACTGGAAGTGATGAGTACATCAAGTTACAAGTGCAGATTTCTAAGAATGCTTGATACAAAATGATGTTGTTAACACTGGACTGCAAGAAGGTCTAAGAGTGGGTGCCTTTTGGGAATCCTGCTTCAATAGCCATGAAAAACAGAAAAAGGAACTGATTCTTTGTTTTGAACATAACCCTCTTGTGAGTAGATTGCTGAGATAAAAGAGAAGGATGACTACTTGAAGAATGAACTTAAAGGTGTATTGGGAGAAAACCTGCATCTAGGCTCAATGAAGATTTTTGATTAGTATTTAAGCATTCGTTAAATAATTTTCTCTGACTAAGATTATTTCAGCAATCAAGGAGCTGAATATCCTTTACTACAGTTGAATAAACTCTGAAAGTCAATCCTTTGAACAGCTGAAGATGTCAAATAAATGTGTAATCATGCAATCAGATTGAATTCTGATGCCGGTGAGCAAACAGCTCAAGGTTTTAAGAAGAACTGCTATTCACCACAAGCTTGTTTTTATGTGATACAGGCTGTGTTGCTAATCAGATGTGGTGTATTTCTGTCTTGCAGATTTACCACTGGATTATAGATTTACACGATTTTCCTCAAATAGTTCAACTGCTGGGTACTACCCGAGCCCTCCAAGAGCACTGCTGCCAAATGAGGACTCAGCGATGATGAAATAGGTTGCTGGCTTTTTCCTTAGATAACCCTGTGGCCCTTACTTAAACTGCTATCAATTGCTAATTGCTGAAAATGCTGTGTGATGCTTCATAAAATAGAGTGATGGATTAAAGCAGACTCCTGTGTAGATTTGTGTTTCACTTGTTTCTCTGGTGAAGCTGGAACAGGTGAGTGATGCATCCTTCTTTCTAAATCTTCTGACCACCACTACCTTTCACAAAGTGCTGTTGGCTTTTTCCGTGCACTGCCCACAGCCTTCAGGAGAAATGTAATAGGAAAAGCTCATCCCAAGTTACATTCTACATTTTTGAGGTACTCTTCCTCAGCCATATTTCAATTAACAGTTGCCTTGGACAACCCAGGTTATCACCATAAACCAATGCTTTGCAAGCTCTGAGGAATTTATTCTCCCACTGTGACTGTTTTTGGAGGCAAAGAATCACAAAGAGAAAGATCATCATACTCAAAGAGAGATTTGAATGGGATTTAGGCAACTAAATACAGACTGATAGTTTGGAAAGCCTTTATGATACTTTATTCCTGAAAATGCCTGACCAGTCTTAAGCCATAAAGTTCCCTACATGCCTTTTCCTCCTTTAGTCTGCAATACCTCAAGCATCAGAGCTGTTGTGCAGAAGGAGGGAAACCTGCATACGTTTCCCTTCTCTGAAGGAGTGGATTCAAGCCCACATTCTCCACCTCCCTGGGAAAACCTCCCAAGAGTAGGAAAGGTATAGCAACCAGCCATCTTTGCTAATTACAGCCTTGGCCAAAAGGGGAGCAGGACTTGGCCAGAAGGAAGGCATGAACTGAAAATATGTGATTTTTACCTGCTTATTTAACAAACAGGAATCCTCTTCTCTGTGGATTTAGGTTCAAAGGCCTGTTCTCCAGCACTTACGACAGGAAGAGCTCAGTAACTAACACAGGCTAGCAGATACAAAAAGATGTCAAATACTTGTTTAATCAGAAGTTTTGCCACACTAGGATGGCAGATTTTTGGATAAACTTCTCTCAAAATTTAAAGAACAATAAACAGAAACTTAATTTTCTTGTTTCCAAGGAAAAGAACTCACTTTGTTAGTTAAAAGTCTAGATGATTACCAGAATGGATTTAGCTTGTGTCACCACAGCTCACTCTGTATCTTTGTGGCTTCACCCGCTAAAATATTCTATATCAGAATCAGACACAAACACCATTCCACCTCATTTCGGAGATACCGAAGTCTGCATACTTTTTTCTGCCTTTACATAAAAGTTATTTTTACTTTCTTGTGGACCACTATACTTGCAAGTAATAAACAACATTTCCAAATAGCATCAAGCATCAGTTTGTTGAAAGGTTAACATAAAACAAATGAGGATAAAATTGAGAAAAACTTCAAGACAAGGTGAATGAGGAATTAAAATGAAAGTGCCATTCGCCTCATAAAATGCAGGCTAGAAATATTTTACTTAAGATGATAACAGTTAGCATTAGTTGAGTTTATTTGGAAATAAATTATCATCAATGTCGTCAGCAGCAAATCTGGCTCATGACAGTGCTATGATTTGTATTAAGGAGAGAGACACCCAAATTAAAATTTCAGATTCCTGATTGCAGCATCTTTGAAATTCTAGTCTGAATCAAGGAATCTTCTGCAAATAATTTCTAACTAATTTATGGTGCAAACCTATATTATGTACCATCATATTTCTGTTGTTATGAATTTGGAACTGATTTTTTTAGGTTAGGGATTTTTTCTTGATTTGTTTTAAAGAAAACTAATTGAATTGTTATGGAAAATCAGACTGAAAATCTTTTGAGTCCTTTGGTCCTAGTGTCTCAGTGGAGAAGAAGTATTTTTTTAATGGAAAAGTGGCAGATTCTCAGGACAGCCTGAACACAGAGCTCACCAGAAGAAATACAAATGCCCGTCTTTGACAAAGGCTGTCACCAGCCACTTGCACTTGCTGCCAGAAGGACCTCACAGTAGCAGAGAAGGAAGAGGAAAACAGAAGGCTGCTGTAAGCACAACTCTGTGTGCCACTGTAGTCTGTGGTTGCGGGAAGACTTGGGAAAAATAACTGGTGTGCTTGCCCAAAAAGTAGAGCTCCTTTTACTTAAAGACCCTTCTATTCAAGAATCTGTGAAAATTATACAGGTCTTATTACAAAGCAGAGATTGGCAGTGGAGGAATGAGGAGGCAGGTGGTGCTGTGGCCAGAGGAGAGCTGTTGGAAATGGCACGAAGAATCAGGGAGAGGAAATGCACATGGCAGAAAGTTGGTAGAGAGTTGTCCATATTTAATATGACACTGTAAAGACACCATCTTTGCTTTTTCCTTATTTCTGTCTCTCTTCTTTGTTTTTTTTAACCCCTGGAAATCTCTGAAATTTCTTGGATTCTCTTGTGAGAAGCCATTGACAGAGAGTGCTGAAGTGCCTGCAAAACTATCTTGACTCTCATCAGGGAGACATAAAGTTGTGAGGTTTCCTTGAAATCCCTGTGTCTGGTTAGACAGCCATGAAAGCCACAGTTTTGCTTAAAACCAGAGATGAATGCCAAGTCTCCTTTGGTGTCTGTTTTGGTATAAAGCACATATGTCTGGATTTTAAAATAAAGAGAATTTATTTCGGAAAAAAAAAAGGTTTTCTGAATTTACTTTATAGCTGAGCAGCAAAATGAGAAAGGGGAGATAAGCTTGTCTCAAATCAGTGCAAGGAGAGATTTTGATACAGCCTTGAACAAAACAAAATTTGACCTCAGCATAAGACATATAAAACAACCAAAAACTTTAATAAATTAATACCTTTAATACTGATAAGGAAGTAATCTTTGATGCACAGAAGAGCTCAGTCCAGGTCTCCTGACTAGAGCTGCTTCATGGGAACTGAAAGCTTCTTCATCCCCAGTGAGAAGTTAAATGAACAAAGAAAGGAAGATTATCTGTGGCAACCACTGGACACAGGATTTGCCCCTTCCTGGGCTGATGGGGCTCGCCAGCTCACCTGAGTCCCAGATCTGTGGCAGTGCAGTAGCAATTCTTAAGGGAATTCCCAGGAAAATTTGTCTGATGACAGGCACCAGGAATCAGCATGCCCAAATCTAGATTAAGTCTTTCCTCCTGTGGCCAAGTATGCATTAAATCATGCCAAGGTAAACAACAGCAGAGTGTAGGAATATGTTAATTAGCAGAGATGCCACCAGCAGGAAGGTGACATCTGAACTTCCCTTTTGCCACCACAGGGAACAAAAACACAGTAAACATAAAACACACTTTCGTACACAAACGTGATGTTTTCCAGTGCAGTTTCCCAGAAAGTCAGGGTTTAGAAATAAAGCCACTTCTGTGCAAGAAGATAGAAGAATCACACACTTCACCACAGGGATCTGACGGGAAGATGTCGCTTTGGACTTCCCTGGGAAAGGGAGCATGGCATGGGGCAGCCTTCTGCTCCTCAGAGTCATGGAAGGAGCAAGACAGGTTTTACAGTACATTTAAGCAACTGGCTTTTAAAACAAAAACTGCCTCTTTCTGTACATATGCCTGGAGGCAAATAGCATTTCAGCTGACTCATGGCATTGGGTTTAGGGGGGAAAGCACACGGCTGAGCTACAGGAACCTTACCTCTGTGGAGAGTGCCAGCTGTAATGGTATAATGGCTAAAATGGTGTAGCCACAGACATCTATTGTTAACAATTGGCCAGAAACCAGCCCTTTCAGCAAGCACATAGCTGATCCAGAACCCCCAGGGGAAAGGCTAAATCCCATTATAAATCCAGTTGCCTGTAATTTTGTTTTCTGCAATTCTAAGTGGAACATCAAGCCCCCTTGATGAGTCACAGGAAAGAAAAAAAAATTAAAAGAGGTTTTCTTTTGAATGTTTTTTGTTGCAAGAAACAAATCCTGTTTTTTGGTAAGCATTATAAATAGGAATGTTTAACTGGAAAACGGAGCCTGGATTAGAGCCAAAATGGAATCCAGGAAGTTAAGCAGACTCTGTGATTTCCAGCCCTAAAAGCCTGCTAGCATCTTTACAGGGCAAACTGGGGATTCCTGCCTACAGGACTAGTGCTGTGGCCAGCATGGCTGATCATTTTTCTGAATATGGGACAAAGGTGTGAGGTAAATCTTTCCAGTATGAAGTGGGTACCCACGGCCATTCTGTGGCAGCCATGGCAAGACCACAGAGGTTTTACAGCTGGCCAGATGTCACAGTTCACAGAAGGGCAAACATCTGAAGCAGCACATTTAACTTCTGTCCCGCTGCACCTAAACTGATTTAATCAGAACTGTGCTAAAAATCCCTCATGCCTCCTACTCCCGCTGCCACAGTGCACACGTGGCTCTCTCACACACGGCCATAACGACTTTCAAGTGCTTGCACAGGGGTGAGAAACCATCATAGCCACTTGAAAATTATGTGATGCCTTCCAGCCCCTTCTGCAAATTAGAGGTTGCAAGACACAAAATGGTAGCAGCACAAACGGAGCAGCAGCTCCAACAGCCCAGCCTTAAACACTCCATTTGATTCCCCCTTAAAAGGAACTTACATTCCTTTTAAGAGGGAAGAAAATCATAAACCACCTTACACTTTATACAGGGAAAAAAAAATAGCTGTTCTTGTTCGAAGTTTATGTGTGATATTTTCGGGTGTATTTTAGGAAGTAAGCCCATTAACTTTCAGTAGACCTTGTTCTGTCACAACACTAAATGAACTCTAAAAATTGGGACTCTGTGTGCCTAATAAATTTATATTGAACTATTAATTTCTAAAGCCTCCACAATCTCTTAGGAATAAAAGTACAGGTGAATATAGCAATTATTTTCTTGTCTTGTCTCAAAATAATTCCTGAGAGTTTCAGTTTTCTTTCTTTATCATCCCCTGTAACCTCAGCCCACAATGAAAAATTAAATGTGCACTCCTGGGGTGCTAAGCAGCCTGTAAATTTTATTAAGCCAGCCAAAAAAGATGCTACTGTAAATTTTGTGAAAAGAAAGAATATGTTACTAAATTAAGAGATAAAATATTCATTATCTTTTTCTGACAGAGGCCTCAAAAATACCTACTTGAGGGCTGCTGTTGAAGCAGCTGCAGCAATATTGGAGACAGCAGTGTTGAAGAGAGCAGCAGCGAACTTCTTCTATCCCTGTTTTCTCCCTCAAAGCTGCCCAGAAAATGTATACACTTGAACAGTCATCAATTAAAGGATGCCATGACATGAGAACTCAGAGACTGAGGGAATGAGGGAATTATCTGCATTTTATAGAAGTTGTGCAGTTTTAGGTCAATTAAGTAAACTAAGCACTCTTAGGCAGTAAGCAGGGGAATCTCCAGACCAGTAGTAGACAGGTGATGGAAAATGGAGTATAGATAAAGGCCAAGGACAAAAAGGCTGAGGGTCAGCACGAACTGACAATAATAGTTCAACCGGGCTAGAGGGTATCAGGGAAAGGAGTTCACATATATCTCAGAAAATAATAATTACCAAAATATATCTACTGTGTGGGATTTTCCTCTTTCCTCTTACCTTTTCCCTGTTACTGTGAAGGACTTGGAGATACCTGGTATATTACCGATATTAATCCATACACAAAATGGGGGGGGGGGGGGAAGTAACCTGAATATAATCATATTTTCATGATTTTAAACATGAATTTAAGAAAATAGACTTAATGTCACCCTTGAGTCTTGGCTGCAGCAAATAGAACACAGTAAATCAGAGGGAGAAGATTACAAAGAGAAATGGAGAATCAGCGACAAGTTTGAATACAATCTCTGAGACAAACCTTTTCATGCACATCTCTACTGTAAGGAAGAGGAGAGGGACATGGGACTATGAAACTAGAACTGCGGTGGGGATAAGTAAGCAGCTTGTAAAAATTTTCATGAATTCCAGCAGTTGTTTAGTTGTCTGCTTGGCTTTCCGCATACCAAGTGACTCCATAAAATTGGTAGATTCTAGCCTTAAAAATGCATTTCACTGAAAACGGCATTGTACAAGTGCTGTGACATATTTGGCATCCAGAGAGGGAGGTTGTGGCAGTCAGCTGTAAGGGACCACTGATGAAGTCTGGCTTTGGAAGGTTCCTCTTGAAATGAGTATTAACAGTCTGTGCTCCCAGGGGATGATGCTTGGTTTGTAACATCAAAGAAGTTTGGAGGGAAAGAAGTTCACACTCATCATACACATTGAGAAAGGTCACACATTTGAAAACATAAAGTAATGACCAATTCAAATAAATAAGAAACCACAAGCTGCTGGAGAGTTGCCCCTCTGCAACCTGTTTTGGTCATCAGTAGAGAAAACAAGGGATATGTGCTAAAGAGCAAGCAGACCAGTTAGGCGGATGGACAGCTGCTAGAAGAAGAAAAACCCTGTTGACATCTACAGCAATGTAAAAGCAGTAATATGGATTCTGCGGTTAAAAGGCACAGAACAGATGATGGAAATAGTTTTTTATTGGATCAAGGCATTTCTTGGCATTTCCCATTTAAGTGCCTATGTACCTTCTTTATGGTTACTGTCTTCCTGACACGGCTCAGGACTATGAATCTGTCTCCACTCACCAATGTTTTACCTCTGCAGCTGATGCTGCAGCTTCCCATTCCTTAAGAAATCTGCAGGATTTTTTTTCATCAGACTTCCTCTCTGTTGGCCTCAGGCTAAACCAGGCTGAACACATGGTGAGTTCAAGAAAGAGGGAAAGAAAGGAAATGTAAAGCAGAGAAAGATGTCCCATTTACATACAAAGAAGAGCTGTTTAGGAAATATCTAGTGTTTTCCCCTTCCAGCTACCCTACTGATAGTTTGGCTGCCACGAAGTAGAAGAATAAAAGGCTGCATCTGTGGGAAAGAAAGAAGTGTTTCCAATCTGTAGATGTAGAAGCAGATGAAGGATTTTCCTGGGAGAGAAATTGCTTTGTGCCACACTGAATGTGCCCCAACCAGACAGGTCTCCTGATGAGCTTGGACTAGATTTCCAAATTTCAAAAATTTGATGGAAATAAGCACTAAGAATCAGATTTTTTCTGATTCTTAAGGCTGATTTCAGGCAACTTCTTTTCATCCTAGTTTTGGAGCTGTGACTATTTCTGTCCATTGCCTGCAGTGAGCCAGAACCCCAAATGTCCAAGTAGTAAATTGAAAGAATCACGCAACAGCCTCATAAACTTGAAGGATGTAGCAGGAACAACCAAGTTGGGACACTGTCTGGTCCACACCCTGGTTGGAAAATAGGAGATAGCCAACATTCTCCCATATAAGGGGTAAGATTGAAAAATTATAACTGCCTTCATGTGGCTCTAATAAAGTCCAAGGAGAAGAGTTGGGCAGAGCATCTCAGATCAAGAAGGGCAGAGTGAGCAAGTATCCAGCTTTGCAGTTCTGTAGGTCAGCTACAAGAAGAGACTGGCTTGGTGCTCTTTTCCTACAGGTTTCAGCTCACAGCACTAAGATCAGAAATCATCACAGCTGGACACAAAAGGCAAAGAAAACACAAGGGTTATGGTCATAACCAAATCAATTGTTTTGAAGAATTACTGAAAGAATCTGGAGAATTTTTTTGTTTCTCTCTCTTTTCATTAGAAGAGTTTTGTCACCTAATGACAACTGTAGAAGTTTTTCTTACATGGAAACCAAACAGATCATCAGCACAGGGGTCTTTAGTGAGGGGCGGGTACCTAAAACAATAAAAAAACCCGAACCAAAACAAACAAAATCAATCAAACAAGAAAAAGAAGACAAAAAAAAAAAAACCTAAGCACACAGAGGAAAATTCAAAGGAGAAAAAAATGCTATTGCATAGACTGGGCAGTAAGAAAGAAAAGGATGGCCAAAGCTGCATATGTGAAACAGGTAGAATGACATGCAACTTCCTTCTTTAGGCTAACATCTTCAGTCAGCAAGGAAGAGAAACAAATTCCAAACATCCCAACTCCAAAAAGTGAGAATCAAGAGTATGAAGCACCAGCAGACACTTGGTATCTGCCCCAGAATGAGCCCTACATCACTTGCTCCATGTGGTCCTGCTACCTTCCTTTCTTGCTGTCCTACTGAGGCAACAGGGTTTGTTCCCTCTCCACATCCTCCTGATCCAGCTTGCCAATGCAGCAGGAAAATAAAGGGTGTTTCCTGCAAGGCAGACAACTTCTGGGCTTTCTTGCAAGGAAGAAAGCTTCTTCTCAAAGAAGAAAGGATAGATGCTACCAAGAGGTGGCTGCTCACAGTGTGTCTCATGCCACAGACTTTTGCAAGACATGCACTGTACTTAGGTGCACAGTGATTTCTGTGAGTATGACCTAAAAAATTTGCCATTGTTGGAAAAGAGCATATTTCCCACATATGTTTGGCTCAGTCACGCAGACACCAGACATTGCATGTAGCGTGGCTTGCCATAAAGACCAAGGAAAAATAATGAGCATGTGACGTCGGAGTAGAACAGTGTCTGACCTGAACAGTTTTCAATTTCCATGAAACATACTCTGCACAACTGGCCAAGTCAATGGTCTTAGCTCCAGTAGGTAAATTTAGCTCCTTTCCCAAATCCATTCTGGAGCAATGCCACCCAAAGGATCAGGTTGCTGTATGTTTCAGTGTCACATGATGCAATTTAGGGAAATGACAGCTACAAAACTATTAACCTCAGTGGGACTTGTCCAATAAAATAAAATTAAACTTAAAAAATAATGGAAAAAAAAGGAACAAATAAACTAGGGGTTTGATACTTGAAAGGAGAAAGGGAGTGAGAGATTTCAGGGACAGAAGCACCAGAGAAATGGAAAATATATGACGGTATGTTACTGAGTCAGTCATTTAAACCTACTTTATGGTTGGTGGCAAGAACAGATAGCCTAGGGACATGATTCATCACATCCTAACGAAGACATCTAAAACAGGTCAGATGAATTCTGCTGTAAAAGAATTTATTTTTCTCTGCAATGTTATAAACAGAGTCTAACGTGACTAGATCAGAGGTAGTTACCAGCCAAGTATAGAACAAAAGTGCATGACATGTTCAGAGGTTAGATGGATCCCACCCAAAGCTGCTGCTCCAAATTGACATTGTTTCATTGTTTAATTGTTTTCTTCTTGCTGTCAGCGCTGAATTTACTGGCATGCAGCAAGGCCAGCAAACCACTGAGAGAAACTCAACCTCAGCAAAAGGAGCTATACCCATGGCTAAAGAAGTGAAGGGCAGAAGAAGATCAAAGACGATCTGTAATCTTGCCTGTGCAAGTAGCATTTTGAACATAATCACATGAAACAGGACCTTGACAGGTCATCTGGTCCACCCCTTGCTCTGAGGCAATATTCTTCAGACTTTCTAGATCTGAACTGTTCTTGTCAAATATATGTCCAACTTGCACTTAAAGAGCCTCCAGGGGGAGAGGCGCTGTTCACTTCTCCTTACAAATACTTTTTTTTTTTAATCCTAGCTAGCCTAAATTTCTCTTACTGCATTTTACATGTTGTTTTCAGAGGATGAGGATAAGAGATTATTATCTTGTTTTTAGCAGCTTTTACATAGCTGAAGGCAATATTCCTCCAACTTCTATTCCTGAGGCTAATTTTTTCTGTCTTTCACTGTACTAAAGTGGGGCCATTTTCATTTCAAACTTACCGGTGGCAATGCTGAAATTAATCTAGTGTGGACAGATCTTGCCTCTCTTAGATACTGCTGAATCATCCTATAAATGTTAATTTATCTGTTTAGCCTGACAAGCACTCTGAGTTACTGGGAAGTAGAACAAGCCCTGCTTTATGCAAGAGGACATGAGGCAGAGGGGATTTGTGGCTCTCCACCCTGTTGGTATCTCCACCACGTTCTAGCTGCACACCAGAGCAAGATCCAAGCAGCACATCCAGTCTCATCCCTCGTGAAGCAGGAAGCCAAGAGCCCATGCTGTAAGGGAGCCATGGTGTGCTTTGCCTGGGCATATGTGATCACACGGCAGCACAGGGCAGCTTTTCTACAATACAGAGGGATCCATGCACAGATCAAGGGCAGGATTTCAAAAGCGTTTCAGACATTATGATTTTCAGAATTGTAAGGACTAATTCTATTTAACTTAGAGTCAGGTATTGAATATATTTACATAGCTAATGACGCAGACATGTGAAAAGTACTTAAACACCTTCCTCCTGATCGCTTTAGGCACCCTGGTAATTTTAGAAATTCCAGTAGGATCAGCCTATCCACATCTGGTCTGAATGTGAGGTCTGCACTTCTTCACATGTTCATTTGTATCACAACCTCCGTATTTTACAACTCTACTATCAATTCAGTGGATCCTAACACCATTCAAATAGGTGTTCAGAAAGATATCTTCTAATGATTAATCCAGTGTTTGCGTGACTGAAACTGAAGCACTTCATGCTTTTAGGCATGTCATTACTGGTAAAAAAAGCAAGGCTTCATTCCAGGTTCTGGCATTGCTTTTGGAGTTTGCAGCAACAACATGTGGATCCCTACTTTTTAGGGCTGAGATTGTCAATAGATATTGCTGAGAAATACAACAGGAATGGAAGGGTGAAGGGAAATGTACAGTTTCTGGTTTTGTCTAGCTTCCACATGTTTATTAGTCCTGATAGAACAGCAGGAAATCACACTTTAAACCACAATGAATCTGTTTAAAACTATCCTCAGAAAAAACAGATTTTGCATTTTAGAACAGGAAACTGAGCACTTATGAGCCTGCTGACTGATTCAGTAACATCAGTAAACACATTACTAAAATGAGGAATACCCTTTGTGAGACATAAGCTTCAGGTAACTAGAGACTATCTGATCTATCACATGGAAATATTTTTATTTTCATTACATAGTCGATAAAATATGCTCAGCTTTCAAAACCCAACAAGCATTCAGAATTCTTCACGTCGAACTTTGTCTTGGCTACAGTGACTGAGAAGGAAAAAGGAATGTTCCAAAGGATCATTTATTTTATCCTCTTTCATATTACTTTCTGAAATATCTTCAATTGTGTGGCTACAAAAAACGTCGGGATGGTTGACTTGAACAGTCACGGCATGTCACTTTTTTTTTTCTTTCCTTTTTTACATGGGAAACATTTATATAAGTAGCCACACCATACTTAAAAGAGCAGATTGACAAATCGGCTTTTTGTTTCTTTGCTGGCTTGAGGGGACTTTTGGGTGGGAGGTCTTATTCCTGTCATGCGGTGACAGCACCAGGGACGGACAATGAATATGAGAATGGGACACCCGGGATGCTGTCACCTCCACAGCCACCCCGCCCGATCCGTGGTACCGCTGCCGTACTCCTGAGCTCCAGGGAATCCTCTGCCAGCCCTCTGGTGTTGGAACCAAAACATTCTCTGCGGAGAAACGAGTCCTCCCGCTAAAAGGGAGAATTAGGACATTTCCGTGAAGTTCGAGGCGGGGAGGAACGGGCGGGGGAGGAAAGCCGTGTGCGCCAGGGATAAACAAACACGGGGGCACGCACGGAGCGAGCGGAGCGCCCGGGCCGGGCCGGGGGAGCTGCGGGGCGGGTTCCAGCGCGCCGGGCCGCCATGGCGTGAGGAGGAGGAGGAGGAGGACGGGGAGAGGTACGGAAGGAGGGCGGGGAAGCGGGAGGTGGAGCGGGAGGGGGGAGTCACTTTCTTCCTGCGTTGAAAAACGCACCCCTCACCCCCCTCCCCGCTCCGTCCCCCGGGGCTCCGGAGGAGAAACTTTCTGGCAGGCGGTCGGCGCCGGGCAGGGGCCGCGGGCGGTGAGTGCCCGTGCGGAGCGGGCAGCGCTCCCGCGCCTCCATCCCATCCCATCCCATCCCATCCCGGCGCCTCCATCCCATCCCGGCGCTCCGCCGCGGCTCCCGGGGCGCCGGCGGCGGGGCGGGCGCGCAGCGGGGCGGGGCGGGCGCGCCGCTGGCCGGCGGGCTCGGGAAGGGCCGGTCAGTGCGAGCGCTGCCTCCGGCACACACACGGTGCCCAGGCCGTGCGGGAGCGGCTCCAGGTGCTGGCGGGGCCGGGCAGCGGGAGCGGGGCCGGGACGTCCCGCGGGGAGCAGCCCCGGGCACGCACGGGCTTTTCCCGGCCGTTCCCGGCGGAACGGAGCTGCTGTCGGGGCCCCGCGAGTCCCAGGGAGCTGGGGGCGTGCGGGGGACGTGGCGCCTGCTGCGCGAAGCTTCACCTGCGGGCGCCGCGGGTAACAGCTCTGCTCCTCCGCAGCACCGGCACCGCGGGAGCCTCCGAGCCTTTTGCTACCGAGTTCAGCCTCCCAAACATGCGTGTGTGAAAGGTAAGCAGTAGCATCCTTGTCTTGCACCTAGGCAAGCTGACAGACAGGAACAGAGCGACTTGCCCGATGCAACTTCCTGCCACTTCTTTTTTTTTTTTTTTTTATTGGGAAAGTTTTTGAGTGACCTGGGACCAGAACTGTCAACTCGGGAAGCTCCTTCTTCTCAGCCCCAGGCAGCGAATTGCAATTCCTATAGCTAGTATTGCATGAAAGCAGTGCATCATCACTTGGTGTCTCATGCCAGCTCTTAAAATTCACTTTGGTATGAATGAAAGTAACCACCCTCTCTGTTCTTCTGTCGCTCTCTCTTGAAGCAATATAAAGCTGTGACATTTTCCTGTGTCTTCAAGTTGGAGCGGCTTGGGTTTTAGCTATAAGCAATGGCAACATAAAAAGTAGTCACAACTGTGAATAAAATTCAAGAAATATTGCTCAACCCTGGAGATTTTTTGGTCACGCTAAGAAGATCAACTGCAATTTAAATTACACTAAAATTTTAATGTAGTCTAAACAAAGACAAAGAAAATCTCAGCCTAAATATTGCCACATTATGTTTATCATGCCAACTATTATTATAACTCACTGCAGTATTTCAAAAAAAGGAACAATTCAGCTGAAGGGCAGCAGTGGGAGTCAATAATTCAGATGCTGTTTATTACTCTGAAAGACTCTAGCTGGGTACCCTTGGGCAAGTCACTCCACCTCTCCATGGTTCTGTTTTCTTCCTCATAAAACAGATAAATGTGCTTGCTTGCTTCACAGGGGTGTTGAGAAGTTTAATTAATTAATTAGTTTCATAACTACTTGTAGATCCTTGGGTACATCGTTCTGCAGAAGTGCTAAGTATTATTTCAACTAAGAGTTCCCTTACTGTGTCTCATCACTTATATGTGTTTTTTTAAGTGACCTGAATAAGTTAGTTTTTAGGGGAAGTCAACAAAGTAGGAGTTTTGGATTGGGATTGTCTTGACTCTGTAAACTTCACTGAGATGTGAAACCAAAATATACTAACCACAATGTATTTTAATGGGACAGAGGTACTGGCCTTTAAAAAAAAAAGCCATTTTCTTGTTATTCAAAGTAAGAGCTTGCCTTTGTTGCTTTGTTTGAAGTATTGTGATGTTTTGCATGATTTTGAATTGCCATGAGAAACACCTGAGTCCTCTTAAGATAATAGGAGAGAAAGATATGAGAATAGTTTTTAAACACATCTGTATTCTCTACTGTGAACACTGACCTCAGAAGACACTTGGTGCTGATTTTCCACTACATATTGATATACAGTCTCCTTTATAGCCTGTTTTTTGGTTATAGAGAATGTTGCAAGAAAGAAATGCATAAACTGAACCATTGATTACCTATGGTAAAAGTTGATAGATGTTGGTTGCCTAGGCAAACTCAGTTTTTATTGCAGTGTATGTTAGTTGTTGTAACTAGGTATTGAATAAATATCTGCACTACAATGATGAGGAAAATGCATTTTATTACCTGGCCAAATGTTAGATGTGATTTTCATAGGTTGCATAGAGTTATAAGAAAACGGGAGTAGCTGAAAGCAGGTTTTAGAGTGACATCTTGGGTTTGGTACTTTTTAAAGGCTCATGAGGTCTGTATGTACCATTTCTTTTCCTCAAGGACAATGACAGTACATAAGCTTTTTTAAAAACCGAATTCAAATAAAACCTAGATCAGAGGTGGTAAAAAGTGGTTCATATCACCAGGCAGCTGTTGGGTTGTGAATGAACATAGGAAGTTTATATCTTAGTAGAGAAATGATCACATCCATCAGTACCCAGCAGTCTGAGCAGTGAAAACTAGGGTTAAATGAGGGGGTAAATGTCCATAAAACTGAAGTGTCCCTTCTCTCAGAAGTGATTGCATTTAACTAAAATTCAGTCACATTCTTAGTTTGTATATGGAAACTTGCACATCTGGCACCCACAGCATACTATAGCAATGAGCAGAAATAAATCTAGTTACTATTACTATTGTTCCTGGATATTTTGGAAGAAATAAAGCCCTTTTTGTGGGGGGGTGTGGTGCTGAAGGAATTTAAAAAAATAAAGGAAAAACCATATTTTGTAACCATTGTTTTCTTGCTTAGATTTTGTAAGCCAAGTGTGTGGTGAGTGAAAGAGGTTATGACTTTTTCTTAGCAAATTGTATTTAGTTGGTAAATATGATATCTCAGCAGCAAGTTTGTCCTGGCTGTTCTCACCTTCTTTGCTGTCTCCATTCAGCTGAGGTAGATCAATGAGCGTAGTTACAGCACTGTGTTCTCCTGAAGCTGTTAAACCATGGTGCCAGTTCATGTTCAAGACTATAGCCACATACTTAATATAGTTCAGTAATAAATAGTTTAGCGTAAATAATTCTGCATTTGACTCCCTTTGAGGCAGTTTTTTTCTGTTTATATGGGTAAACTTTGTACTGATGTCTCTTAGCCCAGCAGGGATAGGGTGAGGTGCAACAGGGCTGCATTAGTAAACCCCCAAACCCTTGTGCACTGCACTTTGAGCAGATTCAGCTATGTGCTCAGGATGAGAACTGGGCATAAAAGCCTGCTAGGAAAAGGGAAATTTAGCAAATGCCACCGGAGATCTCTCTCATGAATGCTTTGTCAGTAAAAGTTTAGCAGAAGTGAAGTGTTGGTAACGGAGAGCTGACTGAAGGGGTCAGGTCATTTTGGGAATCACACAAAGGACAGAGCACTGGAAATGTTTTCTCACATCAGGTGCTGGTATGACACTTTCATTCATTCTTGGGACATGGTCAAGTATGGAAGCACGGGTACAATGTGACTATTATGTTCACAGTCTTGAAATTACCTTTGTTTGGTCTTTCTTTCTGTTTTTTCCCCTTGTTAAGACTCAGATTATACAGGAGGAATCAGCAGTACCATTGTTTAGAGTGGGCAAAGGATTGTAGGTGATTTGACTTTGGTAGGTGTTGTATCTCAGTACAGGAGAAATGTAATTTTAACATACAAGCTCTCTTACCATGGTTGTCCTGGTTTATGCTTTTATTTTGTGAAGTTTTTTATCAGAAATATTAAAAATGCTGAACATTTTATATAAACCTGCTATGCCTTCTAATCAAGTGGCTGATAGAGTTATTAAAGTATTTTGAAAAATTGTTCACAAGCATTTTTGTGGCTATTGTGTTCCTTTTAATCATATCCTTGCAATCATGGTTCATCACGTTTTTTACCAAAATTATCTGTCCAGTTTCAGTTCTGCTATGAGAGCCATGCCTGCACAACTTACAGTCAGAAATGAGATCATAAGATTCCAAATTTCAAAATTAACCCATAATTTAATAGTTGTGTTGACACCTGCTCACAGATTGCTCATGCACACTGTGAGTAGCTACATTTCCAAGGAATCATGTAGCTGTTTAACTCCATCTGCAGTTGAGACTTCAGTCCTTGAAAATGTAATGACCACGTTTTTCAAGGCTTTTGTTAAGGGTATTCTGGGGAACATGGGAGGACAATAGTAGCCCTGAAGGAACTACAGAGCAATACGTTTTATTGTCTATCCCAGTTTGTACCCTGAAAAAAGCCGTTGCATCTGGGTATGTGCGTATTACATCTAGAGAGAGAGAGAGAGGAGCTATATGCTCTGTCTCTCTGTGGAGAAACCCTAGATAATGAGATAACAGCAGAATTGTATCAATAATAATGAACACACTCATCTGTAGAGAGATGCAGCTGCCAGGTAGGGTGGTACAATTTAGGTTTAGGACCACAATAACATTTATAGTGTAACAAATGAACCAGTGTGAATACACATTTGAGGTCTGCATACTCACACACTAAGGTTATCTGTAGATAATATAAAAGCAAGTGTTGGTTTAAATTGCTTAGATTATAAACTCCTTAGGTTCAGAAACTGACTAGCATCAGCATCTTCGGACTTTGCTGGTGCTTCTCTATGCTGCCACAATAATTTAAGATATATGATTGCCATGGTTTTATCCCAGCTGGCAACTCAGCCCAACACAGCCACTTGTTCCCTCCCTTCCTGCCCAGTGGGATGAGGAAGATAATTGGAAGAATTAAAGTGAGAACACTCGTGGATTGAGATACAGTCTGTTAAATAGATAAAAGCCACACAAAACAGAGAATTCCATGGGTAGGCAGGTGTTCAGACATCCCCAGGAAAGCACATCCCCAGGCTCTGTCACAAGGAATGGTTGCTTGGAAAGACAAATGCCGCTACTGAATGCACCTCTCTTTCTTCTTTTTTGCCAGTATTGTATGCTAAACATGACATCATAAATTATGGAATATCCCTCTTGTCAGTTGGGATCAGCTGTCCTGACTGTCCCCTCCCAACTCCTTGTGCATGCTTAGCCCCCTTGCTGGTGGGGTGGGGGGAGAGGCAGAAAAGTTCTTGACTCTATAAATGTTGCTCAGCAGTAACTAAAACATCCCTAAATTATCAACACTGTTTCCAGCACAAATCCAAAACATAGTCCCATAGCAGCTACTATGAAGAAAATTAACTCTACCCTGGCCAAAACCATCACAAGGAAAATAATAATAAAATATTAATATAGTTTTGTGTGCAACACTGAGTCATAAACAGGATATGGAAGCGTAGTTAAAATGAGTTTTGATCCCATAGCAACTGAAGGATATGATGCATTTTAGAATTCCTGTCTATTAATATGAAGTTCTGTGGAAATGCTTTACAAAAAAAAAGATATTTAATATCTTCACCTACCCAAGTTTGTAGATATAGATACAGAGAATGAGAACTGTTTTTGTAACACTCCAGCAGAATCACATCATTTGTTTACAACATCTTGTAGACAATCAAATGAAGGATGATTAAAACAATAAGCAGGGAATATTAAAACTCTTAATTATACATGGTCAAGAACAACAAATAAGGGGACTTAAAACATTTACAAGTATTTGGAAGAGTAAAGGGCAAGGCCAGCAAATTGGAAAGAGGATAGAAGTTAAAGTCTGAAATTAAAACACTTGTTTTGGTATCAGAAGTTTCTGGTGTTGTAATCAGCTTCCTCAGAAGTGAGGGAAGATGGATGGCATGCAATTCCCTGGGGCGGGTTAGGCACCAGGAGGAATTCTGGCAGCAGTAAATTGCCTTTCCCCTTTTGCATGTAGGATTATTTTTTCCTGTCCTTTATTTGTGCCATGTGAAGTTTTTCCAATTCCTCCTGTGCTCCATGACTGTACCACTGGATCCACACAGAGCCTCCAGCCTGCCCCAGCCATTCTGTTCCCTTGCTCCCTTCTTGTGGTGGGTGGTTGTGCCTCAGGGCTGTGGGCTGCTCTCAGAGGAAACCCTAAACATCATTCCTGGTACCTGACCCCAAAGGGTTCACAGCCTCACTGACCCCGAGTGGGCCTCTTTGCAAGGGCCAGGAAGATGAGTTACTTCTCAGTTGTTGCCAAAGGAATATTGTTTCACCACCCAGTTTGTGCAGGAGCCTTTGTTCTGTGTTTCTGCAGTGCCTGTTACTGTCATAGTCCTAAACCCCAGAGGTGCCCTGCATGCTATAATAGTGTAACACGTGGATGAGTGGCTTGCTTGGCTTCTGGGACATTAACGGAGCAAAGGTAGGGAGCATATCCTCTAGGCCTAGATGAAAATTCTCAAACTGCCTTCCTATAGTGTTAACATCTGTGAAAACACTTCTAAAGTAAAAAACAAAACCTAATTTTAATTAATGGTCTTTTGAAATCATGTCAGCACAGGATACAGTGCTGGTGTTCTAGAAGGACTCTTTCTCTGGTAGCTTATTATAGTTTTAAACCTTCAGTGGTAAAAGTGATTGGGTTTTCATTCACTGAGTGTGGATGCCTTAACAGGCATGTCTGTACTGGTTGGGAATGATCATCTGCAGGATTCTAGATGTCAAAATTACTTCTTTACTCATTCTACAGAGTGAGATATGGAATAAAAAGGACTAGGAATAGACTACTATTATTTTTGGTTAGTGCAACCAAAAAATTACTGAGAAAGGATTTCTTACAGGAGGATAAATTGTAAAATAGAAGGAACTTCTAAATTCCCAGATTATGGTTTGGACATGCAGACTATTTAAATCATGTTTTCACTTGAGGAAGAGAGAAGGTTATGCATTCAGTGTGTGTGTGTGTGTGTGTGTGTGCCCTGTTAATTTATATATACAGTGATAAAATAGACAAATAAGCTTTTAACTGGAAGGAATTAACATATGAAACTTCCATCACAGATGTCTTGCAGATCCTACTGTGAACTTATAAAAATATTTTGCAGTTGCTGTCTTACCTGTAACCTGGTGGAGAATGAATGCAACCCTCCATTCTCCTGGAATTATGGTCTGACACAGCTGTGTACTGCTCTACACAGAGCCATTTAATTTTGTGTTAGATCAAAGGACAGACACAAGTTTAAATCTTGACTGCTGACAAGATGGCATATACTGATAATCCCTATAGGAACTGGCTGTTTCTGCTTGCCATTGGGATTTTCGTAGCACAGCTGTTAGTCAGACATAAAAGCTGATACAAACTTCTTTCAAGGTATTTCCAATCATTTCAGAACAAGTGCAATACTAACACCTGGGTACCTGAGCTGTACTTTATTTATGGCAGATGTAATTCTGAATTATGTTTGGGATTTCAGTATTTAAGTTATGAAATACCTTTGAAATTATATAATTGTAGCATGTTTTTCATAGTGAAAAAAACAGAGGAAGAAATGAAGTAATGTCCCCTGGTGGTTAAGGTTGTAATAGGTGTTTTTCAAGGTTTAAGCAGCGATTTTTACACCTTTCCAGTATTTTATTGGAGAGCCATATAGTCACTGGTTTTAGCTCACCAGTCAAAAGATGGGTGAAGGACTCCTGACTGCTCCTGTCTCTTGGGACGTGGGAGTTTCCCACCCTGGTGTCCTGCCCCATACCTTTGAAAGGGTCTTGAGAGTACTGCTTGTTGATGTAGAAGCTATCCAGCATGGAAATTCAGTCAATAAATTGATTGTGATTATTACAGCACAAAGATAAGTTTATAGTTTTATTGGTTCTGCCCCACCATGCCCCTAATTATGCTGTATTGGATATGGTTCTCTGGAACCAAATGCCAATATATATATGGGAATTAGTCTCCATTGACCCTTTCACCTCTCTGTTTTCATGGACTTAACCTGCATTTTTTGTACCAGAATGTCATTGGATTCAGTTAGAAGACTAAATTGCTCTCCCATTCTTAAATATGTTTGCAAAATATTTAGATTGGTGGTGAAACTGACTTTGTTGAACAAAGCAGCTCTTCAGTTGATGTAACTGGCATGGTTTTAGAATGCTACCAAAAATTCCAGCTGATGTATTCCATGTTACAGATTCTGCTCCTCTCATCAGCAACAAAGTTAATTGCAATGTGTGTTTAAAGATATTTCAGATATCTGGACAAAGTGCAAAAAAAAGATCCTACTGAAGTTTGCTTTTCTCTGCTGTGATCTCACCTACCGCTTCTCATGTTACATTCTGGCAATTGCCAGCATTGGGGCAAAGATTTGCACATGCTTCTCCATTTAATGGAACAACACATCTCATTCCAATGTTATCTATTCATTTCACAGTTTTGGTAGGACAGCATCTGTTTCTGGTGGTTGACCATTTCTTGTTGAAATACCTATGACTTTCTTACCTGTTTTAGCACTGGGTTCTAAAATTGCTTATTTTAGTTTTAATACCAGTTCTTGTGATGCAATTTGTGACAAAACTGTAGTGACACTGTTGTTCAAAATGAAACTACTTGTTATAATATTACAAGCATTGAAAAAAAATGAGTAAAAAAAGTTCATTTTCACTGTCAATAATTTATGAAGTGCAAAGATATTATGAAATTTAAGTCCATGCTGACTCAGAGGTCATTTTCTAATGTAAAAGTTTGCACACTGAACCTGAAGGTTTGATTTTCATCAGTATGGTGGAACAGATTTTCCTTTAAATATTTGAACATATTTCTTAGGCAAACATTTGTTTCTCAGGTATCTCAGGTAACGATAATGAGAACTGTAGCCTTTGTGGAAAATAGTAGCTTCCCAAAAGAAGACAAAGAGTCTGATGTGTTCATGTCCCAGTCCTGGCTCTGGGAAGATCTTTTATTCAGAAACCTGAATAATCTGTGGTGTTGTAATGCCTCCGTTTCATGGAAGTTTTAGTCACCTGAAATCCCACCTTTTTTGTTCCTGACTGTAAATGTTGACAAGGTGCCCATGTCAGAGATGGGTCATGGCTAGCATGGAAGATGCCAGCACAGACACCTGCAAATTCTGCTTTTTAAGAAGTCAGGGTGTCTCTTTAGAACTGATACTACAAAAAACCACCTGTTCTTTACCTGTTTTTAATTTTTAATCACCCACATGAAGGTCAGGTTTCTTCAAGGACAGCTGTGCAAGCCGGTGATCCTAACAGTGCCATCATTTCCTCTCCCTCCTCCTCTGCCCCTCTCGCACTTCTCTTCTCTCACTGATGAAGCAAAGTCTCTGTCTCTTTTCTTTTAAATTGTTTATTTGGTAAAGTCATCTGTATAAACTAATGTTTAGTTTAGTTAGTGGTTTCAGTTTCACAATGCCTTTTTTTTTACCCTGCAGCTCAACATCGACCAGTTGATGCAGATGGGGAGAACTAAAATTGTTAAGATTTAATCTGTGTTGGGTGGTTTTTTCTGGAATAATTGATTTTTTTTACTGTTTGTTTCTGCTGGCAGTGGAGTGGAAATCAAGCAAAATGCTCTTTCAATCTAGATCTAAATGACAACATTTTCAAAGCACACTGTATAATAGCATTTTCTTCCATGGGCAGGCATTCTTCATTCTCCTTTTAATTTTTAATACTTAATCAGATCATGGTTTCCTAACTGAATAAAACCCCCTCATTTTCAGAAAAGGTTGAGTTGCTTGGTAAAGTTTTTCTTGGAAGATGTGACTGGTAATGATGCAGTGTAATATGAGAGTAAGAAATTCCTTTAGCTTTAAAAAATGGTATTGTGAGTGCACATTAAATGATCAGAAGGCCCAGACTCCAATTCTTTCAAGCCCTGTATATCAGGCAAACTTGTAACAAGTTCACTCACAACTGGTAAACTGGAGCTTATGTGGACATTACCTGCACAGATCCAGCTTCACCTAAGCTATGCTGATAATCAAGGCTCAGAGGTTTGCATGGCAAGGAAGGTGCACTCCCTTCCAGCCGCCTCCTGCCATCCTTCAGTCACACCAGGCTGAGCCCTGCAAGGTCACAGGACAGGGCTCTCTGTCCTTAGTGAGTCGTGGCTGCTGAGAGTTATTGTCTTCATATCATAGTAAGGCTGCCAGTATAATTTAACCAAGAATAAATTATTTGGTACTCCTGCTTTTGCCACTACCTGTTGCCTTTCTTCCAGATCGTGACTCTGAATAAATATACATTAGGTTGGTTTTCCAGTTATTCTGTTGTTAGCCTGTACAATGTAGCACAATGGTTCCTCCTCATGTAAAGGTTAAAAAAAAGGGTTTGCTTTCTCAGTGAAATGTGCACATGAATAAAGGGTGAAAATGTGGGAGGTTATTGAATACTTAAGAGTACAGACTATGACTTTTTGGCAACACTGGATGTGTTTGATGATGGTGTAATGCTGGGAAATGTGTGTTCAGATTTGCTAAGGAGTTCTGGGAAACTTTACTGTATATTCCCTAATGGTTGGTCACAAATAACTTAATTTAGGGAACACTTAAAACCATCCTGAAATTTATATATGTTCTTAATTTTCACTAATGTGCAGGGCACTTACAGAAATCAAAGCAAAGGAAAGAATGCATGAAGTCCTTACTACTAGCTGGGATTTTTTTTCTGCTTGTGTGAATCAGGAAGTTTTTTTCAATAAATGCAGAAAAAGCTACTGGCATTTTTGGCTTTTTTTGAGATATTGTTTAGGTTCTTTCTTCTTCCCACAGTTCTAAAGGATCACAGAGGCTTTAAAAATAATTGTAGTGGGTTTTTTTTATTATTATGACAAAGCAGTTTTTTCATCAATTAAAAAAATTACATCATGTTTCAACCACAATATATTGCTTTGGCTGGTTTTTGCCTCCTTCCTCTCAAAATATACTATTGTATAGTTTCCTTCAGCATAGAGAAGAATGCAAATAGATTTTAATAGGTCTGGATAAACTGTGGTGCACGTGTCTTTTTGTATGTGTGTATGTGGTGAGAGACTATGTAGATATGGTAAAAGTGTTACGAAATAAACTAGTCTGTGATAATGTGTCCTGTAACAACTGGTTTACATCCAAAACAGGACAAAATGTACTTGCAAAATGCATTAAAATACTATGAAAATATCATCTTCCCTTACACTCTGTTTAAGCAATTATGCTGCTCACTGTAATAGATAAATTTAAGCAGTTACAGGGTACAATATTATTTGTAGGTACAAATTCACAAGAAATTTTGTATTTTCTTGGCCAAAGATATTTGCTCACAAATTAATTTCAGGATGTGAGCACAAAAATCTAGAGGGTCTGGGCACCCAGTAGTCATGAAGGGTCCTTGTCTGTCGAAGTTTTCTCATATTAAAGACTGTTGAAACAGAATATGGGTCTCTAAATAAGGTTTTAGCAGCCTCAGTTCCTATTAGAAAATTTTGGCTATGGAATAGGGACCTGTGGGGAGAAGTAAAAGGTTGCTTTGTACTTTAACTTCCTACAGGTTTTATGACTGAATCCTATGAAACTGGTTTTCCATGGGAGAAAAAAAAAAGTATCTGTTTTTAGGTTTTCTTTCCTTCTATTTCTCCTTTTAATAATTGAAAACTACTGTTCAATATTTACATAAAACTGTCTCACTTGAGCCTGCTTTCCATAACCTTTTCCCTCTTAAGAATTCTAGGAATTTGCTGGCTTTCCTCAGGGGGATCTTGGCCATGTTTTATCTGTGACTTTAGGCCAGATAGTTGGTAATTTCTACAAAGTAACTTACTATGTTTAAATTGCATTTGCCTCTGCATAGATTTCCCATTTAAGCACATTTCAAGAAGTAATGTATATAGAAGAATATGCATTTTAATACAATGTTCAGCCTTCTTGGTAACTAGCAGTAAATCTCCACATGTAAAATGGAAAGCCCCTTGGAAAAAAATACTAATAATGCAAACCCTTAAATGCCCGGAAGGCAAAGTAATTCAGCTGCTTTTCTAAGACTCTGCCACTTACTGTTTCCCTTTTTGACTCCTGACTTGCTCTTTTTTTCTTTTTTTAAAATGAGGACGTGTCAGAACCGGAGGCCTTGAGCCCTGTATAAAGTGACCCCGGCGCAAACCTCCAGCATTCCTCATCTTTCCCTCTCTCCAGCTGCTAACATCAGCCAAGGCAGCACGCAGGCTTGGCTGCCGCCAGCTTCCTGGCTCTCCCCCTTCCTTCTCTCTTCCCGCCCTCCTCCCCTTGCCAGTGCAGTCAGCGCTGCTTCGTATTAGGCACCGTTGCAATCATTTGAAATCTCGAATACAAGAGCTGTTGTTGTGTCCCTTCAGCTGGTATCAGCTACTAGCGGGCAAGGTGTGGGAAGGAAGGGGCTTTCTTCAAAGTGTACAGCTGTTTCTCATGAGTGAATTGCTCAGTAGATGTTTCGTCTGAAGTATTCAAATAGAAATTATTTGAAAGTCACCTGGAGAATACATGGGGTTCTTTAGATGGAATCATATTTCTCAGAGAGGCTCCTGAAGGATAGTGTCTCCCAGATTCATTTTCTAACTCATTCTTTCATGTCCATCTACCACAGGACATTTCAAAGATGGTTTGGCTGCCACTGAGACCTGGAGATCTGATGCCACAATGAGGACTCACACACGGGGAGCCCCAAGTGTGTTTTTCATACACGCGGTTTGCTTTGCCTTTGCCTGCGGCGCCAGGGAGGACCAAGACACGATGGTTCCTTTTGTCAATGCCAACTATGACAGCTACCCCATGCTCTACTTCTCCAAGGGGGATGTGGAGACTCTGCGGCTCCAGGCCAGCACCACGCACCAGCACATCGCGGCTCGTCTGATTGAAGCAGTGCAAACCATGCTGTCGAGTCCCCTGGAGTACCTTCCTCCCTGGGACCCAAAGGAGTTCAGCGCTCGCTGGAATGAAATTTATGGCAACAACCTCGGGGCCCTGGCAATGTTCTGTGTGCTCTTCCCTGAAAACATGGAGGCCATCAATATGGCCAAGGATTACATGGAGAGGATGGCAGCTCAGCCTAGTTGGTAGATTTTTGTCTTTTTTTTTTTAATTGTTCTTACTGTATAAACTCTTTACAGGTGGAGGAGTGAGTGGATAAGTGAATTGCTTAAATTATGTACTAATATTCATTTTAACAATAACTAACTTGCTGAATGCAATTACCCTCATCTGGACCAGCAGTGACACACAGCTTTTCACCTTCACTGGATTTACCTTCTTGAAAGTTGATGCTGAAAGGAGCATGATCCTTTGTGCACCACCCTGTTTGCTGTAGGAAAAAAAAAAGTAATCTAAATCAGAAGGAAGAGTTTCACATCTGTTTTGTGGCAAGAAATGCTAAAAGTGTTACTTTTTAATTTCCCCCAGATTAATGCTTATCTTTTGGGTAACTAATTCTTCCTTAGGAATAATTTAGGAAAGGGGGATCTATGAAAAAGGTATAATTAGATGTAGGTGAAAATGAGCTCCTGAGCTTCTGCAGTCTACTCTAACATCTATCTGAGCTTTAGCTCAGGCTGGCAGCTTCACTTGGCTGCATGGTTCTTGAGCCTCTCCTTAAGACATACTAGGACATGATAGTTGTCCATCTGATTGCTGGAACTGCCTGAGTAACTGGTATTTTGATGACCACCTCCTGGATTAACTTCTTCTGTATGTGAGTTGTCATCCCTAGAAGTTACTCTGTCTTCTCTGTGCCACACATTTTCTCTGGGAACAGAAGATAATGTTTTCACTTGTAGACATGATTCTAGAGACCCCAAGGTCTCCTCTTTTTCAAATCCACCTGCAATTTGTCTCCTCTTTTTGCTCAAGCAGATGCATCTCCCCTACCTCCCTGCAGCAGCTGCCACTTGGTGCACCTTGCAGACTGTGGTCCAGGATTGCTGTCATTGTGAATAGGTCAGAGGAAGGGAATATGGGCTTTGCCAGCACAGTGGCATCTGCCCGGGACAGCGAGATGAAGCTGGATGGGGCACTGCTCCCTTCTGTCATAGCTGCTCCTCTACAGCTCTGTGGTGACAGCAGCTCAGCAGAAGTGTGAGTCAAGATTGAAGTCAGCACAGGAAGAGAAGCATTAGCTGTTCAAGCTGTATTCATTGCTCAAACTACTATTCCTTACCTTATATTAACCAACTAGTAGTGTCCTATAAATGTTATTCTTCCATGGGCCATCACTGGAATTATTGTGGATTTGAGCTAGCATAATTTGGGGTCTGTATCCTCCTCATGGGCATGATTGAAAAGCCATGATAGTGTTCAGATTCCCCTGCACTAAGGATTAAAATGGTGAATGCCACAGAAATACGTGAGCTAAAGCAAAAGTGATGGGAGACAGAAGGGACACACTGACCATATATTGCCTGCATGTCACAGAAGACAGGACATGTGGGATTTAGGAAGGAAAATATTGTCTCAACAGTGATAGTAATTTCCGAAATCTTCCACTGAAGCATAGCAATACAAAGCTTCAGTCTTAGCTCTGGAGACGGTTTCTCTTGGCACACTGACAGAGGGATATAGCTTGCAGAGGTGAATCCAAGGATATATGACCATCTCCAATAAGAGACAGACTGCTCCAAAGTCAACACCTTCCTCCTTAGTTTCATTGTTCATACTCTTTCTTAACTTGTTTTGGGAAGGCTATAGTTACATGGCCATCTGTTTCAATGAAATAAGAAAGAGGGGGAAGCATTATTTTGAGTAGGAGGACTTGTTTGTGTCTGTTTTTCTCAGTTTCCTACATCTTAGTCTCTGTCTCAACCTTATTTAAGTTCCGTACGTCCTGTGATTCCTGCCCTGGATTAATTGTGGTTGTTCTGTCCCTTGTTATAATGCTCTCCTTTGTCCCAGCTGACCAGATACCAATCAGAACCAAGCAGATATCCCATTTCCACTTGGCTTTGATGTTATTTACTTGCCTCCAACTACTGTTTTTTCTCAAGCAAGTATCTTGGTGAAAGAGATACCACGCTTTTCCTGTCTTTCCATTCTGGTTTAGACATCCCATTCAGAAATCGATCAAGGTTTAGTCAGGGTTCTTTACTTGGCAACAAAAGTGGCTGCAATATGCTTAGTAGTTGTGGAAGTGCAGGAAGAAATTTTAAACATAGGCAAAGCTGCCCTTTGTACAACCTCCAGCTGGCCAGCTCCTCAAATGCTGTGGCAGGAGCATGGATCTGGTTTCCATTTTTGTTTCCCCCCTGAGAACTTGTGTCTGAATGCTGTCAGCATGGAGTTTATACTGTAGCCCCATCAGTAGTGGCAGTAATACAGATCTTTCTCTCTTGTCCAACAGTGGTTTTCAGAAAAGTAGGAATGTGACATCTCTGAGGCATGTACTGCACTGTCTGGCTTTGCTCAAATAGGCTGGACTCAGAGGCTGAAGAACTGGGCAGACAGATTATGTAAGTCTGTTTTTCCTAAGAAACTCAATTTAAAAGTACTAGAAAATGTACTGCACATACGTCTCCACTTAGGATAAGACTAGGAGAATAAACATGATAAATAGGAGTTATGGCTCTAATGAGTGTTGTGAGCTGTTCTGGCAGTGTCAGAGTAGTTGAATTTTTTGTCCAGTCTATCTAGGCATGTTTACTTTTCCTCAGACTTTGGGAAAATACCGTTCTGGATGATATATTATGATTATTGTCCTTATTAAATAATTTGAGGGCGTATGTCTTCTGATCAGGAGGGTAAAAAGAAGGAGGAGTCTTGATATTGCCTGACTTTGGAGCCTTGCATGTTAGGAGAGTCCTCTGCCATAATTTTTTATTTCATCAGGAAAGAGCGCTTTTCCAAAGAGGTATCTGTAAGGTGAGTAAAATGGGCCTCTCCTTAGACCTCGTCAGTAATGTAGGTGCCAAGACTGACATGTAAATTTTCTAGAAAAATATATTTTTTATCACTGACAGATTCATCACCATGTTGGAAAGTTAAATCTGGCATTTGCAGCTTAATTCTTTCAGCAGTATAATCTGGATTTCTTTTGACTTCTGCTGTCATGGCATTTAATTCTAAAATAGCTTTAGAATTAAAAAAAAAAAAATTCATCTTAATGAGTTTTCTCTAGTTTTTGTGGCAATGTTGAGTAAAATTTAAGCCTTACCAGAAAACAAAAGTGTATGTTTTTAGCATATGCAGTAGTTGAATAAAAGAAATATGATTTAAGATGTCACTGGTTATTTGTTTCAGAGCACTAGGAGATTAAGGAGACTGACATTTTAAATTTCTTCTTTACATTAGTGGAATCCTCAATAGTCCAAATATCCCAAGATACAATTATGAGAAAGTCTACTGGTAATTGATATATACATGGAAGGGGCATGTAATTAAGAACTCTGGTCCTTTCTCATCTATTAAAGTAGTCATTTTATGTCACATAATAAAGTACACCCATAACTGAGGTCCCATTTGTGTCAACTAACAGAGGCTGAGCCGTTTGTCATAACAACCCATGTGGATAGGCATGCTGCTCATTAGCAGAGCATCCCTAATGGCTACATCCTGGAGTAGGTTTACATTTTAAAATAAACAGAGGGGCACTGGGTAACAGCTAACTATAACAATCACCCAAAATAATCTGGGAACTACACTGTTGCGGAGACTAGCAACAGCAAACAAATGTGCATTAATATTTTAGTTGTAATAGATGAGCATTAATGGTTTTGCTTGTAAAAATTAAAAGCTGGTATTAAATAGACCCCTTTGGTTTTCCATGGATTGGATATCTAGATACTGTCTAAAATCTTATGGGAAGTTTGTCCTTGTATTTGAACCGTATTACCTTTTTTCAGAGGGAACTGAGGATATTGATGTGTTTTCTGGCATTTTATCTCTGACTGGCCCCTAGAGCACTCCCCACCAGAAGGGCGTTTTGGCCAAGGAGATCTGTGCTCGTGATTCTTTCCATATGCCGCTGGCTCGTCCCGTTCCCGTTCTGAGCGGAATGATGTAATCAGAGTCACACATTGTGCAGAAATAACAGTTCAGTCTGACTCTCTGGATTGGACAAAGCAGCGAAAAACTCTCTTCTTTCCTAAGTCCACCTTACAAACAAATGGCTTGGGAGTTCACAAATTCTGCATGCTTCTTGTAGCAAGAGAGATGTTCTGATTTGCAATGGCCAGAAAGAGATTTCTGTGGGTTTGTTTTTGGGGTTTTTTTGCAGATAGTTGATGCCCCATTTTAAAGACAAGTATGTTACCAATGTGCAGTAAGGTGTGGGATTTAACAACGGCTCTGTGGGTTTCACAGAGCAGATAATTACTGTCAAGCACATGCAGACATTCCAAGGAAGTAGCAGCAACTAAGGAGAAGCTAACAGAAGGCTTTGGAATAACAAGTCTGTGACCTTTCTACTACTTTCTTATGAACTAGCAATCATGTAGCCTTCTGTTAGTCACTGCTTATTAAAAAGTATTGGAGCATCCTATAGGACCCTTGCTGTTAATATCCAGATAGTGCTAGATGTTGAATAATGAAGATTACAAGGTAAAAATAGATATGTGTAAATAATTAAATCTGTGGATAATCATTTAACTAAAATAAATTCGTATATGCCAAGTTGAAATAAAACAAGTCTCTGTGCTGACACCAGAAATTTATAACATCTGTTAGACTCCTAAGAATCAACTAGCAATCACATTCAAAGAAAACTTAGGGGGCCTTTGTAAGACTGTGGAATAAAAGTTAGTATATAAGAAGTTTGGAAGATGCTGATATGCTGTCTCCTATGGAGAGGAAGAAAAAGAAGGGTGGGAGGATGGATTTGATATCTGGAATATATGTTATGTTAGTGAGTGAAATATCAAACCCTTATGCTGTTTTTATCTTCTACATATGTAGTGTTTAAAAATAGAAATTGTGCATGTCTATGAAACTAAATGGCTAGCTGGATTTTGGAGAGCTTCTTTAATATCTAAATTGATATAGAAGGTAAATTGGTGCTGACGTTCTGTGGTAGCTACTGGGAGCTCACTTTGTGGCATAACTGGTATAAAAAATTGCTAAAACAAGAGCTGGAGGTAATCTCCTAAAAATATAATTAAATTTCTGTGTCTGCTTAATATGACACTGAGAACAACTGAAACAGAGTCAGTTCTAGATTATTAATGTGTCAACAAAGAAGCATCATAAAAGCAAGCACTGTGTGAGAAGGACTCTCTTGTGATCAAAGCCAAAAATGAGAGAAGATATGAAAGAAGCTTTAGAAGCATCAGAATGATGATCACAGACCTATGAGGAAACACAGGGAAAGAGGTTTAAAAAGTCAATTAAGATTTTTAAGGAACTAAAGTTTACTTTCCTCCCCATAGCACCTAAGCAGTTCAACTCTATTTTAATAGTAAGCTCTTAAAATGTCTCTCTATATATTGCCCTTTTTTCCCATACTGACACGAATGTAGCCTTTTACATTTAACCACTCCTTTGCCTTTCTTCCTGTCAACTGAGCTGCAATGAACACAAGCATGTGAGATTGGCTGCTGCTGAAACATGACTGGTAAAGAGAGAGGGGCAAACCTGTTTTACCTTAGACACCAGAAACATAAATTGTCCGTTTTTCAAGTATGTTTTTTAACTTCTTTTTTTTTTTTTTTTTTTTGGTTGGGCAGATAATGGGGCTTTTGCTTTGGCAGGCAACCAGAAAAATGTGGGAAGAGTAAAAGCTGAGAAGTTGAGTTTTTTTCAAAGAGTCTTCTTTTTTTCCTCCCCAAAATGACAAATGTAGAGGATTGCTCCATTTATTAAGAAAATATTCCACTTGATCAAAAAAATACTTTGTTTTGGAGACTTTGTAAGAAAAATATTTAAGATTTGGTCTGGTTTATAAAATAAATGTTGGTGGTCTCACTCCCCTTGAAAGGTGTTCTCCCTCTTGACAGGTATGCTTTATCTTAGCATTCTTGCCTAGTGGGGGGATTAAAGCTGTATCTTCTTCCCTCAGAAGTGGGTCAGGACAAAAGCAAGAGTGCCAAGGCATTTCCCTTGGCATTGGGAAGACTGTACAACTGCACAAGCAGTCAAGAGGTCACTTGGCCCCATTGTGTGCCTCGTTTGCATCCACACTTGACATTTTGTGTGCATTAAACTTAACCGTGCTCACAGCTGGCTACCATATCTGAGGCAGATGGCATCAAAATGCACTACAGCACTGTCTTAGAACTAATTTTCACCTCTAAGCTATTAGAAGAGAGTCCATGCACCTAGTGAGACTGAGAATTTCAGTACTGAAGAGTGAGTACTGGCATCCTTCCTTCAATCTCCTCCTCCAGAAGTTATTCTGCAATGGTTTGTCATGGGAAAGTTTTGAGCATTAAAAATCAGGATGTGGATTACTTGTGTAATGTATGTGCCAGGATGTGCTTAATTCTTCATTTTGCATGCACTCATACCATGTTAGTGGTTGACCTAGAGGCCAAAAATCAGATCTCACACTGCTTGGAAGGGTATTCTATATCTCAGATTAAAGAGGGTTATTTTCCTATTTATTTCAATTTATTTTTAAGAACTGAATACACAATGAAGGAAAGATGAGTCTAAACATCCCACAGGTCATGATCAAGGAACTCAAGCAGCAGAGTTTGATTTAAATCCTGCCTTGAACTGGCCAGATAGTGTTTTTTCCTTCTTGGCTTGTATTTCTGAGAGAAAAGCTAATAGAATCGTAGAAACAGAATTGTTTGTGTTGGAAGGGACATTAGAGATCCTCCAGTTCCAAAACCTCTGCTCTGGGCAGGGACAACTTGGACAAGACAAGGTTGCTGAAAGCCTCATCCAGCCGAGCCTTGAACACTTCCAGGTCTGAGGTATCCACAACTTCTCTGGGCAACCCGTGCCAGTGCCTCACCACCCTCACAGTCAAGAGCTCCTTCACAACTCTTAATCTCCTTTTTTAGTTTAAAACCTTTTCCCCATGTCTTATCATTATCTGCCCATGCAAAAACTCTCTTTTTCATATGTCCCCCTTTTGGTACTAGAAGGTTACTGTAATGTCTCCCTGGAGATTTCCAGGCTGAACAACTCAATCTCTCTCAGCCTGTCTGCACAGGAGAGGTGCTCCAGCCATATGGCATCATTCTGGCTTCCTCTACACTCACTGCAGCAGGTCCATGTCCTTCTTTTGTTGAGGAGGCCAGAGCAGTTTGCAGCACTCCAGGTCTCCAGGTGGGGTCTCACCAGGGCAGAGTGGAGAAGCAGAATCCCCTCCCTCGCCCTGCTGGCCACGCTGCTTTTGATGAGCCCAGAACAATTGGCTTCCTGGGCTGCAGGTGCTCATCACTGGGTCATGTCCAGCTTTTCATCCCCCTGAACCCCAAAATCCACCTCTGTAGGGATGTTCTCAGGGAATTCTTCCCCCAGTCTGTACTCATGTCTTGGACTGCTCCAACCCAGGAGACGCTGCTTTCAGTAAGGAAGTAGTTATTTGGTAGTGAATAGTGAGAAATTAAAGAAACACATTTCTACACATCTCTAGAGAGGAGGCAGTAGTAGCATCAGGAATGTTGTCAAGAAATTGAGAGGTTGTAGTGATCTTAGCTTTGTTGGTAGTACTTTCCATCCAAAATTTTATGCAAATGGTATACTTATTTAGGGCTTGGAATTACATTGAATGAAGGTGCTGCGTATACATAGAACAAGTGCAGTGCATGCATGATGGTTCTTGGTGGCATCAATTGATCAGTGGAAAACAGGGTCTTAATCCCCTTCTTCATATTCATTGTTCATTGTAGAAGGTGGCAAATCTAAAACAGATAAACCACATTGCACCATGCTAAAATTCTCAACACATGTGAGAAAACCATACTACTTATCCGTAATTCCAGCCTTATCCATGATCTCTTTATTTCTCCAGTTTCTTCATGAAGGATTTATATCAAACTCTAAATGTAACAAAAATATTTTATAGGATACAGATGAACACAAATTTAAAGAACACCCCAGGCATGTATTTATCCTGTGCCATTCACAGGATTTGTCCAGACAGCAGATTTTTGTGCAGAACAATGCGTATGGCTTTGGATGTTTATGGCCTTTGATCATGAGGTAGCAAACCTGTTCAGCACTTTTTCCTCTTTCATAATCTTACCTACAGATACAGGTATATAAGTGCAAAAAAGTACTTGTAGGGGTGCCTTTATCTTTTAGAATTTAAAATATATTTTAGAATTTTTAAACAGTTTCTTTTACTGAAAGTGCATGTGTCTGCAATTAAGTAGTTTTTCCATATAAAAGAACCCATTATTTTTTTATTTACTTTGGATTTGTTGTTTGTTTTTGTAACATCTGATGCCTTTAAAGTCTGACAAGGCTAATGCAGCCCTGAGGTAGAGGTTACTTGCTGTCGTTAATTGTGAAGCTGAAGTTCATACTATCTGGTGTTCAGTTTTAGCCTTGAGTGGCTTAGAAAATAGGTTATTGTACAGGGCAAAGTGTGGGCTTGTTTTTACCTATCTTTGTATAAATAAATACCACTTTTCTTAGTAGTTAATAGTTAGCCCTGAAACACTTTTTTCACTTATGTTCAGTGAACACCTGTGGCTCTGTGCTTTCCCCCAGTTTATCAGCCAGGCTGTTTACCATGTCTGACACTGGGAGATGCATTTGAAAAATGTGAACATCATTTAAATACAAAACCATGTAATGCTTGCTACTTGATCATTCTTCTTGTGAATCATATTCCATGTTTGATGTACATTACTGGGTTCCCTTGAAACTAAGTTAAGGGGGTAGCACTGATTTATAGCAACTAAATAGTTGTTTCTTTAGAAGAGCTTCACCTTAAGAACAGAAGTTAACTGTGGGTTTGTGTGTTCAGAAGTTAGGATCTTTAAATCATGATCTTTAATTTTCTCTAGTGCTTGCATGAATCATCTCTGTGAAATTCTATACAAGACTTAACTGTACAGAAGTGTAATTTGAGGGAAGTTATGACAAAATTGCTTGTCTAACCCAAGCTGGGTAACTGTGTCACTATGATAAGGGTGTCTAACATAAGGGGTTTTACACAAAAAGGCTGTGAGGTTTGTTTTGATTTTGGGGTTTGTTTGGGTTTTTTTTCTCTCCTGAAGAGATCAGGAGCCTAAATGCAATTATAACTTCTCCATTTATCACCTCCCATGTAGAAGACTGCTTTCTATTTTGTCAGAAGCAGTGTCACAGAGACTATTCTGTGCTTTTACACTGTAGAATTTGATGTGGTATTCTATTAGAAACTAAACATAAAGTTAACATACACCTTAACAGTGAAAGTTACAATAAATCAGTTCCACTGGCAAATCCCATTTTAAATTTAGTCAGGTAAAGATCAGATTTAAGCAGAATATGTTTAAAGAGAATCTAATTAGGAGCTTGTGTGTTGTTAAAAGGATACTGGACTTTGAATTAAATATTTTAAATTAGCTCAAATTCTTTCATTGTACTTTTTTTCCACCCTAATGTATAATTTAGCCTCAAACTCTTTGTAATTGTTCCAAGCAGATGCCTTTAAAGTGAAATTTCCTGTACCTATTTGAACTCTGATTTCTGAATATGCAAGGGTTTAATGAAACTAAAAATACTTTGGAAATTAGAATTCGTGATATAGCTGATCAAAGGAATTTTTCTGTATCAAAGGATTCCTGAAGGAATCATGGTGCCAGAGTGTTTCATATAATTAGCATAGAATGTAACTTTAGTTTTATGTGTAGGATCCACAACATTTTAATAGCTTTTCAATTATAAGGAAAGATGAAGAAGCAGAAATAGATAATTAATTGAGTTTGACAAATAACCAGATAACTCTGATGTATTTAATTTAAATCTGTGAGGCAAATATTTCATTTTTAAAAAGGAAAAAAAGTGTTTAACTTCACTGCAAGCAGAATACAAAATCAAAGCTGAGAGAAGGTGAACAGTTAAAACTATTGGAAATTCATCTGATCAAAAAGCATACAGATAGTTTCCTTACATGGCAGTGTGAATGTGCCAAACTTGAGTTCTTCCAATGATTTAAATATGCTGAAATAAAAATTAAAGGTTTTGGTTTTTTTTAACATGCACATGATATCTTTTACCACCATTGCAGTGCCTGAGGCTGATGCTCGTAATTTCTACATGTTTTATTAATGCATTTGGAATGCCAATAAATGCTTCTGTAGCAGAATTTTTTTGGTTTTATCTTACTCTTCAGGGATTATTTTTCTCATCTGTTCACACTGCTGCTTACACAAATGATGAAATCATATTTGTAGAGTCATAAAGTAGTTGAAACTGGAATGTGTGTGCTTTCAGGAGCACAGCACCATTTCTGCTGATTGCAGTAGGACACTCATCTCAACAATTTTAATTCAGTTCTTTAATAAAAAATAGATTGCAAAAAAAGTGAAAGAGGAGAACAAGTATGAAAGCAACTGATGATTCTTCAGTTTATAAAAGTTTACTTTCACTATGCATTCCTTCACATTTTATTTTCTGTAGAACCATGGCCTGGAAGTACTATAAGTACTGCAAAGCTGAAATCATTGATACACAATGTATGCTTGATTTAAGAGGAATATTTGCTCCATCCCACCTATATTATGAATTTTCTTAGTTAAAATGTACCATTTTGCTAAGTTCAATGTAATCATTAGACACAACCCAGCAGTTCCTATAAAATAATTTTTGAGTAATGACAGCATTTTACTTCTTTTCTCTCTTATCATAAAAACACCCAGTGTTTATTAAGAATGTTAATTCAAGCTGTAGTAAAACTAAGTTTTCTCTTCTCTACTTCTGTTCTTGAATGCATTTAGGACATGAAAAAACAGTGAGTTGTTTTATTATACTTGCTGTAAAGACAGCTTTAGTCTCATAGGCACCATTTATCATCCACTAAATCCTTTGGAAAAGAAAAAAAATTTTACAGGAGGTTGGAGGAGTATAAACCATGGCATATTACTTTATCACAAAAATTATATGAATCTTACTTCAGATTAATACATTCTTTTTCCTGTACAATAAGTATTCTGCCTATTTTTTTCCTAGCAAAACCCAGAATATTTCAAACATGTTTCTAATAGTTAGCAACTTAATCTTTCTAATAAAGTTTTTGGGCTTTGAAGATTAATGTTGTCCATACTTAGGATGGGAAAATATTAGAGACTTGATAAGTAGCTTGCTACTGTGTTAAAATTCAACACGAATCATCTAAATTTGGAGACTTTAAGTCATATACATATCACAGTACAGCAATGGGGAAAACTAGCTAGGTGAAACTCAATTAATTGCTGTCTTTGTTTATTGACAGGCTGGTAAAGGATGCCCCCTGGGATGAAGTCCCTCTTGCTCACTCCTTGGTTGGTTTTGCCACTGCTTATGACTTCTTGTACAGCTACCTTAGCAAGATTCAACAGGAGAGATTTCTTGAAGTAATTGCCAATGCCTCGGGATACATGTACGAAACATCATACAGACGTGGATGGGGCTTCCAGTACCTTCACAACCACCAGCCTACCAACTGTGTGGCCCTGCTGGCTGGAAGCCTGGTTCTGATGAATCAAGGTATGCGCTAAGCCATGGGAATGTTTTTTCTAAAGTGTATCAATTCAAATCAGCCACTTATGCAGGAAAGTTCAGGATTTGATAAAAATGCTTCTTAGTGTACAGCAGTACTGGGTTTGCTCTTTTGCTGCTTAGTAAAATTTAATTTACTGAATAGAACAAAAGTCTGTGGGCAGATGTACAAGTCATGATGTGTGAGTGTAGAAGTTCAGTTTTCTAAGTGATTCTGAAATTCTTACCTCACAGTTTAAAAGAGTTGAAAATCCCCTTGTGTACAGTTTGTCCAGTCCTGATTCATGGACAGTGTCTTTCAGAGTAGATCATCAATGTAGAATGATGCCTGGTCTCCTTACACAAAGCACTGTGAAAGTCAGGAGTCAGAAACACCCAGTGCTCTGACCTGGGAGCCAGACAACAGGATAACCTGGAATTTCATCCAAGACTTCTGTCCTGTCACCTGGAAGATCTGCAAAAGTGTAACTTTATCCACCCAAGTGCCACAGCTTAGGACCTTTCTTCCCAAAAGCCTTTTCTATGGAGATACCCAAGGCTGTACGTGTTTCCTCTGAACTCTACTATTGGGCCTCACAACCAACATTTGTGCCTGGTTTCCTCCTCTTCTTTGCTTCGGGGACACAAAACCATCCTTCCCATTTCCAAGGTGAATACCCTGGCCAGTAGCTTTTGCTTGAGGGGCTATCCCTGTCCTGCTGGAGAACGCTAGTCACAGAGTGAGAGACAGAAAGCAGGTGAGCAATCCTGACTTTAAACCCCAGAGGTACTTCAGCTGAGAGATGGAAGTCATGGAGTTAGCTCCTGATTTTATAAGAATGAATCCATATTTCATCAGGTGATTATTTTATAAGTGCTGGAAGTATTTTGAAAACATGATTCCAAATGGAATTACTTATGCACTACAAGTCAAGAAAAATCTAGTTTCTGGATGCTTATGATGTTGCCAAGCTACTCAGCCCTGCCAAACAGAGGCATATCTGCACATCACTGGAGCTTTCAAGTGCCCAAAGAAATGTGACAAAAAACTGTGGCACCTACTGTGTTTGGAGGGTCATTTTTTACTAAGTGCCTGTCAAAACAAACACTCTGACTGAAGCGTAAATGTTGAAAAGCATCAAGAGCATGTGTGGAAGTTATTCCCTGTCCTCCCGTCTTGCCTTCCACAAATTGAAGACTCAAGCCATGTTTATTCAGTGGGTTTGCTAAATTTCATATAATTCCATCCTTTCCTAAGCCTTTCTTGGTGCAGAAAGCTGGCAGTTTGCAAGATTCTGCTTTTCATTGAGATATAGACCATAACTATGCCTTGTGAAAAACAATGAAAACACCACAAAGCTGGGCAATATTTTTTTCACTAACGTGATGGTGTTTGGGGGTAAGAGGAAGGAAAAAAGCAAGAAACTAATGAATTCTTGAGCAATTTGAAAATAGTAATATTTCAAATTAAAATAGGTCCAAACATACTGTATATTTTAAAATTAAAATGCTGTTGTTTTGATGTAGAGAAACTTTATTTTTTTTAATAGCAACTTAAATGAGGTTGTTCTGTTAGTCTAAAATGAAAAAACGAAATGCAATTCCAATATGAAAGAAAATAATCTGAAGGAGAAAAAAAAGGAGGGAGAAAAGGAATGAACATATTATGCTTCTGTGTCAGATACATAGCAATTGCAAATAATGTATCCCAGTGTAGACCTTTCTCACAGAGGGTTTAAATTCCAACTGATAAGTTTAAACACAATTCAGCTATTGAAGCTTGTAGAGACTAAACAGCCAATTTAAAAGAATGTAAATGTTGCCAAAGGAATGAAAAATGCAACTAATTGAAGTTAATTCTAGGCACGTGCATATGGCAAAGCCTTTGCACTTAGACAGTCAGATGTTCAAAATAGAAACTTGAGTAAGGCCTTGATAGGTATAGATAGCTGGCTTAGATACTGCTAAATTGAGGTAAGATTTGTTCTGGTTTGTCATGTAGCCTGACAGGGTGTTGATTCTTTTACTTTTTTAATTTCAATGTATTATTATTCCTTTAGTGTGCTACAAGTGTAGTGTTATAGCATAGATATACCTGAAGTAAAGAGAACATTAATGAGTTACAATGGTAAAGGCACTGTGCTGAACCAAAGCAAATCACATTCTTGCAGCAGTCAAAAAACTGGCTTCCCTTCTATGTCACAAGGGAAAACAGGAGTGGAAACATTCAGGATTTTATTCTGACAGACCACTGTGCTGCCAGCTCCATAAAGAGTAATGAAAGAGTGTCTTAGTAGCTGGGAGTGAAGTGGAAGTAGTACCACTGCCACTGTTGCTCAGGCCTTCCCCACCACAGTTTTCTCTTCAGTCAGGCATTTAAAGTACTGTGATAGACTCAGGTTGTCTGTTTTGCTTAGACACTGCTATTTTTTAATTTTTTTTTGGTCTCTGTTAACTGAGCAGGATTTGGCAGCCTTGACTAGTAGGATGCCTGAATTACTCATCACTCTGCTGAGCATAAATACAGTGTTGGTGGCAATGGGATGAAACACTCTGAGTAACAGGACTGAATGTAGCTCCTACTCCCTTAGCACATGTGCTTCATTCAGCAGGCACTGCTTCACCACGTAGTGAGGTGTAACATGTGCCAGCTGGGCTTTGCTATAGGATGGAATTAAGTCTGGTTCAATCTGTGTCCAGACACTTTGACCTGGGAGAACACTAAGCTGCCATGTAGAAGAACAAGGCAGTTGATGTCTGTTTAGTCCTACCTGTCTTGCTACTCAATCCAAAAAGCCTTTCCTCTCCTGGGTTCCATATGCTGACTTCTGCAATACATCAGTGCAGTGCTAAGGCCCTCATGCTTGTGCTTAGTGAAAGCAGACTGGCACTGAGAAGGTTTCTCATGACCTCTTCCCAGGTCTTGATTGATGTAGAGCAGACCAAAACAGTAAAATCTTTGAGATGCTTTCCTTTAGAAAAACTGAAGCTGCTCAGGGCTTGTATATGTGGAGGCTGAGAATTTATCTGCTTGGAAGATGAATTTTATTCTGGAATTGAGGAATCTACTTTTGGAATTGCCCATGTAAAACTCTTCCAAAATAGCTTTTATTTGGATAAACCTTTAGGCTGTACAACAAACTGAAAGTGTAAGTGGAACAGAGCAGCTCTTAAAATAGAGCATGAGTTAGCTTATCATCATATCAGTTAATTGCAGCTCAAATGTGAACTTTTTTACGTTTTTAGTCTCTGTGGATCTCCTTACCATGCTGGTGATCCTGCCAGTCAAATGACTGATCAGAATTGTTGCATTATTGGAGCCCTCTAGTGGGGTCATTGGTTTGTTTTCATACAGCTTTAATTTGAAATGCAGTAAATAGTCTTGGTTTGGCTTTTCCCTTTTTTGCATGTCCTGAATGCGTTAAGCAAATTTTCTTTTTAAGTTGTAAAGCATAGCCCCATACTATTAGCAAAAAAAGGTGTTTGACAGATTTTCCCATGCTCATGTGACCTTGCTTTGCTGTGCTTAAATACAGTATTTTATTTTTCACCTCAGAAGTACAGGGATGCCACACCAATAGCTTGTATTATAGACCCCTGGACTTCAGATTCCTTGCTGTGAAGAACCCCACTGTGGGAGTACAGACAGCACCATCTGTGAACTGTTGTGTTGTAATTAGTTTTGCCATTGTCATTTTCTTTCAGGCTACCTTCAGGAAGCATACTTGTGGACCAAGCAAGTGTTGGCAATCATGGAGAAGTCAGTAGTCCTGCTGCAGGAGGTCACAGATGGCTCCCTCTATGAAGGGGTGGCTTATGGCAGCTACACAACCAGATCACTGTTTCAGTACATGTTTCTTGTCCAAAGGCATTTTGACATCAATCACTTCAGCCACCCCTGGCTCAAGCAGCACTTTGCATTTATGTACAGGACTGTCCTGCCAGGTAGGTCCTTTGGGTGAATGAAGATGAATATCTTTATTTTTGAAGCAGCAATACATTTCATACTTCAAATAGGCCATTCTAAAATAGCACTCTTCTTGGATTTTTTTCAAAGTAACCATTTCCTTGGATTTTACCTTCAACAGTTATCAAAACAGTAACACCCTTGTTTATTACTGCTCATTAGTGAGGGACACTTTCCACTAGCACAGGTTGCTCAAAGCCCCATCCAACCTATCCTTGGACACTGCCAGGAGTGGAGCACCGACAGCTTCACAACCTGTTCACATGCCTCACTATCCCCACAGGAGAGAACCTCTTCCTCATACCTGAACCAGCTCTACCCTCTTTCAGTTTAAAGCCGTTACCCCTTGTGTTGCTTATTTGCAGGACACATCATTAGGAACTTACATTGCTCAAATTCCAGGTAAAAAAAAACTTAGATAACTCTCTTGGAACCCCAGATCTACCCATGTATTTAAGGGGGGCTGAATGAAGCTTTGGTATGCCAGCACAGGCACATAAGGAATTGTGCTGTCTCCGTGTGAGACCTCAGGCATCCTTTGGGAAGAGGTTCCTGAGACCAAAATGAACTCACACCGATGGTTGAACGTGAAGCTGATTATTTTGCTCTTTGGAGGCACCTCAGGTTTATTCCTTTGCAGAGTATAGATTCACCTAAAAACATGAAAGCTGTAAAGGGAAAGTAACCTTTGCCAGACTTGAGTGAGGAGTGGAAGTGGATTGAATCTTACATTTTGTGTAGTCCTTTGGCTGTCCATAGCCCAAAGCCAAAGAAGAAAGGTGAATATTCAAGTTAGCTGCAGCAGAAGGAAACCACTCCTGTGTAACCTATTTACGGCTCATTTACAAGCAGGTCTATAAACATTATAAACATCTGAAAAGGCTGCTTGTGTTTGCACCGCTTGGCTTCACCGGCATGCTCTTCAAAAGCATCTTTGTGTGCTTATTTGTTCTTTCTCCTTCTCACTTTTCCCCTAGGGTTCCAGAGAACTGTAGCCATCGCAGATTCCAACTATAACTGGTTCTACGGGCCGGAGAGCCAGCTGGTGTTTCTCGACAAGTTTGTCATGCGCAACGGCAGCGGGAACTGGTTGGCAGAGCAGATCAGAAGGAACCGGGTGGTGGAGGGCCCGGGCACACCATCCAAAGGGCAGAGGTGGTGCACTCTCCACACTGAATTTCTCTGGTATGAAAGGGAATGAGTGGGCTCAAAAGGAACCTGGCAGCTGTTTGCTGTTAGGGATAATTCGTTATCTTTAGATGTGCACCGTAGAGGCCAGGCTCAGGCTGTGCATGTGCCACCCACATCATGAGGCACAGAAGAACTTCTTCATTTAGCACAGGTTGTCACAGGGAGCACCCTGGCCTTGTCCTACTTCTGTTTTTATGGTTTCTTTCCACTCTCTATTACTTTCATAAAATACAGGCCATTCCAAAGGAACTGAAAATTTGCCTGTATGTAGTCTTTCTTTAATTTGGTATATTCTAATGGGGTTTAATCCTGTTGTGTTCTTTTATGATTAATTAGGTGAATATTTAAAGCATAGTTTTCATTCAAAAATTCTGTAAAATAGTATAAATTTTCTTTTAAAAGCTAAATAATCCAAGCAGTAAGGCTACTGTTAACAGGATTTGCACACTAATTAGCAAGTTATGCTTGGGGAAAATGCCATGCTAGATGGATATTTTCCCATGTAATTTACAGTTATGCTAACTTCTCTCTCAATCTTCTTAAAGTAAGAAATTAAAAGACTCAAGAAGCTTTAGATCCACATATGAATTTCCTTAGTTTGTGGAGGTAACAAGTATATCTTCAAGGTGGCTCTGTCTCTCTTGCAAGGAAAATCTTATTCAATGTCTGTTGGTTTGCATTTACAATGTGCACATTACAGTCCATCTTTGCTGGGCTCCAAGCAGCCTTCATCTTGTTACCTGCAAAATACAGGATCTTTCCTCTACAAACTCATCCCATCACTGTTTTCTCCTGTGTATCCATGGAAATTCTGGGAAACTCCTGGTTATTTGTAAGAATAAATCTGATTCTGGAACCATCTAACAGAAATGTTAGTGGGCTTAATATGGTTTTGTTTATTTTGGTTGCTTAAAAACAATGAAAGAAAGTTAAGTTTTGGGTTGGATTTTTGTTGTTTTAGCTCCCATAGATAATATTGTAGTAATTTTAACCTTTTCTGGAACGAAGGCTCCTTTTTTAACAGATTGTCTTATGTCTTACAATTCATACAAGAAAAACCATGAAAATTTTTCTTCAGCCTAGTTTGGAAAAAAGAAACTAACATACATTAACTGATACAAATAATAAACATTTATCCTTCAGAATGCCTTTTCATTAATTTTCAATGTATTGCCTATTCTGTTTGAAGATTACAGACTTCTGTAATCATAATTTTGGGGAAACAGATGCTACTCTTCCTTAAGTAGTCAGTAGATAGGCACAAATGCTGATGTCTAGGCAGTGGCTGGTCTAATCTGCGTTTTTTAAAGATCTATGTTACAGTCAGTAGTTTTATGACTATCTAGGACAAAACACGACTAGTTTGAAATTAGTGGTACTCTAAATTTCGAACTGCAGAAAGACTGCTTGTTTAAATGCAGAGCAGATGCTTTCAGCTATTGTTCTGTAAAAAGTGCACAACAATTTTGTATAGGGATTAGTATGATGAATAATTACAACTATATGATTAGGAAGCATAACTGTGGGCTTTATATTGTTGGCTTGCTCTTTGATGTAAATAGGGAATGGGTTTTTGAGTTTTATACAAATGCTGATAGTGGAATCAGTCAAGTGATTTTTAACCCCATGTTTCCCTTTTTTTTTGCAGGTATGATGCAAGTTTGCGCTCCGTACCTCCACCAGACTATGGGGTTCCTAAGCTGCATTATTTTGAAGACTGGGGAGTGGTGACTTACGGAAGTGCTTTGCCAGCTGAAATCAACAGGCCTTTCCTTTCCTTCAAGTCAGGAAAGCTGGGAGGACGTGCAATATATGATATCGTTCATAAGAACAAGTACAAAGAGTGGATCAAGGGGTGGAGGAACTTTAATGCTGGCCACGAACACCCAGACCAGAACTCCTTCACTTTCGCTCCCAATGGCGTTCCTTTCATAACAGAAGCTCTGTATGGGCCAAAATATACTTTTTTTAATAATGTGTTGATGTTTTCCCCTGCTGTGTCTAAGAGCTGCTTCTCCCCATGGGAAGGGCAAATTACAGAAGACTGTTCCTCAAAGTGGCTTAAATATAAACATGATTTGGCTGGCGACTGTCAGGGACGAGTGGTTGCTGCCACGGAGAGAAGCGGGGTGGTTTTTATCAGGGGAGAAGGAGTGGGTGCATACAATCCTAAACTGAAGCTGAGAAAATTGCAACGAAACCTTATACTTCTCCATCCCCAGCTTCTCTTGCTAGTGGACCAAATCCACCTAGAAGATGACAGCCCTCTGGAGGCAGCAACCAGTTTCTTCCACAATGTGGATGTGCCTTTTGAAGAAACAGTTGTTGATGATGTCCATGGGGCCTTCATTAGGCACCGTGATGGGATATATAAAATGTACTGGATGGATGACACTGGCCACAGTGAGAAAGCCACCATTGCCTCAAGGATGTATCCCCGGGGCTACCCCTACAATGGAACAAACTACGTGAATGTAACGACCCTGCTGCGGCACCCCGTCACGAGGGCCATCTACCTTTTCATTGGGCCCTCTGTGGACGTGCAGAGCTTCACCGTGCGTGGAGATTCCCCGCAGCTGGATGTTTTTGTCACCACTGGTGAGCACGCCTATGCCGTGTACCTGTGGCCTGTTGAGGATGGCTCCCGCTCTGCCTTTGCACAGGTTATTGCAGACCGCCAGAAAATTGTCTTTGACCGAGCCTCTGCCATTAGGAGCTCCACAGTGCCAGAAGTGAAGGACTACGTAGGGATCGTGGAGAGGAACCTGCAACATTTTAAGCCTGTTTTCCAGCAGCTTGAGAAGCAGATCCTGTCTCGTGTACGCAACACGGCCAGCTTTAGGAAGACTGCTGAGCGCCTGCTGAGGTTTTCAGATAAGAGACAGACAGAGGAGGCCATTGACAGGATATTTGCAATCTCACAGAGGCAGCAGCAGCAGCAGCATGGCAGAGCAAAGAAAAACAGAAAGGTAGCCAAAGGCTACAAATTTGTTGATGCCGTTCCTGACATTTTTGCACAGATTGAGGTAAATGAAAGAAAAGTGCGACAAAAGGCACAGACTCAAGCACAAAAAGAGTTGCCTGTAGACGAAGATGAGGAAATGAAAGATCTCCTGGACTTTGCAGATATCACTTATGTGAAACACAAAACTGGAGTGTCAATCAAAGGCCGATCAGGGCTGGCACAGATGGTGGCGACTGCTCGAAGTGCCCCATCAATATCAGCTTCTTATACTCGCCTCTTTCTAATTCTCAACATTGCTATTTTTTTTGTCATGCTAGCAATGCAGCTCACGTATTTCCAGAAGGCCAAGAGATTGCATGGCCAAAGATGTCTGTATGCAATACTTTTAGTAGACAGCTGTATATTATTGTGGCTGTATTCTTCCTGTTCTCAGTCACAATGTTAGCAGAAGACCTCTACTAGTTGACCAGTTTATGGTCATATATGTCTATGCAAAAACATTAACCCTAATAGGGCCAAAGTTTATATCTTCTCTTTTTTTCTTCTTTATTTTTTTTTTTAAACATTCCAAAAACATCTCGGGAAGGATTGTTTTCAGACCAGAAGGGATTAAAGAATAGGGCAAGCAATTAATATCTCAGAAAAATCAGTACTTAATAAGTACTCCTCCTTTTTGTTTTGAGTTGGGCCTCATGTCTGAGGGAATGTTATGCTTTGTTCATCAGAGTTCAGTAATGTAAAGTTGTAATTAATTTTTTGGTGAGAAGAGTCCTCATGATAGGTTTGTTTCTAAGGGCTTTTTTTATACAGAATTTGATTTGCATGTAGTGAGTTTTCATTTCAGGCTGCTAGGGGTGTCTCTGGACATTCTCCTAAGACAAGGACATTCAAACATACGCATACAAGGCAGATCTTAGCAGCAGACTTCATTTCTCTCTGCCAAACCAAAGAATGGCTCAATAGGGACACCCCTGTATCATTATTGCAGACCCTTACATTGTCCTGTCTTTTCCATCCTTTACAATCTGGCACAGTGGGGAAATGACAATCATGTCAGTGCTTGCCAAGTGAGGCACATCACTAGTAGGTAGTAGTAGAAGGCAAATATGGGTTTAACCCAAAGTAGAACAGAATGCAATTCTCAGGAAAATAAAACCATTTATATTTTAGCCAAGTGTAGGCTGTAGAATGCTGAATTCTGTAGGGTCTGTTCTCCATTTTACAAGGCAGGGTTTCAAGAAAGTTTTCTATAGTTTGAAGCACGTCTTAGTAGGGAAATAATGTCCTAGATCACTGCTCTTCCATATTTAATTTTAAAAATACAAAGAACCAAAGCAATCCTGTGGTAACCTCAGCAACTGACAGTACGGAAAAGTATGTATTAAGAAACTATTTAATGTCTTTTTTCTTTTCAAATGGCTAGAAAGAGGACAGTTAACATTTTGTGAACAGCCTGTTCTCTATAAAGCAGCAGCAAGGGTTCTGCAAGCTCTTGGTGGCCCCAGGTCAATTATTTGGGGATTAGTGGTAAATGGAATCATGTGGTTTATGACAAAAATAAGTTTGACATCTCCACATATATTCCCCTCTGTTCATTAAACTAATTTCAAAAGCTCATAGCTATTTGAGAGGAATTGGGGGCATACCTGTATGTCTTTACAGAAAAACAATTCTTCAGTACATTTGCTAAATAAAAGCATTATAATTATCTTTATGGAAAAGTTGTTTTTCTTTTATTTAAATATTTTTCCTGATAATTACAGTAATTATGTTCATGAGTGCTTGGTTCAAGCCACAAACCTTTCATTCCTCATCTTTACACCATTTAGATGTATGTTATCTACATTATTCCTGTTAAGCTTTCTGCAAGTCTGTGTTTTGAAATGCGATGAGCTTTCCTTGTCTAAACATCTTCAGTGAATAGGTCAGAATATTTTCACTAGGCTCCAGCTCCTGAATCAGTTCAGAGCACTTTATTCACATAAAGAAGCCCTACTGCAGTCTCTAATGCCTGGCTTTATTCAATGAAATTGGCTACATTTTATCTGAGCAAAGATTTAGGTACCCAATTAATTTCTGATCCATGCAGAGTCTCTGGATTGTGAGAGTCTTCAGACAGCAACTCGGCGCACTGAAGACCTTGGAACATCTTCAAGACATACTTTCCCCTTTTTCCTAATTGCAAAGGACGTGTGAGGTGGATAATTGTCTATTTCAACTCACTCACTTTGTTTCTTAAGGCAAAGGGAGCTGGGCCTGGGGAGTATCACCCATACAGCTCCAGGTTGGTAGTGGTGCCTGCTGAAGGCAACTAAACTGTGACAGGCTGTGAATAACTGGAAATCTCTTTATTTCTGCCTTTGCACTGTGATGACATAAACACATGCAAAAATAGCTGTTGGCTTATGTTCAATTTTACAGACACTGTTAGTTTTCCAATATTAGGTGATACTATTATTTGTCATGAAACACCAAAAAAATCAAGATTTTATTTAATGTCTATGCACATTTCCCCTGTGTCAATTTGCTACGGCTTTGAACAACCAGAAAGCCACCCTGTAGTCTAGAAGACTAGGAACTCTCTGCTGTGTAGTGTGGCTCTAAGTTCTAGCATGGGATTTGTGTAGCTGTCAAATGAAACTGCAGAGATTAGCAATTAAGGTATGGTTTGTACGTTAGCTCTCATTTATGCTACACTTCTCTGCACTGTTCCAGCAGTGCCAAGGGAAAGAGGTGGCTGCAAGAGCTGCCCATGCTCACAGCCAGGTCTTAAAACAGCTTTTAAAGCAGACCAGTATTCAAATGAACTGTGTGTGTGCTGTCATACTGTAAAGGAAATGAAATGCAGCAGCCTGATCCTCCTCAGTGAGAGATCAGACCCATTTCAGCATAAAGTGTGCATCCAGGAGTTTTGCAGCCTGTGCTTGGTTTGCATCTGTTACGGATTTATGTGTATATGACTGCCATTACTTGCTGCTCTGAACACCACTTGCACAGATGTGACTTTGATTCAGATTGGGCAACTAACGAAGCAAATTAAGCCTTAATTGTGCTGACTGTCTTTTAGATATGAAAAGAATCCTTAGTTATTCTTTTCCAGGCCAGAGCCTTTAAAAAGGCCCTCTCTAGTGGTTCTGTTTCCACTCTTTTTTTCCATTCTTGTCTCTTACATTCCTTGCCAAGGACTGTAACTCATTTTGATTTTAAACAAATGGAAGAACAGATTGTTCTATGCCATCAATAATGTGGCATGGGCAGTCAGGTGTTAGCTAGAAGTGTCTTCTGTGTTGCAGAAAAGAAACAGTTCAAGGCCTCAGGTGGCAGGACCCAGAAAAATCCAAGCTGCCCTTCTTTCACTAGTAAGTGCAGTGAGGAAGAACAGGTAAATGGGATCAGCCCTACAGCCCTACTGGCTTGTGGGAGGGCTGGAGAAAGAGGGTGTTCCTCCACACTTGCTTATGCAGGAGGGAATGCTCTCCTCACCATTGCATCCTTTGTCTGAGCTGCAGAACACAGGCCTAGGTGGGCTCTGTGTCGATGGTAGAAGCATTTAGCACTGGGTTCGTCTAGTCCGGGTATACTAAAGAGCTTCTGAAATGCCACTGTATGGCACCCACCAGCAAAGTTATTTTGTGCTCCTTGTTTTAAATGGAGTAAGAAAACGTAGGTGTTTCTGGCACATGCCTCTGCTCCCAATCTTATTCTGCTTCTTCTTCATTTCTGAAAATGTTCATTTTCTGCATCTCTGGCCCCAAGAAAAAGTGGCTATCCAAGAACTCAATGTATGTTGATGGGTTCCTGTGTTTATCTGAGACCCTGCTGACTTCACTCAATTTCTCTTCAATAGCTGCTCTTCAATCATGTGTGCTTCATTTCAGGACTGCAGTTAATTTAGTCTAAAGTTAATTCACTGTATTCTGAACAAAGTGAATCACAATTCAGCCCACAGGTAGTGGTGTATGTGTTTGAGGTTGGAAGTGGAATCTGGTTCTTAGATTCTTTAAGTGATTTTTTTGTGTCCAGCCAAAAAATGTCTATCTATGTTATATACATCATTGTGACTCAAGGAAGCAAAGGGGAAAGAGCGCATTACTTCATTTCTTAAAACTTGTAAGATGAAAGCTTATTCTGAAGAATTATGTGTCTGAAATTCTGTTGGTTTATGTATTTTCCACTGATGAAAAGCGTTTTCTTAGTGTTTGAAACCATATAGAATTCGGAAAATAGCTGTATTTCTGCACTGGGACATTACATTTTCACATTTACTTGGTCTTCAAAAGGCTCAGTTGGGATCATAAATACTTTTGTCTAACTTCAATCCCTTTGCTCTGGCTAGTCTGTTAAAATCAGTAGAGTAACTTCAGGCTGGTAAGTCAGACTGAGCTAATGAAGCCAAGATGTCACTTTCTGTCCTCTCTTGGCAGCTGACTCCAGCAGCTCTCTGCAGCAGAAGGCCTATGCAATCCAGTGCTGGATATGTCTGTACTCTCATCAGAATAGAGACTGTTTTCCAAATGAGTTCAACCTTGAAACAATGTCAAAGCACTTCAAATAAGAGCCCTGGACCCTCTCAAGTGAGAAACAAAACTATTCCATGCTTCAGATAGGCAGGAGACTGGACCAAACTACATAATATATGAGTGCATTCCTTCAGTGAAATGCATGCATAGCATTTTCCCCAGATGCTACCTTTCCTGCCAGGTTCTTCAGGCTGATAAAGCATTCATAATGTTTATTATGATTTTCCAGAAATTTAGGACACAGAGAAGAATTGCTAGCTGGAATGAATTATTGTATAAGACATTTGTGACTTTTTCCCCCTTTGACTTGTGTTCAAAACCATCAATGATTTTACTGGTTTCCTAACTGACCCTGGGACAATCAAGAGGAAAACTGTCCCACTCCAACCCCCAGGACTCTGTTACTGTGAATAATCCATAACAAATATGTATGAGTTTATGACTGTCCCCAAAATGCTGACATACATTTTTTCACCAAACATTCCATACTCACTCTAGCTTTGTACCTACCTCCAGTTGGAAGGCATTCTTCAAGGAAGTGGAACGCTGCTAAAATCACGAGTATAAAACCTCTGCTTTCCCACTTTGTTAATGTAACATAGGAAGCAACGAATGCCAGGAAAGTTGGGCACATTAGAATGTACTACAGGAAATGCTAGTGAAGAAAACTTGAGGAGGATTGGGGCGTGGAAATTTTACTACACTGCCATGCTGCTGTGAGAGTAAGCTAGGTGAATTTGCCCTGTGGCAAGAGGGACTAGGTGATCAGCATATGCATTTCTTTCTATCCCTAAAGAACAGGACTAACCTTGGGAGGAGGAGTTGAACTCTTTGGGACATGCTAAGGAAGGCCAAGTTTCTCCATGACCAAGAAAGATGCTACACCATTTATAGTTGACCTTTCCTATTAATTGTGATCTAGAACTTTATTCACTTCTCTCATGCTTGTCCTTTTTTTATATGACATAACACTTACTTTGATCAAGTAAATCCTATTCTTTCACTTACTATGTTTGTCATGGAGTTTCCTCTGGTGGACCCAACTGCAGGCTGGTAGCAATGGGGAAATGGGCAGAGGACCAGAGTCCCTGGAAGGCAATTGAAGAACCCCACCTTAATGGAAGCTAGAGGAATAGAAGATGATCAATAATGCTATAAAATATAGCTGCAAATGCCAGGCAAACAAAATGACAATGATGATGGAGTATTTGAACATTACAGAATAAATGAGGGCAGACTGAGAGACTTGGAAAGTTACTGCTAACATAAAATATAGACAACTGGGAATGTTTTCTCCTTATGTCTCATATATCATTCTTTCCTTTTGAATCATATCTTCCCATTAAAAAAATGGAAAGTGCACACACAAGAGCAGCTGAGTGTAATAGAGTTCAGCCTTTAATACAAGCCAGTCATGGTTACCAGAGAGCCTGACACAGCTTGTACAGTAGTGGTGAGCTGAAATAGCTTGGGTATTCTGTAGCTAAGGATTGGATTGATTAGAAAAAATATATGAGCAAGGGATGTTGAGGATCAGAAGCCAGAATCCTTTCATTTCTTTGACAGCTTTGAAAAGGATAGGGTCTCAATTCTTGGGCTGCATTACTGTTAGAAAAGATTCTATGAGCAACAAAATTTTAGCAGCAAAGGAACCTGAAATGGGAAACTGGAGACAGCAGATTACTACCGTGAACTAAAGAACTAGTTAATTTGTTCAAGTTTGAAAAGAGAAAGAAGGATTAATTGAATGGAAAAATACAGAGCATGTTTTGTAGCACATGATCGGCCACCATTAAGATACACATACGCACACACAGAGTAGAATAGATCAAATCTTAGGACAAGGGGGAATGTCCTTAAGATGAAAGAAGGCAGATTTAGATTAGATATCAGAAAGAAATTCTTTACTGTGGGGGTGGTGAGGCTCTGGGTCAGGTAATCCAGAGAGGTCTGCCCCATCCCTGGAAGTCTTCAAGACCAGACTGGATGGGTCCCTGAGTGAGAGGTCTAGTGGAAGATTCCCAGCACACGGCAGGAGGGTTGGAACCAGGTGATATTTCAAGTCCCTTCCAACTGAGACCATTCAATGATTCTGTGACTCTGTGAATGCTCAGCTATGCAGCAATTCCAAGGCAGCAAGGTGTGATGGTATAACCTGAAGAAAGCAATGACACACAGAATACAAAACATCTATAATAAGACGCAGAAATATTTTAGGTTTAATGCACTTAAATTTCCAAAGTAATTTTATGGTGTTTCATTTTCTATAGTAATGAAAAAGACTGAACTTTTCTGTCCTAGAACTGACTAGTTAACTACCCAGGGTTATTTGCCTGATTAGTCTTAACTATAATCTGCCTCAACAAGGTGACTTAATTTCATCATAAAACATGAAAACTTCTACCTTTCTAATCCTATACTTCTATCATATATTTTCATATAAATTCAGCAAATATTTGTCACTTAATCTGCAGACAGCATTAAAGAATCATACAGATTTGTTCCTGGCTAATATAGACAGCAGATTGAACAGTAAAACCCTCATGCAGCTGGCTGCTGTGGGACATTTGGACAGGGTCACAGGAACTTCCCCATACAGAAATAAGACATGTAGTGAACCCACAATGTTAAAAGAGCAGCAGTAAATAATGACAAGGGACAATTAGTGCCATGGCTTATGTGACTTTTGTGACTCTGTACCAGACCTTACCCATCAGAGCCTCCTTCAGAGCCATGCTTGGTTTTCCAGACCTGTTCCCTTCCTGCCTGCTAAAATCCATTTTCAGCCAAAAACTGCTAATAAATGTAATGCCTTAAAATAGCAGTATAATGTACACAAATGCTTGTAGGCTGTGCAGGCCCAGGCACAGTGCTACTTCTCAGGCTGCTGTTCTACTAAGTATTAGTACTATTAATGATTTATGTGGTGCCACTGAGCTGTGTGACACTTCCTAAACTTGTAAGAAGGCTGGTTTAACCATAAAGTCAGAATAACTTCCACAGTTTCACAAAGTGAGGCAATGGGCCTCTGGGGGAGGTCAGTCCACCTGGAGGGTAGGTGCAGAGCTGCTTGTGGACAGGACCTCCAACATTCTAAGCATTAATTTCACCTGGAATGAGACAAAAAGCATTAAAAGAATTTTCCTAGAATAAAAAGACTTATTTTCCATGTGTCTTTCTGAACTGGAGAAATGCAGCTTACATCTCTTTCAGCTGAAGAAGCAAGTCCAGTTTTTATAAACAGAAAACCAGTGCAGAGGTGCTCTTTTCCATTGCAATCACAAATGTACAAAATACTACAGTATTAACATGAAAAGGGAATTGAGCCTTTTAAGACTAATGGAAGGAATTTAGGACAGGACAGGCCTGGGATGTAACAGCTGGAAGGAGCATGACTTGTAGGAAAACAAAACCAAACCAGTCTTTGGATATTCTGAACAAGCAGAAAAAGTTCCAGAAAAAAAAAAATTAAGAAGTAACCTACTGTAAGGATTTACTAACATAACTAAAACAAGATCTGTACAATAGGTACTGGTAAAGCCCTTCAGTGTGTTTACTGATGCTGCATTTATGACCAGTACTATGCATTTTATTGAGCCACAGAATTAGTTCAGACTACAGCTTTTTCCACCTAGAAAATGTTTGAGAATCATTCACCTGCAAATGAAAAGATTCATGTTAAAATGGTAAGGAGAAAATAAAATATTAAACAAGTCCACTTGTTTTCAGCTGCCCTCTTCATTTTAATAAAGAATATTTCAAAGCAGAAAGATGTTTCAAGTAAAAAAAATTAGCATTTTGTTCTAAAAAACTCCATCTTTAAAATTCTCACATTGTTCCCATCCCCCTTGGAAGACATGAAATTTAATGCAAATCAATGTAAAAACAACCATTAAATTGGAATTCTGGGTCCTTTAACAGAAAGCTGTTTTTCTGAATACTTTCCATATAATGCTTTGCAGCTGTTGTGGCCAGACAAGTGTTAATTTAGAGGGCAAGAAAGAGCTGCCCTGGGAGAAGAGAGCTCTGAGTGAACGGGGGTTCTGTGACTCCTGGGCCCCACAGCTCCTCACACCCTTGGGCTGCTCCCCAGCTCCCAGAGCTGCCACCAGCTGGGCTCACCCTGGCCACTCCTGCACCCCACTTGGCGGCCAGCACAGCTGCTCCCCCACTTCCCAACTAGGGTGGTCTCTCTTCCCTCGCCCACCACTCCGTGAATATTTACTGGAAACATGTTTTCTTGGAGGAGGGTTAATCCTTTTTCATGCAGAGCTCCCCTCCCTTTTCGCAAGAAACTGGTTCCTGAAATCGTATTTCATTACGGATAAATAAAACATTGCTAAAATTAGGCTCAGAAAGAGAAGTAGCAGGGTTTCTTGGCTCTATGCTTTTCTCCTGTGTGGTCATAATCTGTTCCAGAGAGCTGCCTCTGGTCCTTTGCCTCCCTTGTTAAACCAGTTCAGTGTAGTTCTTGGAGGCAGCCCATGTCCCTCTCTTTGTCAGGATGTGTCCTTGCAGCAATTTCACATTGCATCTGTTTCTTCTACCATGCTGACAGAGAATCACAGAATCATCAAAAAAGATTGGGCTGGAAGGGTCCTTAAAGATCATCCAATTCTAACCCTCCTGCAATGGGCAGGGACCATTTCCACAAGACTGCTTAAAACCTCATCCAACCTGTCCTGGAACACCTCCATGGATGGGGCATCTGAATTCTAGTTTCACAGCTTTCTAACCTCTAACTGCCTCTAAGTAAAAATCAAGGTAACCATACTGGCCAATAATGCAAAGTTATTATTGATATTTAAAAATTAATCACTGGTTTAAAGAACTGGTGAGATACCTTCTTAGGCTGCCTGATCAGAAAGCAAAATAGTATGTCTAATTCAGTATAGAGGAAATGGTGTTCAAAGTGAAACCAAATCCTACCTTCATATAAACAGTGATAGACTCTGAGCTTGCTGAGGTTATCTCTCAAGGACTGAAGGGCTTCTTATTATAATGCATATCTTGTTAAAGTATCAATTCATGGATGATAAAAAAATTCTAGAAATTATTTCAAGGAAAGAGAAGACAAAGTAGTCAGTAGACAAGTCAGTATTCTCTTTGAAGCAAACTGTGATTCAGTTGCATCTTCGATGCACTGGAAATCTGGTATAATTCTTATTTCCTCTCATGTGGAAAATGATACCTGAATCCTAGAGAACAGTTCAGATGGCAACACGGATAAAGAAAGTATGCAAAGGTATACATCAGATAAGGAATGACTATATTAGGGTTTCCCCAGCCTGGGAAAGCGAGGGTATGGTGAAGGTGTACAAAACCATGAGATGATAGATATGCCAAGGATCCATTCTTTTTTCTCTTTTCGTTCCGATCCTGGCGACATCAAATGTCATTCATTAGAATGAAGGTTAAGCACACTTGCTGTACAATATTTCGGACATCAGAAAGTCTGCATGGGTTAAAACAAAAGGCATTCGATACAAAGGAAATCCCTGAAATCACACAGGGTGCGAGGGCATTGCCAAACTTCCTTTCCCTGTCTCTGTGCTCCCCACTCAGCTCTTGGCTGTACCCGAGATGTGGCCAGACTAATCTTCAGTCTGATAAATTCTTCCTGGTTTTACATCCTTTTTTGATTACTATGTCATTGCATTTCAGGGGGTCCTCCAGGCCAAGGCAAGCATTTCATTTAGCAGCACATTCTCCTCTGCAGCAGCAGCAGCAGCAGCTCAGAACTAAGCACGGTGCATCTGCTGTGAGCCCAGCAGCCACCTGAACCAGTGCTGCCTGCTCTGGAGCCTCTGTGTCAGCCTCTCAGCTGCCCAAAGAGCTGAAATGGGAACTGTGAATTTTCAAATTCCTGACCTCCAAAGTACCTTTTTTTTTTTTAATTGGAGTTTATCAGGCCTTGTCCAGCAAGACCCAAAGCCTCAGCAGTTTAAAGATTAAACAAACAACAATGTCCAGCTGCCCTTCCCCTTGGCAAAGACAAACAAATCCATGATTTAATGTACTCTAAAGTAAAAAAAAAAAAAGTGAGAGTTATATAATTTCCAACATAACTTCTTTAAAAAATAGACAGATTTATTATCTTGAAAAATTGACATGATTATTGTTGAATTTTTTTCCATAAGAGAACAAGCCATATTGTACAGCTAAAAATAAGGCAGGATAAAAATCTGTATATGGTTCTGAGTGGTTTTCTCACATGTTATTCACACTTTGAATCTGGTGCCTCACTGACAAGATGTTTTAAGAAGTTTTAAGCCATTGCTAGTTACAATGCACGTGTGGACAAACACAAACTATTTTTACAGGAACAAATATATACGAAATCGTCTTGCTGTTGATAACTGGAGCGGTTTTCCAGTGTGGTCTCTGCTTGACTGTGAACTGAGTATTATTTCCTCTATGAAGGGCTGCTTCTGTACCTCACTGCATCACCACCAAGAGAAACTGAAAGCTCTGCAAGCCTCTCTAAACTGTGGGAACTGCAGGAGACTTGTCTCTATTTTTTCCTTTTCTGACAGACATTTTGCTCTTCTCAAAGTAAGGAGAGGCAGAAAAATGGATAAGTTACAGAAAGCAGTGGATTTCTACATCCGCCACCAGACCACTCTGAGTTTCAGCATTGTGTCCCTGCTGACAGCTGCCAGTGAGCGCGTCTTCTCATCTGTGGTGTTCAAGTGTCCCTGCAACTCTGAGAACATGTTGTATGGTTATTCCTTCCTCTTGGCACCTGCCTTCGTCCTCTTGCTGCTCGGCTACATGGTGAATACCAGAACATGGCTCCTGCTTACAGGCACGTGCTCTCTGGAGAAGCATCCCCAATGCTTTTCCTGGGAAACCTGGGCCAGCTTCCTCCAGCTGTTGGTGCCGATGACAGCCAAGGCCTCGGTGGCCCCACTCACCTGGATAGCGGTGGCCCTGCTTGGAGCCAACTTCTACGAGTGTGCAGCCAGCGGGAGCAACATGACAGCACAGCTCTTCTGTAAAAATAAAGGAAATTACAGCCAAGAGCAGCTGTACAAAATGCCCTGTGATGAGGAGTTATCAGCAGAGATGTCAAGTGAATGCCTCAGCTTTCATGCACAGTCACAGGTAAAGCCTTGCTGCTCTTCTCACACTATGGGCTTCAGCCCTGGCTTTTCAATACATAGAGGTGCCTTCTGGGGACTGTAAATAGTCCTTCTTTCTTATGTTATATAATATCAGGTACCAAAAGCACACAGCTAGCCAATATTCATTGGCCAAAAACAGCAACAGAAAAGCAATAGGAGTATTTTTACAATACTTTCTGGTTTTGCACGTTTGCATGGTAATGGTTTTACACTGTCATTTACAAAACCTCATGAACAGGAAACCAGCCTAGAGAACATGACTCTCCACAGTAAGTTTTCTTCTCAATTAACTTAGACATGGTGTGAGTTCTTCTCCTTCTCCACTTTTATGTCTCAGAATACCTCAAACTTCTGCAGATAGGCATTAGTTGAGGGGAAGCTGAGATCACTGACAGAGGGAAAGCTGATGTCTCCTTGCAATGGTTGCAAGGAGACATTAGGAAAGAAAAACAAATAAGAACAGCTTGTTTGACTATAAATCTCAATGTTTTAACCTCTTAATAATTTCACACTTATATTCTAGAAGAAAAGTTAAAATATATATCTCCCTTGATAAAGTTTCTTGTGCTGAAAGTAAATTGCATGATCAAAACAGTAACATTTATGGATTGCCTTTTGTTTGGTTCATTGGCAGCACTGCAGTTTTGTTTCTACATTTGTGTGGATTTTGCCTTAACTCCGGTAGGAAAATCACGTTTTGCAACTATTTCTCAGGAAAACATTGAGTTGGTTAAGACAGTAAGGGTAAGAAGGGAGCAAAACCAAGGAAGCCTGACTGTTACTGACATTGCAGTGGAATCTAAAAGAAACATCCAGTCAAACAAAAATAGGAAAAGTGTGAGTGCATTTTTATTACTGACCACTAGTTTTATTATCCAATCTACTTTCAACAAGATTAAGAACCAAAAAGCAAACAAATATCTTTTTGTTTAGTACTCAATACTTTTTCATTTGAAGGAAAAGTCATCCTGAGGTAAAAGAGCATGTTGCTCTTTTAGGCTTTACAGAAGCCTAGAGCTTCTGTCTAAGTACGCCTGGATAGAGGAGACACCTGCAATTACTAGGACACTTGGTTTTGATGGAACCTCTGAGACTTGTCTAAGGGTGTTAAAATCAGGTATAAAACAAGAATGAATTCCCATATGCAATAGCCAAATCTGTGTCCTGCCTACAAGACATACAGGACACAACCTTTCCTCTGTGTTGTGCAAAAACCAGCTGTTTTTGCAGACTCAGACATCAGGGAGAGTAACAACATTCCATGAGAACATAGCCAGCAGGAGCTCTGATTTGCAGCACAAAGCACACAGAGTGATTCTCTGTACCATAAATGTGACCACAACTGCAGAAACTGATGGTGGGTATCTTGCCTTAAAACATAACAAAGCTGGATATAACTGAGTAAATAACTTCTGACCATCTTCTCTTTTTTTGGTATTCATCCTTAATCTGACAAGATCAGCTAAGGGGTGCAGAAGGTCTCTATGTCTGTCTGAATTGCATGCGTGGGATCCCCTACTTTGCCAGCAAGCAGTTACATGCACTCCAGGGTGCCTATGCTTACAGTTTTCTTATTTTTTCAGTGTATGTTCTATACTCCCACATATGACCATGCAAAACCACCATTAACCTATATATCTCTTTTTTCAAGCTGATAGGATGGTTCCTGATAGGCAGCATCATTACTGTGGCACTGATTTCAACATGTGTCACCTACTGCTGCTCCCCGGTCAGCTATCTTCAGTTCAACTTCTGGAAAATTTACTCAAGAATAGAACATGAACTCTTTGAGACCAAAGCCAAAGAGCATGCAACCAAGCTAGCAGAAAGAAATACAAATTGCTTTTTTGAAGCCACTGACCCAGCACCATTTCATACTCCCAGGAATGAAGACTGGCAGAAGGTTTCAATCTTGTATACCTTTAATTCACAAGAGCAGTATTACAGCATCTTACACAAGTATGTGAATACCAACAGAGGCAAGAGCACAAAATTCAGGGAAGAAGGTCAGCATCTCACTGTTTTAGAATTTGTGGATGAAGACCAGGCAAGCGTTTCAGGGTTGTAATGAAACAAATCCTTTGCAATGCTGGCAGCCTTTTTAGCCCTGCTGACATGAAAAGAGTCTTTTTCTCTGGTCTTACTGAAATCTATGCAAACTGAAAGTGAAAGCTGATAGCTGTAATCCTCAGTAGTTTTGCTTTCAAAAACATTTTCATCCTTTTGCTTAAGTACATTTAAAAGGGAGTTTTCTTATGTTGTTGTCCATTAAGAAGAGTTGTATGTAAAATAATCAGCATCCACAAAGATGTCAGCACATATTATGTCAAATAATTATCAATACTTTAAAAGCACTTGGCAGGTGGAGTAATAATACCAAACCTTGTAGTGTAAGAGACGAAGACAGGAATGGAAGATTTGATCAGAAATTCAGCTTAGTTTATTAGCTCTCTCTTTAAAATGAAGCTTTCAGTGAAGCTTAGAGCAAGCTATAGATTAAAAAGTTTATTTTGTGTTGAGGGATTAGGCTTATGCATAGCATGGCGGTGTAGGTGAAGCTTATATAATAACAAGCATTAAAAGCACATTCATACATTTAAGGACATTAAACATCTGCAATCCATATTAGCAAGTAGTAATATTCTTATCAAAGAACATCTTATTATAAGAAATAAAGATACAAGTTTTGAATGAAGAATAATAAAGTCCACTTTTCTTCTGAAAAGCTGTCGTTTAAGGGAGCATTTTAGATCTGTAAGTCAGATTTTTGGTCTAGGCCATCCATTTACTTCTCCCAGAAATTCTCTCTTTTTACCCAATAAATTCAGAAGTTATTCAGACAGACAGACAGACAGACAGGAATCCCAAGAAGATATTTGTTACCTTCATTCTGAAAGGAAGGAAGAAGGGGAGAGCCTATTTTATCTAGCTGAATGTAACAAGTTTGAGGCTTCTTTCTCACTATAAACTAAAAATACAACACATGAAGACAAAACCAAATTTAATTCTGCATGTAGAAAAGAATTTATAAAAAATATTCATCACAGTCTCTTAATTGTTCAGTGCTCTTTTCCTTCTGAGAAACTGGATGATTATGGAGTAACAGTGCAGGCTGGGGGCTGACCTCTTAGAGAGCATCTCTGTCGAGAAGGACCTGTGTGTCTGGGTGGATGGCAAGCTGACTATGAGCCAGCAGTGCTCTGGTAGCCAGGAGGGTCACTGGTGACCTGTGGTGCACCGGGAAGAGTGTGGCCAGCAGGTCAAGGGAGGTGCTCCTCCTCCTCTACTCTGCCCTGGTGAGGTCACATCTCAAGGGCTGTGTCCAGCTCTGGGCTCCTCACTCCAAGAAAGACAAGGAGCTACTGGAGAGGACCCAGCAGAAGGACCACAAGGTGATTTGGGTCTGGAGCATCTCTCTTATGAGGGGACACTGCAGGAGCTGGGCCTGTTTAGTCCAGAAAAGAGAGGATTGAGAGAGGATCTCATTAACACCTCTCAAACGTGGTTGCAAGAGGAGGGTGCCAGACTCTTTCCAGTTGTGCCCAGCAACAGGAGGAGCAATGGGCACAATCTAAACCACAAGTTTCACCTCAACATAAGAAGAACTTTACATTGAGGGAGGCAGAGCATTGACACAGGCTGCCCAGGGAGGTCATGGAGACAATCCAGACCCACCTGGATGTGTTCCTGTGTCACCTGCTCTAGGTGACCCTGCCTTGTCAGTCGGGTTGGACTAGATGACCTTCAGGGGTCCCTTCCAACCCGAACAGGTCTGTAATTCTGCAAGAAAACAAGGACAGTATAGGTTATTCACTTTAAAGATAATAATTTTTAAAAAGAGAATATTTGGTTAGTGTTGCTGGAAAAAGTAAAAATGGCCATTGCCAATAAACAGCCTTTATTGTGGTCAGCCACATGTACATCTCAACCAGCAAAAACCCCACTTAGAGCTCTTGTACAGGCAGTGAAATCAGACAAATTCCACAACACATTTCAGCTCTAATTAAAAACAAAACAAAACAAAAAAACCCCAACCCCCCCCCCAAAAAAAAAAAAAACAAACCAGTAATCATATTTTTTTTTCTAAAGGCAGGGAAACTTGTTACTGGTTATAACATATTGTTACACCTACATGTTGCCACTTCTTACTGGTAGCAGCTAACAGCAGTTGGGCTGAGACCAAGGCTGGGTAACAAACAATTTAGCTTTTGTTCCCTACAAAATTGCTCACTTAAAGCTCCATTCTGTTATGCCACCACTGTACCACACCATTAAGACAAACAAATGGGAGAGAGATTATAATGAGGACTGTTCAGATCTGGTGAGAATAAACCCAAGATAAGAGATGCCCTCACTTAGCATGATGAAGATGTAAACAGACTGAGTGAAAAATAGAAAAAGAAGGTACAAAACACAGAGATAAAATCAGAGTTAACTTGGGGCTACACACTTAGATGTTGGTTTCAGTTTAAAACACGTGTTTTGGTGAGAAGACGGTAAGCTGCTTTGTGGGTAGGGTGCTGTGCTAGGACCTGGGGATTTGTCCAACCCTTACCCAGACATCTTGCATTACATCAAACAACTTTAAACCTTTCCTATAACTTGGGTTTCTCTGAGGCTGCTCCTTCTCTACCTCCCAGTCATGTGGAGTAACAAGCCCACTGCCAAGAGGAAGACATTCAACAGCTGGTGGTGAAGGCCAGGTAAGAACAGAAAACATGACCACCAAACCAGTTCTGTGGCAATCTCAGAATTTTAATTCAAGTTTCCTTAGGCGGGTACAGATCCACAATGGCTATACATTAAACACGTCATGCTTTGTTCAGTTTGGCCACAAGATCAGTGCTCTTGGAGAGAAGGCTGACATGAAAAGGCCCATAGCTTGGTGAGACACAAGCGCTGCTGCAGCTGTCAGAGGGCTACAGCCTGGTGTGTGCACAACACTGAGCAGGAGTGCCAGCAAAACTGCATGTGGGGCCTGAAGAGCTGGAAAGAACACCACCAGCGGCAGTGAAGACCCATCCCTCCCTGGTTTCAAAGACAGCAGGATGTCCAGCATGGAGGACAATGAATGGCAAAGCATTACACATCAAAACATGCACCTGTGAGCGAGACACTGCATACAGCAATGACAGCAGAGGAATCCTTTATGGATAACCACACACAGCCAGGGAAATAAAGCACCTCTAGCAGCCATGCTTTGAAACATTACTGACAAAACGGGAAAAGGGCATCAGCTTTACCTGAAAACAGTTGCTATACAGAATAACAACTAGCACACACTAAATACTGAGATAAAACTTCCATTAAGCTCAAGAGGCTGGGTATGTGAGAAGAAAGGGCAGATAATTTTGATCTTTTTTACTGATATCCATGTCACAACAATTAACATTGTTGGGACAATGTTAATTGTTGTGCCCTGCCCCTCCTCTTTGCTGCCCAGGTCTCTTCACCTTGTAACCAGCTGACTGGTGCAGCTGACTCAGTAAAGCCGTTTTTACCCTGTCTTCTTCTGAAACAAAAGGCACAAAATATCCCCCAGAAAGGCTCTCTCCCAATATTCTTTTCATTTGTTCCTTCTGTGCTTTCTGTCTTCAGGCTTCCTTAAAAATGTAATTCCTATTTCTGTCACAGCATCACCCTTCAGTCTGTCCTGGAGGAAGGAAACTTCTGCTGCCAAGTGAACCTGGAAAGAATCAGGTCTGATCAGTTAAGCAAAGAAATGCCCAGTTTTCCACCCTCCTGCAGTACAATGAGCTTTTTCTCTCTCTCTTACCACAAGAGGACCCCCTTTCTCAGGTTTTATAGGAAACAGATATCTAAATTGCTTTAAAATTGCTTTCCCAACTAAGCTAACACAAAGGCAGTTTATAGACGCTGGAATTTATATAGCACATTACCCTTCTCCCCAGTGCTTTGTTTTCTTCTGAGACCCTAAATTGCATTCTTGATGATTTTGTGGTCACAGAATTTCCTAGTCATGTACTAAGACCTATGATATAATACTTTTGTTACTTAGTCGTGTATCAGATGCTGTAATTCTGAGACTGATGTATGTACATAACACTGCAGGGTTGAGTTTTTTGTCTCTTGAAATATAAGATCTCTGCTGAGTCAGATATTGACAAAAAACCATAAAGCAATCCAAAAGTAATCTCCCTGAAGAAGCTCTACAGGTCAGAAATTTTCAAATTATGCCTTTTATTTACTTCTTTGCAAAACCTTACGTTTAAGAACAAAATTTGGATTGCTGTCTGATACCCTTCTGATGCTTTGGTTTTAACATGATACGCCTCCACACTTTGTTCTCTCTTTCAGCAGGTACCATGGTAACCTGAGAATATTATTTATCTTGATGTATTTGGAAATAATCAGGGATGACTATTACTGGCTACAGCTGTGCAGGGAAGTGTGATAGGCTCCAGGAGCAGCGGAGAAACCCAACATGCCCCTCTGTCCCTCCACTTTAAGTGTTACCTGTCTTCCTGATCCCACCTGGCTTTTGCACCCAAGTCAGCCACTGAACAGACTGAACAGCCAGGCAGGGACAGTGTGCTTCTCTACTTCAGGATCCAGGATCAGCCTTTTTTATCTATTTTTATCTTTTTATCAGTCCTCTTTTATCTATCCTTGTCTTATATTTTATCTAAATATAGATATTTAATCCAAGAGGTTAAACAATACTGTATTTCCTACTTTTATCTGAACAAGTGATTTTATTTTCCTGTGCTTCTGAGAATTAACAAAGAATAGAGAAAACAGGTGTGCACTTCCTTACCATTTCCAAGGCACCTCGAATCACCCCACAGAGGAGGTTACAATAGCAAAGTGATGCTCGTTCCGCTGGCAGCTCCTCCACAAAGTCCACTAGTGGGTTTTTGTCCAGGATTAAGGAGAATTCATTCCCTGTGGCACTATTACAGCTCACACTAGGGGTGACCCCAAGGTACATCTTGAAAGCAACCTTCAAAAGAATGAAACTCTGCTGCTTAAATGTGTTGCGTGCAAACAAGAGGTGAAACTTTAAAAAGAAGCATCCTGTAGACCAATTTTACCCCAGGAAATAAGGGGAAAGAGCCAGACAGGATAGAAATCAAAGTACATTTGTCTCTTCTGTGATCAGCTTGAGCCAGCAATGCAAATCTAGAGCTGTGTGATGCTCCAGGAAAACACAGCAGAGAGCTGTACTTCTTTGAAGTTCCTACATTTACAACCCCACACAAAGTGGTTTTACTGTTATCACTCCTCTGCTTTCAGTCATGTCATACTCCCTTGGGACCATTAGCATCTATATTAGGTCATTCACTACCTCACCAGCAACTTCTGTAATCACAGCTCAAGATCTCCCGCAACTCTGATCTCCCCATCTGCAGTCTCTTCAAAAAACAAAACAGCCCACCAAGAACAAGACCTCCAAGACTGCAAGCAGCTGTTTACACGGAGCACCGCCTGCTTCCTTTCCTGGACGGGTGAATTGTACTGTGAATGTGCCCCATCTGTGCTCCGCAGCCGTGACATCACGGGTTATCTCGGCCGGGCGTGGGAGGCGGCAGAGAGGCGGGCTGCGCCTCCTCGGGAGCGCTCTGCCCCGCTGCAGAGAAGCTGCCGCGACTGCCGCCTCCCTAGTGAGTACCAGAGATGGATGCATTCCAAACAATCCTGAAGTTCTTTATGAACAGGAAAACCGCTATCGGTTACAGTTTTATGGCGCTGCTGACGATGGGAGGTGAACGTGTGTTTTCTCTTGTTGCTTTCAGATGCCCTTGCAGCAATGAAAACTTCAGGTACGGTTTGGTATTTCTCTTCTCGCCAGCTCTTGTTCTGCTGGTTATCGGATACTTCTTGAACAGCAAGACCTGGAAACTCTTTACAGGCTGCTGGGTGAATCCCAGGAAAATATTCCCCAGAGGGAATATCTGCCATTTCTTTTACGTCTTTGGACAAATCACTTTAAATGCTCTGGTAGCCCCAGTGATGTGGCTTTCCGTGGCTTTGCTCAACGGGACTTTTTACGAATGTGCCATGAGTGGCTTGAAAAATCCTGCCTACTTACAAGCAGTGTGCCACAGCAAATCGGAGAGCTGTTTTGAAGAGCTACACAAAGTAGCCTGTGACAAAAGCTCCCTGCCCTTTTCAGAGAGTGATGAACTGAAAAGAACACTTCAAGCACAGTCCCAGGTAAGAAAAATTATAAAGAAAGACCATTATCCAGGTTGTACTGCTGCTGGGATTTATCTGTGGCAGATCCTGATGTCAGAAGTTTTGTTAAAACTGTTTGCTTCATGTAAACCATGTTTTGGCAGACTTGCAAAATACAGTCAATCCATCTTTTGGTTCAGTTTGAGCTGCTTCATATTTCTTAGGGGTCCCCACTGGTGGAAGGGTCAATAAGACCAGAAAACCTAATGCTTTCTTCCTGAATGGAGATTGCTTTAAGGAGGGGGGAAAAAAGCCCAGCTGGATTATTTAGGAGGCTGATGTCACCCCATTAAAGGTGTCGGTCCTATTAAAAAATTCATGCCACACAGTCACATTTCAAATCATTGTGATAATTGTAGGGAATTTTTATGTCACTAATAGTAGAAAAATAGTGGAAAATAAGGTTTGTAAAATATCTTTTGACTGCTTACATAATATGTTTCTATTTGTGTTCCTCATTTTCATGATGACAAATGTAAACGTGTTTTTGTCCTGCTTGGAGGAAGTGAGAAACAATAAAGCAAGCAGATCATGCAAAGCTGAGATCTTACTACGTTCTACAGTATTTGTGCAGTACAGTTTTGCTCTCTGCAATGTAATGCAAATAAATTCAGAGGCAAAAAATCAAAACGGTGGAGAGAATTTTAAAAAAGCTACAGAAAAAGGGAAAACAATCTGTGGAGCCAGCAACTCTTTGTCAGGAATTGTATCCATCTGGAACAATTTCCTTTCCAAGAGCTGGTTTTATTTTTAAGTCCTCGTGCAAATAGGACAGAGACTGCCTGCAGACAAAGCAATTTGTTTGTTAGTTTTAGAAGGCAACAACAGATAGTGCTTAAGACTTTAAGCTTTATGTATAGGAAATACTGAAAGATCAGGGATTCAGTATTAGCATGAGAATATATGAGTTCATTTTCCAAGCTGCAAGAAAGTGAAAAACTGCTAAAAAGAGTGATTTTTCAAATACCCATAAAAATCACTAGTCAGCACAAAGTGATTGGGAAACATAAAGGAAAGCTCTAACTATTCTTCCATACTAGTTCCTAAGAATAGCTGTTTGTCAAGCTTCTCTGTTTCACAGACTTTCCTGAAGAAACTTTCTACATTCCATCAGCTAAACACAGATTTTTATTGGTGGTTATTTTTCTCAACATCAGTGCAAAGGTTCACATGAGAAAGGATGCAGCTCTCCATATCATCACCATTAGAGCATGGGAATTCAGTTCCAATGCATACAAGCCTCTGAGCCCTAGAATAATTGTCCCACACTGGAACTTTTTCCAGGGTTTGAAAACAAGTTTAATTTTTATTTTTTTAACACATTGCAGTGGATTAGATAAGTAAAACCATTGGCTAGGCCAGTGGCACAAGGCAGGAAAAATTGTGTTCACACTGCTGCTCTCCTTAGAGAAGAACATCCCACAATAACCATTTCAAGCACATTTTTCCATTCTTGCCCCTTGCTGAGCAAGTAATTATGGAAGTAGCTCTTTCTTTTAAAATGCTCTTGACAAAACTTTGTCCAAATCTGAAGCTGCTACAGAAAAAAGAAATTGAGTGATGCTGGTTAATTATGTGGTTGTTTTGTTGGAGGTTTTTTCTTATTAAAAAGAAGTCAGAAAATAAAACACCTAACAGTGGTCACAGTTTAAAAGGCTGATTGATTTGGGACTAAAGTTACTTGCCCTTTTTGGTTTTGTAGTTCTTCATGATTCAAAATTAGTAATTCTTGTTGGGTAGTTCTATGTAATGCTTTTAGCACTTAGAAAACACTTTACCATTTACCAAAGAGACACCAAGAGGAGCAGTACTGAGAAGCCTCTGTGCTGATGGACTTAATCTTTCTCTTCAGTCCTGTCTTGGTTTGAAAAGACAGGTGTCTGCTAGGGAAGGCAGGAGCCTTCCTTGAAATGTTAAATGTACACCCCCTCCCTCCAAATTATTATAATTTTGAAATTAAGGGGCTCTCAGGCAAAGATATGGGAATAGGAATAACAGTTCTTTATTAGGAAAATTAAAAATACAAATGCAATAGTACAAGAAAAGAAAAGAAACCACTGACAGAGTCAGAATGCAACTTGACACCCTGTGAGTGAGGGTGCTGGTACCAGTCTCGTTAAATGGTGGCTGCAGTAATGGAGTGACAGATGTGGTTCTGCTGAAGCAGTGATCCTGTAGATAGATGGGTGTAAGTTTTCTCTGAAGGTCTGGTAGCAGTGTAAATGGGCCTGGTCTTCCCCTGGGAATCCAGTGGAGAAGACAGTTGCTCCTCTGGGAATCCAGTGGAAAAGGCTGACTGTGATGTTCCTAATCTCAGATTATATCCAGGCAGGAATGTTTGGCTCCTCCCCCTGGGCAGAGCTTCTCACAATGGCATGATATAATTTTTATCAGTCATGCAGTGAGACTCACTAGCCCATGAACAGCAGATATCTCCAGGGAGGGGAGGATTGGTTGTGGAAGAGCTAAAGAAAAACTGCCCAATTAACAGAAGATAACTGCCCCACCTTTAACAGATGGGAATAGAATACACACGCCCATTTCCAACGTAAGACATGTCCCCATGTGGATGTCCCATTAACATCACGGCCAGCACCAAATGCAAACAAAGTGACCACACTTTGTCAGACATTTGTAATTCAAGTAGCATTTTCACTTGGGTCTTTTTAACCTGAAACTGATTTCTTTTGCCTTCCCAGATTTTAGGCTGGTGTGTGATAGTTACCACAGCTCTCCTCTCCCTGCTAACCACTTGCTGTGCCAGCTGCCAGTCAAAAGTCAGCCACCTCCAGCTGATGTTCTGGAGAGTGTATGAGGGGACGGAGAAGGAGCAACTGGAGCAGATTTTCCAACTGTATGCCACCAAGCTGAGCGAGCGAAACCTGAAGTGCTTTTTTGAAAACAAGGAACCAGAACCCATTTCCCTGCCAGCTTTCCAGGCATGGGAAGATGCTTCCCAGCTGTACTCTTTCAGCAACAGCAAACAGCATTATAGCACGATTCACAGGCTAGTTGAAGAAGGCCAGAAAGGAACCAGTGAGGAAAGAGAGACATTGCTGGACCTTGCGGACAGAAGGGAAGTACCATAGACCAAGTATAATTTCAGCATTTTTTATATCTTGTTAATATGGCATACTTCTAGCTGGTTTTGTCTCTGTATTCTTTTCACAATGGCCTCTTTCTTATTCATCATGTTTTCCCCCTGCTAGTTACTTGCTCCAAAAGGATGGAATGAAATTATTTCTCTACACAAGTGAAAAGGCTGAAGTTCTCCACAGCACCCAGACTTCACATCACTGGCTCAGCATCAAGAGTTGACATCACAAAGAAAGGAAAAATGGCTTCTACAAGAGGGTTTTAACAACATGCTATGCAAAATGTGCTATAGTGTGCTTGTAAATCTAGAGACTATCAACAAGTAAAGTAGTTTAAAGTGTGTGAATATAATAACAAGATATGTGTGGCTTTCTGACAGCGCACAGAAAGTAAAGGTTTTCTGTCCAGGTCATTTCCAGGCCAATTGCAGGTGCAGACTTGTTTTGAGGCACCAGTGATCCCTCAAGGCTTCTCTGTCTTTGGATATTTTGTCTTTGTAGAACATCTCCCTATTATCTGCTCCCACTCTAGACTTTCTCTTTGTATGGATATAAAGTTCTAGTTTTGAGCAAGTTTCAGGCACTGGGTGCAGCCTGTAGTGCTATGTAATATTGTTGTTTCTGGGCCTGCAGCCAATGTTCAACAGAAGGTCTGGAAGGAAATTCCACTTTTTAAGACAAGAAAATATTTTTCCAGAAGACTGACTTTCATTTTTTTGAATACCCTAGGAAATTTTAGTGTCTGGAGCGAGAAGAACCAGCAGGTGAGGCAACTGCATAGTCAGTGCCTCTGACAAACACATTTCACCCCAGAGCCCTGTGCTTATGTCACTCACTTGGAATTCATCACATGACTCTCAGGGTGTTCAGAGTATTCGCAAATGCTTTATAAAGGGAGAACAAAGTTACTTTCCCTGGGGTGGCTGGGCAGGCTTTTTTGTAGCATTTTATTGCCAGTCTCTCCGAGTCTGCAAAGAATCATAGTTTTGCTGTGCTTGAGTCATGCTCTTCTCAACAAACCAGGATATCCTGCCCAGCTGTTCTCATACTCATTGGGTTTCTTCAGCGGGTAAAAGCATCTATATACAGACCATTACTCTTTATGAAATAAAACAGAAGTGTTACTTCAACTCTCTGCTTAGAATTTTGTCCTTATGTTTTCAAGAACTTGTGACCTTTGAGACAACGTTTTAAAGTTCTTTCATCCCAGATGACCCACTAAGCAGCACACTTAAAACATGTTATATGCTTGAATGAGCCTGCTGTAGCTGAAAGCACAGATGCAATACTGCCAAAATGAAAGTCACAACAGCAGATGTGTGACACTGTGCCTGGCACATACACCAACCATTTTCTCCCCAGGAGCTTCTCCTGGTATAGCACTTACCTATTTGCAGTCTATACGACCCCTCCTACTTGTCTTGGTTTTATCCTTCCTTTTGAGAACTGCCCCAGCATCTTCTGTCCAGCCCCAATTCTCCTCCTCCCTGCACACACGGGGAGAAAACACACACTACCCCTTGGGCCAAATTTCCCTTTCCAAAACTGTCTCTCCACCTCTTTCCTCAGAAAATCAAAGCAAGCAGGGATGTAATGGGGAGGACAGCAGGTAGGTTAATGAGTTGGTCAAAGAAATATGGGAAACAAGTGGGTTGAGGTAAAGAGGTGTGATGTAATAGCTGGGACACAGAGGCAGAAGCATAGCTGGTAGAGTGAAGGGTAGGAGAACAGAGTGATCCCACTTAGAGCTTTTGGTATCCTCTTTTCCCTCAGAAGAAAGCTTAGGACTCTGCACCTGAGTAGCCCAAGCCATCTGAAATGGCAGCACTTCCCAGCCCTACCTTCTGCTTTATTGTGGAGGGGCAAATCCAAGATGAATTTCCCTCTCCCCCTCCTTGCCTGCTTCATGTTTGCAGGTAGCTTATGTTGAGAGTGTCTCCAGCCCCAAGAGCAGCTGCTGAACATTTTGTGCTGCAATGTGTGCCTGGTAGGAGCCAATCTCTCCCTGATCCCCATTCTCAGGGCTGTGTGACTCTTTTATCAAAACACCTGCGACTCAATGCAATTTCTGTGTGGATCCTAGAATACTTCTGTGAAAACAGACTGAAATAACAGCCAGTTTGACCCTATCTTTCCAACTGGCATATGGGTTTGAAAAATTTAACTTAGTCCTTCAAGGGGATATTGCAAAAGCTGCTTTCCATCAGCATTGTTTCTGAATCCAGCAGCTACCATGGCAGCTCAGAAAGAGACAAGACTATTGTCAACACTGTCCAAAACAAACTGGAGGGAGAGAAAAACACCCAACAAATAAAACCAAACAGCAAGATCAACACTTTCTGCTGGAAAATTTAGATTTTGCATTAATTTTGATACCTGTCAAAATAGGAGTATACAAGAAAATAGGAAAATTCTCTTTAATCCTCTGTGCTCTGTCCCTCAGTTTGGTCTTTAAATTCTCTTAGCTCTTCTTCCACTACACATCTGCTGCTCCATCAAACTTGAAGTCTTTGTTATAAGAATAAAGACTTTTTAACCATGCTAAGCCCTCATATGCTCTCAATTTAGTTTCAGCTGTACTTTGCATTATGGTATGATGAATCTGTCCAAATTCTATTGTTAAAAATTCCTATGTAAAAGAGAACTTGCAAGGAAACTATGCAAAAGAAGTAGCTGGTTTGAAACGGAGCGCCAAATTGCAAAGATATAGAGTGAAAATTGTGAAAATGTCTTGGCAGGAACAATAATTTAAATGCATAGATAAGCAAATAAATGAATATAAAAGACTTTTTTCTTAAAACCAAGCTATAACTGAACAGCAACTACTTTAAAACCACCATTTACAGCTTCTCAGAGGATAAAAAAAGGTCTTCTCAGTCGTTGTGACTCCAAAAGACTAGAAGGTAAAATGAATGAGGTGGTTTAAAACTTGCATCCCATAAATCTGTCTCGTTTTTATTGATGAAATGGAAGAAGAATGTCTGTTTAGACACGTACATAGGCTTGCCAGCAAAATTATGCCCATTTAAAGTAAAACCTCACTTTTGAAAATGTTATTTGCAACTCTATGACATTATACACTGCTTAATGAGAAAATAAATCTGAACAGTTTGAATTAAAAATGTATCTCTGCCCTTTTTAAAAAACTCAGTCAGAATTCCATCTCTCTCAAGCAGCAAGAATAAAAATCATTAACATTTTGATGGTGCTCAAACACAGCCTAGAATTACTGGAATATTTAGGAAGCCACTAACTTTTCAGTCCCTCTACATACTACTGGGGACTTTTCACTTCCAAACTTTTTATGCATGTCATGACACCAAGTACGGACTGTTAAAGAAATTGAAACTATGATTTCAGACAGCATAATAGCAAGATTAATGAAGGACCAGAATTCATCTGCTTAAAAGGGGAAAGGCAGCCAAAATAATATTTCTGCTAGCATACTTTTTATTCTTAGTATTTTTCCTGTCAGTGTTTGGAAAGAGGAAGATATAGTAAAGGTTTTGCCATCTGTTGCCGATTCCAAACTTCTCTTCTGACCTTTCCTTTACTCTCCACAGTGCAGCACTTCAATGTCCTGTTTACTGTCTACCACAGTAGGCTGTATTACTTAGCACAGCAACCTGCTTATGCATTTCCTTCTCCCTGCTGAGATCTAAAAACCAACATTTACCAGCTTCATAAATTCTGCCAGCTCTGTCAGACCTTCAAACTGGCCATATGTCAATATCCAGGGACCTTGTGTGGCAGCACCTTCCATGACACAGGAAAGGACTTTTCCTGTCCTACAGCTCTGGACAGGGGGTGACATGGTTGGATTACCCCATCCTTTGTTATTGCCCCCCAGGGAGCTCTCTTCAAAGACCTCCAGAGATGTTAGTTTCCTGTGCTCACAGGGTACTGAGTGTCCACGATAAAGCCCATCTCTGCAGCCACTGCTTTTCAGGAACAGATTTATCCTTAGGCACTGTTTAATCCAGCCTGTGAGCCAGCACCAGTTTGCTGTGGACCAGAGGGTGTGGTCAGGCTGCTTCCATCGCCGGCACAGACAAACATCTCCTCGTGTTAGTGAAGGTAATATAAACATTAGATCTAAAACCAGAAGCTGTTTTTTGCAACTCATTAGATCAGATCAATTATGTCAAGGTCTTTGAAGATAAATTGAACTAAAAATTTGTTTTTGCAGGATTATAGAGAAAAATTATCAACCTCATTTCAAAAGTAATCCTCAGTTAGATTCAAATTCTGAATCCCATCTTGGACATTACTTCTTCAGCTGGGCTTTGTTGTTAATATCATTCCTCAGTTGGTTTCCATTTCTTCCCCCAATTTGCCAGAAAGCCTACTTTCACATGTCCTGTTTCATGTCTTTTCTAACTCAATCCCAACTGTAACCCTGCCAAGTCACAGGATCAACATGAGAAGACAGAGAACACCATGGGAACTCAGTGTAGAAGGGCTCACTTTGGCTCCTCATCAAAACTTGTTGGCCCTTCTCCAGGCCAGTATAAATTAGCCCAGGCTTTGCAATCTGAACCAGTGGTGGAAGATTTAAGCTCCCAATTACTGCTTTAGGTGCACCTTTCCTCCAGTATTTATTTCTTAACCTGGGAAGCTGGCTTTGTAGTTCTCTTTTTTTCTTTTTTTCTTTTGCTTCATCTCTTTCCATTTCCACAGGGAACACCCACAGCCTGATCTTACAGACTTCTTTGTTTTCCAAAGAACTGAAGGATAATAGCTATGTTAACAGGAGGTTTGGCTTTAACTACTTGAATTGCCGAACTGTCTTAATTACTTTAACTTTGAACTGGTTTTACTCATCCTCAAACAGATTTGTACTTCTGAAGACAATGCAGTTAAACATTTAAGCACTTTCTCCTGGCTGGGAACACTCTTGCTGAAGAGTTAAGGAGATCATGTAAACAGCTTTGTGATTCTGAGCTAAAAACTGTAGTAGAGTATTTGCAGCTCCTTACTGGGTCACTTTAGACATGTTTTGTTGGCATGTGTCTCAGACAAATGTGCTTGAAGATTATTTAAAAATTGTTTTGCCAAAGAAATGTGAAAATGCTGTACATATCACATTTTGCCTCAGAAATGTTCTACTCCTACTACAGAACTCCTTTTAGTTTGCTAAAAATAGTCTTTCAAGGGACAGTGTGTGCTTTAATGTTTGTCCCAGTCTTTCCAAGTAATTTTTTACTTCTCTTAATCAGTCTCTTTGGAAGTACAAGCTGCAGAGAAATAGTGCCTTTTTCCATTGTTAATTTCTCACTGCACTTTGCTGTTGAATACCATGTACTTAAGAATGAAGGTTCAACTGTAATAATGCATTTGTAAAGAAAGGAACTATGAGGAATAAGACCCAGAAAACCAGGTATCTGACATATATGTGAAAATAAAGTACTAATACCACCTGAAGAAGAATGCAAAAGTGAACAAAAATTCGATTTTGCAGCCTGCTATAATTTTCTTAAATGAGGCAGTGTATTTTAAAACAGTGATTGAAATGCTGCTTGTCTCATCCATTTCATTCAGCTGCCTTCACCATTTCCAATGGATCATCTGTCCTAGCTCAGCTTCTTACCCGGAGGAATTTTGTTATGTATTCTTATTTAAATTTCTCTTTGAAATTCCCTAGAATTCTAACTTGCCAATGGGGGCAAAAGTACATTTTTAGAAACCTGTGTCTTTGTTGTCCAACAGAAGTGTGAGCAGCTGCTCAATGAAAGGGAAATTTCCATCAAAGTAGGAGAAAGTACCTGCTCTGATTTTATCTTTTTGATTTTATTATTAGATTTGTGGGCAGTCAGGAAAATGTTCCTCTCATTTTCCTTTCTTACAGTTCTTCTTTGCTACCACTGAGATTTTTCATTTTGCACAAAATCCTGCAGCTTGTTCTTAATATTACCATTTAAAAGTAAAAATATATCTAAGATAGTTATGGCAATGATGAGAAAAGTCAAATGGCAGAAGTAAAAATATAAAAGTTTAACATCTGTATGAGACAGTTAAGACTTATTCTCCTAGGAAGAGATAAAAGGAAGGGAATATATGATTCTAAGATCACTCAATCTGATGATGCTTTAGAAAATACAAATCTTATTTACCTGTGCAATCATGTGTGCCGTTTCAGAGTAACTACGGCACTTTTTCACAGCTGAACGAGCCAAAAAGTCATCAATCAGTCTTATGCCGATGCTGTATCCCCTGAGGAGGAAACAAGGAAAGGCAGCATTTAAAATGGGGAACTTCTTTCCACCTGCCATCTCCCTAATGCGTCTCTTGCGCTTCCTCAGCAAAACAGCTGCATGATCCTAATTGAGGGACTTCAGTAACAACACATTTTGCTGGTCTACATTCTTCTTTCTACTACATTTTACAGCACAGTGGGACTGCTGTTCATGCAGTCATTTAAGGAATCATACTTCTTTAAGCATGATACTCCTGGCAAGGATGATATGAATTGTCTACACAGTTTTTCTTTACATTGTCTATACGTATGGACACCAACCCTGGGCACCCTCATTGCAGCATTCAGCTGCCATAGGAAATGCAATCACACCTGATCTCTTTCACTTTCTCCTCTTACCTCTTCACCTCATTCTTCACTCTTCCTTCACAATTATCTGTTTGTCTTTTTTCCTAATGTTATTTCTCTTCATCTAACTAGTTGATGAAAAAAAATTCAGAAGTTGTTAGTTAACACATGCTACCAATAGGTAAGGCTTTATAAAGGGAAGGCCTTGTAACATGGCTCCAGCCTGGTACTTAGGCTAAGTAGAAGGGAACTATGGGAGACTCAGCTGGAATAAGGATAGAGAAACATCAGAGATGAGACATGAGAGATGTGAGACATGCTGTGTGACTGCCACGTGTCCACATGATGTCCACATGTGTAGGGTTGTTACTTGACTTGGGCTTGTTGTGCCTTAAAACTGTGTAAACCAGTAACAGGCTAACTGCTTAAAAAGGCTGGGGTTTTGGCAATAGGGAGCAATCCTTGCTACCTGCCTGGGGATCCTGCGTCATTCATTACCAGAATTTTGGTACACTGCCACCTCCATTTTGTATTTAAAATACTACAATTAAAAAAAAAAAAAAACCACAAAAAACAAAACAAAACAAAACAAACAAACAAAAAACCCAATGACAACAACAACAACAACCACACACAAAAAAAAAAAAAACCAAAAAAAAAAAAAACCAAAAAAAAAAGAACCAACCACCAAACAAAAAGGGATGGAAGATAATGGAATTTTATAAAACAAATATTCATTCCTAGCTCTGACACATTAACAAAGGCCAATAACTTCTTAGTGTGCAAAACAGCTGTGACTCCAAACATTTTCTGAAAAATGGAAGGACATCGACACAAACATCTTGTAAGAATGGGTACTCAGGCTACAAATGTTTTTAGGAAATTCTTCATTCCCAGTTATGTGGATATTGGCAGTGTCTGCTTGTTTGTCAGAGGCCCTACACCCTCAGTGAAGCAGCCTGAACTCAGTGGATTTTTTTACTGGTTTGTGTACAACATCTTTGGCTAGAGAACAGTGAGCTGATGACGAGACCAAAATTGGGTTTGGCAGCGTGAAGATTAAAATTGCAGTATGTCATGTGTCTAGAAACAATTAAATATTTATCTATTGCCTAAGTATCAGTATCAATAACATTGGCAAATGTGTCATCAACATTTAGCAAGGTGTATTAGTGACACAGAAGACTACTTAGATACATTTCAACTTTTATGCCCTAGATTTGCAAAGTCAAATTAATAACAGACTGGTAAGCAGCTACTTGGCAACTGTACAGTGAAAAACACCCTTCTCACTACAGACTATATATGTACACAGAGAGAGAGAGATAAGCACACTGTCCCCACCTGTCACAGGTCTGCTGAGATGTGAGGTTTCTTTGTGAAGCTGGGCTGTTTCATAATCACAGAAGTAAACACATTGTTTTAATGAAACCTGACATTATATGATCAAGTCTTCCTCAAAACAAAAAGATTTCATAGAAACAACAACTGCAATAATGAAAACATAAGGAGGAAAATCTGTCTTCACATCTTCCAAAACTGCTCTCTAGTAATTTCTATCATGGCATCATTGAAGAAGCGTGTGCATATTTCAAAGGTATGATTTTCACCAGAGCTGAATGAAAGACGAATATTAAAAAGTATCTGAGGGATGTTATCCCTTATAAGTTTGTGAATAAATTACTTTTCTTTTTCCCAAACAATGATTTTTTTTCTTAATTTATTCTCATGGATAGTTATTGGACTACAGCTAGTTTGCAAACTTTCAGGTTAATAGTAAAGTGGTCAGGGTATTCTGTCCTCTGTGATTTTTGTAAATCCATTTTGCATGTCCACTTTGCCCAGAAATATAAGCCTTATTGTTCTGACAATGGCCTTACTATATGTTCTTGTTGACCAGCTAAAAAGTTGTTTCTCGCTGATTTTCCATTATATTGTTATTTTTATGGTAAATGTAATGCCTAGGAATCTCAGTCAGCATGACGGGGTTTGTAAACATTGAATCTTCATTTTCTAAGGTTATCCATGTAAAAATCCACCTTCACTGACCTTTTGTGCTATCTCACTCATTGCTGTAAGGTTCTTTAAAGGTGAGAGGATCATTTGCCCCTAACCCAGTAAGGGATACAGGATATGAAATTTAGAAGATTATATTAACAATGAGCATAACTAAAGGATCAGGAAGGAACAAGTGTAAGCTATGAAAACAATCCTGACACTCTTCCTCAGCACATTAAAAAGCTAATTGTTGATTTTAATTCACAAATTAGTGTTGTTTCTGTTGACAGAATATTGAACCTTTTCCTTGTCTTCTCAGTAACCATAGACAGACTGCTGGAAGTTGTGAGATAACAAACAAAAAGCTGAAAGGTAATATATATGTAAACAAGTATCATTATGGATAAAACTGAACATTTAAAGCAGTACTTACATTCTATCTAAACAGGCATTGACATCTTCATCTTTTTCATACTCCTTGCACAGCTGGGCTACCAAAGCCCCATATGTGAGTACAAAAAGTTCTCTGCTCTGTCAGAAAATAAAAAAATCAAAAATTAAGTGACCTAAAATCCAACTCTTCCACATTTTTAAGCTGCTGCTCATTAAAAGCAAGTAAAAAAAATTTAAATCAATAAAGACATTTTTGTCCATGGATACATAATCACTGAAATCCTCATTTCAAGCATGACAGAATCTATATTCATCCTCACTTGAGTTTGCAAGGGATTTTGGTTGTCAGAAGTACCGTTTCTTGGCACACTCAGGTTTACTATCATCACTAATTCTTGCATCTTGATTGTATGCTGGATTGACAAATTCTGTCAAGTGCCATCCAAGAATAATAACAAACAGCAGCAGGGAAAGAGGCAATGAGCTATTAATCCTTCTGCAGTAGCACAACAGTTCACAAAGGTAGGGTTGATCTGATTCAAATCATTAGCTGCTTTCTCTAAAAAAGTAAAAAGTAGATAAAAATTTAGCTCAGAATAATGAAAAAATACTATAATTCTGTACAAGGGTAAAGAATAACAGCAAGATGAAAGGGACTGCAAGGATTGCAGCCCCCAAGGAACATGGAGAGCAACTGAAGATGTCAAAGATGTATCTCTGCACAGGTCCTGCCACATGCAGGGGTCTTCAGGTCCTCAGATGTGCAACAGTTTGGAGGAGAGTTTCCTTCTCTCCCTGCCCTGTCAGATCACATGCATGCACTGCACAACTGTCTGTATTTAGCAGGAGTAGCAGCTGTCCTTTAAGTGAGAGGGTAGGTTGACTCTTACTAAACTTCTTCGACAGGAATTAATTAAAGGAAGTGCTACAGCCCTGTGACATGGTCAGACCAGAGCTGCTTTTTGTCTCTAGCCTGTGGAAAAATAAGAGTGAATACCAATAAAAACAACAGAACAAATCACACTAGCAAACTAAGAACAGCTGGGTGGAAAGATTTCGTCCTGCTTCCTTTGCATCCAAAGTTTGGAGTTTAATCAGTGTTGCTGTTTTACTAAGTCATTGTTCAAAATCTTAAGCAGAACCATTTTCCAAACTCACATCAGTGATAACTCTTGTTTAAAATAATGTGCTCTTGGCCGAATTCTCAGTAACAAGTTTTCAATGGAGTAAATGGATGTCACACAGGTCCTTTGTTATTATTGTTCAGCAAAAAGTCTCTGTTGCAACAAGAAAATTACCTCAGAGAAACTTAAGCATAATATATCAATGTAGTCAAATTTATCAGCCACACTTGCAATCCATTGGAATACTTTTTGACCATAAACTTAGGTATATTAACTGTAATTTTATTACACTCTCTTATTTGTTTTTCAGTGAAGACCTCTGTCCTCTTTTCAGAAATTGATACGACATTGTCTTAAAGTCTTCTGGAATTTTTCCACTGCCCAGTTCCTGTCAAAAATCACCATTCACCATAGAGAAAGCCCTAAGGCTCCTGAAGAATGGTTTGTGTGGAATGGAACCATTCAAGCACAGAACAGAGATCTCCTTCTCCCTGTGTTTCATTGAATGACTATCTAACCACAGAGCTACATAAACTTCCCTGGCATTTATATCTTAGACCATAAACACTTGAAGCACGTAGACTTCTGTTTTGGAACAGATTGCAGTCTCAGAACCTTTGTGCCCCTCTTTCCCAAGCCTGTACAGAATCCCAGCACTAGAAATAGGAGCGATAAATGCTGCTCGCAGCTCTGCTCTTGTATCATCAATCTTATCCCTATGCTTTCAGTACTTTCAGATTGTTCAGAAACAGGAGTGTATAAAATGCATCAATAAAATAATAGGCTATTACTCCATGCACAATTGGAATAACACATTACAAAAATGTCTTACTATTTTGTGGTTCTCCTGCTTTCTTCCTGGTGATCGAGACATGTTGCTTGTGTAACTCCTGATGTATTGAATTGTCAGTTTATATGTTTTCTTCCTCAAGCAGTACAGTCTTCTCTCAATCTTTCTCTTCTCTTTTCTCCTCTCTGCTCTTCTGTCTTTTGCACGAGATGTGTTTGCTGCAGTCTGTAATGCTGCTGATGCTCCTCCTATTCTCTGAGTGCACTGAGCCCTTTGGGAGGAATTTGACTGAACAGATCTGCCACTGTCCACAACATAAATAATCACTCTGTCCATAGGAATGGTTTGTAATCAAATACACAGCGAGCACATGGGAAGTCAAACAGAACAGGTCTTACATTTTTAGGGACAGTAAATTAAATTTGTTGTTTCTATCAGACTTTGGTGTTTGGAGAACTAAGAAAACCTTCATCTCTGAAGAACAAAAACACAATTGCAAGGTACTGCTGTACAAGGGAAATAAAAATTGATTGTTTTCAATCTAAAGAAGCTATAGTAGTCTGCCAACTCTGACTGCTGTAATCTGGTGAGTGTAGTCTGCCTAAGTTGGGGAAGTATGGCTTTTAAGGCACTGCTACCACCATGTTTGTGTAAACCTGCCAGGGCAGATTGAGAGAACTCGGCTTCCCAGAGGAATAAATTCTGTACCTGTACAGCTGCCAGCTTGTGCAAATGGCACTTTCACTAACCATGTTCCTAAGGGGTTTATATAATTATAATTCTATCATTCTTAACTTGTTATAGCCCATATTTCTTAATATCCTTGCAATGACCATCCAGGCTTAGTTAATCTATTTTGCCCTGTGGTAAATTTTGCCTATGAGGTGAACTTTGATGATGGCCACTGGTGAATTTAGAAATTAATCAGGTAGTTGTCATTCCTTATAGGATTTACCTGAACATACATTCCAACTGAGTCCTCTCAGGAAAGGAAGTAAAAATATATGGCCCTCTCCTTAATAACAGTCATGTTGTTATTAAATTTCTGTTAACTAATAGATCCAGAGCTAGAATAAAATTACAGACATTTACTACAACAGATACACAGAAGGCATTCAGTTGTGATTCATTTGGGATAAGGAAGATTAATTTATTTCAAAAAATGGTAGTTTAAAGTATGACACAATTCAACCAGGGAAAATAAAGATTTTCAGCTTTTTCTGCGTAAAGTTCAGTCATCCTGACTGCTTTTATTTCACACAGAATGAGCTTGTATTGACAATTTTACAATGTAATTGCCTCTTCCATTTTTTTTTTATTTTTCAGGTGCTCTTCTGACCCTGTAAAACCTTATTCCATTTTATAAGTGAAACAATTGTAGGCACTTCTCACATCTAAATTGTAATAAATTTTAAAAGCCAGACATTACAATTCTCTAGATAGTTACTTGCATTTCTAAACTGAGTCTGAGATGGGTTTGTTTCTCTGACTGTCTCCAACTAGTGACAGGCACCAAATATGTCTCATATTGCAAGAGTAACCCCATATTCCACAAGAAAGAGTATTGCATTACATTAAAAAAAAACAACCTGTAAGATTATAATTAGTATAATTCAACTTTAGTGAACCCACTACAAAGCACTTAAGACTACTCATAAATGAGCAAAATTCTATTTATCTGGTTCAGAATATATATGGATTAATTACTTCAGCCTGCATTATTAATACGATAATCATGTGGGAACCCTGTGTACCAGACAGTGCAATGGCAAGGACACATCAACATCCTTTGAAAAATACAGACTTGCCCACATGCATCCAAGTAAATTCACACATATATTGCTATTTATTGAGTACAAGGTACTGCATTTTGAAAGGTTTGCACATTATTGGGAAAACAAAGCTGAAATGGTGGATCCAAATAAACTGGGAATTCAATGGCTCCAGCGAGGGAAACAAGTCCTTAGTGGACTGTCTTGCAGCCCTGTGAAAAGAGTAAAGGTAGGCACACATCTGGCATCTGTTTTAATCCTGAACATATACTTCTTAGAAATAATCCAAGGCAGTTGGAATAGTGAGAAAGTTAAAATCACCCTCCACCTCCCTTTCTGTCCTGTTTTTCACATGTGAAATTTAGCCTTCAGCCTCAAGGTCAGTCTTCACAGTGCTTGAGCATTAGACTACAGCAGTTCTCTCAATTCCCATCAAACTAAAAAACAAAAACCAAAGCTCAAAAGCACACATAAAAGCATGCAACAGCACTCTGTCTCCTGCAATGGACTGGCTATTATGGGAAAGCTGATACCTGCAGAGGAAAGTACATGATAAGTGCAACATAAAAATAAAGAATAAATTAGATATTGCCTAATTAGAAAGCCAAAAAAAAAAAAACCAAAAAAACCCCCAACAACAAGTGAAAACTTCTTTAAGCCAAAACGAGAATGCATTAACCACAAAAGGCAAGTGTACAAATTAGTAAAATGCAGGGTCAAGCTTTGTTTGCTCTCCATTTTTCAGATGGACAGACCTTATATTAAATTTTCTCTGACAGAAATGGAATTCTTTCAAATCACAAGATCATGGGTGTTGATGGTTTGAATCTATGTGAAAAAAAATTGAACACAGGTTTCTCATATATCACACGAGTGCTTTTACTAGAAGTCCAGTGTGGCTGCTGCTCTCACCATATTTCCAAATAAAGCAATGCCATTGCTGTCACTTTTCTGCAGTGCTCTGCCTGGGAAGCATTCTCAGTTTGACCCGCTGAAACTTCCTTGGTTAGGTTGTTTCTCAAGAGAGTGTTTTGAGATTTGAGCGCCTCCTTTCTGCTCTCTGCAGGAACTTAAAATCTCATAAATTTGCCTATAAAGTACAGCTGAATTCTGAAGTTAAATATGTAAGTTTTTTTAAAAAATCATTAACAGATTTCTATCCTTCCTTTAACATAAAGCTTATTATTTTTTTCATCAGTGCTTGTCCTGGTTATGGGGACAGGAACTTCTCCAAAGGCCAAAGAGAGCATGAAAATGATGTGGCAGCCTGTATCCAGACTGTGACCTGGCAGCTCACAGGACATGGGCAGTGCTCCCCTCTACTCCCACAGGAAACCTGTCATGCACGTACCTTCATACCATGCTTTTAACACACACAGGTGGGCTTGACATCCATGAAAAATAGAATTCAAAATGTTGAAATGCTAGAGGAGCCACAGAACATCGGCCTTTTGACTGCTAGCTCAGTGATGAAAACACGTGTGCAGGACCAGAGAGAACAGGATTCAGTCTCCTCCTCCAAACTTCAGATGGAAAATAGAAGATCACCTCCCTCTTCCTCCCTAACTTTGCCTGGCCATTAGATTACAAAATCCTGATCTTTTTTTTTTGATCCAATAAATATCAAAATCCTCTCTGTGGCAAAACTAAGCGCAACTGGTAGAACTATGGCAGGAATGTTGGAGAACACAGCTTCTTTGCAGCACAGTCACATCTCCTCACTAATAATTGAGTTTTGGAATAAAGGGATGAGTGAGTTTTTACTAGATCAGGTGGAGAAGGCAGCTGAAATCTCTCTATTCTGCCATGGTTGCTTTACTTCAATAAAAAGGAGAATAAAAATGGTTTGCTGTGTATGGGAAGGTAAAATCTGTATTCCAATAACCATGTCTTGAAAGAAATGACAAATTATTCTCACTCCTTAAAAAAAATATAAAAATCTCTCCTTCTCGTAAGTGAGGTTACTGGAAGTGAGTTCAAGCTGACAGAGCCCTGCAATATGAAAAGCAAAACCATGACTAAGGTTTGTTCATGGATCCTATTTGCCTCAGATGTCAGCTATAAGCATCTTTCTGCCTCACAGGCCAGCCAGCTGTCACCTCAGGTAGTGGTATTTTGGATTACATCCAGTCCTAACTCTTCCTTGGAATTGGATAAAGAGCCTAAATGTCTACCTCAGGACCCTGGGTTCCTCTGCAGAGGCAAGTACTTAAAGGTTTGATATGTCACCCAAGCTCTTAATTGGATCCAATCCCGTAATTTGTTCCATAATAGGATGACCCAGCAGGATCATTTACAGCAGGCAATGAAAGCAAATGCCAAGGAATGAAAATGCAGAAGTACAAAGTTGTTGTATTGATTGTATAAATTGCCTCATTCAACAGCCTTAGGCTGATTATTAATATTTCAGTGTTGGATACCACTTCAGTTTCACATCTAATGTGTTTCTTGAGTACACAAGTAATGCTTGGGATAGCCTTCCTCCCTTACAAACAAAATAAGACACAGGTTCCAAAAGAAATCGCAGAAGGAATCAGAGATTTTAAAATGAACTGAGGCATAACAGAAGACTCTTATAAAATAATTTTGTGATAGTCTGATAGGTTTATTTCACTGTTATTTTTTCCAAATATAATGTCACTAGTACAAAAAAACAAAAAAAGTTACTGAAAACCCTGTGATACTGAAAGAAAATGAAGGTTTAAAATGGCATTAATCAGACAGGTCTGGGATTTCGTTGTGCTATTACTCTATCCAAACAACTAAGAATGTAATAAGTTCCAGAAAAGCTGTGCCAAAGTGGTGCTGGAAGTTTCAGCATGCTTCTGTACTGCTTTTAATTTTGTGTAACAGCATCACATTGTTTGAGAGCCAGTTACCAGCAAGGACCTCTATCCCAGATGGTGACTGGGGATGAGACAAGCAGGTGTCCACCCTAACAGCGCACTGGAGGAACAGGGTCCTGCCTAATGAGCAGGCAAGGCATGTGTAACATACCATCCCTGTGTGCAACAGCTGAGAGAGTGTCTCTGCCATCCAAGCAGACACCATGGGTGCTAAAACTGCTGTTTGAGATTAAATTTATTATTAGCAACCCTCTCTGCAAGGGGAGAGAAGAGGCTGTGCAGACACTACAGTATCACACAACCAAGTCCACCCATGCTGGACATAGACATCTGTAATGGGAAGGCAAATTTCCCTATGACTTTCTAGCTAACTTTTATTTTTTTTCTTCTCTTGGTAAGAACATTTATATGAGAGACTGTCAGACTTTTCAGCACTTAAACACAAGTATTTGCATATTCAGATCAACCTAGGTTATGCAATGCATAGAACTACTGGATAGTGTGACCACAGAAAAAGTGTGATCCAGAGAAAATCATCAAGAGTGAAATGTTTTCAGATTTTCACATCCCTGCTTAAGGCTTGATTGTGAGAGATGCTCAGAGCTCATCTATCCCAATATCCAGAAACCAGCTGTGGAAACGTTTAACATACAAATTTTTATCTCTGTCCATAGAATAGGACTGACTTTACTTACAGAAAATCTTAAAACTTGTAATCACAAGCACACTATATACCAGCTGGTTCGACATTTTGTGAATAGCAGATTATATATAACTTACTAAAAAAACCCATAAAAACCCAAAAAATAAACAACAACCCTCCCCCCACCAAAAAAAAAAAAAAACCCCAACAAAACTAAAACAAACAAAAAACTGCAACCAACTTTCCAAAGGAAACATTCAGCACTGTCAGGAAAAGAGACACGCCGGCTTCTTGCCATCTACAGGTGAAATACTAAAATCCTCATGATCCAGCAGCTAAGCTCTTCTCAGACTCCAGTGCTTGGACAATGAATTGCCCCAGAATGGTCATCAAATGCAGACAGCACTGTGATTCCAAACATTGTGAAACTTATGTAATATTTTATAAGTTTATTTTAAAGTGGAAGCTTTTTTTTTTTATTATTGATCCATTTGCCAAGGATTTGTTTGGGTGATCTTTTATGAAGACTAGCTGGAAGGCTCCTTTTCTCCTGAGTTTCATGCCATGTTTCTGCTAATTACAGTTGATTAGCAAACAGCTTGGCAATTAACCCTAACAGGTTAGTCATCAGTTTGATAGCACTGTCTGTCATCCAAAAGGTAGGAGGAATTTATTGTTAATTTCAGGCAATTAGCAATGGGCTGGCAGGGCTCACAACAGCCTAAAAGCTCAATTTTCCTGAACAGCTGAGATAAATTACTGGATCAATTAAAACACATCAGGGGATGTCTGCAAGCATACTTAAAGCTAGCAAACCAGTTGCTGAAATGTAGTGGGAGGAGAAATACTAGTAGGGGGTTTTGGGGGTTGTTTGGTGGTATTCAGTTTGAGCTTTGGTGTTTATTCTGCTCTGCCATTGACACTGGTTAAATATAACTAAAAGCTAGTACTGACTTAAATCAAAAGAATCTGGTAACGAATAGGATCTAAAATGACTTTCCTTCCAAAGTGGTTAACTTTTCTAAAAGGCAAAGAGGTCATTATCGCTAATGCAATAATTGCAATATTGACAATTGGTGGGCAGCAGCTGTTCTCTTTTTTCACATTCAGCTGTCCCTGTCATGTTGGACAGAACCTTATCTATGGGCTGGCTTTCCTAGGAGTGCCTGCACTGATCCTTCTGATTGTTGGCTATGCTCTGAACAACCAGACTTGGAGGCTGGTAATGGGCAAAAGCTCTCATTTTGAGAGGGAGACTTCATCCAACTGGCTGCTGAAATGCAAACTGCTCTGCTTGGTCCTGTGCAGCATCACAGGGAGGGCACTGGTTGCTCCAGTCACATGGCTTGCAGTCACCCTGATAAATGGCTCCTATTATATCTGTGCTGTGAGCGAGTACGTCCCTGTGCATTACTATGGAGCTGCTCCTAATGTTACCGCTAGTGAGCGCAGCAGGATATTGGCTGCATTTCCCTGCAGGCAGCTGGTTCCTGCAGAGCTGACCCGGGCGAGAGATGAAGTGATTCTCCTCCTCCGATACCAGTCACAAGTGAGTAACTCCTATTGCCTGTAAATTTGATGGTAAGAGGTGAAGCTAATTCAGCAGGCATAAAACAGGATCAGTGTCCACTGCCTTGAGTGCTAAATCTCTGTGTGTTTTGAAGGCTGTTCTTTTCTTTTAGGTATATAAATTACTGTATGTGCTTGTCCCATTTGTTACCTACTGCCTGAGGACATATTCTTCCTTATGTAGAATCCTGAAAAATAATACCAAGTACGACAAATGGAAGTTCAAGAGCCAGGGAGGGTATGAAGTTTCTTGATTAAAGCAGAAGAAATGTGACTAAGAGGCCCTGGCTGTGATAGCTTCATGTGAACCCATGTAAAATCTTGAGGTTTAGATCAGACTCAATTCTAAAAGTTTGCATACTGGGTAAATAATAGGAGAAGCATTAAGTTGTCACTTCAGAGAAAAACTTTTAAAACAGGCTATAGGTTAATACAGTCTAGGACCCGCATGGCCTATCTTATAACATTAATAGCTGAGAAAGCAATGTTCTTAAATCTGCACAACAGAACTTTCCTGAACTCGAAAGGAACAAGTGATTTTACTACATGGCTGCCTCCAGTAGGCATAGACTGGGTTTGGTGGTAACAGAAGCTTTCCAGGCTTGTTAATGCTATTATTTAGGAAAAGCAAGTAAACATAATCTTATGGACTTTCTGGTGCTCAAAAGTTATCATTGTGAGTATTTTTAGCTCTAACAGTTTGTTTTTGGTTTTTTGTTTTTCTTTTGATAAGGTGGCTGGCTGGCTTTTGATTGCTGTGGTAGTCATCACCGTGTTCCTTTCTTACTGCCTGGCAAGCTGTTTCTCCCCACTCAGCTTTCTACACTACAGATACTGGAACAGCTATGTCCACAATGAGCAGGAGCTCTTTGACGAGGCAACAGAGCAGCACTCCAGGCTCTATGCCATGCAGAATGTAAGGAAGTTCTTTGGCTTTGTCCCAGGAAGTGAGAGTGTAAAGGAAATTCGTATCCCATCTCTCAGGGAGTGGCGGGCCATTTCTGGACTGGCCTTTCTGAAACGAGTAGATAAGGAGCACTATGATTACAGCCTCCTCCATGACTGGGCACTCAAGGAACGTGCAAGTGGAAAGTATCTGAGGATTGATGAAGACCCTGGGATCATAACACAACTCTGAAGATCCAAGACCCCACAATACTTTACAGAGAAGCAGGAACCTGTCCAGCTCCTGTGTATCAGACCTCAGCTGTGCTGGAATTTTCCAGTACAGTATTGCATTGATGTATAAATTACGTGAGCAAGTGCATCTTGTTAATGTAGTCCTTCAGCGCCTGCTTACAGATGCCTTTACTGATGGCACTTTGACTCCTGTGGGTTGTGGTGATCTATGCCTGGATTAGGGTGGGCTATTTCAAGCTTCAACTCTCTGCTTTCTAATGCTTGTTCTGAAAGGATAAGTATGTACTGAGAAAGTTATTTAAAAATGCTTTTTAAATTTTTTTTCTTTCTATTAAAAGGGTCTTTTCAGAGGTAGACCTTGATTGGATCCTATTAATTCGTCCATTCTGTATGGAGCAAGGGCAGCTATCCAGCTTTTCCTTAGTGACACCTAGCAGAAATTACTTATTTCTCCTCTTCTGCTATTCTTTTTTTTTGGTATTATATAAGTAATCTACACTGAGCTAACTACTAGTTAAGTCTGGGGCTACAGCAGCATGCAGGAAACATATGGGGAAATTTTATCATCAAAGGCTGAGTTTAGATACAGTGATGAAAGAACTTTCAATTCTGATAAGGAGAGAAAATCCCCACTGAGGCACATGGTGGAGGTGTGTAACACATAGCAGCTGTATGAACAAACACTTGACATATGGCAAACTGAGTTGGAATGTATTCTGGCTGAAAGAAATAGCAAGGTTAGTCTTCTATTTGGAAATACCTTGGAGTTTTTGAAGTATCTGTGTGCTTTCCTACTGTACAAATAGCAAATGAAGATGGGAAAAATCTCAGTCTGTACAGCAGTTTTTACTTTGTCTCTGTGAACTTGTAATTTATACATACACTGGGCCCATGAAAATTGCTGTGATTAAAAACTACCGAATTTTGTGAAAGAAGGCTTAATGATGTTTTTGTGTTATGTCAGTTTGGTGTGATGTGATATTACTCATCTCCTCTCTAACCCTCTGTGCAGATCCTTCTAACTCTAAGTGCAAGGGAAATGCATGCCATCATTTTTTTAATGCTTCCTGTATTGTCTTGCCAAGTACACGTGGGCTCCAAAGCCATATGCTACACTATAGGATGCTATCTGCTACTAATAAATGACCCCAGGGGCTTGAAGTGGAAAAATCTAATTATTTAGTGCATTTTACTACAAAATGCAGGAGTCAGAACTGTTCTGTCCCTCCCCTCCTCATCTGGATAGGAGAGAAAGGATATAAGGAAAGGCTCATGGGTTGAGATAAGGACAAGGACAGATCACTCAGCAATTACTGTCAAGGGCAAAACAGACTCCACTTGGAAAAATTATTACCAATGAAATCAGAGAGGAATAATGATAACTAAACCTAAATCTTAAAGTACCTTTCCCCACCACCTTCTTTCTTCCTGGGCTCAATTCCACTCACAAGTTTTCTACCTCTTCCTCTCCAGTGGTACAGAGAATGTGAGTGAATGGGGGTTGCAGTCAGTTCACCACATATCATCTCTGCTGCTCCTTCCTCCTTGGAGGGAGGGCTCCTCACACTCTCCCCCTGCTCCTGCATGGGGTACTTCCTCCCAGGAGACAGTCATCCACCAACTTCTCCAGTGTGGGTCCTTTACAGAGGCTGCAGTTCTTCATGAACTGCTCAAGTGTAGGTCCCTTACATGGGCTGCAGCCCTTCAGGAAGCACCTTTTTTTCCAGGGTAGGTTCCCTGCAGGGTCACAAATATTGCCAGCAAACCTGTTGCAGTGCAGGCTCCTCTCTCCACAGGTCTTGCCAAGAGTCTGCTCCAGCACAGGCCCCCGATGCGGTCACGGTCTCCTACAGGCACCCACCTGCTCTGGTGTGGGCTCCTCCAGGGACTGCAGGTGGATCTGTTTCACCAGGGATGTCCCTGAGCTGCAGGGGCACAGCTGCCTCACCATAGTCTGCACCATGGGCTGCAGGGGAACCTCTGCTCCAAAGCCTGTGCCACCTGCTTCCCTCCTTCCTCACGGAGCTTGGTGTCTGCAGAGCTGTTCTGCTTACTCCTCTCTCTGGCTGCCATTTCTGCTGCTCAGGGTCTTTTTCCTCATTTCTTAAACCTGTTATCCCAGAGGTGCTGCCACCATGGCTGATGGTGCTCAGCAGCAGGTCCATCTTGGAGCAGGCTGGCATCAGCTCTGTAGGACACTGGGAAGCTTCTGGCAGCTTCTCACAGAAACATCCCTGTAATGCCCCTGCTACCAAAATCTGGCTATGCAAACCCAATAAAAGGTAATAGGGCTGCATTGTGTAGGTGAACTCCTTAGGAAACAAAGTACCTCTGGTAGTAAACACAACTTCTGATTTAATTTTAAAAAATATTTGTTCTTTTTTATTTAAGGTGGAACGCTGTAACCTGGAACACATGCAGCTGAGTTGTGTATCTGAAGGTTTGACAGAAAACCTCTATGCTGATGTCTGGATCCAAATGACAAAAACCTGCTGTCTTTACTCCATGTGAATTCTTTCCACTTCTGTTGTTTTACAGTACTACTATAAAATGATGCAATATTTGCAATTAAGAGTAATCTGTAAAATTCTTTTTATAAAGAGTAATCTGCAAAATTCTTTTTGTATCTTGTTCACCTGATTTTTAAATTAGGCTTCATGGTTTCTGATTTTGTCCTGATTACTATTTGCCCTGTATTTTTCATAGTAATATAGTAATTTGAAATACTATCTGTCACTGTGAAGTCAGCCTGCCAACATACTAACAGACTATCACCTTGTTAGCATGTATATTAATCCACAGTACTACAGCTGTAGTTTTGAGGTATTTCCCTTTACTCATTGCCTCTTTGATACATGTAAGATTGGTAGAGAAGGCACTGCTTTCAAATTAATTCATTATTACAGACAAATCTATGAGTTGGTACAGTTAAATAGTCAAACTGTGCTGAAATGAGTAATCTTACCCAATAATCCACTTAGAATTCCAGTTTGCTCACTTGAAAATTATTTTCTTTATGCCCATGATAACTTTTCTGGAAACCTTGGGCTCATAAAATGTATCTGTGGGAAAACTGCCAGCCATGGGGCCAGGAACGGAATGCACCTTACAACCACTCTGTGTACCACGTACCCATCAGGGTGGGCTGTTGTTTAACCCTCGACAGTCTTAAATCCATCCTGGCAGGTACCCCCAAAGCATGCCAATGCCAAATGCCGCCAATGTGATGGGACTCCAGAAACGACGGCGAACGTTTCCTGGGAAATTTGCAGGCGCTGTTTAACTTCAAGCTGCAAATCACCGGCTGCATCTAGTAAACTTCCAATTTCTGGCAGAAATGGCATTCAGCTGCCTTCACGGTACCCTTACGCAGTCCCTAGAGCATGGGGTTTGAATCCCCTTTACTCATCCCTGTAAATTTTCAAGGGAAGAACGTCCAAGCGTGACCCATACCATCACTAGTCTGTGCAACACAGGGACTGCGGACCTCGGCTCTGCCGGGGATGCCAGCAGGATCCCTCCCGCACGCCAGGTGCGCTCCGTCCTGCCCGGAGCTGGCCGAGCAGCGGCCGCCGCGGCTGGGAGGGCGGCCGGGGACCAGCCAGACCGGCCTCACACCACGGCAGCCGCACCGCCTCCCTCTCTCTCTGCGTCCCTCCCTCCAGCCCAGCCCAGAGGCGGCATTCCCGCCTACCGCGAGCGCGGGGCATGCTAGGAAGGGCCGGGACGGGGCCGGGACAACGCAGGCGCGGGCGGGGGTGGCGGCGGCGTCGCGGTGCGGGTGGCCCATGGCCGTGGGCGGCGGGCCACGATGACCGACTACAGCGAGGAGCAGCGCAACGAGCTGGAGGCGCTGGAGTCCATCTACCCGGACTCGTTCACGGGTGCGGGCCGCGCCGGGGCCGCGGCGGCGGGCGGCGTGCGGGGCGAGGAGCGGGAGGAGGAGCGGGAGCGGGAGGCCGCGGCGGGGCTGCCGCGGGTCCCGCGGGGGCTCCGAGCCGCGCGGCTCGGCTGCGTGCTCGGGGTGCTGGTTCGCTTTCCCTGGCCGGGAAGGGCAAAGCGCTTGATGGCCCCTGTGGCCCGGTCCGTGGGCGCTGCCCCTGCCGCGGCTGGCGCCGTGGCACAGCAGCCAGCCCGGCGTGGGCAAGCCGGTCCCCTGCGCTGGAAGGATGCTCTTCGGAGAGCATCCTTTCAAAAGATGCAGCCCTGGGAACTGGTTTGTGTGCCGACCGGCATTCCTTAGCAAGCTTGTCGCGGACGTGAGGCATGGGATGTTTTGGGGTGCTTAAAGGTGCTGTTTTCTCCGTAAATGTATTGCCAGTACCTGCCTTACAGGGTTGCAGGTGAAAAAAAGGCAAGCTTTAGTTCCCTGGTGCAGCATGTTATGCTGCTGAAACTTTCATATTGTGGATACATTGGTTCTTCATTTTTTCAGGATTTTCAATTTACCATCAAACAAGAGTATCCAAATGCTGCCTAATCCAACATGATTTTTTTGGCATTCTGTATCCAAAGAATATTAACAGTGGAAAAATCGGGGCATTTTCTGTTTCCTTCCTGCACAGTGTCTACTCTGCCTAGAGTTCCACAGTGTCTTACTTGGCAGTAACTTCACCACACAAACATTTGCCCAGTACAATTGCCTATTGCTTCAATCTGAAAATCTTTTCAGGTCTTCAGTTTTATGTTAAAGATTACTTAAAGGTATATGACTTGATCTCTGGTAGCTGGGGATGGTGGATATCTGATATTGATATAGAAGTCATATTCTTCCATACAGCCTTTACTGTGATGCTTACTCAGAGTTATTGTTCACTCATTTAATGCTTTTATGCCCAAGAGAGGAGAGGGGAATAAAGATCCTAGTAGCACATTAGCAATTAGGCAAAACTCAGTTGATACTTTGAGGGCATGTGCACTAATTTGGGCATAGGTTATAACAGAGATGCAGAGCACCTCTTATGTTAGTATGTGGTCTGCAACCCACAATTGTGCAATGAGGTTTTAGCCTGTGAAACGCAGGTCACAGCTCTTGCTGTGTTGTGTTGTCTGTCTTCTGGCTGCCTGATTCACACACTTTCATTCTAGTATGTTGCTTGGTTAGTAGCATTTCTTGCATTAAACTGTTTTAAATATAGGTGGAAACATATTGTAAAAATAGATCACGGTCAAGAGTGCACTGGATGCTCATCAGGCACATTTAGTGCAGTAAAGCAAATTAGCTTTGATTGCTTTCTTCATGCAGTCAGTGCACTACCAGAAGTTGTTTGATTTGATTTGCACTTTGTGGAACACTGAAACTTCCAGAAGAGAAAGTTTTCCAAAAGTGAAACCCTTTGGTATTGTTTGATGATGTATGCTCTCATTCAAAGAGACTCCAGGCATCACATTGTATGGAAAATAGCTGTTAATTGAAAAGTATTATTTTAATAAGTTAAAAAGGCCCTTAACACTCTATTAAGATCTTAGTTTCTTTATAAGTCTTTAAGAAGCTCAGTTTCACTGATGTGAAGAAGTAATTGATTTAAGGACTCTCCCTGACTCTTGCTTTTTTCCTTTGAACAGTATTGTCAGAAAAGCCAACAACTTTCACAATCACTGTGACATCTGAAGCTGGAGAAAATGATGAAAGTAAGTTGATCATGTCTTACTCAGAAACTTCTCCTGTATATGTTTAAATCTAATTCTGTCACCAACAGCTACGTATACCTCCACTTAGATCCTTGTAAGAGCCTGGTACAGCAAATATTCCTTTGCAAATATAGTTCAAGGATTTGGGTGATCCTTGTTCAGTTTGAAGAAACGTTGTGCTGTCACTGTAGGACTTCTTTCTTCTGAATCTCAAAGGCTTTGTAGTGTAACTTCAAAAAGTATGTGTTGTCACCATCCTTCCAGTGGCTTACAGACATGTTGTGAGGGGATTTGTTTTCTGGCAACTCTGTGTGTGCCAGCTACGTGGGAGAGTTGAGTCTGTGTGCTGTGAATGGGCAGCACTTAAGGAACAGCTCCAGAGCAGAAGGCTGTGGGTCCCAGGTCCTTGTGTATTTTTTGCGTGGGCATATTGTAAGCAAGCCTTACTCCAAGCGTGTTTGACAGCTGCTGTTCTGAATACTATAACAGAAGGGGTAAATTGGTGCTGCCTTACTTAGTTTGAAAGGAGTAAGCCCTGCTTAGAGCAGGTGTCTGTGTTGCACAGACTGCTGTGCTGCTGAGAACTAAGGGAAAGCTTCTCTGGTATTCTGGGAGGATGTGTAAAAGGAACTTGATTCTCTTTTGCCTTGTTTCCATATTACCCTCGCTCTGGGCAGCTTCAGATTGAATGCATGTTTTCTTAGGCAGTTCTCTGCTTAATAACTTCCACTGGACATAACGTGTTTGTCCACAGTGTGGAGCCCTGGAACCCAACACAGAGGTTGATACTTCAACCAGGCACACGGAATCTGAGGTGTTAATATCCTGAGATTTTCTCTAGTTCTGTCACTACGACTCTTGCTGGTTTCCAGCTTTAAGTAGAATCTGAGGGAGATTACTGCTCTAGTACCTGTCATACCACAGAAGGTTTTTCAGACTTCCTAAAGACCTTTCAGACATGAGTAGGTTTTAATAGTTGTTGGAAGTGTAAACTTTATCATCTTAATTTTTTTTAACTCCTGGGTTATGTTTAAATCTGTTCATATTGTTTTAACATCAGTGTAAGAAGACTGTTCCTTATAGGCAAGAATATTTTATATTCTGTAATCTTGAGGCTGTCGATGCAGTAGGAAAACATACCATTAAAGTTATACAGAGTTATGATCATGTGTTTCTTTATCTTGTAGCTGTCCAAACAACCCTTAAATTTACCTATAGAGAAAAATACCCTGATGAAACTCCACTATATGAAATTGTCTCACAGGAGAATCTTGATGATAATGATGTCCTGGACATAATAAAACTGCTAGAGCAGCAGGTAAGGGAAACAGAATATCTTGGAATAGCTTGATACCGCTTGACACATTGGCTGGAATTTCTCTCTCATATCAGTTGTTTTCAGAGGTATCTGCTACTCATTTGAAACTTGTTCCATGCTATAGGGACTTACTTTGTGGGTTGAGTTTGGTGAATCACATCATTGGGGTAAGATATAGGGCTAATTCAGTGTGGGCAGTAATGTAGAATAATGAAATGGAAGTGCATTAGGGCTTCCCCTCTTCCGCTTCTACCTTAAGGTGGATTTGTTTCACTGTGTGTGTGTGTGTGTATATATATATATATATATGTGTGTGTGTAATATTTGTGAAAATAAGCCACCTCAGTTTCATTTGGAAATATTAAAAAATGCCACATTGATTCCTGATTATTTTTGGTAACATAAATGTTTGTGGATCTCATCAACCTTTGGGATCAGTGAGAGTGCATTGTGATGGAAAGAAGGAAGCACTTCTTTGGTTTCAGGAATTTCTGTCAAGTTCTCATTGCATTAAAATTGCTGTAATATGTTTAATGGGCTTTTATTCATTTTCAGTTTACTTCATGTAAACTTCCTTTCATCAGCTGATGTTTTCTGATTTTCCTGGGAAACTGTCTCACTTCAAAGGAGTATGTAATAGAAATAAGGAATAAACTGTTCCAGGAGAAGAAAGGTTCTGAGTGACATGTCTCTTATGATTTATGATAGTCAAATATTAAAGTTGTGTTTCTACTGTAGGTTTTGTTTTATTCATGAAAAAGCCTTTCAGAGGATATCTATAATGTGTTAATAACCCAATCACAGGCATTCATCTTTATGTTTTGCTGCACACCCATTTGGGAATAACTGACTGGATTAACTGGGCGATTGAATTTGAATTTTACAGCAAGCTTTTGAGACTGGTGCAGAATGTGTCAACTGTGCCCTCTGCATTTGCACGACATCCTGCTTTCTATAAACATATTAATGCATTCAGGTTCTTCTGTTTGAAGTTGCCTTCTTTGTGTTGTAGGCAGAAGAAAATTTAGGAATGGTAATGATCTTCACTCTAGTCTCAGCAGTACAGGAGAAATTAAATGAAATAGTGGATCAAATAAAAACACGAAGAGAAGAGGAGAAGAAACAGAAAGAAAGAGAAGCAGAGGAAGAAGAGAAGGTATGTAAAATATTGTCTTAAAGGAAAAAGACTTTCATCTTCTTTAAAATGCATTGGTTTGATGCTGGAGCAGTTCTCAGTTACAGTGAGAAAGGAACAGCTGTCCTAAAGGTGATTTAATTGAAACATAAGAAGATTGTTTAATGAACTTAAGTGATCTTTTTCTTGCTTTTTTCTTCAGCAGTCTTTTTAGAGTCTAACTGCAGTTAGATTCTAAAAAGTTCACAGTCCCTTCTAGCATTACTTCCTAAGGGATTTTTCCCAAATGAAATCAGATTTGCTGTAGACAGTTTTTTGCTGGAAGAAGGGGAAGCAAGAGGGAATGGGGAGCAAAAAAGACTAGAATATGTCATGCTACACACAGGCTCCATGGTTTGAGGAAGGCTGTCTTCCTTGGAAGACTGAGTGGATAGGGTGGAAGCAGTGGGACCAGTCTTCAAGACTGGTTTGCCCTTCTGTAGAATAGTTTTCACTATTCATGGATTGTACTATGTCCAGCTAATAAGTCTTAACTCACTTTCTGAGAAGTAGCTGGAGCATGATGGGACTTGGAAGGTTCTGTATTTTTGAAGACTGGCAAAGAAATTTCTGAGAAAAAATAATCTTTTTTTTCTGTTTCTGCAATATAAAAGGATTAATGTATTTTAATGGACAATAATTCATTGTAGGTTGCACTTAAGGGTTGATAAAAAGTGCTGCCTACTTACAAATAAACTATATTAGTGGGGAGTTGTGAACTGTTGCACTCTAGGTCCAAAAGGAGTATGCAGGGTTCTTCCATGAGAGTTTTCACCTCAGTGTAGTTCTCTGAGGAGAGACTCCCATGACAAAAACCACAAGAATGTGTTCTTTATATACTCTTAGGATTAGGAGAATTTCTCAGAAATTTCACAGCAAGCAGTGTTTCTGGAGTGTTGTAATTTAAATAATTAAAAGAATGCTTATCTTCACCTGTAGCTTTGCAAGTTGTGTTTACAGCCTTGTTTTCTATTCTTCCAGCAACGTTTTCATGGCACTCCTGTTACCATTGAGAATTTCCTTAATTGGAAAGCTAAGTTTGATGCAGAACTTCTAGAAATAAAAAGGAAAAAGATGAAAGAAGAAGAACAAGCAGGCAAAAATAAGCTAAGTGGTATGTTTTAATACTGGTTGTGAAATTTCTGCAATGCTACCAGCCTATAATGACAAGTCTAAAAGTAATTTTTACACAGATGATAGGTCTTAGCATCCTGCTCCATCGTCTGTGTGGCTTAGCTTTGAACTGGTTCTTCTGTGATGCTGCATCTACTTTTGACCTGATTATCTGAAAAAAAATAACCAGTGTGGTCATGCTGTATCACTGTTCTGTTTTCTCCTCACTTTTGGCTAGTTTTGGTGCAGTTTGACAGAGATGGAAATTTTAATGGTATTAAGTTTCATAAAAAGCTGTACAGGACAGGGGACACACTTTATTCCTCTCTGAAGGGTATGCATTTGGGAATCTGCAAAGATGAGATAACAGAAATCAGGCTTCTGGTTTTTCTGTTCTTTAAAGTATTGTTAGTATGTGGTGTCTGTTTTCCTCTATACAAATGTAGCTTTTAAAAGCTTCCCTTTAGAAAACCAAAACCAATCATATTCTTGAATGTCATTAGTGTGATTCCAGTATTACCATGGATACCAGGCAGTCTTGTTTGTGGAAGCTTGCATGAGCAATGTAGATGGGAGACAGATGATTTATGTGAAAAGAGTCCTGAGTTTTTCTTTCAGTCCCTCCCACTCAGAAAGGCTTCACTCTTCTATGTTGTTGCCTTCAAAGCTGTGTGTATATGTGTGTGTGTAGGAGCTGGTGATGTGTGTAGATCCAAGTTGCTTTTTGAATAGGAGAATGTATGAAAAAGGGTGGAGGAGTCACTTGATTTCCTTCCTAGTTCCCACAGAGGATTTCTTATGGAATACAAGATGAAGAATAAAGCAATAAGGACTGAATACAGGCTGTGGGATGTAAATTTTTGCTGCCCCCCATTATTAAAGTCTTAATAACATTACAGTGACCCATTTCACTTGTGGTGTGGATGATTCCTGGATGAATTAAAAAAAAAAAAAACAAAACAAAACAAAAAAAAAACCCACAAACAAACAAACAAAAAAAAACCAGAATGGGGAGTTTACAGAAATGAGCAGTTAAAAACACAAAAGACTGCTAGAATTGGTTGATTTGAACAGACTAAAATACACATGCTGACTAAATGTTGCTTTGGGTTGAGAGTTGTTTGAGAACTGTACTTGCTTATATATTGGTTTTTATTTTATTTCTAGGTAAACAGCTGTTTGAAATGGATCACAACCTTGACACCTCTGATATCCAGTTCTTGGAGGAAGGTAGGTTTCTATTTGATTCCACCACTGAAAGTCAGTGGCTTAAAAAGGTCAAAATTCCTAAGTAAAATCTGTGTTGTATTTCTGACTTAATATCTTATATCAGAATTCCTTTTACATTGGAAGAACTTTCTGAGATGTACTGCTTTGCAGAGTGAACAGAATTTTAATTTTTCCCAAAACAAAAACCTTTCCAAGATGATCAAGTGTATTTATTTGCAGCCTTGTGCTTGAGGTGATCTTACTTACATTGCTTATATTTAAATTATTGGACTGGGAGCAAAGCAAAACAAAACAAAAAGAAAAGAAAAACAAAATAAAAAACCTCAACTTAGCCCCGATTTTTTTTTTCTAATAGCCAGCCTTCCCTGGCTTCAAGTATAGGCCTTGAACTTTTGTCACCTTTTCTCTGAATCTCAACACCAATAGTAAACATCTTGCAGGTCAAAATAAATGTTCCTTGCTTCTGTGCAGCCCAGTTCTTTTTCATGGTTTTGGCAGATGAGCCTCTTACCTTACCTAAAATACTGATCTGGCGCCAGCTGAAAATTCTGTAAGCCTGTGCCAGAAAAATATTAAATTTGGAAAACCAGTTGTACTGTTTTTTAGTGTTCTAGCTTAGAATTACCTGAGTTCTTAGGTAAGACAGTTCTTTAATGCAGCTGCATTATCCACTGGTATCACAAAACACAGGCAGAAGAGGATCAAGATTCTTCTTTGCAAGTAACAAAAGAGAGTTTATGAATGTCAGTGAGTGTAAACTTGAAATGTTAGTTATGGGGGAGTTTAGTTTCTTTAACAGGGAATAATTTAATCTTGTCTTCCTACAAAATACCTGAAGTAAAGATGGTTTGTTGATGGCACATTTGGCTGCCTCAAGGGAGGAACAGACCTCTGCCCGGGCTCTGTGCCCAGATGATTTGGGATTAATGTATTAATTTGTAATCCTATTGCTACTGGTGATTAAAACTCCTTATTGCTGCTTGCATTCTGTCATAGATGCAACAGGTTACTAAGTCTGTTTTAATATTACAGTAGCATGTACTACTTATTTTCAGAGGATAGTGGCATTATCTTGTATAGGTGCCTTCAAGTCCATTGAAATAATAGAAACTTTATTTGGTGACCAGAAGATGTCACTGTTGATACATAAAAATAAAATAGCAGTCCTCGAGTTTTATCTTTTGGTCAGCAGCATCTCTTTCAGAAGAAAATGTGAAAGTAGCCAAAGCTTCATCATGCTTTTAAAATTTAAATCTGAAAGCAAATACATGCATGTCAGTATATGGTGTGTAAGGAATTTTTTATGAACCCTGTGCATTTATCTCACCAGGATGGTAGTAATTATTCCAGCTGTGAGGTCCTGAGCTCCTGCTTTGGCTATCCTGGGGAGAAAGAATATCTGCTTCTGACAAATGTGAATGTTAATTTCATGTTCCCAATGAATTCTGAAGTTCTGTGTGACATATCTCTTGGCTGGGTTTTGATACAAAGAAAACTTCAACTGTAAAAAGATAAAATGTGGGATTTACTTTTCCATGTCTATTTGATGTATAAAAGCCAAGTAAGCTAGCAGCTACCTACACTGAAGAACTAATACGAAAAAGTCTTGTAGGTTTTGTTGTTGTTGTTAATGTTTTCCTTGTTGCATGAAATTAAAGTATCTTTCTGTTCCTTGCAGCTGGAAACAATGTGGAGGTTGATGAATCTTTATTCCAAGAAATGGATGATTTAGAGTTGGAGGATGAAGAGGATGACCCTGACTACAACCCTGTTAATTTAGATAGTGATTAGACTTATTTGAACTGATTCTGTCATCAGTATGGACATATGTAAGGGGAGAGGGGCAGGCAGGAAAGCCACAGCATCTGTGGTTTTAGTAATGTGTATTGCTTTTCTTTTTTCATAATTTTTTCCAAAGAAAAAAACAATTTATTTTAAATCCAGGAGAAGTCTTCTGATGACTTTCACTATAAATAAATTTACTTTTAATACTTCAAATGAAAAATTTGAGAAATACTGATCTGTCTGAAAACACTTTTCTATTTTCTCTAATTTTTTTTTCTCCCTACATCTTTAATTGTCCTTTGAAGAGATGTGGCAACATGCAAGATGGAAAGATGTTACAGCAAGCACTAAACACACCTGCATCTGAATGCTGAGCAGCTTTTCTGCTGTCTTCCACCTGGGATAAACATGGGCAGCTTTGGTGAATAAAAGGGATCACATACTATGCAGTTATTTATTTTGTTGTTCCTCCTGTGGAATCTTTTAATAATTCAAGTCAGTTCTGGTGCCCCAATTTTTCAGCTGTAGATAGACAGCACTAGTCACCTTTGTTGTACAGCCTTATTAAAGTCTAGTGGAAACCATTTCCATACAATTAGAATGAATTTTTTTGCCATAGTAATGAATAATATTTTCACAATGGTGATTTCAGGTCAGTAGGGAAGAAAAAGTCAGAATGTGAAGCCTCTTAAAGTTTGGTTGGTTTATTCAGAGATCGTTTGGGTTTTTTTTTGAATGTGTGCCTCAATGAATTTTTGTGAAAAATCAAAACCCACCTTAGGAAAATTAGTTTGCTTTTGGCAGCAGACTGTATTGAAACACTATGAGTGGAGTGCACATTACAGCAGCAGGGTTTACAGAGTGCTCTGTAGGTTTGAATGTAACTGGTGTAGTTTTAGAAGCATTGTCTTGGCAGCCTGTGAAGGTTAGCACAGAATGCAGTAAAGCTACACATCAACTTGGGGATGTTGCCCATCCTTCAGAGTTGTTTCTGGAGCTAACAGCTGTTGGACTCCTCACTTACCACCTCCAAAAAGCCCAAACACTGCAAAAACTGCAGTGTTTAAACATGCTGTGTTTGAAACTGCAGCGCTAGAAGGACGATGGTGTCAAAAGACAGCTTTCCAAACAGAGACAGGCACCTCAATGATTAAACACTGTGTGCTGAATTTTAAATACTGTTAGTAGACTGCCTTAACTGTGCCAGCTTCAATCTTTGAAGAGGGTTGCACTAAAGTATCACATTGCTTAGAGGAATAATAAATTTATGAATTTTGGTATTTGAAAATTCCATAGTCAGGATGAGAAGTTTAATTATGGAATTCATTTAATGGTTATAAGATTCTCTGCTCATATCGCTCAAGAACATCTGTTTAGGATGACCTCCTTTAATATGGTTTTATTTTTTTCATTCAAGGTAAATGAATTTCTAGTAGATAGAAATAAGTGTTCAAGTACCCTGTAAATACTTTTATAAATTAACCATGTGCCTTTGTTCCTACAGTCGTCCCTTTGATCTTTTTAATTTTGGCTACTAAGAACTCTAGATAAGCATCTAGGTCTCAGTGATAATGTTTTATGTTTCCAAGCAATAAGCAGGATCTGTGCTTCAGATCAGAGTTACCAGATACATTAAAAAAATTGTGAGCTAATGTGATATCAAATCTTGCCTTTTCCAAAGAGACAGTTGGATTGAAAGCTTCATAGTTACTACATCCAGCTTCCTGTGTAATTGCTAGGATGCTCTTCAGCACTGAACTTATTTCTGGTATGTCTCAATTCAGCTGCATAAAACCCCATTTAATCCTAAGGCTGCTTTGCATTTCCAGCTATGTATGTTTAAAACTGCTCTTTTTTCATAAAATAATTGAATTTGAGCTCTCTAAATTTGGACCAAATCCAAGAATCCTGCATAGTCTGTGCAAATGTGATAATCAGAAAATTTTCCAAGTAGATCACTGATAAGTCATCTACCTATGAAAGTTTCTCATTACTTATATTTCTAGAATAATGAAGTTTTCTAGTCTGTTTTCAAACTAACATATTTATTGGTTTTCATGCAGAGAATGTATAGCTTAAAAAAATGTTAAAATTATGTAAAACAAGTTAAAATGTGAAAATGTGTTTTTGCTGTTACATTTCAAAGCAGAGGAAATAATAAGGGTTGAAGTGACAAAGAAATTGCATAAAGACTGTTCCTCCAGGTCCTTGGAAGAAGTTGTAGCGACTCAGTCTGAACTGCAGATTTGTTTAGCTTTGTTAGCAATTAACATCTGTGAAATAAAAAGGGAATTTGACTGAGAATAAGCTTGGCTCTGTGTGTGTATGTTAGTTTGCTAAAGTGAACAGAGAAGGGTTTTTTTGCTGGGATATTTAAATTTGCTTATCTACTTTGGATTAAATTGAAAACTAACTCGTACTAGCTGACTAAAACCCCATTTATAAACTTTTGACAGAATTACAGTAATTTAAATTCCTGGTGCTGACAACCTTTCTTGTATATTGTTTCTGACTGCCTCAGTCCAAAGCATGCACTGTGCATGGAGGCAATAGTGAGTTGCAATACTGCACCTTGACCAGAGCTAATTTAGTTTTGAACAGGCTGGATGTTTTGAGTAGTTGCTGCCAGAGCTCTTAAAATTCAGAGGATGGTGCCTCTGGGGGTAAAATCTCAAGCATGCTGCAAAGCCTAGGAATTTGCATGCAAATTATGACTGCAGTATTGGCATCTCTCCGTCCTTCCATTTGACACCTGCATCACAGATCAGGGCTGATACACAGGAGCTGATAGTCCCCCAGTTCCCAGGAACTCTCTTCCCTAGTCTGAGTCCCTCTAATGTTCTAAGTATTTAAACCTTTCACAGCTTAAAGGCTTCTACATACCTACTGAATGAATGCATTTTCATAACTATTTTTAAAAATTCTATGAGTATTTCAGAAAAATCAGTGATTTATGGATTGTAATATCTGTACATGTTCACATGTTTCACTGCTTCCAAAAATGACAAATTCTTATTGCCAGAGGACATGAAACATGAGAGAAAGCAGTTAAGGCTCTTACACCAGTATTTAGGTGTCAGCATAGAAGGCAGTCTAAATGAAAGGGATGAATCTGAACTCCAATTACAATAGGTGGATGCATGATAGAGCTGGTAAAGCAAAAACACCCTGTGCTACCTCTGTAACACACTCCCCCATCCCTCCCAGCCCTCAGCTCCCCTCCCGGAGGGGCAGAGCTCTTACATTCAACCAGAGCAGCACGTTCTAGGTACACTAAAGTGCCTCAAACACCAGAGACATTTATTTCAACAGACAGCTCCAGTCTCTTAAATAGCATTAACCCTGCACAACAGAGGCACTAGTCAAAAGGCAGTGTCCTTTTGGGATATACATTATAAAACACAGAAAAAATAGAAATTAAAAAAAGGATGAAGATAGAATAAACACTTTTAAAAAATATATTAATTTTATTCATTCATGGTACAAAAGGAATATTTTCTTCCTCTCCCCCAAAAATTGTCTTGCATAGCACCTAAAGCAAGCACACACACTATATTTTGGACACCACTTTTGTCAGACCTCTTAGCCAATGCCAACACTGATCCACTTCCTAAGCACATGTATTCAAGTGATACATCTAGAGAAGCCAGCTAATGGAAAAGAAGTTCACTAGTAAATTAATCCCTGGTGCAACAGACTGAACCCTGAAGAAACAGAGGACTGGCCACTGTGGCAACATAAACACATTTAGAGGCAAACCATGACCAGGAACTCCAATGAAGTAGCTCCACAGAATCTTTCTCCACTGCTCATTAACAATAGTGTATAATTTGCTACAAGACAGTAGATGTTGCTAATTCTAAGCAACTAAGAAAATAACACATTTTCTAGTGAGATAAGGACCGAAATACTTTAGAGTTACATTTGTATCAAGATGCCAGAGTTTTGACTGAACACAAAAACTACAGGTTTACTCCAGTGTTGTGCATTCCCAGAGCTCCCAAGCATTTATGGAGACACAGTTTAAGTTTAAAAATTGTTGGGTTAGGGTCACAGTCCAGAAGTTTAATGCTTTGCACCCGGCCAGTTCCAGAAGCAGGTTACAAAGGTATCCTTTAAGGAATCTTCTCTGATGTTAAGACCTGAGAAGCACGGCAACGAGCCTAAAAATAGGTGGGGAGAGAGGAAAAGAAAATACTTTAATGAACAAAAGCAGCACTTTAAAGAGCTTCTTCCAAATTAGCATTTAGTAATCTTAATGAGTGTTAGGGTTTACATTCCATCTTACTGAAATGGGAGCTTCCAAGACAACACTCTAAACAACTGATATTAAATATAAATAAAATTTTTGAAAATAAGAAAAAAGTGGCAAACCAAAACCAAATGAACACCACCACCATCACCAAATCCCAAACAACACCTTTATTACACCACGTCCTGAAGTTTAAGGCTTTTTCCCACTAGGAGGAGAGGATGGTTATGTTTCACTGATATTTCTGACATGTTCAGGGCCAGGAAACACTTAAGACAATACCTCATTTCAACATACCCATTAAATATAGCTGAGCAAGTGATTCAGTTGCCAGTTATTTCACAGTTTAAATAGAAGTGTGTCCTGAAGCTTGAACGTGCTGAACAATGCTGATATGACACCCCAGAATTGGAACATAGGTCCTCAGAATCAATTTGTTAGTGTAGGAAAGAAAAAGCTTTAGAAACAAAAACCACATTTGACAATCTGCTGAAAACTTCTAAGGTCTTAAAAAAGGTAAAATGCCCCAAAGTCAAACATATGGATAGGATTTATAAAAATTTCAACAGCTCAAGCCTCTGAATGTAATTTTGCACTGTGTTTGTAAGTAACTTACATGCTCACAGTTAGTTATTTAGGAGAAAACATTGTAAGAAAAAGGAAAATTTTAAAAAGCCTAATTTACATCTGCAAACAGCTGAAAGCTTCATACAAGACCTAGAAGTTGTAAGCCGGATCCATTTATATGCAAAATGTTATTGGTTTTGATATCCTGGGATTATATAAGCAGAAAGCAGGAGAGAAAAAGATCAAGGAAAGTGAAAAGATGCAAAAAAATCCCTCATGCAACCATATATGCATATGCATTCAAAGAACTGATGCAGATGGTCTTAAATTTTCACAAACAGAAACTGTTTTCTGAGATACTTACAGCTTTCTCTTCCAAAGAGAGCACCCCATCTACAGCCACTATCTGATATTGCTTTTCTTTTAGGCTACCCACAAATTTCCGAAGTAGTCTGAGACCAGTTCCATCACTGTTTTGTTTCAGGAGTTTCTGCATTTGTTGGGAAGAACATCCTGGGTCAAACAGTAGCAAACATAAGCTTTTGTTCTTCTTCTCTTCTATTCCAACAACAGTACGACTGTGGCCTAGTATCAAAACAAGAGTTTCAGTAGTTTAGAAACACATAAATCCCATTTACTACCCTGTAACTTATGACTGATTTTCAGATCAAGGAAGGCATTACTCAAAATTTAAGATAGTTATGAGATTACATGTCAAAAAGTTGAGATCCCAATCACATTCAGCTCTTCCATCCAATAAAAATACAAACTGTAATGTTGCTCTTACTAAATAGGAAAACTACAGGAAATAAAACCAAGCCTTCAATTCAATGAAGGACTAAAAAATGCTGCTCTGAACTGCAGTATCTATAAAGAGAGATAGAGAATAGTAAGAAACCAGCATATTGTGACACTGACCTTGATGTTGCAAGTAGATAGGTGGTTTGGAAGTACACACCACCTTTGCACCACCTTCATTATCTGTAGAATAGTAATGCAAAATCCACTCAAACAAGCGAGGATGTGTACCCATAGGGCCAGTGGGTTTGTGAAAGTCAATGATTTGGCACCTACAAAACATTGAGAATGAAAACAACAAACTTTCAAGCAGGTTGCTACTTTTCACCTCTAGGGTCCCTGTCTCCTGCACCCAGTGGTCCTTACAACTTTCTTATTTTTCAATACAGGAGTAGGGGACACATAATTACAAAGCAATGAAACATATACTGTCACAAACTGGAAAATGTATTAGATAAGAAAGAATGCTCTACTTTGTTCAGTCTAACAAGAACTTGTGAAACTTGCAAAAATTAATGCTACTTTTTTAGTATGTTATACATGTACATTATAGAATCCAATTAAAAGCCACAGAAAATAGCTGAAATTTAGATTCTTCCTGAGAAGAAGCTTTCAGAGAAATTAAGTTCTTAATCAATGCTTTAATTTATGCATACGTGGCATAATTCAGCATCAATCTCAATGATCGAAGCAGTTACTCAGTTTATGTACCTCCTACAAGTAGTTACATGTACCTGTAAGTAGTTCTATAGCTTCATGCTGCATTAAATCTGACTTGTTTATATATGGTTCAATTTAGTCACTAAGGTGGCTTTGTCATCACACAGTTGGGAATTCTAACCTTTAAAGGTACAGCACTTAAATCAGCAGTTAATAATAACAACCACAACAAAAAGCAATATTTACTTTATCCTGAGACTGGTTAACAGTGAATAAATTTCACATGCTCCTATCCATGCTTTGGAACCATGTAATCTGTTGTTGAAGTGAGATGCCCCATGAGGATCAAAACCTTCTTTCCAGGCATCTTCAATCATGGACTGAATCTTTGGGATACTAGGAATTAGTGTAGTATCTGGAACAGAAAAGCTTTTGAATTGTTGTTACAGTGACTGGAATAGTCTATTAATTAAAACTATTCAGCTTCTTTTATAACAGGCATTTGATGTTACAAAGATGCACCAAAAAAACTAAAGGTAAAACTTCAACCACATCATTTCTTGCCCATATTCACCTCTGACTCTTCCACAGCAAGTTCTAGTGGTGTAACCACCATTTAATAGGTATCATTGACCTTGTGAGACTTGCTGTGTAAATGAAAAGGCCAAACATCAGTCAGCAGGTTGTCATCCAAGGTACGTGGAACAAGCAGCATTTTGTTTAATACCTCTCAGGCAGTCGTTGTAGAAGCTGTTTTGCAACAGTGAGGAAAGGAGCATTTGGAAATTCCTGTAACCACAACCCCAGCCTCTGTCACCCAAAGATGAGTGGAAGTGATCTACTCCTGCTGAAAGCCACACACGCCTCACATCTTTGTTCTCACTCTGATAGTACTTGCACAATGCTTCAATGACTCCTAAAGAAGACAAAATGTGAAGTTTATCTGTAACATGAACTGTAAAAGGTGTATCTGTAAAATGTTACCAGAAGATTCCTTCCCCAACTTGGAACTGATACAGATTAATACAATTTATTTTAAAACTTCATTATATTTAGAGCCCAAATCACAAAAGCAGTGGAAATTGCCCCTAGTTAATTTCAGTGGTCTTTACTTTGATGAATTTATGTGCTATGAAGCTTTCAAAACTAAATCTATTATTTTCACTGTTGCTACACAGTAGTTATTTAAATTAAACAGCTTGGACTAAATTATGAACTGTGATAGTCAAAGGAACTATTACAATGATATAGAAAAAATATGTCACCAATAAAGCATTCCTATGCCCATGCCACCTCCAGCACATCATCTTAAAAACATGGCGATACTTATGCATACTATGTAAACCTTTTATTCCCCCCAACTTATTTTTCCTGGGGAAACTAAGAGGGGAAAAAAACCAACAACAACAACAAAAAAAAAGGAATGGCAGAAATGTCACAGAGCTTGAGAATTATTGTAAATATTTTGAAATAATGCTCTTGCATGATATTCCAAGTTCTCCTTTGTTACATGAAAAAATATGTTTGGGAATACTCTCTCCAATTCATATATTTAAACCCTCAAAGCCCTTTCACAGCCATGCTGCTGTGAAGAGAATTATTCCATAATCACCACAAATTATTTTCTAACAACCACTCTGAAATCTATATCATTACCAAGAATGAAAACTTTAAATGTGTTATTTCCACGCAATCCGTTTCACAGAAGACATTTTATTTTACCTGTCAAGAACCAAGTGGATATTTTGTAAGAACCACTAGCAATAGGCTCAAAGACCATTGAATTGTGGTCTTGGAAAGACAAGGGAGCCTTTTGAAAGGGACACAGAGACCCATCTGCCCTGTGTTTCTGCACCAACTATAAAACATTTAAGAGAAGATGTATCAAGTAGATGTCTACTCTTCCCAGTCCTCTCTTGGGCTTTGTAATCAGGTGAACACTGTGCCTTACCTGCAACCAGCTTACACAATATAACAATTAACAGAAATACAAGACAAAAAGCTGCTGCAAATTTGAACAGCTACACCGGATTAGGAACCAATGAATACTAAGCAATAATCAAGCACAGGAGCCAAGGGCAATCAGCTTGTGACATGTGCATCTTCTGATACATACAATACATCTATTGGTGCCCTTAACCAGACAACTGGGTTCCAAGTTCCACAGAAAAAAAAAAAAAAAACAAAAGAAAAAAAAAGAAAAACAGCCTGCAAGTTAGAACACAGATCAAAAATATACCAAGATATGATTTAATTTCCTTATTTAGGACTTTACAACTGTAACAATTTAGATTGATGTAGAAAATTATGCTTAGAACTAGGACACAGCCAATATTAAACAATTAATTATATAAAGAATTATATATAAAGATTGGTTTGGTCAATACAATCGAAGCTCTAGAAAGTACAGTTTTAGTTGTATAATTTCAGCATCTTTACCTGATGTCTTAGTTCTGCCATCATCTATACCAGAAGCCAAACTTTCCATCATGTCAGCTTTTCTCTTATGATATTCAAAGGGCTGCATCCTTCCTCTATCAACTTCTCTTTCCATATTCTTTAGAAATTGCTGCTTGAAGCCACCAGAATTATCCAAGCCATACTGTCTCTGTTAGGGATGGAATGTGCATGATTTAAATCACATTTTTTAAAATTCATCTTTTGTCCATGCAGTTTCTCAAAATCACTATTAGTAACTTTGAAAAACTGTGAGACATAAAAACTTCAAAATTATAATTATTTTAGAGCTGAAGACCAAGCTTCATTCCTGAACATGAATATGGGACTAGGAAAGCCACACCTGGAAGAGCAGACACATCCCTCTGCTCCCTCTTGGCAGAGCCATCAGCACAGAGGCAGTCTGGCAAGAGGTAGTGTGAGTGGGAAGTGAGTTACCAGGGCTGTGAGATGGGAGACAGAGGGAAGCGGGACCTGGAGCAGGTGATGGTATTCCAGTAAAGGACAGCCAGGATGCTCAGAGCCTTTGGCACTCTGGCAAGGAATATGCTCCAGGCTGCACTGCAAAGCAGAGCACAAGAGCTGGCAGGAGCACAGGCAACAGGTGTGGAGGGAGAGCAGAACAGCATGCACAGGGAGCAGCCAGCCCCATCCTGAGCCAGCACCACTCAAAGCTGTAAAGCCAAGTAGCTCAAGGCTGTCACGTCCAGCACTCTGCCAGGATCAGCATTGCCAAGACACCGAATTTGCTTCCAACCCATGCCTGCACCATTATCTCAACACAGACTGTGTGGCTTGCACAGTCTGACCTGGTAAGGCCATTCCAGGACATTACAATTCCAAGATACTCAGCTTCTAAAGACACAACTGGTTTTAAGTTTACCATTTAGAAACAAGACTGTACCTGCAGCTTTTGAAATTCTTCTCTCTCTCGCTTCTCTTCTTCTGATCTCTGCCGTTCATCTTCTTCAGTCTGGAGTTGCTGAGCCAGTTCTAGATCTCTAATGTTCCCACCTATCCCAGGACAACATTTCAAAGTGAGGGGACTTGGTCAGGAGGGTAGTAATGCTTTGAGTTTAATTTTCAGAGATTCCTTTCTAAGCAGACATACGTAAACACAATTGGGCATTAATTTTAGGAGATGCACCCCGCATTATTTTGAGCTATTAGCAATGAACGCTGAACAGGACTGACTGCATTCAGTCCACCAAGACTCAGTCTCTTGACTCGGACAAAGTTCATGCAGTTACTGAAGCAATTACTTGGCAAATAATGCATCTACCTGCAGCACTGAGAAGACAGTTTTTGTTTACTGTGTTTCACTTCACTGTTAGCAAGAAGTCTCAGTTCCTTTAATACCACTTATTAGCATCTAGGACCATTGCTAGCAGTCTCACAAGGAAGTGACAAAAATTTACAATCCGAGAACTGAATAGGGAATTCGCTAAGATTCTCTTAGCTGTGTTATAAAATAAAGTTAATTTAGATTTTTTACTTTAACACTATGATTAATGAATCAAAAAAGTATTTGCAGAAATGAATTGAGAAAAAAAATAAAGTTTTCATAAGCTATAAACTCTCAACTCATCACAGTGGAACGTGCCACTGTAAACTCCATTTATGTAAACCTTCTATAGAGCTAGAAAAACAAATATATATTACTGTTGTCTTTTAAACATGTCTTGCTCTAAGTTCTTCCTTTGGCTAGCATGCATTCATTTACTTAGCAAGCATGCATAGACAAAGATTTCCTTATTAGCCTGGTAATTAAGTAGAGCACTTGGGCAAGTGATAGGACCTTAGCTACGTTAACTTCATTATACATGTGTCCAAATTCCCTTTAAATACAGATTTATTTTTTTCATTTCAAGTGAGATTCTACACTACAACATGCAAGTATCTGCAAATGCTTTCAAGTATGATTAAGCCTGTACCCTTTCACGTACCTTCTGAAAAGTTATGCTCCTCTAAGTGTAAATCCACGTGTTCTTCAAGAATCTGAATGTTTGTACAGGTGAGACTACACATAGGACATTCATACAGCTGTTCACCATTCCCTGTGTCTGAAAAAGAAATTCAGTTTCTTGATTAATGCAATTCCTGTGGTTCTTTGCTAGAATCAGCCCCTGATATACAATCTAAAACAAATACACAGTAATGAAGTTTGTGTTGCCACTGAAATTCCCCAGTGAAAGGCAGCAAATTCTAAACAACTGTTGCTCTCTTCACCACTTAAGAATTTGTAACTAAATACATGAAAAATTTAAGACATTATTTTCCTTCTTTCAATTAAGTTTTTCCCCATTTAACTTACAAATCACAATTTGCTATGATAATATTTGTACCAAGAAATGTTTAGTCTGAAATATCAAACCATTAATGTGTTCTGCTAACAGAAAAATTTAATGTTCATGTAATAACACAGCAGCTGTTGGCCTGAAAGAATAAAAAGTGCTGTTATTCTTATTTTGTTGGTCTTCCCACTTCTCCTCAAATACTGTTGTTCTTGCAGTTTCAGGATTATTATCAAGGGTACCACATAGTATTGGTAAAGTTCAAAAGGATTTCTGGAGATCATCTCGTCCCTGGTAGAATGGTGACATTAAATAGGTTAAGTTATACACAGCTTTTCCCAGCCATTTTTTGAATAATTCCAAGTATAGACTCCTCACAAATTTCCCAGAGGAACATGTTCTAGTGCTTAACCACTTTCACAGTAAAAATAAGTGTTCTTGCATTCAAATAGCATTCCACATATTATTGTGCCCACTGCCTGTTGTCACTGGGAACCACAGACAAATGCTTGACTCCATCTTTACTGCAAGTTCCTAGGATTTATCTCCACCTTCCTCAGTTCACAAAACACAAGAACTGGTATCCTGTGTTAGCAGTTTCTGGAAAGCATTTGTCCCAGCTAAATGTTTATGACAGGTTGGAAGAAAACTTGGTGGTACAATCATCTAAATTCACCACAAGCATTTAACGTAACACTGCAAAACACAGTCTTCTGAAACCTGTTAAATACATAAAAACCCCAAAATACTTTAATACAACTATTTTTAAAGCAGAAACTGACATGCAGGCAAATAAATTATTCAAGCTCTGCATTACCTGCACACATGGAAATGTTCAATGCTACGACCTGCGAGTGGGGTGGGTGGGTTCTTGGGGGGAGGGAGGGGGTTTGTTACGAAAAACATTTGTTACGAAAAACATTTTAATGACAGATTATGCAGCGTGGTTGGCTGTACCGGCACATTTTGCACCCGAACCATCATTTATCTAGTCAGTGCATGTAGCTGGTTACATCCCAAATGCCAGTCTTCTAAGGCTATTACCCACCAGCAGAGATGCCACCTTTAAGTTTCTGAAATAACGACCAGCATTCGGCCAGTTAGCCAAAACAAAATCCTGATCACGCCCAGAATAACCTACAGTACCTAAACCCATAACTGCTTCCTTTGTCCCAGTTTATCCCCGGCCGGTTCCCGCTGCCCCCCGATCCCCGCGGTCCCTCGCGGCGCCGCTCACCCGTGCCCGGGGCGCCCAGCAGGTGCCCGTGCCGCGCCCGGACGTGCTCCTCCAGCTCCCGCCCCGCCGCCTCCCCGCACAACGGGCACTCGGGCGGCGCCCCGGGGCTGCGGGAGCCGGGCGGGCCCGGCTCCGGGTGGGCCGTCTCCATGTGCCGCCGGAGCTCGTCGCAGCCCGCGGCGGCGGCGCAGAGCGGGCAGCGCGGCTGGCGGCGGCACAGGGACGGGCGGCGCGAGTGCCGCCCGGCCGCCGCCTCGCAGGGCAGGGCCCGGCCGCACACGTCGCACAGCACCATGGCAGCGGCGGCGGCACGGCGGACACGGGCGCGGGACCCCCTCAGCTCCTTCCTTCCTTCCTTCCCGCCCGCCGCGCGCGCGCTTCCCGCTGGGAAGGGCCGTGCCCCGGCCCGGGGCGGGCGCGTGCCGCGCAGAGGCTGCTGGGAGCGGCGGGCCCCGCCCCCCCCGACCAGTGCGGCGCGCGGCGGGGCGGCGTCCGCCATCTTGGCTCGGTGTGTGCTGGCGGCGCGGAGCGCTCCGGAGCGGCGAGCTCGCGTTTGCACGGCGCCGGGCGCCGGGCGTGTCCGCCGCCATGGGTGAGGAGGGAAAGGCGCTGAGAGCCGGCGGGTGGGGGCAGCAGGGGCTGCACCGCTTGTGGGACGGGGTGCCCGGTGCAGGCCGGTCTGCCGCTGGCTCCGGCGGGGCACTGCCCGCATGGCAGCTCGGTCGGGCTGGGACGGCGTGGCGCTTCCTCAGGCAGGAGGGCTCTGCCATCCTCCCCTTTCCCTGCCTTGCTGCTGGTGGAGGGGGCTTTCCACCGCTTCTGCCGGGGCCGGGAGCGAAGAGCCGTTCGTCGCTGTGCAGCCCTCAGGCTGGCCGGGTGTCCGGCCCCTCGGGCTGACAGCTCGGGCGGCCCCGGCGGTCTCGCACCGCCCGGCCCGTGCGGGCTGCGCCGGTGCAGAGGGGGCGGGGGGACAGCGAGCCGCCGTGTGTGGTGAGCCTTAGGTACCTACACAAGAAGGAGGAACAAAAAAAAAAAAAAAAGAAAGTAGTGTGATAGGTGTTAGGGTATGCACAACAAGTGGGTGCAGTGCAGGATGTGGTGGGTGGAAGGATTTAATGTTAAAACGGGTGTAGTTTTGTAGCACAGAAGTGCGGGTTTGCTTGGATGTAGATGCAGAAGGTGTGAAAAACCAGGGACTGCCAGTCTTCTTGCCCTTGTGATGTCTATATCCAAAGCCTTGTGGGGGATGGAAGCTATAAATTTGTCAGTTTTTCTCTTTTAAAACAGTTCTGATGAGACCTTCCGTCCAGTTGACCTTCTGTAACATTTCAGAGAGGTGGTGGCTGGGTTACTTTGAACGTGCATTTCTCTCGTTCAGTCCATTTTCTTGGCCTGACAGTTTCATTGGCACAACTAAATTAGCAAAGCATGAACGATTAAGAAAGGGATGGTGTTCTAAGACTAGATAATCCACTGGTATTGTTGGGGAAATAAAGTTACGTGATTGTTGCTAGAAATTTGCCTTAGACAGTGCACACTTAGCCTTGTGCAGAGATGTCAGTAGTTTACTTAAGTTCTTGTGGAGCAGATACTTGGGTGAAACAGGCTGCCAAGTCCTTGTGGTGGTGCCTTGATGTCAGCCTAAGTTTGCAGTCTGTTTTCCTCTCATAACTTATGTTTATTGCTTAGTGGTCCTTGGTACTGCTGAAAAAAGTTAAAAAAAAAAAAACAAAACAAAAAAACCCAACCCAAACAAAAAACCCAAAGCAAATTGTCTCAGCGTGGAAGTTGCCAGAGAATTTTACATAGCTCAGGAGCTGTAGTTTACATGTTTTCTCCTTGTAGCAGAATTCCAGAAGAATGATCGTTTGTGTAGAGTCTTGTTTTTAACTGTTTGTCAGATGAAGGCTTCAGTTCTAGCATTAAAAAAAGGCACCGTGCTATTAACAACCTTTTCCACTCTGTTTGATCATTCTGGTGACAGAATCTTGAACTATCACTTTTATCTTTCCACAGCTGATATACCTGAACTGACAGTCAGATTCTAATCTTGTAAATCCATGACAAGAACTGGTAATTAGAGTGAGACAATAATTTTGTTAGTTTCAAATGAAAAAGAGTATGCCTGTCTGCGTGCCACTGACCCTTAAATTATTTTCCTGCACACAGTTTAGAAGGAAAAGTGTAGCCCTTAGATTTTGTTATGTTTGTGAGATAGTGAAAATAAAGAAACAATGCCATAAGGTATTAAATGAAGCAGTAATTACTGCAGGTTTTCTTCTAAAGTTTGTGTTTATTTGTAATATATTTAATGTCATCTTTATGAGAGGAGGAAATTTTTTTGCTTGCTTGCTGATAGAATCAAAATTTAGCAGCATAATGTCTTTTTAGTAGCTTTTTGTTTCTCAGTTTGCTTGTAAGATGCATAGTTTCTTTTTACAGTAGCTTATGCCCTTTAATACTGCATCTGATTTTTGAGATGAACTGTAGTTTAATCTGTAGTTTGGAAATGCCTATCTAGGCATAGGTTTTCTGTGATTTCTGCATTTAAGATTTTTGTTGATGAGCTCGATTTTGCAAACATGCAGGAATAGGTAGCGGCTGCTGTAGATATTTTCATCTTGCAAGAGATGGCAGGTGTGGCCTTTTGGAGTAATTCTGTATTTTTTCAATAGACAACATGGCAAGCCCAGCTAAAGATAACTTCAGAATGAAAAGCTACAAGAATAATGCACTTAATCCCCAAGAAATGCGCAGGAGAAGAGAGGAGGAAGGAATCCAGCTTCGGAAACAGAAAAGAGAAGAGCAGGTAAGCATCTTGGGGAGCTGTTCACTGTTCAGTGCCTGTGGAGCTATATTCTGGGGCCTGAAAGGACTTGAGCAGACTCATCCTCTGGAGTGGAATCTAGGAATTCCAGGAATGCCAGGTTGAACGTCTGTTTTCTTTGCATTTGTGGGAAGCACCAGGCACCTCTCAACAGGATCATAAAAAGGTGAACAGAAGCCCTTTGAAGTTACTAGGGCACACAGAGGAGAGAGCTGTGACTTTTAACATCAATCCATAGTCTAGGTTTGTACATGTGAGACTATACCAAAAGAACACTCATATTTCCAGTTAGAATTTGAAACCTTGCATTCTCTGCTAGAGCTGGGATCACATTTGGTGTGTGAAGGGAGAGGATTATTTTCATCTTTGATACCATGCTTCAAATTGCTGAAGAGCTCTTCTACACCAACTTAATGAAGTGGCTATCAGTTAGGGTCTCTGAACTGTTATACAAAGATTTGCAGTTGTTCTCATTGAATTTTTAATGATCAGAGTACGTGGAACATTGTATTATGTAGTAGTTTGTCATAGTTCCTCTTCACAGAATGTGTGGTAGTTTCTTGCCAGGAGGGTAAGGAAGGTAGTTTGTTTTTCTGTTTGGTTTAAAGTGGATGACTTTGTCTCCCACAACCTGGAGAGTGTCCCAGGCTCTGATCTACACTCTGCTATGAGGTGGAATGCTTACCCTTCTACTGGGAAAGTGGTGCATGGAAAAAGAATTTCAATTATTTGGGCCAGAGGGGTAAGAGTCAGAAGTGGTGAGGTACTGGAGCACTTATCTCTGAAAGGGTAATGCATTGCAGTTCCTGCTGAAAGTTTTGTTTACATCTTTTGTAGTAAATGCTCCCTAGATAAATTATGAAAATAATGGGTGTTTCCTCTCCCATGCTGTTTTAACCATGAGACTACTGTTATGGTCTGCTTGATCTTAGTTTGTTGGACTGGTGTTTTTCAGCTCTTCCTGACCTGAGAATGAGTTTATGCAGGGAGATGAGACTGCTTGTGCTCCAGGACAAATTGTGACTGGCAGAAAGACCAAGCAAGTTTATACTTTTCAACCAAGAACTTCTGTGTCCTTGTTGAGCATTGAGAAAGAATGGCTGGTCCTCCAAAAGTGGAATATTGCTTCTTGTTCCTTTGTGGGTTTAAATGGAATTAAACCTCATTTGCATTCAGTGTTCTGTAGTTGTTTTGTTTCCAGAATTACACCCAACCTATAAGTGCATCAAACAGGGGAGAGAATGCCTTGGTTTAGGTTCCTGTTGAAATAGAGCTGGATATAAACATGGAGTTGTTCTGCAGTTTTGGATGTGTAGAGCAGCAGAAACCTAGGTCTGTAGACACCTAGAGGGACAAAACTGTCAGGATTTATAGGTGGTTTCATTATTATGCTTAGAGGTGAAATCTTAGTCAATGGACTGAGAGCCTCTCATTTCCTTCTGAAGGTACGAATGTAAATATTCTTAGAATTGTTGGTTACACTAGTTGTAAGTGTAGTATTGGAATAAAGACAAAAATTTATGTTTGGTTTCTAGAAGAGAACAGGTCAGTGTGAACGTTTTGCTTATATTCCAGAAAATGAAGAGTTTATTAAATACTTCTAACACTATTAAATATTGAATACTACAGTGCTGGTATGTATTCTGAGCATAGGCAGTGTGAAGTGTAAGGCAGTTTTTGGACATAGAGAATATTTAATGTTGCATGGTTTGGAAGTTCACCTTGAAGCTATACTATTTTTTTCCCTTCTATATGAAAACTGTGTTTCTAGTTTAATCTTTCCTCAGCTGGGTATAAAATACAGATGCTGCTTAGTAGTCTTGTATAGAAAGGAGGAATGCAGTGTGCTGAAACACAAACATTGCCTCTATGTTGGTGATTTTAGCCTATAAGCTAAGAAGGGGGAAAGTAGCTTGTAGAATACTATTTTTTGTTTAAAATGCATGCTAATTATAAGGGATAAAAGACTAAAAGCAAAAATGTCTGTATCCTCTTTTTCTTGTGGAAGAAATTAAGGATCTTTATAACTAGTAAGAATCTAGTTCTGAATGTCTATCTGAAGTGTTGCTGTGCAGTTTCTCAAGATACAGATATGATAGTTTTTCTCCTTTATGTTACCCAAACTTTTGTATAGAATTCCCCTTGCATGGGTGGAGGTGAGTAGGTAAAATTCTTTGATTGGTATTGGTGAAAGCATTTCTTCAAGTGTATGTCATCAGTACCCACACTTTGGTTACTCCTAATGTCTCCCAAAAATTTCCCCTTTGTTCAGCTGTTTAAACGCCGAAACGTGTCTCTCCCGGGAAATGAAGAATCCATGGTAGAAAGCCCAATTCAGGATCCTGATGTCAGCTCAACTGTTCCTATTCCAGAGGTAAATACTTCAGAATGTGTTTAGAATGTTATCTATTAGTGTGCATAGTACTACACTATAAGAAATCTTCCTTGCATTTTAGGAAGAAGTTATTACTGTAGATATGGTACAGATGATTTTTTCAGATGATCCTGATCAGCAACTCACAGCAACTCAGAAATTCAGAAAATTGCTTTCTAAAGGTAGGTAAACATTACCTGGTTTTTTTTAGTTGCTTCCCTCTGTGTTATTGTGAATTATACTGAGAGTCAGTTAACATTTAGTTATGTTTTATTTTGAAAGAGATCTTGCAGAAATTTGTAGCTCTGTTTATAAAGAAACTGTGCGAAATCTCTTCTGACCTAATGGCTAAATACAGAAATCTTCATTATTTAGATGTTAAGTCTTTCAAAGTGGAAAACAAGGATGTTTTTGATTGAGGTGTCCAGGGCAGTAACTAACTGCACACTAACAGAGTAATTGTTGCAGTGATTCAGCTTCTCATTCCTATTCTCTCCTCAAAGGAAAAAAAAATTACATGTCTGTCAGAGAAGAGTTGTAACTTGTTTTTGTTGGGGCTGTAAAACATGCAATCTTAAGGTGGTGCTGGTATGTTTATAGCATGATAGGTAAGGGTATGCTTGGTCTTTTAAAATAGCATCCAGTAACCATAATTGCTCTTCCACCAGCTTGAGCTGTTGGTGGAAGGAAGAGTGTTCTGTGATGAATTACTAACATGCAAATAGATAATGGTATGTGTTACTGTTATTATATGTAACAGGGTGTTTACTACATTGTACCACTTCATAGAGAAGATCCTGCAAGTGAAAAGTTTGTAACTCCTTTTGAAAAGGATTGAATGAAATTATGATAGGATCTACAAGTCATATTCATGGTTTTGTCATACTGAAAAAGTAATTTATTTGGTTTTTTTAACACAAATATGTTTGTTTTGATTCCCTAGAGCCTAATCCACCTATAGATGAAGTCATTCAAAAACCGGGAGTAGTACAGAGATTTGTGAAATTTCTAGAGAGGAGTGAAAATTACACTCTACAAGTGAGTTCAGCTTGTACTGATTTGGGGTTTTGAATGGGATTAGAAACCTTCCAAAAGAGCTTTGGAAGGCACATGTTGTTTTGTTTGGTGGGGGTTTTGAGTAACCAAATATAATTATTTTTCACCACTGAAGCCATATGTTTTCATTATTGCTGTTAAAAGTGTGACTTGACTTTGTGAATTTCATAGTAGTCTTTAGGGTCATGTATTCAGCTGCACAAAAGCTTGGGTGTTGAAAACAAAAGGTGTTCAAGAGGATTTGCAGAGTGGTGTATTAAGATCATCAGCAATGATGTGTGAGCAGGATCTGTCTTGTTAAGCGTTGAATGTATTGTAGTACTTTTCAGCTGAAATCTTAAGAAAAAAATTCAGGAAACTGACAGGCTTGTTTGAAATCCTTTTAGAAAATATCTAATTAATGGTCGGAGTAACTAGTTCTGTCTACTCCTCCATGGGAATAGCACTTAGGCCTTGTGGACATTTGTTCTAGAAGAATTAACTTAATATTGAGTAAACAAAAGTTATCTCTATTAGTTAATACAGTGACTCAAAATCTTTCTTAGTTCTGCAAGCCAAAACCTAAAAATAATGTAGTTACTGAAAGTTCTTACTAAATAGAGATTTTGTCAAGACCAGGTTTTTTATTGTGTAGAGTACTCTAATAATAATTGCATGTCAGTGGAAAGGAAAAAAAGTTGGAAAATTAACCTCTGAAACTCTTATGTCAAACTTCATGTCATGATGTTAAGTTTCACTGCTGAGTGGTTTAACGTGGCTATGTTTGTGTTCCTCAACAGTTTGAAGCAGCTTGGGCTTTGACAAACATAGCATCTGGAACTTTCTTACACACCAAAGTTGTAATTGAAACTGGAGCTGTTCCCATTTTTATTAAGTTGCTTAGCTCAGAACATGAAGATGTACAGGAGCAGGTAACTGTCTTCTTGAGGGGTTTTATAACTACTTAAAATTCAGTCATGAATGTCTCTTTTGTGGTGTGTTGGCTTACAGAGGCTTTGACCCCGTTTACCTACTAGCTACTTGATCTGCCTCCAGGAAGACAAAAATTTACTGCCACTATTTTTTCCCATCATGGATTTTTTTTTCTATTCTGTAATATTTGCTGTAAAAAGTATAGAGTATCTGTAAAAGTAGATTTGCAAGTACATATAAATTCATTTGGATGCTTTGCTTTTTAAGGCAGTGTGGGCTCTTGGGAACATTGCTGGTGATAATGCAGAATGCAGAGACTTTGTTTTGAACTGTGGAATATTGCCACCTCTCTTAGAGTAAGTATTGTAAACTAACACTATAATATATTGTATGTGTATAGATAAATGAAAACTTCAGCTTAGAATTTACTTGAAAAGAGTATAAGTTTTTGACAGTTTTTGTCTACATTGAGAATCATAACAATATAATAAGAAGCAATTTAATGTTTTGGATTACATGAGCTTCATGTATATTTTTAATTAGTTCATGACTGGAAGCTTTTCAGTGTTTGCAAAAGCAGAGAAGTGTAACATCACAGGTATGAAATTTCTGTATTGTGCCAACTCTGTTGTCTAATTTCTGAATGTATGGGGTGCGAGACAATTTGATTCCCACTTGTATGATTCCATCTGCCTAGGCAATAGGCCATTTTCTCCACTTTCTTTCAGTAGCTCCAAGCTCTAGTCTTCCAATGTATCTATTTGCTTGCTGAGGTGAGCTGACAGAGTAGTTGTTACATGAGCTGTGTTCCATTAGGAGATTTCTCTTCACTAGGAATATCATTCCAGCATTTACTATGTGCTTACCATACTATTTTCATCACAGGGAAAAATTTGCACGAGACAAATGTTACTCAGTTTATTACCACTTAAGGTAATAAAACAAAACATTTGTAAAATAGCTTAAAATAGCAGAGGATAATATGATTACCTTCAGCAAGGGCTTAAATAATTAACATTTTAGACATTTTGTTATGAATCTGAAAGTAAACCTGATTTTTCAGGTGTTGAATCTTTCATGTTCTATTTGGCAAAAGCAGAAGTAATGTGTTAATTTTTTTACAAGAACTTCCAGGTTTTAGCTTTTTATGGAAGTATTATTATCAATTGGATTTTCTGAATGAAAACATCAAAGTTCATTCCATGCAGGATTGCATCTCCTAGCCCCTTCTAAAGACCCTCAGAAAGGTTTAGTTGAATGATGTTTCACATAAGCAATTGTTTACTTTATATGCATGTACACGATTTGGGAACGAGACATGCCAAAATTATGCAAAATAATCTCAGATTCAGTTGATTTTAAGAAAATAGTTGCAGCATGTAAGATATGAAGATAAATAAATTTAAACTAGTAATCAGTGATATAATTTCTCTTCCTTATGTGATGTTCTTTTGGTAACAATAGCCAGAATATTACCTAAATTTTAATAAGAAATTACTTTTTCTTCTTATTGTTGTCTCTGACAGATTATTAACTAATTCAAATCGTCTTACAACAACTAGAAATGCAGTCTGGGCACTCTCAAATCTTTGCAGAGGAAAGAACCCACCTCCAGACTTCAGTAAGGTATAATAAAGTAGTAATTTTGAGAAATCAGAAAGCTAAAGAATGTTTGTAATATTTTATAATAAACAGAATCTTTGAATCTGAATATAGACATACTTTTTATGTTTCTAATGTCATCACACAGTCTTGCCCATCTGTTTTATCTCTGAAAAATCATCTATTTTGGCACCCATCAGCAATAAAATCATATCTCTTAAAAACTTGAGACTATAGTCTGGTGCAGAGTCATACACTGGTGTGAAGTGATGGACAAATTATACATTCAGCACTAAACCATATGGGACTGTATTTTCTCCAGAACTGTTGTAGAGAATGTGAGTTATAGTTGAAGCTTCCCCAGTCTTTTTTTTTTTGTTCTGATTGTGAGTGCATGCTGCATGAATAAAACTTTGAGTTTCCTGCTCTGTCAGATGCAGTTAAATCAGACTATGATGACAGAGAGAGCCTCTATGCTTTCCCTTTTTTTTTTTCTTCTGCCTAGTATGTGGCTGTAAAGACTATAGAGACTAGTAGGAGTTTCACCTTATTTTCAGTATGAAATTAATTTCTGGTAAGGTTAATAACTTTAGAAAATATTAATACTGGATATTCTGGTAGAAGAGACTGAGTTTAAATGATCACTAAAGTTAATCTGGGGAGAGTTTTACCTCATAAGATAGTAATTACTAATGAATAGTTATTGCTACTTATTAATTCTTGAAGAAATATTAACAAAAAGGGGGGATTTCTGATGTCAGTTAATTGATCACTTCACAATGACTCTGCCTAACCTATATCCTTTACTAGTGTTTTGTTCTGGTACTGATAAAACAAGATTTTTTGCTGCTTGAATACAAAACCTCACAGGAAAAGCATGCCCTATAGGCAGCTGCTAATAAGTGCTCTGCTTTTTGCCCTTTGCAATAGCAGCATTTGGACACATAATAGAGACTGAATTTGCATAACCCATGTCAGGTAAAGAATTAAGTTCTACAGAGATTATGGAATTCCCAGGCTGTACAGCAGACACCTGTCAGGTTCCACATGGGGCTAGGATGATCTAGTTCATTTGGCTCTGCACAGAAGTTACAGAGATTAAGGTACGGCAGTGATGAGAACTGAAATGAGATCTTGCTTGTTTCACCAGTTCAGTGAATGCTGGGTGCTATGTGAGTTACTCTAAGTTGGTTATTACAAATAACTGCTGGTACTCCTACAAAGCCAGCAAAAAAAAAAACAAAACAAAAAAAAAAAAAAAAAAACCAAACCCAACTTTTATTACTTAGTGATTCTGTTCCCTGAATGATTAAAAAAGCATCAGCAATTCCTGTAAAAGAAGATGGCTTTTTATTTAAGCTGAACAATTATGTACTTAATACAGTATCTCTCAATAAATAGGCTGTGAATCAGAATTTATCCAATTTGCTGGTTTGAATTGGATATCTGGTTTAGCCAGACAGTGTTCCATCTGGGTCCTCATCATTAATGACCTTGTGTACCTGAGCAGTAAATTGTTTTGCACATCTCTGACTTTGCAGAGTGTTCTCTGAAACTTGAAAAGTATGGAACACCTAATTTTATGCAATATTTTTCTTTAACCTAGGTTGCTCCTTGCTTAAATGTTTTATCAAGACTGTTGTTTAGCAGTGACCCGGATGTGTTAGCAGATGCTTGCTGGGCCCTCTCTTACCTTTCAGATGGTCCCAATGATAAAATTCAAGCTGTTATTGATTCTGGAGTGTGTCGAAGATTGGTAGAGCTGCTTATGTAAGTCTTCTTCTCACCAAATAAATGTCTTATAGTACTGTTAATGTTAAAATAGAGCCGTGTTTTCTCACCTGATGTCTTAATTTATTTTTGTGAAAAGTGATTAACATTAATTCAATCTGAAATCTTTTAAGCTGCTTGCTAGCTTGCTTGGCTCCTGCAATTATTCCTGACATTGACAGTGAAAAAAGTTTTCTCCAAAGTATTCCCTTATATTCCTTAAAATTTAATGTAGGAATTCATATACATGAAGGAATATAAAGGCAAAGCCTGAAGACCAATGTTGAACTGTAAATTAGTTTATCTTTTTTTTTTAATTTTAATTTCACTGTTGTACATTCCATTCTAGGATATATAATTGCTTTACAGACAATTCTTGGACTCAATGAAGTCCAGAGGCTGGCTAGAGCAATTTTTAAACTGTTCCAATATATTTGGGTTATGGTTCATTATTTTCCTGGAAAAGGAGAGTAAATCCCTGTGTTCACATGGGACTGCAGAGTAGGTCTGGGATAATAGTTCCCAGCACAGACAGCTCAGCACACTTCCCTGGGAAAAGCTTGTTTTAATAGCTGTCAGCAGAGGGAAGATTGCTTTCTCTTCCATAGAAGCTCTAGGACAACTGTAGTTTCCTTCCCTCACACATCAGGCAGCTGAATATGGAATTCATGTGCTAGCTTCTAGGATTATTGACTCACAAAAAGGGTGATTTTGCTTACAAAACATACTAAACTTTACTGTACACCTCATAACACCCCCTCTGTTTCTGTGGCTATTGAATGACACGTGTTCCAGTATTGTATTTAATACTACTTGAGCTGGGTGAAATGGATCTGCTGAGCAGATTGCCCTAAGTTGTGCTGTTTCATAGAGGTGCATTTCAGTTGTGGGCTTGTAGTAAACAAATTTGACTAAACAGGGAAAGTGTAATAAGTAATACAGTGTTTTTGATAACTAAATACTTAGCACCTGATGTAAACCCTTGTTTGCTGAAAATGCAAAATTATTCTTTTAACACTTGGTAATATCAAGCAATATTTGTCTCCAGGCATAATGATTACAAGGTGGTATCCCCTGCATTAAGAGCAGTTGGAAATATTGTTACTGGGGATGATATCCAAACACAGGTAAGACTAGTTGATTTAAGAAAAAATATTTGGCAAGACAGAATTTTGTGAAAACATTGACAAAATACATGTTCAGTTTAGGTATGTGCATATGTCACTGAAAGAGGCTTTCTACAAATCTGTGTTCTTGATTTGATAGTTTAGGCTCCTATTTTAAGCATCAGATTAATGCAAGAATAAACATTTTTACAGCATTGTGTGTAGTGGATTACTTCATTTCTGTCTGATACTTTGACTGTTGCTTTTCTTGGTTTTGTTTTTTTTTATTATGGTTCCACTTTTTCAAGTCTTAAAGGCAGTCAAGGTTTTCACTTCTAAGCTATGCTTATACTTGATTTGTCCATGAATTTTTGTGTGATAGTCTTACTGATGTAATTTATTCTAAAGATCGATTTTATTAATTTTAGGCAATGGCATTGATTTTGAAGTAATGCAGGAAATAGGAAGACTGGTCCTACTTTAAAAATAATTCTCTCTAAAAGGCTGACAGTACTAGTATAAAAAGAGCATAAGGAAAAATGTTATTTGTATAATTTGTGAGCTCTAGAATAAAGGATTTTGCTAAGGAATTAAATGAAACACCTTATCTCTTAAAAAATTAACAAATAACTATACAAATTAGATGTGCATTTGTCAATCATTTTTACTTACTCATATTTTAGCCCTAAGCAGCCTTACTTAGTTTTGCTATTGTCAATCTTTTGGGCTGAACTTAATTGAAGGCAGATTCTTTCAAATTGCTGGATTGTCTGATCACACACTACAGCATTGAACACTTAAATTTTGCAGGATATGACACTTTGTATAATAGAAATGTGTTGGAAGATCTTTTGAAGTCCTCTGTAAAATGCTTTTATATTTATATATATATGTGTATATTGCGCAAGGCTATATATAGTACAACCCAGTTTTCAATTTTTAAATTATTTTAGGTGATTCTAAACTGCTCTGCATTACCATGTCTCTTGCACTTGCTTAGTAGTCCCAAGGAATCTATCAGAAAAGAAGCATGCTGGACTGTTTCTAATATAACTGCAGGAAACAGAGCTCAGATTCAGGTAAAGCCTGGGAATTTGTTATTTGGTTGGTTTTATTTTCATTTTACTACTTTACTTGATTTTCCTTGACAAGATGTAAGTGGATTACACTGACTCTGTATTATTTGTTTTAGTCCTGTCTGTAATTTTACCTAACCTAAATGGTTTCTTCTAAACTTTGAGATATTATTTTAAATAGAAATAGCTCTCACAATTTGTATTACAAATTTGTCCAGTGAAAGGTGAATTAGTTTGTAAATGGTGAATATTTTGCTTGGATAAAAGCCCGACATGATGTCATCAACACTGAGTTGTATTCTTGTGGAAACTATTGCATCCTGTGTTTTTTCAGGTGACTGGAGCTATCTGAAAGAATGTTCTGATCAGTAAAAATGAGAATTCTGAATCAGAACATGTATTCCAAAATGATTTTTCCCCTTCTGCTTCAGAGAAGAAAATGTTACTTCCTGATGTAACTTAAAACATGTAATGAAATCTCCAATTACAGGCAAAGTCTCTCAATGGAGACCACAGGATCTCAATAAAATGGAAAATTTTGTTCCGAGGCTTGATCTTCAGTTCAAAAACTCAGGATGTGTAGTATGATTTTTAAATGGGCCAATCCAGTAAGCTGGGCTCTGCCCACCAGAAACAGAGAAATAAAAACCCCAAGGTTTTCTGATGGCCACTGCAGTGCAATATTGGAATAGTTCTGAATTTCACTTCAGCATTTATAGTTTGTATGATATCATCTAAACAAAATATTATTTGCTTTAATATCAGCAGGCATCACTAATTCTTGTAGTTAAGGTATTAGTGTTCTGATATCTTTATTAATGGTTGTCAAATGTTATTATTTCATCTCTTAGGCTGTCATAGATGCAAATATTTTTCCAATATTGATTGAAATTCTCCAAAAAGCTGAATTTCGCACCAGAAAAGAGGCAGCATGGGCCATAACTAATGCAACGTCAGGAGGAACCCCTGAACAGATCAGGTAAGTTTGTGTGTGTTACTATTTTTTCTGCTTAAGGATCTTCTGTAGGGCACATGAATTTCTGCATTTGAATCTTGACAGTCAGAGCAACAAAATCCTAAACATAGCCTCATTTCCTTGAATCTCCAACTTGAAAATGTAGAAATTCAGAAAAATCAAAGTACATGCAACAAACATAATAAATAATTAGTACTTTTTTCAGGGGTGTTGCACCAGGCTTATCTTCTACAGCTGATACTGCATTGTCAAATAGAATTGGAACAACTGATGAACAGTTTCAGTGTTTGAAAATGGAAAACTGGCGGGGTTCTTTAGAAAACTTGTGCAGTGGGATTGTATATTTGGGGATAGACTGCAGGGATTCTAGTAGTTTCTTCATGTATTTTAACTTTGCTATCAGTATTATTTTAAAGCAGATACCTAAACTTGCTCAGAACTGAGTTTGATTAAATTGTTACTATCAGTAGCTATTTGTATGCTGCAAAGATAGAATTGCTAGAATAAAATACTCTCTGGTTTCTCTGAATACTGTAGAATAATGAACATTTTGAATCAGTAGCTGATAATTTGATTTAAAAGTTACTGTATTATTTGAAAGCCAGAACTGACAGTGATGTGATAGCTTTTCCAGCATATTTGGGAGGTCTGTTGCAAAAAGTATGTTCTTAGTTATTTATAATGTAACTAATCCTTATTTTCTTATAACCACTAAGTGTTGTCAGGGGGATAACTGGGATAACAAAGGAAAGTGTCTTGGTTTTTTTAATTTTTAAAATTGCTTGTATACCGTAATATTTCAAAATCTAGCATTCTGAAAATAAATTTTAATTCAGGATCTTCAAATAGTAGATTTGCATATAATACCATAACAATGGCTCCTCATAAAAAAATGCATTTATATTATTGGTGTTGTGAAGTTTTAGTCCTCCTAACATCCTCAGGGTACTACTGCCTGTTTAAAACTATACTGCAGTTGCAGGATAGTTTTAAACCACTGACTTAAACTGCATTTAGGCAAACATTGCTGTTGTTATTTTACTCACATGCTAGAAGCAAGGACACAGGTTATGACTTGTGAAAGTTCATACACAATTTTTCTCAAAATCGTGAAAAGGAGTGGGATACTCAGAATCCCAGTATTTTGTCTTTGTATTTAGAGTTACATCCTTCTCTTTATAGTAGGTGATGCTAAAATCTTGACGGACTGCTAGTATGGACTGTGTTAGCACAGAACAGTGCTCAGTGTTCTTACATGTATCTAATGTGTTTGCTTGATATTTTTACCACTAGAAAATTTCAACTGCCTGAGAAAAGAACTTCCTGATAGAATTTTTTCTTTTATATTCAATTAAACCCACCTGAAGATTATAGGTAAAAAGAAGTTAAAAAGACTACAGATTTCACACTCCAGTTAGGAATACACACATTAATTTTGTTTTATTAGGATAAGTTGTAATATTTATTTCATTTTAGCCTAAGTTTCTGTTTGTATTGTTGCATGTTTTAGAAATTCTGTTGTTTCAGCCACTTTTTTAGCAAAGTATTAATAGCAGTGGACTGGTATGTCAGAGTAAATGTGCTGGGTTATCAGTTCTTTTCCCCTTCTTCTATTTTGTTTCTGTTATAAAGGTATTTGGTAGCACTAGGTTGTACCAAGCCTCTTTGTGACCTCCTGACTGTGATGGATTCAAAAATAGTACAGGTGGCTTTAAATGGACTTGAAAATATTCTGCGTCTTGGAGAACAAGAGTCAAAGCAAAATGGAATCGGCATTAATCCTTATTGTGCTCTCATAGAGGAAGCCTATGGTAAGAACACACTTCTTGTGAAACCACATACCTGAACTTCCTTATTCTAGGCTGTAAAAACAAAAGCACTGAGTCATTTTGAAATTTGCAGTAAGTTTTAATACAAGTATTACTCCAAGCAGAAGTAGTCACAAAGTATCACAAAGTAAGTTATATAACATTTAGGGGAAAGTGTTAAATGCAGAAAACTCTCGGTGTTTGTCTGTGGTCAGTTTAAATGTCCCTCTAGAGAAGCATTCTCAAAAGGGTTTAAAACAGATGTCCCAGTGTACTGGAACCATGCTTTGCATAAATTTATCAGCCATTCCTAAATACAGTTTTTAATACTGTAATACATAGTCCTGTCTGCTACAGTTTCATTACCAACAGACATGTAATATCAGGGGTTTTTTGATTGATCCTAAAGTTGGATCACTTTTTAATATAGTAAATATCAGTAACAGCAAAATCAATTTCAGGTCATAAAACCAAATGTTTTTTCTTTTGCAAGTATTTTGTTTAGTCTCTTATAAAAGTTCTTGAATTAAACCTCTATATAAAAGCATTGTAATTTGTGGAATTTCATTACTGGATTCTTTTACAATTGGGTTACAATGAAACTGGCATTCTTTTTGGAGAATTGCCTTTTTTGTAGCTCTGACAAAACAAAATTGTCAGACATTTGTATTTCAGAAACTGCTAGTAACTAATAGAACTGTAGTTCTAATTGACCACATTGTATCTGATTAGATGGTACTAACTTTACTGTAAAGCAGTCTTTACATCTGAATTGCCTGTTACAGAGTTTACTTTTTAAAATCAAGTGCATGCTTGAAGAACTTAGCAATTAAATGCATAAGAGGAGTAAGTACTGAAGGCTTTAATGGAATTTATTGTATTACAGATTTTTTTGTCCATTCATAATTTTAAGTATTGACTCTCTAGGTTCTCTTCTTTGCTTTAGCACTTAAGCATAGGCTGCTGAAGCTGTAGAGTATAAGGAAGGAAAGTAGCTCATTATATCACTATCACTGCTTTGGCCTCTACAGTCACTAGAAGTATTCATTTGAGCTCTTTCTAATCCAACCTAAGTGGAAACTACATTACCTTAAAAAGCTAAGCAGGAATTTTATATTAACCTGACTGCCTAGCACTTAACCTCTGCTTCTTTGACTGAATTACATCCTCTACTTGCAAAATGATAAGCTTTCTAAAAGTTACTATCTTTAAATCTTACAATTAAATTCAAAAAAGATACCAGACTGTGCCCACTGATGGCTCCATGAGTGAGACAGAATTTAGAGTTGGGGAAGACTGAAGAGTAGAAGAACAGAAATTGGGATATTAGTTTAATTGAAATGCTTCTAGCTTAGTATTAAAATGAGTTTGGAGACCAGAAAATGAAGACTAGAAATACATGGGTTAAGAAATTAAGAAACAGTGATATCAAATTAATTGAGGTGACTTGGAATTGCATCTTTTTGCCTTAAGAAGTACTGTTGTACTAAAACCTGTTTCCATTTGAATTCATCATTCATTTAAGCAACTATATTTTTGAAAATTTTCTGTTTTGAATTTAGGACTGGATAAAATTGAATTTCTTCAGAGGCATGAAAACCAAGAGATCTACCAAAAGGCTTTTGAACTCATAGAACATTATTTTGGTGTCGAAGAAGAGGACTCTAGTATTGCACCTCAGGTGGATGAAAGTCAGCAGCAGTTTGTGTTTCAACAGCAGGAGGCTCCAATGGAGGGGTTTCAGCTCTAAACTACTGAAGTGAATATAAGCATAAAATTTAAACACTTGTATGGTTTGGGTTTGTTTTTTTTCTCTGAGGTCTTTTCTTTACGGCCAAAGTTAGAGGAAAAGCTGAATATGTTTTACAGAAATAGATGAAGAAACAGCTCATGCACTTTTATATATTGTGTTAGAGACAACTGTTCTCTGTTTTGTATTTGTGTTCTTCATTATCTCTTATGTACAGAAAAAAACTGTGAGTAATCATGTCTAAAAGCATTAAATGTGATTTAACAAGAACTGTTTAGCTAAGACTTGGTAGGATTTTAGGTAGTAGTTCTGAATTTTCATGTAGTCTCAAACTTCATATCAGCAATACAGTTACTGACAGTTGAATTTTTGGCAGTAGGCTTGACTTGCCCAGTTTCTATCAAATCTACCTCTTGTATTGAAGCAGAAACATTGCTTCAGAACTAAGGCATGAAATAAAGATGAGCTTGTAAGAAGCTGAATTGGAATGTGAAAAATATTTATTTAAATTGTGAAACTTTTATGCATTACTTACTTTACAACACACTGTTGGAATTTATTTATAAAATGTATTTAAAGACATAATAGATATACATATATAATGCTAATTACCTAATATAATATTGAATATATGAAAAAGTTCTTTCTGAATTATGTGGGAAGAGGACTATTTCAGAGGTTTTCAAATTGGAATCAGCAGAGACCTTGCTGATCATTAGATGTTGTCTCTGTAATGAAAGCTGCTAAATGGCATTACAAGTCAGCCACAACTGCAGTACTTTGCTGTGGAAGCAGCCGCTGCAGTTACCACAAGAAAGCTGCAGTTAGGACTGACAGAAGGGTGATGTGCACCAGTCACCAAGCTAATGTTTTACAGCTGTCTTCTGTCAAGATGTGGTAACACCAGTTTAGTTTGAGAAACATTGCAATGTTTGCCTTTTAGTACAATAGCTTCTTAAAAGTTTAGACAGTAGGTGTTGTTTTTTGACCAAGTGTGCTACTGCCACTTGAATTGTTCCTTAGGTTAATGAATTTGGTTTGCTTTTGGTAAGACAATAGAAATACTGCAATGAAAAATGAATAGTGAATCACACCAGTTGAAGGAAAAGTTTGTTGTACTGTAAATAGCATTAAGTATGTGGAAACCAAAACTAACTAGAAGTTACTGTCATCTAAATATTTAGGCTCTACAAGATACAGTGTTTGCTGTTAAACACTAAAAGATACAGAATTCTATTATTTACGTTGACAGTTTTGAGTACAGAAAAATGTGTGCTCTGCTTTGACTTGCATATAGGTAGTGTTTCTGGTGTATTAATAGTATATCTCATTTGGAGAAATTAATACTTTGGGTTAACTCTGAAGTATTGCTATTTTTATTACCTGTAATTAATGCATTAACATCAAATTCCTGGGATAAGTGAAATCTGTGACATATGAGAGCATTTCATGCTTCATAAAAGGCTGCAATTCAAACTCCAAATGATTTACCCATGGCACTGTGCTTGTCACTAAAGAATATTTTAATGCACTGAAAAATACAGGTTAAAGGTGGTATCATTGACAGTACCATTTTATATTTAGAATTTTTTTTACATGCAAGTTAAGATTCTGAGATGTTTCACTTTGATGTTACAGCAATATATTCTATATTGTAATTGAATGTGGGACTTGAAGTGGATTTTCTAAAATTAATGGTCAGTTTTGACTAAGATATAATTGGGACGGAAGCAACCTCCCTTTGAAGTCTTTTTAGTGGAAGATAGAAGTGTAAGAAGTGTATATAGGAGTGCTGTTACTTTATGAACTCTGAATAATGAGATATTTTAGCAAATGACACTTTAAACCTAGATTTGTACAGCATACAACAGTTTTGAATAGTGTGATAATATTGAGTACAGCTGCCAAATTTTCATATAATGTTAGGTGATTGTACTTATGCCCTTTTTACTCTCATAGTTTTAGGTTTTCATACACCAACCCTCTTCTTTCCCATGATCTGCCCACTCCCCATCTATCAAAGAACAGGGTAACAATCATGGAAATCTACCAAGGTTACTAGCAAATGCTGAATTTCAGTGTTCTAGTGTAAGAAAATTATTCAGGTAACAGGGTATTCCTTTGTTTCTAACAACCTTGTTTTGATAACAACCAGCTGTGCCTGCTTTTTATTTGGAGAACCCTGTAAAACTACATTTATAAGCCTCTCTTACTTAAACCAAATCTGAACTATGAAAATCTTAATTGAAAGACTTGAAAATTAAGAAAAGAGGGGAGATTTAAAGTATTATATTTGTTTTGAAGAATGTCTTCAGTTGTGTGGATATATTATTCTATCTTGTGGACGGTTAGTGACTGCACTTTACACATTTAGGCAAACTATATTTCATGCCTCTGATAAATTTAAATGGAACAATTTGAAAGGGAACTAAAATCGATGGACTTAGGATGATGAAAATCTTTACTTAAACTCAACATTTGGTTTACCCTGATATTGTTAAAAAATAATAATGAAATTTGTTTAAAGGATGGTCTCTCCTATTTTATCACTGGGCTTATATCATGCTTTGTTAGAAGCACATAAATGAACAAAATAAAGCCAGAGATTATGACTTGAAGTCAGCTCTGGTACTTGTTTGCAGGTAGGGGCATGATTATGATGATACCTAAACAGATGAAACTAGTATGGAGAGAGAAACAAACTGTGATATGAAAATCTCTTGAAGTTTGGCATTTTATATGCAATCTGAAGTGCCCCATCGGTTACAAAGTCTGTTTAAAAATACACGTGTTTGGGTTTAATTAAAAGGGTACCATTTGTTCTGCTTAAATGTGAATACTAACTAGCTAATCTATGCAACTATGCAGAGCAGAAATTTTTTTTATTAGTTCCCTACTCTTGTTACACTGAATCATATCTAATTTTTTCATCATTGCACTTTTGTCTGAGGATTGGTTCGTACAGCTTTTTAATTTTCTAGTGTTTGCTTTACATGCTGTTCCTAGCAGCAATCAGAAAATAGTAATAATGTTGGCACAGAAATGTTTGCTGTAGAACAAGTTTGCAACTGGAAACTATTTATTGTTGGGCCTGTCTTTAAAAAAATAGTAAAGATGCACTATTGTCTCTTCTCCATGGTTAATTCTCAGTAGGCTTAAATTTGTTAAATTGTACATCTGAGGATTTTTGTAATAGGTCTGCAGATTGATACATGGACTTAAACTGTGACCTCAAGATTTCACTGAAATCTAGAATGAGAAATTCTAGTTACTTATGGCACAATGTCTTACATATATAATGCGGGAAACCTAAATTACCTATATGAACTTCAGATAGTAATAGTGCATCTTTAAATCCAGGCCAAAGGCCCATTACTGTAACAGAACACATATAAGTAGTATGCAATATTATGGAATGTTAAATCTCAAAATACCATACAGAAACCAATAAAACCTATTTTACAGATGTTTACTGTATTTATTTAGTGATTTAATAAGTGTTTCTTCTTAAAGCTAAAAAATGCAAATACCATTCTGAATACAGCATTGATGCCAGTGAGTTCCAAGTGGCAATTTGCGCACTGAAAAACTATGCACTGTCACCAGACAGAAAATTTCTTGGGTGTAAATATTTTGTGGTTATCTAATCAAAGGTACCTGACATGCTTAGGAAACTACCTCATCCCCTTTAAAACTAATTACTGCTTTTAATCATATGCAAAACATTCTAAATAGTTTCAATTATATGGAACAAGTATCCTGAATATCTTCCTAATGAAAGAGCCATTGCCTTTTCTTTTTGTGATGCTGTATCTGCCCTTGCTGGCTCTAGGGTGTGCATCTACATTTGTCCATTTAGGGGTGACACTCACTACTTGCTCTCAGCAGCAGTTAATTTTGCTCTTCCAAGGACACTGAGCATTGCAGATGGAATTACTTGGTCTTCGCCTCCGCAGCCAGCGCAGCCTCCTCCCGCCACTTGGCCTTCTTTGCCAAGTTCAGGCTTGTTAAGGACTCATGACGTGCAGCAGCCTGAGGAAGTAGCAACGTAGGAATAAGGATGCACCTAGGGAAGTCTACCCAGCCTTGGGAATGGGCAACAGCCACTTAGGGTGGTGGGGGTGACAGAGACTAGATTAGCTAAAGCTTGGGCAGCTCTGAGCTGTGCTCTTGGTTTAGATTTGTGTGCTTTTCACAGAATTCCATTATTGTAAAGTGTGCTACACGGTCATACCTCACCTTCTTAGCTGAAGCAATCACCGCAAAACAGGCAATAATTGAGAGCCCAATCATGATATAACAGGCTTTCACTCGAGCTTTGTTTCTTGCCTTGTCTATCATCTCTGGCCTGCAATTAAAGTAGTTGAATTGAGTCATTAAAAAAGGCAAAGTATCTTTTCAAAGCATTGCAGACATAACATCACAATTTAAAAATAAATACAGAATTAGCTTCTGAAACAAGCATCTTCAGCTTGCTGTGGTTAATTATGTATCAGCCATTTTCTGATCCTAATTCATTTCCCATGGCAAAGCAACATTTAGTGGATTTAGACTGTTTTGGGGTTTTTTAACCTGAGAAAAAATTGCTCAGGCAATAATTGTTTGCATTTCAATGCTTGGGGTAAATACACCAGAAATCATACCTTGAACTCTAAACAGTGAAAATTGAGTGGGGTTATCTGTATAAAACAGATGGAGATTATATGTGGTGTCAGATGGATGGAGTAAAAGCAAGTTCCCTTTATTCAAAGTTAACTTTAGAAATCAATTACTGCTGTATCTAACCTGTTCAGATGGTGTTCTGTAAGCTAAGAACTTACATCCTTGGATTGTTAATTAAAGCAGAGTTTGTTCTACTATGAGTTAAAGGTTTTAGTTCTTTATTAAAGCAGCAGCCTGACAGAAAGTGGGCAGCTGATGTCAGCCACCTCACTATTTCAGGAACACACACCTAAACAAGAACAATCTACAGGATTGTTTCTGCTGGTCATCAAAGGCAAAAATAGTGAAAAACTGCTGTCCTCTGTTTGGCAGTAGCCAGTGCAAAGGAGACATTTTACAGCCCAGAAATTTGCTTTGGTACAGCTCCCATTTCCACCCTCCTCTCTTCTGAGCCAGCAGCATGGCCCTGGGAACCAGCAGTAGAGGAAATCATGAAAATTGTCCCAAAATGTTCAGCTAAGTTTTTCCAAGTCAAACATTATACTTGGGAGTACAGTTTTTAAGATATTCATAATAATACTGGCTGTGCACCATTTTCCTTTCATAATTCATCATGGGAATGTTTTATATATTTACTTATATGGATATATAGATAGATTTGTAAGATATAAATAAATGTTTTATACATATGTATAAACCCACAACTATATGTGTAAAAAGAATACTTGCATAAAGAATTGGTTCTATGTTCTAAGTTAACATGGTGTAATGCTCTCTTTCCTTCAAAAAATCTTTAGATTTACTTTAAAGTGACACGATGGGATGGGGCAGAGCTGGGGATTTGACAGTGCCCATGAAAGCCTGCACCAAGGCTGAGGGCTGCAGTGCTTCTCTAAGGTTTGGTGTGGTGGAAGAGGACAGGTCCCGTGAGTGGCAGTGCTGTACCAGCCCTTCCTTGCCAGCGCACACAGGAGGAGCACGTTGGGCACATTCTGTTTCTTGCAGGTGACTAACAATGCCTGCAGTTCTAAGGAACTGCTTCTGGTTTGTACAATGATAAAAATCATCTTCAAAACAAACTGCACATCAGACTGGCACGTAGGATCGTTAATCCAGTAATCCATTTGTGGCAACAAAAGCAAAACCGTAAATGTTATTAGTCTGATGTATTAGCCTAATTGTATTTCACAGTGCACTAATTGAAACTCCTCTGAGGCAGATTTTCACTTTCTCCCTGCTCTCTGCATCTGCTTTAAGGAAAACAGACCTTACAATGTTCTTCACTAATTGCATATTAGGTCTTTGCTATTCAGTCTTTAATCAAGACTCCAGGCAAGCCTCTGCTGAAGTGAGCGACAGCTGGGGCTTTAAAAAAAACCCCAAAGAAACCACAACAATCTTGAATAAAGCCTACAGATTTGTTTCATAGTACAAACAAACTTCAGCTCTTAGGTTGTGTTCACAGGTAGCAACACTTTGCAATTCTTCTTTTGACAAGAGTTAAAACAGTGGCACAGTTCAGGCTCAATGTCTAACAATCGACTACTTTTAGTATATTACTATTTACAGTATAGTATAGTATAGTATAGTATAGTATAGTATAGTATAGTATAGTATAGTATAGTATAGATAGTATAGTCCTACAGTTCTAAAAATACTTTTCTTACCCAGAAAGCACAGTGGTGACACTCTCCTGCCAAGCCAGAAAGGAGTGATTTTTGTGCATGTGTCTGTATGACTGGCAAATGCCATATCTTTATAAACATCTCCTGACAACTTGAAATAGCATTTACAGCTCCTGAGACATGTCTGAACCTTCCTCTAGAGGAAGATGGTGAAACTAACAGCACAAGATAGGCTAAACTGTCCAGAAAGCCACTGTCCAGCTCAGCAAACTCCAGTGAAACCGTCAGGAACCAGCAAGAATAGGCAGAGGATGTACCTGTTGCTTTACACAGCTCTGCACACTCTTTATTCTCAATGTATCACCCCAGGCAGGGACATACTTTGATGATAAAAAGTAGCATCCTGGAGAGATGTCTAACACTCTATCTAGCATCCTAAGAAAAGGGAGCCTTAAACATTAGAGGGGTTTCAGGTGTTTAGTGCCTGACTCCCTTAGGGGTTGCTAACTTTCAGCAAGTCAGAGAACTGTAGAGTCTGTGGGGTTTGCGAGGGAAGAGACCTTCAAAGATCATCTAGTCCAGTGGGTCAGCAAGAATAGGAGACTAAGGCTATATCAATTGCTCAATTTTCCTTGATGAGGGCTTCTTCTTCTCTCATTACCTCCTTCCCTATTTTTCCTCAAATTCTATAATAAAAAATAATTTATTGTATGTACTCATTCAGTGACAGCTCCCTTAGAACAGTTTATGCGAGCTATAAACAAAAAATATTGTTTACTAACAACATCCTTCTCTGATTGCACGTTAGGACTAAGCAAAACAAAAAAGCTAGTACATAAATGTAACCAAGGCTGTCTACTCAGATGCATCTGTTCTTAATCCCGGGCTCTAGGGACTCCAGCAAGGAACATTTTCTCATCTTAACCTCTAACCAGGACAGGAAATTCTCTTGCCCTCTAATTTGTTTCCAAGTCTCAGTGTTGTAAAACCGATCGTTTTAAGCTCTGTGGAAAAGCTTTAAATTTTCCACAGAATCAGGATCGCACCACTGCTTTCCCTTCAGTTCCATGTTACCCTTGGACAAGGCCAGTGCACTTACGGGATCCTCAGAGGAATCTCTTCTTCTGTCTTGAAACGTCCAGTCCAGAGGAGGATTCTTTTGTCAAACTTCGAAGGTTTGTAACTTGCAGCCACCCTGTGAGCCTGCTCAGCTTAAAGAGTGAGAAAAAAAAACCCAAACACTTTGTAAACCGAGCACTAAGAGAGAATTATGACTGATAGCAAGGTGTAGAAGGGGGAAACCCTATCCATTTTGGTTGTTGGAAGAGTAATTTAGGGATTAGATTTCCAGGTTTCGGCTACACAGAGTCACCTCCGCGCCGTCTCTGGAATATCCCCGCACGCAGCGAGTGTTTCTGCGGGTCTGGTTCGACCGCCCCGCCGCCCGCGGCTGTGGTACCCAGGCGAGCAGGAGAACGCTCGGGACCACCCGAGCTGCGATGCCACCGCGGCCGCCCCACCGGGCAGCCCGGTGCCCCTCCAATCCGTCCCGGTCCCGACCCTCCCGCCCGGCATCTCCCCGTCAGCCCCGGGACGCCTCCGCTTCCCCGCGGCGCGGCGGGCAGCCCCTTACCGCGGGCGGTGCCCGGGCTCCGGGCGGCATCCCCGGCGGCCGCGGCTCCCCGCGGCGCGGGCGGGCGGAGCGGCGCGGCGGACAGCAGGCGGCCCGGGCGGAGGAGCGCCGGCAGCATGGCCGGGACGGCGAGGAGCGGCGGGACCCTCTGCCTCGGTCGGCCCCTCTGCCTCGGCCGGACTCTCTGCCGCAGCGGGAGCGACCCCGCCCCGCCCCACCCCGCGCACCCTTCCAGCCGCGCCCGGAGGAGAGGCGGGACCATCGCCGGCACCCAGCGGGATCGGTTCTCCCCAAAAGGCACGCTGTTCACCTACCGCACTCAGGGATCGCAACTCGAGTGAAGAAAGGTCGCTGTCCGAGACAAAACTCAGCTAAGGAAACAGCTCAGCTACATGTTAGGAGGCGCACCTGCTGGAGCCAGTCCTGAGTAGGGCCACAAAAACAACCAGAGACCAGGAGCACCTCTCCCGTGAAGACGGGCTGGGAGAGCTTCAGCCTGAAGAAGAGAAGGTTCCAGGGAGGCCTTAGAGCACCTTCCGGTGTCTAAAGGGGACCCACAAGAAAGATGGAGAAGGGTTTTTTACAAGGGCATGTAGAGATTCCTATATTCCCATTACAAGGAGTAATGGCTTTAAACTGAATCAGGATGGATTTAGATTAGGAAGAAATTATTTCCTGTGAGGTTGGTGAGACACTGGCACAGGTTGCTCAGAGAAGTTGTGGTTGCCCCATCCCTAGAGGGTTGGGTGGGGCTTTGAGCAACCTGGTCTCGTGGAAGGTGTTTCTACCCATGGCGACTAGATGATCTTTAAGGTCCCTTCCAACCCAAACCATTTTATGATTCTATGTAGAGTATAAGTTCTGTGACACACAAACCTGCCCACATCTGTGTTTCTGTCAATTTGTTACTTTCAGAATGCTCAAATATACTGATTGTCATCATAGGCTTTTCCATCTACTTCAGCTAAAAAAAAAAAAGTTTTTTTGTTGTTTTTCTTTTCACATCCTGGACAGAGCTTAATTTAAAAACCAAATTAAAAAAAAAAAAACAAAACAAAACAACAACAACAAAAAAATCCCCAAAATCAAACAAAGAAACAAACTGAAAAAAACCATTCAGAGAAACCAGCACAGAATAGAAATTTACTAAGTAACAGCCTGTGTCAGTGTGATATTCATGACAGTTTAAGACTGTCTCAACAGAGCTGTGTCTGAGGCACCAAGCAGTGGAAGATTTTACATGCATCAGCCAAAGCCAGAATGGCTACAGATGAACAGAGGAAGTCCCACTCCCCAGGGACAGATCACTCTCTGGCAACAACTTAAGTCCTGTGCTCAGTGTGACAGCACAGAAGGGGGGTTTTGAACTATTTGTAGCCAAAACCTCCAGCTATTTTTTGTTCAGGAGCAGAGCACATAACAAAAAGGAGGAGATGCACCTCTTTACAAGCACACACACTCCTTGAGCAGCTGTGCCCTCTTTCAGAACGCTGTCAAGGAGATGCAGACACATCAACAGAAACGACCTAGAGGATGACACTTTACCTTTGCTCAAAGAGAGTGGCACAGTGTCAAGCAGTGCTCCTTGTCCCTGAAGACACAGCTGGGAAGGGTACGAAGAGTCAGCACGTCTGGGCTGGGCTCAGTGTCATTCATTATGAGGAGATTCCAGACACAGCTATCACTTGCCCTCCTGATGGTCACCCACACATTTAGAGTCACTGTAGTTCCAATGGCCATCAGCACAGCTGCTGAGAGCAAGCCTGGAGCTCACGTACTTTCCAGCACTAGCCAAATAACTGCCCTAAAGATTGTGGGCAGCTGAAAGGCATCTACACAGCCAGAGCTACTGAAATCTTGAGGGAATTATGCTCTGGACAAAAGGATGTCAAACAATTCATGATGGCCTTCACGGTCTTCATTCTCCCTGAAGATACTCTGTATGATAGCGGCTTCAGAATGCAGCATTTAGCATTATTAACAGTAGATGATATAAGCCCTAGAAAGGTTAAATAATGTTTACATCCAGAGCAGCCTCCTGCTGACCTTAACAAACTGCATTTTCCCATTTGATTTCTCTGTGAACAGCACTGTATTTGGAGACATTTGTTCTTCCTATTGCTCTCAGAGATAGAAAACGTGCCTGTGGGATGTTAGTGTTTTGAGAAGTGGTTTCAGGATCTTTCCAAAGTAAGCAAAAGCAGAAAGTGCTCTGGGCCAGAAAAAAGAGCTGGTTCCTTTGGCCTCACATGGCCTGACCTATGGGCCACGGCTCTGGGAGCACCAGGGTAAGACTTTGCTCTGACTCTGGAAGGTGATTCCTGTTCTGTGCTCTGGGGGTGAAAATCTGCTTCAGGCTTTTTTAATGTCCCTGTGACTGACAAGAGGAATAGCTAGATTGCTGGAATACTTACTGCCCTAGGCAGGAGAATAGGCACAAATGCTACTTTAGCATAATAAATTCCTATTTTAAGCTTTTTTATATCCTCTGTGTAGGGTAGCACAATCCCTTTACGTTTTACCTACATATGATCACTTGCTTCTCACAGACAAGGCATTTAAAACCATGTAACACATCTTGGTATAAGGTCTCTTTTTTGCTGTCAAGTCAAGCTCCCAAACCTGTTGCATCCTCTCTGCTCCACCATGGACTGTGCTTTGCACAGATGACCTGAGTAGCTGGAGAATTAGATGGAGCATGTAGGGCTCCTTTGAAATTCTGCCATATGTGATGTCTTTCCTTAGAGATACCTCAGCAGAGACCTTCACACTGCTGTCACCAGGCCCTGCTCATTCAGACATTCTCCTCATTGTCCTGCAGGATGAATCCCCTGCCACATACAGCTTTCAGTCTAAAGGGTGTTTCTAAGCAGGCTGAGGTCCATAGTGGAAACAACCTTACAGGTGCATGTATTGCTGTTCAAGGCCAAACAGAAGCTCATGGGATGAGGTAATGAAATTAAGTAAGCAAACTCAATTTTAAACATCAATATGGCTTTAATCATTCCCTTTCATATAGCTTCAAGGCATGCTGCACTCAACACTTTTGAAAACAATAAATACATGTACAATATTACAGCCAAATTAACTTTTCTAACCAGCTGATTGCTGACAGTTGCGCAATGTAAGCTTTGCTTCTCTCTTTCAGGGCAAGAATTCTTGCTGCATTGGCTGTCACATTGTAGGAACTTTAACCTTATCATCTATAACCTCATACACAGAAAAGTATTTGCAACAACTGAAGTATAAATAGCATTTAACATACAAATATATACACATAAACCTTCATTCCTACAATCAGCAACAGAACATATATATTTACACAAATCCATATGTGAATTGCACTCTTGCCTTTCAAATGAATTTAAAATACCTTAATAGATGCACAATATCAAGGATTTTAGTATTATTTTACAGTAACATGGCACAGAACTTACATAGCAAAGTTTCTATGTTCTGGGCTTTATGAATATGGAAAAGTATTTTCCTGTTCCTGTATTGACAATGTAGTTCTGCTGTTTAAGCTCTGTCTGAAAAAGCTCTGACCATTATCTTGACAGAAAAATTCTTCCTTCTCTGAATGTGCCCTTTGCCTCTCATACAGAAGGCACAGCACAGCTGTGCTCATGGATCTGCAGAGCAGACACTCATTCAGTGCAGATCACTCCAGGTCATCCTTGTGCTATTTCTGTGTATCCTAATGGTGCATTGTCATGTTCTTATTGAAAATCACATTTTAAAAAATATATATCAACCCCCTTAAATTTTGCCAGGATGCTCTCATGCTGATACTGGTCATTACATTATTTATTTATGCTAATGAGAGGAATCAATTAGTGGTTTTAAGTTTTGACATTGCACATTGACTTTACACTCTCAAATAAAAGGACACCCGAGGCTCGCTCTCCTTGTGCATCAGAGGAGGTGCATGAGGTGAATCAGTGTGTCTCTTCTGAGTATGGGGAAAAAAGGCAGATGAACATATGCATAACTATAGAGTTCCAGAATAATTCTCTAATTTCTTTATAGCTCTGTCTCTAGTTCATCACCATGCTGGTAAACACAAGAAAATTTAAATATTACTACAGCACTGATCTGGAATAAGTTGTGCAATTTTGGGGAGGGAAAAAAAAAATCCTTTATATCAGATGAAAAGAGTTACTTTTGGAAGTTCAGAAGAATGGAAAGCCTATCTTAAAAGTGGCGACTAAAGGACTGGACTTGTTTATCTTGGCAAACAAAGGCTGGGACAAGGTTCTCTTTGATCTGTAAAATGGGGCCAAGATGAGAAGAAGAGCTCCTTAAACAATTGAGCATCAAAGAGGCAAAAGAAGTGGGGAAACTCATGTGGTCCCACTTACATGACTGTGAGAAATAATTTTGTGATGCTTCTGCCTCACTTGAGGAAGGGAGGTTGCAGAATAGGTTCCCACAGGTCTATTATGTGGGCTGGATGGGGAAGGAAGGGAACTGCTGAAGGGGACTGCACATCAGCAAGTTTGCATGAGCAAGGGATGGACTCTGTGAGTCAGGAAAGCCTTTCAGATCTGGTAATGGATAACTGCCTAAGTACAGGAAAAGGTGTTTCATGTGGTCTGCCCTCCTTGGAGATAGCAAAAGGAAAGAGATCTGAAAGACAAATGGCTCCCTAAAATGGCTTTTAAACTTCTGGTACTTCAACATGGGGCAGTCATATGCTGGAGACTCTTTTCCTGACCACAGTCCTTCCAGCATTTTTAGGAAGAACTTTTCCTTTTATTAGTGACTGCCCAGGCACTTGGAAATGGCAGTTTCCATTCACAGAGTCATTCTCAGTTTTACAGGAGTCAGTGATAGTGGCTCGGAAGCTGGAAGATTTTGAATCTAAAGAAACCTGACTAACAGCAACGCTGCCTGCACTCTTAGAGGAGTAAGTGTAAACCATTTTGAGAAAGGCAGATTTTGTGTTTGTTTCTTGCTTGTAAATGATAATATAGCATTTTGGTAGAAAAGTGCAGCAGAGGATTCCATAATTGGATATTAAAACAACGATGATTTCCACTGCTGGCAAGTATTTGCCAAATGTAGTTGCATAGACAGGGATAAACACAATCCATGCTATAAAGTAAATTAGCATGCCAAAAGTGATGAATTTAGCTTCGTTGTAATTCTCTGGCAACTTCCTACCTTTAAAGGCAAATATGAAGCAAATAAATGCTAGGGCAGCGATGTAGCCCAACATAATCCCAAAAGCTACAATAGACCCCTCATTGCATTCCAGAATTATTGCTCTTGGGATTGAGAAATTTTGATTTACAAAAGGTGTCCTAAATATTAGCCAGAAGGTGCAAATGATAACTTGAATTCCAGTGCATGTGACCACAGTGGGAATAGGTTTATACATGCATTTCAGGAAATTTTGAAGCTTGGGATCAAAGCTGAAGGCTAGTAAAATTTTTAGTGACTTTATTAAAATACATGAAATGCAGAGTGTAAAACTTATGCCAAAGAGGGCTTGCCTAGTTTTACATTTGAATTCTGTGGGTATATCTATGAAGAAGACAGTGCTTAAAAAAATTAAGAAGTGGCTGAAGAGAATAATATAGCAGACAGTCAGACCACCAGACGCCTTTACTACTGGTGTGTCCAAGTTTTTGGTAAATATTACACAAATGGACAAGACCAGCACAACCCCAAAAGCAGAGAGGAGGAGGAGGAAGATGGCAAACCAGTCAGTCCAGGCAAGGAAATAGATTGTCTTCCTGTAGCACATGCTGCTGTTGATGGGAGCCCAGTAGGTTTTGTTGTTACATCGGTAGCAGTAATCCATATCTGGAAGCAGCAAAAAGGGAAGGTATCTCAGAACCTCGAAGTCAATAAACTGCAAAGCGGATTATAGGGACTTGAGATACAGGAGCAAGGTGGGAAAGGATGGCAGAGGGAAAAGATGGACCTGACTGATGCTGACTCGGGCTGTCGCTGTCCAGGGGGAGGAGCTGCAGGGCTGCGGTGGCTGCGGTGGCAGTGGCACAACGAGCTAAGGACAAATGCCTGGAGCTCCCGGCCAGCTGGGGAGCCCCAAGCCTTTGCAGCCAGGGGCAAGGAGGGAAAACGGCCAGGTTTCTAAAAGTGTCTTGCTTAGCACTGACTAGTGAAATCTGATCAGAGAAACTTCAATTGAAACCTGAACAATGACTCTAGAGGAATCAATTCTCTTGCAAAAATTTGACTTACTTTTCTTTTATTTGTCTACTTTAACAAGAAAACACCCTAATATTCTCTTTACAGATAGCTTTTAAAATACAACAGCAAGAACAAACATTGCTTTCAATAATTATTTGAAAGGTACTTTTGCTTTGCAATTCCTATTTTCTGATATGGAGAAATTTCACAATTAATTGAATTAGAAGATAAAATTTACTTTTCTTCTGCTCCCAGGACATTAAAAGTCCATGCTACCTTAATTTTCTTAATTCCATCTCTCTTCTCCATATTTAGTTTTCCCCTTTAAAGGATTTTGCTCAAACCAGTGGTAAAGTATACATTAGATTTGACACAAGAATATACTGCTGTACAGTTATATCAAATAACACAGCTCTCTGTGGTAAGACACAAAATGTGCTGCTAAGCAAAATATATAACCCTTGAACTCCATAGATTCATAGCTTTCAACCTTTTGGGTTGGAAGGGACTCTCAAAGACCATCTAGTTCTAATTTCTGCACCAGGGGCAGGGTCACCTTTCACTACACCAGGTTGCTCTGAGCTCTGTCCAACCTGGCCTTGAAAACATCTAAGAATGGGACAACCACAGCAACTTCTCTGGACAACCAGTGCCTCACCACCCTCCAAGCCAAGAAATTGCTCCTGGCTGGGCTGAATGTACTAAGGAAAGACAGGGAGGAAAGGCTCTATTTAATCAGAGTAAATCTCACTGATAAATCAGCCAGAATTTCCATCCTAGCAAAGGGTAATGCTAGTCAGCTAGCCAACCTAATTGCTTTAAACTTGGCCTTTTAAAAAGCATTTATTGGAAGTTTTACAGGAAATTGATCATGATCATAAGCAAATATTTAAATCCCATTCCAAAATTTAACCCAAGGTTCTCAAGGCACATTATATCCAAGCAAAACAATTGCATTGATATCTAAGTAAACCTTTATTTGGATACAAATTTTTTACCTGTTTGGTTGCTGTAATGGTTTTCTGGGCAGTAAACACACTCATAGCAGCAAGTGTGTGGACTTTCTGTAACCTTTTTCACCTGGCCAGGACTGCAGGGCTGGGAGCACGTTGACTGAACCTTCTGCAGTGTGCAGAGGGGGAAAAAAAAAAGAGATCATCATCTTAGGTACAGCTAATTACAAGGGAGCATTAATACAAACCTCCAGGATTTTTGCAATTTGTATTTTTTTGTTATGATACGTATTTTAAGGAAATCTAAAAATGATGTTGAAAAACAGACATTGTGGGGTCCATATTTCTTGTATTTTCTCCACACAGTCAATGAGTAATAGAATGGGGCATTATTTTACCTGATAATTTTATTTTTGGGCCTGAATGCTAATTCCTGGATTTGTGTGAACATTTGAAATCTAGATCAAAGTCTCTCATTCAGCTTTGAACTTGCATTTAGACTACAGAGGATCATCTTCAAAGAATGCACAGAAGCATCTGAAGGGGAATTTGAGTGAACTGCTTCACAAATGAGATCCTGATACTCTGCTCAGCTGCTAAAGAGGGACACCTGGGCCTGAAGGAGATGCTTTGGAGGGTGCTCTGTACTGTACTGCAGCTCTGACACTCCTGACCCTTGCCAGCTTGTCCCTGAGCCATGAAGCCCCACTCCTGGGTGTGTGATCAGGGCCTTCTTTTGAGGTTTCACTTCAGATCCTCCTTTTGAAGACAATTTTTTGTTAAATGATCTGTCCTGAGGAACTCTGCAATCTCCTCTCCTTCCAAGACTGTTCACAAGGAGGTGGAGACATTTCCTTGCACCACAAAGAGGGACAAGGTTTGAGGTTTCCTTCTCTACTCAGCTAAGTTCACATGTGGAGACCAGAATTCAGCCCACCTAGTAAGCAGCCTCTCCCTGTCCCATTAGTGGGGAATGCCTCGCAGCACGGAGCTGTGCCATGAACTCAGACATCCACCCATGCACAGAGGACAGATTGTCCAGCTGGAACTGGCCAGGGCCACACACTAGTCCTGTCTGCACCAGTGCTGGGGCTCCAGGTGGCACCACCTACTCAAGTTGCTGACCCCAGCTCTGACAGGGGCAAATAAACAACAAAACTTTTTTTTTTTTTTTTTAAACAATTAAGCCAACACATCTGAATATTCATGTTAAAAAAAAAAAACAACCAAAGATGTACATAAGTGAGGGCTTTTTTATGAATCATCATTTTTTATTTTAAAATCCCTTTGTAAGATTCTGGAATAGCATCCTTAGGACAGACATAACCCTCTAGAGGAATTCTGGAGAAATAAATAAATTTTGTATTGCTGTGCCTGCTCATAGGCTAACATGCATCTCAGGGTGCATGAAAAGGGTTGAATAAACTCAGAAAGGATTCTTTGCTCTAAGAGAACATTAAATCACACAAGAGATTTCTAGCTGGCACATGTTCCAGTAGCAAGTGCTGCAGGGAGAAAAAAACAGTCTTAAAATAAATTTCACACACTATGTCAACAAATTAAAAGTTACCTTTAAAGCCAGAAAATCTTTTTTTTTCTCTTCATCCTCAAAGATAAAGCCACCTTTCTCTGCATCGTATTCTGCCATAGTGGTGATTTCCATGTGGCCATCAATTTCTTTCCAAAGAAGGACATCATAATTGGTGCTCATATCCCCACTGGAGTCAAATTTGACTTCCTTATCATCATCAATGACTACAACTCTTTTAACTTCTTCTAGGAGCTGCACATAAGTGTAAGGAATGATAACATACACCTGTATCATGTGTGATAAACTGAGTAGTTCAACATATGTATGATAGTATCATGTTAAAAAGAAATGCTTTTAGGACAAAGAGAAATATTAAAATTCAAATTAATTTTGTTTAAAGAATTACATTATACAGACAATCATGTTGGCCTTAAAAATCTATCATTAAAAAGAATAATAATTTCATAAAATCATAATCATAGTATTTTTTTCCAGTTTTGAAAATTTTGGTGTGATATTCAGAGCAAATATTTTTGCTTGCAAAAACTAAGAGTCTTTTGGCACGCCCCTCCTTGTAAAGACCAGTGGTGAGCAGTGCTCCTGTTTGTTACTTAACTGTCAGCAGAGACAATCTGGGCAACATTTGCTTCCGGAGTAAATTCTCCCAGCATATCTGGGAGTATCCAGCACTGTTCCCAGCTGTGACTCAGACTGAAATTTTGTATGGCAAGGTGAGACTCAGAACTGTTAATAATCAATGAACAATATATATGCTTTGTCAAGGCAACTGCCCAGCTCCATACTGCAATCCATTCTGTACAAGAGGGGAAAACTTCTGCCTCCCTCATCACAATAAAATGAAACAGGTCTGTGTCAATCCAGAAAAGGACAGGTTAAGACACATTATACATTCTCACTCCCAGTTCATGGGGAGATACAGAAATACTCTCATTAGAAACCATGGCTCTTAATTGAAGAAAAAGCTTTATTATTTTGCAGGCCTAATGATTTTTTTGGCAACAGTAATTAACTGACAAGAAAAAAATTCAATGTTTGATGAAAGGCTGAGTTCAACTGCATTTGAAAATCATGCTGTTACATGGGTCCATTTGTGATATTCACAGCATTTAACAAACTGCCACATATGCTACCTCAATAGGCTTTGTCAAATTTACGTAACACCTCTAGTAACACATATGCATCTAGTGTATATAATAGGCCAACTTGCCGTGTATAATGTAATTTTTTTGGCATTTATATAGTTTATGAAGAGCTGGTGTGTTTCTAACCAATTTGATTGGTGCATTTTATTTGGTTGCTGCATAGTTGTGTGGAAACTGAATAGGGTTTTTTCATTGCATATACTCAGACTAGTAATTTAATTTTTCTGTTCTCCACTTTTTCATTTTGTCTAAAAATATGAGAACACCAGAGCTTTTTGAATACATCTTGAGCCTCAGACAGAAGGGGCTAATATTTAACAAACTTGGAGCAACTGATTTTTGGTATTTTTTGCAAAGTCTGTAACAACAATCACTCTATTGTTTCCCTGTATATGGATATGGATTATTTGGGTCCTAAGAGTTTTCTGTACATATATATGTACCCTTCCTAGAGGGTTGAATTTTCATGTCGAAGAAACGTGTTATGAAAACATCATGGGGGAAATAATTATCTCTCAGTTCTCTTTATGAGTGCTTAACAACATAAAAGGAGTTAATTTGGATGTCTTGGCATTTAGTCCATTTATTATGTAAATGCAGCTCCATAAAAACTGCATTCCTACTAAACAGTCCTGAATTTGTCCCATTAGTGTTTACTAATTCATGTAATTAGTCTGATTGTTACTGGGTTATTGGTTGGTTGTTTTTCATTTCAAATCCCATATCTTGGTTTGACCTGCCCTGACCTAGGATAAGAGGTCAAAGCAAATCAGAGTGTTTCAGAGGTTGTTTGACTTTTAAGTGAATATTTGTTTAATCTTCTGAGTAAAAGTGTGTAAAAGTGAGTAGTCCTGAGCAGGTTCTTGGGTAAAAGGTCAGGTCAGGTTTAGTTGTCTGATTTTTCCTCTTTTCCCACCCAGTAGTGTGATAACAAGTACCTCACCCATCTTAAACATTATGTCTTTATATATAAGTCAAGATCAGACAGAGGTACAATGTATTGCATTTTCAGTTTCAAGTAGAGACTCATTATGGAGGATAATACTTGAATTAAGATAAAACAGATACAGTGGTGAGAGAAAGAGGGAGAGGAAAATTGAAACTCTTCAGTGAATGCTCCTCTCCTGCAGTATCCCCATCTCTCAAGAGCACTTACAATATGTATCACAGTGGTTTGCAGCAATGGCACCAACCACTAATAGTCAAATAGCTGATAAGAAGTAATTTAGTAAAAGGACCAAGCTTTTATCTCCACGAATTTGGTGGCAAAAGTGCAATGAAAGTTAGGCAGAGAGACTGAGACCTGTAAGAATTAGCATCATACCTCCCAGGGAGTGAAGGCAGATGGATCCTTGCAGTCTCTGTCTTTGCATTGCCCTTTAATGGCGTGAGCTATAGCATAGACTGCAAGCATAGTACTATGGATAAATCCTGGTTCAACATTAGCATTCAAAAAATCATCTCTCCAGAGCTGAGGTTTACTCCCATCATTTTCCAATAGATCATCCTGGGACTGGTTTGCAATGCACGTTTGAAAATCATGATATTCCAGGTGTGCGCAGACTGACAAAAGCATAATGTATTCATGTAAAAACTTGTTGTTTTCTGTGGGCTTTTTATGAAGGTTTCTCAAAAACTCTTGGAATGAGGAGATGTCTCCATTTTTAAATCCAAATCCCACAACTGTTCCCAGCTGTCTGATATTGGGAATTGTACTGATCTTGACTGCAGCGGACCAGTTATCACTTGCAATCCAGATTTTATTAACATTCATTTCAATTGCCTTCTTGAATAGTTTGAGCACATGAAACTGTCTCATAAAGACCACAATAACATTTACTCTTTTTTCCTTGACAATCTTCTCAATTGCTTGATCAACTTTGGTGTGAAAGGTGCTGTCAGAGAGATAGGCTGGCAGCATCTCCTTAAAAGCTATGCAAACGTTGTTTGCCATGGCCTGGACCCCAAAGCTCTCCAGAGCGAACCGCCCATTGTCATCGTCAGTGGCTATTACTCCAATCCAGTTCCACCCAGATTCACAGATCAAGCGAGTCATTGCCCTTGTCTGGTGAAAATCACTGGGGATAGTCCTGAAGAAAGAAGGAAACCTGATTTTGTCACTGAGGATTTCAGCTGATGATGCAGGACTGACCTAGGAAGAGTGAACAATTCAGTCATGGATGCGTTCTCCTCCAAAGGATGCCAAGAGATCCAAAGCTGCCATGATTGCTCTTTCTTCCCACCTGACCCAAGCTCCCTCCTCCTGTGAATGGGCATCCACAAGCTGCAGCTAAAGGGACAGGTCTCTCTCCCTGCCTTTGGATGCAGACTCGTGCCCAGGACCAGTTACACTTTTTCCCCTCCACATAATTCAGTGAAGGCTGCGAGCAAATCAAAATGGATATGACAGTAATGATGGTATAAAGATTTTGGTTTACTCTTTTCAGATACCATCAATATGCTCTTCAAAACAATATTTAAAATACTGGATATTTTTTGAGTCTCTATTCAAATTGCTAGTACTCTTATATTTTGTAGTATTTTCCTATTACTGAGTGCTTTAGTATGGTTCATACACACACACACACACACACATAGATATATTTTCTCACCAGTATTTAATTATTATATCTCAAAGTGATCATTAAATCAGTCAGAAGAACCTCACAGACAAATACAAACAGTAACCAATAATACAAAATCTTATTATTTTTTCATACAAAAGATTTATTATCTTTTTCTTGTGAATGTAGTTGGAAAAACATAAAAAGAACATTACTATTTAAATCTCTCCAGTTTTAATCCTTCCTTATTTTTTTGTTGGAACATTTTTCCCCCTATATTTCTTGACAGTTCTTAAAAAATAAATTTAAACTTTCCAAAAGAAGAGTCACCCATCTGGAGGGGATACCAAAATCTTACTGTGTCAGAACACCACAGATGCTATTGATAAGAAAAAACTGTTGGATCCCATTTTCTATCTATGCTCTACTGCATATTTTTTTAGTCACTTGCCTTTTGATTATGTTCAAGTGTGGCACTTTAGTTTTCATACTCACTACAGTTCCTGTGGTGACGTTGGAGGTCAGAATTACTTCCTACCATTGCAGAGGAGAAGATTCAGTTAGAAGTTATCTTTAGTTCAGATTTTATGTCTTTTCAATTTATTTGGTTAATTTATATCTATTACCAAAACTAAAGTGCAAGGATTGTGTGGAAGTGGGTCTGTTTCTTCCTTCTTAGTCCTGGATCCCAATTCTTTTACAAAGGTAAAAGTAGGAAGGTTAGCATGGCCTAAGCACAAATGTGGGACTGTACGAGTCCTAGAGAAGTCAGAAATAGAAAAGGATGTTTTGGGAAGGACTAGTGTGGATCTAAACTATTGTATTCTTTCACTTCTACAATTGCTTGAAGAGTACTAGGAGAAAATCTTTGGTTTAGAGCAATCTTCCTCACTTCCCTGTCCATAGTTTTAACTGATTTCAACATTTAATTTCTTTTGGGCTGGAGAGAATTCCTCAATTTCTGGTCAGATCAGACCTGATCTGGTCTTTTTTTTTTTTTTTTTAGCTTGAGATTGAGTATTGTCATAGTCAGGCAAAGTGTACATGGCAGCTGTAACTTTGCTGCCTGAACAAAGTCCTGAGTGTTGTCCAAGGTACATTGGAGTAACCAGGACTGATCAAAAGCACTGCCAGGCTGACAAGAACCCAGCATGACCCTGAAAAAAACACTTGGATAAATGTCCCTTGAGTATAGAAAATATCCCTTACTGTCTTTGCTTGGCTAATTGAACCAAGGCCTCCACTTGAAGCTGAAGTCCACCCATCCTGATGTCCTTGGGATAAACCAAATCCTGCCCTGTAGTAAATATGTGGCTTTTGCAATTCCTGTGATCAGAGCCTTAATTCTTAGCATGGTAAATCTGAACCTCTGTCCACAATAAAATAGCTGTCTCAAACCTACCTGTGGGATTAACTGCAAAGCCAAGAGCCTTGACACTGCCATCGACACCTCTGAGTAGCTGGCTCCAATGACTGCCTTGACCCTTGGGATGTAGTCTGAGTAGTTACACTTGAACTCCACAGCATCCTCAGAAGAATTGAATTTAGACAGAAATCTCAGAGCAGACGCCATGGCTTTTGTAACTTCTGCACACGTGTCGTAGATCTCATAGCCCAGGGTAACTCCAGATAACAGCGTTGAGTTGTTGATGGTTTCAATGGCGTGTATCATTGCAAGTGTCTGAAGAAAAACCTGAATTTCAAATCTGTCAGAGAAACATAGGCGGTATTTTTTAGAAAAACTTTTTTGGAAGCAAGGGTGAAGCAAAATCTGTTTTTAGCATATCCCCTAGAATTTTACAACTGCTGAAAAGAACTGATGAGTAGTAAGTTTTATGTGATTTGCTTGGGTTTAGTGCACAAAAGACTAAAAACCTCTTTTTCTCATTTAACAGGAGACTAAGTAAAATAAACAGAAAACTGAAAATATACTTGAATAAAAGTGGTTTTCTGGAAAAGAAGAAGGTACTAAAAATTTAATGTTCATGATACATGAAAATTTGCAAGTGATATCTTCAGGAAGCATCTGTCAAAGTCAGTGAAGATATTCTAGTTTACTATACCTGCCCACTAAGTTTTTAAAAAATGTATTTATTTTCACCAAAAGCATGAAGCAAAGAAAATTAAGTACTAAATGTTTCAGAATAGAAGAAAATATTTCAGAGGTCAAGGTTTCTAGCAGTTGCATTGGTGTTTCTAAAATACTCTTCAGACCTGATGAAGTTGGCCCAGATATTTCCCCTCATCTCCAGTGAATGTTATAATAGGCGATTAACCGAAACTGAACCAGCACAAAATGTCTACAATACAACCAACACTTCTCTCAGGCAAGCTTCTTGAAAGATTACAAATCTTGTGATCTAAATTAAATTTCAGAGGGACTTGAGATAATTTATGTTTCCATAGAAAAATAATGGAAGACAGACAAAATTATCACCTTAATCAACGTTTTGACATAAATCCAAATTTATATCTACCTGCATGCCTAGCTGATTATTAGATTCAGATGTGAGATTAAGTTGTAAAACTCAAATAAAATTTGTCGATTGGCACCTATATTTCAATTTTTAAAAACGGATGCTTGGAATTCCTGGTCTTAGGAAATGTTTATTATGTACTTAAAATAAAATTCTTCACCAGGTTTCCTTTTATGCATTCCAGAAAAATTGACGTTTCAAGCACAGTAGGATTTGGCGCCAACAGAAAAAATATTCTGATGTAAAGAAAGCATGCATGACAAGGTGTTTATATGTAGGCTATTCTGTAACATAAAGACACAATTATAGTTCCAAGTGTAATAATGATGGTAATTTAAAAAATAACTACAGTGTCACCATCAAGATACTATCATAGATTATAACTGAGCTGCCCAAGAGATGGTAGGCAGACTTTACTATGGGCTTGGGGAAAATAGAATAGTCTGCCTGTGTCCAGACCATGTAGGTACAGCTTCATAACAAATAATGAATAAATGCCCAGCTGCGTCCTTCAGACCTACAGCAAATTAGCTATATGGGATATATATGTGGAAATCAGATGATAACACAAATATCCAAGGCTATTTTATTATCTGTGAAGATTGAAATAGGGTCAAATGCTCATTCCCTTCCTCAGTAAACTGCAGTATTTTGTATTGTAACTTGGCCATATTTTGTCATCCTGCGTTAATTTACATGAAATTTATGTGATATCCAAATAATTTTTTAAGTCTAAGCAAAGCAAAAGAACTAGAATTTGTTGACCTTAACATAAGAGTTACACATCGAGTGTCAGTGCTCTCTTCTTTGCTGTATTACTCACCCAGCACAATTCTGAATTACTGGCTTGATGGGATCTTCTTCTGGATGCAGCATTTCACTGTGAACTGCAAACAAGCCTCCAATAATGATGTCCCCCGGAGAACTGGCACCCACAAAGTCATCAGCATTCTGGCAGGAGAAAGCGACATCGGTGCTGACCACGAAGCAAGGGATCAAAAAGAGAGCAAATGCCATGTGCCTGCTTTGCTCCCTCACTCCCAGCTTGGAGTCAATCAAGCTGCAGCACCAGCAAGGGCTCCTGTGTCATCTGTAAAGAGCAGCAAGGGACAAAGGCTGCACTCGAAAGCTGGTCACACCTCATAAGGTGCTTGTATTTGCCTCACTGGAAAAGGCTTTTTTATTGAAGGTACTAAAGCAGTGCTGTCACATAAAATGCGAAGGTGTGGCGGTGTGAGAGTGGAGAGGGAGGGAGAAAGCTAAATGAGTTTAAAAGGAAATGCTGGACATTAAATCTCTGATGTTGTGGTCAAAGTTTCTGATACCTTATCTGAAACACGTGGCAAATATTTTGGTATAAATTTGGGCTTGTTTTGAATTCCTTCCAGCTGAGTGCCGTGTGCAAAGAAGTAATTGTATAATATGGTAGTAATGACACTGCTGTGACCATGTTTTAAGAGGCTGGTCTAAAAATGTTAAAATACAAAAGATCCCCGTGTCACAGTGTGCTTTATATCAGACTCTGGTTCAAAAATCCCAGCCCCAAACTACTAAAAGACCGCTTGTCTCTCAAACCCTTATAGGTTTTAAAATCCTCGTATAAAAATTATTTGGATAAGTTAATATTCGTGGGTCTGAGGTACATTTCCAAGGGACTTCAGTGGGCTGTGGATCAGATTCCATATTTACAAACCAGGCCAAGTCTGCTGCTGATTAATGTGATAAACACAGAACAGTGGGAATCAATAACATTAGTCCTAGTTTTTGCTTTCCTCCCTGTCTGACTGAGGACACAGCGCACGAACAGCAGCTCCTGTGCTGTGGGAGGAATGGGAAGTGGCTGTTCTCACCACCACTGTTCCCCTTAGATTCAGAAGGAATCAGATGCTGTGCCAGAAGGGAGCTCAGGGCAGGGAAAAAATAAGCAGAAGCCGGACTCTCAGCTTTCATAAACCCCAATATTAAAGATCAAAGTGAACCTCCTTAGGACAGAAACGTGACTTATGCGAATAAGCCAATTCGTGAGAGGCACACAGATCTGATCTCTGATCTGATCTCTGTTTGTGACATTGGTTTATTTCCTGTTTTCTTTTAATAGCTTCTTCAGATTGTGCTTCTTTGGCAGTATGCCAAAACACTCCCAAAAGAATGGGTTCAGTCATAGCATATATTGTCTGTGGTTGTACAAAATCTAGGTTTACACAGAAAATTTCAACCAAGGTTTATTTACTGGCAAAGAAAATTAGAAATGGGTTGTCTGTTATGCATTCTTTTTGATAAGCATAATGCATACTGTATAAATTATTCAAATTACTATATTTTGCTTGTTTTCTCAATAGTCTCTTTGTAGTAAAATATCCATTTATAACCAAGATGCTTCTTGTAAATGCAAATGCAATAGACAAAATACTTGCAAGTGCAAATGTTAATCCCTAGTTAAGTTAACATTTAGGCTCTTTATTTTAATATAACAGTTTGTGTTTCTTTCATCTGCCTTCTTTCTTTCCATGTGGCATTCTCACTGCTAGGTCAGTGCAGATAGTAAAAAGCTGTCTGTCTTTTCTTTAATATATCTGACCACATTTATTTATGGGCAGATGTTGATACCTGTTTACTCTGCTTCTGCACCGACTCGCAAAAATTCCAGCTATTCCAAAGGTTTTCCTCTTGACTTATAAGTGTATTAACTGTAGTCAGATGCTGGCCCTGAAATATGAGACATTCACCTGCAAATATTCATGTACTTGCTCCTTTCCAGCCACATAATGCAACCTAAAGCCTGGTTCCATATACTGTAGTGTTTCCTTTACCTTGCATATATTTCTGTATATAAGACTTGTGTATACTTAGATGTAACTAAAGCATAAGACTGAAGCTAGCCATTTCCTTAAGCAAGTCACAAGAAATATTAGTATAAAAAGTAGCTTTTAAGGGCTTAACACTAAGTATTATAATAAGGACTCAATGGAAAAACAGTACTGATAATTTTAAACTTCAAATTTGTTTTGGTTTATGATTAGAAGCAGAAAAGGAACATTACTCTGGCCAGTCTCTAAAAACATATTAATTTCTATAGAAGAGGATTTTATCTACAAATAGAAAATCCTTACTTGATCACTGTGGAAAGTGGAAGTTGACAAAATAAACATCACATATAATTGATGCATAATTTCATGTTATTTATAAAAACACCATAAAGAGAGGTGTGCTTTCAAGTCAACTTCACGGATTTTATGTCACAGTGTTATTTTCAAAGGAAAGAGGGTTTATTATTTTTGTTTATTTTCAAGACCTGTATCTCACAATTACTACTAGTGATGAGAAGTATGAAATAATTTTATTAATATACCTCAGCCTAATCTAGTATTGCAGAATTTACTTGAACGGTTTGCAGATATCCTTTTTCTTCGGCACTTGGATGCAATAGAAATAATTGTATAGTACAAAGTGTTCCCTTTTTCAAACATAGTGACATATCATGGACACAACACCAGACTTTCTCAGTTGCCAGCATAGGAGTATTCCTGGCAGGTAGATTCAAGCATAAGGGTCAGGGGAATTTGGTGAAGTACCATCATCTCTCAAAAGCTGCCTCTAATGGTCTGTGCAAAGATGGAAAACAGGACAGAACAATCCCAAAGCTACTGTGAGAACCATAGGTCTCTAATTCTAAGAGGCTTTAGAGGTTCTTGTGGGAGACAAAGAGATGCTGTCAGTATCTCTGTGTGCCCCACAGTCACCTGTTGCCATGACAAAGTGGTTACTTCCACCTAGACTTTGAGAAAGACCAGAACTAGTGGGGTTTGGAGGATGGCCCTTGCAAGCTCTCAGCACTAATCCTTCTGGTCACCTCTTGTAAATTCATGCCTACTAAATTTTTAGTAAAGTGTTGAAAAAACCCACCATTAAAAATGTACCAGAGAAGCTGGGTATGACTTGAGTGTGAGACCAACAGGGTGTAACCTCGCAGCAGTGGACACCTGGAGATGGATCACCTGCTCCTCCTGTCTTTGCAGCCTCTAGACCTGGACAGACACGTCCCTCTGCTTTTATGCAGAAGGAAGTTTTGCAACTCTCAGTTGCTCTGTCCAGCAAAGAGAGACTACACTGTACACGAAACAAGGACTAACATTTTGGCTGAACTTCTTTGTCCTAGCCATTGTTTCTCATGCAGATGATAATGGCTTAGATTCCAACAGGAATATCTTTTCTCTGAAGCCCATCCGGTCAGGTACTGTTAAAGGAGAAAGACATTTTTAATGAGTTTATATTTTAAACTGGTTTTAATTGTGCTGTTTCCAAACATCCAACAAATAGCAAAACACTCTGCAAGACATGCACAATAGCTAAGGGAACAAAGAAAAAATTTGGATATTCTCACTGTTATTCAAATGAGTAGGGTAGCCCCCCCTCACTCAGACAGGACTTGCACAATGGCAATTGTTCTTTTTGAAGAAGCCGGCAATATTCAAATAAAATCCCGTCATTTGCATTAAGAAGATTAAATATTGGTTAGGATTGCCAGCTTTCCTGATCAATAGAACCATAGTGTTTAACACGGTGATTTTGATTTACTAAATTTCTTTTAAGGAAGTTTAAACAATGGTGGGGATGGAAAAAGGAAGGAGGTATTTAATGATTTAATTTCAAATACCTTTTAAAAATTCTCTACTTTATTGGGACCTATCTAGACTAATATTAAATATGAAAATTAAAGAACGTGAAGATAAATACCCATTATTTTGATTTGTGGTCTGTTATAAAAAACAAAGATAAAAATTAAAAATACATGAACAGTGAAATGGAATTTGGATGGAAGCCAACAGCTCACATTAATTCCTGAGAAACAAACTAACTCAATTTTCAAGTTCATTGAGTTTGTCCTCTAGAGGGTGTCAGCTGAGCTGCATGGTGGGAAGGACAAATCCTGTTTTTCTTTATCAGGTCACAATATCGTAATGTGTCCCCTGATGTTCCTTGAAAGTTGAATTTCCCCTGATGCAAATGACCTTGTTGGAGTACTTCTGGTGGAAAACTGAGATGCTGGGGCATAGAAGTGCCTTCAACCTCCTCCCTGGACTGCCAGAGACATCCTGGGCAGTCTCACAGCAATTTATTTTACAGAAAGTGTTTTAGTAATTAGTCCATGTTGTACACATTCAGTGCACCTCTGCTGTTTATGCTACAAAAAGGATATAAGAAATTAAAACAGAGTTGTGAAAGGGCCTACATTTGAACTAATGCCTACTTTTTTGTTTTAGTTCAGATCAGATATGTTTGTTTCACTTAGCTTTTCTCTGATATTTTAATATACTTAGATTAAATTTCAAGTCAAACACAATTTTAATGAGAAAAATTCAAGCAGATTTTAATTTTCTGATGTTGACAGGATGTATTTTTAGCCATTCCAAAATTTACTTGTAAAGTACCTGTTTTTTGGGGTTTTTTTTAATAATCCAGTAAGCCTAATCCTATCCCACCCAGCCAAGACAGTCAGCTACATAGGTTGGATGCAGGGCAATTTTTCATAAAAGCCAGAATGAAAAGCATGACCCAGCTTATTGAGATGACATTTTCAGAATTTTTCACGTTTTATGTCTCTCCTTTGTTCCATCTCCTCCTCTTTTAATTGAAAAACGAAAGAGAAAAAATGTCATTAATCTGTTGACAACACAAATATTTGGTCCCAGCCTGTAGTGAAAGGGTCACCCAGAGGGAAAGCAAACCTCTAACTTAGGTATTTGGGCTTTCTCCTGAGAGGCTGGAGGCCAGGGGTCCTTCTGCCAGTGACTGCTCTCAATCCTAGAGTGACATCTTTCCTACATAAAAGGAGGGGACTCAAATCTTTCTTCTTCCAGTGTCCTGTACTTACTAGAATGTCATCGAAAATCTGTTTGAGAAAGCCCTTCTTGCCAGAGCAATAAGAACCCTCCTAAGAGACTCAGCATATTCAGAAATGCCTGGGGTTGTATTGCCAAGTATACCTAGCATGTTTTGGAAAGGTCTATCAGCAAGAAAGTTGGGCTGGAGATCACGTCACAGAGAAATGCCAATGGAAAGTAAGTATGACGTTTGTGCCAAGCAACTCTCAGTGTTATTAATAAGAAACACAGTTCAAAATAAAATTTGGTTTATAGGAATTAAAAAATGTAAGTGATTACACTTTTTAGACATCTCCAAGGGTATTGATTGTGGAGGATCTGAGAGTGTTGGTTTTGAATACAGGCTGTTAAAGGGACAGGTAATCACATAAATCCAGATAGCCATCTTGGTGACCTTGTGCTTATTCTCATTAAATCACTTTTGCAAAGAGCACTTAGTGATTTTTTTAACTCTTGCACTGCTTGTCCCACATAAGTTCCTTTAAAAATATTTGCATTTTTCTTAAGTCATTTTGGAGATAAAACAGTACTGCTAATATTAAGCAGTAATTGAATAAGAGAAATGAAAATAGGTTTTGGAAGCAGGGACTGAAAGTCAGGTGGACCTTGATTTTAAGGGAGTACCTTAGTTACTAAAATGTGTCATGAAAATACTCACCCAAATGTTCGAGTCTATTCAAATATCAGCAGACATCTATTCAAATATCAGCAAAAATAAGAGAGAATTCACTTGCTTTCGTCCCTCAGCATACTTTAACAAGAACACATTTGGAAAGCATGGATTTAAAACTTTTCAGATAGAGAAGAAAATCAAATCCATGTTCCCCAAATGTGCTGGCTGACAGGATCTAGAATGGCACACCAGGAAAAGAGCAGGTCTTCAATTTCCCATTTCAAAAACATTTATCTTGTCACTGTCTTGAAACCATGTATATTTTCCCTGAATACTTAGTTATCTGACACAGAGAAAGATAGTTTGGGATTGGACTGGAGAATTACCAGATGTCCCTTCCAGCATCCTCTATTGTGTAGTTCTGTGGTAATGCCACACTCAATAGTGCCTGGGAATAGGTGCCCATAGATGCCAAATTGTAGAAGATGCAAATGGCACTTGAGGCTCCTCTCAGGACAAGCTACTGTCGGCAGTCCTGAGCTCAGCCAGCAGGTCTTGGGAAACTCTGTTTCTGAGAACCTAAATCTCCTTATGTTTGTACAGGAGATAAGATGTTAAGAGCTCCTTACCCGGCTGTGAGGCGAGGAGCAAGATTCCTGAGGGAGGTTTTATGCCTTAGCTAGCTCAGTTCAGGTTTGATGCTTATTGATTCAAGGTTGTCATTGTCACCCTTATTCTGGACTTTTTAATTTACTTTGGTTAAGATCTTTTGAGATCTTAAAAGATTTCAGTTCACCTTACAAGATTTAACTAATTGTGTTATAAAAGTAAACATACACCTGCAAAGAGAGTACAGGCAGAACAGGTGACACTCATAAAAATTCCTTTCAGATAAGGGAAAGAACCCAAAATAGTAAATCCATGAATCACTCTGGAGGCTGACTTCAACCTTCAGATTGAAAGACTGAAGAAAAAAGAAAAAAAGTTTCACACATTAACACCACTGGGAACGTTTACTACTAAAAAGTTCACAGTTATAATATTGTAGAGTAACATAACATTCTACACACTTCCTACAGAATATGGTGCACTATTGTTTAGGGACAGCTTACATATTCAAAAATACTGCATTGCTGATTTGACTAACAAGAAAATAGCAAAGAAAATGTTGCTGTAATTTCTGTTCAAAGACAAGAAATTGTCTTTGAAGAAATACCTCAAGGATGGATAAACCCATTAATCTGCACTTACTCTCTCAAGCATTCTGCTTATACACATTTTTTTAGAAATACAATATGAAATGGTTACCAGCATACAAATTAATTTGATCTTAAGTTTGATACTGAAACTCTTTGCAATCACCCAGCCTTTAAAGCTGAGGGTGTTAGAACAACTATCATGACCTCTTTTAATTGGAAGAAGAAACAAGTTATGTCAGCAGCTATCCAAAAGACAGTAAAAATTTACTAGGATAAACCAAAGACAGAGCAAAATTACATTAGCTATGTCAATTTTTCTTTTACTTGTTGCCAGAGATTTGTTGGTATTTTCTCCAGTAGATTTTCAGGTATTCAATTTTCTGCAGTTTTTGGGTACTTCCATCATGACCTACATAGATGAAATGGTTATTGTCACACTGCCAGACAGAAATTTCATTATTTCATAGAAAAGTAAGGAAGTTTCATCTGAAAAAAAAGAAAGAAAAATCAGCATTTTCCTAGAGCGATACTTAAATATTTCTATGTTTAAAACACAGAAATCTTTACCAGTCTTTTCTGTCAGATGAGGCCACTCCAAAATCTGAAAGGATAAATATAAAACCTTGTCCTACATGTTGTTCTAAGGACTCCCCTTCTTTCAACAGAAAAAGGAGTTTAAGGAGTTTGAGGCCAATTCATATAGTGTTTTTTCCATCTGTTTTTTGGTTTGTTTTTTTCTTGTTTGTTTGTTGGTTGTTCTGGTTTGATTTTAAATTAGAATGGTTTCCTTCTTTTCACATATCAATTCCTTTATGTAAATTTCCATCACCCACTGTGAGAGCTCTGTTTTAATGTCACTTCTAGTGATAAGAAAAATCATATTTGAGTGGCATCTAATAGCTAAAATTTTGTTAAGATTTTTGTTAAAATCTTTCCTCTACCTCTAATACACTGAAATGCAGAATCCTCTGACATTCATTTGTCTAAGCAGTTTAATAAATGCAGCAGATTCTTAAGATATTTAAAATTGTTTGAGTTGAAAAGGACCGTTAAAGATCATCTAGTTCCAAATCTCCTGCCATGGGCAGGGACTCTTTGCACTAGACCAGACTGGTGAAAGCCCCATCCATCCTGGCCTTGAACACTTTCAGATTTGGGGCATCCATGACTTCCCTGGGCAACCTGTTCCAGTGCCTCACCCTCATTGTAAAAATATCTTCCTTATATACAGTGTAAATCCACCCTCTCCCACTTTTCAGTCATATCCTCCTGTCCTGCCACTACAGGACTTGCTTAAAAATATTTCTTCATCTTTCTTGTAAGCCACTTTTATGTACTGAAAGACTGCAAATATTTTCTTATTGTTCCTGAGACAATATCTTGGTTAAAAAAGGTGATGTCATTATTTCCACACAAATGCATTCACAAATCATCAACAAGGCACAATCAAAACCTGATGATGATAATGATGATGATGATGATGATGATGATGATGATTATGATGATGATGGTAGTTCCCATTAGAGTCTGTGGATATATCTGTAAGTTAATGAAAAGTGATTAGTGATATCATGATTACAAGAAGTGAGGCAGTAAAACAGGTCTCTGCAGAGGTGCCACATCTAGTCCTATCTCATTAATGAGAAATTAGGAAACAGAGAACTAAATTATTTTCTGCATTACACCAGAGTAATTGACAGCCTAACACTGCAGAGGTGCTTAAGCTACACTCATCTGTACCCCCCCAGGACTGAAACATGATAGATTTCCAGATAAGGTGTGAGACTATCATGTTCAGAAATGCCCCAATATGCCTTCCAATTCAAAGATCACAATAATAGGTCACAATGTGATCTATTAACTCCCAAGGTCTTTGAAGACAAAAGTTTTAATATGCATTGCATTATTAGGAAAGTAGCATATGCATTGCATTATTAGGAAAGAACTGTTAAGGGAAACATGAAAGAAAAGAAATGGAAAGTGAATTTTAGGGTGAGAATTGTTTAATCCCATATATCCAACACAAATATTTTGAAAAACCCCCATAGTCACCAGAGTTTCTCATCAGGAATTTAATTCCCATGACAGCTTTCTCTTTCTCCAAAGGTCTAACACTTATTCAGTCTGGTTTATTTATGTTATTTCCTATTCCTAAACTAAGCATTTCCAAGTGCCTTGTTTTTAATGAAGTGTAGCAGTAGTATTTGATTGGAATTTTGATAAATGTGCAGATATATCCATGTGTATTTTCTGCAAGCTTATATGCAAATAAATGAAAAAAATTAAAATGTAGCTAGATAAAGACCAAGGGTTGGTTTCTGTTGCCATGTGTTATCATTCTTCACCCCAAAATAGAGTGTATTATGATAGCTACAAAGTTGCTCTGTGGAATTCCCCTAGCTGCTGAAATAATGTGATGTGGTATAGTGGCCATGGTGGTATTCAGTCAAAGGCTGGAGTTTGTAGTCCTGGAGGTCTTTTTCAACCTTATCGATTCTATAATTCTATGAAAATGATTCTATAATTCAAACAGGGGTAACAGAACTGGAGAAGGGTAAATCCAACATGCTAAAAGCATGGAATAAACCTGAAGCACCCTTTACTGCCATCACAGTAACCCAGGAATCACTTCACGATGCCCTTAACTCGAGTTAGTTCAAATTGTAGTGGGATGTACTGCTAAACCCTGCACAAAAGCTCTCTGCCCTTAATCACAGAATCCATCTGTTGATAAGAGACACAGCAAAGACCTTTCTGGTGTTTTCAAAACATGCAGCAGGTGGAACAGGTGGCGTTGAAGGTGTTCTGGGTAAAGGACTAGCTCAGGCTGGCTGGAGCTGAGGAGATACTCAGTCTCCTTCAGCTTGGTGTGTTAAATGCAGCAGGAAACAGGCATTGTGGCTCATTTAATGTCAGTGATTTAGAAAGAACCCTGACCACCAGGAACCTGGTTACTGAGCACATCCAGTATCCCTTTATCAAAAAATCCTTATCAATTTAGATCCTCTGCATCATGCAAGGTTTCATACTGTGCCCTCCCCAGGGCATGCTTGGCTTTGTGTCCACTATCCCAGCTACCCCAAGGATCTTGCCCTTGGCCAGGATCTGGCCCTTGGCCAGGATTTATGCTCAGAAGTGCTGAAAACAGTATGACCACTTTGTGGTTGAAGTTAGATCTTTGCATTAAACAACACAACTCCTCTTATGCAGATATTTGAGTTAATTTTCCTCCAGACCAGATTCCAGAATCTGTTACCAGCAAGAAGTCGTGATTTTTCTCAGAGCACAATACTTCTCTGACTGTGTACGTGTGACAATGTGAACTTTTATTGAGTGTTTGCTTAGCAAATAAGGACCTAATCAAGAGCCCATTGAAGTCAGTGGGAAAGATACCATTACCTCTGGATCAGGCATTGAATTGCTCTCACATTGTGATTAAATATAATGTATATATTAAATGCTTTTTAAAATATTGTCCAAATATATAACAAAGGGAAAAAATAATTTTTTCTTCTGTCACAAATTTTAAAATAATTGGCTATAACTTTTTCATTACTGGGAAACACCATTTCATCAGTGAGAAACGGGACAGCAACAGCAAACACTTGGTTCCTGACCTTAGAAAACGCTTGCCTGGAGTAAGTCAGAGGCTAGCAGTGCACGAGTGTCTCTCTTGCCAGGAAACAGCCTCACCTTCTCATCATTCAAAGCCTTGCTCCTGCATCTCAAAACACAGCATATGTTAGAAATGGGAATATGCAAAGGGGCAAGCAATGGTTTTGTTTCCAGATTAATCGAGAGCCTGAGCAACTTCCAGGGCAAGGCACTGCTTGTCCCTGTGGCTTTGTGTAGTGTGGCTAACTGATCTCAAGAAAAAAAATTATTCTAAAGTAAAAACCAGAATTATTCAGAGTAACAGAACACTAGATTCAGATACAGAGCATTTTGTAGATTCCTAGTGCAGCACACTTCTGTTATGCATAGCTGGAAAAAATTGATAATATTCCTTAAAAATAGAAGGCAAGGCAATAAGGAAAGGAAAATGGAAGAGGTTTGTTCTACATGATGGAATTGCAAAGTTGCATAATAACTATGTGAGATTATTTGTTCAAAGATAGCTGCATCAATCTAAAAAGCACATTTTGCACATCACCCGTGAATAGGTCTGTGGTTCCACAGGCAGTTCAGCAGATTGTATTACTGCAAAAGTTAGGAAATCTTTCTCTCCTCCATTCTTATACATCCTTTATCCTGACCATCCTCCTTTCTTTTCCTGCAGTCCCAGTGGTACCATCCCACCCACATTCTGGCTCTGATCACATTTCTGGGCTCATTTAACAATTTGAAATATGAGACAGCCTTTCATTGTTGTCTCGTGGCCTTTTTTCCTGTTACTTCAGTAAATTAAACTGACACAGACGTGTCTACAAGTGCTGAATGCTAGCAGAAGGAGTGTGTGGCTAGGAACAGGGTGGACAGAGAGACACAGAGGGGAACAAAACTTGTTTAGAGAAGTGGTGAGCTGTCTGTGAATGTAGCAGTTTAGTGAGATGCACCCAGCTGGTGGTAGAAGCTTCGGGACTCAGCTTTGCATAGAGAGAATGGTCCCTTGACTTTAGTGGTTTGCTTCTGTTAGCACCTATTTAGAAGTTGTTTGCAGATAGGCTAGTTATACAAGAAGTGCTGCTAATAGACCTGTTTGGAGTACCTGCAGAAACTCTCAAAATCACTTCTTTAAGGGTGAACATATCCTCTAAGCCCAGCTCTATTCTTGGATCATTAATAGTGGAACACAAATTGTTTGAATAGCTGCTGAGTGAAAAACTCTGCTGGCCTCCTTAATATTTTTTTTTCCCCTGAACGTACCCACCAAAGCACAGTGCAAATACATGAATGGTGAAGTGGCTGTTCAGTCTGTAAGCTTGTAGGAGCATGTACTTATATGAATACAAACATTTTCTCCCAATTTGGCACAGGAAAAAAGAATACATACTGAAAAATGGCATTTCAAAATCAAGATAAGTAACCTGAGACAACTGTTTAACATTACCTGAAGAGAGATGTAAGCACTGAGATTTTTTTTGCTTACATGTAGCCACATAAGTTCAGAACTATACAGTTTACCTCAACTACCTACAGAGCATATAGTCTCCTGGGGTTTGTAGAGGAGATATGTGAACTGTGAAAGGGGTGTAATATATGGTTTATTTATTTTGAAGTTTGTTCTTTGGGAAGAAAAATAGAAGGGCTCACTTCAATACAAAACAGAATGGGTTTTCATTTAAACATCATAGGAAGAGGTAGTGAGTAAAATACCCAAACATAAAGAGACAGAGACAGGTCTGGCTTTATCAGCTGGACACAGACCAGGAAATACCTTATTAAACATCACCATCTACTGGATGCCAGCAATTGTTCTTTACAAAGGAAACTGTAAGCTTCTATACTGAATTAACTTGTCAGGCAAGCTGATGCTTTCACAGACCTGGCCCTGCTTGTAAAGTTATTGGCAGGACAAGGCTTGTGGGTCTTTTCCATACCTAGTTGGGAAAAGATTTTCAGAACTATGGAAACTCAGAAAGTTCAGGGTAATATATAAAAAGCTGTGAAATGGCTAATAAGGCAGAATGAGAACCTACAAGAAGAAGGTGGGAATAGTCAGGCATAGGGGAAATAGCATCCTCTGGGTAATCAATTTATTTTATTGTGGTATTTTTGTGTAGATACACACACAAAAACTCATGTTCCCAGTGCAGTTGAATGGTTCTCCTCCTGGATAGTTCATGCTGATTACAGTTCCACAGTTTTGAATATTAACTTTTTGCTCTGCTGGCTCCACAGATCAAGTTCAACCATATTTGTGTGATTTTACAGCCTCAGGACTGGCAGTTCACAGAGCTTGCTGAGGTCAAAAGGCACCAGTGGAAGTTGCACTCCCCTGCTGTAGCTGCTGAGCTGGACTAGCTGGGCAATGAAAGATTCTCTTCCCACTGAGAGCAGAAGTCTCCAGTCCCACACTGAAGTATGCCACTTCCATTGTCTGGTGCCCTCCCTCCACTTCCATATCTTTCTCCACCTTCTTCTACAAGCACCAGAGAGGCCACAGCACAAAGTGACAGCAGTCGGTGATACAAGTATCCTCCTCTGTGGTAGAAGAGAGACACAATGGAAAAGTGCTTTGAGGGCACCCCTCTTTCTTTCCATTTGTTTTCTCTAAGGTTTCACCTAGTTACATGCACAAAACTGGTGACTCAAGACACCAGAAAGAAGCAAATTCTTTAGAGAAATCACTTAGCAAAAATTGCTGACTTATAAGAACCTCGAGAAGGGCTCAGGAAAAAAAAAACTGCAAAGACAAAAAAAATTTTGCCTTATCACTGAGTGATGTTCTCAAGCCATCAGTATAGTTAATTTATCAAAAGGAATTATTCAATAATTATTGGAAAAAATAAACCTAAGATTTTGGAAGATGTTTCAATTTGTTTCAAATTTGACCCTTTAATTAATAGAGATTCTTAACTAAAGAAATTTTTGTGATAAATGGATATATGCTTTCAAAAGGTGTTGCCAGCGACAGCGTCAAATGCAGGAGCTCTTAGCTTAGTGCATCAATTTTTAACTTTTTTTAAATTATCGAGGTGAAAATACTCTCAAAAAGTAAACACTGAGATGTGGAAAGGACCAAAATAAATGGGAAAGTTATCTTGTTTGAATTGGTGGTGATTAAAACTGTTTCTTGCACAGAGTCACAGAAAACCAGAAATGGAGTTCTAGGAAGAGCTGAATAAATTCATGCTATGTCAAAGCAGAGAGAATGACAAACACTGACAATGATGACAAATTAATTTATTATATCCTCTTGGAATACTGGTAGGTGCCATACTTTACTTTTATCGTACTATCAGCATATTTGGAAAGAAATAGGTGTTAGAGTCTACAAAAGAGTCCTGGCATCAACACTGTATCAGGGCTCCTGTGTAGTTCATTTGTCTGGGGAGGATATGAGGTGAAACAGTTTCCAACACTTAAGTAAACATCATGCAGGATTACAGGAACAGATCAATAACAAATTGTATTTCTATTGCTGCATTTATCTTCCAAACATTTTGCAGTTCAAAACAGAGAACCCCTCAGGCAGATTGTTGTTAACGGCAAGTCACACTGATATGAATAAAGTTGAAAAATGTTTTGTTTTCATGTGCTGTGTTGGCAACAAGGAAAAGAAACACTGCAGCAAGATGAAATGGTGCAATACCTGAGTGCTGATATAAAAGATATTTCACATGCAAGTTATAGAAACAAACATTTATTTTGTCCTACAGAGCACATATATCTGATCATTTACTCCAGACAATGCAACACGCTGTTGAATTTTGGTAGGATTACATCATTACAAAATTCACCTGAAACTAAGCAAGGCTTCCTAGGCTCTCAGTACAGACCTAGAAGGGAAACAGATTCATAAGATGATCTGTTTCACTGGGTAATGTGCCTGGTACGAATTAGCTCTGGGAGACACATTTTCTTCTCCACATTTTCTTCTCTAAAGGGAGACTGAGGTGAACAGATTAGACTAAGAAAACTAACTCTGAGACAAAGTTAAGCAAGAGGGGTTGCATGCTTCAAGTACAAATTACTGAACCAGTTTGGGTTGGAAGGAACCTTTGAAACTCACGTAGATCAATCCTCCTGCAATGTGCAGGGACATCTCCAACTACATCAGGCTGCTCAGAGCCCCATCCCATCCAGCCTTACTTTGAATGCTTCCAGGAATCCAGGAATAGGACTGATGCATGCACACACCTTGGCATTCATCTTTGTGCATATGTATATATGTATATATATATACATATATATATATAGGTCTGAGTGTGTGCGCAATTTTTGAAAAGGAAAATTATAAAAAAACAAATATACATGGATATATGTTTTAACACTTCTACTTCATAATCAGATTTTATTCGGTAATAAGCAATATGGTTAGGACCGTGATTCTCAACAGACATAACCCAGAACAATATTAAAAATGTTTAGGCACAAGCAATGCTGTAATGTCCTTGGTACTTGTGGTTTCAGCTAGCCCAGTTCTATACCTGCCCCATCCTTTCTGTCTGCCAAAGGCTGAAATCATACATTCAGGTGGACTGCTCACTCCAGCAAGAGGGAGCTTAAATCTGGGGAAGGATTGTCCACCTGCCATATCTTTTGGTGTCTGTCCTTTGCCACAGCAGGATAACAAATGCTTGCTGCAGGATGGAAACTAGAAGGTCCCTAGGCTGGACCCCTTACTCAGTTATTACTGTGTTGATGAAGATAGATAGAATTCATTAGTGTCACTGAGAATATTCTGCCACTGTAAGTATCCTGCCCTTTAAGGACAAATAGCTCCATAATTCCAAAATATCCATGTTCAATGTTACACTGGATTTTGATCACAAAATATTTAACACAGCAATAAGCAGCTGAGAGGTTTTATTATACCATGGAAATACTGGTCATGGTGGACCAAATTGTGAGCACCTGTGCCAGTGCTCAGGCCAGCCAAAAGTCAGAGGGTCAAATGAGATTTTACTGCAACCTCAAACAAAGCCATTGGATCCAGATGCTGTAAGAATTGACTCAGGCACATGTGGTCAAAGCCATATATAGCATCACTTAATGAAGTAAGGAGGGAACATGTAAACAGGGAAGAAATGTTGACTGGAGTAACTGGTTATGAAAGAAATATATTTTATACAGTGGAGGGAACAGGTGTAAGCAGAACAGGAGAAACTTTAGGCTAAATGTCATTTTTGACTCTGGAACCCTCTCATAGGTCTGCCTTGGGTCTGAAGTCCATCATTTATTCTTATGATGAGGTTTTGGGCCTTTCAGCAGATATGGGCACACCTGGGGTTTTGTTAAATATGGATTTGAGAGATGATAGCTGGTCTGACAATGCATCTCTGCAGGAGTAGAAGTGGTCATATTCTGCTGCTTTGTAGTGCTGGTGGTATCAATGACTTGAGGTGCAACAGAAGACTGGAAGAGACTAGAAGGAAAACAGCTGTTCATGAGCTTTGTGTTTGTGACACTACTTGATGGCTCAAAGAACATTTTACAATTCATCCAACATAACATTTCAAGGCTGCTTGCTACCCCAAGTCATACTACAATTTCCCAGTCCTTATCTGGAAGAGCACAACACCGAATATTTTGTTTTTGTGAGAATTTATTAAAACAGTAGATGTTGCAGTGATCAGACTAGATTTCCATCCTACTGACAGTTTTGTTTTCTAGAAAAAGCAAGGACCACTTTCTGTGATTCTCTCCAGCCATCTCTCAGTGAGCATGCTGAAGTGGAGCAAAGCAAAGACACGTCTGCCAGATTAATGTACAAAATGAAGATGTTTTGCTCCATCACCCACAAAATTACGCTGGGAATTAAGGAAATACGGACAGTGACAGTGCTCGGAAGGGTCCCACGACCAGCCCTGAGGCTGTCAGGAGGTGCGAAGTGCAGAGCGCCCGTCGCGCTCCGCCGGAGGGGAGAACAAGGAGCGGCTCCGCGGCCGCCTCTGCGCTGAAGGGACGAGGGGACCCGTGTTGTGGCGGCCCGGGAGCTGCTCCCTGACACCGCCGGAGCCACCGCCGGCGGGGTCAATCATTAAATCCCCGGCAGATCCGCTCCTGGCCGGCTCCCCCGCACCTCCTCGGCCTTCAGGCGTGCCTTGTCCCCTTCTGGCCTGACCGAGCAGGGCGGCGGGAGGGGAAGCGGAGGCAGGGACGGAGACACCTCCCGGCAGCGGGCCCCGGTGCGAGGCGGAGCCCCGGGGCGGGAGGGCCGTCCCCGCCCGCTCGGGAGCCATGTCGCCTCCCTGGACGGCGCCGTAGGGCACACCTGTCCCCCGCTGCCGCCCCCGCACCGCCTCTCCTCCCCTTCACGGCGGCGCTCGGCCGACACGGTCTCCGGCCGCGGTGCAGAGCCCCGGCCCACGCCTCAGCCGGCGCCCCGGCCGCCGCTGCCGTCCCCCCGCCCATGGGCGCCGCCCGCGCCGCGCCGGGACGGAGCCGGCGGCGCTGAGGAGCATGGCCAAGGGACCCGAGCAGGGGGACGCCTTCCTGCACCTCCCGGCCGCGCAGGCGGTGCCCGCCGAGGCGCAGGAGGAGCGCTACGCGGGGCTGCTGGGGCGAAGCTTGCTGCCCTGCGCCCGGGAGGCGCTGCCCGAGTCCGCCGGCATCAAGGCAGGTAAAGCGGGGAGCCGGCAGCGAGCGCTGCTCAGCCCGCGGCAGCCGCTGCTCGGGCTCCGGCGGGAGGGGCGGCAGGCGGGAGGGGCGGCTGGTTGCGGGACCGTAACGATGCCCCCGGGCCTCTCTTCTTGTCCCCCGCGGCGCTCAGAAACTCGCTTCGGCAGCGAAGCCCTCTCCTCGGAAGAAGAGGATGCGGATGCTCGCGACGGCGCGCTGACAGCCGCCGACCAAAGCCCGTCTTCGAAGAGGAGCATCACGCAGATCATGAAGGACAAGAAGAAGCAGACGCAGCTCACCCTGCAATGGTAGGGCTCCAGGGAGCCCCCGCTGCCCGCCCTGGGGGCTCCAGGACCGAGCCGGCGTGTCCGTCACACTCAGCGGGACCCTTCTCTAACAGCTGAGCCGGCCAGGAAGGCGACAGCTCTTTTAGAAAGAATCTGTCATTTTGGGGGTGTTTCGTTTGTTGGTTTTTGTTTTCTGTTTTTGTTTTGCGGGTTTCTTCTGGATGAGCCTCATCTACAAATAAGTACACCCATCCCCAGATTTCTAAGTTCTGAAATTATCAAAGATTTGTCACATAATAGAAGTCTCAGATTCTCAGACTATGTGGCTATCAATGAAATGTATCATCAAAATGTAGAAATGAAACATTATGTAAGAATTGCATTTGTGAACAGTTAAATTTTCACTGTCTTATAATGCATTTCTTTTACATTATATTCTCCCGCCCACTGAGGACCTAACTTTGGTTTATTTTATCTGGGGAAAAAAAGCTAACCAAATAAGAGGTCAAATTCTGCAGACATTAATTGATAAATGTTTATATTAAAATACACTTGAAATTAGGGAAGAATTCTGTTGAATTAAGTGGGACCTTAATTACAAAATGCAGACTGTCAATAGAGATATCTTTCCTTCTATCTGAAAAATTAGACTAATCCAAATTATTCAGTTCATTATTCTAGTTTACTTCTGATTGTAAATAGTTAAGGATTTATGTCTGGAAAGTCCATACAAAATTATTCCATGTGCAGTGCTTACTACACAGTATTTTCTTACAAATTTATGTAATTTGAGAAACAAATTTATTGCACATCATCCCAAGAGTAGTGAACAATGTTAAATGATAAAGCAAAAAACCAACAGGACAGAGAAATACCCAGCTCTTACCAAAGGCTCTCTTCAAGTAAAAACAGTCAGGTTTTTGCTTCAGTTTTAAAAATTTTACTTTAATGACCATAACTCAGCACTTGTATTCTGTAAACTGATTGGGAAGCTACTTAGAAATTCACCTTCTTCAAAAAACACTGTTCTTTGTTTTTTCCACTGTGGTTTGATGCATTTCTAGGTCCAGAGTGGAAATTAAAAAGCAAAACAATGAAGAAAAGAGACATTAGCTCAGCTGTTGAGGATACAGTGGGACAGAAGATGCAAGTCCAGGTGCCTGGTATTAAATCCTTTCAAAGGAGTGACTTAAACCCAGGTCTTTCATAGTCTAGTTAAGTCTCTTATTTTCAGACTAAGGCTGGCTCTTAGGTGATGATAATTTAGTTATTTAAATAAAGCAAAAAAGTCCTGACATTGAAAAAGACTCATTAAGAACAGGGATCTGGCTCCAGTTTTCCATATTCTGCAGCTAGCCTAAGCAGCAAGTGTGGAGTCTGTCTGTAGTGCCTGTCATGTTCAGGAGAAACTCATCTGTGTGCTCGGATGGAATTCCAAAAAAAAGATACCAAAAACTGGGAAATGCAATTAAGAGAAATGGCATGTTGCTTCTTACTCTGGCAGTTTCTTTCTCTACACAGGCTGGAAGAAAACTACATTGTGTGTGAAGGAGTTTGTTTACCAAGATGCATCCTTTATGCACATTATTTAGACTTCTGCAGAAAAGAGAAGCTGGAACCTGCCTGTGCTGCAACTTTTGGGAAGGTAATAACTAAATGCCTTAATAATTTGTTAGATCAGCTGTTTGGAAGAGTCACAATTTAGTACACCTGTGTAAGAATTCTTCTGTTCGTCTGAAATTCACATGTTTTTTACTGATAATGTACATGTAATCAGACTAACTATAACTACACTGTCTCCTATGAAGGCATTTCACCTTCAGGAGATTGAAGCTGAAATTCCCTTTGATTTATTGGTTCGTTTACAAAAAAACCCAAAAAAACCACCAACAACAACAACAAAAAATATTCTCTCTGAATGCTTCTTTTCTTTCCCTTTTTGTTCATGACATTAATAGGTTCTTTCCACAAAACCAGATCTGATATGGAGGACATTTATAATTATACTAAAGGCAGTGTAAGGTGAGATGTGATACAGGCAATACTACTAGAAGGGGAAAAGAAATTAATAACACAAAGAGCTTCCAAATGAAAAATTGTTGATTCGTTCTCTTTTCTACCCTTCTCTAAAATTAATCCTGAAGTAATTTAATGTAAGAGAGATGTGAACTTTTCAAATTAAATCCCGAGTATTTAGTGAAACAGGAAACCAAAAATGTTTCAAGGATCATCTTTTTTAAGCACTACTGATCTAGCAATGATTTATACATAGAAAAATGCATTAATTTAATTAAATAATGGATTTAAGATCTGTTTTATAAGATGTTAATTTCCTATTTAATTCCTCTTGAACTGGATATACTAAAAAAGTGAATATCTAGTTTTCATATACAGTTTCAGTATAAATGAGAAAGACAATAGGTTCCATTTAAACATTATTTTGACAGTGATCTGTCTATTAGATATATCTATTAGATCTACCTCTATTACCGAATTAATTTTTCAGATCACACTTTCAAATAAAAAAATCAATTTCATTCTAGTTCTTTGTCTTTGAAAATAGAATAGCTAGAGGGCAGTTTTTCCTGATTTTGTTTAAATCTCTGAAGCAAAAAATACAGTTGTGCTTAAGGAACTTGAACATAATAGGATTCTGGTGAAGACAGCTAGATTTTAGAAAGGGAAAACAGGTGGGAAGACTGGAGATACACAGCAAGATGGACAAGGATGGAAGAAAGACTACAGTGTGAAACGTGGACTAATCGTTTATGTTGTGCCACAAGTATCAAAAATATTAACTAAATTCATGAACTACCTTAGACCATATGTTTACACTACAATTTTTCTATAAACAGATCGCTAAGAAAGTTTGCCAGTGTTAGAAATAAATGCAGTTATTTTTTCTTTAGACCATTCGCCAGAAATTCCCTCTCCTTACCACAAGGCGGCTTGGAACACGGGGCCATTCAAAGTAAGGCACAATTACATATGTATCTGCTTATAGAACACATTTTAGCAATCATCTGTATTTCCACGTCTCCTTAATATGTACTAATTGGCAGGGGAGTTTATTCAGATGGTACACTGAAAGTGATAACTTTCATGTGCATGTTGAAACTGATGCTCAAACGTAAGCATTTAAGTTTGAAAGCACTGCTGCATAACTTTTAAATTAAACTGATTAAGCTTCTAAATCTTGTCATTGCATTTATAGACCCATGCATATGTTGCAAATATGTGTCAAAATATTAGATATAAAAATCGTTTATAGCACATGTCTTTTTATAGCTTCTCATCTTCCTACAAATAGTGACTTTATTTCTCGTTTGCAAACCTAACACCTTTCATTGTGTTCTCTATGTAACAATATGGGTTCACTTAAATGCACCACCAGAAAAAGCATTGTTTTAAATTGAAGTTAAGGTATACCTCTGCTCTTTGTTGTGGGTATTTTATAAAACTCTGAAAAGTACACCATCTATAGTGCAGTTGTTTTATAAATAATGTATCCTATTAATTTTTGTATTTGATGTGTAAAATATTAGATTGTAGGAATAGATTATAGACAACTCTATATCACCTGCTGCTAAAATTTTTATTAGTTCTGGTTCTGGAACTATGCTTTTGGCCATGAATAATTTAGTGTAATACTGTTGTTAAGAGTGGTAATACACATATTCCCTCACATCCATTTTGCTAATGAATAAGATAGAAAACTAGAATAATGATGGAAATAAGAGAAACTCAAAACATTCTCTTTGATTAGGAAAACTCTTTATTTTGAGCCACTTAGCCTTGAAAAACAAAGTTGCTCTTGTTTTTCAGCAGTTTATAAGCAAAACTCAAAACAAAAGGAGACTGAAAAGAAAAAAAATGTCTACAAGACTAGTTTTCCTAAGTGCTTTGCAATATACTAGAAATATCTGAAAGATACTTTTTTAATTTTCATAGTTTTGGGGAGTTATTAAATATTGTTATACTTGGTTTTCTTCCTGCCTTAGAAATACAAGAAATAGCTAGTTGTTCCACCTTAGTTTTGCTGAAGAATGAATGAGATGTCATTTGTGAATTTTAGGTTTTGTTGCAGAAAAAATGAAGGTGGGGAAGAATTTAAATTCAAAATTTTTGCAAAGACATTCTATTTCTTGAGCATGTCTCAAGCATTTGTTTTAAATAACCATTAATAAAAAATAAAATCCAAAGGAAATAAAGTCTTCATAGAACATTATTCCTTTTAAAAAATATTTTATTGTTGGTTTTAACAGAGGATGGTTCTGGCACAGTGTCTCTCACAGTCTTACAAATTTGTAATCCATTCACCTCTTTTAGGAAACAGAACACAGCCTGCAATGTATAGAGGAAAACTGGAACTGAAGTTAACTTCTCTTTTTGTAGGTGACCTATAAATGCTGAATAGAGGTGTTTTGAGGAGAACAACTATTAGAAAGGTTATTTATTAGGGGAAAGAGGGATTTTGTCTGCTGTGGTGAACTTAAGCTGTGATTACAGGCATAAGATGATGTAGACATAGCTTTGCTGCTGGTGTTCTGTTTAAGATTTTAAGAGGTCTGGCATTCAGAATCTGTACAGGAATATTTGAGAACGTGCTAATTCATCAGTGTTGTGGTAAATTCTTAGTCAGGTTCATAACCCAACAGATTTGGTGAACTACTTAGTTACAATGAATGAGATATTGCAAGGGAGAAGCCTCCCATATGCTCATTATATACTTGTTCTGACATAACTGACAGACTGATAGACAGGATCCAATGAGGATCCAAACTTCCAAACATATCCTGTGTCTGCATGATTTAAGCACAATAAGTCAATTAAGTAAATGAGAATGTTTCAAACATGTATATAGCTACAAAATTAATTGTATTTGAGTATATGTCACTGTAGTCCGCTTTTCTCAAAGACATGAAACAATATTAATATAGAAATAATGCATGCCAAACATTTCTTTGGCAGATTCCATATCCCTGTTGACCTTGTTGGTATTATGTGCCATATTTTCATATGGATTAACTGTTCTTGAACAATTTCCTCAAAGAAATGAGGCATCATCAGGTTTTGTTTGAACATCTGGCACTTGTTTCTCTGTATTTTTTCATCAGTTTTCCTCAGAGGCTTTTCTTATTCAATTCTCAGTTCTGCTAAGGTGCACTTACCTTGATCTTGCAGTGCTAAAAAGGACCTCACAAAAGGCACAAATGACAATATTTCAAGTTTAGAGACCAAATATAGCAGCAAGTAGTCAAATAGAAGTGTCAGTATAAATCATAGAATTATAGAGCACAGAATGATAGAATGGTTGGGGTTGGAAGGGACCTTAAAGATCATCTAGTGTAACCCCTGTGCCATGGGCAGGAACACTTTCAACTAGGCCAGGTGGCTCAAAGCCCCATCCAATCCAACCTTGAACACTTCCAGGGATGAGAGATCCACAGCTGCTCTGAGCAACCTGTGCCAGTGCCTCAACACCTCACTGGAAAGAATTCTTTCCTAATATCTAATCCAAATATAGCCTTTTTCAGTTAAATGATCTCTGATAATCAATTTTTCAATCTGTGGTGTTGTGGCCCGTGTCCCCCTCAGAAATACAGACTTGATGAGGAGTAAATGAATTTCTGATTCATTCTAAGTAACAGTTAGTCACACAAATATTATTTACACAAGTATTTCCATTAAATTAATAATAAAGTTAAGGGACTGTTCATCAGTTTCAATAAATTATTAGTTATTCTCTTTTTATGTTAGCATGACTCTTAAATGTTGCAAGCTGTTTCTGAGTCACTGGGACTAGTAGGAGAGTTGTTAGTAGCAATTAAGTCATATTTTTTAAAGCACAGTAGTGTAGTAGTGACATGATATTATTTCTGTCTCTGCTATCTTTATTACCATATAATGCTAGCAGGAGCAGTATTAGCACTCACTATTCCTAGCAGTAATGTTTTATATAGCAATATTGCCCTGGAGATCTGATCATTGCCCAGGACTCCAGATGCTGCAAAAGCATAAAATGAAGAAGACAATTCTTCTCCGATGGAATAATTGTTCTTAAATTTTAGAGAAAAGTTAACACCCTGGGAAAAAAGTGCCTTCCTGGACACTTCAAGCATGCATGGTAACCTATTGGTAAAGTCTGGCTGTGATCAGAAGAAAGCAAAGAAAAGAATTTCCTTTTTCCATCATCTTCAAGGTGTTGGAAATTGTTTTTCTCCCTCTCTGAAACAAGCTCTTTCTGACATCCTCATGAACATGAATTTGATTTGAGGAAAAGCTTCTGCACTAACATATGGAATACAGTTGCTGTTGTAAGGTGTGAGATGCCCAGATGTTAGTTCTTCCTCTGTTCCCAAACAGCATTTGTCATCTCTAGTTCAGGACAAAGGATAAACTTAAAACTGAATCTGATGATCCCTAGAATTCAAGTCAGAATCTCTCTCTGTGTTTGCATCCAACAACCCATTTGTGCAAAAGTGTCAGTACTAAAACTCATTTAAACATTTGGCCAAGAATATCCAACACATTGGACACAATTTTGTTAACAAAATACGTTAGTCTCTCATGCCCATGCTAATCACTCTACATAGCTGAAAGTAAAGGAAATTTTCTGTTTTCAGTCTGCTGAGTGAAAGAAGATGCAGCACCATAAATACTGCAAACTGCTCTCTTAGATTAGTGTTTCATAAGCAACAGCTCTCTGTTCTGAATCCAGAAGATTTATGCAGTGGTAATTTTGAACATACCATGGTCAGTCCTAGAACTCAGCTTTAACTTTCACAATACACAAATCACCTGAAACAGCTATTTGGGAAAATGTACAAACTGCTCAGTCCATACACACGGGAAGACTGTTTGAGCTCAAGTTACAATTTAATTTCTTTGTAGACTTTGATCAATGATGAATCTTAGCTTTTATCCATCATGTCTGAAAACTATTATCTTATTTATTAGGAGTGATTTAGTGGGTTAATAAAACTGATATGGCAGCTGGCCCTGTGATAAGAAGTTATTGCAAGTCCCTGAACAGCTTAAGCCTATCATTTCCTTATCAGCTATCATTTGTGTCAGTGTGTGCTAAAATCAGAGCTACAAGTTGTGTAGGAACATATGTTACAACAAACCACTGAAATTAAAAGAGAAAAGTAGTTCAGCTTGTTGTATAAAACGTTTGTCTCAAAAATTGAGAGTAAATTCCTTGTAGTAACTGATTACATTTTGTTAATTACACAACAGAAAAAATAAATAGTAAAATACAAATATACTGAACATGAAAATATGCACATAAAGCGATAGAAAGCATTTGAAGATGTAGGTTAAAGATGTTGTCAATGTGTCTGGTATGGTTATACTGCTCTCAACAGGGAGCCCAAAACTAATGGCTTGTAAGAGAATAATAATCTTCATACCCTATTACTCTATGGAGGATGCCAGACAGAGCTTGAAAAGTAAAATTATATTATTTTTAATAGTTTCTCTGTTGTGAATGGAAAGTTCTGTTTTTTTAGCAGTAAAAATTCAACTGCACATTATTGAAGAAAAAGGGAACGATACATGCTGTGCCTTTATTACACAATGAATATGTACTGAAAATATCTATTCTCTACATAACAAGATGTCTCAATAATAAATTCTGATATCCTGGGACATTCCTGCAGGAGCAAGTATATTGCCTACGATTGGATACTTGAGAATCTAAATCATACAACAGTTCCTGTTCCTTGTCCAAATATATTAATATTGAATTAGATGTGGAATAATCTAGATATTGAATCATAACTTAATAAAGAATTAATACTTTTCCTTGCCTCTGGTCCACTCCAGCCTTAACTGGAGGGAATGCCAAATTTATGGTGAAAGTGTAAAAGTCTTTATTTTAGAATTTTAAAAATGGCATGTGATTGAAGCTGAGAGATTTAAACTGTTGGAATGAGACGTGGGCAGCTGCTTGCTTACATGGCCAATGACAAATGGACAGATAACATTGTTAAAGAAGCAGTCACAACTCTATTCTGTTTTTTCATCCTGTTCAATGGACACCCTTTGCCATGTAAAGAGAAAGTAAATGCTGTCATTTCAAAGAATCCATACCTGTATATTTTCAATACATCTTATGGCACAGTAAGGAAACTGTGACACTTTTAAGTAAGGGGAGACACTTTCAGCTTTCCTAGGGGTTGAAAGGTGCTACAGTGATCTTGCAGTGTTATGTGGACTCACCAGTTTCAGGAAATAATTTCAGGAAATATTCAGGAAAACAGTAAAAGCAATGGTGCCACGTTCTGTCATGTTTCTTGGCTGTAAAATTCTGAATGCACACAACAGACTGTCCAGAAACAGAAAAATTATTTCAGCTGAGATTGTCACAGCTGCCTAGGCTAGGCAAATATATCATCCTAATGAACATTTTCTTAGGCATAATTTGTATCTAATGCCTTTAACCAGCTTTGTAAATATAAAGTACGTGAGGGTTTTGTTCTTACCTGTAACAGTTCCATACACGAACAAACAAAATATTGTGACTTTTTTTTAATGGTCATCACCAGGAACAACAGAGATGAGATGAGATGAGATGAGATGAGATGAGATGAGATGAGATGAGATGAGATGAGATGAGATGAGATGATGAGATGAGATGAGATGAGATGAGAGTAACACTTTTGTTGATGTGTTCTATGAACTATTTGCTGGGGTTTTGTGTCTTTAGAATGCATTTCTTCAAGCATTTCTTCAAGGAGTTTGAGTGAAATTGGTGCAATGTGTTGCAAAGTGGTACTTCGAAGCAGCTCATGGTACTTTCAAGCTAATTTCAGTAAAAAGCAAATTAACCTTTCTATTCTACCCATATAACATTCTTAGACAAATTCTTAGACAAAGTTTAACACAATCAGTTTTAAAATCTATTGGGTGGAATTTATAAGACAGGGCCTATCAACTTTGATAGATGAACTCAAGCAAACTTTGCTATGACCAGTAAGGAAAGAGCTGCCCCCAGCTTGCTCTCCTGCCCTTCTCTCAGAGGTCACTTATTTTGTAGCAAAATCAGTGGAAAGCAGTAAGTAGCTACTGCACAGCCAGTTTTCTTAGCACCAACCCAACTTTCTTTGCATCTTTGGTGTCTTTGGTTACGATGCTGGGTGTGAGCACTGCAAAACCTGAGCAATAGGCATATTTCCTTTTTCAATCTGTATTTGGGAGCAGTAATCTCCAGGAGAGCAACAAGGGAGATGAATGTGGATGAAAAGTGCCTAAATGGCTTAATAATTTAGTCAGCCCATAACCTGACAGAAGAATGAATGAATGACATACTATCATTGTTAGTCATAGGTGACTGAACACTAAGTTATAAGGTACACTGGCAAGCTATTTTCAACTGAGAAAGGCTCTGAGGGATTGTCTAAATGTAATGGTGGCAAGTGCGATAAAATGAACCTGATAGATCAAACCCAGCACTCTTTCAAGCAAACGAAGTGAAGTGAAACAGAAGACATTTTAGGGAGAAGAGATGTAACAAGTTTCTGAGTTTTCTGTTCTAGCTATATTCTTCTAGTAAGAGATAAAGTATTTTAGTTTTAACCCTTGAATTTGGATCAAATCATGACAACACTCTTTTCTATGAGACTAGATTTTGTTCCATGTCTGAAAGGAATTTTTAGACCCCCTTTAGAAAAGTTTTCAAAAAGAATTTAAAATCAGTGTGACAGCTTGCTTTACTTTCAATTTGGCAGCTTGGTTTACCTGACATGTCACTCATAAATGCTCCTTTGTTTTTTCTTTTCCTTTTTTTTTTTCTCCTGCAGATATCACTATTATGGAATTGGAATTAAAGAAAGCAGTGCATATTACCACTCTGTGTATTCTGGAAAGGGCTTAACCAGGTAAAATAACTTCTGAGACTTGAAATCAGTGAAAGTCTAACTATAACCTTCCCTTAGGAAGGTATATGTAGGACTCTAATTTTTGTTTCTACCAGAACTAGAATTGATGGTTATCTCAGTGTTTAAAAACTTGATCTCTGTATTTTGCTTGAGTCTTCCAGTTTGACCCCACCACAGTCAGTGTAGAGCTGTCAACTTTTAACAGCAGAACATTTGTTCAAGTTTGGATGAGGGAGCAAAATCCCATTTGCAGAACACTTTTCTAATTTTGTTTGTCTGTGTGTCACCCTGTGAGTTCTTTGCCCAGGACAGCTTTCCATTATGAAACGCCTGGAGAACGGTGTGAAGCTGGCACCTGTGGGGCAGGAGGGAGGGGTCAGTGTAGATTAATATTTACAGGTCCTTTGACTGGCTAATATCAGTTTAAACCTAACCCAGGAAGCTCTAATTATATTTATTTAAGGGACAGCTAGCAGGATCAATACGTTACGATAGCTGCCTGTTGGTTTGCCAAAGATTAATAGTTCGTAAAACAAATGTCTCTGTTCACATATGGCTTGAATGACGGCTTTCATTGTCTGTGACAGTATACCTGGATAAATGGGACTCTGAGAAAGGAAAGGAATAAATGAGTTTATAATCACACATAGAAAATTTGACTGGTGGCAGATTTAGGTCATATCCAAAGAGACCTTTTCCAAGCAATAAGACGAGTGTGCAAATTGAGGGTAATGCTGCCAATGATGCTTAAAAAGGGAGGGTTCTCTCCACAGCAGTACTTTAGGGTATAATAGATTGGAATATTCTATTTATTTTTCTGATATGTATCCAGAGCTTTGGAGGTGCTGCTGGTACACAGTGTAATTTTTTTTCATAATACAGAATTATCTTGAACAAATTGTCCATTTTGTTGACTAAAAGACAGTTATTTTCATTTAAAATATTATAATGATTCTTACTCCTTAGTTTATGTCAGGCAGGCACAGTCTAGTAGCAATGAGTGCAAAGAAAGTGGAGGTTCTGCAAAATTCCCCAGTGCTGGATTTCTGAAGGAATACACTCACATGAAGATGGCATAGATACTGTCTAAGATTTTCAGGACTACTCACTAGATTCACTAATTGGGAATCTTTTATTTGTGTTAGGACCTGTATGAGATATTGAATTTTCAGGGTCCAGAAGTTCAGCTGCCTCCCTATCTGAATTAAAGCAGAAGCCCAGATGCTCATTTTTCACAGTCTGGCCCATCACAGTAGCTGGGTTTTTGTGTGTGAAGAGAGTAATGCAGTTGCTTGGGGTTAAGAACAAGCTTCTGGATAATGAAAAAATCAGGCAATGTAGGGATTCAAAATTCCTAATTCCTGGCTGCTGCATATAGTGATCCATAAATCTGTCCTTTACGTCTCTTCTAGTTTTTGAGGCTCTGAAAGAGCAGTACTAGCAGATACTCCTTTTTGCTGTTCATGCAGTACATTTTGCTGAACATGTGGAAATCCAGAGTCCAAAACAAATACATCTAGCCTTGAAGTTAATTAGATCCATGTTGTAATCAGCTGAGTGATGCCTTCATTTATACTTAACTATCAACATGCAAGGGAACTGTCTAGGTGACACATGCTGGATTATCATGTGGTGGGAACTGTCAGGCACCTGTGCCAGGCCTGGGCAGGAGGAATTCCTCAACTGTTCAGCCTCTGGATTTCTGAGAGCATCTCAGAGAGGAGGAAACAGCCAGGGAGCATCTCAACAGCAGGAAACAATGATATTGCCTCTAATAATTATGAGACTTCATATTGCCCACAGTATCTTATCAGTTGGCAGCTAGTGGTACAGGAAATAACAATAATCAAACAACATTTATCATTATAATGATCAATTAGAATCGCTATTATTGCACATTCTCTACTTTAGTAGTTGTAATTTAAAATGTTCTTTCTGGTTTCTGCACCAAAGGGTTGTCTGATAGTCCAATGACTTCACTGGGAATCTCTCAATTGGACTCTTAACAGGACATTCACTATACAGCAACATATTTTTGCCAATTAAGGAATCTTTTGTCTCAGAAATTTATGTAATTAGATCAAAATAGTACTGTAATGAAAAAGAATGGGAAATCACTATGATTTCTTAATTTTTCCAAGAAATGTAAATTAGATAGATAGATAGATAGATAGATAGATAGATAGATAGATACTTTTTCTACTCTGAATTTACTCAGCTCTGTTAAAAACTGCATGTATTTCCCAGTAAAGACTTTATGGACTTGCACCTATGCCAACCTTTTGCTGTTTGTGAAGTGGCAAAGATCCAAACAAAAACATGAAACTGGATTTTATACTTTAGTCAGTGGTCTTAATCTTCATGTTTTATAAGACATCAGTGGGTTTCCTGTTATCCCCAAGCATTTGAAAATCAGTGGAAGAAGTTAAAGAACAAAAAACATTTAAAAAACCATAAAAAAACCCTGTAATTGCATTTGGAAAAATGTGATAATTTTTCTAATAGATCATACATCTATATAATCTCTACAAATATTCTGCCTAGGAAAAAATAATTAAATGTGTTTATTTTCAAAGGTTCTCTGGAAGCAAGCTAAAGAATGAGGTAAGCACTGTAATCTGTTTCTTTTTACTTCTGTTATAATACAAGTATTATGTGACCTGTGGTTTCCTTCACATTTTTTTTCTTTGAGAATTGTAGCATTATTTTTCATTAAATATTAGACCACATAACCTTTCTTAACAAAGCTGAGTATTTGTTCCTCTAAATATTCAAAGAAAAATAAGATTGGAAAACATCTTTTAGGGTCCCCATTGCAATCCAGTTACCCATAACCGTATTTAAGCAAAGGATCAAGCTCCAGCTTTATTTTTTTTACATGTTACTTTAACAGGAGGTCTTTTTCAGAATCATGTATGTCTGACTGGAAGCTGAAAAGAACTTTTTTTTTTTTTTAAATAAGTTTGTGTCTCCTGGTCAGTATTGCTTCTCTCTATTTTTTGCTCTTCATGACATTTTGTTCTTATGTCTTTTTGCTGCTTTTGCTTGTTGGATGGGACAAACAGCAGCTTTTAGTAATTTATATCAGCCATATAGCCTTCCACTGTACTTGTTCTGATTTGAATATATTTAGAGTAAAATAAATCATAAGGTCTTGTAAATGGTATCTTTCCAATTGCTATTGGAAATATCCCTTCTGATGAGCCCTAGAAAGGGATCTGGTTTGTTGGTTTTTGTTCTCCAGCCTCCCACAGGTAGGCTACATTTTTATTACTGTATACTACAGTATAGTCACTGTCACTCTGGTCAAATTGTTAAGAAAATTATGTATTATCGTGCATTAAAGGTTAAGGGCTGCTCAAAGTATTTTTATTTGGTACTGAGTTCAACTGGCATGGAATATCCCAAATCCATATTATTAAACTGAACCTGCAAAAGGACATAGGGACATCTCTGCTACATTGCCATGAAGAAGTGTCTCTAATGTGCAGTACGTGTTGGAATACAACTGGAGGTGTTTGGGATACTGCTAATTGGTATGGGCCAAAAGAATGCCAGAGGCCATTCTGAGTGATACTGTTCCAGTATTGCTTGGGAATGTTTCCTGACACCATTTAATTTACTAGACTAACCATATCTTCTCTGATCAACTGATACACAGTAAGCCTTCCACCTTTTTAATTTCCAGATAAGCAACTCCTAGCTGATAGCAGACATTTTTATTTGTCCCTGAGAGTATAGTTTTACTCTATTGATCTTCATCCCCCTTATTACCATTATCTCAAAGCCATCCATGTCTTTCTACATGACCTCTTGGTCTTTCTCTGTTGATGATTTTGTTAGCTCATGTCAACCAATTTAGTCTATGAAATGTTCAGTCAGATCAGCCCTAAGTCTGATCTTTGGGAATTTTCACTTCAATCCCTTTTCAACCCAGTAGTTTCCTTGTCAACAGAACTTGTTAGCATTTCAGCCAGAGTCAGTTTCTTAAATATTTTTACATTCTTTTGCTAATCCCCACTCTCACCAGCATAACTGATCATTTCCCATGGTGACACCATGTCAAGTATTTTAGTGAGGTTCAGATAGATTAGATCCATTGCATTTTCCCTGTTCAGATAATTGGCTATCTTATCAAAAGAAGATAGTGCTATGCCACGGGATATCCCAAACATATTCATGAGCACTACTGAAGCATTCATTCGTTCAGAGTTTTGGGATGGAATATATCGGGTTCCTTTGGTATAAATGGATGCATATTTTCTTTCATCTCTGATGTGGCATTCCCAGTCTGCCTTGGAATCGACAATCCTACAAATCTGTCTTGTTTCTGACCAAAAGTTCCTCTATTCTCCCAGAAAAAAAGTGTTCACAGATAAGTCAGTGGAAATAAATGAGAAAGGGCACATCATTGTGAGTTCTGGATTGTCTAACTTAGTATCATCTAAAATTTTTCAGGCAGGTCTTAAGAGGAAAAAAGTCTTTCATGGTCAAAACTGAATTACCATAATCTCAGTGTACTGAAATTTTGGCATTATATTTTCATTAGTGTGCACAGGTGATAGATATGTCCTTTTTCATTTGCTTGAAAGTACATGCAATTAGGTATTCCAAAAAGATTTACAACAATTGCATAAGGTGTAATTCTCAGCAGGGACATAAAGACATTGAAAAGATGTTAAAGCACTGATTGTCTAAATATACTGAGTAAATGGCATTTGAATGAACACTTATTGAGTGCCAGGGACACTGTTTACTTCTGGTATGTTTTATCACATTTTCTAGTATTCTCTCTGTAGGGGGAGATATCAGCAAATTCTTTTATCTAAACCAGTTAGTGCACCATTAGAGTCTGCATGGTTAATTAGGCAGATAATATTACTGTCATTATCTTAATGTTAAATGGCCATTAGAAACAGATGGCATTAAATTGAAAGGGCAAGTGGCATCAGGTTAAAATATTAAGCCTAGAACTAAGGCACAGTCATATAAGTCCATTAGCAAGGTAAAAAACATTGCAGATTATCTTCTCTTAAACCTTGCACCACAATCACTGCCTTTTTTAAAAATGAACAAATCCCTTTGAATCAGAGCTTTTAATAGATTTCATGGGTAATTGCATAATAAAATCATTAGAATTACTCCTGTTAAAAAAATACCCTCCTTATTTCCTGATAGGCAATTATAACACTGTAGAAGTATTGACATGAAGAAATACTAATGTTTCTAAATTTCTGCAATTTCTTTTACTTAGAGCTTTATATGTGTTTGAATAGTAGATAACACATGCAAAATTAGTTTACATGTTTACATTAGTTTACATTAGTTTACATTCATTTGCTTTTGTTTTTGCTGTGTGTTTTGTCTGACATATCACCCTACAAAAATAGGGCTATATTTATGTTGCATAAGTCAGTTACAGGTATGGTTTTCTGAATTTAGTATTTGAGAGAATGTCACTTGAAACTGGCCTCCAATTTAAAAGTCAGCATTTACAGAAAAATAGTCTCATTTGCACACTTTTACACTATATGCTCTACTGTATACCTACCATTCCCACTTCAGTGAAATCTTACTCTAGGTAAAGGGTCAGGAAAAGGTTCAAGTTCCATTCAAATGCCTTATGCAAGATCAGAAATTTCAGACATTAGTACAGAGGGAATCTGCACAGTAGTAGTAAGATTTTCCACAGGAATACACAGAAGGCCAGCGTGTGGCTCTGCATACTGACTTTACATAAGGACTGGTTAGGCTAAGATAGAACAAAGAGTTTAAGCCAAATGGTTTTTAGATTTGAATGCAGTCCTATGAGAATAACTACAATTCAGCCAGTAAGGGCAGAACCATAGCACAGATTGTATTTCTTCTCTTGAGCATGAGGGTTTCACCTTAATCATAACATTTCAGAGCTTAAGAGTGTTCTGTGGAGTTTAGATACAGACACTTATATATATAGATATAGACATTTAATAACCTTCCTGAGCAGGGGTCCAGGTCTAGGTAAGCATCAATATTTTTGAAGGATTATCTGAAATCAAGTGTTGTGGAACTTTGAAAGACTCATGAAATAATATTCGAGTTTAGCATGAATTTTGGTTTCAGATGCAACAGTATTTCAATGTTCTTGTTTTTTCCCTTCTGTTTCAGGGTGGTTTTACTCGTAAATATTCTCTGAGTTCCAAAACTGGAACACTCCTCCCAGAGTTTCCAAGTGCTCAACACCTTTTGCTTCAAGGGTGCATTTCTAAAGACAAGGTAAAAAGTGAGCTCCTTCTCTTCTGTCTAAGAGATCAAAAATTTGCCACAGAATGTTTCTTCATGTCTTAGCCTTTGAGGTATTGACATGAAAGAGCCAGAAATGTCCATAATCAAACAGAGGTGACTGATTTATAGAGGGGGCAAACCTTTACTAACACCGATTAACCGACTTTCCAATGGAAAGGTGGTTGAATTATTTACCTATTAACTGACCCAGTATTTTACAAACTGATGGTATGTAAGACGGGGAGAGCAAAACAAACAAATAACTGAGAGTTGTATTCTTTACAAATGCCTTTGGATTTAAGGTAAAATTTGTTCTGATTAGAACAGAACAAATAATTCACAACAAATAGTTAGATGAATTTTACTGTCTTTCCTTAATTATTTGAAAAACGGCTGAAAATCTGAACATGTTTGGGTTTTTTAAAATTACTTAAATCATTCCTCAAATCTATACTTGGCATTACTTACACTAAGGATAACTCTTCAGTTGGAAATACTTCTCATTTTTTATGAGTCTTTGATTCTTTTGCTGTGTGTTACATCTGTGTTGTTTCTTGTCCCCTTACAAACTGCTACATTGTGCTAGAAATCCTTTGAAAGACATTTTGAACTTTTCAATTTAGTCTTCAGTGCTGGTGATAATGGTGACTGGTTTGAGACACACTGTTTTGTGAGCCCCTCCTCCTAAGCTTGTTCTGAGAAAATAGCGAAGCCTAGGATTCCTCTAGGGAGAAGCTAAACAAAAGGAGCTGGCTTAGCTGGAAATCTTACCATTCATAAAGAAAGACCAAGAACTGCTATACTTAGCAGCGTGCACTACCTGCTGCTATAGTCTCCATCAGTAAAGTGACATCTCTCATATAGACAGCATTCTCATTAAATTTAAATCTGACAAATGTTTGAGGTTCTTTGGAGACCCAACACAGCAGTATAAACAAACTGATTTTTACTGCTCCAACAATGGAGAAAAACTGGCAATTCATTCTCTCTTCATTTTTGGCTCAGCAGCATTGCGCATGACTGTCTGGGGACACACTTACTGAGTTATGAGGAGGCTGTGGGAAAGATGAATTTCTGTGTATCCTGCATTCTCTTTCCTTGCTGCTCTTTTCTCATTTCTTTTTTTCTTCTTTCCTGTCCTTCAGGGTTTCCTTCCTTTTCCCTCCTTCAACTTATTTGACCAAAGGTTACTGAAACTAAGATATTTAGGTACTCTGTTAAAGACAGCCCATACATTAAACTCTTAAGGAGTTGATTGCAACTCAGATGTCTGGAGAGCCCATAAATGCAGCAGTCTGCACTAAAATAGATGGGTAGTTCCTGCATTTAATATTTCTGGAGAACTTACCCAACCTTTATACTTCCATCAACTCCTTTCATAAACAAATCTTTAAAATGCTCTTGAGCACTTTGGTGTTGCTTTTCAAAGATACGTAGTTAAAGAAGCAGCTCTGAAAGTCAGAAAGGTCTGTTTTCAAGGAAATCTGCATCCTGAACCTATTGCAATAGGATGGCACCAGGTTCATTCAGGATCTGAGAGTAGTTTGCTAGAGAAGTTAATAAACTGTAACAAACCTTCTGTGACTCAGGACCATAAGAATGGTTTTGCTAGCCCTTTTCTTTCCTTAAATGAGTTTGTGTATTCCTTGTCTTGTAATTTGCTACAATTCTTAAAGATTACTACTTTTTTTTTTTAAAAAAGGAACACTCCATTCAGATAAAGTAGCTTGCTGAGATGAAAGGGAGTTCTGCTTTTAAAACTTGAGTTCATGTGAGGCAGTGATTAAACTTTGACCAAATGACTGGCAGCTATTTTCTCATTTGTCCAACTAGATGATGTTTCAGAACACTCATAGACGCCTATAGTAGCCTAATGATTAACTTGCACTGCTCTTTGGGATTAATCTTAGCTTCAGAAAGGTGAATTTACTTTACCATCTGACTGACTAATCTAGCTATTGCATTTTCACAGTGTATACAAGTTCAGATGCTATGTCTGACCACAGCATCAGTGCTTGACTTAAATAATGACTTAAATAATGCTTGAATAATAGTGATATAAAGCAGTTGATAAAGCTGTAGATGAGTGATGTCCTCATCACTTCTGGATATACAGGCTGTCTATTTGTAAGTTTATATTATGTGTTTAAATACTAGCTACACAAAGCAGAAACTTTGATTACTGTAGCAGTAAAGGAAAGATTTAAGAAACTCTGTTTAATATTTCTTTCTTCCAAAACAGGTAGATACTCTTATCATGATGTACAAAACACACTGTCAGTGTGTCCTTGACAATGCAATTAATGGGAACTTTGAAGAGGTAAGGTTGTTTGAACACACACTTTTGGTTCATATGCATGGGAAGACAAAACAGAATGATTTATGTCTGTGAATCTGGTTCCTATTCCTTTAGATCCAGCATTTCCTATTGCATTTCTGGCAAGGAATGCCTGACCATCTTCTTCCTCTGCTTGAAAATCCCATCATCATTGACATTTTCTGTGTCTGTGACTCAATACTGTATAAGGTAAGTTAAGCATTTAGCTACCTGAATAATCTCACCCCCAGCGCAGCTTCTGCATCTGTAAAAAGATAGAATGACAGGATGACATGACTGCTTTCTGCTGTAAATCAGCAAGGAAATCACTGAAATGAGGAAATAAAATGAGCACCTGTAAGAGCTGAACTCCAGTCTCAGCTCAGCTGAACACCTGGTGTGTGACCACGGGCAGCACAGCAACAGTGAAACCTTGACATACTTCCTTGAATGTAGCTTAGAGAAATGCTCATGTGCTCACTGACAAGGCTGACTAAGGTAATCCTGGATGAAAACTGAAGCCTTGTTTTCACTGAAAAGATTATTGCAATTTCTACCAGAAAAGAGAGTCTGTGGCACATCAGTTGGGTGATTCCAAATGCCAGTCTGCTGCTCACAGGTTATGTCAGGCCATGGTTTCATGGTACCAAGCTGGAACAATACTGGGTTAAGACATCCTTGCCCCTCCTGCCAGCTGCCTTTCATTTCTGTTGTCTTGCTGATGGATGTACCAGCAAAACTGCTACACTCTAAGCTGCTCTGGGTTTCAAAAAAATTCAAGGAATACTGGTTTGGGGAGCTTTTGTACCATATGAGTCCTTTGATTTAACTCATGGCATGACCACATAAAAAGTTGAAACTAAGTGACCCTTAGGAGTCAAGGAAGGGTCAGGAATAAGTTATAGAGTGCTGGGGAAAAAACATTATTTTGCCACCAAAGTTTCCTGAGTTTTTAATGTGGAAAGTCAGATCACATGATTATTTAGTAGATGCAAAGTACTTTAAGTTTCTTTGATAGGACATGCCATAGAAATAGGAAGGGGTTCTCATATAAGTGTCTCTCTAACAGATTTCATATCAGATATTGATGAGAAGAAATAACTATTGGTTTAATAGTAAACACTAACCCATCAAAACAAAACACTTGAAGCTTTTTAGATCTGATGCCTTATTGTAATCTGTCTTTCTTTACTGTACATAATATGGGGGAAAGATCCAGAAAAGATGAAAATATGTATTTCTTAAAAGCTTAAAAAGCTGTAAAGTAAGAAGTGTTTTAGTTATCATAGTAAAGCAAAGGTAATTAGCATAGAGAATCATAATTACTGCCCAGGAGATGGGTCATTAAACCTCATTTACTTGTAGAGGTTATAATGAACCTTGAGTTTATGAGGTTTTTCCTGCTCTAAATGTGTTGTCTCAATAGATTCAATATTAACTTCATTTATGATAGATTTAATGTGACAGAAGAAGAAATACTAGAGGGGCATTAAATTATAAATTGAATAAGACTGAATTTCTCAGAAGTTCATAAATTTACTATTGTGCCTCTTTGTTTCTCACTGTTTCTTATCTATAATCATGTTAGATATTTTTGACATCTGACAGAAGGAAGAAGGAATTACATCGTATTGTCATCAAACTATTTACATGAACAGAAAGGAGATTTCTGGAATATTGTCTAACAGCTTTGTCCTCCACAGTAATATTCCCTAGGGGGCATGCCAGATGGCACATTTTTTTTGCCAAAACTGTTCCACACCACACTTAGCTACACGGAACTCTATGGCTAAACTCTGAATGCCTGCATTTCCGTGTCCAGTTTGGTAGAAAGAAAGAGTCAACAGCATTCAAAGACTTGGGACATCCTTGAGTATCTGCTTTACAGAGATGTGGTGATGCTAGACAAGACAAAGTGTTTATGCAACTCACTTCTGCTGGTTTCCCTTCTTTAAGACATGGGGGATAGCATGTTCTCTTTGGTTTTTTTTCTCATTTTACTGCTATGAAGATACACAATAAGTATATAAATGTCTCATATGTTCCTGTCTAATAGTGATTAGAGAAATCCAGGCATATAAATATCTAGACAGTAGGTTGAATGGCTTTATTCTGTGTAAATTTTCTGCAATTTAAGTAGACAAGACAGACATGAGTGAATGGCCAGTGGAAGCATGATGTCATTTTCTGTTAACTTTTTGAAGGTTCTTACAGATGTACTCATCCCTGCAACAATGCAAGAAATGCCAGAAAGGTAGGTATTTCAAAATAATCATGGTACATTCCGATTTTTAGGCATATTCCAGATAAATACCAGTAATTCCATATTATAGATAAATTTTCTCACAGTATTTATGCTCATTTTTAGAACAATAGAGTATGTATAGAAAAATAGTGTCAGCTCTGAGAGCAGCTATAGAATAGCCTTAAAATATTAGATAGCACTTTAGTGTCCTAATTGGCCCACAGTTTTTCCCAGAGGAGGTATGTATCAACATGTATTCAATATATACATCAGTGATTGATCATTTCCTGTTTCTTTTGGTAAAACCTGAGGAGGAATTTCCAGATATGTTCAGAAGTCTGTTAGCCATAGATTGAAACCCAATTATTTAAACTAATGTCAGACAATTTTTATTGGTGATTCTCTAAATCACTTTTTGTTTCCCTTATAGTTTACTGGCAGATATAAGAAGTTTTGCAAAAAACTGGGAACAGTGGGTGGCTTCCTCTTTGGAAAATCTACCAGAAAGCCTGATAGATAAGAAATTGCCTATTGCACGAAGATTTGTTTCTTCCCTGAAACGACAGACGTCATTCCTACACCTAGCACAGGTAAACAGAAAAAGATTATACATTCAAAAATGTCAGTTGTAGTCATGGTACCTTTCTGGCTATGAGATACAATGCATTATTTTTTCAACGTTGACCTTCAGCTATGGAAGACATAAATCTTGTAGTTTTAACCATGAAATTAGAAAGTGACCATAAAGAGATCTGACCAGAACTTTAAACTTTTGTACCAGAAAATAGAGCAAAGAACATGGTTATAATGAACTACCGTCACAGTAACTATTTTCAATAAAATTATCAAGTGGAATATATGTGTATTTTGTTTAGTACCAAATTGGAAAATACTGGATTATTCTTCTTGCCTAGCAAAGATTCGCTGCCTTGTCCATGTTGTTCTATTTCTATTCAAGTTTTGAGTGGAAAGAAGAAATGGGAGTGACAGGTAGTTGGAGACTTCAAGGCTATGTTGTCGGGATACAGGTGTCTGCAATGACGAGTCACATCTATGTGATGGTTTTGTAGATTATCCAAAAGAATGCAATGCCTTTTGAGGAACTTCCTTCCGTGATGGCAAATCTTTGGCTTTGAGGTGATAGTCCTCATGAATAACTGTAGGCACACCAGAGATTCTTCTTGACTTGGTTTTCTCTTTCATAAATACAGAAGCAGCATATGGGTGCTCTTGTGAAGATAATCTGATAGGAAGGCACATTAGAAGAGCATCAGGAGTCTAATGAAAGGGAAACATCTCATCTAATCTGTGATAAACCCAGCCATGACAATAAAATTAAACATAAGATTCTTCTCTGAGCAGTTTTTTGGGTGCTCCCCAGGTGTGGGTCTGGACTAGTTTTGGCTGGGACAGAGTTAATTTTGTTCATCATAGTATGGGTCGATATTTTGTATTTGTACTGGAAACTATAGATCACTCAGGGCTATTTTAGTTACTGCTGAGCAGTGTTTACACACAGCCAAGGTCTTTTCTGCTTCTTACACCACACTGCCAGCAAGTAAGTTGGAATAAAAAATTAGCACAATTTAGTTGGGGACATAGGTGGGACAGCTGGCCCCAGCTGATCACAGGGATATTCCTTACCACAAATCAGCAATAAAACTGGGGGGAAGTTTGGCAGGGGACCACTGCTCAGGGACCTGACTGGGCACTGGCCAGTTGATGGGTGAGAAATTGTTTTAACTGTTGTTTTTTGGTGTTTCTTTTAAACTTTTAAATTATTGTTGTTGTTATTTTTATTATTTCTTTTTAAAAATATCGAACTGCTTTTAACCTAACCAACAAGTTTTCTTACTTTTTATTCTTTAATTCTCTCCCCCATCCCTTGGCAGTGTAGGAAGTGAGTGAGTGGCTGTGTGGTGCTAAGCTGCCATCTGGGGCAAAACCACAACAGGGTCTCAGGATTTGACCTTGCTTTCTCTTGCAGATTGCTCGTCCAGCTCTTTTTGATCAGCACGTGGTGAATTCCATGGTGTCAGATATTGAAAAAGTCGATTTGAACAGTATTGGTTCTCAGGCCCTCCTTGCAGTTTCAGGGAGCACAGACTCTGATGGGGAAGTCTACAGTGAATGTAAGTCCATGGTGATATAGTTTTACCATTAAAAGTACATTCTTTCATTCCATGCCACACCAATCTGCTTGGACTGACTGAGACAGGGCACTCACAGACTCTGCATTCTCTAATCTAGTTCATAAACCATAAACTTCAGTAGGTTAAGAAAACCAATTGATTGCCCTGGCATATCCTACAAGAACAGAAGCTTGTGCTGGAAAGTCCTCCCAGCTAGATGATTTTAAATGGTTGCTGAAAAATTCGTTTGCATGTCAGTTGCAAACCTCTTTTGAAACTTGGCCCTATCTTATGTGGGGATATTGCACAGATCAATTATTGAAAGGTTTGTCTGAAATTCCATTTCATTATGGACTAATGTAATGGATATTTTAACTAGTTTACTTTTTTAAAAATCAATAGTATTTTCTTCTGAAAGTTGAGCTTTAAAAATATATGCAATTTTCTATTTAGTGTAGCAGCTATTTTTATACACAAAATAGAGTGAAGTAAAAATTTTGAGTTGGTTAATTTTCATATACATTGTTAAAAAATAAATATAGTCATTTTCTCTATTAAAAAGAGAACTTTGTCATAGGAGTCATGTTGGTGAGAGTTTCAAGAGCTGAAAGGAATGTGTTGTCCTGTAAATATTATTTTTTTGTTATAACAGTTTGTTTTCTTTAATGATTCACAATCCTGTTCACATTTTCATTTGAGTTGCCCCTTTCCCACTTTTTTTGTGTAGTTATTTTTTATTTTATTCTTTGTCTTCTTTCACACTGGTTAAAAAAGAAAAAAAAAGAAGAGAAATAACTGGTCCTTCAGGCACTTTTTTGAAAATGGAAATTGAGGAAATTAACTTTATATCCTATTGTGAGAAACTTGTAAAATATGAAGAAAACATAAGACACTGCAAAACTGCCATATTACAGGGAAAGCTTTATTAGTAAATGTAGTATTAGAAAGGTTTTCAAGATTGAATCTACAAAGGAATGGAATATACAATAATCTTGTTTTGCTTGTATTTTCTTATAAAACTTAATTGTCTTACAACCTGTACCATTGTAATGCTTAAGTAATTAAAATACGTGTGTGTGATGGATGTGTGTGTGCTTGCTTTGCTGGGGAATTACTTATTTCTTCACTGCTCTAATTCTTTGATTTTCCTTTCCATGCTACAATATTGTCATATGGCTGGTGAGTGGCTTTTTCTCATGTTTGGAATAGAGTGCGATGATATGTTCTCCTTTTTACATGGTAGATGACTCTATTACAGTGTTCCAAGAACTGAAGGACCTCCTAAAGAAGAATGCCACTGTGGAATCATTTATTGAATGGTTGGATACTGTGGTTGAGCAAAGGGTTATCAAGGTACCTTTCAAATGTTCTGCCTGACTCCAGACCAAATCCTACTCCCCTAACTCCTTATGCAGTCCCACTGATTTTCCAAAGCAATTGTCATCTCTGCTCCTATCTCCTTTACTGTGACAGGGAAGTTTGTAATTTGGTGTCAAAGATTCCAGCGATATTCGTCCAGATTAATCATGCTGAGTGGTCTTATGTGTGTGACAAACTTAAGTATTGTAGCTAAGACACTAAAGCCAGCACTTTCACAAACTGTACATGACAGAAACCCTCTGATATTATGTGTGCCTGCAGAATCACAGAGGGATTGCTCTGAGAAAGGTGAGCCAAAGTTGTTTCTTAGAGAAGCAATTCTCTCTTCCATGGCATTTAGGTAGTACTGTGTGTGGTATAAGTTACTGCAGCCTGTGGATTCAGAAGTAGCTAGCCTCCTGAAGAATTTCTACATTTCAGGATGGAAGATACAGTTCTGTAGCTTTGTAAGGTGCTTAACTCAGTAACTGATTGTTTTGATGGGATTCCTCTTCCCATCTCCAATTACCATGATGCATTTTCATCACAAGTATTTTATGTGCCTGTAGTTATGCAGGGATTAATAAACTACAGCTCAGAACAAAAGAAAGGATATTTTCTTATAGCTGACTAAAAGATATTTACCCAATTTGTGATTCTAATTACTGTAAACTAGTAGAATGAGGTGTTACATATTGTTGGCTAATAGCTGAACGCTGGTCTTCTCACCAGACTTTTTTTTATCTGAAAATGCAATATCTTATTCATCATTTCAGGTAGGATCTTGATATGAATGGGTGCAAAAAGATGAGACAGTACAGTCAGCATCAACTGGCTGGCAGAAGAAAGACTGCTACTTACAGGAAAACCATAGGCATGCCCTTTTTCCTTTCTTTGCCTGTTTTTCCAAATTTCAATGGAGGCAGTGATAATTTCTTGCTTTTTAAAGTTCTCTGAGTTTCCTAGCAATTGCTGACACAATTGCTGACACTGTGAGCAGCACAGCTTTGGATTACTCAGGGCAGCAGAGCCAAAGCAAGTCCTCATATACACAGAAATCTCCCTAGGCAAAAAAAAAATCCCTTTGAAGCTGAGTAATCTCAATTTATTTTAGACTGGAGTGATTGTGGTCTAAATTTCATTCCACAATTTTGGAAGACAATTCCTGATAAGCAAGTCAGGCAGAAAAGATGAAGCAATTCTCCATTCAGCATCTACTATGTGATACCATATTGTTAAAGCTAATGAGTATGGTTCCTAGAATTGTTTTCCTGTACTTAAGGGAAGAAGTACTAACAAGTTTTGATATGAAGCTAGGTCAACTTGAGCAGAAGCTAATCATTTACAGAACATGTAATCCTTCCACTGCTGTTTGCCTTCTGTTCATGCTAAAGTGTGGCTACTGTCAAGCCCACACAACATCTTCTTTCTGCTTGCTGTTTGAGAAAGTAACAAGGTATATGTTACCACACAAACAAATCACTGCCAGAGCAAAGTGACTGTATGAAATGAGCAGTATTAAAAGCATCACTTTGATCATCATGATGGTAAGATACCATTCTGTAAGAGAGATTCTGACCAGTATTACACAGATTAAATTAAAGTACAAAGACTAATTTCTATTCCCTCTTTTTATGGAATAACAGTGCCAGAGGGTGGGACCATCCTTTCTTCCTTCCTGCCTCCCAGCCTCTCTCTCCTCCTCACCTCTATAGTTACAGAACAACTTGACACCTTTAATAGTAGAACATGGAGTACTTTATGTCCCATCAGGCCCAAGCAGTAAGCAGTTTGCTTCATCTGACATTGACGGACAACATTCTGTGATTGCACTGGAGGGAGTGGAGCCTGCTATTTTACCAAGTTAGGTCACACAGCAGGGAGATAGTTTGAATCAGGCAGCTTGATTGACTCTGCCACATCAGCCTGAGTTAAGGAGTCCTTGACTCTCAAGGATATTCAGTTCTTCTCTCCTGTTGGCACAAAGCAAGTGAGCATTCCTAACAGTATTTTACTGTTCTCTTTCAGGCAAGCAAGCAAAATGGGAGGTCTTTAAAGAAGAGAGCTCAAGACTTCCTTCTGAAATGGAGCTTCTTCGGTGCTCGAGTCATGCATAACCTAACTCTAAACAATGCATCAAGTTTTGGTACCTGAACTTTATAAAGACACTCATATTTTGTACATATATGTTCAGCAATTACCAGCTTTCCACTATTTCCTGTGCTGAGGAACCCATCCTAATCTAAAAATTATTTGATCAAAGCCACAAATACTGTGTGATGTATTTTTCAAACTAATATTTCACAGTAAATGCTAGCAATATTTTGCTGGTGACCTCTGTCATAGGCTTGTTTGTAAATGGTATTTTTCTTTTTAATTGCTTTTTTGGTACTGCTTTGACATTTAAGTGCTAGAAGCTTTGTTTGTTTTAATATTGCAATGACTGCATATCTCAGTGTAAGAGAAAAAAGATTTAAGTTATTGGTTTTACCTGTGGATCAGTTTGGTCAAAAAATGCCGTATATAAGTTTAAAACATAGTATGTTTTTAAAAAAATTAAAAAAACAAAAAAAAACCAAAAAAAAACCCAAAAAGAAATTGGCAGTCATCACACACTTAATTCTGGAATCAGCAGATGATCGATTTAATAGTGTTTGTGGCTTTTAAAAATTTAGGGTCCCACATGCATCTTTAGGAATGTTTACATTTTTGGGAACACTCAGAAAGAGCCTTATATAAGAGAGAAGATGGCAGAGCAAGTGAAACAAACTCTAGTATGCAATGTCATATATTTAGCCATACGTATATTGTTATTTAAAATTCAGAGGGTATTTGAAATTACTGTAGGGACACATATTTTTTTTAATGTGATATATCCCTGAAATAAGGTCAAAGACTTTACCAGTTATTGTCTGGTTATTTAGCACAAGGCAAACAGAAATAGAGCAGAGGCATTCTAGCAGACTTCAGCCTTATCTAGTTCCACTGTGTGCTCTCTTCAAGTATAAAGCATGTCTCACTTTCATCAGTATTTTTCTTTGATGTAATTAGTGGTCAAATAGCCTACAGGACAGTAAACAATTGAGCTAGGTGGGCCAGTGCAAAGAGAGATTAGAGCTAGAAGTTAGGCACTATTCCTTGTTGGTCTTGCCAGGTCATTTAAAGTCCACAATTATTTGTTTGTTTCACTGGCTTCTTGTGGAGTGGTGAGAGATGGTCACAAAGATAACTCAGCTACTCTCTCTCTCTCTTTCTCCTCCAAAAGGTTCTTTTCATTTGATCCGCATGTTACTAGATGAGTACATCCTGCTTGCCATGGAGACACAGTTCAATAATGACAAAGAACAAGAACTCCAGAATCTACTGGACAAATACATGAAGAATTTAGGTAACTAGAGCTTACTTCTTTGTATTCCAGTGTGTTTAGGAATTGATGTATTTGTTTAAGCAGAAGCAAGTGTACAGTGTTCTCCTGAAGGTGTGGTTATGTGCAACATTGTCAAATTCTCCGAAAGTTTGTGACCATTCACTCAGCAATTCATGCCCACCTTCCTACCACAATTCAGTTCATAGCATTTTGTTGGAATGTCAGTACTAAGGATCACTGAAATTACCTTGGATGCAGCAAAGACTTGTAGGTACATCTGAATGGCCATAAACTGAAGTGCAAAAAGAGGTATAAGTAGCAGAAAGGGCAGGAATTGCTAATCCATTTTTTCCCCAAAGCTTAAATATGTAATTACAACTTCAACCAGGAATCTATTAACTGTTACCAGAGTGCAAATATCCCTTCATCCCAACATCAGAACACAAGTTTGGATCCCTATTTATCATGTGGTTGAAGTATTACTTTACGGAAGAGAAATAAAATTGTTTGAAAACAGTATCCTTAACATTTTTCATCTACTAAGCTTCTTCAAAGTTAGACAGTTTGAAATCATATGTTTCAGGTCCTTTGCTATAAAAAGAATGAAGAATGATTTGAATCAAGTTCTGGTCCAAATTAATAATGAAAATTCATTGAAACTTCAGAAACTTGCAGAATTATTTTTTATTAGTATCAGCACTGGCAGTCAATCCTTAATTTTTTGGTTATTGTTACTCTAAATCTGCACTTTACTACAGGAAATATGCATAGAATTCGTCTGACAGTAAGCGCTGCACTTCTTTCAATTCAGCCTCCAGAAGAAAAACTTGGCCTACATGACAGTTGCCTTATCCTTGTGTGTTTAGGTGAAGTACTTGAAACCATAAGGTAAAATCATGGTTTCCTCTGAAGAACAGCAAAACTGACTTTATCAATAGTCTGCAAAAAGCTGAAGAACTCTTGAATATAACAAATGCATTTCTCTAGATATCAATATGAAAAGAGAGTTCAGGAATTCTAAATTTGCCATTGTTAGTTCTTTAGGATGAAATGTTGATCCTGATTCACTCTTAATACACTTACTTTGACTTCATTGTTGACATTTACTTCAAGGAAATAAATCTGATTCATGCTTTCAATATGATGGCTTCAGTAAGGAGCTGAAACTGTGTGATGTAGATCTATGGTCAGGGAAAATGATGCAAACAGAACTTCTGTGCAGTGAGGGTACATAACAGCCAACAAGGGTTTTCATTTACCCTTCCAGATGCAAGCAAAGCCACCTTCACTGCATCACCAAGCTCTTGCTTCCTAGCAAATCGCAACAAAGCTGCTCCTCTGCCCAGTGACACTTCAGTCAAAAACGAGTGCCTAGGAGAGCAAACCTATGTGTCCTTGTCAGCTGGCCAGCCCAGTAGTGCACCTCCTGGTCTGAACCCCTTCACTGCAGGAGATGGGGACAGTATGCAGCTGACAGGTGTGTATCAACTCTTCCATCTTCTCCTTCCCTAACTTGATTGTTAGTCTTTCAGTTTGTGGCAGCATGTTGCTGTAGGACTAACAATGACCACGTGCATTTATGAAGACCTCTAGTAAACAACATTTCATCTTCTGTGGAGATTTACAGAAGTCAGCAATTGTAATTACCCTGTCAGTAATAAATAGTTCCTCTTGAAAAAATGGTAAAACTATCTTAGAACTCTTGGCTTGGTGAGGTTCTTGTGAGTAGAGAATGAGCAGTAAACCTGGAGCACATGAGGAGTGTAACTGTTGGGAATTCTCACTGAATGTGGCACTTCTAAGCTGAAGAATGAAAGGGAGAAGTTTTATACCCTGAAGCCATGAAATTAAAGCTGTGAATTATATAGGTGGGGGCCTGTGCATGTCTTTTGTAAAGGTTTCAAATGGTTATCTGCACTTCATTAAAGGGTTTGTGTCTTAACAACAGTACTGAGGTATGGACACTAATCACAGTTAATGTTTATTGATTCCAGATCAAATGGAGCTGTCTCAAAGCACTGGTCACCTCATGACTCCACCCATCTCACCAGCCATGGTCAGCCGAGGAAGTGTGATCAACCAGGGGCCAATGGCTGTGAGACCTCCCAGTGCAGGTCCCATGCTATCGACACATTCACAGTGCTCTTCCTACTCAGAACCCCTTTACCAGACTTTGTCACAGACTAATCAGAATTACTATGGAAACAATTCCAACTACCAGGCTATGTTCAGGACACAGGCCCATTCCACTTCAGGAGTTTATGACCAGAGAGCAGAGCCCAGTCGATTCAATGCCTTGAGTGAACAGCAGTTCTCCAGAGACTACTTCAGCAACAGTTGTGCCGTGTCTCCCTACAATGCCAGATCCCCTTCCAGCTATGGTCCCTCTAACATGTCTCAAGACACACACAATATGCAGTTTCTGAATAGCGGGAGTTTCAATTTCTTGAACAACTCAGTATCTTCATGTCCAGGAGCAGCTTATCCTGCTAATGCTTCCAACGGTAATGATACATATTTTCTTTTTCCTTTAGTTTCTCTTTCGTTGCTGGAGTAAAACACCTTTTCTCTGCATTTTTTTCTATGGAAGATGTATTTCAGCTTTTATTTATACATTCCTGTTTTTCGCTTCTCCGATAACACACAGAGATTGTAAAGCAGCTTAATAAGCTACTTAAGGGTTTATTTTCCTCTGGTGAATTCTCAGTTGACCTCAAATTTATCTGCTGCCCTATGTTAATCTTCCTTTGGTATCATCACCATATCTTGCACAAAGGAAGCAAAACCAGGATGATCTTATGGTTTAACAATATCTTGAAAACCCCCCAAAACATTTGCTGTGAAACAGAGGAGATACAAGATAGTTTACTTCAGGGATCAGCATAATGGACCATTTGAGTTGCAGGGTGGAAAGAAGTATAAAAATGTGCACTAGCAATAGTTTGGGACTTCGTCCCACTCATTTCTCAAACTTCAAAGGTAAAATTACTGCTTCAGTGGTATAGTCAGCAAAACACCTCCCTCTTCTGGAGGAAAGACACAGTGGAAATGTTACTTTCATGTGGATTTGTCTATGCAGTGAGTGCATATTACCCTGCAGATTTTCTTTCCATGTATGCTTTCCTTCATTTCAAGCTTCATAAGGAGGCACTGAACTGTGCATAGGACTCCCCATGGTATCTCTTAAGACCAATGATTGCAGGCTATGTTTGATTCTGAAATTAGAAGGAAAGAAACTGAAGGCATGACTGAACCCTTACCATATTTTGGTTTCCTTGTTACCACCTCTCTTTCGGGTCTGTCTTTACATATGCTGCTTATTTTCCTGAGCTGTGTGTGTATATAAATAATCTTATTGTGAAGGGCTTCATCCAATACCAACTACTGTTTTTCCAAGGTTGTCACAGGCTCATACACTACCCCGTAGTTTCATTCATCTTCTTTTTTTCAATCTTCAATTAGGATATTATGGAAACAGCATAAATTATTCAGAATCTCACAGACTTGGAACAATGGTGGACCAACATGTTTCTGTAATCAGCAGTGTCAGCAGCATTCGGCCACTGCCATCCTACAGTGATGTACATGATCCACTGAATATCTTGGATGACAGCAGAAGAAAACAAACAGGCTCCTACTACTCAGATTCCTCACCTTCTATTGTCTGCCGGACCCCTATGTGTAAGTACAGCCAACAACTGAGGAGCAGCTGTGAACTTTTCACTATCCTATCAAATGCTGGGTATTAAATTGTAGCTCACGTACACTGTATATGAAATGAAACATAGAGGTGAAGCAGCTCGGTACTTAGGATGTGTTTTCCTTAAAACTGAGTTTAATAAATTTGCTTCCATAAGGAGATCTATAATCCATTGTCTAGGAGCAGTAGAATGATTGGCCTGAGTTGCATAAAAATATGTATTAGAAAGCACTTTCTGATTATTAAGTAAACTAATAATAGACTGGGCTTTTCTAGAGTCTCTTGGAGATCCTCACTGTCAAACAGATCAAGTGAATCCTGGGTCAGGGGTGTCTCAGTATATACTTCCTGTGTTCTGGTCCCCCATTCTCTGCTTCAACAAATGTGTAATAGGCAAAGCTCCCACTGACAGTGAATTTTAGGCAGAAATACTGAATCCTGAAGGGTTTGTTTTGGTATATGCCTTAAACAAATAGCAGCCAAGTTGGGTCTCACATTCCAAAAAGGATTGCATGGAAGATATAAACTAGGATACTTTATTTCTACACAAGATTACACCTTCCTACTGCTTACCTGTTAATCTTGCACAGAAGATCAGACATTTCTGTCCTTCAGATAATGTACCTTGTAGATAGGAGTTTCCGTCAAATGAAACTGAATTGTGATTTCTGTTAAATTCAATAAATTGAAAATTTGCAGTGACGGTAACCTTTTTTTCCCCACAGCTTCAAACTTGCAAACCACATCTTCTTCACAGTGTATGTATGGAGCATCTGGTCAATTCCCTTCCCAGGAAAATCTGGAGGTCCATGCCCCACCAAACAGAGATATGGTGCCATCTTTACCACCAATCAACACTGTCTTCATGGGAGCAGCTGCTGGAGGAACCTGAGAGAGACGTGTCTGTGCCCTAAGCCTACTTTCCAATCCCAGACATTCGGGCTGTGATGATAATCCCCTTTCCAAGTTGGTGGAAGATAAAAGTAGTACATATAGTTGCTAAAGAAGCCATTTTAGCAATGTTATCAGCTCCCCACATACAAAAAATAGCTATATTTAGATTGGGTCCTGCTTATGAATCTCTCAGGATTGCTCTCACCATTACAGATTTTCAGTCAGAAATTCAGGGTAAGCAGAAAGAGACAGTGATTCTTGCACGCGAGAATAAGTTGTAAAGAAATTATTACATCTATTCCTAATTTATTAAAAATGCTATTTTAGTGTTTCCCTTATATCTTTTTTATATATATAAAATGTTTATTTAATGCCTGTGTTGCTCATTATTTATTAGGACCACAGAGTAACTGTTTACTTTCTCATATTTGACAGATTGTCAAATGTATGTATCCTACCTCCTATGGAAATGTTTACAAGGTCAGTTTTTACTGTTTTAAATGAAACTAAGCCAAACTATAAAGTTTTTTACTGTTGTTCTCTGGAAAGTCAATTTCAAATGTTTAGTGCCTACTTGTGTAAGTGAAAGTCCTCAGGAAATAAATAAAACATATTATGGAAACTTTATTTCTCTTCCTCTTCAAAAATAAAACCAACAAAACATGTAAATATCATAAACTAACTAACTGCAGTAGCCTGCTACGGTAGCTGGATAACTGAAGGAAATGAAACTATGCTAGTAAATGTCATGGGATTTCAGAATTACCTGTGGTATGAGCCCAAAGTTTTTTCTGATGGAAATCCATAAAAATACATTCATCAGCTTTCACTGGTTTAGGGCAACTGTGTAAACTGAGACTGAAAGTAATAAAGATTATTAAAAAATTTGCAACCCTTCAATAGCTATTTTAATTTTTAAAAGTGTTTTACAGATGGCATGATAATTTGTGCACAGACACACATTTATTTATGTTTCTGGAGAAGCCAAGAATATTCACTAGTGGTGTTAGAGAGGACAGAGAAGAGAATACACTTACAAAACAAACTTCTTGCTATGCATTCATGAAATAGCAGGTGTTATTTTATAATCTGATTATCCCAACACCAGACTCAGGTTTGGATTTAAATCCATTCCCATTCAGTCCATTAAATATATGCTGAATATTGTAGAAATGAAGAAAATTGCATTTTTGGTGGAGGAAAATGGATGATACCAGGATGAAGCTTTTCATTCCAATTCTGTAAAACTTCCTTCATTATCTCTATTTGAGAAGTCTGCAGAAAAGCAATCAAAAACATTGGCTTGGGCTAGGTTGTGAATAATTCTGGATATGAAACACTTTATGTAGGAAAAAGACACCATAGTTCAATAATTGAGAAGTGGAAGACTTCAACTCAATTGCTTCCTAATTCAGGATGAAGACTTAGGCTGTGACCAAAAGTACTATAAAGGTGGGAGAAAGCTTTGGTTTCTATACAAATTCACAATGAGATGTAATGGTAACACAGATTTTTCAATATTTATTGGACAAAGATTTGTAGCAAATGAAGTAAGTACTGCAAAAGAGTTCTTTCTTCATGACTGTTTGGGATGTATTTTGTCCTAAAATTAGTCCTATAAAAGTCAGGCTCCCTCCCTATGTATGCAGATCACCTCTATAGTCAGTGACAGGAGAGGAGATACCTCCTGTTCCAAGGAGTTAAGATGGGAAGGGGAGTACGATGGTGAGGGATATGCCACCAGAGCAAGGGATATGTCACTATCCTGAGACCCTTGGCTCCCTCAGCTAACCAGTGACATGGCACAAGTAATTAATTTAAGGTCAAAACTTCCAGATTGTTGAACGTATGTGAGGGGAATATGTAGAATTTAGAGAAAGTAGGCAATCACTAGCAGACAGAGGCTTAGTCCATTAGGCTCTACACAAAATAAACGCTGTGTACATAATTTCTCATATAGGATATGGGATTTATATGCATCATTTCCAGTAATTTTATTGTTGATATGTAAACCATTTTGCACTGGGATTTGTTGGGTTTTCTTGGGTTCCCCCCCCAATAAATTGCTATGTCTGCATATCATCTGAGATAAGATATGATCGTATGTCATTAAATGTGCAGATTCTCCAGAAGTCTGCAGAACACAAAGTAGCATGAAGTGCCACACTGTTGGAAATTGCAGCTCATTGTCAAGAGCAAACAGCAATAAAAATATTCTAATATTCAAATAGCCAGTTGATAATGCTTCAGAACAAAACAAACCCATCATAATTGTAACTAGCAAACCCAAATGAGAAATTTCCATTTTATGACCCATTAGTTCAATCAAATAAATGGTTTGATGAATTCAGTATGTTTTGTCTGTATAAAATGAAATAACTCATAGCTTTTGTGAATAGCCCTTGGGAAGATTTTATCTTTTGTGTTGTAACAGCATTACAGTAAATTATACGAAGAATGAATGGAGTTGCTATTTGGTGGTTTTGTATTAGTAAGTTCATTTGCATTTCTGTGAATGCATTAATACATTGGTATTAATACATGCCTAGAAATCATTGTTAAAAATTGTACTTATTGAGTTCAAGCAGTGTCAAATGAATCTTTCCTAAAGGAAAAAACAAAGCCTTTTTTTTTTTTTGAGAAAGAAACATGAAAAATTAAACCTTTTTGATCTAATTGTCAGTAGCAATTACTCTGAACTAGGGCTAGGAAAGGTAAAAGAGGTGGGTGAGCGAGCCAAATTTGCTTCCACTTCTAAAGTAAAAGTTATTCTAATACAAATGATATCAGCCAAGATGAAGCAATATTGGAGAAGAACCAATTGTCTTGTGTGCCATAAGCCCATGCCCTCGCTGTGCAGAATTTGTGCTAGAAGAGGGGTGCAATTCTTTGATCCTGAAGGTAATTAGGACCATGGGAATATTCCTTCAAACTCAAAATTAACAAGAAAGTTGACTTTTACCCTTAAATGTGCAGTGAAAGCACAGTGAAATGACTTGCAAATGGTAAACCTGTGTATTGTTCTGTCATACCACACACCAAATCACTGATCAGATCAACATTGTCTCCATCTTGTATATAAATGATTGTTGGTCACTGAGAGAAAGGGAATCTTTGGTGCAGAGCCATTTAGCAGAGTCTCGTGCCTGGTGCAGACTATTAGAAGGTCACAGATACACAGGGGTAGGAACTGAGTGGACTTTAAGCTTATGGAGCAATAAACAATGGTACAAAAAATCCCTGCTCTTAGAGCACTTGGAGGAAACCTGTAGAGATATTGTCAGACTTAAAAAAGCAGATATTTGACACTAAAGAATCAATACAAGTCATTAATGCCATACCTGTGGACAGAGGTGAACTGCTACAGGCTGGGCATCCCACACCATCAACATTAGTATCCTAAAAGTAAAACTGACCATCAAGCAAAACTTAAAAGGGTTGAAGCTGCCTGCTGGTGATTAGATCAGCATAATTCAGGAGGCTGAACCTGCTTTTGAAAACTGAAGATAGATTAGAATTAGTTTTAGGTTAAATATGCTCCAGGTTATAAGTAACAGGCTTTTGTATGAATAGTTTTGGGCTATGGTTTAACCGAAATCACTAACCTAATTTTACAGTTTGGATTAAATTCTGTATTAGCCAATGGATGTAGCCTGGGCAAGGATGGGCTGGTTGATGTGGGCCTTAGGACTGTTGCAAATAAGGTCTGGTAAAGCTATGGTAAATTGCCTGTCTGAAACAGGTTGTAGGTTTAGTTTCCATCCTGTTTGTAGGATTTGGGAATATCTATGACTGAGTTTATGGGCTTGGATTCAGGCTATGTTGTTGGATGAGCCTGTATAATGCCTGAGCTTGGCTTGTGTCTTTTGCCATAAAGGTTTGCACTGTGTGTTTAACTTAATATAGTTAATTCTTGCACATTTGATGCTTTCTTGCTAGTGATGTACTCAGGATGGAGGTTAAATCTGATTTATCTTTGGCATAAGGGTTAACTTCAGAGGTTGGGTCAGCATGAAGCTGAGACCACAAAATATTGTTGGATTTAGAAGTGGCCATCAAGCTTGACTTAACACTCTTGCTCAGAGGGACCCACAAACTATGCTGAATTCTAGGGAAAAAAACAGATTGTAGAGAGAACAATATAGATTACTATTGTACTCAGAATTTTAATTATTATTGATTTAGAAGAGGCAAAAGTGAGGTGTTTCTGCATGTTTCTGAATGTTTAGCAGGGGCTGTTGAGCTTACACAAAGCTTACTTTCAGACCAGATGATCTAGTTATGATTCTTCAAGGTCTAGCCTTTAGACTTAGAACTGATTTGAAATTTACATTTGAAAATGAAAGACTGGCCATTTAGGATAAAGCCAGATCTAGAAGGAACAAGTGAGACTAATTTGGAGTTTTAAGTGATAGAAATCACATTATCAATCATACTTCTGAGACTGGCATTGTGCAATCTGAAGTTATGGCTGGGGTTCTGGCCAACATGAAGCAATTAACCTGAACTAATTATGCATTTAATACCTTCAAGGATTTAGGGTTATTACTGACATTAATAAGAGTCTTTAGTTCTAGACAAGAGTTGAAGTAAAAGTCTAGGACTAGGTCAGTAATTGTGTAATGCAGGATCAAGTAGTAATTGTGTAATGCATGTCTAAGTAGTCATTAGCTGAAACTTCTTTGATGGATAGGAGATGCATCTTCCACAACCTAAGATGAGAATAATACCTTTAACAGAAGGATTGTAGGACCTGTAGCCTCAAGAGAGATTCTGCAGTATTACTAAGGGTTAGACCTCAAGTAACCAACACTACTGGGATGGTGAAAGGTCAGCAAAGCAGGAGATCTTACTGCAAACTCTGCTGCTTCCATGGTCACCAGACATTTGCAGCAGCTACAAGTCTCAGCAGAATCCCTTCATGCAAGGACCTGAGGCCTTATGCCAATGAAGGCATAAGCAGGCAAAACAGGAGGAAAGCAGGCCTGAGATCTGAAATATCATGCCCATTGCAAAATGAGAGTGACAACAAATACCATTTCTCTGCATTTGGATTCTTTGCTATTTGCACAGTTTTTTTCCCATTTAACAATGGCTGCATGTTACAATGCTGCACGGAGCAGTGGTTACACAACTGGGAACACGTAAAAGATTATATTAGCAACTGAACTAGGAAAATCTACTTCCCTTCCTTTTGGCTTAGTTGATTATTATCCCTGATCAAATAAAGGACCACATGTTCATACTGCCCTTGTGCCCTGGTTGCTGCAGTAAAAAGAGACATACAGTGAAATTTAGAGTACTATATGTCTTTTTGATATCAAGTTCAATTTTCCCATGCAATTCAGTTTTGTACAGACTTCATTGTTTAGTCACTTGTTTTGCAGCAAAATATGTAAAGATCATTCTAAGTTTACTAAAATGACGTGTTTTTGAAAATCTCCATTGCAATAAAAATACTACCTGTGTGTAATATGTAATAGGCCTTCCTCTCTTTCTATTATGGTTTACACCAAGCTTCATCTTCAAAGTATGATAACCTTCAAACATGAGGCCAGATGTATGTAATCCTCTAACAGCATCATTCCCTTGTTCCTAAACATTTTTTCCTATGTAGGTGTGCCATCCCATGACTGACCTACCGGGTCTGTGCTCCTCCACACCCAATCCACAACAGCTGTGATTTTCTGACAGTCCCCAAATTTCAGTTCTAGGTGAGCACTTGCATTTTAGAGATCACATGGCCAATCTCCAGATATGCTTCAGATAGCAGTGACCCAACTTCTGGCTCCTGAGAATGAACTGATGAAGTATTTTCGGTGCCCTGGATGTAACAGTTCTCTTTCACTTCTGAAATTACCAAAATACGTGTCATTGTATGATTGATGGTGGGGGTGATGTCTAAGGAATTTTTGAAGAGAATATAAAACGTTTCCTACTACTAAGTTTCTGTTAGAATTGAAAAGTGAGTTTTAGTCTAAGTAAAAGCTATGTGGAAAATTCTTGGGAAATTAATTTTTAAAAGAGTGAAATATTGAGGATGAAACTGAAATGGACTCAGTCCATAGTACTGGGGAGATAACACTTCACTTAAATCAATAAATACTAACTAAGGCATAGAATAAGTTTGATATTGAGCTATTCCAGCTGGTCATGGTTTCTGCTCATTTGTAAGAAAATCAGATCTCTGATCCTGCTCCAAAGTTTACATGTAGTGGAATGGTGCTATCAGAGGAAACTAAAAATATATCTATATAGTCAGCTTGGTTTTCCCCTCTGTTTGCAGAGTGATCTTTATCTCCTGACTGTACAGTCAATCCTCTGCAGTTATGCTCATGCTTCAGCCTTTAACCAAGCAGAAAAGTAGGGAAAAAACCAATATTTTGTCCACTGCAGTGTCCACGTCTTCTCTAGGTCATCAGTGTGATCTCCATCCCTTCACAGTCTTTCAAGGGGAGCCTCCCAGATCTCCTGCTGCATCCAAAGAGCTGGGAATGACATTCCCACTACTTCTGCCAGCAGTCAAGACATGATGTATCACTGTCCCTGAGGACAACTCAGATGAAAACAGAACTGTATTATTTAGGCCTAAAACTTTGTCCCTTTTTCATCTATCTCCAGGCAAAATAGTGTTTGGCAGGTGGATGTTCCTAAGGAATGCTTTTGCTCAGAAGTCCCTTTCCTTAGCCCTTGCTGCTCTTAGACATTCTTAGAATTGTGGCTCACATGATTTCCATGAGCCTTTCCATGACTGCTGGTCTCACATTTGAAAATGCTATCCTCCATTCTTTTGTCTTCTTGAGAATTCTAAAGGTAAGGCAAGGCTTCCACATCTGCATTCAGTTTCTCAAGTAAGCAAACAGTTCTTCTGAAGTGTTGCACACTCAGCAGTTCCTGCAGGCTGGCATTAATGAAATGGCTATACCAGGAAAGTGCATGGTGGAGAGCCATGGAGATAAAAACATAACTCAGAGTGGGGATGGGTGGGGATGGGCACTGCTCTCACTTCATGTCACTGGCCTACAGCAGCACTGGGTCAAATGCTACAGTTTTCCCCAACTACAGCATGGCACAATGGGGTCCTGACTTAGGCAAAGAAATCGTTACAGTGGGATTGAAATTAGTGAAAGCAAATGTAATTGATAAAAATGACTACTGCTGTCAGATGGGGTGGAAGTAAATGGAATTTTTTTGCTACCTACAATCACACTGCATTCACCAGTTTTCTGTCAGCCTTCAGGAATTTTGGTGAACTAGTGATTTCCCTGTGAGGGGTTCATGAAGTGAGTCAGTGGGACAAGCAGTTTGAGACACACCAAAGGGTGGCCATCCCTCTATCAGCTTCAGGAGTCCTGGAGACCTGACACTATATAAACAGCAAAAATTTGCTTCTCTCAAGATCTGTTTTATCTGTTTTGTCCCTCAAGAAGAGTTTAAAAAGCTGTAGTGCCAAACAAAATTAGGCTGAGATTAAAGCACAGGTCTATGCAACCTGTGTGACAGACATGATATGTGGGAGAACATTCGGATCAGAGATTTAGGTATATTGAACATTTGCTGCCTGATTTAGCAATTTGATCTGTCCTGAAAGAAAATTAGTCTTTGGCAAATTAGAGGGGAAAAAAAAGTGATTTTTGATGAATACAGCTGGGAAGATCCCCTGCCAATTCACTCTCTCTTCTCTTTTCAATAACTCAGGCTTATGTGACAAGATGTGAGAGTGCGTTTGTCTCTCTCACATGTTGGTCAAAAGAGCTCTGCCAAGCTGACTGCCAGAAACAGAGTGCAGGTGAATACACAAAACTGGGGCAAGACTAAACAAAACCAAACGACATAATTAACCAAAGGGGGCACAGAATTGCCTGACCTAGTGTTTTAAATTCAGAGCAGCAAAGCAGGAAGCAGGAATCCAGCAAAAGCCCTGCTTCATCTGAACACACATTCAGCATGCATTTGGATCTGCTAAAACTGCAGACTAGAACAACTCATGAAACAAAACAAAAGAATCACACACAGCTGTAAGAAAGGAAATTGTTTTACCAAGGCAGAGAAAGATAGCTCAGGATTTAATATCTGTCTTTGTTACTGTCGTAACTAAGATAACCTTCTTTGCAATGACTTAGTTGCACTGGTGAAGGCCCAGAATTTGGAGTTGCCAAGTACTGATGCTCATTTTGATGGCAATGCCATATCATTTTACCCCTGGAACAATTTACTATGGCTTACTTCATACTAATTAATGCTTCTTGCAGGAGTAGGCAAATCCTGAGGTATTTGCGCAAAATTATACTGTGCTACTGTTTGAGCAGCATTAAGATCTTCAGCTACAAGGTGCTGAATTTCCTGGTCAGCAGGGGACATTCTTAGGTAGACCAACAGACAAAAATAGCTTCTCTAAATCTGCTTCTCTCTCTTCTGCCTTAACCTTTTCTTCTTTTTTCTTTCCCTAAGCACGAAGGTCTTGGTGGTTCCACACAGGAGCAACCTCTCTTGCCAGCCTCTGCCCTGTTTGACCTGGGACTTCATCCCCGTTTCTTACTTCTCCCAGTGGAGGTTCCTGGCAAGGGCTGAGAAGTCAGTCACAAAAGGGATGTGCCCACTCTGGAGCCCTCTGCTTTGCTCCTGGGACAGGAGGAGCCAGGAGTGGAAGTCCTATGTGCACCTCCTCTCTCAAGGGGAGCAAATTCCGTGCACTTTTTGCAAGTTGTCTTAGAAAAAGGAAATTATCCTCATTTTTCCCTTCTATCCCCATCCTAAGGGGGGCTTTGCAATTAAAATCGTGATTGCATTTTATACTCAGAGAGGAGGAGCAGAGTGGGGGGTGGGGAAATTGCCATGTACCATAACAGATGGTTTAAGTGCGGTGATTACAAAATCCTGAAGTTAAAATAGTTTAATTACAAAGTCAATACTGCCTCCAACCTCTGCTAAGCCCCCAGAGTAAAAACAACAGACGGTATAGTGCAAACGGTAGGACAATATTTAACCAGAACTTTGCATTAGCTACTGCAGCACAGCTCTCCATCAGGCCTTCAGCAAACGGAAGATCAACTGATTTTCCCAGCCTGTATTTGTTAACCATCTCTGCCTCAGTATCAATGGGCAGCTCAGGGAGAACCACAAACAATCCCAAGGAAATAAACTGCAATACTATACTGCACACAGAGGCTCAGCAGGATTGTATGTAAAGTCCAGTGTTTCAAGGGTACCTAAGAGAACTACTAGCACCTTGTCAGGAATGAATACAGAGGTAAAAAAGATGAATGGGTAGAGGTATTTATACACTAAATGAAAATAAAGATCAGTGAAATAAATATTTTATGTGCTGAATTTTATAGAAAAAAAATAACAAGACATGGGCAGTCACAGGCAAAGAAAAAGCTGGGAATGATCTTAAATAGCCCAGACTTGTTCTTTCACATGCAGGAAAAGCAGCAGCTCTATAAAGGGAGTTGTAAGGAAATGTCACTAAGCTGTGCTCTTGCAGCTGAGAGCCTTGGTGCTGGTCTTAGCCCAGTGTGTGCATATGCAGCATATTCTTTAACAAACCCTCCCTCTGTTGGCCTGTGTGCCTTATAAACACCCAGTCAAGCATGGAGCCAGGAGAGTCAGAGGAAGCTTGGCTCCACTTTGTTAGCAATATGCTAAAATCCAGTCCCCTCTGCCTCCATCATGACAGCATGAGGTGTCCACCTCATGAAGCACTGTGAGGAGCTGCTCATCCCCCTCTTTGGGTGGGTAAATCAGGGACTGGGCAAGCTGAAGACAGGAGATACAGACCTATGAAAGTAAAAGCCAAAAGAGGCAAGTGGGAGATCATCTTCAACTCTTTTCCTTACCACTGACCCTTGAGCAAAATCAAAAAGTAAAGCAAGAGGGAAAAGGTGCTCCAAAAGTGATACTGCAACATGGAGAAGATCTCATAACTGATTCTCTTTTATAATTTTTATTGCAGGGTTTGAGAGATAAAGTCTAACTTCGGTTGTTTGGGATCATAACTGCAAAGTCAAAAAAGAATTTCTAGTGGCTGATTTGTTTCTTTGGGGTTCTTCATGAGTAACATCATTTGTGACAGAGAGATGCACTGGCTAAAATGAGGGGAAAGGATGCACTGCTCTATATAAGGGAAGATGCTCTGTAATGATAAGGAGGAAAGAGGAAACATTCCTAGGACCGGATCCTTCAGGTTGCTGTATATTCCAGTCCAGCTTTTAGGAAGTTAACTTTACATATATCAGTAGATTCATTGACTTTCAATTAAGACTAAGTGCATGTTGAAGTGCTTCATTTCATTAGAGTGGAAACAATCCTCTTTAATAGCTGAAAAAAGCCCCATAAATGAATGTTCTGGTGGAAATCACAGCAAGAATGGCACAGCAGTGGCAACACAAAAACAGCTTGAATTCTTTTTATATGTGAATAGAAAATGCTTTTATTTTTTCCTATAATATGATAACAAATGGTTTTGTTATTAGCTATAATAGCAAATAGCACTTTGAAGTACATTGTAGAGGACTTAAAAATGTCTAGTAATTTCTTTAATTCTCAGGTTTGCTTCCTTTTTTTACCCTAAGCAGGTACTTGTAATGAGAAAATCAATCCAAATAAATAAGGTGTGGTCACAGCCTTATTTTAAAGATTTTTTAAAATTTTAGCTTGAGGGAGAGCCCATGAATTTGTATCTGAGCTCAGCCTCTCCCCACAGTGTGTGTTGGACACAGTTGCCATGACTGCTCTCAGGATAATCCTGTTTTTAAGCCAGTAGCTCTTTAGTGACTGCTCTCACCCACAACCCACATCAGCAGGGACTGATGCTCAGTGCCCAGCTCTGGGAGCAGGACTCTTTGTCAGGAGATAAAGTACACCTTGAACAACCTTTCCTGAACAGATTCTCTGAGGGAAAAGCTGTGAAGTGAAAGCATCTCCTCTGTCTCCGGAACTTCAACAGGAGCTAACAATGGCAGCTCTCTTCTGTGAGGAGCTGATTCCTACAGGTGTACATTATGTAGACCCCATAGATAAGAATATATAGGAGTTGGGATGCTAAAAGTCCCGCTGGGGTTTGGCACCTAAGAATTCCTCATCTCTCCTGCACTGGCATTTTACAACTGACACAGTTTCTTTGTCTCAGTAACACACCAAATATCCACTTTTTTGGAAAAGGCCTTGTATCCTGAGGAGGGCACAAGAAAATAGGTAATTTTGAGTGATTTCAGCTTAGGTACTGCTAATCAGAGGCATGCTGGGAATACTGCAGTATTCGGCTGGGAATTTTGGCTGCCGTCATTGCTAGACAAGCACAGCCCCATGAAATGCATGCCAAAATCACAGTTATGATGTGTTTCAAGAAACACAACTCTTTGGGAGAAAGTGTGTCTGGTGATGGATTATAGCAGTGCTACTAAACCAGGCTGTCCAATGCCAGCTGTTTCACACAATGCACATTTAGGATATGCCACATTAAATATTGGTTTCAGTAGAAATTTCGTGAGTAAATTAGGCAGAATTCAGTCCTGATGATCAGAGTCTTGATTTCACAGACTCACAGAAGACTGTGCCTGCAGATTTCCATTCTTTGTGGGATCTCTGCACTCTGAAGACAGCTGATTTCACTCCAAATTCTTTGGCAAGGCTTTGGACACACAGTGCTGGCACAGGGGCTGTTGGTGCTGTCATTGCTGTTATCGGTGCTCTCGAAGCGCTCGGTGACGCTGCCGGGGATTACAGCCCTGCTGTTCTGGCAGCACCTCGGGCACAGGGACAAGGAGGAGGAGGAGAAAGACAAGTTGTCACCACCCAAAGCTCGCCTCTGAAAGTCTGGAGGTGAAATGGGAGTGCCTGAAGCCTGAAATCTATCTGTGCAGCACACAGAGGAAGATGTATTTTTAAAAACTAACCAGGAGGAATGCTGTTGTTGTAGACTGACCTTTTTTCCTCCCAACAAACATTTACCCAGAGTTGTCTCATGACTGGCCGACTTTTGTAATCCATTAGAAGGTGATGTTGTTGCATGACATGATCAAACACCAAACACAGCAGAAAGGCCATAACTATATCTAAAAAGCCTTTGCTTTGTCAAAGGCTTTCACTAATGCTAGCAACAAAATTATTGAGGCCTGTAATGAGCAGATCTCTTGTTAAATAAGCCTCCTTATGAGAGTGTTAAGCTTTATATCTGCTTTCAAATTAAACACTTTGGATTTATTAATGTTTCCTTTCCTCTCCAAATTTCTTTGTTGAGAAGAGGTGCCAGAGGAAATGTACTGGCAACAGTAGGATGTGAAGTATAGTTTAAAATACATTAAACATATGTTGATGGGGCCATTAGCAGAGTTTATAGATACCACCACCTGTCTCTTATTCCACTTGCCATTACTTTAGTGACAGAAATCATACTGTAAGAGAGGTGGTGTGCTACCATTAAATCTGTACTCCTGTGTCAGAAGGAACATAGCAGTAAATTCATGCCTTATTGCTAATAAGCATTTTCAATAATGGTTCACTTATTGAGCCATATACTTTTATTTATAAATAAACCTGAATAAAGGGGCTAAAGAAAAAATACCCCTCTGAGTTTGGATTCAAAAGAGTCTCTGAATAGCTGAGAGGGAAACCCTTTGCCGCTACAAATACTCGGCGGGGCACTTAATGCTTTAGTTGTTCTTTTCAAGGCAGCAAGCGTGATCTTAGAGCCCTGCTGCCAAGGGCATTCTTGGACCCACCACATGTAGGGTTTATTGCCTCTGGGTGAAACAAAAAAGGAAACTATTAAAGAAATCAAAATAAAAAAAAAAATAAAAAAACCAAACTAACCCAAGTAATAAAATAAAACTGCGATAAAGTACAGTAAAATGAATGACATAAAGTAAGGGAAGGCAAAGGAGCGCTGACGCCTGCTCGGCCCTGGGGTGCCTCCTGGCGGTGGCGGCGCGGCCCCGCAGGGCTCGGTGCGGAGCGCGGAGCGAGTGCGGAGCGAGTGCGGAGCGGGTGCGGTGCCTGCTTGGGGCGGAGCACAGTGTGGGGCGCGGTAAAAACGCGGGGTGCAGTGAGAGAAGGGCTCGGTGCGGGATGCGGTGCGAGGTGTGCGCACGGGGCAGGCGCGGTGCGGTGCGGGAGGAGCGCGGAGCGCGCAAGGCCGTCATTCCTGAGGAGGTTCGGAGTGCGGCTCACAGCCGGCAGCGCTGTTTCTGAACCCATGATGGTGAGAGCCGTGTCACCCAGTGTTTGTGCGGCGGGGGAAGTCCCAAAAGCGTCCTTGGTCTCATGGTTAAAAGGGACGCAGCAAAGCAGTCACCCCCCAGGAAGAAGAAGGGCACGAGTGGCAGGAAGGAAGGAGGCTGGTGCAGCCTCATGTAGCCTCAGGGGAAAGAGAGCGATGCCAAGTCTCAATACTGAGGTGGGGAGGAGGGAAGAGACCGGGCAAAGACCTGTAGGTATTGAAGTTGTATCATGCATGTGGGCAAATGGTGAGTGCATCAGAAAAGGTGTGATTGTGCATTAAAAAAACAAACAAACAAAAAAAAATCCCACAAACAAACAAACACCGAAAAACCCCACAAAAAAACTCCAAACAAACAAACAAACAAACAAACCCCAAACAAACAAAAAACCCCAAAACAAAGAAACAAAAACCCCAAAAAAACCAACCAAACAAAAAAGCTTTCCTAAAAGTCAAGGTTGAATTTTGCAAAAACTGGGGAGAACCCATCTCGAAAGCAGCTCCCAGCAGCTCTGCTCCTCCTCTGAACCCAGCCTCAGTGCCCGTGGGTGTCCTCTGCACACGCACTCATGGCAAACAGAGCAGGTGTGAGGAAAGGGATGGGGTTCCTTGCAGAACACAAGTCATACACAGAGCAGCCGAGGGAGCTGGGGTTATTTACCCTGGAGAAAGAAGGCTTGGGGTGACCTTATGTCTCTCCACAACTACCTGAAATGAGGTTGTAGCAAGGTAGGTGTTGGTCTCTTCTCCCGAGTAACAAGCGATAGAACAAGTTTAGTGGTGAACTCGGGGCTGTGTTCAGAACTGGACTTAATGATCTCAGAAGTTTTTTCCAGCCTAAATGATTCTCTGGTTCTACTGTCCTTTCTGGAAAGAGAAGGAAAAATGTTGCTAGCCTTTGTTCCAGTAGGCTTTCTTTAGGAGAAGCCTCAAGTTTGATCGGGAGATGGCAGCACAGTTCTGGAAAGCTCGAAAACTCCCCCACCAGCTCTCCCTGTTAGCAAAACCTCAGGACTCTCAGGGAAGCAAAGCACCCTTCTGCTCACTGGAAGAAGAATTTAAAAGGGAAACCCATGCATATGCTCAGTAAATACTTGAACTGAACTGCTCAGAACCCAGTTAAAAATCTAAACTGAAATTGATACTGTGCATCAGAGTCCCTAAGCATGGTGAGGCACACATCTCACTCCAAAATGTTGCTAACTTTCACAAGAGAAAAATAAACCTCCCTCTAGATGAAGTGGCAAAGATACAACTGGAGACTTCATTGTTTTAGTCCTTTTAAGAGTTTATATGGAAGTGTCCACCAACCCCAACAGAAAGACAAAACTGTGAAATGCCTCTGTCCTCTTTTCCAGCATAAGCCTCAAATGGGTAAAAAAATATTATTTAAAAATTTGTTAGAGTGATAAGCAGGGCTTTATGTCAGACCCAAAAAGAATCTGCTGCTTGATGCAAACCCAGAACCAGACCTGTAGAAAACATGAAGTACCTGAAAAGTCAAACAAACCTGAGCAAAACTGCTCAGTTTTTGCTGCAAGTGAACTGTTTCTGACTTATTCCTAGATGAGCTTTCACTCAGGAGGTGCAGGCAAAGGTGTTAATATTAAGCCACGTATTCTCCTTCTCTCTGGCCCCAGACTCAGGCTTGCTCAATCTGTGATTGAGGAATTCCCACTGACCTGCAGGTAGAGCCAGGAAAAAAATTTGTAATTCATTAAGTGGTGCTGAAAGTTTTTGCTGGAAGTGCCATCATGTTGACCGTGTCAGCATTTTCTAGAGCTGCTCTACCTGAGGCCTCACAAGGGGTGATGCTGTTGAAAAAGCTGTTTGGAGTTAGTTTGGCACCATCTCTTTCACCCTTGCCAGATTCAAGACCTTCTGGTATTCCCTGAATATACAAATCAGTGCATGTAACCCCTCTTTCTGCACTCCAACATAGTCATGGATCCATTTCATTTTTGACACTTTATTTAGTATTGGAAACATTCAAAGAACATAACAAGTGGAAATTTAAGGTTTAGCCAGATTGTATCAACTGTTGGTATTGGAACATCAGTGAAGCTCAAACAAGTTTCATTTGGCAGGACAATTGCACAAAAGCATTTGATGTTGAATCACAAGCTATTTTCAAGGTTCATACACACAAAAGCTTTGAAATATAAGCAAATTAAAGCCCCAGTATTAAGGAAAAATGTTCTTCTTTCCTTCCCACTTGCCAAGTATTTAACGTGGCCAGGAGACAAATTCACGTGGGATTAATCCTATGGAGTCAACCTCGGGTTCCTCCTGAGTTCCTTGAAATAAGGTATCCTTTTCTTCCTATCCTGCATGGTTTGGTAATGCAGCTGCACATTGTTGAAAAATTGCCACAATTCATGGCGGGATGGCTGCGCTTCAGCAATGAGAGAAGTTATTTGGAATACATATGTCTATGTTTGCATGCTTGTGAAGCTTGCATGTCTGGCTTGTTAAGCTCCAGGAAGCTCCCTGATGGACAACACCATGATATACAGTGGATGGCAATCAAGCCATGAACCTGAGCAAAAAGAGGCTGATCCTCAGCTCTGTGAACCCCAAAGGAACTTTAGGATACCTTTGTAATTCAAAAGGCTAAAATGTCCTGTAGAGTGGAATACCATGTAGAAGATGAAGCAGAAGAGGTGAAAAACCCTCTTCACAGCCAGTGACCCCTGCGTTCCATGTGGTGTGGGGATCATGCCTTAGAGCCTGGTGGCCTCAGGGTGCTCCTGCCTTTGCACAGAGCACCAGCAAGAGACGTGACCATGAGGAGCCAGCCGGAGGCAGCTCCTGCCACTACCCTTGCTCCGTGTTCCTGGCTGTGCCCCGGCCAGGCTGGGCACTGGTGGGCAAAGGGGGCAGCATGCCCAAATGCTGTTACAGACATTCTTCCGAGGTTTTAGACTCTCTTGCCTCCTCCTTTCTCCTGCCATGTGGTAAGGGGGAGTGTTGAGCCTGGCAATACAAAAATCTGTTTTGGAGTAAGATTAGAAATGGGAGGGAAAAGCAGAGATTTTGGCTGTAATCTCAGTGCTCCAGCCTTTCTTGGGCATGAAGGCACATCCCTGCACAAGTATAACACAGGAAAGCAGAGGGCTCAACAGGGCCTGAATGGCACTGCTGTACACAAAGATGTGGTGACTGAGACAGGGAAGAGCTGGGTCTCATTCAGATCCACAGTGGATTAACTAAACCTGTGCAAGCCAACCTCACAACTTATGTAGGCTGCAGCCCAGGAACATGATCAGCACATTCGCTCAGCAGCCATCTAATTGCAAACTGAAAAAAATCTCTCCTTACAATGTGTAGTGGCTGGCACTGACACAGAAAGTGTTTGTGCTAGTTTCATTTGGCCCTGAAAGAAATGTGTCTGTCTCTCAGGTGCACCCATTCTGTGAGCACTCTTGGTGCCCTTATGCATGAAGGCCATGAGAATATCATGCAGCAGAAGCCTGCTTTTTCTCCATCTTTTTATTTAAACACAAATGATGGGTCCAGGAGCATTTTTAAGCTGCTATGATGAAGGCCTGCTGCAAGAGACCAGATGAAGGTGGGCACAAAAGGCCTGACAATGCTCCTGATCATAAATCCTCCCCACGATGCTGGATTTGTCCCCAGTGCAGTGGGGGGGGGGGGCTGCGTAGCACTGCTAGCCATCAGCACGGAAGCTGGGAATGGAAAACAATTTTGACATTGGCAGCCTGGAGTCCTGCCCTTCTCAAACACATTTGATGTTCATACATGGTCTTTTGGCTGCTGCTGCTGGGGACCATCTGTTGGGATGGCTTCGTGCCTGATCAAATGGTGGTATGCCAGTTTCACTGGGACATGAAATACATGCCAAACAAAACGCGTCTGGTTTTACTTCTATTACTCTGAATTCAAAGCACATGCTAATACTAATCCCCATTTTAACACCATTGTGGTGCCAGTTAAACCTTCGTTTTTTCCCAGTGTCTGCCAGGTTTCTACAACGCACTCAGGAACTTAACAAAATCCAACAGAAATTGTCACTGCTGATTTCACGTGAACAAGGGCACTGTCTGCAGGAATTTGGTGGGAAGTGTTAGCCCTAATAGCAGAGGTGAATGCATGAGTTTTCTATATGTATAATGCAGGATTCTTTAAGGAGTTGAACTAAGACATTTCTTTGAAAATTGCCTCTGAAACCCCATCATAAAATTTTCTGCCCAATGGTAATGAGACTTATAAATTTAAAAGTGTCCCTGAAAACAAAGCATAGTTTAAAAAAAAAAAAAGAAAAAAGAAGCTTCTGACAACTGTGCGAAGGCTTTGAGCAGTATGTGAGTAGTGAGATGCTCTAAGCATATTTTCTTTTCAAAGTGCTATGAGTTCACTGTAGCTCCAACCCTGACACACAGTAAAGTCTTCTGTGCTGCGGCTGGCTTTGCTGTCTGGGTTTATGTGACTAACTCCCTGTGAATGTTCCACATACAGAGAAGTGTGCTCCTGACCTCAGCCAAGATGAATATTATTGTCAAAGCTGCCATCATTGCAGCTACTGTGGGTTTTCAGATTCTTCCGGTGTTTGTGGGGAAAATCCATCTGCTACAGATGTTCCCTTGGATGATGGATTTTCTCCTCTAGTCCCATAATGGGTCAGGAAAACCTAAAGAAACATGCCCTGATGGGATTCCCTTTGCTCCTCATCCTCCCTCTGCAGTGCAATGCTAAGAGGCTGGAGATCTTGGACACATTCTTCCCCATCCTTTCCCTCCATCTGCCCCTGCAGGGGGAGGTGATAAAGACTCAGTGCTGGTCTCCTCAGACCAGATCCCACTCTGCAGAATTCAGAGGTGCCAATTGAGGTTCCCAGTTTTAGGAAGTGCTGGGACTTATTCAAGGGTTTATTTCCTCCGTTCCTAGATTCATTATGATTTAAAGCACTTAATTTTGTTAATAAAGTAACAAATTTCTGAGTTGTTATAATTTAATAACCTTCATTAACTTCTTAACCACCTTCCTTACACTATAATCTTGTGTACACCTGAAATGAAAGTTATTATAGAAATGTGGAAAAAATTGCCATAAACCGTTAAGGAAAGTTGGAGAATGTCATTTAGCATTGTACTACCAGAAAAAAAAAGAAAAGTATTCTTTGAAATGCCCAAGTAATATGGCAGGGCCGGGAGCATAGGCCAACAAGTGGCATGTGGACTGGCCATAAAATTAAAAATAAACTTAAGAGTAAATGTGCAGCTAAAAGCAGACTGTGAGGATAGGATGTGAACTTCAACTATTTCCTGGAGCTAGTGTGGTTCCAAAGTTTAACAGCTTTAGCCTTTGGAGACCTGGAGGCGTGCATACTTGTGTTCAGTTTCTCCTCCTTTCATCTCCCCCCACTCGGAGCCCCACCACCTCCCAGCTGCCCTGCTCGCTCCATCTCTCCCTGCAGAAGGACACTCCTGCTGCCCTCTAACCATCATCCCACGTGGCTCCTGGCACTCAGCATCCCCGTGCAGCAGCAGGGCCTCCCTTCCCATCCTTGTGTCCTTCAGCCCGCCGAGGCCCAGATTCCCATTTGCCATCAAGGCTACTGGATTGCAAAGGATTCACTGCTACCTGTGAGAACAATCCAGGGATAGCTGCAGGTACCTGGCCCAGCAGAGACAGCTGCTCTCAGGGCATGCTGGCTAATGCCTGATATTTAAGATTTTTTGTTCTGTGCAACTATGATGTTTGGGCACTCTTCTTTCATGCATAAATTGTTCTCAAAGTGCTGTTTTTCCTGAACGAATGTTTCTCTGTGCCAAAACTTTGGTACTATGTAATTGTAATTTATTGAAAATATATTGGCCATTGCAAAAGGCTCAACTCTGGGAAACAACAAGGTCCGAGGGCTGAGACCTCAGTGGACACTTTTTTTTTCCCATAAAAATAGAGAAAATCTTAATATTAAATAAGTAAACAAACCTTAATATGCTCTTGGGTCACTATTTTCCTTGACCATAGAGCCTTAAGGTCTTGGTAAGAAGTGGGACGATACAGGAAAAAAAAATGTGTCTGCTTTATGTGCTACACAGTCCACCTTTACTCTAGTTTTCTAAATACACTATCCTCCAATAGAAGATAAACCTGAGACTTTTTTTTTTTAACTATATGATTCAGTGTGCAAAGTCTTGAAAAAAGAAAGTATTTTGTAGATTAATTGTTAGATAGATAAAATGAAGTTCATTAAAAGACAATTTAAGTTCTTCTGCAGTCTAAGCAATACTGGGGAAAATCCAAGCTAAGCCAATTATTTCATGTTATCAATTAAAACAGAACTACCTGAACAATCTTAACTCTGCTTTGTTGTGCATACACATTGTGGCAAAGCCTTGAAGTATATCCCCATGTGCTGCTTCAACCCCACACCAGCAGGGTTTTCAGACCATTCTGATGGGATGATGAAGGGGCATTTAAAATACTCAGTTTTGTACATAGCCTTCAGTGCCTGGCCTTTTCCATAGTACGCGGCAAAATACAGTTCTCCAGCACAGGATTCATCTCATTAACTTAAAAGTCATAAGCCCTAATTATGTAGCCTCTGTAGGCATTCTGTAGTCCTTTCTCCAGGGAGTGATTCATCTGACCTATTTTAGACAAACACTCAGGGTGAGATGTGTCTCTTGATTTACACAGTTGTGTTTCCTGTGAAATGATTGAACCTCAGCTTCAATCAAACACTAACATGATCAAATTGGGTTTTTTCCAAATTTTCTGAATTCCTTGTCTAAAGAAACAAAGTCTCTAGTTTCTCACTAGAAAACTAGTGAGAGTTTAAGACAACCTATAAAGTTATTAGGTTAATTAAAAAGGTTAGTGGGCGTAAAGAAGATATCAGGCATTAACAAGAGAGCTGATGAAAAGGTACAGAGAGGTCTATTGAACACTAGTTCTTGCTGTCTTTTTTTCAGACAGAGTCACTTGCCATAGATTTCTTCTTCTGTAAAAAATGCTCAGTTCTTTCAGCCAGCAGACTTGCCCCCAAGATTTAGCCCGGGCTGCAGCAGACTGACTGCCCTTTTTAGGCTACCCCTCTCAAGCTGTGCATGACTCAGCTGCCCATGTGTCAGTATGAGCATGGATCCTACCCTTTCAGTTAGCCTGGAAGCTCACAGCTGCAAAGACTTTCTTTTACTGTCAGTTTTGTTCTTTGCATATACAACAGGTCTGTTCTTCATACATCTGTGTTATAGTATATGTTGGTTTTGCATTATACAGAGTTATCAACATTGTCTGTTGGCACTGGTATTAAAAGGTTTGTGCAACATTTTGCCATTTCACTCATTTATCTTTCACAAAAAGAAATAAATATCATAGCTTTATTTCACATATTCATCCTTCATCTAATCTATTTATCAAGAAATATGAGCTAAAAACTGTGGAGAAGTACCAGGTGATTCAGCAGAGAAAGTGTATTCTGATCTATATGTTGGCTGGAGTATCATAAACCCTTATCTCCAGCACATGCCTCCCAACCTGTGCAGGGCTGTGGGTGCTGGAGTGGTGTAAGTCAACTCCACCATCAGGCATTACAGGCATTTCTTTCATTGGTGGGAAATATCTGGAAAATCTCTCTGCATTTTTGGCACTGTGAATCTTATGCTTAGCCACAAGTTAGAGATAAATTATAGTACATTCAGCTGCCATTAGTTTTGAATTAGCAGGGTAATTTATATTTTTTTTTTTTTTTTTTCATATAAATATCATTAAGGCTGCAGATTCCAAAAGTTAGGCTATACATTAACAGAGTGTGCTCACTAATCCCAGGAAGATCATGCCTCCTGTTCCATGGGATTTAGGCTTGTATCCGATTCAAACAGATTTGTGATGTGAAATGCTAAACAGTGCTGCTGGTGACTACTTTTTCACAAAGGCCAGTGCTGGTACCTCATTTTTCTTGTCCTCACACAGTCTCCATTGCACTGGAAACTGCAAAAACATTGCACTGGAAACAAACAAGTGAAAAAAGCCACGGTGTTTTCTTCCATGGTTAGATGCCAGTAGCTGGCAAAATAAAAGCTGGACTGAGAACTGAAGGCTTTTTCCCTTCTTACTCCTTGCCATACCAAAGAGGGCTCATGACCAGCAGCGTGCAGGGGTGGATTCAGGTGTGACCTGGCTCTTTGTGTCCTTGACCCTGAGCTGCTCGCTGCAGCCTCTGACACCGGGCTAGAGCAGAGCAGTGACAGGATGCTGACACTGCTTTCTGGTGGCCACTGTCAAAAACTGTTTAATTTATATGCTTTGCCATATGTGCAGCAAGTTCCCTTGGCCCCGTCAAGACTCTGGCAGGGAGAGCCAAGTCATGTCCCTTGGCTTGGCTCATCTTTGGCAATTATTCAAGATTTCATCTTGCCTTGGAGTAGATGACATTCACTTACAGCAATCCTTCGTAAATGTTCACCCTTCAGAAGGCAGTGAGTGGTCTCTGTCAGCTTATATGGGTCCAGTTTGAAGCCGCTAGGTTTGAGCACTTTCCATCCTTATGGAAAGTATCATGGGATAAATGGGGAGGTCTACAAGTTCTGCAGAGCATCAGATTGGATGGAAAGCTTTTTCCCATTTTAAGAGTTTTTAAAATTATTTTCCTAAAAATGGGAGAGAAAACCTTATATCTTAGAAGAGAATTAATAATGTTGTTTTGTGCTGGAGAAAATCCTCCTTCAAGGTGTGAACAATCAGACGTTGAGAATAATTCATCTCAGAGACCAAGCCAGCCAGATAAAAGACAGCAGACACATCCCTGTTAGTGCCAAGCTGAGACTGAGGCAGCAGATGCTGCCTCTCAGCAGAGCTTATTAGACCATGCCCAAGAGCATGTTGACATAGTTAGATGGTATCCCAGCTAATGGTATCTGGCCTGCAACAGCTTAGCTCATTGCAAAAGCAAGGGAGCAGGCAGCCACACAGGAGCTGGCAGACACACCTACACTCCAGCACTCTGGGTTTGTGGGAGATGTTTAAAAGCAGGGTGAGCTGAAAGCTCTGCTATCCTTTGCACTTTGGAGAAGTCTCCCCCTTGACTGGCACACCAGTTCCCTGGGCTGTGTCTCTCTGCATAGCAAACCATTTATTTGTACTGCAAATGGGCTGTGGCTGTTGCACACGTGCACAGATCATGGACCAAGCCTGTGCACTGGACATCAGGAGATCTCTTACATTGAGAGGCAGTCACAGTCATACCACCCAGCTGCCAGCAGTCAATGAAATGAAAACTGCAGTTTTAACCACTTTATCCCTTCCTGCACCCCCCCCCCCCCCCACCATCTGTGTCCCAGACTTGCGTGCCACTTTATGTTGGTCTTACACCAATACTGCTTTTCCTATGAGATGTGCCTTGTGGGTACCTGCTGGGACTTTCAATGTACCAATGGTAAATTATTGTTTAACTTTTTAATCTCTTTTTTTAACATTTATTATTGTAGCCAGGTCTCACCTTGCAGCCATTGCTACCCAAAGATCTGTCATGCATCAAACTGTTCAATAATACTGTGACACACAAAATCTAAAACTAAAATAAGGATGTTATACATGTTTTACCTGGTTAATGACTGAAAATTTAAACTAATGTCTTCAGCATTTTATGGAAGGGTATTTAAATAGATAAGATAATCCCAGTGCTCTTTTGGAGATTTAATCATATTAAACAATTTATATATAAAAAGTCTAGATTTTATGGCTTCAGAAATAAATTTTCTAAGCACATATCAGTGTTACTTTGTTTAAAATGACAGCCAGCAAGCCAAAAATACGAGTTCCAAGTGACTAGTCTTATGGGAAACTAACTCTGAGATCCAAGTGGTAGCAGTGTGATGGTGACTGCCATTGCAACTGCCTCAGGTGGCATGGCCTATAAGCAGGGCTAGACAAGATGAAAACAAAATGTCTTAAACTTATTTATCTTCTTCCAGCCATTTCTGTTCTTGATCAGTGCCTGGTTCTGTTTGAAGTACACCCTTTGCAGAGTCTGCCTGTGAAGACTGTTCCAGAGACTAGCAGATGCACTTTTCCATACAGATTATTTTTTCCAGTATAGTCTTTCCCCTGTGTTAATTTTTTTTGTTACTTCAAGGTTCTAGTAACTTGCCAGAGAAAATAACAGCAGAAGTTCTGCAAGATGGAGAATGGAGAACTAGTAAAAAAGACACAGAGAGAGCTACTGCTTGTAGCAAAACTAAGTAAAGGAAAGATTTTTTTGATGAAAACAGCAGTCAAGTGTGCCCTACTTATCATTCTGTCACCTTTTCTCTGTGAGTCACAAGTTGTTTTTTTTCTGGAGCTTCACTTCCTTTACCTCAGCAGTAAAACAAGCAGAAGGCCTAGGATAGTTTGACTCACAGAGCAATGAGATCGTTTCATACAAGGAATCCCCTGTGTCAGTGGGTATCAAGGAAACCAACACCCAGATGCAGTTGGCTACCAAGTCAAGTTTTTGGACAATAGTCACCACTCTGCCCTACCAGGGGCTGTCTCTACAGGGACAAGTAGCCAAGAATTGGACCTCATTGCGACTTGTTTTCCTGAACATAAGTCCCAGAAATCAGTTTATTATTATCTCCAACTCATTCTTTCCAAGTTTATATTTTCCCATGACACATGTAATTTCAAAATACTTTGTTCATTTTTGAGTCATTGAACTTTTACAAGACTAATACAATACTATGAGGAAAGGCACAAAAAGGGTTGGTTTATATACTGCAATATCACAAGCAAACTGGATGAACTTGATGCAGAACAAGATGTTCTTACTCCTACAGGTTATTTAAAGGCACATCTTTACAGGCCCAGTCTTTGATACACTTTTTGTTTGATATGCTTTTATGACACATATGATGCCTTCCAAAATGAGCAGTCAGGGTGAAAACATAGCTGTTGAAAATGAATGTAGCATTCACTCCTCAAAGTTATGAAAACATAGTGTCTAAAGGCAGATGAAATGACAGTGACCTGAAGTAACAGGAAGCTGGCCTCAGTTGTAAATCTGGCAGGGGCTGAGGATGATGGTGATGGAAGCTTGTGAGCTGTATCCAAAGCCATGAAATATAGCCCTGCCCCTGAATAAACTGGAAGACATATTTCAGTCTACAGCAAGTCAGGGTTCAAGCATCAGTGGCCTTCAGAACCTCTGTTCAGACCTTGTCCGGATCCAAATACAGAAGCTTTGGAGTGTGATCTTTTTACTCTACTGTTAAATTTCATTGGCACCTATGTCTTCCCTTCTGTTCAGCTGAGGGCTTTCCCCAACAGAGTCACTAGCGTTCATATTTCCCTTGTGGAAAATGGAAATGAGAGAGTAAACTCTTGCATTAACTTTAACCCTTTCCTTGTAGTCTGGAGGAGAGTGGTCAAGAATCCAAACTTCGGCAATTCCTTTTTCTTTGCCTTAGAACATGCAGTGTTTTGTGAAATCTGTTCTGCAAAATGGCTAACAAAAGGTGAAAGACAACCACAAGGAAAAGCAAAGAAATGTGTGAAGTAAAACCAGAGTCACATAAGAAAGAATTTATTTGAATCTGTGAATTTGAGTTATTCCACCAGAGAAGAAAAAGATAATAAGTGCTCTGTATGGAAAAGTTGGATGCCCTGATGTTTTACAGGGCACAAACATTTCAGAGATTCACAGATGTCTGTGTCCAGCTCAGACCCAATGGCAGCAGTAATGGGGATTAGTCTCCCTGTGCCCAGTACCTGCTACCCGTTTCCTTAGTGGAGAAGGACTTCCTGGAAGGATCACCAAGAAAGACAGTATGCAACACAGGTCTATTCCTTTTCATAATCAATATGATTTCCATATTAAAAGCTGTGTCTAATGAAGCTTGATGGTAAAAGTGCTAAAAGACGAATACAGTCTGACTGGCAGATTGCGTTAGATCTCCACTAAAATTAACAATTCTTCTAAATGAACCATTATGTGAACTTCTGGCTGCCTTCAGACACATCATGAACATCACAAATACATGGATCCATGACATGCTGAGGCCAGGCTAGATGGTGGCTCTCCCCTAGAAGGACACTTCATCCATCAACTGCCTTGCTCTTCTTCACCGGCAGCTTTCAGCCAGAGCAGCCAGCAGGTGGCTCAGCCTGGCCATGCAGCAGCTGGGCACCAGGAACCTAAGAGAGGACACCTAACAAGAGAGGAGGAGAGCTGGACTCCTTCTTCATCAGTGGCTCACAGTGTTAATCAGCAGTGAAACTGCACCCCAGAAATACCTGTTAAAAAGTGATGTGGTGCGCCGATGAGTCCACACTTGGAAATTGAAGACTCTTAATGGGGCTGAGCTGTTGCTCACAGTAGTGGTGTTCATGCCAAGGTCTTCTAAAATTGCAAGTGATCATTGGTTTTGGTCTGAATCAGAGGATTGCTGGTGCTAAGTATATTAGTTTAAAATCTTTTTTCTTTTGGTAGGCCTGCCCTGGATCCCCAGTCTTTTGAGGATAGTCTGTAGGGGTTTTAGAGTTCAAGCTCAGTTTCATAATGCCCTGATTGTTCCCTATGGAGGGACAGTGGCACTACCAAATGGAAGAGGTTTCATAGTCCTTCCCACTTCTCTGCTTAAGTCCTATGGGTGCTTGTGCTGATAGACAACAACAGGGTAGTAAAGGGGTTATGTAACACCACAGAACAACAAAAAAAAAAAGGACACTGTCATCCTGCTATATAAGGAGTATTTCTGCTCTAGGCTATTGGCTCCTATAGGTCTGCTTAGAGAGAAGGACAGGGATTTCTTCATTTGCAGTTCCAGTGATTTCTGCCATGGTCATTGGTAGGAAGTCACACAGCCCTCCAAGATCCTGCTGCCAAAACTGAAAACTTTGTTGTCTCCTTCTGTTTATGGGCAGGAGGATGAACTGAGACAGAAGGATAAGTTTGCTGTTCCCAGCAAAATTAACACAGAACCACGGTATAAACTGCTTTCCTTCAGCAGCTGTGTACTTTTGGCTAGTGCTTGCTGGTGGCACAGCTGGAGGTAAGTACTGCATGCACACCCGAGGGGTCAGGCTGAGACACCAAGTTGACTGACTGTGCCTTCTGGAAAGCATTCTCTGTAAGACTGCTAGACTGCTGTATTCCCACATTTGTATTTGAAAGACCTTATGCACACTAACATTTTAAGCATATCCACGGTCAGTGCATTAATATATGAGAAATTTGCAGACCACACTTGAAATTCTAGTCTGCCCATTTTTAAGAAAACATTTACTAAAAAAGAAGTTAAAATTTTTGTGATGTGTGAGCAGATACAGAATTACATGCAATTTCTGTCTGATTGTGTTTTGATGTAGAGCCCACAGTTTGAACTTTCAGCCTTCTATTTGCAATCATTCCTAACAGTCATCTGAAAATTACAAAAGCATTGAACCCAGCTGTCTTTGAACCACCAATGCTACTGAGGTGATTCAGGTTTTCCTTTGAAAATGCTGAAAAATCATACTCCAGCAGGAGAAAGATGAGACTCGGTATTTTTCCTGTAGGTCTTCACAGGACTCACATATTTGTTTCTGTATTGGTAGTGATTCATATCACAAATGCCTTTGTCCATTTCTCTCTTTCTGCTACAATAGCCCAGGTAATTAACTAAGTGAAGAGGCTGTCAATTAAACATTGATACTAATCTTGGCATAAAAGCTCCCTTAAGAAACACTGAGTTGGAACATATTTTACAGTGACACCACTGCCTTCATTCAGCTCACTTCTCAGACAATTAAGTGCTCCAAATGTTTGTGTGTCATCCAGGCAACATTAGTAGCATGAATGACCCCTGGTATAGATACAGTCCTGCAAAGAATGCCTGGAAATACAATGCCTATTGTGACAGCAAGGCTGGTTTTATCAACCAGGAGACATTATATAGTTAATTAATGCCAAGATCTTTAATGATAAGATTGTCAAGGACAATTAAGAAGATTATTATAAGTGTCCTTGGTAACAAGAATGCAGTACTGATTTTAGCTTACTTTCACTAAGTGTGGCTTAAAGGTCAGTTTCTCTGAAGTGTGAATACTTAAGCATTCTTTGGATAGATGTCATTATACATTAATCTCAGGAGGAAAACACATTTTTCTAATGTAGCTGTGCAGCACATGAAAATTAATGTGAAGCTCTTGCTAAGAAATTAAAGTAAAATATTTCAACAAGGAACTTCTAGCCAGTGTCACATCCTCAGCAGCAGCTCTGGAACAGGTCCATATTCTGAGATCAAGTCAGTGGAACAACTTCCTCCAACTTCAGCCCACGTTGTTCAGAACCATGACCATGCAGTCAATAATTGCACAGACCCTCCTCAGTGCAGTGAACTTCTCCTGTTCTTCATCTGCCCAATATCAGATCCAGCTTTACTGTGTCTCATGCACTGCACCGAAGCTTAAAACGCACTTGGCATAAAATCCCTCTGTGAACTGGATAAGCTCACAGAAGAAAAGTTATACTGGTAGCACAGGTTGCATCCTGAATGTTGAAATTAAAAGGAAAATTAATTTTGGCTGTTAAAACTGAGGAAAGGTTTACTGCAAGAGGGCACTTCAGCCTCTTACAATGACATTGTAAATGCAGGGCACTTTATGATTTAAGGTTTTAAGTGATTGCATGCAAGATGTGGTTTCCTTCCATCCCTTACATCTTAATTCAGTATTTGGCCTCTGTCTGATGGCCAAAAATCACTGACTCAAAAATACAGAAAACACATATGGCAAGGTGAGAATTTTATGATCTAATGTTCCTCTTTGTGGTGGGGACAGACTACAGCAGAGACCAGCATACCTGAAACTTGAATCTTCAAAAAGCTTTTAGCAGCTCCTAACAAAAATTGGAAATCAGTTTTAAGTATGAATTGTTTGAGGAATGGGTGACCAATAGATACAACTCCTCAGCTATGAAAGGAATGATTGCTTAGAAAATGTTTTCCTAGTTAAAAAAAGATATGAACATTTGATATATATATGTATATTTAATTACAACCATTATAAGAAGGGAAGAAAAGGAAATTTTTCCACTATAAAAAGCAATATACAGTTTTAATTCAGAGAAATTAAAGGAATATCTAAAATATCAGCAACCACTTAAGTAAAACAATATAAGGCATTAAAAAATATACAATAGATAAATCCATGTCAGGCATCATGTTAATATAGATGAGACATGATAATTATGAATGGGATTCAGTAAAAATTGAGAGATTTAGCAGACGCTGCTGTGCCGTGTTTAAAACAAATTATTTTCTAGCAGTTATAACTGCAAACAATTAAAGCAAAACAATGAAAGTCTACTCAAGACAACCAAGAAATAATTATGTTCAAGATGACCAAGACTAAGGTGCTACAAGCTACAAAAATATGGTTAAAGGTAATCAGCATGTTTTCTGGTACATGGGTCTTCTTAAACATAAAAAGCACTAATGTCACATTAATTTGGTCAACAAATGCAACTGTTTTCTGATAGTATAACCTAGATTTATCCCAGACATCTGATACAGCACCAAATGCCACTCTGATATTAAACCCCCAGTTTGCTCTGAACCTGGCAACCTTTCTGTTTGTCAGTACTTGGTATAATGGATTGGGAAGCCTGGCCACTACCATAATGTAAAACAGGAGTTAATATATGTAGCATGTGACCTTGAAAGCCGCTTGCACACAATCTTGCTCACTAATCCCTGAGACAGTACAGCCTTTTTTGAAAAGGATTTTCCAGAAGAATCAAGATCTGGTCCTTCCTTTTAACACAAAAATGCATTTCTCACAGTGCAGAATACTGAAATTCTGCAATGTCATCAGATCACAGAAAATATATTTTCATTTATTTCATAACTAATTGTCTCCAACTGAGACAATTGCTTTCCAGATATGAGTCCCACCAACATAAACACATTTAGTGGGCATGACTGTCATTCTCTAAGCTGCTGCCAGCTGTGATGCTGTTACTGCACCTCTTTGTTTTGGAGAGGTGAAGTCCAGTCATGCACTAGAATGTGTGGCAGCTGGGAGCTCACCTCATTCTCCCCAGGCATTTAACACTCACTCCCCCAGCTGCATCCCATCATCAGAAGACTGCTGCTTTACATGAGGATGTGAAAAGCTGGAAACCACCAAAGAGCTCTGTACACAAGCTTGCACTGTCACCCATTTGACAGCTTCCTTTCCCCTTTCCTTCCTTTCATTCCCTCACACTGCAGATTCACTTCATGTCTCTCTGTCAGGTCCTAAGCTGATATAAAAATACAGTTTAGGTGAACCAAGGCTCCAGACCTGGGGGAAGAAACAGCACTAGGACATGTTGAAAGTCAAAACTAGGAGTTTGATAAATACCCATAAATGTTGATATTTATCCATTACATTTTCTTCTACTTCTCCTTTCCTTCTTTCCCATACCCAGCCATTATTTCCATTTGCTTCTCATCTTTCCACAGCTCATCCCCACACAAAATTCTCTGGAGACTACTTAGGGCTTTCTGTAAAAAACTGTTGCTTCATTATCTAATTTTTAAAAGGGGCCAAATGTTTGTTTCACTATATGTACTACCACAACTGTCATTGAGCATCCCCTTCACAGAGGTATCATGCACCACTCAGTGCACCACTGAGAAGAGACTCATAGAGAGAAAATAAATAATATAATATTATATAATATATAATAAATAAATAATATTACAGCTCACTGGCTAGTGGCAATTACCACCACAGGGACCAAATTACCTGCTTCAGTGCTTGAGGATGTTTCTGAGTAAAGATGGGACTCGGTGAGTAAAAGGCTGAGCCTGGAAGCATCACCACTTGCCGTCTTCCTACCAGAAGCTGTTGTGTAACTTAGTAATTTCAAATCCCACTCTTCAATTTACTCTACATACTTGAAAAATTGAAAGGTTCATTTGCCTGTAAGAGATGCAGAGAAATTTTGATGCCCCAGCAGTAGAAAAAATATTGCACAGATATTTATTTACTACGCAGAAATAAATATCTTTGCAGGAAGGTGAGAGGAGTGTAGTGAATACAAGCAAAAGTGCTGAATTTTTGCACAACACTTCATGTTTTGCATTAGAACTATTTTTCCATCAAGGATGTACTTATATAGGCAGCAGCTGCTGCTCAGCAAGTCTGTTTTCCTTAACTACTTTATAATTGTTTTATTATTAATCCATCACATTGCAGTTAAATGTCAAAGAAGCTGCAGTTCTGATTGTCCATTCACACATGACAGTTTTATTCAGCAGGCTGTATCCTGACAAACCAGCGGATTGCTTCTGCTGGCTCACAAACTGGAACACACAGCCTTTCTGATGCTGACAGATTCCATCTGCTCCCCTTTAATTAACATCTAATATGTAAACCATCTAATACATGTAACACTGCATAACAGGGGATTAAGAAATAGAAGGCAGCTCTTCATCACAAAGCTGTGTCGTCTCGTAGGATCTCATTATGAACAGTAAATGGTACCAAAACGTAAAGGGAACTGCACACCAGTAGAAACAGCACATGTGGCTATTCTCACTGAAACAAGTACAAACATGTATGAGCACAGAGACAAAATAAAGTGGAAGGTGTAGCAGCTTTCATAGATGGATTCACATTGGTACTGCTCCAGCTCAGACATCAGCTGATTTAATGCAATTACAAGGAAGAATGGGATCTACTCATTTGTGTTCCCAATTATTGCTGGCTAGATAAGAAGCATTGTTTCTATAAGACTCTGGTGCAATCCATTAAACCCATTAAAAGTGCTAATTAGCTCATGTTCTACAAATGAAAGTGTCCCAGCAGCACTTTGTTGTCTAATACCTTCCAGCAAAAGCTGGGGATGAAAATATACAAAGAGTAGCTTCTAGGAAAGCCATGCAACCAAATTAAGACGTCAAAAGTAAGTGAGATAAAATGTTCTTCTGCATAACAGCAGCTGATGAACAGGCATGAAATTTATGTGGCTGGGGGGCAGGGCTTGCCACCATTCATGGCTGGCTAAGTCATGTGAAAGGTCAAGGCTGCTATGTTTTCATGATAACATCTAAGCAGAACACAAGCATTTGGAGAGTCTCATCCACACATCTATCTAGTGAGCTACATTAAACTCATACAGAACAGCTGCAACAAGGCTTGCAATGCTCAACAAAGGGCAGGGAGATTAGACACCTCGATAATAAGACATGAAAGACCCTAATGGCAAGAGGAGAAGGGGAACTGTGCTCACTAACCTGCACCAATGGCAGAATCATTATTTGAAGCCTCTGAGAAACCGAAAGCAGGAGGAGGGATGAACCAAGGGGACAGTGTGAGATCAGCACCTCCTAGCAGGTTTGGCCTTTGGTTTTCTACAGTGGGGACTACAATCTTGTGCTATGAGGTCCTGAACTTATAATATTGTTCTAAGTTGTGCCAGTTGTTCTCCACTTGCCCAGAATGGATCCGGAAGGCCAGTCTCTGAAAGCGTGCTCACATGAAAATGCTCTGTGCTGTGAGTTCAGCAGGTCTCAGAGAGCAGAGAGGAAGGAACTGCTCATGTGTCTTTAAGGTTCATTCATATTTGCATTTCCGTCTTTCCTACTCCCAGTTTTGGGACCAAACACCTTGCTCCAACATATACAAGACAGCACAGGAGCCCATCATTCACAGCATCGTCAGTGGAGGCTGGTCCAAAGATTCAGGTGAGGAAAAGAGTTTGCATGGGATCTGTCCCATGTGGGACTGATTATTCAGCCACTGAAGTGGAAAAAAAGGGGATTGTATTGGAGTCAGTGCAAATACACATGAGCCCACTTCAGCATGTGCCTCACCTCTCTCTTTCTTAGAGCCTGAGTACCTGACAGTATGAATATGTAAGAATCAATGAAAATAAATACAGTTCATGAAGAGAGCAGGCAGATGATAATGAAGTGCCTCACAAGTCACATGCCAATGCTACCAACTACCCCAAAGAGCAGAGATCCAAACTTACAGCTAAAAAATGCCACTGGTCATATTTGCTTTGTTTTCTGTCCACTCATGTCAGCTTTTCTGTTTACACCGCTGATGTCTTTCAATGCTGGAAAGGTGTAGTTTTTGTCAGGTGATGCAGATGTCTGCTTGTGCCTGCCATACTCATGCTGTCCTTTTCACTCTGGTTAATGGTCATGTTTACACTGTTGCAAAGGCAGTCTCTGAACATTCCTAAATAAAGCGCATCAATATTGTGACAAGGCACACGTTTCACTTGCCTGAACTGTGTGCTGTTATCAGCCATTACATACTCCGTGCTTATCTCTAATTTAGTACTGTCTTGAGAAAATAATTAAAGGGTAAGCAAAAATAAAAGACCTAGTCCTGGTCTTTACTCAGTTCTTCCCAAAAGAATAAAGTTAATCTAGGTATTTTATTAGAGTACTAAACATAAACTGCTTCTAGTTATTTTTGTTAATATTTTAAACATAAATTGCTTTTCAATTCTATTGTTTTCCCTGAATGCTTTTGGAGAGAATGAACCTGTACTCATTTATTTTGCTGAGATTTGCTTCATAGTCATTTTGACTTCAGTCCAGGATTTCCTAACCCTTTTCTTTTTCCTTTTTTCCTGCCACAGGCTAAATCCATTAGATAGACACACAATCATTTAGAAGCCATTAAATCTTACTTTTGAGAAGAGGCCCTCTAGTTAGAGTTTCACTCTTATCTCGTTTCCGATCAGAGGAGGAAGTCCTGTCACAGCGATCCTGCCTTGAAGACTTCACCGGCATCACGCTCTGCAGGAGAACACCCATCCTCCTCTCCACACCCCTGTGGCATCCAAAGACCCTGCTAAAGCAAGCACTCATTATCTATCTGCCTGATCTCCATGTTTGCTCCTTTTGGAGTGGTCAGCTCACAGCAAGCAAGCTGAAATCCAGATTTGCTGCAGCAGAGCCTTGCCCCAAACAATATCCCAGCCCAGCACAGGACAATTTCTGGGTTTGAAGTCATGATCTTAAGGGGAGGAACCTTACACTTGAGGTGGCTAATGGATGATACACTTCAGCAAGGCAGGGCAGTAGAAGTTAAAGGAGGGCTTTCATAATGATGAAATAAATTAATTAGAATGATACCATAGGCTAGGCAGTCCCAACAGACGTGTTTGGGAGCATCAATCCATAGGTTATCAAGCCCTCTCTTGCTGTCTGATCAGCTGTGCATTCATAACTGCATCCAGAGGAGCCCCTCTGTGACAATTCCAGGGACTCTCACAGGGAAAGATTTTGTTAGAAACCAACACCTGCAGTGGGGGTGGAGGCTAGAGGAGATGGCCAACCCAACCTCACCATCAGGAGCAGAGGAGGAACAGGAGTTTAAGTGGATAATCCCATGAGCAGCAGAAGCCATGCAGAGAGGTTTTCTGTGGCTGCCTTGCAAGGATTTTCTGCTCACTCATAATCTGGTTGATTTTATGCTCAAATTGCAGCATTTGCCTTCAAAGAAAGTATTAATGTTGGTGTGATTCTTACATTTATCTGGAAATTTTCTCAGGATTTAGGAATACAGTTTCATGGAGCTTTCTTAAGACAGGAGTCCAATATCATGGCAGCCTCTGTTCTTCATTCAGATGTTTTTGAGATGGACAGTAGCATGCAAAGAGCCACATACACTCACTGGGCAGAGTTTGCTTACAGAAATCCTACTTTTTTAGCAAAACAGGTCACTTGAAATCTAGCAAATTTCATGAAAGGCTAGAATATAGCTTTGGGGAAATTTCTCACTCAAACCTAAATTTTGACTACTTAACTACTTACTTTCATATTGATTTAGCTATATATATATATTTATTTTTTTTAATCAAGCTTGTACCTAGAGGCAATTGAACTCAATTGTATGCCCTAGCAATATTACCCCAGTGGAAGTGAAAATGTTGAGGCCATATGTCAAAGATGTTTTATAAATTGTTAAACCAAATTAAGATAAATTTTCCAGGTTATTAATGGTTTTGGATTTTTCTTGTCTTTAAAAAAAATCCAACCTTTGCATTTAATCAAAGAGTATAAGCAAGTTGAACTTGCACAGAACAAGTAGCGGAGAAATTGCCAGCTCCTGTGTTTCAGGCAGGATCACCAGTGGATTTCAGGCATTTCTATCTTATTTAATCACCACTAACTGCAGCCTGGAATGCTGACATGATGTGCAGTGAAAGCAAAGAGTGTAAATTGGGCATGATAGAGGTTTCTTGATGCAGGAAGGAAGTAACATAACACTGAACACAGCTCAAGTTGCACTGTGAGAACAGAAAGAATGAGCAAACCAGGTCTCTGTCACAAAACAACAGAGAAAAAAAAACATAATTAAAAAGAGGTAAAGGAAAAGGGTAATAAAATATCTCCCTTTTACTTACTAAACTGATATTTTGAAATACAAGAAGAATGGATATAACTTTAGAAACAAGTTATACTTAATTTAAAATAGCAAATTAAACAATTATCATATTGAATTCAGTGAGAAAAATCTTATGATTGAGTGCCAAAATATTTTTTCTAAAAGTTTTTGTGAATTCAACTTCTGTCAGCTCTCAGGAACACTTCTATTCAGAACATCAGATAGGGATCTTCAAACTCACCTGCCAGTTTGCTGAGAACCCAACACACCCAGTGAGTAGGGGTTCGGGGTGTAGGCCCCACTTGGAAATTAAATGCCTAAATCTTGGTGGCTTAAAGTTTCTGCAGTGGATTTCAATCTGGAAAACTTATTGAAGCTCCATCCTCTGGTTTATGACATCATTGGTTGCTGAAGTTTGAGCAAAAATCCTAGAAGCATGCTTCTCAAAAACCCCACAAATTGTTATCTTTTTGCAAGGGTGTGTAGTGATAGGACAAGAGCAAATGGCTTCAATCTGAAAGAGGTGGATTTAGATTAGGTAATAGAAAGAAATTATTCATTGTGAGGGTGGTGAGGGACTGAAACAGATTGCCCAGAAAGGTTGTGGCTTCCTCATCCTTGGCAGTGTTCAAGGTCGGGTTGGACAGGGCTTTGAGCAGGGGGTTGGAATTAAGTGATCTTTAAGGTCCCTTCCAATCCAAACCATTCTATGATGATTCTATGTACTTTGCACCTCCTCAGTGTACCCCATTCAGAGAGGTAAAAAGGGACTTTGAATGGGCACTGGTGATGCTCAGGAGCTGTTCCTGTGTGCCCCATAATCCTTTCTTCCAGCTCATCTTGCCTTAGGAAATGTTTCCCACTCTGATGCCCCGGAGGTGCATCCATCCCACCACACAGGGGCTGTGCAAGGGATGGGTGGTCCCATGGATGCAAGTTATTGGTGCAGGGAGCCTCGGGGTCCAGCACACCCTGAAACCTCTATGGACCCCAGGAGAAGCTCCATGGTGGTGCTTTAGGCTACTGTGAGAAAAACAGACACAGGTACACTCAGATACCAGGGGAAAGGGGACAGCAAGAAGCAGACTGGCATTTCCTCCAGTTTTCTATGACTGTGATTCTGTTTGTAAACCTCCTTAGAAAAAAATCTGTAGGATCTTACTCTCCACAGGAATTTTATAATTAACCCTTTTGTAATTATAGTCACCTTCACTAAAACCAAAAGACTTAGAGAAAATATTATTTTTATTGTACACTGGTAAACATTTCTTGCCCTAGAGAATAATCTTTCACTGAAGAGAGTGAAAATCTCCTTAGGCTGGCCAAGACCACTTTTGCAAGCAGCCAATTCAGAATTAACCTGACTTAAAAACATAAGTAAATACTGACCAGATTTACAAATCATTCTTTAGCCTCACTCACTCTTTTCAGAACAAAAAATATGCTATTTAGCTGCTCTGAGATTGACAGCCTTGCTCAGCTATTCAGCTCCATATGAAGAATACTCCAGGGAAGACTGCCATTGCAGCCTGTAACATATCTCTTAGAGCTGTTATATTATAGACTCCACATTGTTTGTTGTGTCCAGCTACACTATGATACAAAGAAGCCTCTCCTTTTCATTACATGTCACCTCATTTTACCTTAATAAAGAAATGTTTAGGTTTCTATCCTTTTGGATGGGACTGAATAATGTCACTTTTTATTTATGAACATATATTTTGAATTTCAACACAAGGACAGACCCAATGAACAGGTCTATTATACTTAAGAAATTGAGTTTCTATTCATAAAGAGCTGAGTAGTGCCTGTTAGATGGTTTCCCAAACAAAAACCACTGAATACCTCCAAATGAAGCTGACTATATCAAAACACTAAAACATGAATAGGATTTCTTCTCAAAGAAAAGACTGAATCAAAGTACAACTATAGTGATATATCTTCTAATACAGCTATTTACAGTCTAAGAAGTACCTTTACCTTGGCTTAGAATTACTCTGATTTCTGCTACAATGTTTTTGTCATAAATATGCACCTTATTATACTGAGGAAGGGCCTCTGTAAACAGTGTATAGGGCACATTTACACACTAATTCTCCTGAATAGAATGTGGTGTTTGCCATGAAATATAATACTTGCCATTTTCAGACTTAGAGTATCTTAACTGTGTGCTCATATTTTTGTCTGCTAATAATTTTTTAAAAATGTACATGAGCAAAAGTAACTGTAACAAATCCTTGATAATTATTTTTCAATAATTATTCAGGAAAAGATGACTTAATTCCCCAGTTCAGTGACAAAAACCATTTTGAGTGTCTAGTCTTAACCAAAACAATGGAAAATAAAGGGGAGATAATATTGCACTTTTTGTAGAAGCCACATGCAACTTTATCAAATTGTACAAAACACAACACAGCCTTAGGAGAAATTTTCAAAGCTGGAAATTTATCAGGGATGCAAGCATATGTTCCAAGCAATACATATACTTTTCTTTTTTCTCAAGGAGAATTTTTTCTTTTGGAAATGTTATACAAAACATTACCATTGATCTGTTAGAGCTTAATATCTTTTGTGTTCAGTTCGTAGTATAAGACAGTGTGAAGACTAATGGAAAGCAGTTGTAGCAAAGAATGAAGAAGCTGACTCACAGGCATTGCTAATTCAGCTCTGTGATGCACAAGAGTCTCCTTATGCCCCAAAAAAGAGATGATCCTGCCCCTCTGGATCCCACTGGAGCTGAGTGAGAGTGTATCTGGAGTGCAGGGTTCATTTTTGTCCTCCTCAGTACAAGAGAGACGTAGAACTCCTGGAGCAAGTTCAGCACAGGGCTACAAAGGTGATTAAGGGATTGGAAGGAGAGGCTGAGGAAGCTGGGCCTGTTCACCCTCAAGAAGAGACAGCTGAGAGGGAACCTCAATGTCTGTCACTGTCTAAAAGTGGGGTGCCAAGAGGATGGTGCCAGGCTCTGCTGGGTGCTGCCAAGCAACAGGGCAAGAGGCAACGGGCAGAAACAGATGCACAGAAAATTCCACCTGAACATGAGATATAACTTCTTTACTGTGCAGGTGACTGAGCACTGGAACAGGCTGCCCAGAGAGGTTGTGGAGTCTCCCCCACTGGAGATACTTGAGAACCCTGCACCATCCTGTACTGTGTGCCTTGCACCTCCTGTGTGCTCTGGGATGACCCTGCTTGAGTGCAGAGGTTGGAACCAAATGACCCACTGTTGTGCCTTCCAAGTTTACTCATTCTGTGAAAAACCAGAAAGCAAAATAAAGGGCTGGCAAGAAAATTGAACGTGGGTATTCTGCTGGGTTTTCAAAAAAATTAAGCCCCAGCCACCCATCCACTTATTAACCACTGATAGAGCACGTATCAGTAAATAGGTTCCCTACTTCAGCTTGATATGTAAGTGAAGAATGGGTACCCTGTTTTAAAGTGAACATAAACCCAGAGGAAGGGAAAGAAGTAATTTTCTTCCCCAACCTAAATATTAAAAGGCAAAGTTCTATCATTTAGTGATGACACAAACTTTTTTTGAAAGTTTCTGTTTAAAATGTTTAAGAAGATTTTTTACTTAAAAGTAGTTATTGTTGCCATTGTTGCTTTGAAAGGTCTAAAACTCTCAAGTACAATGTCATGTGCTTCAACAGCAAAGCCACTTAGAAAGAGCAGTATTCCTGCTAATGGAAGTACTGTTCAAAGGAAGAACATTACTCTTTAGTTTTCCTCCACAGCCATCATTTGCTAGAAGGGAAGAGATATTGACCTCTGGCTTGTGGTGGGTAAATCTTAGATTACATTTAGCAAGTGAAAGTCAAAAATGCTTTTTATGTTGCTTTTTAGTTAATGGCATCTGCTCTGTTAAAACCATGGCATTTTGTTGTTCCTTCCACTCTAAAATACGTTTCGGTCACCGGACTGATTCTGCTGGGTTTCTCTGAGTGGGAACATCCCACTCAGAATAGGAATACCTATGTCCACCTGTTTCACTTAATTTCTGTACATGATGAATAATTATTCTGATTTATGAAAATTATATAGAATAGTTTATTAGAAGTTTTATTAGATACAGAGTAATAGAGGCCGGGATCAGTTACAGGCAGCTAGAAGGGGAGTTACTGCCCACTGTTAATTAATGTGCCAGTGACTACTAACTGTACTTGTTATATCCCACAGAAATTTTAATCAACATCCTTGTAAATTACTCGTTACCTTGCAGTAATTTTTATGCAGAAAACCCACAATTCTTTCCTGTGTTTCTTCTCCTCAGATGCAAGGGCATAGCAGAACTAGCTTTGGACTGCAGGAGACCTTACTGTAGGCCCTTTATGTGTCAGTACTTCTGACAATTGCAGGTTTAAGATGCATTTTGCATGAAGTAAACATTGCTGATTACACACAACCCAATGTGAAGCAGCATTTTCATGTGTTGATTTTTCATCCATTGCCACAAATGGTGATTTTGAGTCTTCTCAGGCTTCCTTAAGTCAGCATCAGCAAGAAATTTTCTAAGGTGGTTTCAGTTTCAGATTAACCAGATTGCTTCAGAGAGCTTAGCAAATCTATAATTCACTCATCTAAAAGAAAAAATGCATTCCAAGAGCTTGATAAAATAATGGTAATCTGCATTTCAGTCTTATTTTACTAAAAACACAGATTATTTAATGAACGGTGAAAAAAACATTTTCCAGTGGAAGTTCCATGATGGGTACCGTGACATAAAGTAGGTAGAAAACATCCACTGTGTCACTCTTTGCCCCTGTATTTCTGTGGCCATGGGGAGACCATTATTTCCTTATTCAATTATGTAGGTAATTAACAGAAGTGCTAAAGAATTTGCACTCTGATGGTTGAAACTATTTCTGTTTGTTCTTTTTGTGCGTTATTGTGATTCTTTAATGATTGAACTTACAGCAGCATGTGAAGAACTGTTTTACAGTGGGGTTGTAATTTGATATGATTATTTGGTGGTGAAGGCTTTGAAGTGTGTCTTGCCTCACACTCAGCTGTTTCAGAAAAGAAGGAATTAATTGTCAGCTCTATGGATAGTCAAAGCTCAGCTCTGACCTAAGACATGAGCATTTGTGATGAGGCATATTTGCCTAATCAAAACTGGCTGGTGCTGCTTTGGGATTCTTGAAGGTGCTGGAGAAAGCTGGCTGAAGCTGGCAGGCACAGGAGCTACAGATCCTTTCCTGAAACACTAGTGGGTCAGGTTGTCAAAAAAGTCTTTAGATTAATATTGGAAAAATTGGATTACAGATTGGGTTGAATATGCCACTGAGGGAGATGCACATGTATACTCACTCCTGATGTATATTGCTGAAATAGACTAGAGGCAGAGAGGGAGGAGATAGAGTTGTGATTTTTTTTCTTTCTCTACCATCATCTTACCAGCTGGCAAAGGAGCTGGTACCCCAAAATCTGTATTGCCATCCCCTTTCTCCTTTGGGTGGGGGTCCCCTTCTTCCCCAGCCCAGGTATCCAAACCATATTCTTACCACTGAGTAATCCTATACACAAGGAGGATTTTGGCATTAGCCTGTTTACCTTTTTCTTACTCAGCCCTATACTGGAAGGATTAGTGTGAAAATGAACTGCAAGTGCAAAGTGACAAAATGGGTCTCTGGCTTACAGTTTCAGGCTGTAACTCAGGCTCAGCACATACAATGCTGTCCCTTCGGTTTGTTTTTGTTTTCTTTTTCCTTTTTTTTTTTTTTTACTCACAGACAGCACAAGAATTTTAAGAATATGTAGAATGTCAAAATTGGCACCTCTAAGCCTTCTCAGACAAGGGAAATGGTTTTTCTGCAGCTCCCCATCCTCCTCTGCCTGGATTAACCACGGGCAAACAAAAGCAGTGGATTTTCTCCAAGGCTGGGTGCCGAAAACAGGGCTGGGTCACATACAAAACAGGCCAGGTGAGTTTAATGTTTTGTCTATTGATGCCACTGTATCTTCAAAGGCACCATGTCACTCAGCCCTCAGAGGACTTGATGGTCTAAAGATCTGTAAGTAGTTTTAAGTTAAAATAAGATCACATTGACAAAGAATATGTGTTTCACAACAGCCTTGATCCCCCTCTCCTCTGTCAGAGTATGTGAGGATTCCAAACCCACATAGCCCTTTTCAAAGATGTGCCCAACTCAAACTGGACCCTCAAAGTTTTTCATATCAGAACTACATAACCATAGTTGGGAACCATTTTTCCCTTCTGCATCTTGTGCTTTGCTGGGACAACATCAGCTGATACAGCAGCAAGCACAACTTGACAGCCACTGTGACCTACAGGACTCAGCCATGAGTTTCCATGTCTTCTCTGCATCACATGGACCTTTCCACCTCTTGTGTTCTCATATTAATAAAATGGCACATTATGATATCCCCAAATATTTTTATTAGCAGGTGTCTTCATTGCAGGTATTCAGCAGCTTTTGTCAGAGTGGACAGAGGATAAGGGCTTGATCCAGCAAGGATGCTTTCATTTCCCAAGCTCAGAGTGGCTGCACTGCCTGAGAGTGATAACAATTAAAGCTGTTATGGAGTAATTAAACTGTCTCAAATCTGAGAGACATGCCAACCCACTGTCAGGTCTGCAAGCTGGTGCCAAAACACAAAAGCATTTTTCGTGCCAGTAATATACTCTGGATGAGTTCAGAAACAGAGAACATTGCTAGTAAATTCTTTGGAGGAACTCAGAAATGACTGTGGAGGTAGCAGATTAACCGAGTGCTTGCTGTATCTCTTGTACTGGGACAGCTGTACACAGCCTCCTGGTGACAGAAAAGCTCCCAGCTTGGTTATTATAAGTCTATTGATTTATAATATATAATTTATAAAATATATATTTATAGTATATATTATATAATATATAATAAATGAATATAATATACAATAATTGAATATAATATAAATTCATAATTTATAATATTACCTTCCAGACCTATTGCTATACCAAGACACCACAGATCTGAAATTGGCAGGACAATTAAGGAATTAATTTTAAACTTTTTTTTTTTTCTAAACCACTCAAGTTTCAGTGGTTCTATTATTTTTTTATACATCAACCAGTTTTAGGACAATTACAGCAAAGTTTTTCTTAGGCAGCTACATTTTAATTGAACATATAGTACTTTTACCTTGACTATCATGACCAAAAAGGAATTCGATTTTTAAGAGATCATTATTGAGAACCACATTTTACCAATGGAAAACTACATTAAAATGTAAAATCAGTTGCCCAGTATTTTTTTTTTATTGGACTAGAGAGACAGGAAAAGAGAGGGCATCTTTTAGGTACAGAATTAAACAAACACAAAAGCTGAATGCATATATGTATATATATATATTTGTGTGCATATTTGCATAAATTAAAGACTTAAAAAAGAACAATTATTTATAAAGAAAATCAAACTAAAAACTGTACAAAAATTGTAATTTCTCCATTTTTAACTACAATTCTTCATTACGTTCCTATTAAAAACGGTCACTGATAAGCATTAGTGACTTAATAACTGAGTAATACAGTCCACTGCCTATAATGTAAGTGAAAAAATCAGTATTTTTTCCTTATTCCTCAAAGACTTTATACCAAGACAATGAATCAGTATCTGATGTTAAGCTTTTGTCATTTTACTCCCTCTCTGAGTGCAAAGTATTACAACAAGAGGAAGAACTAAACTACAGTTGTCCAGCTGCATCAACATAGGACATTTTGGGATGTGCTGTTCTTGCTTTCTAATTATCATAATTGACAGGAAGCCAGAGTTTTACAGGTTGTTGGGCACTAATCCTCTAGTCTGGAAGTCCTGGAGTTTAGGAACCTACATCAGTAAAATATGGCAATGACAGAGAGGGCATACAAATATATGTTTTGAAATCTGGAACTAATTGGTTTCTAAGTTTTCTCTACACACTGTCTTCCAAATGCAGAGAACTTCTGCACAGCCAGAACATTAGGGTCTACGCTCAGCAACTTTCTTGTGCACTGGGTCAGTCCCTTTGCATTAACATCCAGGAAAGTTTTGGGAAGATGCAAGGCTCACCTCTGTCATACCAGTCTCCAAATCAGCCTCACAAGCTGCCTACTTGTTAGGCATAAGAACGATTCCTGATGAATGGGGACCAAGTCTATCTTTGCATTTGGACACATAAAACTGTCCTTGCTCAAGTCATAGTCACTTAGGTCATCTTGTTTGCACAAAACCAGGGACAGTGCTTACAGGTAAGCAAAGCACTGAAGATGTTATTGAAAAGGCTGGAGGTCTTAAGAACTTGTGGTTAAACCTCTGAACTGTCACAGAGGATGTTTGGTTTCATTTCTTATCACAGACTGAGCTGTTTGATATCAGACGAGTGACTTTATTTTGCTATGCATCTACCTCTAAATCAGAAATAAATCCATGGTCTTCAACCCAATCAGCTTTAGGCATGATCTCTGCAGAGGCAGGAAACACTTTGTGCTGAGCATTTGAACACACACTTGACTTTTTCCAAATGGAAGAGGCAGACTTAATAGGTGGGGCTGAAAAATTACCCAAGACACACCTCACACATCAGGGGAAACCATTTATCTTCACTTAACTCACTTTCACACCTGTCTCCCCTATTCTTTAGGCTCTGCAAAGCAGCAAACTGGGGATAATCTGAACCAGTAATATTTGACCTTCCCATGGCAGTTTGTGAAACAGCTTTCCATGGTGCCACCTCTTGCAATTCATCCCCTAGAGTGTGCATTTGACACATATTTGTTTTGAGGAGTTTTAAGCTGCAAAGATGTATGAATACCTGCCATCCACTTAATCTTGCTTGCCAGGGATGGGCTACCAGGCAGGAGGGATCTTGGGGTTGCACCTACTAAGGCAGGCCACACTTGCAACTTAATTGAATAGAACTGAGAAACAAAACAACTTCTGTGAGTCACAGGGCACAGAGCATTTAGTCAAAAGAGGGGAGGGAAAAAGCTCAGGAACAGAGAAAATGTATCTGGTGGTTATCTTTAGGGGAGCAAGGAGCAAAGGAAAGAGACAGAGGACAGGAAAAGGGCAAGTGAAAAGCCATTGCTTCCTTCAGGATGCACAGTAATGTTTGCTGTAGAGGCAGGAACCAAATTCTTCTTTTTATAATCAGCATAATCCACCAGAAATAATATATAATTCCTTGTAACTGAACGGCTGTCTCACAGATGGATGGTGTAATATGTCCCTTGCTTCCCTTGCTTTCCTCCCTTCCTTTCTTTCCCTCACTGCCACTTTGTAATGTATATTCCAGCACATGGACATGTAGAATGAAGTCTACATGCTCATTTTGCACCATAAATGATGTGTACTGCCTTGTGTCACAAACAGTAAATCCTTTATACCAAAAGTCTGTTCATTTTCACACCATTCACTTGTTCAGTAACAGTTGTCCAGATTTTTTAATTCAGCTCCTTCCACTAATCCAGCAACTGCTGGTCTTGGACAGGTGCAGGGATCAAACAGGCTCAATAAACTGAAACATCTGGCCTGGAAATGATAATAGGCCCTTTTACTTTCCAAAGCAGAGAAGGAATGCAAAGTTTTCAAATGTTAAATCATGCAATTAGCCCTTGTAGTATACTTTTTTTTTTTTAATTGAAACAATAGTGTTTTCTATTCAGGGTTCCATCATTACTTATGTCCTGCTCTCCTCTCTGCTGCAGAAGATGCCAGGCCAAAGGGGTCAAAACATCATCTACTACTAATAAATTTTTTAAAAACCCAAACAAAACAGACCTACCTCCCCTCCTTCACAATCAGTCATTTCAAGAGGCCCATCCATGCAATAAGCCAAAAACCAAATCTGGCAGTGTTTGGGAAGACCTATGCCCCAGAGAATGGAAAAATGCCTGTACAAGACCAGTTTCACACAGCTGAGTGATCTCCATCGTGTGAAGGCTGGTAAGAGAACAGAGCTAGTTGCAGACAATCACCCCATTATCTGGATGACACTGGGAGACAGTTGTCCTCACACTCTTTCTAGAGCAGAGACTGTTATCAGAGCTAGACAAAATCTTTCAAACTCTGAAAATGCCACAGGAGTATTTCTGTTCAAAGCTGTCCAATTTTGGAGCAGCTCTCGCCATGCTTGTGCCTGGGTTTGGTTAGGCTGTGCCCATGGTGAGAAGGCTCATCTTGCTTTCTTCCAGGCATTGTTCCCAGCTACCCCTGGACTGTACAGGGCTGCCTCTGCTCCCACAGACCAGAATCAAAACCTTCTGCAGGAAAGAAGAGTTGTCAGACACTTTTATGGTTATGACTAAGGAGATGTTGTCTTCTGGGAGACCATGTATGTTGACCAAATATTAGGACAGGTATGTCCCTTTTTCTGTATTAGAAAATAATTTCCATTTGTTGGTCAAAAAGTTCTCTATCTTCTTGATTAAAATGCTTTGGCTTGACTAAATAAAATTCTTTTTTAAAAAGTTTCAAACAGGCCTCACCTTGACTACTGGCACTCATTAAATCTCATGTGAAGAGTTGGTATTTTAATCCAGCACCATTGCCAAAGTACGGTCTTGGTAACTTTGCACTGACCAAATTTTCCTTTACACTTGAAGCTTAACATGGCATGATCTCTTGAGTAAACTGGAATGTTCATCTTAGGCCAGAGAAACTTGGAAGCCAGTTCTGGGTTCCACTCCAGCCTCAAGTTTCTTCTGAGGTCTGAATGCTGGACTTTCACAAGTGCTGCAAGCCTGGGCACAATTTGTTTGGCACATTTGGATCCAGGATTCCAAATGTACATTCAGCTCCTCTCACACACAGTCTAGCCTTATAAACCCTATTTGTGAATAAAGTTCTCTTGAAAATACTGTCTTTAGACTCTCATAACTTCTGCTTTCAGGAAAGCTGGAATTATAACAGAAACGGAATATATAGGGTCTAGATTGCCTACAATGCTGATCTCTTCTATATAGCAACGGTGTATACAAGACCAAGGTAATGAAAACAAACAGAATGTTCCTCCTTATTCATTCACGAAAAGATGTTGCAGTGTTCCTGCACTGCTGGCTGTGGAGGTGCAGCCACAGGGCCAGAGGCTGAATGAATTTACAGACCATGCCATGGTCTGCATTTCACTGCATGACTTTCCTCAAAGGTCATGGGCCTTCAGCTAAAAACACCCTACATCACTGTAATGTGGATGAGCATATAGGTTTCCCTCAGTCACTGTATGTTGACAGTCTCTGGCAGCTGTAGCAGATCTCTGTTCTCATCCTGGAGTCAGTAAAAGGGAGTCGTGAGCCAGGCAATGAGGAAACCAGGGAAACTCTTTAGTTTTCCTGAATTCTTGCCCAGGTTTTCCTTAAGGGCACGAGGCTGTGACCACAGGGATCTCTAAACACATGCTCAGTGACTGTTCACCTGTGTTAATGGCACCTGTGTGATGTAGAGATAGAAACTAAAAAACTTAGAGTTAAGTGAGTACCAGCCTTGATAAGCAGTGTTCCTAGGTCAGGGTCAGGCTTAAAGTAGACACAGCAAGAGACTTTAGCTCTGACCAGGGCTCCTAAATGCTGAGTTCTCCTTTCATGATAGACCTTGCACAGTGAAGTTCCCTAGGGAAAGAGAGGTGCTGTGCAAGAGTCTCCATGTGCTCCCAAAGGCAGCATCCCCACCTTGCTGCAATGGATCTGTCAGACCCAGAGGCAGCTGCTGCATTCCGCAGGTGAGGGAGTTTGGGTTAAACTCTAAAGGGCAGGATGGCAACAGGCACCTCTCCCATCACAGCAACAGGAGAACATGGCAGACAGATATCAACCAGCTTCCTGTTGTACTCCCTCCTTTAGGAATCAGAGGACAAGGAGCTTCTGACCTTAGAAAATAAGGTGGACTGAGATTTCTTGGAACAGGGCAGATGGTACATTCCTGTGGCATCTTCGCTATTCCTGAAAGCCAAAAAAATCCTCCTGATTTTTGAAGAAATTATGCAAGTAAGAGAAAAATTATGTATTGGTACACAGATAGCTGATCTCTCATAATATTCTACCTATATAGTTGCTGATTAGAATTTTAAAAGTTTCTGAAGTTGTGTTCACAATTAAATTGTAATGATTCGTTTTGGAAATAAGTACAGATGAATAAGTCAGAATTGCGTATACCTTCCATTTTCTGATTTCGAGATGTTTCAGCTTCCTGTAAGGAAGAAAGAAGTAATCTCTAGAAAAACATCTCCTACCAGAAAACAGAGACCAGGCCTAGTGGCCATGGCCCCTAATGGTATGTACCAGCACTTGTACATAATTTTGTAATTTGCCACATGAATACAGCACTGAGGATTTACTTGATTTCACTTGATTTGCATGGATACAAAAACCTCACTCACCAAAAATATCAAGATCAAGGTCATATTTATTATTGACTACTAAGTTTAGGTGTAAAATGAAATCAAGACAGAGATTTTTTTTGTTAGTATAGCAAAAAGCAGCTAAATTTGAGTGCATTTCATGAATTCAGTATTCTTTTTGATACGTTAGATACTCTGGTTTGTTGAGCTCTACCACTATGTCCTTACAAGTCTTCAGTTCACGTGCTCACTTCTAGTACACTAAATCCATCCTATATGTCTGTTATAAATAGGGTACTGCACATACAGCAAATGCAGCCCCCACTACACACCCTTGCATGATCTCTTCAAATAGCACACATATTCTCACGCTATATTTAGTGCTTCATCCACGGTAACATATCACCACATCATTATATACAAAATGTCTTCATAAAAACAAACATTGGAGCAGAGAAAAGGGTCTCTTCAGCCTGCATTGAAGTCTGCCAAGCCACAAAGTCCTACCAAAACTTTTGTTTTACTTAGTTTAATTCTGATTACATAAATTTTTTAAGCTTTTCCTAGTTTGTGAAGCTCCCAAACAAATTCAAATGACAATTCTCTGCTGATATCAGTCCAGATAGTTATTCTACATGTGAGTCTAGCAACATGAATAAGCTGTTCAGATAATTGTTATGGCTGCATATTGCCTTCTGGTTTGAAATTTGGACTGTTGTAAGGATCAATACACTGGCAACTTGTTCACCTAGTAAAGATGGAGCAGTCCATAACAACAGAGCAGTAACCTCCTTCAAACCCACAAGTAAGAAATCTGGACTAAGGTGCTGCTCTTAGATATTGCATCAACATAAAATAAGTATTGAAAAAGACATGAACATGAGACGATGCACAGCAATGCTGGCTGACACAGTAGCTACAGACTGAGCACACCAGCAATTTGTCATATTTCTCTTTTTTTCATGCTGTAGATTTCACAAAATAAAGGACTCTTAAGAGGATGTCTCAGGGAAGATAGTAGCAGGGATATGTAGAACATGGATAACTCTGGTCAAGAACATCTTGAAACTGAGCATGTGATGGCAGCAGGGTACAAATGGAGAAGGAAGTTAATACTTGAGAGTGATTAAGACCTGTTGAGGCAGGATAAAAATGTCCAGGAGGGGCCCTGAGTTTGAGGCACTTAATGCAGCAGAAAACATGGGGAATTGTTGGAGGCTTTGTAGGGAAGTGCTGTCCAGGGAACATGACGTGCCAAGGAATGGTTGTTACAGCAACACTGATGAAATAGGATGATGTTCTCTTCAAGACCAGCTGTCCTGGTTCTGGCCAGGACTGGGCTCATTTTTTGCAGTAGCCAGGAGGGGGCATGGCCAGGATGCAGAGTTTACTCTGTAACACCTGATGTCATTTTGAGGGGATTTGAGAAGAGTCACACAGCATGGTAGAGGAAATAGTCAGCTTTTGCAGGGTGTTTTCCTTGGGATGTAAGCAATCACATGTGAATCACTCACGTTTTTTTTCTTCTGCACTCTGTCATTAGGATTATTACTGTTTCTGCTCGTTTTTCTTTTTATTTGCTCTTTCCAGTAAATCATTCTTATCTCAACCCGGGATCTTTCCCCTTTGTGCCTCCAATATTCCTCTCCAGCCTGCTGAAGTGGGAGGAGGGAATGGGCAAACAATGCATAGTTTGGAGACGTTCAGTGGGAACACTAAAATGGGGAATACCATTGCTAAACCATGACACCAGGTAAGATAATTTTGCAGTAACAAAAGTTGCATTGTGAACGGGGAAAGGGTACATTTTTCATGATCACACATCAAAATGCCATCAGCTAAGGTACCCCTCTGTAGCACTCTAACCCGGCTGAAATCCTGGTGCTCTCTTCCTGCAGATTGACACTGCAGACCATGAAACCTCACACTGAAGTTCTTCAGGGAACCTACAGAGCTGAAAACCAAATCTTCCAAAAACATCAGTATTGTCTTGAAGCAGCAGGGCTCACTGAAGTGCCTGACATATTGAACCAAGCACAAACAGAGGAAGAGAGGGAGGAAGAACATGGAATGGGCATCAGGGTGGGCACAGCAGCTACCAGGAGACTCAGGGGGTGTCGTCTTGAATTCACTCCTCTGCCAAAAGCTGAGAGAATGGAATGCTGAGAATGGTGCTGACCATGGGACAATATGTTGGTTCAGTGTTAGAAAAAGGTATAGAAAATAAAAGAGCCATTTTTAGCTAGATAAATCCTGAAACAGTGACTAAACACCCATTAAGTATTACAGGAGAGAGAAGACAAGATTTCATCTGGGCAGAAGACAGGTTAGGAATTAAAAGGTAGATCTGTATATTATTGTTTAAGATGTCACTGCCCTGAAAGCAACAGTCAGAAAGATGGATTTCTTAGCTCCTACCTGCAGTCCCTTGTCTTTATAACCATAATATTATCTTACCACATCCCATTAGTAATGTTTTCTTTAAAGCCTATTATGGAGAATGAGTTGAAACTCCCAAATTTCCTGTTTTTATTGCTGTCATTTCTGCTCTTTGTTTTTTGAAAGAAGCCTGTTTTTTAAAATGCTCCAAAAACAACTTAAACTGGGCTTAAACTCATTCCTTCTGGTAGTTAATTCCACTCAGAGATTTCATCCAGTCATGCTTTTTCCTTAGCTACAAGGAATTTTATTAGGCACCATTAGCTTTGTTGGCTTAAAAGAAACTGCTCCAGCTGAGACAGTTTCTAAAATACTCAAAAGATTTTTCATGGAGGCTGAGATGAGAGCTTCAAATTTGCCTCAGAAACAAGTGAGCAAGTAGTTCTGTGGAATATACTCACATTGTGGTCCCACCAAGAAGCCCAGCTGCTGGCTGCTGTGCAGACCATTGCTTTGAAAAAAATCTTGAGTGATTCTGAAAGTAACCCCCCAAAACCTAAAAGTAAGTAAAGAAGAAATTAGATAATAAGGGCAGAAAACGCTGTAGTGAGCAAACATGAGGAGTGCTTATAGTCCAAAACTGAAGCATGATGAATAACTCACATAAATAAGTTTAAATTAAGATAATTGCAATTGCATGGGCTTCAAGATGTTATCTTCCTATCATGGCAGAAGATGGTTTCACAATGTTAAATTAAAAGCAAACGAAGAAAACAAAGTCTTTGTAAGTAAAATACTGGAATTCTATTAACCTTTTGTCTTAGAAGAGACACCCACCACAAACCTCTGACAGAGACGTGCTGCTGCCCTGCCAAAGCACTTCTCAGCCAACTACTCACAGCATAACCCACACACTCAGAGCTGGGCACCACACTTCTGCAGAGGACAACAGAGCAGCCCAGATAAAACCAGCATCAACCTACTTAGAGGTAGAAATCTTCTCTCACATCCCTCTTCTGACCTAGACTTGGCAGCTACACCACTGACTTCAAACCAGAAGGTGACCTCAGCCAAGTGGGTCTGGAGCAGAAAGCTGGTCTAGAGCAGCTCCGGGAGACAATAGAGGGAAGCTCAACTGTTGGTCCCTGTATCAATGTATATGTAGCACAATTCACACTGTTCAAGGTCTTATTTCAGTTTTCACTAGCCCTAAGATGTTATTGCACCCCTGATAATTAGTTGCCATGTTCACTGCTGAGCATGTGTTGTGAAAAATCTGTCCTCTGCTTCAAGTCAAATTCAGCACATTCAGTAAGGATGTAATTAGCTCTTACTGGTGTCCTTCTTTGCAGGAAGAAGCTTAAAGTGCATGTGGTTTACATACAGTTTGGAAAGGGCTGTGATTTAAATAAAAAATAAAAATCATGTCTAATAGGAGAAGGACTGTAAAAACACTAAGATTTTCACAGCATTTTTTCAGATACACCTGAGTATTTTACAGACAATGTTCTTCTGAACTGTAACAGTTTCTTTCATAAGTATATATTGTCAGACATCTGTACTCTGGTTCATAAGCTACCCTTGATGATTCAAAAAAGCAGTCTTATTCATAACACATTTTAAGAACAAATTTTAAGAAACAGATTTGTTTATCAAAACCTGACCTTCAAACCTCCACTCAGTCTATTTTTAGGACAAGTAAAATGCACTATAACTAACCCATTCATACTGTGGAATAAACTCTGAGACTGTTTCTTGTGCTCTCTGGAAAGTCTTCTTATGTACAATGTTGGCAATTGAAAGTAAAAGCTGCACAGATTTCAGTAGCTGAAATCATGTTAAGAAGCTCATCCATTCCCTTTAATATCTGTAATCAATTTCTCCAAACAAAATGTAGTACAGACATCACAGTTGTAAGCTTGTACTCAAATCTCAGTCTTTAAATACTGGACTATCTGGCCACTAGCTCTCATGTATTTCAAGGGCATAATGTGACTTCTTTCCACTTTAGGATCCCAGTGGACCGGATTATGAACCAGCTGTGCCTGGCAAGCAAGGACCTGGAGCAAAACAAGTGGCCTCAGCATCACCCCTCAGCTGTGGCAGGCACACAGCAGTGCATGTGCAGAGAGGTGCTTCCCAGAGTGTCATGTTCAGCTGCAACATTTCCTTACAGCCTCTCTCTTGTGCGTGTGTGTGTGTGTGTGTGTGTGTGTGTCACCCCAATTCCCATATTCCCATACAGCAAAAAGCCTTTGCAGCTTGACAACATTACAGCATTAAATCTCTGACCTAACAGTGTCTCAATGGAGATGGTGCATGAATCTGGCATGTCCTACGGGTATCCAAGACAGTTTTGTGGGGCTATCAGACTAAACACAAGATCAAGGCTGAGGACTTCCCAGTGTAAATGATTCTTCATTCTCTTGTTCAGGCTCCTGAGCATACAGGACACTGACCCAGAACCTCATCATCAGTAACTTCTGGCAAAAATATGTCCTCTGGTTAAAAAATCAAATTCAGACTATCATTTCACTTACCTTTTTCTTTTTTTTTTTTTTTCTTTTAACCTGAAGACAGGCTGGATGGGGAAGGAGAAGTGCCATGTGAAGAGACAGGCTGTATTATCATCCTGGCGCAGACATCCGAACATCCAGCCATGAAAAGCAGTTTTAGCAAACCAAACTTTATCATCTTGTCAGCTAAACATTTTACTCCAAGACTGCATCTAAAAGAGAAAAGTTTTGTTTTGCACTTGCTATTACTACTCAGTGGACCAGCATTCCCAATGTAATTAATAATTTGGCTTCTTCAATTTCAGGCCTCCAAATCAACCCCTGGAACTCTTCCTCGGGCTTTTCTTGACATGGACACATGGAGTTTTGCTTCTTGACCATGATAACAAGCCCCAGAGCATGGAGGGATGCTCTGTGTTCTATGATTTTGGGACCAAAGTGATGCATTCAGACTGCCTGTTATGGCACTCAGGTTCAAAAGGACTAGTTTAGCTGCCAGCTGTCTAAAGCTGCCAGCTGCTGGATGAAGAAATAAGTAAACACCACACATGAGTTCCACATATAGAAATATGCCCTTCAGGTACAACCTGTGTCTCTTGCCACCACTAACTGTGGCAGCCAGCCCACAGTGCTGGGGAGCAAGCTTTGTCTGAACAAATGGTTGTCTCTCCTAGACTGGAGGCACATCTCTGGCCATTCCATTGTCTGTGTTAGGATGTCAGTGGGCAGCTACAGCAATTTTTGTCAAGTGACTCCTTGTCTCTGTCCCTCAGTTGTCCCATCCGCATAACTCATGTCAAATATTCTTGGAGCTGCAAATATAAGGCGTGATTAATTAATTATGGAAAGCATTGTAGATCTTCAGAGAGAAGGAGCTGAGGGAGTCCAGCAGGATCATTATTATTACCACAAAGTCAACATCACATATTCAGTGATGAAAGCCTCTCCGAGGAGTATTGCAAACCTATTGCTGGAATTAACACTCCCGCTCAAATTTGATAGGACCCTTTGTAGAGGATTTTCATTTGTATTCACAGAAAAACATAAATAAGTGCTCAGGCTGGCCAATCTATTTCCTCTGTAACTGGCAGCATTCACAGTCACTTTATTGTATGAAATAATGTCTTGGGTTTTCCTCCCTCTATCCTGCTTGTGCCTGACCTTCCATTAAAAGTTGCTTGGAAACTGCTTAGAGAATAGTCAGTGGTGCTCCTTATTGATATCTTCCTTTTGTGATTTCTTTGCTATTCTGTCTTTTTGTATTCCTTCCCTGAAGCTTTTTATGCTAGATGAAGATGAAAAGAAAGCAGAGAATCAAAGCCTAACATTTTCTTTTTAAAAGGAACAGGAAAACCATACTCCCTGTATACACTGACATGCTGAAGAATAAAGAAATGCTCTTCTAATAAATGCTCCAGCCAGTTTTTAACACACATGTTATTATCAAGCAGTTTACACATTCTTTTTAGCATCTTGGTAATTAGAAATGGGGCATATAAAGTATGTTGTGCATCTAAATACTCCCTGCAATTACCATTGTACAGAAATGCTGGAAAGTGGGCACCATTATGACAGCCATTTTACCAGGGAGGCTTCATAAGGGTAGTTAGAGCTGTCTACTAAAAGAAGGCTGGAGTTGTGGCTCAGAGGATTAGACACTGGTCACCAGAGATCATGGTGGATAGTAGGAATTTAAGAAGCACACTGAGGGAAGGAACTATTCTGCTCTCCTCTGCTCATGGGAGTGTAGATATGGGATTGTCAGGGACGTCCTCTGGGACCAGGAGCAGTGAGGGCTCACCTAAGGTGACAGGGAAGGACCTGGCAGCCAGAGATGTTCCACAGCCCCAGCCAGGAGCAGAATTGCCTGGGAGTGGTTGGGTGCAGTCAGTCTGCAAATAGTCCAGAAAAGGACTAGTAGAAAGTTAGGAGTATGGAGCATCCAAGAAAAAAGGAAAAACTGAAGGAGATGTATTTTTCTGGCCTGCAGAAGACAAAGCAAGAAGGCGAATCTAAGAGCAGTCTTTTAGCAGTGTATCTACAGTGAGCTGTGGAAATGATAGAGGCAGAGATAAAAGTGAAAGGACAAGAGGCAGCAGTCACAAGTTGTAGCAACAGAAGTGCTGGATGGACTTGAGGAAAGTATCTTTTATGACAAGCACTGACACACTTGTCCAGAAAAGCTGGTGAACTTCCATCCTTGAAAATTTGGCTTGATAAATCTTGGGAAAGCTGTCCACACATGTCTTTAGTGACAAATCTTGAGAGTAATTTGAGAGGAAGTGATTTTTTTTTTCATAGCAATATATTTCACTGTGCTTTGCATGAACTTTCAGCCTTCAGCTTTTGGCCACATGCTTGCTCGATGCTTTTACACTAGGACATAAAAAAATGTCTCCATACAGGGCTGAAAATAGCTTTTCAGGTCTAAATAGTTAAATAACAGGACTAGGTAGTTTTTCTCCCATAAACAGTTTGTCTTTATTCACACTGCACTACATCAGATGCAGGTTGCTGCTAAGGCTTGTGACTGTCTTAGGCAAATGGCATGGTACTGGAAAGAAGACATAGCAAAGCCTGAATCTGACTTTATTAAAATTCCACTTTTTTTGTCTAAGCAACATTTCTCACCTTGGTCACAAACCATGTATAACTGTTACAGGAAATGATAACCCCAGTGAAAATATCTAGACTTTAAAAATTAAGAGGAAGTACTTATTTTTGAAGATCTGCTCCAATTTTCTCTATGAAGAGTAGTGATAACATAACTTTGGCTAGTATAGTAGTCTTCAAAATCATAGGATTTTAAATTTTTTTATATCTTGTCCATTTTTCCTCATTTTCCTCATTTGCAAGGAGAAAGTGCCAAATATGATGTATTTGTAAATTACTCTATTTTTTTTTCACATGCTTGTACTTTTTGGATCCACAGGTACTGCTTTCTTGAAGATTTCTGACCAGTATACACATTTTAATATGATTTAGCATTTAGAAATAAAACAGTAAATTTAACCAGGAAGCAATCCTTCTGTAAAGGAGTCTGCAAAAACCACTTCAATATATGAGCAACTTAAGTCAGAGGTTTGGTTTTTTTTACTTCTTTTTCCCAAATTTAACTCATTGAATCCTTTATCTAAGGTTTTTGATCATGGTTCTTTGTTGATCACAGTCTGATCAGCTTGCAAACAAAAGGTTACATCCATTCACAGATGTCAACATGCAGCTCTTATCTGTTTCAGTCCACAAATTCCAGGAAATTATCACATGGAGTTCTTTGCGTGCCCTTCCAGAGCACAATCTTTCAGTCTCATCTGTAAGATAGTGGTTGGGGTCAGATCTACACATATTAAAGTGTTTATTTCCCAGGAGAGAAATAGCCCAGCCCCTTGACTCTGGGATAATTTTACTTTATTTTCTAAGTTCCTCTAGTTTTGCTGTCTTCTGTTATCCTCCAGTTTGCATATAGCTGGCTGGGATTACCTCATAGTTATCTTAACAAATGGGCACAATGCTGGGAAAAGTTCTTCTCAAAACCACAGTCGAACTCTGACTTGGGTCTGAAGAGAGTTTTTTACTCACAAAATATTTCATGGATACAGTTTTGAAAAAAACACAAGAATGACAGAATATTTTGCAGTTGGAAGGAACCCATAAGGATCATTGAGTCCAACTAGTAAGTGAACAGCTCATATGGGGATCGAAACCACAGCCTTGACAGTATTAAATTTTCTTTTTAATATGTATTTGCAGAATATCTTTTCTAATACCTTCAGGTATAATATTTTGCATATACATCCTTTTCAAAAGAAGAGCACTAACTGTTGGAAGACCTTCAAACTTCCATATTTTTCTTAGTTTGAAAATTAATTTTGTTTTATTTTACTGCCTTACATACTCTTAAGCACCTCCTAGGTACATCTCACCTGTTTCATGACAGTGGCTACTCTCAGGTCACCACAGAGACTCAGAGATGCCATGCCCAGATCCCTGGCAGGACAATCAACAAAAAAAACATGGGGGAATAGGGTCTGTGTTGGTAGAAATCATTAACTGTCTCCCTTCTGGGATAAAGTCTAAGAAGAAAACATGAAAAATTTATGCATCTAGGCAGGTCCTGCTTCACAGGTCATGGGACTCATGCACTTCCATGCAGCCACCCTTTCCCAGTGGATGAACAATTTCTGTCCTCCAGGCCTTGTTTCCTTGGCTTGCACAAGGTTCTTCAAACTTCAGATTTAGGTATCTCTTCTAATTAATGATCATTTCACACTGTCTTCAAAAGCCATTGGGTTTTGATTAGCCAGCAAATAAAAATGGCTTCATTTTCTCCTCTGGGTACATATTTCCTCTGTCTCCTTGGCAATTAATTGAGTAGGCGAATAATAGTCAGTGTGCTTTAACAGTCCCTGTGAGGAAGGCAATACCAGCCTGGTCACCAGGAGAATGTCTCTGCCATTAAGCACTTAGAAAATCGGATCCTCCAAAGGGAGAGAGAAGCTAGATCAGTGCACCCTGTTGCGTGAAGCCCTGATGGCTCCTGTGCAGCTGAAGCATGGAAAGCACAGTTTGCAACCTACTTTTGTTGTGGATACTCACTCCTCCGTGGAGATGTCAGTCTGGAGACTGACAGGGAAATAGGAGGGAGACAGAAAACATATTCTTGTTTCACCTTATGTGAAAATACCAACCTTTGGAGAAGTCTAGACTAATTGCACTAAAAATGATGAAGTGGTTCTAGCATACCTTGCAGACAGAAATCTGCAAATCAATGTGATATCCCTCCTTTTTTTTTTTATTACTGCACCTAAGATGTTGTGCATGTCAACAGCAAGTTTTTTCCAGGGCAGAATGAGGGCAGAAGAAGTCCCCCAAATGTTTTGCTATTCTCAGCACAGTGTTTAGGCAACACATATGTGAGAACAGTGCATGAATATGCCAACCATCTCATCGCACAAATCAGGCAAAATGCAGCATGTGAAATCAAATAGGCATTAAATTTGTCCTGTGATGAAGACATCAAGAACAGGGAGTACTGGATAGCCTCCAGTTCATCTTGATACATTGTGCCCTATTGAAATACTGCTAGCACAGAAAACTTGCTGTCACGCTTCCCAATGAGGTGCTGAGTTCAGAGGAACAAGCTGGAGGAAAGAAACCTTTCAGCAAGTGCCGTTTTTTGAATTCTCTTGGCCTTGGAGTGTATTAAGGCATTGTATGTATTAAGTGTAAGCAGATCCATGTACATATAATCAAATTGACATCAAGAGGTGCTGAACTTGTTTCCACAGCACTTAAAGCAGGCCTTCAGCTTTCACAGGGATGAGAGGTGTTTCTGTCATTAGCTTCAGGCAAGACCTGAATTCCAAACTCTCTGAATGCAGCAAAGTGTGTGCAGTGATTCAACAGAATCAAAGCAGAAGTATTTGTAAACACATTCTGGAATCCTTTTTATTGTCCCGTTCTGTTTGTTGGACTGTAATAGAAAACACCTAGAGTTTTCATGGGAGGTCAATGATCAGGAGATGCTTTGTTGCCAGTGACAGTTGTACATCTCTTCAGATATATTAAAATACTAGAAACAACGTGCTGTGAAGATTAATGATTCGTCATCAACAGGCACCAGGATACAACGTTAATTGACACTGGCACACTGTGGGCACACCCATGAACGTTTCCTTTTCACATAGGCTCCCCTCTGTACATAGGTGGGCACAGAAATCAGCTCTTGTTTTTCTCTCTTCTGAGAAAGGATCCCTACAACATGAACGATTTCTCTTCTCTGTAGCAATGTAACATTAATTAGTAACTTTTGCTTTTAAAAGTGTTGGCATTATGAAATTGGTCTGCCAACACTGGTCTCCTTTCTCTTTAATTTTTCTTCATAAAAACCTGAGTATATAATGAAATTAGAAGGTGAGTATAACCTTTTGCAAATTTTAGTTCAGAAGTTATCACAAGAAGAGCACAGCCAAGAAAATATTTAAGACCCTGATCAAAAAAAAAAAAATGTTTACCTCCTAGAGTTACAGTCTGAGTTGAATTCTTAAATACATTGTGGGCTAAACATGGAGATACTGAAAGCTATTCACAAGTTGAAGCAAGGCCACAAGTTGCTGTTAAACATCCCAAACTCTACCAAGGCTTTCTTTAGTTTTCAAGCTACTTTGTTGTCTTACAGAACTGCCACACAAAAATCAGACCAAGTAACCTAATGTTGGTGGGTAGAAAAGTGAATAAAAATTAAAAATTATCCCAATGGGTAGAAACTTTTTGTCAAGACCTTTCTTGACAGAGTAACTCTAGCTGAAAAGTAGATACATTCACTCAAGTTAGTCTCTACCAGTTATGTTAATGAAATAAAATTTGCTCATGTGTATTGCCAGTATCAGGACCTACCTTGGGTTATCAATCCTTCAGGAGAAAGGCAAGCTTCCTTTTTGTTTTGTGTTTATCCCTAGCTGCATTGCCAACAGCAGAAATTCAAACATAACCACACTCTATGCCCAGTGAAGAACAGCTAGGAAAGGTTTCAGCAGACAAATCACTGTTTTGTGCAGTCAACTCACCATGATTCCCACAATTGACATTTTCCTTCTGTGTAATTAATTCAGCATCACAAGTTGTTCAATACTGAACAGTTCTGTGTTTTCACACAGCACTGCTTTTATTTATGACCCCTTAACTAAACTGGAGGATTGAGAAGCTCAAACGGAGACAGAGGCCTCATATCCAGTCAATGGAGGTTGAAGTTGATGAGAAAAGAAAGCACAGAGAAGGGAAACAAAAGCTTTGGAAGTTTAAATTACTTCTTTAGGGATATGCAGTAAGCATAGGTGTGTCACAGAGCAAAAATAAAATGAGCTGTCACCTGATGCCATGCTCTAATTTGACAAAGCAATACTGACTTTAGGAGGCAAGTGCAATCCTAGAGCATCATGGTTTTAATAGTTTAAAGGATTTATTTTCCATTTATTTCAGAACAATGCTGACTCAGACCACAAGTTTTGCATAAAGGTAAAAGCTCAAGTATTAACTCTTTAAGCCCCATATTTTATCTCAATTGTGTGGTCTCACCTGCAGAAATACCATAATCTCTATCTTCTTCAACAACTACCATAACTTTTTTCCCTGAAAAATTTATTCCAGTGGATGGTTCCTTATTTCCACATTACTGCTAATCTGACAAAGGCAGCCGTAGGTGCTAATAGATCAGTGTAACTAGCACTGCCTTCTTTTCCCCAAGGCAATCTGAGACCAGCCTTTGCTGATATACCCAATACTTTAGTCCAACAAAGGCATGGGAAATTCTTGTTGCTCTTCTACTGCTGGGGTGATGCCTTGCTTTGGTTTAAAATATTTGTTAGCATTACTCACAGGGGACAAGTAGATGATCACCTTGGAAATGGCTTCATTGCCTCAAGATTTGAAAAGATGAGAGGTGATGTTTTTCCAGAGTTTACTGATAGTACTGTTTTTTTGTGTGCTTTCCATTAGGAAAAGACAAGACATGGCAAGATAAACTTATGTCCTGCGCTAGAATTATCTTTACTTATTCTCATTACTAGTGGGGTCTTTCCCATTTTCCCTAGTATCATCATGCCTCAGCTCCCACTGATCTCTCCTGCAGCCCTACAATTTCCCCTCTCCACCATGAGGCTGTGCTCCAGCGCCCAGCAGGCTGCTCTGTCCCAGTCCCCTGCCTGCCTGCTGGGAGCAGCTGTTGGGCCAGCAGATGCCTCTCAGACCTCTGAAAGCCTCCTCCCAGGCCCCAGCCACCCTGGCCAGGGGCCAGGAGCTGCTGTCACCACCAGACCCATAGGAAAGGAGGTATGTTCCCTGCTCGGCACACTGCCCGGCTCTGCACCAGGTGGGGCAACTGGGAAGGGGATGTCACAGAGGCAGGAGCTGGCCCCTCATTCTGCCAGCAGCAGAGCAGCCTTCCCCAGAGACTATTTCATCTGGATTGTCCTATCTACCTATAAAATGTCACCAGATGCAGGGATGGGATGATAGATCTGTTTTTAAGGCAGAAGGTCTCAAAGTGTGTGTGCCCATAGCCTTAATGCTGCTGTTGCTGCTACCAGCTGAAGAAAGGGACATTGAATCCTCAATACTGCCAGTTGCCAACAGGTCTGGGAGAGGAAAAGAACTCAAAGAACACCTGAAAGGAATGCAAGGAACACACATACCAAGAGACTTGCCAAAATACAGCATCCATCACTACCAGTAGCACTCCAGTGGATGCTCGTGCATTTATTTTGGGAGAGAGTATGGGAAGTATTAAATGGGACTGGGATCTTATAATGATAGTGTTCAGTTTGTATTGTAGAAACCCTGAGCAGCGCCCATCTGCAGCCTTTTACTAATGAATGGGCAAGAGTATCACCCATACAATACCAAGTTGTTAGAAGGAACTTAAAAGATGCTCACGAGAAGACTAGAAGACAAAAAGTAGTCTCTGTTAAAACACAAGTCATGGATCATTAAAAAAAAAAAAAAAAAGGGTTCAGAGGGTTCTACTTTGCTGTAAATTTATTCATCCATAGAAGGATTCTATGCCATATAAGGATTCTATGCCAACAGGGTAACAGATTTTGCTTGTGCCTCTGAAGGCAGCATCCAAATGTTTTGAAAAGGATGCCTGTTCAGCTTCTGTTCCATTCACTGCTTTTATTGCTTTTTATGCTGGGAACTGTCATGCCAGGACCTCACTCCATACCAGGGGTCACATCAGCACTCTTGTCTGGCACCCACAGTTATGGAGCTGAGAGGTGACTGTGGTGCTGTGATACTGCAGGTGCAGCTCCTCAGACCTTGGGCACTTCCAGGCATGGATCCTGGAACGGGTCACAGCACACACCTGGGGCAGGAGCACACAGATTGGAGCAATGGGGTGTTGCAGCTTCTCTGCTTTGTCTGAGTTTCCCTGCAGGTGGATGTATCCCTCATGGTGGGGGTGGTGAAAGGTGTAGACTGAGAAGCCAGATTTGGGGGAAAGGAGAACACCTAAGTGCTTTGCTGAATGGAAGCTTTAGGACTCTGTCAGGCTGTGGAGAGCATGTATGCTGTCTGAGTGTCTACATGCACACTGGAAGAAGGAAAACCTGTGACTGAATTAGTGCTGTAGTCAATCACGTGCCAGAGCTGTAAAGGTGGAGCTGGGAGGTGGCAAAGGACAATGACAAGTGTACACAGGATTGCCCTTCATTGTAGAGAGTCTGCTCCCCACTCCTCACTCCCCATCTTGCCTCTGCCAGCTCAGCTCCTCCCAGGCACGCAAAGGCAAAGGTGCTGCACAGAACACAGAGCAGCCCCTTGTTAGCCCGTTGGTCCCTCCACCTGTCCCATGGGGCAGGATCAGTACCTGGGGGCCACCCCTGGCTCTCACTGGCACAGCCACATGCCCGCTGGCACCAGGCTGGGCGCTGCCCAAGGTCTGCGGCGTAGCCGGCCCCCCGCTGCTGGGGCTCGCTGCCTGCTGCTCAGCTGTCCCGTGCAGCAGCCCCAGGGCTTGGGTTACAGGACAGTTTCTAACTTTGTGCCTGTCCCAAGGCATCAGGGCAGAGGCACATGATTTTTAATTTATGAGGACACCCGTAGAGCTGTCACTTTCAAGGCAGGTGTTGAGAAACTGGCAGGGGGCCCGAGCAAAGAAAAAGACTGACCTCACCCTGAAATAATGGTGGCCAACATGGTCACAGGACAGAGAGTATTGACATAAGCAGACTTTAAAAATAACTAGGTCATCCCGCTAGACTAGCTCACTGTCTTATACAAAGAAGCCATGAGGTACCAATTTATAGTAAAAGTAGGAGTGTAAACAGCTATTCAAGGGGTTGAACAAATGTGTAGTGTTTCGAGTCATTATTTTATTTAGCTTTTTTAATTTTCTTACCCAAATCAAGTGCTAAGTCACCAACAGACATAGCATCAGAATAAGGCAAGCTTTCAGGGCCCATGTGTGGCAGTAGCACTGGACAACAGGCAGCTGTGGCTGTACAGTGGTCATTGTTCTGTGCTGTGGCTGAAGCCACCTCACTTCAGATCCAAGTCAAGGCAAAAGTCTAAAATGGCTGTTGGACTAGATAATCCTCATAGGCCTCTTCCAGCTGAACTATTCCAGTCTGAAAATGAAGCAAAGGTCACAAACAAATAAACATTTTGTTGCAGAGGAAAGTCGGTGAATATGTGTTAATAGAACCTGGCCTTAGGAAAAAAGGAGAGGAAATCCAGAGAGGAAATTACTATTTCCTTACCTAATCCAAGCTTTGGAAAAAATTTTAAAGCAGACTATTCTCCATTCAGATTTGAGGTGGGGCTGAGTGCTTTCAGACAAGTGTTGGTTTGCAAAACACACTTCACACCTCCTACGATCAGTGTACTTCACGGCAATTCCTAAGAGGCAAGAAACGAGATTTGGCTTAGACAGAAACCTCAAATAGTTCCATTAATTATGAGAGTTATAAGGCCAATAGTGACTTAGGTTTTGACATCTACATCCACAATCACCTATTCCTGGATTTTTGGCACCCATTTAATTCCACACACAGTTGAAGAGTACTTACTGCAGCTCCTGCCCGCTTCATCTCTGTCTGTCATTGGAGAGAAAGTGTGATTTTCTTGTAGAAAACTCTTTTACAATAACTCTTTCATACCACCTGAACAGTACAAAGGGAGAGGACAAAAACAGACTAGATACTTGTTACTGCAGCTTTGTGAGAATACAGACTCTGCATGCTCAGAAACACAAAAATTAAATTAATGTACTGGTTAACACTATTGCTTTCATCAACAGTAAAAGCTGGCAGCAAACTCTTCCCAGTCTTTGCTTCCTAAAGGAAAACTGCTCCTCAGCAAGAGCTTACCGCACCCTTGTGTTCCGCCAAACTGTTTTTCTCAGCCAGGAAAAGAGAAACGAATAATTACAACATGGAAAACACTTGCTTTTGCTTTGACCAAGCATGCCTTTGAGTCAGCTGTCAAAGGTTTGTCACATGGTGACTGTTCCTCATCTGGGTAACTAGCGAGCTACCATAAAAAGTCCAGTATCGCTGGCATTAGGTTGTTTGTCAAGCTTGTAAGGCAGTTTTCTAAATCAAGACATCGTATTACCAGAGGTCAATAGATTGCAATTTCACGCTTGATTATTTTCCATGCTCCTTCTAAAAAGCTACTTGTTAATTTTCAATTTCTCAACTAAGCCTTAAAGATATCAAAAATATTTTGTTCCAGTAGGACACCCATTCTTCTGCCTTTTCTTGCTCAGCTTTAGCATTCTCAGCTTGTCACCCCAGGAAAGGGCAACACTGTGTTCCCTGTACCATGTTCAATTTAAATCTAATTTTTCCATTGCAACTTGCATCACAAGTGTAACTCCTACCTTTTCAGTCATGGAAGACTTCTGTAACTCAGTTCTGAACAGTAAAAGTATTTAAGATTAACTGGGAGAATAAAAACAAGTATATATTTTAATACCTTTTTTTTTTAATCTTTTCTGGCACCCATTTTATAAGACAGACTGGGAATAGGCCCTAAGGAGTTTGCAGCATTTCATGACAAATTGTAACTGACAGGCCAATTAAAGAAGAAATACCCTCAACAAAGCAGAATCTGTGAGCCCAAACATCTTATTAAAGAGACAGGCCACCTAATTAGCTTCAAATGGAATTAGGAGCTTGTTCCGTGTTTGTTTTCCAATAATATGGCCCTCCCAATTATCTGTATCCTGTTTCATTCATTTTGACTGTAAACACCTTTCCAGTATAACAGATCCTTTCTTAGTTAGTGTACAGCAGATGAGATTTGACAAAGCCATGGTGCTGTTATTCTCAGTTGGGGTAACCCTCTTTGGTGTTTTCCCTGCTGCAGCACAGCTGAGAATTATGTTGACCAGCCAAATGATTATAGTTTCTGGAAAAGTAATTGGGAAAAAAAGAGCCATATAGAAGTGGCATTTCTAGGCATGTCAAAGAGCTATATATTATAGACTGCCACAGAGCAACAGTAGAGTCTGCAAGGTGGAGACAATGTAAATTCTGAGATAGCTGTAATTTTCCAATTTAACCCAACCAGTAGATAGTTTTCATAGTATCTGTTCCAGAAAGATATATAATTCAAATGATCTTTTAGTTGCTTGGTTTGCATGTGCTACATTCAGGAAAAGGAAACTAAGCTGGGCTTTGATAGCTCAGCTGAAATAACCCCTGGTAAATGTTTTTGACCCTGTAGCAAGAAACAAGTAAACAAGACATACAGAGCATATTAAAGTCTTGACTCTTCAAGTTACTGACACATTTGGTGGTGATGACAGTTTAGGGGCAGGAAGATCATATCTTGTACTTAATACTCATTAGTTCAAGGCTCCACGACAATCTTTTACCAAGCATAAATGATATTATGTCTAGATAATATACATCTGACTGCTAATTATACCACTTGGTCTGGTATTAACCTTACAAATATTGGATAAAAACAATATTAATGCATTTTAAATTCCAATATTTGGCTTACATATGGTTGTGTAGTTTTCCATGTATGTGTACCTAACAGGTTCTATATTCTTAGTTAAAGTAGAAGGATGAGCAGCCCTGAGCCTCTCTAGACTTCTGTGGTTAAATTGCTTAGCAAAAGTTGAAATTAACTGTTTATAATTTTGGGAGTAGGGAAAACTTTTCAAAATCATTTTACTGAAAATACACAAGGGAGGGATCAGTTGATTAGTTCTCACAATAATGATCCATAGCCAAGAAAGCAGCCCTGGGAAGTGGAGACACAGGGTCTTTCCAGGCTCAACTTTATTATTTACCTGTTAAGTTCTTAAGTAGAGAAGGACTGGATTCAGTGCTTCCAGTACTCAATGAGCCTTTCTTTGCCTTGTGTCCAGGGATAAGGATGGCAGGGGTGTGAAATTTGGTTTGAACTGCTTTCTTAAATGGCCAAAAAATATTTCTGGGCAAGCTCACTAAAAAAACCATACAAACAGTAGCACAAACAATAGCTCATTTTTTGCTAAACAGCTGTGAGTCAACAATAAACCATCCAGGCAGGTAGAAGCGTTGTATTTTGGAGTTTTGTACCAGACTACCTAAACATAAATAAACTCCAAACAATAGCCAGAGTTGCTGGGTAGCCACTTGATGCTTCACAGTTATTCTCATTATGTTGCAGGTTAAGTAGGTTGTGTGTTCAAAGGCAGCCTACCAGCAGACAGTTTGATTAGCTATTTCCAGGCTGAAATCACCCACACAGTTCACTTCTTGATAATTAATTCTGTGCAGCATATGTATTGTTGCAGTCACAGAAAAGCTATTGTTACGATCCTGACGCACTTGTTAAGATTATACCAAAATTTGTATGAAAGGGATGATTCCATCTCTTTCTATTTTTATTTATAATATACATCCTCTAGTCAATGACCAAGAGATTTAATTTTGGAAGGGCATGGTATTCCCAAGCAAATATGATCATCGTGTTGTTTGGTGGAAACACTAATATACTTCCAGGACTGTGTCAGGCAGAAAAGCATGTGAATTATTTTACACATCTGCCATTTTCTAACTACATGCTGACATAATGTTTATATAATGTGGGTAGGTTGATTAAAATCTGTTGTACAAAAGAGAACATACAGTAGCCCATGCTTATTTTTGCCTTCCATGTCTAATTGACTGGCAGCATCAGTGGAGAGATGAGAACAGTGCTACTGATTTAAAGGAAATTTCCCTAGTTGTTCCTAAACATCTTTCAATCAATGAAACAGTAATACTGGGTTTGAACCCAGTACAGACTGCAAGTGTTCTTCTTGGAACCACAGCTCCAGCTTCCCTAGTAATGCTCCCAGTTTGCATTTAAGACTTCCCAGTATATCCAGTTCCCTGGTTGTGGCCACTGAAGCAACTTAGTCACTAAAGAAGAATTTTATGGAAGTGCTTTTCATAGTGAAAATTCCTTTGCTGGTGTATCATATTTTTTTCCATACTCTTTCTTTTCTTCCCCTTATCATTGCAATCAGGGATATTTTCAGCTCAGATTATTATGAGGAGAAGGATACAACATAAATATCAAAGGTGATCTTCACCAAACTTCTTCATTAAATGTAGGTCCAGAAGATTTCTCCCTACCATGACAGACACCTTCCAGCCAGTTGGATGGCCAAGAAAATAATAAAACTGATCCATGCAAAGCAGATGTCCTGGAATACCTCATTACTCACAGGTGAGTGTGGGATTCCCTAAATCCTCATAGCATCCCAGGAAACTGCTTTTATTTGCAGTCTTCACTCATAAAACTTTAGAGCTTATTAGTGGACTTTTTTTTCCCATTCCTTCTCCTTTTTCTCCAGCACTCTGAAATAATTTTTTTTTTTTTTTACCAGCTCAGGGAATTCCTTTGTCCTGTCTGCTTTCTGAGGGTACTTTTTCCCTTTCAGTATAGTCAGGGTCCTCTGTGTCTGGAGCTGCATGGTGGTCAGTAGCCTGAATTAGGCTGGCATTGTTGCAGTTGTCAAAATGAGCTTGACAAAAAGGATACACTGGCACTAACAAAGTAATAAAGCTAATTTCAAATTATTAGAGGTGGCTGATTACACCAATCTCAAAATTTGAATTTTGACCAGGAAGAACATACAGAAGTGTTTCTACCTGATATCCCCAATACATAAAATATTCAGATGTTTAAAGTGTTCATATTGTACAGTGTTCAATGTCCAATACAGAATTATTTCAGATGTTCAGAATTAGAAACCTGCAGTGCATGCTTATCTGCAGATATTTTCCTTCATTAAAATATTCTCTCTTTCATTAACTACAGTAATCTCTGCTGTTCTTCTACAGAAAGGTTTGCCCAAGGTGCTGTTACTCTTTAACGTCTCCTATATCCCCAAGGATTATGTAAACTGTTGCCAACTCTAATGCAACAAACAGCAATTATTAAAATTCTTTTCATTGAGGAAACATAAGCAAAAGTTGTTTTGTTTTCTGTGGGAATCAAATCAAGCTTAGAGATCCATTCACTGCATTGGGTAGCAAAAAGAAACAACATGCTGCCTCAGAAAGTCAGGAGCCTAAACTGCTGTTAGCAACTCTTTTTGGAAAGGTTTCTGGGATTTTGAGAAATACCTTTAAAAAGAAATCACTGTTGTACTGCTCTTTCTCATAAACACATTAATTGATTGGAAAAAAAAAAAAAAAGGTAGCATACATCTCTGGGAAGCAAGGCTTGGGAGGGTGAAGTGGAATGGATACCTCTCAGTGGACATCTTGTAGGCTCACATTTCACAACCCTGTCTGTTCCCATCAGTTCCAGTTGCTAGATTAGTTCCTATTAAGTGTTCCGTTTAACTCCCTATTAAGTGTTCCATTTAACTCCCTCCCCTGTACATTTTATGCCACACTGCTCCTCAGAGGACAACTTGATCTGTAACAAATATGACTTGCATACAAGACTATGTTTTGACATAGCCATATAAAAGGTTTTTTTGCACATTATAATGAGAAGACCTGTGGTAAAAGCCTCACAAATTGGTACCATCCATAAGACAAATACACAGAGATGTTAAAAAAGTTCATCTGGGCAATTAATATGACAGCTTTTTGGAAATAGGAACAGCTATAGATGTGAAATAACATATATGGAAGTATTTATTATTTCTTTAAATTAAAGTATAAGTGGCTTTTTTTATTTGGAGAAATACATTGCACTATTTAAATAAGGGTACAAAGTTGCACATTCCCTGGCTCTGTGAACTACAATCTTCACTACTAGAAACATTTAACTGAGTGTTCAGGTCCCTGCCTGTTCAAGAGCCCTTCCTTAAATGCAAGTGTATATAGCAATACTTAAGCATAGATTAGGTCCTTTTCTCAACTGCCATTCACCTTTTTTAACTTAAAATACCTGTTCATTTTGTGCAGAAGTAATTAGCTGCCATCACCCCTTGTGACCAAATGAAAATATAGGATTCAGTTTGGTTGAGGCCAAAGCTGCTGAGGGCAACCAGGTTGGCACATTCTAGTAGGGAATAAACCATCCTGGTCTCAGCATTTCCCTGGAAGCCTTTCACCTGTAAATCCCAGGTGTGAGTGAGGTCAGCCTTGGCAGCAGTAAGCAGCTGTTGCCTCTCTGGACTGCAACCCAGCAGGGAAATTGAGTTGGTGGTCCCAGCCCAGGCGGTTGTGCATGGCAAAAATCCCCAGCATAAGCAATATCCTTGATGGCAGAAGTCACATCAGAAAGAGCCAGGACAAAATTAAGCAGGAAAATACATAGGACCCCACTCTCCTCTAAACAGGAGGGAGAGGAGTAAAGGGAAAGGTTTCTGTAGCAAGTCATACAAACGAATAAGCATGGTAGGAATCAGTGACCATGCTCAGGCTGTATTTTTTAGATGCACAATGTCCAAAGAAAACCTGAGACACTTCTCTAGACAAAGTTAAATTTTGCACAAGGAGAGAAACAGAACACAGCACACTATATGGGCATTCTGGAAATATTAAGCATTCTCTAACAAATTCTGAGGCACAGTTGCAAAAGAACAAACTGGTCCTGTGTTCCTTTGGGACAGATGGGAAGCTAGTGACTTAATAACTTGTTCTTACATCACTTAGAAAATCTTAATCACAAATTCAAGAAAAAGTTGAGGACTACCAGCTTTCATCCCCAATGAAGTCTTATCAGCAAATGCATAAGTACTGCAAAGGCTATCTCACAGTCAATTTTTCTTTAATTCACCAGATGGCAAAGATATGGAAGGAAAAAGCAGCAGAAAATTTCCTTTCCCCACCTCTGAGGGAGAAGGGAAACTGGTTTATTTTATCAGAAAGATACAAAATGGTTATGGCTGATGATGCAGGGACACTCAAAACAGTGAAAAGCACCAGCTATTAGATAACCCTCCAGCTCCTCTCCTCTAGCTGAAGCACGTGTTCCCACATCGTCTCATGCACATTCCCAGCCACCTATAATTAATTACTTTCAGACCTGCCTCCTTCCCCTAAAATTGACAGATGTCAGTGGTTTAGCACAGGTCTGCCTGGATTCATCCCCCTGCTGTCCCAGCCTCTGCCTGGCTGCCCCTGCAGGAGGCTGGCCAGCATGGTGAGTTAAGCCTAAGATTCTCAGGATTCCCCACAACATAACAGCAATGCTTCAGAGAGTTTCTGCAGCTTGTTATGGGGGATGCCGTGCATGGTTACCAGAGGGTATATTTTCATTTAGTCTGAATGCTTGGCACCCTTGGACCGTAAACAGAAGCCTAGGTAGAAATAGATGGAATTATTTACTTACACATCCAGTGATGAAAATGATTAGTCAATTAACTTTACTAATATACAGTATCTTGTGAGAAGATAAGATGTCAACAGACAAAACTAGCTTCCAGGTCATGTCAAAAAGAACAAGCCCTCTGATATTTACATTGATTTATGGTGAACTATGACAAGTATGTAAATTATGAGAGTTCCCTTTTATGTTTACATTTGTGCATTTTTCTTTGGCTATTTCTGATGACAAACAGATTAGTGCAGCTACTTATAATTTGATATCATTGACAGGAAAGCATTCAGCCTGGAGAGATATCCTGCAGCCCCATTTTCCTGTACTACAAGAGGCTGAGGGAACCATGTTGGTAAATACCTTCAAGGGGAAAACGGCATCTAAAATTGGCCACAATGACATTACAGGGATGTAATGAGGGATGTAATGAAAAAAAAATGCAGATTAAAAAAGTGTATAACATGAGATAGGTTCAATTAGTTATTCAGTTCATTTAAGTAGTCCAGCTGGACAATTATAGATGGCTACCAATTCCATTACATAACCATGAAGCAATGTGTTCATGAGCTTCTATTTGTGCTACTGTATCCACCCGGGATGTCTAAATCTCTTTTCAGTTCACTTGCACACTGGAGTTACTGAACTATGGTGCTGCATGCGCACCACACAACTTAATTTCTTGGTGTCTCAAACCATAGAGGTGCTTCAAGCTTCCTCCAACTGATTGGGCAGCCCAGGAAGTGAACATGGTGTGAACATGGATAGCCCTGACCTGAGTTTACATTCATTTTATGCAAATGCAACTTCATCCTCTCACTGTGCACTCCCACCAGCCTTAGTCTAAACTGCTTCTCTAATTCTACCAAAAGAAATAGAGCCCTAGAGATTACAATCAAGCAACAGGGTTCCTTCACACACATAGATCTGAGTGAAAATGTTTAAGGAACTAATTATCTCTGAATCAAAACTGTCCCAAATTCTCAGTTTGGCAAAAGTCGTGTGAAGAGTTCTGCCACTGGAACTCTATGAACTCTCCATGTCTTTGATTTCAGTGGGCTGTTCTGGTGAAGAGTAAATCCAAGTAATATGCTCTTTACCCTTTAGAGATTTCCTTTGAACATTCACATTCCATCTTTGGTGACTCAAAACAATTTGGACTCTCTTGAATATCAAAAATCCTTTCAGAAACGAAGGTGATTTACTCCAGCTGATGGCCAACATAGAGTCCAGAACATGAGGAGCAACATGCCTACGCTTGTGCATATGCCCATAAACCCAAAATCTGCCTGCATCTTTCTTGCCAGTTCTGTGCATCCAGACACCTTTTTTGCTGTAGCACCAACAACTCTGGCCTAGAATCAGCAGCCAGCATGTTACTTGGACCTGATTCTACCCTGAACTTCTCTCACATGTCTGTAAAAAAGTTAGAAGAAGGTTCAAAGCACAGTCTACCTTAGCACAGGCAGAGTTGCCATCTGCAATTAAATTATTTGTGTTGGAGGCTACTTACAAAGCTATCCAGTCCCTGGCATCCCCAGATATCACCTATGAAGAAAACTACACATCTCAACACTCCCAAAGACTGAATTCAGATCTAAACTTTGAGCAGGTTCACAAGTATAAAGATCATGCAAAAAAACTCTCACCTGGGTGAATCCTGAGCATTAGCCAAGCACAGTCACAATTTCTTCAGGATACAGAAGTATTTCTATAGCAGCTTTCAGATGAGTGAAGGGGAAGAGGCAAGGCTACACTATTGATATTTGCCTTCTCTTACAGCTGCCACACGTTCCATCCAGTGACATCCTCTCTGACAACTTCACAAAGGTATGGCACAACTGTTGGACCCCTTTAGGCTGCTTAAAGGTCTGAGGGTCTGGGAGAAAACCTGGAAACTACAAAGAAAAAAAACTATTTTTTTTCACTTTTTTTTTTTTCTGTGAATGTCTACCGAAAGAAATCAGAAAGCTTTGAAAAAAAATTTGAAGGAAACATTTTCCACATACAAAAGATAATTTCTCTTGGAAGAAACAGTAAGAGAACCTCTAATGTCTTTTTCTTTAAGGATGTAACTGCTGAACATCAAGCAATCAATAATCTACCTATGAAATTAACCTTCCACATGACATTACTCCACTGAAAAGCTTGCATTTTCCTTGGGTCAAATGGAATTGTGTATTGTGTAGTGTTAGCAATACGAAAACATCTCCATATACATGTTCATGAAGTAAAGCTGAGTATTACCTATTAGATAAATTTTCATTATTTAAACACAAAGTACACATGCGCAAATACAAAATTCTTAGGAAGGGGTGATGTAGTTAGACAAGCACATAAAAGAGATTACTATTCTTGCAAAACTTTAATCTCTTGTGTTCTTAAACCAGCCAGGATTAAGCACTTGTATTTCCACTACTTCTAGTAGAAACATACACTTGTTCTTCTAACTTAACAGTAAAATTGACATTCTCAAAATTAGGAAAAATTTCTTTTGGTAACAAGCAAGTAGCCCACATTGGTATTTCAATCTTCAGTTATTAGAAAATAAATTGCTTCAAGAAAACCTGAAAAACATTGTGGAGGGATGCTACTTCCTAGAGCTTCAAAACTTACAGAAACTTTGCACCTCCAACTCTAACTAGAAGACAAAAAAATTACCCAGGGCCTCAAAAAATACATTTAATAAGCGGCTGAACAAATAAGCTGTTTTGACCTCTTGGTTTAACCATGAATATAAGAGGAAGATAATGTCTTATTTTATTAAGCAGAGGCCATCTGAGAAGTTGAAATGAAAGAAGAATCAAAGATTCCTGTACTGTAAGAAAAATAACCATTGCCAGGATAATAGATAGAAAGGAAGAAAACAAACGCTTAAGTCACTGATTCCAAGAAGCACTAGGTCTTATCTGTTGACAGGAATATCTACACAAATCACTTGGAGGCAGGTCATGGTGTTCTGCCAAATTGCAAGTAACAGAAATAGTGTAAAATAAAAAAGTGAACTCATCATGTGAGCTCAGTTATCCTACTGGGTCCTGAGAAAAGTAACTTGGAATAGGAATAAGGGCTGTGGAAGTACCCATCATTGGGTATAGTCACAGTCTGGTTAAACACCCAGTTCTCACCCTCTCCATGGCTAAGTCACACACAACAAGTCACAGGGTAAAAAAACCCAGCACCAATATGAACAAGAAACAAACAATACTAATTTCTTCACATATTGTGATAAAGACCAGATTGATAGTTATTCATTTTAAAAGCCAGAGTATGACATGCAGTCTTATGTTTTACAGATCCAGCTCAGCAAAATGTCTTCTTTTTAAGCACGGACTTCAACCCCAAGAAGGAGTTCGCTGTTTGAAAGCCTGGCACGATTAGTGCCAGAAATTAGAGTGTTTCAGAAGCACGAGATACATACTACTATAAAAGTGTAACTTTGCAGGACAGCAACAGGCACCTCTCCTCTTACACAGGGCAGCTGCTCCAGAAATACTCCCTTGTTTACCGCCGGCAGCGCGCACACAGAGTGCACGCCTCCGCTCCTGCGCCGCGTGTAACGAGGGGGTGCGTGCCTGCCCAATCCTCCTGTCAGCAGATCTTCTCGGTTTTCACTTCTTCTTTGCTACTTTGCAAACTCTCAGCTATTTTTTCCCGAGCCGTAACACGGGGGCTCTTAGAGATTATTGCCATTCTCCCCCTGCCTGTCATACACCTTGTTTCCAAGTATGGTCACTATGAGGGGACTGTCGCTTGGAGCCTTTGTGGAAAATTAATGGCAGACAGGAAAGGGCAAAAAAGACAGGACAGATGGCTCTGTCACCACCACCAGCCTGATGCCATGAGAGCTCTTCAGTGCCTTTGCAAATGCCACTCTGTTCTACAGACTTACTCTGAAGTTGATCCAATTGCACCCTTGGCAGCTGTCTTTCTTCTTTTTTATAAGATTTTTCCTTGTCCTTTGACTTCCCAAGCTCATCCACGTGGTGAATTCAAAAGGTCAGTTTTTAAATTAGTGACTGGGTGCTGATGGTCTGAAATACTGTTTAACTATAAACCTATTGGCATCTTGCTAGAAGTAGTGTTGAATAGTGTTGTTAATAGGGCTTGTTTACTTGTTGGTTAAAATCCAAATCAGGTCAGCTGAGACTCAAAGATGCAGTGAGTAATCTTCTAATTCAAGTAAGCAAAGGGAGTGATGTCACCTCACTTTATTCTTTAAATGGCATTCTGTCTAGTTTCACTTTCACAGTGAAACACACACCCGTAGTATATTGAGTGCACACTGGAAGCACAGAGAGATGCCTCTCCTTATGTGAGCGGTGCCAGACAAATCGTGGTTTGGTTTATGCACATACTTGAGGGAAGATATGCTTAGGATTTTATGTGTTTAAAACAAGATAAACAAGGTGAATAAATTGTGATGTGATGCCAGGACATAGAGTCTGCAGAGAGAAAGCTAATCCCTCTGGAGGACTGGAGTTAAAATTTCTAGTTATGTAGTTTCAACTGACATAACTATTGTATTTATAGGAGAAGTTCTACACTGGATACATCCCAACTCGGTTTGCTGTTAGACAAGAACAATAGTGTTTGCAAAGCCTGGCATGTTTGCATAATTTTGTTAATTTGGGGAAAGCATTTCCAGGTTTGGTCAAAATTTTTAAAAAGGGAGAGCTAGCCTGATGACCAGAAGAGCAAGTGCTGTGGTGTGATTCAGGGTGGAATCACACCTTTTGTCTAAGTGTGAAAATGTGTAACAGTCCCAAACTTACAGACAGTATTTAACTGTGGCCACTTGGTGTGAGGGAATACCTGAGATCTTGAATATTGTGGGAACATTAATGGGAATTCTGAGGCCGAAGCAAACAAACCATCTCTCACAAGGGATTCTTCCCATTCCTGTATCTCTGAAGGTACAGGCATTTTCCCAAGTACCAGGTATAGCTCAGGCTTGACGCCAGCTTTTCCCATGGTGGTTTTGTGTTGCACACGAACACTACTGAGTACTGGAAAGTTCTTTGCTGGAAACCTAGTGACAGATTGCCTTCAGGAAGTCAACTGACACCCACCTACTGCAGTGGAAAGAGCTTTCTCTATTACTGTGACTCTAGAGGGAGGGATATTGCCATCATACCACTACATCATGCATAGTCAATAATGTAATTCCTTAGGCAGAAGCCTGCTATTTCACATGCTCAAATTTTGTTTGCCTAATCAAACTCATCTTCAAGACTGATTCAATTAAATATTACAATGTTGAAGTTTTAATATAAAATGAAGATCCAATCTGGGCAAAAAAGAATTATTCTGTAGCAACAGGTTACAACTATGTCTTAATATGAAGTATTAAAAGAATCTACATGATCTGCCTTGAAAATGAATCTGAAATAATTGAGCTTACTATGTCATAGTACGGAAGCTGCTAGCACCAAGATTTATTACTTTAATGCACATATCAAAGACCACTTTGTGATAGCCTGCAACAGGGGTAAACCCTGTTTTTATGAAAACAGAAGCTGAGCAAGGAATGTAGTAGCAGGATTTCAGGACTATTAATGCTAAAGCATTCTTCCTATCATAAGGATGTCATTGATTACTTTTCTAGATTCACCTGAATCACTCAGCATTCCTCCTGTTTTTTGAGCAAGAAGAAGATGTAGCTGAGTTACACTGTTTTCAGCAGATCTTATGTGTTCTTTGTGTTCAGACAGATTAAGATGAGAGTGAATTTTGTCATTTGCATTTTACGAGGCCAGACAACGTACAGTGACAATGCCACTTACGAAGTTAAACAGGGAAAGGTGCAAGTCATTGTATGCCGACATGTCTGTTTAAAAGAAGGTGGTCCTATCTCATCTGGGCTTCACTGATAAGTCAGTGCTTAATGCCATGAACAATAAACACACTGCTTAGATGCAAAGCATGCTGTAGACATCACTGCTGAATCTGCTGTAACCAAAACAGCATCCCATAGTCATCCACTTCCAGGCCTGGAGGCACCTGTTTGTGTGTTCTGCGTCCTGTCCTAATTTTAGTCAGAGTCTGAAAGCAAAAAAAAGATTGCTGAGAAAGGCATAAAACCCTAACTGCTGTCCAACATTCACACTTGGAAATGGATGTGCTGAATATGGGAGGTGTCCTGTCACAGTCTTTCATGAAAGAGCTTTAAACTGTGAATGTAGGTGTGATTTCACGTCTTACATTGATGAAACAGGCAGCTTCCACGCTCCCTAAATTCGTTGAGGACCATCATCTTTGTCTTTTCCAGGATGGAATAACATATCTGCCTTCCTTTCCTGATGTGTCTCGTGATCCCTGTTCATCTTCCTTCTCATTTTTCTTGAAACCTTTCCCAACACCCCTACTCCCCCTCTTTGAGTACTTAAGTATTTTGTCCTTCCTTTGTCCAGCTGTATGACTTGGCTCTCTCGACCCTGGCCTAGATTTGGCATTTCTACTTGTTGTCCTTGCAGAATATAAATAATAAAGTGTTGTCAATAGAAGACAAGCATGGGACTTCTGTTTTTGTACATGGAGGCTTTTGTCCATGTTTCCACCTGCTAGATATCACTTAGACATATCAAAATGCATCAGATAATTTCCTACTATTACATTTCCTTGTCAACAAATGCTATAATCCCCAGAGGAAGGTTATGTCATGATGAACGGGAGGGAAGAGCCTTCTGTAATCGTCATGGGAGGACAGACACTGTGCCATTCCTTAGCTCCTCTTTCATGTCTCAGAGGCATGGCCTCCTTGGCAGTGTTTAATTCTTACTTTGTGTTCCCTTTTTATATGGCAATAATGATATGTCACCACCATGAGATCTCAGGAGGTGGTTGCAGAAGGAGTTTAGGAATATCAGGTTCTTAGGCAATCCACAAAGCCTAACATGAGGTTACATTTTCCAGGCTGCAAGCCTGAGTCAGGTGCTTGATGGAGGGTAACCAAATAGCATCTGCCAACTTAGAGAGCACTTTTGAAAAACAAAGGTGTCGTTAGAGTAAGCCCAGAGTTATTTGCACAAAATTGGACTGGAGTTCCTCCTCTTGGCAGCAAGCATTGGTGTTTGTGAAGAGTCTACATGAGCCTTAATGAATGAGCTAGGTAAATAGAAAGTACTTGTAATTTTAATTACTTCATTTAACAGAGATGAGGAAAGAATATTTTTCCAGAAAGACCCTCAAATCTGAAGATGAGATTTAAATTTTGGTGGTGGCTCCTCAGTGTCAATGCATGTGTGATAAGCTCAGGATCAAGACTGTCCACTTTAGGAAAAGACAAATCCATTGTGAAGAGGGAGATGGAGACCCTCTACTTAAATAGGTTCAACTGGGAATAAAGTATGTGCTGCCTGGACTGCAGGCTAGAAAGGAGAGTGCTGCCTGGTGATATAGCCAAAGTGAACCAAGAAGAGCTCCAGAAACAAATGAGGGTAGACACATTGCCTCTTCCCCTCAACCATGTCTCCTGTTTTCTCCTATTTCCTATCCCACTCAACATTCTGGAAGAGCAATGCAAGTACTGCCCATGTTGTGGTGAGAGAAAAGAAAGCAAAGATTTAAAAAATGATTAAGTCTCTCCATGTTCACTACACCAAAATTTAAAAGTAACACTAGTGAGCTACTGCTACAGATTAATTCGAGAGAGAACAAGATCACACCATCTCTCTTTTCTGCTAACGAAAAGTCTGTATTGATAAGCAAAGACCAAGACCCTGCCTTTCACAGAATGCCATCCTGTGGATCAAAAGTGATATGGAGACAGAGACAGTCATGTCAGAGTGACAGTGGACCCATTTCTGTGCCTACCTGACAAACAACTGCCTTGTACTCATTGTAGTCTGGGGAATGCAGAAAGACAAGGGCTGCTCAACATAGCACCTTGCCAATCTTCTCTTCAGGTACACTGTGTTGCAGCAAGAGCTGAAAATAAGGTCATGTACAGTGACTCAGAAGTCATGTTCAGGGTAAGAAAATGTCAGAGAGGAGGGGGAGAAGAATGGGATGGCTGCATGGGCCTGGCAGAGAAAGTGTTAGACATGAGGGCTATATGAACATAACATGCATATGCCATTAGGAAGAGAGAAAGCTTGGAATAGACAGGATGCCTAGGAGGACAGAAGCAAGGTGTTAGATAACAAGTTATTAAATGTCAGGTGAACGAAAGTGTCTTCTACACCAGGTCAGGTGAGTGCTAGTTAATTCTGCCTGTGTCAGCAAAAGGGGTAAGAACTTACAGCTGCTCTTGAAAAGCAGTTCCATGAGGTTGAACAAGATGACTGTACTGCCTGGACATTTAGAGCAAGAGAAATGGTTTGTATGATGTAATGGTTACAATGCTTTTCTGAGGCACATTTATGCCTTATGACAATAAACAGGGAAAACTTCCCAAAGTGCCCCTGTCCATGGCGGGGGGTTGGGAATTTTGGGACTTGTTGATCTTTAAGATCCTTTAGAATCTAAACCATTCCATTCTATGATTCTAAAACCATGGAATCTGGTACTGAAATTGCAGGATAGGAAATCACATTATTTACTTGAATAACTTCTGTAAAAGAAGAAAAATTATCAAAAGGTAAAGCTGATGTAAAATGTGCATGAGTGCAGCCTAAGGAAAAATGAGTGGTGAAATATCATGTGTCCCCTCAGGCAAAATACAACCAAGGGCATGATTACCTTGAGGCTCACCTTGCTGCCCACTGGAATTCAGAATGTATTGTTTTTTCATTCATCTTTACCTGTTCTCTAACACCAAAGATGCAGTGCTCTAATATTCCTTCAAAAAGCCTGCATTACCATGGTAAGCTCATGGATAACCAGCACCTCTCACCATACAATTGGTTCTTGTTTTCCAAAAGAAATATTCTAAAAGGGAAGGCAGCTGATCCAAATTTTATTTGACTCAATGATTTTAGAGGTATTTTCCAACCTTTAGTATTCTATGATTCTAATGTTTTATTAATCCATTTGAAAATACTGTTTAGCTACTATTCATGAATTTGTTTTTGGAAAAGCTCAAGAGCCAGAAAAACCACATTTACATTTCAGCGCTACAGAGGAGTGAAAGTCCCAGAAAGGTTCACGAACAGTTCTGAACATGAAGAGGAAGTTCCTCTGGTCAACCTAAACTTGTCACCTTTTGGGAACAGTTTCTTGAAAAGTGAGCAAGAATTGATTAAGGATCTCCACTCCACACAAGATTTAAGCAAGAATTTAACTATGATAATAATTCACAGAAGATTGCAGGTGCTGTATTAAGATTGCTTTTCTTTCCTCCATTTCACCAGCTCACTTTGTCAGGAATTATGCAGAGAATGTTTTTTTTCAGGAAAGGGTTCTCTTGATGGCATGTTTGCAGGAATAAGTGTAGAGAATGAGCACATTTTTAAAACATTGCCTCCATGGTAAGCATAATATACTGTTCTGTCAAACCAATGGAAATAATTTTCCTGTATTTCAAAGTGGCCCTGGGAGTTCAGAGTATCACTTGGCCACCATCAACTTTTATTATTTGATCTGACTCTTAGAACACTGGCAGTTGCAATTAGTCAATATATGTATCCAGAAAGACAAGCGTCAATAATGTCAGCCAAAAGAGATATGTGAGTAGCTTCTGTATATAGATGACATTTGTTACTACTGTGGGGACTGAGATGAATAGCTGTGTGTGAGCAGGATCTTCATGTCTGCATAAGAGCACCTTAATGACAGTTTGGCCATCTACACTGGTAGACATTTTTAAACATTTCAGGGAACCAAAATCAGTGTGCTGCTTAATTCACTCAGCAGACTCAGTATACATTAAACTCTTGTTATAGGAAGGACAAAAGAAAGCAGGAAACAACTCAGAGGCATCAAGAAACAGCACCTGGGCCAACACTACTTAGGCCAACTGGTAATAGAAAGTGGAAAAAGTGATACCCAAAAGCAACAAGAATGGATTTTTTTAAATTATGCAAAGTCCTTCTACTCAATTAAATCTTCTGTGTTTGAAATTATTTAGCATCTCAAAACAAATACTTAATGTGAAGGCTAAAGTATCTAAGGAAGAATTAATCTTAGTTGGGAAACAAGGATAATGTGGACCCATTGCTAGGTGGAGGGAAGACCCCAGTAATGAGGATGCTGAATAGCAGCTACTGATGCCTTCTGTGCATCAATCTTCACTCACGAGACCAGCCCTCAGGCATTTCTGTTTCAGGAAACCAGAGTAAAGGAATGTTGAAACGAAGACTTTCCCTTGGTCAAGAAGGATTGGTTTGGAGAACATCTAGGCAAATTTTATATCCACAAGTCCATGGGACCTGATGGGATGCATCCATGAGTGCTGAGAGAGCTGACAGACTATAGCCAGGCCATTCACAATCATCTTTGAAGACTCAGAGAGTTCAGGAGAGATGCTTGAGGGCTGGAAGAAAGAAAATGTAATCCCAGCCCTCAGAAAGAGCAAGGAGGATGGCCCAGGGAACTACTGACCCCTCAGCCTCACCTCAAACTCTGGAAAGATGATGGAGAACCTCATTAGATGCCATCTCTATCCGTATGGATGACAAGTTGATCAAGAGTAGTCAGCATTGGTTCACTGGAGGTAAATACCTCTTGACCAACCCAATTGCCTTCTGAGATGTAGCAGCTACCTGGATGGATGAGGGGAGAGCAGTGGATACTGTGTACCTTGAGTTTAGAAAGGCTTTTGACACTATCACAACATTCTCCTAGGCAAACTCAGGAAGTGTGGCCTGGATGAGTGGACAGTGAGGTGGATTGAGAACTGGCTGAACAGCAGATCCCAGAGGGTTGTGATCAGTGGCACAGGGTCTGGTTGGAAGCCTGTCACTGGTGGTGTCCCCATGGATCAATACTGGGCCGGGTGCTGACCTGCTGGAAAGCAGCTCTGAGGAGAAGGACCTGGGGATCCCGGTGGACAAGAAGCTGTTCATGAGCCAGCAGTGTGTCCTTGTGGCCAAGAAGGCTAGTGGCATCCTGAGCTGCATTATGAAGAGCATTCCTACAGGTCAAGGGAGGTGAACCTGCCCCTCTACTCAGACCTGGTGACACCACATCTGGAGTGCTGTGTCCAGTTCTGGACTCCTTAGTAGAAGAGAGACATGGAGTTCCTGGGGCTGGTCCAGCAGAGAGCTACAAAAGGGACTAGAACATCTCTCTTATGAGGAAAGGATGAGAGAGTTGGGCCTGAGTTTCAAGAAGAGATGGCTGAGAGGGGTCATCATCAACATCTATCAGTATCTCTGAAGGGGGTGACAAGAGGATGGAGCCAGGCTCTGCTGGGTGCTGCCAAGCAACAAGACAAGAGGCAATGGGCAGAAACTGATGTACAGGAAGTTCCATGTGAATGTGTGGAAGAACTTTACTGTGCAGGTGACTGCATGGTATAAGTTTCTCAAAGAGGTTATGGAGCCTTTCTCAGTGAACATATTCAAGCATCACCTGGACACAATCTTGTTCCATGTCCTCAGGGTGACTCTACCTGAGCAGGGAGGTTGGATTCAGATGATTCTTGTGGTCCCTTCCAACCATACCCATTTGTACACACTTTTTGAAACTCTATATTCTATTAAAACATTTTATATTACTTGACTGAAACATATGGAGCAAAGTGTTTACATCTTGAGATTTAACATCTCACCAGTGAGGATGTAATTATAATCACAAACCAGGTCCAACTCTGTCAGTCCTCTAACCCTGCTCCACTTGGTCACAGTCCCTTTGCTAACTGGACAGGTTGCTTCTGCCTTGCCTGGAATTTTCTTGATCTTCTCTTCTGAGTGACAGCTGTTGGCACCCTACAAGCATGGGAATTTGCTGGCATATTGTGGGTCAGAGAACATGATGGAGAAGAGCAGAAAAGCCAGGTGAGACCCTGCTAACTGAGAGTGAAGAGCACTGTAAAGAGAGAGAAGAGGAAGGAGGTTTTTCCACCAGACCTGAAGGTCTAATATTTTATTTTCTGTACAAATAGTAACCAACCCACGAGCCATTTTCTGCCTGGACTATGTTGATGAACCTGACTGCAGTGGCAAAGTGTTAAAACACCCTCACACAGGCTGACATTCAGCAATAAGCAAATTTGGGTGCCAACACTCACAGCTACTTCTCCGCGGTGCTAAGTAGAAGGCAGTAATATCTCAGGTAATCAAAAAGTCTAAATTACTTCCTTGGGGCTGTGGCTACTGCTTTAGTCCCCAGCTCCTTCCATCTGGCTCTCTCTGGGCTTAGCATGAGAACCACACTGGGTGCAGTCCTGGAGTCAGCTGCACCTCACTGTGCCCTGAGCCCAAGACAGGTCTGGGAACACTGTGCTGAGGTGTCTGACATGGATCTGCCTCTGCACCCTCCCATCCACAGGGTTGCACATGTTGTCACACTGAGTTGGCACTTGGAGTTTCTCTGCCCGTGAACTGTCACTTGTACCCACAGAGTAAGCAGCCCATGAGTAACAGATGCACTTCCAGTGGCAAAGTTTTTGTTAGACTGGAATAATTTAAAATACCAGATTGTTAATAGCAACAAACATTTGTAAAAGCACCTTTTGTTACTGCTCTGCTGTTTAGTAAGTGTATTTCTTATTAATTCCAAGTAATCTGCTTTGTGCTGTAACTGAAGATCTCTTGGAAACTTCTGCTTGAGCAGTGTGTCAAGAGAGGAGAGGAGAGGAGAGGAGAGGAGAGGAGAGGAGAGGAGAGGAGAGGAGAGGAGAGGAGAGGAGAGGAGAGGAGAGGAGAGGAGAGGAGAGGAGAGGAGAGGAGAGGAGAGGAGAGGAGAGGAGAGGAGAGGAGAGGAGAGGAGAGGAGAGGAGAGGAGAGGAGAGGAGAGGAGAGGAGAGGAGAGGAGAGGAGAGGAGAGGAGAGGAGAGGAGAGGAGAGGACGATGTATTAAATTGAGCTATTCAAAGATTTTAAAGGCTGACTTGATTGGTTAGTTGTTCAATGCAAAGGGAGAAGGGCCCTGTTACACAACAGAAGGGATCAGTTTGCAGGAGAGCACCATCAGACTTCTTGGTTCAGCATGGTTATTGAGCAATACAGATGTCAAGGGTGATGAAGGAAGGCTGTAGTTCCTATATGAAAATGCATGTTCATTTCTTAAGCTCTCTACAATTATTCATACATCAACCACCACCATAGCCTGCTCACCCAGCCTAATATTCCCTGGCTTTCTTGGATATACCTCAACATGTAGAAAAGGCTTAGGACAGCCAGTGGTCTTCATTAATGCATTCAAGGAGGGTATCTCAGGCTCTAGGGAAGTGCAATAAAGCTCAGAGAAGTGAATGAGATCTTGACAGACAGATTGCCATGACCAGTGTCACTAGCCAAGCAGATGAAAGTAGGTGTGATAACAGCAGAAACAATTATAATAGCTATAAGAGTACTGCATTCAAGGAAGTCATCCAAATGTGCACAAACGTTTTGACTGACTTGTTTTTGACAAATGGAAAATGCTTCCTTATTAACCACCTGCTCTGTTACTGTTTCAATTGGAAATAAACTTTCCCAACAAAAGTATAGCTCTGTGTAAACCAGATGTCCTGGTTTGTTATTCTTAGAAATTTTCCATCATATAACTACATAATGACAGGGTGAAGAGCCAGGGCTATGGATTTCTACCATGAAAAAATAATGGCATAATCTTCTCTTTAGCAATCATTATAAGAAGTCTTTGGTCAGAAGAAAGCCAGAAAATCCTGCTAAGTCTTCTCCATGAAGCAGATTAGCTGCTATCTGAATTATAGTAGCCCAAACTGATGAATTGCACATGGCGCTGACATTAAATCTTGGTGTGTCTAGATCTTTTCTGGTTTTTAAATATGTCTACCCTCAGTTGGAGAGTTAACATGTGTTGTCACAGGGCAGTTGCCTAATTTTAACCACTAGTGGGGCTTGCTTATCCTGGGCCAGAAATAGGAAGCCGAGTGATGGTCATATGTCTGACAAGGAGCCGGGCAGTGGGCCAAAACACATTTGAGCTGGATGGAATTTCTTGCCACTGTGAAAATGCAGTGCTAAATCTTCCTCCCCCACTCGCCTCTTTACACACAAGTGGATCCCTCTAGTACAGTGAACTGTCACCCGAAACTAACAAGGAGGATGTGTCTCCCAGCAATCTGAGCTTAGGTCAAAAGTTCACCACTTGCCAGCCCCCTATGCCAACTTGGACCAAGATTTCTGGAATGGTTAGAAAAATATTTTAATGTAATTCACCTTGCTATGCTATTTCATTAATAACCTCTAAAAATGCAAAGAGTGCGGCCTTAAAATTCCTTGACATCCTCAGCATATGACTAATAATAATGAAACTTTCTTGCTGTCGGCAGAGCTACTCTGTGAACGCTCTGTTTTCCCTGGAGTTTCATGGAGCCTTTAGCAAATGCAGCACATTTGCCATGTCCATTTTTTACAGCATAGTAACTTTTGTTCAGCCAGGCTTGCCTGATCTGGCTCTTTGTCCACCCCCCCCACTCTGCACTCTCCTTCCTCCCTGCACTGTGCTATTTTTCTCACAAGAATACTTTTTACAGGCATAATTTGGACGTGCGTGAAATATTCCTTTACATGTTATGTCTCTCTTATTTTCTCTATATTAGCTCTGAGTCCAGCCTCTCACTGTCTACCAAAATATGTCATCCATGCAAGGCATGGGGTTGTTACCAGTCTGAGACTGTGTGTGCTGAGTGAAAAGGCTCAGTCCTCAGACTGGGACAGACCGTGTCTGACATGCCATTATATAACATGAAACCAATGTATACAAGACTGTCTTTAAGAGTACATTTTACAGAGATCCCTATCTTTATATCTTGCTTCAAGCATTTATTTCTAAAATAGCCTTTGGGGAGTGGATGAGACTCTGCTCACTGGGGCTAAATCCAGGGCTGTGGGATTGTTTTCGAAGTCACATCTGCATCCAGGCTTCACAAAACAGGACTTCAAATAGGGCCAGGACTTCATAAAACATGGGATGGTATCTAGAATTAAAGTAAATATAGATTCAAATTTTCTCTTTGCTCCTGATTTTTCCCCAATGGCAAAAGCAGAACAGAGAGTCAAAACATTTTTATTCTCAACACCTCCAAATGAGTAATGAAACAGAAATCTTACTACAATATTTTAAACGCCTATAGCAAGGTGCAACTATGGTGTATACAGCGTATTCCCTATCAATCCTTCATAGGTCTGTCTCCACTGCATATCCAAATCTAACAGGATCATGTTTCACAGCTTCCAGTTGACATGTGAGTATTTAAAGATGCTGTGCTAGATGACTGGAATAGATCCTTTACCCTACCAAAGCCTCCTTTGGACCTGGGAGGTCTGCAAAAACATAGCTCTTCTTTGGATCTGATGGTTTTTCCACCATGAGAAGCAGCTGAGGTCCAATCAAGTGCGCTACCATAAACCATGAGAGGTTGTAATCCAAACATATTCTCTCCAACAAGCTTAGCCAGAGGAACAGTTCCCTGAGGGCTGTCCCATGCCATGACCAATTGCCCAGCCACTCTATTTTGCATCCAGAGATCTGTTCATACCCCATTCATAGCACACAAAAGACAAACAGGCAGGTTCAGAAAAGTGTAGTAAGGAGAAGTGACTAAAAACTATTTTTATGTCTGGATGACCTTCCACCATTAACTATAAATCATCCCTTTCCCAATGAATCCTATTTCTTTCCTAACCTTCTTCCCCTGTGCCTGTCTCAATTAACAGTTCATTTTTAGATTAAAGTTGTGCCATATGCACTGAGAGTTTATTTCCAAAATCTTCACACACTAACAGATGTAATCTTTTAGCACAGGTGAGACTGATTAGTGAAAGAGTTTTCCAGAGGTGAAATGAGTGTGGAATATTTTTTCCTCAATATTTCCATATTTGCTCAGTATTTTCCTATTTGTTCAAAAATTTGGCCCAGGAAAAAACCTGAAGCATTCCAACCTGCTCTAGAGGTAAGTAAATACTAAAGAAAAAAACCCAAAAATTTATCATGACAGATTAATGACCTTTTTATGTCCAGAATATTCATTAACAGATGCAAATATTTCTAGCCCCAGATGCTTTAGATTTTATAATAAGAAAAAATTAGATTTTGGGAGTGAATTTTTTATGGCATAGACATCTGATTTGATTTGTAGAAAATAGACAGACTGGGTTTCCTCCAAACTATGTGCCACTGATACACTTCCCCCAGACATTGCCATATGAACATGAGCAGTGCTTTTGGGTTTTTCCACACAGGTTTTGGCCAAAGTCTCCAATCATCCAGTTGTATGTAATGCAGGAGCAGCTGCAGTCTAAGGGGATTGGAAGTATTCCCTTGCAGGCACTTTCTAGGAACACCTACTTTCCATAACCTCTAGGAGAGAAAGAAAGACCTCCTTCTGGCATCTTCTAGTTTCAGAGAAGCATCAGCTGCTGGCCTGGACACACTCTTCATGTTGAGGAAGTTTTTCAACTGAAATGTTACATTTTACATTTTTTTTAAGAAAAGCACCCCTTTCCCAATTTTTAGTTAATAATTTCATAGTTTCTGAAAATCTTCATCTTCAGACTTTCATTACGGTTGTCAGAGAAGAAAAAATAATATTTGTGTGTATATCTAGATACACGCAAGACTATTGTGTGTGTATATAGATATAAACACAATATACACACAATATCTATCTATCATCTATTATGTTTCTATACACATATGTGTGCATGTGTAGTTGCATACATAAACATGCATGCACTTCTTAATCACTTTTACTGCCTCCTTCACAACCGTCCCTCTGTGACAGGATGTTAGAATAACTTTATTTAGCATTACATCCCATGTGACTGACACACCAATGGTGTGCCATTCTGAGCCCTCACGAGCCCCTCCAAAAGAAAGGGCTTTTCACCCAGAAAAGCCAAAGGTACCTGTATTGTATGCAAGCTGATCAGTGGAAAGTAGTCAATACATGTAAACCAATCAGTAAAAGAGGCTTTTAAAAGATCTGTGCATATAGCAAGTGCTTCTTTAGGCTTATTCTTACTGCACTTGCTGTTGGCCCACAGTGCCAACTCTCAGTCAGCATGCTTCTGGAATCTTCTTCTGAAAAACAAGCCCTATTCCTGCACTCATTTTCTTCTCCCTTCCCTGCCTATAGCAAAGCATTTCCTTGTTTGCAGCACTGCTGCTCACTGGGGGTCAGGGAGTCTGTGAAGCTGGAAACCTCAGAGTACATGGGAGCAGGCTGTTAGAAGCATTTTTCACACATCAACAAGACCTGCCCTGTGTAGTTTTACATAGCGTGGTGTGAAAAAAGGTTGCAACAGCCAGCTGGCCATCTACACCAGGAATGCTGCTTATGCAGGGCTGAGATGAGAGTGCAGCTTCCCAGGAAAATGTCCAAATGCAAACTGGGCCTGCAGGAGTGAAGTACACCTGCTGAAGGCACACAAAGAGTGAAGTCTCACCACAGAAACTGAAGGAACCACACTGGGATCACCAGCTGGCTCCAGCAAAAAGGGTGGAAAGGAGGACTCTGGCAGGGAAGGGAGACATAAGCTGAAAGATCCCCCCTGTGAGAAAAGGGTCATTACCAAAAAGCAACAGCATCAGGGAAATCTCTGTCAAAACTATTAAATGCAACAGAACTAAAGGGTGATCAGTTACAGTGCTTATAGTAATTAATGTGTGATAGGCATTTTTAAGGGTGTTCCAAAAGTTCCAAATACAGGTAGATTTCCAGTCCTTCTTGAACATGAATTTTAAAAAACAAGAGAAAAGTATTAACTCAGTTGAGCTGTGGGAAATTAGTGTCTTAGGTTTTGATCAAGTGTTTCTACAAAAGACCACAGCAACCTGGAAACATGAGTCCCTCTAAGAGACTGGAGGTGAATTTTGTCCATGAAACTGCTACAAATTGTCTTTCAGGCTACCTAACACCCCCAAATGACAAAATGCTCTTTCCAGTCTTGATTTAGAAGTTTCCCAATCATATCCCTTAGATTTGAAGGTTTGGCTTATAGATGTTAGCTGCTCAGCTTCTCCTTCCATGATATCCCTCTCAAATTGTCTCTGCTTAGGTATTTGATAATTTTGAGAAATTTGTATAATAAGCTGGTTGATAGGTAAGTAGGTAGGTAGGTAGGTAGGTAGGTAGGTAGGTAGGTATTAAATGGATAAAAAATCTTGGTAGCAATAGTCTAGCGACACATAAACTACACCTTTCAAAACATTTGGAGCTCTTCAGTGTGAAAAGCACTATATATTTTGGGCATATTTTCACACATACTTTAAATATTTTTTATTCTTTCTTAAAAGCAAAAGTATTGACTCTAATGATAAAGAAACTTGTAACTGATTTGCGTTTTAGAACAAATTGTGAGTACAGAAGAACACAGTTGAAGAAATAAATGTGTTGGTAAAGAGATAATTCTCTTTTTACAAAGTCAGTGAGGATGATAATTTTTTCTGCTTAGTGTTTCATGTATGTGTGAAATCGCTACTTCAGCATGTGCTCTCTGAGATGCAGAAGAAAACAGTTCTGGCTAAAGCACATAAAGCTAGTTGGATAAAACCATGCAGTGTCAGGATGCCCTGAATACCCTTTGGAAAATTCATTTTACCCTTGTGCCAGCTTTCTCTCATCTATGCAAAAGCTGTGAGGCAGCATTACTGATTAGGAGATTAACACATACAATTCATGGAGTAGGAGTCATCTTGCTTTTCTCACGTAAGAGGAGCACACAGAAAGGTGCCACAAGACAGTTGCTTTTAGGATCCTGTTGGAAAGATCCCTGAACAGGGCAAACTAGAAAACACTGAACTGATGGACCTTATTTCTCCAGGGCAACTGACTTTTGACACTGTGTCAGGGCAATGCACAAAAGTAACATGAGACAGAACTTGCAACCAGCTTCTGAAGCTCCAGTGAAGAGCAGGACACACACCCCAACTTGGCTGCAAGCAGAAAAGAAGCAGTGTAACCATAATTCTGCACATTTAGAATGCAGAGCAAGAGAGAACGTAGGGGCAAACAGGTTATATAACATCTTTTCTGACACTGGCTTCAAACACTGTAAATGCACTTGCAGGTGGTTGGAGCGTGGCACTTGGTGTGTTCTGCTGAATGATAAAATTTGTCCACCACCATGTGAACACACACCTGGGAAAGAGCACAACACCCAATAATGGGGGTGTGGTTGCCCCCAGAGCATGGCAGCAAGCTGTGCTCCATGTAGGAAGAGGAGGAGCAGGGTGTCCCATGAGGCAGGAATGCGAGGACTGTGGAGTTTGCTTGGTGCTGGAAGGCGAGAGACTGAAATATGGTTTGGCACGTGCCAGCTGGAGCCACACGCTGAAAGACAAGCTCCAGTCCTTGGGCGTGCAGGGGGCTGGGACAAGGCACATTGCATGTGGGAGGGAAAAGAGCTGTAAGGGGTTCCTGAGTACCCTGATCTTCCTCTGGAGCGTGGAGCTCATGGCAGGCTTTCCCTATCAGCTTTTCTTGAGTGTTTCTGGTTGCCCTGGAAATCACCCTCAGCTGCTGCTTCATCACCTACCTGCCTTCCCCAGGAAGGTGCACTCGGGCTCCTGTAGGCAGCAGCATCCCTGCACAGCAAAACCACTAAAGCCGGGTCCCAGCCTATTCCCAGGCTGGAAGTAAAGGAGCAAATCCGGACAAGAGGCACACAGACTGGTAAAATTGTCCCTGTGACCAGTACAGTACAATAGACAGTACAACAACAATTGATGCCTTAATGGTGGACAAGCCAGTTTATTTAATGCAGCAGTTGTATTATTTCAGCAGACAGGCATGCAGAAATAGCTTTGAGCTACCTTCCTCTTGCCCTCTGCATTTGGTCAGCTCTTCAGCTTTCATACTCTCCTTTACAATAAACCATGCTCCCATCTCACCAGAGAACTGTCTGTATCAACTTCTGAAAAATGTCGTTCAAAAATTATGCCAGATTCTGAGGTTAAATGAATCCTGTCTATTAATTTCTTGTGAAGTGGCAGCTCCAAGTATGTGCTAAACCATGTACTTGGCTCTTACCAGCTATATACAGAACCTCAACCAAAATTGAAAGGCAATTTTTAATGTTTTCCTCAGTTGGGTTATCTTTCTGAAATCAAAATTGTATTCTGTTACCTTGCTATAAAAACTAGATCTGCATTTCAAAAACTTGATTTGTTAGAATAGTATCTCCATCAGTTAACTAAGTAGACAAAAAGTTCTTTAATGCACACAAGCCTTCTTCAGCAGAGGTACAAGAATGGTTTACTTTCTCTAGGCTCATGGCTCTTACCTGCTGTGCCAGCTCACTGACTGATTCATATGTATGTGTAAAACTCTTGGCAGATCAGTTCTCACCTCAGCATGAGAAGAGATTCTTCTTTAAAAAGTAGGACCATCCTGCATGAAGATCCCAGCACATATAAGCATTATTATTTGCCTTTGAGGGTCTGCTTTTGATGTGGGATTTAATTTAATTCATACTTATTCTAATGATTTTGTGTGCAAGCAAGGGCAGGGGGCACAAACTACATGTCCTCAATAGAGTCTGGAGCATTGCTATTTACTACAAATAAGTCATCTGCATACCAATATCTTATCTTTCCAGGTTAAAAGAGGTAAATTAACACAGATAGCAATACAAAACTAAGTCATAATTCCTATCTGGGCTACAATATGACTATGTATACACTGTTTTTCAGTGGACTGGACTGAAATATCTAGATATTATGAAAATCAAATGACATATTCTTTTGTCCCCTTATCCCTCACACAGTACATACCTGTAGTGTCAGTATGTTTGTTCATTGTTTTCTTATTGTTTTCCTCATTCCTTCTTGTTTGTTTTTCCAGCCTCGCTTCTGAAGATGGAGTTGGATTTTGCAGCTGTGAGGACTAAGTTCTCTATTAAATATAACCATTAAAAGAAAATTAAATGTAGGCTCTGTGCAGTTTCAAAAAGTCAGGATATTTTCCAGGCCCTGAAATCACCCCTATTTACACTTAACCCAAGAGCTACATTATTTGGGGCAATTCCAGGCAATGAGGACACAATTCCCTGTAGCATGGCTCCACCTCCAGTATTTTGCTATGAATTTTCTTTTTATTTTATTTTGCAATTTTGTTGCTTAAAATATAGTCTGTAACCATTTCCTAGTGGCATTCTCTCAAAGCTTAGCCAAATACACACTGAATAAAACAGAAGAGAAGCAGTGAGCCCTTTCTGTATGATATAACATTGCCCACCCTGAGCAATTGAAGTTTCCGCTTGAGGAAGACTTAATCATAGAAGTAAATAAGAGCTTTTCTTTTCCTCATCCCTGTTTCATATTGCTGGCAGTATACTAAAGTCTGTACATACATTAAAAGACAGATACCTTACCTGTTTGTGCTCTGCTGAAAACCTGATTTTCTTGTTGCTGCTTGAATCGAGCCACTTCTTCTCTCAAGCTGCAGTCTTCCTCTGCCACCTACCTCCCTCTGTCTGAAATATTGTCTGAAAGAGTAGAAAGATAGATGCTTCTAAAATGAAAGCATTTACAGGAATTAAAGCCTTTGTAGAAAACCACTTTCTTTTTCAAAACAAAATGTGCAAAGGTATGACTGTGCAATCAAAATCACTGAGAGTAGACATTGCAGAGGATCTATATATCACAATTACATCAGGAATTTAGTGCCTGTATTAATAGGGCTGTGCTTAAGAAACCTCAAAAGAGGGCAGACACAACCTTTTTCTGCTTTCACACAAAAGCAATTTTTTAAAAAGTAAAATAAAATATAAATCTCCCCTATTTTGTGCATGTGATTTTTAAGGAAAATTTTCACTGAACTTACCTTCCTGCTCGGAGCAGAGAAAAAAATGTATGTTGTTGACATTATATACAAATACAAAAAATATATATCTTGGTGAATGAATCTCAGAACAAGCCAGATTCATCTTCTGGTGGGTCAGTGCTGAGAGGGGGAAAGAGGTTCACACTGATTCAGCTCAGATCTGGATGTGCCAAAGCACCTGCATCAGAAAAGCTGCTACCTCTGAGGGCAAACTGGGGTCTGTTCCTATGCTGACTTGGGAAAAAACTTCCATGAACTTTCCTGTCACAAAACCAAGCCCTAAATTCAATGCATCCAGTGTGTTCTCATGCGTGTGAATGTATTCCCTCATGACAGCTCTGGATTTCCCTTCCAGCCCTGCATAATGATCTCTTCATCTGCCGCCATCAGTAGAGGAGAGACAGGTGATGCCTCTGGCCCGTCAGGACGGGTGAGTGACATGTGCCAGATGCTGCACCCTGAGCTGGGCTGCAGCTCCCCTGGAAATACATCATGGAGTAAAAATCACGGCGTACGTTCCAGCTGCTGCACAGCGTGTCACTGGAGCAGACGTGCTGTCACATGCACAGACACACACCAAATCGTATCCCAGCCTGGGCTTAATCAGCAGCTAACTGTTAGTTCTTAGAGGAGTAGGGGGGGAAAACGAAAAGGGAAAAAAAAGTAATTCCTTCAAAGAAGATCAAAATTAACTATACAAGCTCTCTGAGATTGAAACACAGAGTTTTTCAAAACAGTGAAAGAGACAATGAAGTCAGTGATATGTGTCCCCTTACTTTTGCTTTGGGGTTTGTTATATTTATATTACTGATTTTTAGTGTCAGTTAATTCAGTATCCACAAAAACTACCAAGCTGGAAGCTCTTGAGCCTAAAGTCTTCTGCATTAATACAGACCCAGAGCTGGACCTCAGAAACATCCCTGAGGACACCATGGTAACTGTTGCCAAGTCCTAAAAAACAAAAAGCTTTTAGGGATGTGGACCACAAAGACTGACAAGATAAGAAAGAGGAACAGCATTATCTATCTTATTTCAACCAAATTTGACCTGTGTAAACTCACAAGAAGTGCATTCAGCTATAAGGAAAGTATGTGCTTATCGGGGTTCGCTGTTACTTGTCTCTGCCCCAATACAGGTAAGGTGGTTCTGGGCAGGCCACGCTTCAAAAGATGAGTCTGGACTCTTGAGTTTTCGGTCTTCAATTGTGTTTATTATTTCTTATCTACAAAGTTCTCTGTCTGCCCAGCCAAGGTCTGATCAGCAAGGCAGCCCAATGCACTCTCCCCCACCCACAGGGCGGCTGTGTCTTTTATAGTGAAAACTACGTATAATATATTTAACTTTTATTTCCAATACTTTTCACCCTTGTTAACAAGTGCACCTTAGCCATGAACCAATCCACAAGTGCCAACATCATCCTGGACATGGATGCCAAGGAGAAGAAAGAAGGACAGGGCACACCCAAATCTCTCCATCTTGGGACTCCTGACCCCCATGTACAGGATTCCAAACCCCCCCTGTACAGTGCTCCAAAATCTATGTTTCACCCTGTGAATATAATCCCTGCACCATTCAAACCTGAAGATTTCTCATTTCCTCATACACAGATGACACATCCCTAGAAGGGTCAAAGTCAAGCCACCAGACACTTTTGGCAACATTCCAAGACCTCCTAGCCCCCCAAGGGTTCTCTCGGTAGCTCTGGACATTCGGAGTGATGTGCTGGGTTCCCACGTGTGCTGAGTCCTACAAGCAGATTGAGGCATTAGAGAGTAAAGTAGAGAGCAGGAATAGGAAGACTATTGAAACTGAACTTATCACCTCATGGAGGAGGCACTGCTCAATATAAGTGATACACACAGCAAATAAACAAAAAATGCAAGAAACAAGTCAACACACAATCCTCAGTATTTAGAAATAAGACTGCTGCCACGTAGGAGTACAGTATATGAACACTGTTTAGGAATATTTGTATTAGTTCATTTGTGGACTGTGCAAGAAGATCATCAGTAAATTGGAAGCTGATGTGAAATCACACCAATAAATTTTGTAGGTAGCAGAGTAACAAGAGGGCTGGTGAGTAGAGTGAGAATTGGGACATTTGGCAATACCTGAGCCCATTGCTGAAACTCTTGGCCTTCTCAAGAGCAAACAGCACATGAAGGGAGCTGTTTGAAAAGTTGCACATCTACGACCAGGGAAGACAAGTGATGGAAAATGTCTTAGAAAGGATGACTGCACAAGGCATCATGAGCAGATGTCATAGGCTCACATGGGATCGTTGCAGTTTTCAGCCTAGTTACTTGCAATCTCAGTCAGATATGCAAGAGTTTAGAAGAAATTCTGGGAGGTTCCCAATGCCATCAGCTCCACACCACCAAGCAGTCCATGTCTTTTATGTACATGTAATATCAAAACTGAAAATACAGTGGTCATCACAGTGGGAGAGCACATCAGTGTCATGTCTTCAAAACTGTGTTATGGCAAAAAAACCCAATGGTTATAAGCATCAGTTGCAAAGACACTTCTTAGCAAGAAAAACATTAGAAAGATAACAAATTCTTGCCTCGATATTTTTAGAACAATGTTGAAAAATTACATAGGTTGCAAATAAATGGTACAAAAACTATTAGAGGAATTGCAGTAGAAAGTTAAGGAGCTCCATCTATTTTGGCAGGAAAAAATATTATATGGAATAAAATCAATTTCATAAGAGAAAATAGTACTTACAAAAGGACTGTTTAGATAAATGAACTAAGTCTTTATATGAACTAACAGCTGGAGGCTGAAGCCAAGCCAACCCAAGCTGGAAGAGAGAAACACTGAAGGCTGCTAAGGAGAGTGGCAAATTGCTGCAGTGAGGGCTGGATTCTCCATCCACCTCATAGTATCTTCTATTTGTAAAAGCACGCTTTACTGGAAACAGTGACAGTCTCCCTGAGCTTCTAAAGAAGTATATTATGAACAGCAAGAATGATATATGTGGTGCAATTGAAAAGCCAGAAATGCCCCTTCTGAATGATAAACACTTAATCCTTTAACTGAATGTGATACTCAGTGCTCAAACCTTCACACACCAGGGGCTGGCAGGCTAGCACTGGATGTAGGATTTCCAGGAAAGGTGAGCAACTAATGTGGTCAGTGCTACCATGCTTTTGTCCCAGTTTTTCTGAATGTTGATGTTTTGTTTCATGATCTGTTTGCTTGTCTGGTGAACCATTCATGGTAGCAACCAATCCTTGCTTTATAGAAAGTTCCAGCCTAGCTGGAAGATGACACTGACTTCTTTTATAGGAATGTTTTTTGAGGCAAGTTGTAACTTTCTGCATCTCGCTGTTTATCAGAATGTATCATTCTTTATTCTGAACAAGATTTTCTTTTCATACTACTGCCGTGAAATATTTACTAGTGTGTGGCTTAGGAGCAGGCCCATGCCAGTGCTGTGATGGGACACAGCCAGTTCTTAACCCATGTCCTTTCTAAAATTGTGCTTTCCTTTACTGCTGTCATAATTTTCTCTCTGAGGCAACTCAGCTGTTTCTTTCCAAGTTTTTGTAATTCCTTATGTGACTCAATCCACCTAAAATTATTTAGTTAAGACCAAGGAAGATTGTTTTTATGTAATTGTAAATGCACAGTGAGATCATTAGTGAATATAGTTTCTGACCCGGGGTTCCCAGGGTAATTTCCTATACCAGGACTAATTTTACAGACTCACCAAAGGCAAAATACTGCCAGCATTTTTGCACGAATGTTTTTATTGCTCTGCATTAAAACACTGAAGTTTACTTGTGTCTTACACTGCACAGTTTTACAGCCAAATAACTGTCTGTAAAAGAGCCCTAATTCATACGGGGCCACATCAGACCCGATTCCCCTAGGATATACTTGAGTGTGAGGTAAAACCCCTGAATTCAGCCCTCAAGGAGAGATTCTCCAGGGGGAGACCATCTGCCACATCACAGCACCCAGTCACACACGTTGCTGTTACACTTTGGGTTTTCCCACACAAGCGAATACCCAGCTTTGGCCAGTGTCAGGTCCTACCTTTGCTATGGCACAGAATCCCGCTGAAGGGATGGTCCGAAGAGCAGGAGGGCATTGGACTTACCCTCTGAGAAATGGGGTTTTTTTGGTACCTTGCCCAGCACACTATTATCTTTGAAAGAGGCACAGGTCTGTGTGTGCTGGGAAAGCTCCCTACCTCTCACATGCAGGGACACAGAGGAGAAGTGAGATCCCGTTGTCCCAAGTGAGATCCCTCAGTCTCTCACCATGAGGAGGGAAGGGCTGTTCTTTAGCTGACTGCTTGATTTGGACACCAACCACAGAGTGAGTCCTTCCCTCTACTGTGAGTATTTGCTTATTGCTCAGGATAAATAAAAATATAGACTATAAGTTACATTTCTTATTTTAAAGCCTCATTTTCTTGACCACTAACCAACACAAAATTGGCTGTGATGGGGGAAGGAGAAACACTGAGGCAGAACCCACAGGCTCAGTGTTTCAGGCTACACCACAGTATGAAAAACGAATTTCCCATACTCCCAAGAATACAGAGAAAGAAATTTATTTAAATATTAATTTTAAACCTTGCACCTGGTGCAGAAAACATTGAAACATGATCATCAGGCCCTGAAATATGATTTTGGTGAATGACAGGCATTCAAAACAATTTCTAGCACTTGAAATATAAAAATTGCATTTTGAAGAAAACAAAATAGAGTCAACGTTTTGTTTTAAATATGATGTTTTTCTGCTAAAATTAGTTTAAATATTTGCAGGTCTTCAAAATTCAAAGTGTTCGTTCTTTTCAGATTTCCCCCAATACTTTTGTAACCAATCAGCATTTGAAAAATTAGTAATATTATTTCCCTTGCATTTCCAAATTTTTTCTGCTTTATTACAGGCGCTTAAAATAAAACAAGATGGGTCTCTTCTCACAGTAGTTGTGACCTGTACCATGAAGCTGAACATTTCAAAGAGTTGATATTGAAATGAGAACTTACATCTCTGTTAAAAAAAAAAAAAAACTGCCTCCTATGCAACATATTTAAAATGAGCAGTGGCGATACATTCACCTATTTACAACTTTGTGTGTCGTACTCAGCAGAAAGCCAGGGAGTAAATCCAGTTTACCTTCACGATAATTTGTTGTTTTGACGTGACTTTGCCCTCGGCGTTGTTTTAGTTTCTATTAAATGCAAAAGCATCGCCGTTCCCGGGATTTGTAATGATTTAAAAGTTTCTGGGGAGATTCCTCCTCGGGAGCAACTGGTTTTTCCTCCTTCGGTTTATCAGACCTCTCAGCTCGTGTGGCTTTGGAGTTGGCATTTTCCGGCGGACGCCGGTCTTGGTGGAATTTGAATGGGGTCACCCAGATCCCTGCCTTTCCCGGAGTTCCACTTCGCCCGGGCCAGGAGCGGGGCCCGACGGGGTGGGCGGCATCCTCCCCGGGAGCAGCGGGGCAGCACCCGGCGCAGGAGGCACGTGGAATGTAATGAAAGAAATGAAATAAAATCAAAAGCAGCGGGAGATGGGTTGACTCGCTGGGTGAGCCCCCATCTTTCGCCGATCCCCGCACCCCGCCAGCCTCCTGCGTGGTCGGAGCACGCCCTGTGCCTCCAGCCCCGCTGCTCCCGGGCAGTCCTGGCTTCGGAACCTGGGTCTCCCTGCTCCCTCCGCCTCTGCCACCCTCCGGGCCCGGGGCTGAATTCCCCCGGCGGCCGGGGAGCCCCTCCAGTCCCGGCGTATTTGCGGGAGGGAGCCACGCTATAGGAAGCGCGGAAGGCAGGGAAAGAAGGCAGGGAGGGGGTGTCAGCGCAGCCCAGCGCGGCCTCATCCCCCCTCACTCCTCCCACCAGTGCGTGGTGCCTCTTAACCCCCGGGAACCTCCCTCCCCCGAAGCATTACTCCACTTTGCAGAACACGAGTTGATGAGAAAAAAAATACTTCTCGGCCGCGGCCAGCCATGAGCTGTTTGGATGTTATGTACCAAGTCTACGGTCCTTCCCAGCCCTACTTCGCAGCAGCCTACAGCCCCTACCACCAGGTACGCGTAGGGGACAGCGGTGAAGAGGCAGAAGGTGGGAGGGGTATCGTCTGGAGGATGGCCATCTGGGGCCTCACCAAAGGGAAAAAGGGAAAAGGAGAAGGGGAGGGGAAAGGGGGGGCGGGAGGGGGCAGATCTGGGAGCCTGCGATGGTGAGCGGAGCAGAACCGCATCCCACCTTGGCGCGGGGCTCGGCAGGGTACGTACGCCGGCGGCAAACGATGGGCTACAGGATGCCTTTGCAGAGACGGGACGATTTTAACCCTCAGAAGGATTTTTAGGGGGTTTGTTTGCTTGTTTGTTTGTTTTAAAATGTTTGCTTGTTTGTTTTCTTTACCGGGACGGGCTGCTTCCGAGCGCGGCGGGTCGGGGCAGAGATGTGTGTGGGGGCCGTCGGGAGCTGCGAGGCCGGGCTTCCCGGGGCATCGCTCACCCCGGCGCGCCGGCATCCCGGCCGCAGCCACGGAAGCCTCTCGCTGCAGAGATTTTACAGCCGCCTCGGAGGGGTGCTCCGGAGTTACGCTCTGGAAGTTGGGGAGGCTAGAGAGACGGGATGTTGCGGGGTTTGCCCGGTTTGGCGATGGCGGAGGAGACCTCGGCGGGAAGGGGAGCAAGGGGCTACAGGATGCTCCCCTCTCCCGGGGCGCTCTCGGCGGCGGCGGGACCCCGGCACGTCCCCCGGGACCCGCGGGTGCTTCCCGAGCTGCAGCCGCGTCCCGCCGCCTCCTGCGCGTAGCTCCGCCCGGGCGGTCGCGGGGATCAGCTAATCCCGAGGTTTTAAGAGCAGGATCGCTCGGCCGCGGGGATGTTTCGGGCTCGCACGGCCCGTGGGGCGCGGGATCTGCTGGCGCCGGGGCGCGCACGGTCCCGCGTGGGTCAGGCTCGGCTCCCCGGCTGCACCTGCTGCACACCGCTCTCCTGTTAACCCCTCTGCGCGCCCAGCTTTTCCTCGCTCTTACCCCTTCCAGAAATTAATTCCTTCCTCCCCCAGCATAACGAAAAAGGGGATGGATACAGGGGACGACGCTCCGGGCCCGAGGCAGGCGCAGCCCCGCCGTGCAGCGGTCTGGCGGTCCCTGTGCCCCCTCCAGTGCCCGGCAGCGTGGCCCAGAACCCGTCACAAACAGCAGATAATGTCTTTCCCCACTTTGCCTCCCCTCCCACCACCCTCTCAACCCCCGGCTTTATGACATTATTAAGGGGGATGATCATTACCTCAATGGCCGAACAGGGAGCCAAGAGGAAAGGCGGTCGTCGCGACGAGTGACATTATCAAATATACCGCGTGTCTTGGCCCAAGACTCGGCCCCGTCCTCTCGCTTCTTCCCCCGCCGGCCGCCCCAAGGCTCTGCTGGCGGCGGCCAAGCCCGGGCTCCGCGTCCCAGCGCTTATTGCTAAGAAACTCTCAGCAGCTGCAGGCGGGCTAACGCACATGAAGAGGGAAACATCCGCCAAACTTCACAACGCCCGCTGTTTTCCCACTCGGCGGAATAGAGTAAAAGGAGATTAATCTTGTAGTAAATACCTGGAGCTTCTTGGTGTCCAGGGAAATGCTGAGTTTCTCCCCGAAGTGTGTTTGACACTGTCAATCTTCTTCCCCCCCTCTTTGCTTCTACCTCGCTGCTGTGGGTTACACCAGATAGATTTTAGAGGCGTTCTCGCCTTCTCCCAGCTGCCGGCATTGCTCCCTGGGTGCTCGGCCCCTTGCAGCCCCTTGGCAGCCGCCGTTCGCTCCGAAGCCAGCTACAAAGAGCTTTTTTTTTTGCGGGGCTTGGTGCGGGGGACCCGGGGGTGTGACCCCCGCCCGGCCGCGCCTTCCCACCCGACTGCCTTCGTGCTCCATCCCGTTCGGCACTTATGGGTTTCGATCCCCCAGCCCTATTTGCAGTCCTGTCGCTGCCCCCGGACTACAGAGGGCGATACGGGGGTGTGGGGATTGTGGTGTGTGCTGAGGGAACGGCGAGCAGCCGAGGACCAGACTTTGGCATCCTCTCGGAGGGACCGCGGAGAGGGCTCGGCGCTGCACGGATGGCACAGGACGCGCCAGCGCACCTTGGTGTGCTGCGTGACCGGCTCCGTTTTCTTTCCTTCCCTGCAGAAACTCGCCCTTTACCCCAAAATGCAGGAAGCCCCGGAGAGCGGCAGCAGCGCCGGCAGCTCCTTCTCCAGCCACGCCGCGGCCAGCATCAAGGAGGAGGACTGCAGCCCCGAGAAGGAGCGACCCCCCGAGGCCGAGTACATCAGCTCCCGCTGTGTCCTCTTCACCTACTTCCAGGGGGACATCAGCGCCGTGGTGGATGAGCACTTCAGCCGGGCGCTCAGCCAGCCCAGCAGCTTCTCCCTCGGCAGCGCGAAGGCGGCGCGGAGCGCGGGCTCCTGGCGGGGTGAGCGCCCGGCGCGGCGCGGGGGATGCGGGGGATGCGGGGGATGCGGGGGATGCGGGAGATGCGGGGGATGCGGGGGGCGAACGAGGCCCCTCTGGGCCGGCACCTCGTCCCCGCCTCGGCTCCGCAGCCCGGCTCCCTCCTCCCTCCCACCAGCGGCTGGTGCCCGACAGGCATCCCCTGGGATCCGAGGCTAGGAGCTGCCAGCTGCTTGGCCCTTCTAGGGTAAAAAGGAAAGAATAAATCCCTTCAGATTATGCAGAGGGGCATGACCCAGGGGGAAAGCAGCCTGAGAGGCGGTTGGGGAAAACAAATTGTCTTTTTGCTGCAGGTGCTTTACTTTGAGAGGGCTACCATCCAGCTAGCCACAGAGTGACTCCAAAAGTGTGACTGTGACTAGTGTATTCCCTGTTGACCCTAGCTTTCAGTTTAGAGTGGTGATAGTGATGGGAGCAAAGCAAAAAGCAAATGTGGGAACAATCTGATCAGCTTCCCACCTCTAAAAGAAACGATTGTGTGTGTCTCTGTATCTTGTCCTGCGTGTATCACCACCCTGACTGTTGCTGGAGCGCTGACAAGGACTCTTAAGTTTCTGAAAACAAGGGCTTGCAGATCTGCCCATGGCCATGTGCTGTCAAGGCCAAGGCCATGGCTTATGCACAGCTCTCCGTATCCATGCCTTGATTCACACTGGACAGGCCCACGAGGGTAGTCAGGGCAGAGAGGAATAATCTTCTCCTCACTCCATCTGCCAGAGTTAGGGCTGGCACTTCCTTGTGGGCAGCCTTAGTAACCCTCCCTCACAGGGCCACCTGCTTGGCCAGGGCTGGTTTCCCAGACCTTGCACGGATTGCTGTCTGTAGTGTCTAAGAATATTTCATGGGTGAGAGATATTCAGTGCTGGAATTGATGGCAGTAGAGGAGGTTTTTTCTCACCACGAACTGCTTCCCCTTCTCCCAAGAAATGCCAAGCCTCAGAGCTGACATACTTCCCTGGCAAAGAAGTATTAGGAACATAGTTTTATTTCTTTCAAGAACAGTGTGCATTCCAAATTAATTATGCATAACATCTATTTGTGATATTAATAATCACCAGTCCATCTTGCATGTTGCTAACTGGGCTAAGAAAATGTAGGGTCTTTGTCTTTGTCCTGCCAATCTCCAAAGTTCTGCTGAGGGCTTCCAAACAGGCTGACAATATATCTAAGAAACAGACGGCTGTAATAGATGGAGATTTGCCCCCAGGTATTTGAGTAATTCAAACTTGCCTTTAGTCAAATCTCTCACTGTTCCTGCCCACTTTGCTACTGCATTGAGGCAGCAGCCGCTTTCCAGGAAGCATTGGACATAAATCTTAGACAAGGAGATTATTACAAAAACAAACAAGAAAAACCCAGACCTGAAAATTTAAGTGGTGTATAGTAACTCTCAGTTTCCACTGCTGAAGGCAATAGATGTTTCTCTTGCCTTAGGCAGCAACCTTTTGCTCATCTACATAGTAAGGAAAAGGTGGAGGACATAGTTGCAGCTTCATGGGTAAGTCATAGTATAGGTGTGTTGGATGTTTAGTCGGAGAGGAATCCATATTTGTTTGGAGCAAGATCTTATGCTTGCCAGTTTTTCGTGGAATAAAGGGAAGGAAAGGACTGGTTTGGGTGGATCAGGGAGGGACAGAACCCTAGGGAAAAGAGATCAAGTCTGGGGTGTGCTCATTGCTGACTCTTTCCCACTTCCTTCACCCAGATGGATCCTTCCCAATGAGCCAGCGCATCTTCCCGCCGTCCTTCTGGAACAGCACGTACCAGCCCTCCTCGGTCCCAGGCAGCCTGAGCAGCCCCCTGGCAGCTGCCGCCCACAGCGAGCTGCCCTTCGCCGCCGCCACCGACCCCTACGCGCCCACCTCTCTGCACGGCCACCTGCACCAGGGCGGCCCCGAGCCCTGGCACCACGCCCACCACCACCACCACCACCACCACCACCACCACCCCTACATTGGGACACAGGGCACCGCCTACCCCCGCCCCACTGCCATGCACGAGGTCTACGGGCCCCACTTTGACCCCCGCTACGGCTCGCTCCTGGTGCCCACCGCCTCCGTCCGCCCCCACCGCCTCACGCCCGCCTCCGTATCCACGCCAGTCAGCCCCCCCTGTGAACTGGGCAAGAGTGAAGCGGGTGCTGCTGCGGCCTGGACGACACCGGGCCCCTTCCCCAGTCCAACAGGAGACGTGGCACAGAGCATCGGCCTCAATGTGGACACAGGTAATGAGCTGCCCTCGGTCCCTCCAGGTCCCCTGGCTCAGCTACACCCCTGCTCCCTGATTCCACACCGTCCATAGCAGTAGGGAAGGACTCAGAGAGGGTGGCTGAGGTTCTGCTGTGGGGGAATGAAGTGAGGGTGGAAGCCCCATGTGTGACACCTGAGTTCTGCCCTGGGTGATCTTCTTGGGTCTCTCAGGCCAGGCAAGTGAAGAATGGAGAGCAAGGATGGGACAGGCCAACACATCACATCTCCACATCATTATTTGAATTTCTGATGCCCTCAAACATTTCTGAGGCTACAGGTACTTCTGTCCTGGCCCTGGTCTTGCTCCTGCATCGAGCAGTGAGAGCTAGGAGCAGAATGGAGCAGCCCCAGAGGTCACTGCTTGGCTCCATCCTTGTGCTGCCCTGAGGGGTCATTTCTAGACACCATGCAGGTTCATGAACTAGCTCCTGTCCTTAATTACCTTCTCCTTCCAGTTTTTGAGATGAAAGGACAATTGCATTTGCTGAGCAAAAAAGGCAGTGGTCTTCTCCTTCCAGGTTTTGAGATGAAAGGACAATTGCATTTGCTGAGCAAAAAAGGCAGTGGTCTTCCCCTGGTGGTGCCTGTTGGGGTGTCTGGAACCAAGGTTGTGGCTGTAGTGCTGACAAAAATGGGTGCACAGGCACAGCCAGCAGTGACCTGAGTCAGTGTTTGTGAAGGGGAGGAAAGTCTGCTCCATGCTGGTTTCGTTATTGCAGCCACTAATGGCTCCTTATGGTATCCTCAATTTAAACAGGAGGGACTTTCTCCAGTCTGGCTTGGGGTCTTCTCCTTGTTTCACAGCCTTCTGGGGCTCTGGAGATTCCATGCTTTAGACTGATCTCAGCTGGCAAGAAATGAAATTTGTTTTCCTCTATTCTTAAATGCCTGTACCTATTTTTCTTCTTCCTTTTTTTTTTTTTTTTCTCTCCATTCTCAGGTTTGCAACCTCAGGATAAAAGCAAGGATCTGTACTGGTTTTAGAGCTGTCCTTCACTCTTCTTCCCCTGGCTCTCCCCTGTAGCTCTCTACCAGTTAGACATGGTGGCATTCAGAGCTGAAATCGGGTCAGTTTGTAACAGCTTCTGATCTTGGTTTGCAGCTCGCCGTTACTCCTTCTGTGGTGGATCCCTTCTGAGCTGATGCTGACTCAAAGACTCTCAGATCCCCCCTGCCCTTTTCCAAGCCCACAGAGGCCCTGCTGCTCGGGGGAAGACAACGGGATTTAAAAGGACCTGGCACTGCAAGGGTGGTGCTTTAGACTGTTTCGGAGATGAAAGTCGTTCTGTTGCAAGAGGAGAGCCAAAGACATTGGACTTCTATTTAAGCAGACCCCACACCCAGACCTGCAGCCAGACTACTCTGAAAGAGTCAAATCACATTGTGGATGGTGATGCAAAACCACTGGGCTTCATACAGACAGCAGAGGAAATTGTGGGGTTTTTTTAGTGGTGTGAATATTTTTTTATGGCAGTGAAAGTTTTCTTGAATGCAACCATGCGGAAGCTACTCATCAGTTTTGAACTGGATTTTTATTTTGCATTATACAAAAGTAAAATGAGAAGAAACTGGAACTCATGAACATTTGCAGACTATCAAGGAACTGGTCAGATTTTTCAGCTTTGTCGTTGTGAGTGGCAAGTGTCTGACTGGGGCCACCTGCCCTGGACTTACAGATATGCAGCTGTTCCCCTCACAACTGCTTAAATCCCAGAAAGACGAAAACCAAGGTGGCACTTCTCAGAGTCTGGCACATTGCATTGGCTGTATAACAGTTGTTTGGTTGGGGGTGGGGTTGTTTGTTTGGTTTTGGTTGGTTTTTTGGTGTTTGGGTGGGTTTTTTTCGTTGTTTTTTTTTTTTTTTTTCTTTTTACAATAAACTTTTTCTGGTGAAAGTTAAACCCTCTTAAAGCAGGGGGAGAAAGGAATCTGATGAAGAATGGCTCACCTCCAACCCAACAGCCTTTAAAGGGAACACCAGAACGAAAAGCACGTGATGGACATTAGTTCTGAGTTGCCTCTAACACGTCCCTTTGTCTACTTGTTTCTGTCATTTTGCCACTTTAGTAGCTCTTTTGTTTGGGGTTTTTTGAAAGGGGGAAATAGATATTTAACAGTAGCAAAGCT